>NC_090931.1:245979495-247240385 GCF_040938575.1 Ambystoma mexicanum | reverse complement strand
TACTCTGCGTGCCAAACCAGGTTTGGTGCCATTGTTCGTTTTGCCTTTGGTGGGATTCACGAGTGAAGCCCATCTCTGGCTCCAGGGTGTCTGAGGTAGGCAGGAAGTGTGGGAGGAGCCCAAAACTCCCTGTGCTTAATCTCCTTGGAGACCCAAATGCACTCTGTGCTAATTGGCTGGCCGAGTGTCCAGCAAGGACAGCCATCCTGCTGGGTGACTGATAGCTAGGCTGGAATGAATGGGAGAGAACTGAATAAAAGGCAAGTCTTTTGGCTTGGAAGGCAGAGTTGACCACTGGATGTAGTAACCGAAGAAGAACTTGAAGAGGACGCCTGCTGCAACTCTTGGACCGTTGGTTTGCCCGGTGAAGCCCTGCTGCAGTGCCGAAATGCCAAGTTCGCATCGACAGAGAAGTGCAAGGACGACTTCTCACCTTGAGTTGGTGGGACCAATCAACTCCAAAGTAAGCCATCTGGACATCCATCTCGGAGCTGGTTGAATTTCCAGAGTTGCTGCAGGAAACCGTATAGCCAGGGAGAGGAACACCAGATTGTGTGTGTTGCTTTTAAGCTGGCCCAGAGCTCCAGGAAGATCCTCCGGACTTAAAGGAAGCAGGACTTACCGAGCCTGAGCCCCCTCAACAAAGTGCGGGACCCCAGAAGCAACAAAAGTCCATCTCGACAGCCAGGAACCGCAGTGTTGCTGTTTGCGGCAGACGCGGGGAGGTGAAACACTGAACAGCCACTGAAAGAGAAGTTTGCTGGTTGCGTGTTTTGACCGTCCTAGTGCATTGCAGGAGTCCCCTGACGTCCTCCCTCTTGTCCCCACGACTGAGGCCCAGGAACAGTGAGATCTGCAGAGCTGCACAGGAACAGGAGTCATCTACTTCATCTTTTCTTCATTTTAAAAAGGTACTGTAAAAAGTCTGAGAGAACCTACCTCTTACTGTAGAGTTGCTTGCATCTTCGACTACTCACAAGTCTAATCAGCTTGTGGCCCTACATTTGATTCTTCTTTTCTTCAAAGACTTCTAAAACATTGTGCAAATACTTTCTACTGACCTACAAAGAAGTGCTTCAGCTCACATAGACTTTTGCCTATTGACTTTGGCTTAGCCCCTTCCGCTGAATGACTCTTATTGGGGGATCTGAAAGTATTCGCCTGCTTAAGAATATTTGTGGTCTCTTGTTTGTTCTAAATAATATTTTCCTGTGACTCGTTACTATATGATCCTAAATGCACAGTGATATATTAATGTCCCCAGCACCCTAGCAATTGAAGTCACCTGAGGGTGTAGGTAGTGTCTGTGGGCCATCCCAAAAGGGTATCTTCTGGTTTAGAGATATTAAGAGTGTGTATTTCATGAAGTGTATTTGAGTGTTACTGTTATATTGCTCACTTCTGAAGAAGGCTTATTCTAACTGATAAATTAATAATTGTTTATTCAAGAAACCTTGAGTGTAATAGTTTACTTGAATACTTGTAACTTGAAATCTCTGTTTAACTCCACTATAGCTCACATTGACCCCTTTTGAGATAAGCAGAACTGCTCAACACGCTACCAAAACTGTGTAGTACAAGCTTATACCTAAGGTTGGGTTTCCTATACCTGGAGTCAAAGTTGTTTGTAGTGTTCCCAGAGGGTACTCCATACAAACTTTGCCTAACAACGCTGTTCCCAAAAAAATAGCTATATCTACCATGGTACTTTGCAGCCGAGGGGCTTTTCAGAAATGCCATTTTTTTTGGGCTCAGTGCGAGTGATTTCTGGGGTAATACAAGGGGAATGTAACAACGAAAAATGCCCAAAAAACTATGCACAGGAGGAAAAAGGATGCAATTGCTTCAGGCCAGATGTGTGGATGGAAATAGGATGCCAGTTGGAAAGTTAGGGGTGGTGTGGGAAGCCACTAACATTTTGAATGTTTTGGGATTTTCAGGGAAATCACACAAGATTCCCACGGCAAAAACGCAAGACGTGCTTGGAAAAGAAAATGCAATAACCAAAAAAGTGATGGGTGAATGGTTTTGAATTAATCTGAACCACCGACGTTGTTCTGGGCAATCTTCCACACCAGTTTTTTTTAGCCCATCTGCGCCATTGCAAAAGGGCTCCAGCCATATGCAAATCAGTCAGGTACTGCCACCAATGGGAGCAGCCCTGCCAGAAGTTCTAGGCCAGGTCCCCTTTGCACAGTGTGAGGGTTCAGAATTAAGGCTCGGACTCAATAGTGACATGTTTGAAATAAAGACTTTTATTAAATAAGAATGGTGTGGAAATAGACCTCTGTAACCCTAGTGCTAAGAGGGGTTTCCCTGCCTCAAAGGAAACTAATGAAAGTGTCAGAAAAGTCCAAAATGTCACTGTCATGTCCCAAAACCTACCTATATCCTTAACAGTTATGATCTAAGATAACTGTGTGAGGATGCTCTCAACCAAACGTTCCCAGTCGTGCTGCCAATAAAGTGATGCAAAATAATTTTCTATAAACAATCAGGAAAGTATCTCCTTTCTCCTGAAACTATCAAGTTCATCAATATCAGAGGGGGTTGACTTTGTCCCCCCCGGTTCTCCATGACTTCGGCATTTTATATATGTACTTCTTCTCAGGTGTCCACCTTTCAGAGCACCTAGGGTGAGCTTCATCCCACAGACTGTTCAGAATTCCCAGGGCATGCTTCTTCTCTTTTTTCACCTTAGGCTCTCCGAACATAATCATCATATTAAGTTTATACGGAAGCAAATTATCCATAAACCATACACAAAATAGAACTGCATAGTAATACAAAATCCAATTCAATTTTTTTTTTTTTAAAAAAAGGTCCACGGCATTAACTTACAAACATTACATATGTATAAAAAAAGATTAAAATGTGCATGTGTGTAAATCAAGATAAAATCCACAGGAAGCGTCCGAACGATTCAATAAAATGTTCAGGGTTTGATCATATTTTGGGCAGTGAATTTAGTTCTCCGATACCAGGCCCTTCTCAAGTAGTCCACCATACCCCAGGCCACTGGCATCGTAGCGGCTGAAAGCAGATAACATAAAGCAGGCCTAGCCTGAGACAAGCCAGCGGACCTAAGTAGTGGCAAGAGTGTTTTTTGTCTTAGGTCTGTGTAATGTGGGCAAAACAACACAAAGTGTAGCAGGTCCTCCACTGGCCACTGACGGCAGGGGCAAGCTGCAGGTTGGACATTATGAGTCCAGCTTTTTGTTTGTGCCCCTTGCGTAAGCAATCAAACCGGGCTTGGGTCAAGGCCCTGCGGTCTGCAGGATTTTCACTGTGGAGCAAGTCCGGCTGAATAGCGTCTGCAGACTTTAACACAATATGCCTTCTGTTTGCAAGAATGCCCAGGGCAGCGGACTCCCTATTTGCCACCAAGATGGAATTAAACATTTGTTTGTATGCCCTGACTGCACAAGGGGTCAAGAGGATTGAGGGGCAGACACGATTAGCACAATTTAACTGTCTAATGCATTTCTGGATGTACATAAGCCAGGGGATTTTCTTTACAGCTGAGCTACTCACCTGGGCTCTTATGAGCTTATGTGAAAGAGTGGCTTTCTGGTTAGCCCATAGTACCAGCCAGTGTTACACTGGAGCCAATAGCCACTCATCTCCAATGTGGGGACATCCCAATTCCAAATGTGTCCCATAGTTTGGAGCAGACTGTGGTAGCCCTAGCAGTTTTTTAAGAAAGGAGTTCTCCACATTTTCGATTTTTGGAATCCTTTCCATACCCCACAGTGCTGCCCCATAATTAGTGGCAGTTTTTGTTTGAGCCCTGTATACTTCGAGAATTAATTTGATTGGGTGCCCCACGCAGTTATGTTGAAAGCGGGACAATCCCCCAAGCGCCTGTCTCATCCTCATACATTGCTTATCGACACGGCCAAACCCTCGCCAATTCTCTGTAAAACAAATTCCCAGATAATCAAAGCTGGTGACCCTCGGGATAGGCTTACCTCCACTCCATATCGTGCGCATCTTGAGATGTCTAACACCCGAACTCTTACATGCCATAACTGCTGATTTTTGTGAATTCACAGTCAGTTTATGGGAAGCCATAAATTGGGTGTAGACATCCACCAGGCATTGTAAAGCTCTGGGGGTACGGGCAATTAAAACCATATCATCTGCATAACCCAAGACTGGGAGGGGGACACCACCCACCGTGATATAGTCGGTATGGGAGTTAACCAATGCCTCGTAGACACCATTTATGTAAAGGGCAAACAATAGCGGGGCCACAACACAGCCCTGGCGGACGCCCAAGAAGGTCTCAAAAAAGGATGTGCACTGTCCCTGTTCCCCGAATCTGACACAAGCCGATGTATGTTCATGGATTATCTGGAGGACCTTGACCAAATCCTCCGGGCAACCCATGGACCTGAGCACCGTCCAGAGCATAGCCCTGTCTACTTTGTCAAACTCGGTGCTCAGGTCCATGAATGCTAAGTACAAAGGCTCACCCCTCACATGTATGGACGTAGCTCCCACCAAATACAGGTTCAAAGCCTGGTCCCTAGTTCCTAGGCCCGGAGAAAAACCATATTGGGTCTCTGTAAGAAACCCAGAGTCAGAAATCCATTGTTCTAGCCGTGCCAAAACCGCACGGCCGAAGATTAGGAAGGAGGTATCAAGCAGAGAGATGGGTCTATAAGAAAGGGGGCTACTCGGGTCACCCTTCTTAAAAATAGGAAAAATTATTGCCTGCCTCCATGTTGCCTGGTAGATACCAAGCTCCAAAAATGCATTGAAGCACTTAGTCAAAACTGGGGCCCATAGGTCCACCTCATCACAGAAAATATCCGCAGGGATGGTGTCTGGTCCGGGAGCTCAATTAGGGAGTTGCTTGTTATTAGCCATCTCTACCTCGTTTATGGTTAATCGGAGAGGGGGAACCACTGGGCCCACTATAGGAAGTTGAGGGATTTGCCCTATACAGGGTGCTAAAATGACTAGACCAAGCCAGTGCACTAACATTATTCTCTTTGTGTGTTTTTACTCTTTTGTGGGGGGGGTCCATTAGCCACAAATTCCCAAAAGGTCTTGGAGTCCGTTGACTGCACAGCCTGGATCAGGCCTTCCCAGGCTTGCTCTTCCAGCTAGGCCTTCCTTTTTGCCAAGACGCGTTTATACTGTGCCCGGGCAGTAATTATCTCATGTCGGGTACTGTCTTTTTTCTCTAAAATACCTTTAAGATCTTTCTGTGCTATCCGGCAAGGTTCATCGAACCATGTTTCCAGGTTCTTTTTCCCTTTTTTAAATTCTCTTTGAAAAGTGGCAGACATATAGTTCCAAATTGTTTGGGATGCCAAAATTATGGAGCCTGGGGAAGATCCATTTGCCAAAATAATAGAAAGTTCCCCCAAATTGGATTTGCAAACGGGCAACTGAGTGTCCACAGGGTCCAGACTGGCCCATTTAATTCTCTGCTTGCACAGGGGATTGATGCCACACTGGTCCAGTTGGGGAAAATTGACAAATGGGACCACTGGCGGGTCTATTCCTAGGACCAGCCGGAGTGCATGATGGTCACTCTGTAGGTTATTAAGTAGCTAATTAAATGCCAATCCCTCATGTGGGCACAGAAGTAATCAATCGTAGACGATCCCAGAGTGCCCACAAAGGTTGGCCTCCCAGGTCGATCCACTCCCACCCAACCATTCAGTGAGCGAATGCCCCACTCCAGAAAACACTCACAGAGCTGCAGGCCCCTTGCACACATTCTTTCATCCACCAGTTGTGCGGGAGCAACCCCATGCAGAAGGTCTTCACCCGGATCTATATCCACTGTTGGAATTCCTGCCCCCAGTTTCACATTAAAATCACCTCCCATTATTAGTAATAAGGCCTGACTCCCATTGGTATTGGCATATTCTTCAATCAGGTCTCTCAGAGCCCCTGGCCACCCCTGATTAGTGGTATGTGGGCTATTGTAGACATTAACCAGAAAGTATATTCTGATTTTTTGTTTCTCTCCCCATTAAGGTTAAGGCTAGAGATGCCTTCACCAAGATTGCCAGGCCACCAAAACATCTCCCTCGTTTTCCCTTTTCCGCAGGGACACACTCTGCAACATAGCCATCAAAGCATATTGGGGAAAGTGCCCAAGTTTCCTGAAGGAATATAATATGTCCCGGGAGGATAGCTCAGCGGCAGCGTGCGCATCTTGGAAGCAGGACGACACGAAGCAACAACAGGTTCGATCCCCGGGTCCGCGCTTAAAAACCTCTGGGTGTTTAAGCACGTTATAAATACGCAACTAGGAGAAAAAAAAAAAAAAAAAAAACAATTACGCAACTAAGAAAAAACAAAACAATCCCTGTAACAGCGCCTCGATGCCTGCGGGCTGTGTGAGCGCTTTATAAATGTGAAATAAATAAATAAATATCATATTCCCTCAGGATAGCGGCTATCTCCCCCTGAGAAAGCTTAGACTCAGCACCGGCTATGTTCCAGCACAGACAAAACAAAGAGGGGGAGACCAGTTCCTATAGAGGGAGATTTTGACCAGATTCCCCTCCCCTTCCTGGTATTTCCGCGATCTGAACCACCTGCCCCACAGCAGCTGGTCAGTCCAACTCTTCTATTTCCCCCAGAGCCTGGAAACGATTTCTCAAATCCACTGTGGCTGCTGGTATCATTGGAGCCAATAGGCTCCTTCCCCCGGTACCCTTCACAGGCATACGAGGGTTCAGAAGTTTGTTGCTGGTCTGGTAGTCGGACGGGGGGGGGCTTGAGGGGTAGAATGCTCCTAGGGGGAAAAAGGCACTGTTAGCTGATGGGGGTAGGCGAGAGCGCCACTCGGGAATAATAGAGGAAACTACGTAGTTGAGCATAGCTGGAGCAGTCATAGACACCACCACACAGTCCCCCTTTGCCCATTTGGGTTGCTTCCCCACCCATGAGACCCTTCTGGCCATGAGAATACCTCTAGGATTCACCTTCATCCCTGGCAAACAAGTATTAATCCATTGTGCAGTTTTGTTAATAAGGGAGGAGGTGGTTTCCACCTTACCTGAATCAAGTTGGGGGAGCCCCGTGATTACTCCAACCAATGGGGCAGCCTCTGGAGGGAGGTTGAGGACTTCTTGCGCACCGGAGGGACATTTATCCTTTAATATCTTATGTGAGCCCACGGCTGAGACCCCCAAACCACTCTTGGTCCCCTTCCACAGAGTGCCCTCCAAGAGGAAAGCATTATGGCATATTGGGAGAGAAGGTGGTACATCCAAATCGGTGGTGTTGTGAACTATAGTCTCACCCATGTGTGGTTTATTAGGGATATGTAAAGGGTGGTGAACAGAATTTTAGGGAATGCTCCCCGGCACTACTATCCCTACTCGATCTACAACCAAAGTTTTAATTTCCAAAATGTCTTTTTTAAGACCTCTTTTTAGGTCATCCATGATGCAAAGGGTTGTACTTTGAGAGGTTTTAAGGGTGCCTATTTTATCTAAAATCGGTGCAAGCTTTCTGTCCAACACTGCATCCAGGATTTTAAAGTCACTAGACGCTGACTCCATGGAGTCATCTAGAGACACCACCGAATTGAGGTTGGGTCCTTTGTCCACCAAGATGTTAGGGGGTACAATTATTGTTAACTCTTCAAGTGTGCAAGCCCCGTTAGGGGTCTCCACACTACTACCTCCCAATGGATTCCTTTCTGGGGAGTTATTAAATGAGGTTTCAAGACATTGCGAGAGACTGGGGAGTGAAGAATTTGGAGAAGGTAAGGAAGGCATTCTTTTTTCCCCAGTTGCACTAGATTGTAGGCTGGCAACTTCAATGGCTCTTTCAGCATGTAAAATGCGCTCTTCAAGCTTCCCTGCCATCTGTTTCAAATATTCATTTAGGGTTGATTGTCCTGGCGAGACCTGCCCTTACTTTTTCTGGCCTTAGGCTTAGAAAAATTGACACCTGGGTCAGATCCACCCTGACCACCCACGGAACTGGGTTTGCTTTTTTTTTTGTTTTATTGGGAATCAGTGGAGGGGCTTTGGCCTTGCGTTTGGACATATTTTGTAAGTGTTAGAGGCAACACCTACTTAGCCAAATAAATTGTCCAAAAATATTTCTTAATGGGCTACAGCCAGAAAGCCCCTATTGGTAAGAAGAATGTAGGCAAGGTACCTAAAGTGCAAATGCAGAGCAAAAAACACAGAGGATACTCACAGGGACCAGAATGCTAAAAAACACACATGCAACAGGTTAATAGTAAGAATAAAAAAGACAAGAAGTAAAAATATAAAATCTAGCAGTGCCGGTGGGAAATGGGCACAGTACAAAGGTACAAAAAGAAATCTGGGCCGTGGGGCAACAAAGGAGGAGGGGAGAGATATACTCGCAGCCCCTCACCCTAAGGATCAAACCCCATTATATGCCAAAACCAAGTGCTAAGAGAAAAAAATGACACAAATGAATCGGTTGCACCAACATCTCCACAAAAAAGAACACAGAATTAATTTCTTCTGGCACAGACTTATAACAGGATGGAACGCTATATCCAGGGACTGGGACAGGGAATGCCCAATGGCTAGAGGAGCTGCCTTAGTCCGTCTCTCCCCCCCGTCCCTCAATCTGCACTGGCCACCAAGTTCCCAGTATAGAGACAATAATAATAATAATATATAATAATAATAATAATAATAATAATATAGGGCAGGGGCTGAGGCAGCAATCAGGCAACAATCAGGGCAGAGGCTTATTAAACCAATGTGCAGCATCCAAATAAAAACTATTTAGTGTGCTGCAACTGAAAATAAAATGGTAGTAAAACTACCACTTCTCAAAAAAGCTTAGTGGCAATGGCAATGAGCTGAAATGCCATTAGCCACTGAGCAGGTGATCGGTCAGATTTTGTGGGTGGGCGTGCCCCCTGCCCTCTACCTTCAGCAGCTACAGCTGCAGATCATTATCTCCATAAAAATGGATGGGGAGAAAGTTTGATTATGTGCGAGCAGCCACTCTGCACAGGGTGCTCCAGAACGCACCAGATTGTTAAAATATCAGGGTGGTGAGGAGGTTGGGCCAATTAATGCCAAGAGTACACGGGGCCAGGCGGAATTTCCAGGGGGACTGGGGCTGAGGGGTGTAAATTGAGTCAACCGTGGCCCTCCTCACCTCGGAATCCGCCTCGGGTTTTGCCTTAGGTACAATCCTACATCCACGAAGAGAAATCACAGTCCGGTGCAGAGATGCAGAGCTGAAGTTTTGAAGTTTGATGACAGTTAACAGAAAACAAACGATGACAGGAAAAAAATGATAGGAAAAAAGCAGCTACAGCCCTCAAGCCCCGGAGACCTGCAGCTCTGCAGACTCACACAGACTGCAGAGACTGCCCTTGTCCGCCCTTTGCCACGGCTTTGCCTTGGAGTGGAGCTTTTCTTTGCAGGCAGCAGGTGAAACACATTAACCCCTCCCCTTCCAGTCCACTAAGGCAGAGACTGCCCTTGTCCGCCCTTCGCCCACTTGGTTTATTAACCTGCAAAGTCTTGACAGTAGAGGTGGCCTCGGAGGTGCTTCATTGTATGCTGGTGTCAGTCCCATCACACTTTCCTCAGAACAGATCATTGCCCATCCTGGTTCACTTCGGTCTGTTCCCCAGGTACTGCCACGAAGAAGAATCTCCTGGAGCCTTCTTTCATGTACAAAGTATCGGGTCTGCGTTTCCTGTTGAGGTATGTATGCACAGCGACCTGGAACGCTCTGCTCTGCCTTTTCGTGTTGGCAGCGGTACTGCCTAATGAAGCTCTGGCAGTAACCGCAGCCACGTCCTGTCGGCTTTCCGTCATCTCCACAGAAGACTTTGACCGTCTAACTGGGGTAATGCTTCTCTGACACTTTCTGCATCCCTTCCCCACTCTCTTGTCCGTTCAGAAGTCCACAAACCAAACAGCGAGATTGTGGTTCGTTCCCAAGCGCCTTCTTTACAACTCCTCCAACTCTTTCGTATGCCGTGTCTTATGACTTCTCGGCTGTGGGCCACTTCCACAGCTTCTCTTTTTTTTTTTTCTTCACACTGCGTTCTGGATTTAGTCCCTCTTCTCTTTTTATATGACTTGGATCTTTGACTATTTGACATAATCTAGACCACTAACTGCAGTTCTCTCATCTACTTATTACATCCATATTGTGTTTCCTCATCTCAGTTTGAACATAGCTATGCTCCTTGGGACTTCCACTGTTCTTTATTTCTATACTATTCATATGTATAGATGAGTTTATTCACATAAGAACAGAGACTTTCGGGGTACCTGAGTGGGTTGAGAATTAGAAGAAGAGTACCTACCTTTAGAATAGGTGACGATATGCTTGGACTCGTCAGCACAGAAACACAAGCAACCCCACTGATAAGGCCTTGTTGGACCTTGTCAGTGAGGTACAGCTTGGTTTCCAGTGGCGCAGTGAACAAGCTACCCATATCTGGGAATACTCTCTCTCACATAGGGAAACAAACTGAGTGGAAGGTTTTGAATTAATCAGAACCACTGGCTCTGCTCTGGGCAACCTTCCACAGCACAGGTTTTACCCAGTCTGCACCATTGCAAAAGGGGTTCAGTCATATGCAAATCAGTAAGATACTGCCACCAGTGGGCGCAGCCAGCCCTACAGATAAGGGGTGCATCGGCCACGTTTACTCCCTAATAATAGCCAAATACTCCCAGAAAATAAAAAATACAGAGTAAAAAATACTCCCAACAAAAAATGGAAAACTGATATGTAGAACCTTGTGCCCCTGAGTTCAACAACACAGCTGCAAGGATATGCGTGGACCAGTTATGCACATAGTACCAAAGGAAGAAACAGTATTAGCCTATTTGACCTAAAACATTTGACCTTTTGACCAAATTGATCTTCTCCGAGTGGTCCAAATTGACCTTTTTTGTTTTAGGCTAAATAGGTTAATACCTACTTTCCTGAACATGAGGTGCGGGAGTGTCCCCCGCCCCTCATGTTCATTTAAGTAGGTCAAAAGGATATTGTGGGGGTGTCCCCTGCATCCTTAACAATAGAAGTTAATTTGGTGAAAAGGTTTAGGTCAAATTACCGAGGACAATTTGCACAAGGTCAAACATACCAAAACCGAAGAAACTACTATTATGACTGCCTGATCAGAAGGAGTAAACCTGTATTTTTCTTAATGCGCATGAATAACTAGGTGCAAAAATTGTATTCTTTAAAAACATTTTCATTTTTCCAGTTAAAGCATATTTTTTATTCGCTTCTCTCCCACTAGGAATCGCTCCCTAAAAGAATTTTACTCCCAACTTTAAAAAAATAAAAGGGAGTACAATATTACCACATTGAAATCCTATCTGGACCACCGGGAGCAGACCTGCCCGAATTGCTAGCCCAGGTCCCCTCTGCATGCAAACACAAGCAATCCCAGACATGTTTCGGCCTTGTTGGGCCTCATCAGTGTGGTGCAGCTTGGTTGTCTACAGTTAGGGAGAATTTTCATTTTAGTGTTTAATTCCTCCCTCCTTAGAGACCCCTCCAGCTCTTTTGCTGGACTTTAGGACTTTCCATTTTTATCCTGGAGAGAGTGAGACCTTTTTCCCCACTCTCCCATATATTTTTCATTGATTTGAACACTGTTTCTTTTGACTTGTGTCTGACAAACTCAATAGGCATCATCTTTTTACATTGTGTCACACAGCACCTTGCAGTCTTCCAGATTCCCCAAACGTTTAAATACCTTCTCTTGGTCAAACTACTGTTTCCAAGAGCAGTGAAGTGAAATTGACTTTACTTACATTTTGTAACTTTCTAGACCCAGCATCTTACAATGGGGTGCTCGAGGGGTTACTCGGGACCCCCTTTGTCTAGTTTCTCATGTAACATTTTTATGTTACCCTTTCTACAATTAATGGCTGGTGGCAGTGGTTTTCTTTTAACTACCATTGTGTGTTTCTACTGCGGGCTGCAGTTGCAGCTGCAGTAAAGCACCCATGGGTGCCCATTTTGTCAAAATGCTCATGGTCTTCTTTTTTCACCATTTCTTGATGGAAAGGTCCTTCTTGAGATTTACTCTGCACGCCAAACCAGATTTGGTCCCTTTGTTCATTTGGTCTTTGGCGGGGTTCACCAGTGAAGCCCGCCTCTGGCTCCAGCGTGTCTGGCAGGGCAGGAAGCGTGGGAAGTGCCCGAAACTCCCTGTGATTAGACTCCTTGGCTGCAGGAATGCACCCAAAGGTGATTGGCCTCCTCGGAGTACATCCACCCCGCTGTGTGACAGCTAGGCTGCGTATGAATGGGAGAAACCTGCATAAAAGGCGAGGTCTTTTGCTTGAAAGGCAGAGTCGACCACTGGACGATGGAATCCAAAGAGGAACTTGAAAGAGATGCTTGCTGCAACTCCTGGACCGTTGGTTTGCCAGGTGAAGCCCTGCAGCATTGCTGAAGCTCCGAATTCGCATCAAATAGAGAAGCCCTGCAAAAGACGACTTCTCCCCTTCCGTTGGTGGGACCAATCGACCACATGACGAATACACCTGGAAATCCTCTCGGAGCTGGCTATACTTCCATTGCTGCTGCAGGAACAGGATTGCCAGGGAGAGGAACACACAAATCGAGTGTGTTGTCTCAAAGTCAGACCTCGAGCTCCAGGAAGATCCTCCAGACTCCCATGAAGCAGGACTGACCAAGCCTGAGCCACCTCAGCAGAGTGCTGGACCCCAGATGCGAGGAAAGTCCATAAGTTATCCAAGAACCGCAGTGGTGCTATTCGCGAGAGGCTGAAACCGCAAAGTGCCACTGATCTGAAGTTTGCCTATTGCTGCCACCAACCTTCAATTCATAGTGCAGGAGTCCCCAGACGTCCTCCCTCTTGTCCCCACAACTGAGGGCCAGGAACAACAGGAACAGAAGCAAGCTTGAACCAATTTCTTCACACCTAGGGTACTGTAAACTAAGGGGTGCTTACCTCTTGGTGTGTGGCCTTGTTAGCTCCCAGCTGAGACTTGTTTTGGTTGCTTTTGCAGAGTTGCTTGCAGCTTTGCCCCTCACAAGCTTCCCAGCTTGTCGTCCAACAGCGATTTCATTTTCTACAAAGACTTCTAAAACATTGTGCAAAACGTTTTACTTACCTTCAAGAAGTTCTTCAGCCCCCCCTAGACCTGGCTCAATTGACATTGGCTGTCCTGGCTCCCTGAAAGACTATTCTAACCTCTGACTGTGTGCTTGAACTATCCCTCAACAAAAGTCACACATTCCATAACTTGTGTAGATGGGTAAGGGTTAATTGACTTTGCATTGGGGGGGGGTTCAAAAGTACTTACCTGCTTAAGAATATTTGTTAACCATTGTTTTATTCCCAAAACCTTTTCCTTTGACACCAAACTCAGTACTGCTCTAAATGGGCCAGTGATATATTAATGTCCATAGTGTCCTAGAATTTAAGTCACCTCAGGGTGTAGGGGTTTTCTGTGGTATCTTCTGATTTATTGCAACTGAGAGTGTGTATTTTTGAAGTGTATTTTTGTGTTACATATATTGCTTCCTTCTAAGGAAGACGTATTGAACTGACTTAAATGATTGTTTAATCAGGAAACCTTGAGTGTAAGTGTTTATTTGAATACTTGTCACTGTGAAACTGTGTGTTACAACCCTACAGCTCACATTGAGATAAGCCTGGCTGCTCAGTCACTCTACCAACTTATGTATTACATGCTTATACCAAAGGTTGGGTTAACTATTGCCAAGAGTACAAGGCTGTCTCCCACAGGGTACTGCATACAATCTTGCCTAACACCTATGGCGTAGCGAGCAAGGGACTCACGTCTGGGCATACCCTCTCTCACAAACTAGAACCAAAAAAGTGATGGGTGGAAGGTATTGAATTAATCTGAACCACTGGCAGGGAGAGCCTGATGCAGCTAAATCTATTTCCGGTATTTCAAAGATATTATGTAGTAGTAAAGAATGTTATTGAAAAAAAAAGAAGTATAGATAGAAGTAGAAACATGTTTAATAGGGTTATGAAAATAGTAAATAAATATACAATTCTCCTTACTGTAATTGCTGTAATAACATTACATGTTGTTGTGCATTGTGATAGTATGGAATCTACGCAATCAAGTTTTGTTAATAAAAGAAATCAGTTACTTATATTCACAATTACATTTATAGATTCACGATTAGGAAGTAAATATTTAATTATAGAGATAGCAATTGTATTGCTACTATTCTTAGCCATTTCTTTTGAAACAATTATTCAAATATAACAGATTTCCTTCCAAAGTACATAAAGGTTTACATACTATTCTTTTGAATACTGTCTGTATGTACTTACAATTGTATACCGTACGTTACGTTTAAGGAAAACAATGGCAGACTACAATGTACTGTGCAAGTATGAAATATATACATATATGGTATGTAACAAAGCAGAGTTGTTATATTTCAAAATGTAATGACTCAAGCCAGTCAGATTACTGAAGTCATGTATGATGTCACCAATGATGCTATCACTGTGGTCACACTCTGCGCAACAGCGCAAGGTTGAGGTGGATTTGCTTGAAATGTGAGTGATACATTTAAAGGGTTTTGAAGCGTTAAATATGATCACCTTAACTCTCTCTTAACCAAGGTTTTTCACTGTATATATCACACACAAACAGCAGGCAGACCGCACTCCGGGTCAGGAGATGCTGATTAACGATGTAATCACTTGGAAAGTTTATTGGTGCAAAACACAGCATGCAAAGGGTACAAGGAAAAAAGGGTAACGTGTTTCATGCTCGCAGAGCGCTTGGTCACACAATGGAAACAGTGGAGAATACAAAATTAAGTAAAATCCAGAGTCCTTCTACCATGTCAATGGCAACTGTAAGAGTCAGTAAAGGCAGTGCAACATGCAGGCAGACATATTATACGGCCCGCTGTAGCGGCCGTGTAGACCACTTTTTCGACGGCTTATAACTTTGCTCCCCTGGAGGAATTCTCACCAAACTTTACAAAAAAGTATATGGACCGCTCTGAATTTTTTCGGCAAGTTTGGTGAGGTTTTGTGCAGGGGGGGGGGAAATTTATAAGGGGGTGGGGCTTTTTTCCATAGACTGAATGGGTAAAAACGTTGTGCACGGCTACAGCCTGAACGGCTGGATGGATTTTCACCATATTTGTGGCAGGAGCAGTGGCTTGGTTCCAAAAGCATGCTTTTGTGCGTTTGGTGGAAATCCGACCAGTACTTTCGTTGCAAAGAACTGAAATGTACATCTCAAAAAATTAGTGATATCGGCGACTCATTTCCCTGTTCACTCCGCGGACAGAAGTCTCATTGGCTTGTAGTACGCTTTGATGTCGACAAACTTTGGACGTGGCCGGTGGTTGGCTGGAGGGAAGCGTGGTGTGCATCAACATTTTTGGGAAATGCTGCCATGGTGTATCGGAGGACAGTGCGGCGCCAAAAGAGACTAAGAAATATAATTTAAGGCATGTGGTGGTAGGAAGAAGGGATGGAAAGGGCGGGGAGAGAGAATTGGTTCATCTGATATGTGTCATGGTACGTGTGTGGAGTGTGGTACTTAGACACATGTTGCCATGCATGGCTGCATTATGTTTCGGTGGGTGTGGGCAAGGCCTAGACTATTGGGTGCATGGCCAAAGGGCTATAGGCCATGCACCCAATAGTCTAGACCTTGCCCAAACCCACCGCAGCAATGCAGTTTAGACTGCATCTGTCAGAGGGTGCTCACCTTTACGGAATGGTTGTGGAGCACATTTTACTCTTCATAGAGCACCAGAGGCGCGCTGACATGCATATATTGTTGCTTCCATGGGTGCGGTCATTGTTAGAACATCCTACGGTTTTCGGTGTATGGCTGGATATTGTGCATTGAAAAGTCCTGCAGTGTGCCCACTGGGTGCAGTGTTGGAACACTGTCAGTATAGAAGAGGGTAGGCTTGAAGTGAATGTTCTATGTGCTTGATTATTCTGGTTTGTGTAGCTTCCTGGGAGTATTCCCAATGTTGTGAAGATTGTGTGGTCTGGTTGGCAGTGACAATAATTTGTGAATAGAAGTGGGTAAGGATGGCGGAGGCAGTGGTATGTTTGTGGACTCTGCCAACTGTTACATGTTTCCATGCATCACTGTTTTATGGTTTTGGGGTTGGACAGAATTGCACCTGGCTATGTTACATTTGTGGATTGTGGTTTCTGGCCACATGTTTAAAGGCATGGCTCCATTATGTTGTGCTGGGTGTGGGCAAGCAGCAGACTCTGGTGTGCATGGTTAAAGGCGTGCTGGGTGCCGCTCTGGATGATTTTGGATGCTGACATCATGGATTTTGTTCCAGAACTTTGTACTGAAGGTGCTTTGGAAGCACACGCGACGTGTACTCTTGAGTGTTCAACGGTAAATATGGAGTGCTGTACAGAAATGATAGGGTTGGCTGCAGAGTTCTTGGCTGCGATTGCTGCATGCATGCGTGAATATTTCACAGTACTCAATGAGGGAGTGCTGGAAGAAGAACATTGGAGAGGGGAGAAGGACTGTCTCTGCTTTACAGGGGTGTAGCCCTTGCTGTAGATGGGAAAGCACACGTGCAACATCCTGCTATTCTCAGCATGGTGGGCATGCAAACTGTGGGGATTGTGGAATCAGGTGTCAAGGGTGTGGTTCAAAGGAAGGGCCGGTACTACTACTTATAATACTCTCTGTGTAATGAGGTTGGTAGAGATGGAGAGACGCACAGTGCTGCTCGTGGGAGGTACATTTGTACAAGATCTGCACAGGTATGCTGTGCAAAGAGGCGTTGCTGCTAATTTCGGGTTGGAAGGAGTGGATGCTTTGTGGGCCAGTCTCTAAGTGTGCAGTTTTGGCTGGATGGTTCGACTTTGCAGATATGTCGCCTCTATTGTTACTGGTCAAGTTGTCATGGTGCATTATGGAGGTCTACATTTGGGTTATTTGTTGTGTGGACGTTTGCTCCGTCACCTGAAGAAGTTGATGAATGCAGTGATGCAGATTTTTCCCACTGCCAAGGTCGTTTTCTCGACCATTCCAACAAAAGGAGTATGGGACCATGCCGGTGTAATTTGTCCCCGGCCAGAGCTCGGAAGGTGTCTTATAAACAGAAGCATGTCTGCATTTATTTGCACTGATGGAATGTTCTCCACCCACTATGAGAGCATGAAGTTGCAAAATATACACTGCTTCCATGCAAATGACATGTCTTTGAACACCATTGGCAATACCATTTTCTTTTACACTGTGCAAGAAGCGTTGACCATAATTCGGTAAAAATTGAAGGAGGAGAAAAAAAAAACAACTCATACAAAGATACCAAACAAAAAAAGTTGTTTGGAAGCACTTAAAAACCATGTAACAATAAATAAATAAAGAAAGTCCACAGTTTTTCAGAGGGACCACTAAAAACCCATCCCCTATCCTGTCCCCCCCCCCCCCACCGTATACCGCAAGCACAAAAACTCAGCAGATTCCGCAGTATTTTCAGGATTACCTGTGCCACATCTGGCCATTTTCAGGATGGGAGTCATGGAAATGGGACTGTGGAGGCTATGGCATTGCGCAATATGGTTTGTGGTTGAGGTGTGTACGCAAAAACAGTGGCAGAAGGTCTCTTTGTACAAAGAAGTGCAAAAGGCTATGGTGGAAGTGTGCATGGTAAGGGTCAGGCATCATATTTCTGTGCATGCACTGTATGTACTTGTTTGAAGTTGGTAACATGCATTCAATGCTGCTTTGTGGGATCATTTTCGAAACGTTTGTAGTAAGTTGGGTACTGCGGAAAAAAAAACCTGTAAAGTGTACAAGATAAGTGGCAGGCATCCTGTTCTGAATGCAATGTGTGTATGATATCATATGATGTGAAATTGTATGATATGCTATTTATAATGCGCCTTTACACAAGTTCTGCAAGGCGCGACGAGGCAAGGGAGGGGGAACAGAGGGGAGACTGAGACAACAAACCTACTAGGCCAGGTGTCACTCTGATCGCCCAAGTCCATGGGTAGGGGGACGGGAAAGTGCAGTACATGGGAAGAAGAACAAATGACAAGAAGTAAAAATATGGCCCCATTGTGCTCAGTGCAAGGAAAGTGCAGATATCAGGTGGTGGTGGAACTGTTAGCGATACAGATAACAGTCCCAAAGTGCAGGGTTTGCCAGAAAGGCAGTGCAGGAGGTGGCCTGGGCCCGGCAGTATGGCCAGGTAACCAGTGGCGAATCAGTTGCAGCCAGGAAGTCAGCTGGGGAGCGGAGGAGAAAAAGCAGACGCAAAGAGAAAAGCTTTGAGGTGCTTCTGGAACCGCCGATGGTCCTCCTTAAGTTTCAGGGAGGCTATTGCAGAGGGAAGCCCCAGCCGAAGAAAGAGATCTACCACCAACTGGTTGCTAAAAAGTATTCATACCTCTATTTTGTGGCGATGGGTGCTCATGTGGATGAATGTGGATGCACAAATCTTGCAATCTTTTACTGAACTTTCTACTGGACGTGCTTTCGAATGACAAGACACTTGCAGACTGAATTTGTAACTGTACATATGAAGTGTTGTGCAGAGCTGACAGTTAGATGCTAACGTCTTGGATGGCATTGGTGGATGCGTGTGTGACTATTTACTTGTACCCAATGAGGTATTGGTGGACAAATAAATATTGTGGAAAGGGAAGAAGGACTGCTCCTGCTTTACTGGGGCGTGGCCATCACGGTACTTATTCTACGCTTCGCACCATGCTGGCCAATGTAAATTGGACTGTGGGGTTTATCCAATCAGGTACTGAGTGTGTGTTTCACAAGAAGAAGCGGTCATACTGTTTTACATTACTCTGCGTGGTGAGGCTGGCTGACATGGAGAAACACTTTGTGTTGACTTTGGGTGATGCCTTTGTGATAGATCTGCACAAGTATGCCCTGGAAAGACACTTTGATGGCAATTTCGGTTTGGAAGGAGTGGACGCATTGTGGTGCGCTGTCTATGACCGCAGTTTCACTGATATGCATGCACTTTGCAGAGATCTGGCCACTTTTGCTACAGTCGATGTAGTCGTGCATTATGGCAGCATGCATTTGGGTTACGTGGCTTGTTTAGGTTTGTTACTGTCTGGTCCTGACTTCTTTGGTCTGCGGAATCTGCTAAACCCCACAGTCTCCCAAAAAGGTGTGAGCAACAACTGAACTAATTTACAGCTGAAGTTCCAACCTCATCAGGGGAAAGGGGAAGTGGAGAAAATAAAAAACAGCACAGATCTCTTTCTTCATTCAGGCATCAGTCTGCAAGAAAGTAAACAGAACAATAGTTACTAAAAAATCTCCATTTTCCTGCCCTCCATTGAAACCCCTGTAAAGAATCCCCATACCTGTACATCCTCTGCCTTTTGCCAAGAGGATTTTCAATTCACTGTCAAGAGTATTTTCTTTCCTTATTAAAAAAGAAAGTCTTTTCTCCGTTTTAAAAGTCTTTGTAGATCATTTTATTTAATAAGAGATTTCCACCTTGATAATCTGAAACATCTCCTCAGTACAACTGATTACCAAGTGTGAGTGTCTTCTGTGCTGAAACGTTTCTTTGCAGTCAACTATCTTGTAGACTTCAATGCCTTAGTTCTTTGATTCAAGCTTGAGAGTTTAATTGAATCTCTTCTGGGTTAAAGCGCTCTCTTAGTTATGTTTAGCATCCATAGCTGAGAAACTTAACAATCTACTTTCACTATGTAAGCGCGTTCTCTGAAACCCTTTGGTTTAACTTAACTCCCTCAAACCTGCTTCGGTACACTAGTGTGACTCACTTTATATCAGAGATTAACTTGTCTCTGCTAATCCCAGTCATTATGTACTGCAATTCAGTTGCCAGGAATATCTCTACAGACACTATCCTTAGGGGATCTAATGCCTGACTCCACAGAGACAAGCTTTCAATGCGCACTCGCCAAAACGAAAACACCATGGAACTCTGTCACTATAACGCACAAGCGCTTCTCAAGTCAAACACATCAACGCCTTTGTCTTTACCCTGAAACACTATTCCCCTATGCCTGCGCACGAATGCTAAATGCTACGGTCGGCACAGTTTGTCTTTTCTGAGGAATCTGAAATAAATGACCTTACGATCCAAAGACAACTTAACCAACGATGCAGTTTAACTCTACAAGAGTTCTTGAGAGGTAATTTCATCTTTTAAGCAATTATGTGAGGAAATTCACAGGAAAAAGCAAATCAGTCTTTCAGCTTGAATCTTCCTCCTGAAAAGAGTAACCTAACTAAATACCTAAACTAAACATCCTTTTACGTTTTTTCTATGAAATTCAAATTATAGTCACTTGTAACTTCACTTGAAAGGAATAATCCTCCTCTAAAACAAATGAAACCTTAATGCTCCCACCAGAAACTACAGGTTGTCTTGTCCCATGCAAAAGTAGCTCTGAGTCTTCTCTTTGGAGAGTCAGGAAAACTTATTTTAAACTACTAGAAAATTGGAGCACTTAATATACAGGACCTTCCTGACGATAAAGGCAGTTTAGAATGTTAATTATTGATTCACACCTCGAAATCAATGAAAATTATGAACTCATTAGAAAAATGTTTAGAGTTAATATTAGGTGCGGGGGAGGAACTGGGGCCATGGCACAAGACCCCAACATATAAGAGACAAATAGGAAGAGGATTCAGCCTAGGAACCCTCCCGTCCCCTGCACACTTTCAGGTGTTTGGACAAAGTCCACTACTGTATTTTGGTATTAATACGAAGAAAATATAAACCAGGAAACCCAGTTTTGTAATTTTAGAATAAAAATGTATATCTTGAATATCAAGTGCATATTATTTCAAAGGAAGAACATTACAAATTCAAGAAGCAAACAGTGCATAAATAGGTCACAACAAATTTGAAGAGATGGTGGAATCCAATTCATGTGGCAACGCGTTTCGAGGATACTTTCCTCTTCTTCATATGGCCAAAATTGAATTCTTGATACACAAAGAAAAAAAGAAGAACATTTGTACATATTTACATTGGTTTATATTTTCTTCGTATTAATACCAAAATACAGTAGTGGACTTTGTCCAAACACCTGAAAGTGTGCAGGGGACGGGAGGGTTCCTAGGCTGAATCCTCTTCCTATTTGTCTCTTATATGTTGGGGTCTTGTGCCATGGCCCTAGTTCCTCCCCCTCACCTAAAATTAACTCCAAACATTTTTCGAATGGGTTAATAATTTTCATTGATTTCGAGGTGTGCATCAATAATCAACCTTCTTGTCATTTTGTTCACTAGTCATCTAGTGTGGCACAAAAAATTGGTTGCACCCATTATCTACTATTATCCCTACCTAGAATGTCTTTTTCTAGACTGAATGAGCTGACTGACAAACATGCTACCACACTAGCCTTTAGTGCGGAAGAAGCAACACGTATTTTAGGCCTCATCAAAGACACAGAAAAAACATTACAAAGCGAGGATAATCCAGAAAAATCAATACAAAAACTTGAAAAACTTATCAGACGGGAAATATCCCAAAAACTGCATGCTAGTACACTGGTCGAATACTATAAAGCTAAAAAAATCCTTACAGGCTTGAGAGTCTATTTGAGACCAACGCTTTGTAGTGAAAATAAAGCATTCATACAGAAGTGGGATCAAATCTTAAACAAGTGTTCCTTGGACCTTATTCTTTTAACAATAGAAGAATTATCTAAATCTCTTGAAACCATCGACTCCGAAATTAAGACTGTCCAAGAACAAATATCCAAATTTAAACCAGCAAACGATCTTACAGAAATTTTGGAGGACATCAATTTGAAATTGGCTAACTATAAAACAGAAATTGAACAAAGGAAATTGCGTAAATTTAAGAGAGATACTTTCGACTATTTAAATGACAGTCTACAATTGGCAGGAATATTACCGACAAAGGAATTTCAACCGTAATAGACAACATAATACGGGCTCATCAAACTCTGGCAATAGTAGTGACAGCAGCGTTGGTGAACCTATACAGAGGCCTACATCGGAAGAAATTAGCCAACGAGATTTATCTGAGGATAATAACATGTCTAGAGCACTAAGAATACCAAGTTCCCCGACAAACAAAGAAACTGATCCCAATTCCTCTACTGGGGCTTTTTTAGGCCTAAGGGGATGGGAGGGTTCCTAGGCTAAATCCTCTTCCTATTTGCAGTTTAGAATGTTGTCAAGTCCACCAGGCGACTACTTGGACCAATAAGCACTCTGCCCCTCTCCTCCATGTTGGAATGGTTTATTCTCACGCTGAAAACACTATAGTTAAGGCCAAATAAAACATCTCCAAGTAAACAGATTCAGACTTCTAACAACAGAATTCCTCTCTCTCCCACATTCACAACAGAACTAGACCTGACAGTTGCGTAGACTGAAGAGGTTGCTGAATGTAGTGAAGAGGCCTTTTCCCCCATCCATAACAAGAAGAGTATGGGACAATGTTCATGGATGTTGTTCCGAGCCAGAGGTTGGAAGGTGTCTCATCAACAGAAGCATTTATACTTTTTTGTCCGTTGGTGGGATATTCTTCTGCAACAATGACCTCATTAGTTGTGAAAATGCAGAGTTTTTCCACGCAAATGGCATTTCGTTGTCACCCATTGGTAATCCTGTTTTGTTTGCCCGTCTACAGGATGCTTTGAATAGTTTACTGTAACAATGCGAGCACAAGAAAACACAACATCAAATAAAACCCCAAAAAAGTGTTTCACTAGAAGCACCTAAAAAATATATTTTATTTTAAAAAAAAAGCTCTTTTCAGAGCTGCCAATAAAAGTGAACTCCCCTACCCTGGTTGCAATTTATTCCCCTACGCCCGCACGCCGCACAAAATCCACATCCAGGGATTTTGAGGATGGCCATGGAAATGGGACTGCAGAACCTGAGGTATTGCGCAATATCGTTTCTGGGTGTGGTGTGTACGCAAGACTGCTGTACAGAACTGATACTGTAACAAGGAGAGCTCTTCAATGTGATTGGTGGATGCGTGTGGAACATTCTAACAGTACCCAATGACGGCGTGCTGGAAAGAAGAAAGTGGAAAGGGAAGAAGGAATGTTTCTGCTTTATTGGGGCACAGCTCTTGCCGTACTTGAGGAAACGCACGTGCCACATAGTACTGTTTTCAAGCATGCTACCCATGGGAATGGGACAGTGGGGACTATCGCAACTGAGGGTGTGGGTCACAAGAAGGGCCGTTAATACTTTTCTCCATTACTGTGCGTACTGAGCCGGGGTGACTTGGTTGCCATTACTTGAAAAGGCAATGTAGCAATGCAGATTCGGTCCACCATCACTTACAGGGCAAACCTACGTGGCCTGCTACTCTGTTCTGAAAAGCTATAAACAGATTGCGGAGCAGCTGTGCAGTGTGGCCTTTTGTAGGGCTGCTGTGGAGAACTTGCACCTGGAAAACATGCCTACAGTGTTCAACAATATATATACATGTGCAATGGCACAATGTGGTGTGTTGGGAGTGTGTACTTTCCCAAAAACACTATGTACATTGCACAACACTGTAATTTTCCACTTTCCGAGGGTCCAGATCGTGTCCCCGACATAAGGGCCCACGCGCAGCATGGGTGTGGTTTCATGGCGACATCGCCACTGTTCTCCCATGGGACGGCTGTCTGCAGGATGCATTTTGGGCAGCATATGTTGTGCGCATGTGCATAGGTGTGCTATGCACGTCGTTGCCACTTCTCTACTGATTAATAGTGCGACACACGTGCACCAACCATTTTGGGAGACGCTGGGTGTTTATAGGGTATAACAGGTGGGATGTTTATCTGTATAGCTACCTGTAGGACGTTGGTGGGGGTTGCAACCTAATTAACGTGCGTTCGCATATGGTGCACAGTGGCAGTGTTACCAGGGAACAGATACACATGCGTGTACTTGCACAACTAACAAATGTCCGCTCCCACATGTAATTACAGGTGGTGCACAACACGTGGACATGTGGGTCGTGCTGGCATCGTACGGATGTCTCCATTGTCATTACAGATAGGCCGGCAGGTGCGGTGTCTGTAGGACACCTATTTTTTGCTTAATTGCGGTCATTCCTACAAGGACTATTCGCCGCTGAGGCATAAGAATACCACATATACACTCAGCAACAATTTCAATATCATCGTTTACTCTCACACATTCATACGCACCACTAGGAAAGGGTTGGGGTAGCAGAAGTGGATACTTATTGTGGGGAATTGGGGACTTGCACAGGTTGGTTGTGAGGGGAGGAAGGCATTGAGATATCACCGTAACATCTCCTATCACACAGATTTTGAGGGGATGGCAGGCTGCGACATGGGAACGGGTTCACGTGCAAGTCTGCCAGTGCTGTTTCATTTTGTCTATAATATACCCTTGTACGCAATCTTTTAAGGCGGCACAATTTTTCACTATTCTTCCATTTGGTCTTCTAGGCTGTCCATTTTGCTATTTACAGAGTTTCTTTCCTTTGCTATGCCTGTATGCCGTTGTGGAAGGGGTGTCACTTGTGCTACCTTGCTTTCCTTTCCAATATGTTCTCTTACAGAAAAGAGACTGTGTTAGGTGTACATGAAGCAATACTTACTACATAAATTACGTTTCACACTACTGCGAGTACCAATGGGGTTAGTATCGTAATTCATTACGTCATGAGGGAAAATTTTCTTCCAGCCACTGTAAGGTGCTTGCCATTGCTACGCACACAAAAAAAAAAACTTCTGCACCATTGTATACTGCACCACCTGCGCAATTATATTATCAGACAACATGTAGTGTGCTTGCTAAGTTGCAGTGATGTTCTAATCTCAGTACTTTGCCGTCTTTACTCTGGCCGTTCGTTCTTTGTTCCCATGCACAGTAGCAGTGAGGTAAGATTGTTGAATGGAGGCGTCACTTCTGTTGTTGGTGTATTCCGTTATGGTGTAGTCCCTATACCTTTGTGCTGTTTGCTTCATAAGTACACAGTTTGCAGCCCTACTCTATCTTACCTTGCAATTCATGTACATGCCGCTGCTTGCATATGTTCCTTGTGTTTGCTGAACGGTACCACTATGTAAGAGAGCCCCTGCCTTTCTGAGCAGGTTGGATGCCAGCCGATGTCTGCGACCAGACGCATGCTCCGAGACTGCTGTGCGCATTAACATGGTGCCCACAGGGTCAGTATGTTGTACAAGTAAGGGTATCTTGCTAAAAACCTATTCAATTCACTGAAAAAACGTTGCTGAAGGAACATTATGCCTAATTTGCAATGGTAAAAATCTATGCAATTCGCTCTTAAAAAACATTGTTAAAAAGGGACGTTTTGGGTAAGTTGCACTACTAAAAAGCTATGAAGTTCACTGACAAAAAACGTTGTAAAAGGAACAATACGTTTTTCTTCGGGCAACTGAAACCTATCAAATTCAGTGCAACCAGTACTTGAAAGGAACATTAGATTTACTTTTTTAGAAAGAAAGCGCAAGACCACAATCAACATACACATGACATCATGCCCAGAGTGCCTATTGTGGGGTGGAGGATCTCCAAATAAAACCAGTAATAATGGAGATTGTTTTGAGCATTTCTATCAAAAGATATGTTGGAATGCCCTAAAGATATAAAACATGTGGTTAGAATGTTCATTTTAGGGTGCCACTTCTGCGCAAAATATGACAAGGGAGTGCAGACCTGTGCTTAACCAAGGTTCTAAAATTTTTAGCGAGTGTGTTAATATATCTAAAACATATTTTAGCCACATTGCTACAAAATTCCACTCTAACAGGGGTCACTGGTTCTACTACATTACCTAAGCAGTCATGTTTTCCACTCATTTAACCTATAAAGCCTGAGGCACAAGGGTGCCGACAGACCTTTCTGCAGCTCACTGATGCGATAAGCGACCAGTACAGCTTCTAAGATGCCGCCACAACCGGAAGATAAACGTCATGTATACGCATATACTGCTGGAACCTGCTCTGGTCCGTATACCGCTTGGTTACCCTACATTGCCGTACACTTTAGCCTCCCCACTCCGTACCCCTTTCTACCAGCCGTGTTTCCTTGGCCTGAGCATTCAGCTCCATCCTGTTCGCTACCGGCAGCACTGTTACCAAGCCATTCAGAAACATCCAGCCAGCTACTTTCCAGCTCCGTGACAATCAGAAAGCGCACTTAAGTTCCCTACCCACACCATACCTAGGCCCTAGTGCGCCCAGATGCGGTCACACACCAGGGCACCAATCCTCTGAGAGCAACTAAACAGATGGATCCTCAATCCCACCCATGCAACACTCCAATGTTCCGTTCCCAGCATATCCACTAACCGCCACAAAAGCCGCTACCCATTGTTAGGGAGAATTCTCATTTCTGTGCAAACTCCCTTCAACCTAGAGACCCTGAGCTCTTTTGCTGGATTTTAGGATTTTTTTTTTAACTTTAACACTGGAGTGATTGAGACTTTTTCTCTCACTCTCTCGTGTGTTTTGATCTGATTTGGAATATTTGTTTCCTTTGTTTTTGGAGTATGACAGACTCCATAGACATCTACTTTTTGTATGGCGACACAGCACCTTTAGTGCAGTGTCACAGAAATCCTTCAGATTTCTCAGAAAGTTTAAATACCTTGTCTTGTGTGAACTACCGTTTCCAAGAACAGTAAAGTGAAATTGACTTTACTTACACTTTTCTCTTTGTAGGCTGAGCACACACCATCTTATGTAGAGTGATGGGGGTTACTTAGTAGCCCCTTATCCTACCTACTCATGTAAAAGAAATGTATGTTACCTTCACTAGTTTAAATGGCTGGTAGCAGTGGTTTAGTTTTTCTACCATTGTGCTTTTCCTCCGCACGCAGAATCCTCAGCCGCAGTATAGCACCCAGGGGTGACCATTTTGTCAGAATCCCCCCCATCTTCTTTCACCATTTTCTAGTTGTGAGGTCTTTCTTGGGTGTTACTCTGCGCACCAAGCCAGGTTTGAGCCCTTTGTTCATTTAGCCTTTGGCTGGCTTCAGTCCTGAAACCCGCCTCTGGTTCCAATGTGTCTGGGAGGGCAGGAAGTGAGGGTGGGTCCTGAAACTATCCTGTCCTTGTCTCTAGGAGTGCCAGAATGAAGCCAGTCCTGATAGCAGGTCCTGAAAAGCCAGCCAGCCAGCCTAACAGCCTAGGCTGTGCATGAATGGGAGAAACCTGCTTAAAAACAAGGGTTTTGGGACTAGAGGCAGAGTTGACAACTGGGAAAAACACCTGACGAAGAAACCGTGAACGAAGCTTGCTGCATCCTCCTGGACCTTTGAATTGCCTGGTGAAGCCCTGCTGCTGTGCCGATACTCCTTTTTCTGATCGACAAGAGAAGCTCTGGAAGGGATGACTTCGTCTTGGGGTTAGTTGGTCCCACAAACCCAAGGGAAGAACTCCATTGGACCATCTTCCCCGACTGGCTGTACTTCTTTGCTGCTGCAGGAACCGAGAGCCAGGGGTCGAGAAATCTGTAGTCCAGTGAAACGACTGTGCTCCTGCCAGAAGCTCCAGGTGTCTCCTAAGGACCCTCCAGAAGCAGGACGAGCAGAGCTGCAGGACTCAAGGAGTAAAGGAATCCCAACCAGTATGCAAGATCCATGGTGGTGCTGTTTACCACGTGCTGAAACCTCAAAGTGCCGCTGATCCAAAAAGAGCCCATAGCTGCCGACGACCTCCAAATTGCTGCCACAGGAGTCCTCCAAACATCCTTCTACCTGTCCCCATGACTGAAACCCAGGATCTGCATCGATGCGACAGGACAGACTCCAGCTGGACCACTCTTCTTCAAACCAGAGGTACTGTTTAGAATTACTTCAGTGTCTTTAAGCTGTGCTCTTCTCAGTTGAGACTTGCATTAGCTATTTTTGTTGGACTCGATTTCAACTCTGCTTTCCACAAGTGTAACAGCTTGTGACCCTACAGTGATTTTCTGCAAAACTCTCTAACTCTGTGCAAGACTTGTATTAACTACGAAGTGCCTCAGCTCCATAGACTGTGCTCCAATTGACTATGGCTGTCCTGGTTCCCTGCAGACACTTGTAGTCCATCGAGTTTGATATTGTCTCTCCCTAAGAGGTGATAACTGTGTTTAAACTAGTATTTGCTGGGAAAGGTTTTGTCAATACTTCATTGGAAGATTTAAGTATACTCACATGCTCTGAGAACCTGTTTAACCCGTTTCCTTCCTTTAAACTTTCCTTTCTGCAACCTCAGAATCTGCAAAGTGTACTAAATGCCATTACTGTCCTTGTAAATGAAGTCACCTCTGGGTGTGGGAAGTGTGTAAAAAGCATCTCTAAAGAGCATCCACTAAACGTATGCTGATTCTGAAAAAGTATATTTGATTGTTACACGTCTTGCCCTTTTTAAATAACGTTTATTTAAAAAATGAGGTTAAATAAATAAATATTTCAAACTGAAACCTTGAGTATAAGTGTTACTTGGCTACTTGTATTTGCGAATTTCATTGCTACAGCTCATAGTCACCCCTCTTGAGAAAAGCCTGGTTGCTCAGTTACACTACCAACTTAGTGTAGTACAGGCCTATACCAAAAGGTGGGTTACCTAATACCAAGCAGATAAGTGTTGTGTAGTCTCACACAGTGTTTCTACATCAATTGTTACCCAACAACCATCCATCTGCAATGCTCCCACTCCCTGTACCATTACACCATGTCACTTTGACCTCATTCCTATGACCAAAATGAGACAAGCCCACGCGGTCACTCGTGCCCGTTACACAACGCCTACTTCTTCGGCTAACCACTTCACCCAACTACCCTAATACAAAGCCACAGCATCACACGAATGCATCTGTACTAGCGCACAACATAGACAACCATACAATGTGACTGGCACCCCACCAACTGGCCAACCCAGCTCAGCCAACCTCACCAAGCAGTATCCGCTGGCAACCCATCAGAATCCCACCCACCATCCCCACAAGGAAATCAAGTGAGAAATGCCCATGATCTCGTTGGCACCACAGACTCCCTTCATCGTGCCCTCCAGCACTCAAGATATACCACACAGGCCCAAACCCCCCACACGCAGTCTACAGGGAGCATCACCTGTATAAATCCACCAAGCCAATCTAACCAGTCATCTAACATTCCCACCAGACCTAAAACTGCATCCACTAAGAAGTCCCATATGGTCACGCACAGCCCTACATTCAATTGCCACACTAAACAGACCATACCCCCCTCCCACTCAATCTTCTACCTCCCACGCAAGCCCACATATCCTTAAGAGGGCACTCATCAATGCAAGGTCACTACCAGCCCACGCACTCGACATACACAACCTGGTCACCCCTCAAAACCTCAACCTACTTGCTGCACCAAGCCTCAGGTCCTGCGCTCTCACAAGCATTCCCCGCCAGATACACTATACTCAGAAACTATATAGAGAACTCACGAGGAGGAGCTGTCACACTCATCCATAGAGATTCCCTCAACATTAGACAGGACAATAACACGAGAGAAAGTGACTTAACTCTCAGAGCAAAACTCCACACCTCCCCAATAGACTCAGTAACCCTATGCATCATCTACCGACCACCAGGACAGGCGAACTCCTTGGATGAATTCTTCATTTTCACAGTAGAAAACCTGAAACCCCCCTCTAGAGCCCTAATACTTGGAGACCGTAATATAGGCTTCAAAGACCCCGCAAATCCCAGTGCTTCAACAGTTGCCAGCACTCTCTCCAATCTGGGATTTAAGCAGCGAGTCTAGGCCCCCACTCACATCAAGGGTAGAATGCTAGAGTGGGTAATGGATCTAAATGGTCAGATATCTATTCTATCTAACATACCCTACCCTTGGTCCAACCACTACATTTGAGCTTTCGCCCTTCCACTGAAGAAACAGCAGTCACCCCTCACCCTAATCCTGCCTCCAAACCTAGCACGCATCACTCGTAAAATCTCTAAAGAAAACATCTCAACTCTTCTGAAACCACTCCTACCAATGAACCTCAGTTCAGCTGACCCAAACACCCTAGCAAACATCTACTTAGACACTGTATCCAATGTAATCAGTTCAATAGCCCCACTAGTGACCAGAAGAGCGAAACAAACCAATCAGCCACATCAATTCCTGGTTTACCCTGACATTCAGGCCTCTCACCAAAGAAAAAGACAGGCAGAACTAGCCTGGAGAAAAAACACAACTGACCCAACTCAAAACCTCCTTCAAATCCATTGCCAAGGAATACAAAAACAAATCTTTCATTGCAGTGAAAGCCACGGCATATAACACAAGAATATCAAATGCCAGCTCCAATTCCCAGGAAATCTTTAGAATTGTCAGAGTACTTGAAACTCCATCTTCCCCACCGAGCACAATCTGTAAAGACAAAGCATGGTGCATCAACATCCAGCATGCTATGCATGCCAAAACCACCCCTCTACAAATGAAAATAGAAAGGAAACAAGTCCTCATACCCTCCCCTACCCCTCACAACCCCAAGACCCAGCACCACTCCCCACCCCCATTCCACGTGAGAGAAATTTCGGAAAACTGCCAACATACTTAAAAAACTCAAACCATAAAATTGTAAATGAGACATCTACCCAGCCAATATCAGACAGTTCATACTCCCTTGTCCCATTGATTACGAGATTTATTGATGCTTCCTTTCCATCAAGCCAAGTCCCAGCTAGCCTCAAAGAATCCTGGGTCCGGCCACTACTGAAGAAACCCTCACTTAACCCATCAGAGCCAAACAATTCCCGTCCAATTACAACAGTCCCAGTCCTTCTAACGGTCCTGGATAGGGCGGCCTACAAACAGATAGAACATTTCCTAGAATCCAACCACATCCTAGGGGTGCGACGATCTGGTCTCTGGCCAGGCCATGAGATGGAAACAGCACTGCAAGATAAAAAAAATTTAAAAAAACAGCTCAATGCCTTTATAGATGAGGGCAGGCCATCCCTCCTACTCTTGGACCTTTCCACCGCCCTTCAATGGGTGAAACACAAAACGCTCTGCAGCCATCTTTCAACTTCCGACAATTTCGATTGTGAAGCCACCTCATGGATAGCGTCCTTCCTGGCAAAAAGATCTATGAGAGTTTTCTCAGATACTGCCATTGCCCCTCCCATTCCCATCCCCTGTGGATTTCCCCAAGGAACGTGTGTCTCCCCCATCCCTATAAAACATGTTAATCAAACCCCTCCCCCGTCGACCTCCTGAACTCCATCGTTATAACATACACCAATGACACTCAAATCCTCCTCCCACTGTCAGGCATCTATGACACAGACTCCCTTACCATCAACCGAATTGACTCCACATCCAATCTTGGATGGCTACAACGACCTATGCCTCAACAACGACAAGATGGAGATCCTATTAGTGGAGCCTCCAGCCATGCTATAAAAACTCAGCCCACAATTCTCAGCCTTCACAATAGATGACAACATCCAAGCTTCACAATCTGTTAAAACATTGCGCGTCTATCTGCATGGCTCACTATCCCTCACCAGACAGGTGAATGTGATTGCCTCCTCAGTGGCATACACAGCTAAACTCATTAATGCAGCTAGGCAATGCCTTATTCTGACAAGCTGCCTCACCATCGCCAGAGAAATAATAGGAGCAAGACTAGATTACTGCAACGTTCTATTTGCAGGGATCTCAAAACAAAACAAAATGCAGATAATTCAGAGCAATGCCTTTCGTGCAGCACTCCATATACAGCAGCGAGACGGGGGGGGTGCACTGGCTCCCAATCAGAGAAAGAATACATATTCAAGACAATTTCTATCATGCATAAATGCATATCCAATACTGCCCCAGAATATTTGTCACAGAAAATTACTAGACAGTCGTCCTCCACACTAAGGTCCATCCATGTCAATAGACTCACTCTCCCATACTTCCCAAAATCTAGAGGAGGGGGCTTAAGCTTCCAGGCAATGGCAGCGAAATATGTCCTTTCCCCCTCCCTAAGAGCAGAGACGTCTTACTGGCCGTTCCGGAAAGCACTAAAAACGTTTCTCTTCACCCAATGACTTGACACTCAAAATGTATGTCCACCATTTGGTTCCCCCTCCTGGTCTTGTCACACCTAGAAGTGGGAGAGGAGAAAGAGCCCAGGCTAACTTGGGAGGGATGGTCAGAGAGGAAGGAGGTCAGCCAGTCCAGTGACCACTCCAAGATACCAAGGGTATTGTGGAGCTGTTTTGTGAGGATGGAGTGATTGACTGTATCAAATGCAGAGTAGATATCAAGTGGAATGAGAACAGCTGGAGTATGAGAATAAACTGAAGAGAACAGAATATTTTAGGAAGACAATCATGTGATCACCTATGGGGCCTAAAGAGCAGGGTGGAAGGGCACAGGAGCGACAATCAGCTGCTGGAAGAGGTAGGTAATATGTTCCAAACATGCCATCCCTCCTGATTCAGGCGGGAGACTGGATTTTTTAAATTTAAAAGATTGTTCATTTTCACTTTCTCAGTCCTAAAAATAATTGTAAATCCAATGCAATACAATGGGAGAATCCAATTTTCCACTTTCTGTGGCAAAATCTCCCTCCTAGGGGCTCCACAGTGTAGGCATACATGTGAGCATTAATTCAAGGGCCCGTAACCAGAGGCCTGGCAGTGTCTTAGGTGATGCACAGGAGTGTGGTCCTGATTTCCAGGCGATCTTAAGAGCAATCACGTGGGATCCGCTTTATAAAGCATTATAGGCAATGTGGCCAGTGACTTGAGGGGTTGCTTTCAAGTGTCTTGATCTGTGAGTTGCAGTTGCACTGAGCAAGACACTTTGCAACTGGAGGAGCAAAATCCAGTTAATACGTGGTGATGGATGTGCTGGAGAATTTGCATTGATCTGCGTGTTTAAAAAAAAAATAATAATAATCATAGACCCTTCCTTGGATGCACTGGTGACTGGTATAACGCATGCGAACGTACTGGGAGGAGGAAGAGGGATCTGTAGGTAATTACAGTGCCAATAACCGGGTATTAAGTGAAACAAAGGTTCCACTGGGTGGGACTGAAAGGATTGGGGAATGAGGCCTGTCAGAGGCCGGAGACACAAAGAGAAACATTGTGACGAGGAAGAGTCGTATCAGTCAATTAAATCAAGACAAGATGTAGAAATCGTTCAGGTCATTTGGATCCGTCACAGGACATCACTCGTCCTGTCTCATTTGAATCCAGCAAAGGACACCACTCACCTTATCTGAACGCTGGTGGGACATCACTCTCCTGAGTCACACTTTCTTCTACAGATGAAGGCTATCTGAGCAGTAACTGAGGCGAGATGAATTATTTCGTTTACACCAAGAGTGCAACTCCCTTGTAGTGAGCGGAAACACAACATTAATCCGATGCGCATGCTCGTAACTGGTAATACTACTTACCAGGACGATCTATATACTACACCTGTTCAGAAGCTGAGACACTGTAGTCAATATATGTCAAGCGATGGGAAGAATATGGAGTTGCTCTTAAGATAGACACTGCTCTCCAAACATGCCCCGAAGCATCACTTGATTAACCGGAAGTATATTGCACGAAATACTACTACAGCCGGTGCCATCTCCGAGTTTGTGATGTGCTGTAAATAGTTCCTTCCACAGTGTATTTATTATTTAAACCAGTTTTGTACGTGCTCATAGATAGCTCCTCATTCCTATTTTAGATTTATCGCATGATTACTTTAAAGTTATTAGATCTGCAGTGGCTATAAACAAATACAATAGATTTCGGGTGACCAGCTAGCACTGTAACACATTTGGATAGTTCTTGCAAACATTGCAGTAAAACATCAAATATGCGGACACAAATTCTGGTTAAAGGGTGACATTTTCAACACCTGTATTACGACAGCTGTGTTAGGGGGCCGGTGTTTTGTAATATTTGGTACCCCATACCTTCCGGTATCCCAGGTCTTGGCTATATTCGACGCCCCACATTCTCATCACTGCATTGAGCCCGAGAACTGCCGGAGTTGTCACAGATTAAAGCAGCAGAGTACCAAGCTGCTTCCGTTTTAGTAATGCTCTGATTACTTACCGGTAATCTTCATTACTCCTAGTCATACTTTTCCTCGTCACGGTACTTACCTCATGAGGCCACACCTACGATACAGGACCTTCTTTCATTTCTTTTTTCTTCGCATAACTCCTCCCCGTACCCAGTACTAGTTCAATATCATCAAGCCAGAGCATGGGACTCTCCCCACAGGGAGGGAGAGCAGGGTGGTCCAGTACTGTGACGAGGAAGAGTAGGACGAGTAATGGAGATTACCAGTAAGAAATTAGAGTATTACCTCCACGTCCACTCTTCCTTGACCCAGTACTTACCTCATGAGAAAAACCAGAGCAGCAACAGTGAGAGACCCCAAAGAGACACACAAAGACATAAGTGCAGTAACGCAAAGCAAAACTTTAATGACCCCGAACTTACATTCCAACAGACAAAACTCCAACCTCAAACGACCCATCAGCGGAGTGGGAGACATTCAACCGATAGTGGTTGATAAAGGTATCCTGATCAGCTTAGGTAGCAGCCCTACCCATTTCTTGCAGGGAAACCCCTTGCGCATCTGCCCAGCAAGCAGCCATACCTTGAAAGAACGACCCTGAACATGGTCGGTGTTGGGAGTTACTGGCGCCACCCCAGCGCTGCCCGTAAGCCCTGGACCCAAAGGACTCGCACACACACGTCCTCTCGGTTCGGGCTTCCCGGTCGCTCTGGCGCGGCCAGGGAATGCCCCGTTTATTTATGCTGCATGCGGCGGCGTGCAACGTCACGCCACCGCGTGCGCGCCCTGTCTTCGGGCAGCGCCACACTCCTTTTTCGGGAGGACAAACAACAAACATTCAAGAACTATACACTGCAAACCAAAACACACTACACCTATAAAATTTCACATGTCCCGTTCTGAAATGCCCCTTTATTGACATCCACCCGGGTCCCCTTACTTAGCAGTTCCCATCGTCAGGATGATCAGACAACTGTCCCAAAACGTAGTCGCTGAGGTGAGCAGGTTTCCCTTGCCCAGTCCTCTGGGGGCACCTCCTACTCACCTCCGCCACGGGTGATCGGTCCATAGGCATTCCCCGGGCCGGGGACTCTGGCAGACATGGTGTTTCTCCTTCGTCCTCAGGGATGACCTCTAAGTCCGGATCAGGGGGCGGATCAGTCCTTGGATCCCGCAACTTCTTAAAGAAGCTCACGTTGCGAGTTACCGCAGACCGGCCGTCCGATGCAGTCACCATGGATCCCTTGACTGCAACGACGTCCAGCGGCTCCGGCTCATACGGTAGGGAGAGCTTTCCATGGGGGTGCTATTCCGAATGAGGACCTCATCACCCGGCTCCAGCCGCTGCGGGCGAAGCCCCCTCCGGAGGTTCTCCTGCTCAATCCTTGTTCGCCGGTCTGTCTCGACCTGTTGGTTGTCGATCACCCCTGGTTCTTTCTCTCTCACCTCCGGTAACAGCCCTCGAGGGCACCGTTTGAATAACGCTTCTGCCGGGGCCACTCTGGTAGATGCATGCGGCGTGGTACGGCACACCCTCAGGAACTGATAGAGGGCTCTCTGGAGGGACTGTCCTTGGCCCTGAGCGATTTGAAAGGTCTTATTTAGAGTCATCATCAAGTGTTCAGCTTCACCATTTGCCCTTGGCCAGAGCGGCGTGATCTTCCTGTGCAACACCCCGTAGCTCTCCATCAGTTCCGAGAACCGTTCACTCTGGAACGGCGCCCTATTGTCCGAGCACAGTGTGTGTGGGAAACCATGGGCCGCAAACACCTTTTCCACGGCCACCACAACGTTCTCAAACGCCACTGACTCGAAGAACTCCACCTCGGGGTACCTTGAGTATTCGTCAACCAGCACAAGGAAGTGGGTGCCCATCGTGGTGGAGCCAAAATCCGCATGAATGACTTCCCATGGACGCGTCCCCCAAGGCATCGCCTCTATGACAGGCTCACGCTGCAGGGGAGACGCCGCCTGACACCAAACACAGGCCGCCAGAAAGTCGTCCACCTTCCACTCCAGTTCCGGGAACCACACTTTCAGCCTTAAGCCTGCCTTGGTCTTGGCAGCGATGTGGAAGGGCGATCACGTCCGCCACCTTCGACTGGGTCACAACAATTCGATCTCCCCGGAGTAGAAGGCCAGATGTTGAAAACGATAGCTCTTCCCGGACCTTCCATAACTGCTCAAGTCCAGTTCCGGCCTCCTGAGTGCACCCCGCCAGGGCCTCCAGCACCGACTTCCAGGATCCCCGTTGCATGGAGTGCCTTAAGATCTTGAAACACTCATCGTCTGCTGCAGCGGTCTCAAGTTCCCCTAAGGGCATGGCATTCAGCATGGCCGCCTCCACCACCACCCGGACATGCTCTTCGGCCTCCTCCGCACAGGTGTCATAGTCATCCACTTCTGATGCCCCCGGGTGTCTGAAGAGATAGTCTGCCGCGTTGTTCACCCCCGGCCGATACACCAGGGTGACTCCATATTCCAGGAGGACGAGCATCCACCTCTCAATTCTTGCTGGCGGCTTGGATGACGAACCCACCAGGATGGGAAGCAGCAGCTTGTGGTCCATCACCACCGTCACCGGGCGTCCAAGAACGTAGAGCCGGAAGTGCCTGCAGCCCCAGAGCACGGCCAGCGCCTCGCGCTCGATCTACGAGTACCGTTGCTCCACCTGCGATAGCGCCTTGCTGGCGTAGGCCACCGGGCAGACACCCCCATCATGGTCGATCTGCGTCAGCACGGCGCCCAGGCCAAACGGGCTGGCGTCAACAATGATCTCTGATTGTAACGCAGGATCAAAGAAAGCCATGGTGTCTTCTGCTGCCAGGGCCCCCCCATGTCATCAAAGGCCGCTTGTTCAAGCAGGCCCCAGTTCAAGGTGGTATCTTTTCTTGTCAGTGTTCTGAGCGGTTCCGACCTGGAGGCAAGATTCTGGATGAATCGTCCACAGTAAGTAACCATACCCAGAAAGCTCCGCACATCCGACACAGATTCTGGAGGCTGCGCCCTTCTAATGCCCTGGACCTTCTTGGGATCAGGTGACACCCCCCCTTCTTTAAACACGAAGCCAAAGAACTCTATTGATGGTTGCAGAAATTCGCATTTCTCCTTGTGGAGGGTGAGGCCCAGGGACTGCAGCCTCTCAAACGTCTTCACCAGGCATCTCAGGTGGGCTACCTCCGTTCTGGCAAACACCAGGATGTCATCACTGATATTCAGGACGCCCTCTAGATCTGCTAGGGTGCCCCGGATGATGTTTTGGAACACCTCTGCCGCCGAAGACACACCGAAACTCAGTCTCTTATAACGGTACAGACCTCGGTGAGTAGTAAAGGTGTTAATATATCCCGACTTGGGGTGGAGGACAACCTGGTGGTAGCCTGCTCGGAGGTCCAGCTTTGAAAAGAAGCGAGCGCCCTGTACCTCGGCAATGATGTAGTCTATGGTCGGGGTGAGGTGTCTCTCTCTCTTAATTGCTTTGTTCGTCAACCTCATGTCCACACAGATTCTGACAGCATCCGGTTGTTTAGGCTTTCATGCCACCACAATTGGGGACACCCAGGGAGTCGGACCTTCCACCTTCTCTATGATGTCGAGATCGACCAAGTTGTCCAGCTCCTTGTCGACATGTTCATGAAGGTGAAAAGGTACCCTGCGATGCTTCAGGGCAATGGGCTGCACGGATTTGTCAATGTGTAACCTCACTGGGTCACCAGCCATCTGTCCAATCCCTTTAAATAGTACGGCATACTTTTCAAGCAGATCGTTGATGTCTTCAAGATAGATGGAGTATGCAAAACTGACGATGCCAAGGGCCTCTGCCGCTGCACAGCTCAGCAAGGTATTGGTGCTCACCGGTGTCACATAGAATCGTGCAGTGATTTGGGAACCATCTTGCTCCACCTTTGCCACAAAAACACTGTCCAATGGGATAGGGTCCAGACCACCAAACGCGAAAATGCGGGCCTTGGGTGCGACCAACTTGGGAGGTCAGTTCATGGCGTCATAGTGCCCACCGGCCATTACATTGACGGACGCCCCCGTGTCTACCAGGACCAGGACTAGAGAATGGTTTACCTCCACCACGCATCTTGGCTGCCTCCTGTTCTTTCCTTTCAGGACCTCCACACTTGAGACAAAGAAAATGTTCTCTTCCTCCTCCTCGTCAGCTTCTTCTGCCTGGGCATCCTCTTCGCCCTGGTCCACTTGAGCGTAGTTGGCCGGTCGACCCTGGCGAATGGAAATGGGTCGAGCCGGGCTACGCGGCACCAACACAGGCATCGCCGCCTTGCACACTCTCGAGAAGTGGTCCGGCAGCCCACACCATCCACAAGTTTTTCCGGCCGCAGGGCAATCCGTTGGGGGGGGCAGGTCATATCCACACTTCTGGCAAGACTCCCTTGCCCTCCCGGCTCTGTCCTGGGGACCGCCGCCAGGACTTCTGGTGCCCCTACCACCGTGCCACATCGCACATACCTCCTCGGTCTTGATGGAGCGCGACCCAGCCTCCATTCTCACTGCCCTTGCCTCGGACACCTCATTGCACCTCCCCAGTTCAAGGATGCGTGGGAGTGTGATTCCGGGCTCCCTTAACACTTGGCGCCTAAGCTTTCCTGAAGAACACGCCTGTATGAGCATAGTCCTGATCATATCTTCTGCATCACCCCAAGCGCAGGCCAGCGACAGGCGCCTCAGGTGCCCATAGAAAGTTTCCAAAGTCTCGTCCTCTTTCTGTTTGGCGGACAGCATCACGAAACGTTCATAGTCCGCGTTGGCCAGAGGCAGAAAATGAGCTTGAAGGGCGGCCTTCGCCTGACCGTAGGATCCATCCCCCGGCGGAAGTGATTCAAAAATCTCCTGAACTGAGGGCCCTGCCGAGTATAACATGGTTGCCAGCCTGGAGTCATCATCAGCCACTTGGGCGGCTCGAAAGTACATGTCCAGGCGGTCGACCCACCTCTTCCATCTGGGCCCCAAGCTGGAAGATGGCCCCAGACATCAAACTCCGGGATGGGCTGCAGGGCCGTGTGTGCAAGTGCCTGGCCCATTGCAGGACGAATCGGCTGGACAGCCGGTACTACCGCTGGCTGCACGGGAGGCAACGGGCCTGGAGGACCTGCTTGCACAGCTGGAGGCTGCTGCACCGGCTGCACTGGAGGCAATGGGCCTGGAAGCACCACTTGAGCACGTCGAAGCTGCTGCACCGCTGCTGGTTGTGCACCGTCTTGATCCTCGGTATCACTCATGAGCTTGAGCGCAGAGGCAGCCCCAGTATAGAAAATGGGGGCCACAACTCACACTCAGAACCACCTCCAGGCAGGAGAAAAGTCACTGCAACACACCTCTATGATGAAGAGGATGAAAAAGGGTAGGGCCACCAGCATACAAACAGAAGAAGATCACTGCAACACACCTCTGTGATGATGAAGAGGATGAAGAACAGTAGGGCCACCAGTCTGATGATGAAGAGGATGAAGAGAGGCCTCAGCCTTTGACTGTTCCAAAAATTTAGACAAGAAAGAACAATGGGCTATGCAGGCCCAGCCATTGTAGCCCTCCTCCTTGCTTGCATTCGACGTAGGAGACCCAAGAAAATGAAAAAAATCACAAATTGGGCACATATATATGCAGGTTTAGCTGTCTGCTGACAGGATTTCCAAAAATGAGGTCTGGATGCACTTCAGAGCTCTAACCGGAGCTCCGTGAAGTTCCACAGCCTGATAGGTAAAATGGCCGCCAACCGCGTGGGTGACGCACTGCCTGCGGCTCGAAACGAAGTCTTAACCCAACCTCGTTTTAGTGAGAAAAATTGTAGAAATGTTCACCGCCGGGCCCAGGCATCGTCACCCCACTCGTCGCCACTGTTGGGGGTTACTGGTGCTCCCCCAGCGCTGCCTGTAAGCCCCCGACCCCAAGGACTCACACACACACGTCCTCTCGGTTCGGGCTTCCCGGTCGCTCTGGCGCGGCCGGGAAACACCCCGTTTATTTATGCTGCACGCGGCGGCGTGCCCCATCATCGGGCAGCGCCACAGTCGGCCACAGGCAAACCAGAAGCCACATAAGCCATGGAAATGACCATACCGATCCACCGGCTAATGGAAACCACAGAGGCCTTCCGCCCAGCATCTGCAGCGCCAAAAGTAGCCGAGAAGCTATCAGACTGACGACACAGGGCAGTCCGAGCCAAATACTCCAGAACTGACCGCCGCACATCAATGGAATGCCAGGCCCCCTCTCCCAGTGTCTGTGAATCCTGAAAACCCCCCAGAAGAACCAGATCCTGCGACATGTGAAACCTAGACTCGACCGTGGGCATAGCTCTTCACTCACACGCTTTTGGCGGGTGTCACCCGACTTGTAAAGAGCTGACTCACCTGCCAAGCCGCCTGCATGCCCATTCATATCAATGGGCTCTCACCCGCCAAAAACAAAATAGGGTGTTTCCAACCGCCTTTGTGACACAAATGGTTGAAAGCTCTGCCTTGGGAAAAAACTTAGGATCACTTCTAAAAACAACAGAGTCAGGAAAAACTCTCAAAAAGGGGGCCCGACACAACAAAACCCTGATTTCCCCCAACCTACGGGCAGACGTTATCGCAATCAGGAAAGCAGTCTTCAATGTGAGGCGCTTGAGATCAATCTCAGGGGCTCAAAGGGAGTGCCTTGAAGGGCCCTTAAGACAAGAGGAAGATTCCAGGGGGGCAGGCCCTTATAGGCACATGGACTGGAGATAGAGAGACCCCATAAAACTTCCCCACCAAGACCTCCCCTTTCAGACGCCCATCAGAACCCCCCAAGAGGACTTTGATGGAGGCCCATTGGAAGCAAAGATTGTAACGCTCACATGGCTCCCACGGAGGCGCTGGTCTGGTCTGGGTTGCTGTGGCCTCTTCAAGCGTGATGCGCAGAATTCGGACCACCGATTGAACAGGACCCCCAAATCTTGCTTGTCTGGCCCATAGGAATATCCCTCTGCAGATGAGAAAGGGGATTAACTGTCTACTGAATAGTGTGCTTGCTCCCCCCTTTTCCCCTTCGTTCTCCTCTGACTTCCTCCAAAACCCCCCGGTTTAAGCTCACCTTATGGTTTGGAAGGATGAACTCTCCATCCTGCTTCTGGTGCAGGGGCGCGCGTTCGTCCAGTTACTTCACTGGTTTTCAGAATGGCGATGGCAAATCCGCTTGACTTTTTGTGAGCGATACACCGTAAGTATGAAGATGCAAAAGTTCAAGTGTGAGCCTCCTTTTATTGTTTCTCCTAACCTGTGATCTGTCCTTTATTTCAGGTGCAGAACCAAGGCGATGCGTTGAGGGGTTAAATTGCCGGTGGTAAAATCAGGTGAGTTAGTGATGTGGGCGACCCCTCTAAATGTCTTTATAATTCCCCAGTAATGTCTTTTGTCCTTTCCCCATAGGGGCCGGGGTGCGGTACCTGCCAAAGATGCGGCGCCGACCCGAGATGTGGAATGGTTCACCAAGAAAAGCCGGTAAGTAATATGGCTGAAAATTCGGCTTTCCTCTTGTGTTCCCTTGCTCACCCTTTGTCTCTTCTTCTCTCCCCTAGGTGCAGAGATGTGGCGACTGGTGCTGGGAGCCGCGATGGAGCCGGGCGGCGTCTCGGAAACAGGTGAGTGAAGCGCGGCGCTGCAGCGAGCAACGCAGTGCTTTTAAATGGAAGTCCTCCTTCAGGAATGCTGGTGTGAAGATTCCGGATGCAGGTAAGAAGGTTGAATAAGTTTTTGGTTTTCACCTTTATCTTCTTTCCTTACAGGTGTTCCAGGTTCGAGGCGGGCGTGGCTGGAGTCCAGGTGCAGGAGCTGACACGGTGAGCGTTCAGCTGCTGGGATGCAGAACAACGCGAAGCACGTGTGGCTGTCCGGGCGTTGCTTAAATAGCCTTGGAAGAAGTTCCAGGTGAGTATTCTTCCACAGCCCCACCCAAGTAACAAAATAGTTCCCTCAGAAAAATAGTCCCTCCTAAGCCTCATTTGGCTTGGTTCTTCATGCAGCATGGTCTGCTTCAGGTGAGTGTGCAGCATGGTCTGCTTCAGGTAAGTGCAGCAAACACTTCCCCTTATGAGCCTGGCGCCTATGGCCTATGGCGCCAGGACAGAGTCCAAAGAGCCCCTATAAAGGGCCGCTGGGCTTTTACCCGGGGGCATGATGCCTGCTCCCGGGGGTGCTGGGCCTGGCCTGGTACTCCGGGGGTAGGCATCATGACAGCACCCCCCCCCCCAAGGCCCTTCCCGAGGTCGTTCTCTCAGGAGGTTTCAGTTTGTTCGGGAAATTCCGATGGAACCTTTTTACTAGCCGAGGTGCATGTACATGGTCGCTGGGTTCCCAAGATCTTTCCTGAGGCCCGTACCCCTTCCAATCAATTAGATAGAAAAGTTTTGATTTTGAGATCTTAGAGTCCAAAATGTTCTTCACCTCGAATTCAGGCTCCTCATCTATCTGGATTGGTTCTGGTGGCTTTATTAATCTGGTTCCTGGTTGCACTGGTTTCAAAAGCGACACATGAAAAACGGGGTGTATCCGCATGTTAGCTGGTAGATCTAGCTTGACTGCCACTGGGTTAATTATAGCTTTGATCGAGTAAGGGCCTAAATATCTTGGATTAAAAGTCTGAGGTCCCTTGAGCAATAAGTGTTTGGTAGCCAACCATACTTGATCCCCTATTTGGTATGGAGGCGCCTCCTTTCGATGCAGATCTGCATTCTTTTTGTATTTCCCTTTCGCATGTTGTAAGTGTGCAGTAGCATCCTTGAAGGCTTGAGTAATCGTAGAATGCAAATGGTCCACTGCGGGCATTTCGAAGCTCAAAGGTGAGTCCAGGTCTGAAGTACACGGGTGATGTCCATATAGGGTATAAAATGGGCTCTGACCAGTTCCAGAGTGTATCGAGTTATTGTATGCATATTCAGCCACCCATAAAATATCCTTCCAATTACCCTCCGATTGGTGCAACATACATTGTAGATATTGTTCAAGGGTCTGGTTCGTTCTCTCCGTCTGACCATCGGTCTGTGGGTGGTGGCTGGTTGGAAGTCTTACGTCGATTTGTGCCAGTTGACAACATTTTTTCGAAAAATTAGAAATAAACTGGCTTCCCCGATCGGAGATTAGTATGGACGGGAATCCATGCAGATGGATGATATTTTCCAGAAATTCTTTGGCAAGAACAAAAGCTGAAGGTAAACCTTTCAACGGAATAAAATGGGCCATCTTGGAAAATAAATCCACCACAACCAGAATAGTATTGTATCCATTACAAGAGGGCAGGTCTGTGATAAAATCTAGTGTCAAGGTGTGCCAAGGTGCTGTTGGAATGTCTAAGGGCTGAAGAAGACCGGCGGTTTTGATTTTTGACCTTTGTTTTGGGCACAAACTCCACAGGACATCACGAAAGATTTAATATCCTTTCGCCAGGACGGCCACCAGAATTGTCGTTTAATGTTTTCCTCTGTTTTGGCAATGCCAGGATGTCCTTCCATCAGAGTATCGTGATGACGGGAAATAACCAGTTCTTGCAATTCCTTTTCTGGCAAAAATAAACGTCCTCGGAAGTAAGGTAAGCCATCGTTGATTGAAAAGTCAGACCCCCTTTTGATCCAATCCTGCAAGGCTGAAGAGTCCAGGAATAGTTTTACCCGTGCTTGAATGTCTTCAAGGGTTTTTAAAGTGGTTATCCCCAAGATTCTTTGTTTGGGAATTATCGGCACAGGTTCTGAGTTTGTGTCCATTTCTCCAGCCTGGAGTCATCATCAGCCACTTGGGCGGCTCGAAAGTACATGTCCAGGCGGTCGACCCACCTCTTCCATCTGGGCCCCAAGCTGGAAGATGGGCCCCAGACATCAAACTCCGGGATGGGCTGCAGGGCCGTGTGTGCAAGTGCCTGGCCCATTGCAGGACGAATCGGCTGGACAGCCGGTACTACCGCTGGCTGCACGGGAGGCAACGGGCCTGGAGGACCTGCTTGCACAGCTGGAGGCTGCTGCACCGGCTGCACTGGAGGCAATGGAGGCAATGGGCCTGGAAGCACCACTTGAGCACGTCGAAGCTGCTGCACCGCTGCTGGTTGTGCACCGTCTTGATCCTCGGTATCACTCATGAGCTTGAGCGCAGAGGCAGCCCCAGTATAGAAAATGGGGGCCACAACTCACACTCAGAGCCACCTCCAGGCAGGAGAAAAGTCACTGCAACACACCTCTATGATGAAGAGGATGAAAAAGGGTAGGGCCACCAGCATACAAACAGAAGAAGATCACTGCAACACACCTCTGTGATGATGAAGAGGATGAAGAACACTAGGGCCACCAGTCTGATGATGAAGAGGATGAAGAGAGGCCTCAGCCTTTGACTGTTCCAAAAATTTAGACAAGAAAGAACAATGGGCTATGCAGGCCCAGCCATTGTAGCCCTCCTCCTTGCTTGCATTCGACGTAGGAGACCCAAGAAAATGAAAAAAATCACAAATTGGGCACATATATATGCAGGTTTAGCTGTCTGCTGACAGGATTTCCAAAAATGAGGTCTGGATGCACTTCAGAGCTCTAACCGGAGCTCCGTGAAGTTCCACAGCCTGATAGGTAAAATGGCCGCCAACCGCGTGGGTGACGCACTGCCTGCGGCTCGAAACGAAGTCTTAACCCAACCTCGTTTTAGTGAGAAAAATTGTAGAAATGTTCACCGCCGGGCCCAGGCATCGTCACCCCACTCGTCGCCACTGTTGGGGGTTACTGGTGCCCCCCAGCGCTGCCTGTAAGCCCCGGACCCCAAGGACTCACACACACACGTCCTCTCGGTTCGGGCTTCCCGGTCGCTCTGGCGCGGCCGGGAAACACCCCGTTTATTTATGCTGCACGCGGCGGCGTGTCCCATCATCGGGCAGCGCCACAGTCGGCCACAGGCAAACCAGAAGCCACATAAGCCATGGAAATGACCATACCGATCCACCGGCTAATGGAAACCACAGAGGCCTTCCGCCCAGCATCTGCAGCGCCAAAAGTAGCCGAGAAGCTATCAGACTGACGACACAGGGCAGTCCGAGCCAAATACTCCAGAACTGACCGCCGCACATCAATGGAATGCCAGGCCCCCTCTCCCAGTGTCTGTGAATCCTGAAAACCCCCCAGAAGAACCAGATCCTGCGACATGTGAAACCTAGACTCGACCGTGGCCATAGCTCTTCACTCACACGCTTTTGGCGGGTGTCACCCGACTTGTAAAGAGCTGACTCACCTGCCAAGCCGCCTGCATGCCCATTCATATCAATGGGCTCTCACCCGCCAAAAACAAAATAGGGTGTTTTCAACCGCCTTTGTGACACAAATGGTTGAAAGCTCTGCCTTGGGAAAAAACTTAGGATCACTTCTAAAAACAACAGAGTCAGGAAAAACTCTCAAAAAGGGGGCCCGACACAACAAAACCCTGATTTCCCCCAACCTATGGGCAGACGTTATCGCAATCAGGAAAGCAGTCTTCAATGTGAGGCGCTTGAGATCAATCTCAGGGGCTCAAAGGGAGTGCCTTGAAGGGCCCTTAAGACAAGAGGAAGATTCCAGGGGGGCAGGCCCTTATAGGCACATGGACTGGAGATAGAGAGACCCCATAAAACTTCCCCACCAAGACCTCCCCTTTCAGACGCCCATCAGAACCCCCCAAGAGGACTTTGATGGAGGCCCATTGGAAGCAAAGATTGTAACGCTCACCTGGCTCCCACGGAGGCGCTGGTCTGGTCTGGGTTGCTGTGGCCTCTTCAAGCGTGATGCGCAGAATTCGGACCACCGATTGAACAGGACCCCCAAATCTTGCTTGTCTGGCCCATAGGAATATCCCTCTGCAAATGAGAAAGGGGATTAACTGTCTACTGAATAGTGTGCTTGCTCCCCCCTTTTCCCCTTCGTTCTCGTCTGACTTCCTCCAAAACCCCCCGGTTTAAGCTCACCTTATGGTTTGGAAGGATGAACTCTCCATCCTGCTTCTGGTGCAGGGGCGCGCGTTCGTCCAGTTACTTCACTGGTTTTCAGAATGGCGATGGCAAATCCGCTTGACTTTTTGTGAGCGATACACCGTAAGTATGAAGATGCAAAAGTTCAAGTGTGAGCCTCCTTTTATTGTTTCTCCTAACCTGTGATCTGTCCTTTATTTCAGGTGCAGAACCAAGGCGATGCGTTGAGGGGTTAAATTGCCGGTGGTAAAATCAGGTGAGTTAGTGATGTGGGCGACCCCTCTAAATGTCTTTATAATTCCCCAGTAATGTCTTTTGTCCTTTCCTCATAGGGGCCGGGGTGCGGTACCTGCCAAAGATGCGGCGCCGACCCGAGATGTGGAATGGTTCACCAAGAAAAGCCGGTAAGTAATATGGCTGAAAATTCGGCTTTCCTCTTGTGTTCCCTTGCTCACCCTTTGTCTCTTCTTCTCTCCCCTAGGTGCAGAGATGTGGCGACTGGTGCTGGGAGCCGCGATGGAGCCGGGCGGCGTCTCGGAAACAGGTGAGTGAAGCGCGGCGCTGCAGCGAGCAACGCAGTGCTTTTAAATGGAAGTCCTCCTTCAGGAATGCTGGTGTGAAGATTCCGGATGCAGGTAAGAAGGTTGAATAAGTTTTTGGTTTTCACCTTTCTCTTCTTTCCTTACAGGTGTTCCAGGTTCGAGGCGGGCGTGGCTGGAGTCCAGGTGCAGGAGCTGACACGGTGAGCGTTCAGCTGCTGGGATGCAGAACAACGCGAAGCACGTGTGGCTGTCCGGGCGTTGCTTAAATAGCCTTGGAAGAAGTTCCAGGTGAGTATTCTTCCACAGCCCCACCCAAGTAACAAAATAGTTCCCTCAGAAAAATAGTCCCTCCTAAGCCTCATTTGGCTTGGTTCTTCATGCAGCATGGTCTGCTTCAGGTGAGTGTGCAGCATGGTCTGCTTCAGGTAAGTGCACCAAACACTTCCCCTTATGAGCCTGGCGCCTATGGCCTATGGCGCCAGGACAGAGTCCAAAGAGCCCCTATAAAGGGCCGCTGGGCTTTTACCCGGGGGCGTGATGCCTGCTCCCGGGGGTGCTGGGCCTGGCCTGGTACTCCGGGGGTAGGCATCATGACAGCACTCCCCCCCCAAGGCCCTTCCCAAGGTCGTTCTCTCAGGAGGTTTCAGTTTGTTCGGGAAATTCCGATGGAACCTTTTTACTAGCCGAGGTGCATGTACATGGTCGCTGGGTTCCCAAGATCTTTCCTGAGGCCCGTACCCCTTCCAATCAATTAGATAGAAAAGTTTTGATTTTGAGATCTTAGAGTCCAAAATGTTCTTCACCTCGAATTCAGGCTCCCCATCTATCTGGATTGGTTCTGGTGGCTTTATTAATCTGGTTCCTGGTTGCACTGGTTTCAAAAGCGACACATGAAAAACGGGGTGTATCCGCATGTTAGCTGGTAGATCTAGCTTGACTGCCACTGGGTTAATTATAGCTTTGATCGAGTAAGGGCCTAAATATCTTGGATTAAAAGTATGAGGTCCCTTGAGCGATAAGTGTTTGGTAGCCAACCATACTTGATCCCCTATTTGGTATGGAGGCGCCTCCTTTCGATGCAGATCTGCATTCTTTTTGTATTTCCCTTTCGCATGTTGTAAGTGTGCAGTAGCATCCTTGAAGGCTTGAGTAATCGTAGAATGCAAATGGTCCACTGCGGGCATTTCGAGGCTCAAAGGTGAGTCCAGGCCTGAAGTACGCGGGTGATGTCCATATAGGGTATAAAATGGGCTCTGACCAGTTCCAGAGTGTATCGAGTTATTGTATGCATATTCAGCCACCCATAAAATATCCTTCCAATTACCCTCCGATTGGTGCAACATACATTGTAGATATTGTTCAAGGGTCTGGTTCGTTCTCTCCGTCTGACCATCGGTCTGTGGGTGGTGGCTGGTTGAAAGTCTTACGTCGATTTGTGCCAGTTGACAACATTTTTTCGAAAAATTAGAAATAAACTGGCTTCCCCGATCGGAGATTAGTATGGACGGGAATCCATGCAGATGGATGATATTTTCGAGGAATTCTTTGGCAAGAACAAAAGCTGAAGGTAAACCTTTCAACGGAATAAAATGGGCCATCTTGGAAAATAAATCCACCACAACCAGAATAGTATTGTATCCATTACAAGAGGGCAGGTCTGTGATAAAATCTAGTGTCAAGGTGTGCCAAGGTGCTGTTGGAATGTCTAAGGGCTGAAGAAGACCGGCGGTTTTGATTTTTGACCTTTGTTTTGGGCACAAACTCCACAGGACATCACGAAAGATTTAATATCCTTTTGCCAGGACGGCCACCAGAATTGTCGTTTAATGTTTTCCTCTGTTTTGGCAATGCCAGGATGTCCTTCCATCAGAGTATCGTGATGACGGGAAATAACCAGTTCTTGCAATTCCTTTTCTGGCAAAAATAAACGCCCTCGGAAGTAAGGTAAGCCATCGTTGATTGAAAAGTCAGACCCCCTTTTGATCCAATCCTGCAAGGCTGAAGAGTCCAGGAATAGTTTTACCCGTGCTTGAATGTCTTCAAGGGTTTTTAAAGTGGTTATCCCCAAGATTCTTTGTTTGGGAATTATCGGCACAGGTTCTGAGTTTGTGTCCATTTCTCCCATTCCAATACGAGATAGCGCGTCCGCTTTGCCATTCTTACAGCCGGGACGGTAAGTGATTACAAAATCGAACTCAGCAAAGAATAAAGCCCATCGGAGCTGTCGTGAAGACTGAGCCCTGGCAGTTTTTAAATAGTGTAAATTTCGGTGATCAGTGATCACAGTGATGGTATGCCTGGCGCCAAGAAGATAATCCCGCTAAGCCTTAAAGGCAGACTTAATGGCTAATAATTCCTTATCGGTGATTGCATAATTTATCTCCAGTGGCGAGAACTTTCTGGACCAAAATGCTACGGGGTGCAGTTGGTTGGTTTCGGGGTCTCTCTGGGACAGGACAGCTCCCATGGCTAAGCTGGATGCGTCGGTTTCGACTATATATGGGAGATCAGGACGCGGGTGTTTCAAAATAGGTGCGGATGTAAATTTAGCTTTTAATTCCTGAAAGGCCTGTTCAGCTTCCCATTCTAAACGGTTAGTCTTCCGCAAGAGTGCAGTGATGGGTTGCACCACCCGTGAAAATTCCGGGATAAACCTGCGATAAAAATTGGCAAAACCAAGCATGCTTTGGACACCTTTCACCAAACTAGGTGATGGCCATTTGAGGATGGCATCCACTTTCCGTGAGTCCATTCGGACCCCTTTAGGTGTCAGGATTAATCCAAGAAACTCAACCTCGGTGGTATGGAAAACGCATTTCTCCAGCTTTGCAAACAGTTTGTGCTGGCGCAATTTCTCAAGGACGGCCCTGACATGTTTTCTGTGATCTGATTCCGAAGAGGAGTACACCAGAATGTCATCGATATACACGACAACACAGACATCGATGAGTTCCGGAAGGACATCGTTCATGAAGAATTGAAGGCAGCAGGCGCGTTGCACAGCCCGAAAGGCATCACCTGGTATTCGAATAGTACATAATTTGTACGGAAGGCTGTTTTCCATTTGTCGCCTTCTTTTACTCGTACCAGATGATAAGCCCCCCGGAGATCTAACTTGGTGTATATGCAAGCGTCCTTCACCTGGTCAAGGAGTTCAGGGATCAAAGGCAGAGGGTAGCGATTTTTAACAGTTATCTGGTTCAATGTGCGGTAATCGATACAAGTTCTAAGGTCGCCTTCTTTTTTTGGCACAAAAAACAAAGCCGAGGATGCCGGAGACTTTGACGAGCGAATGAAACCATTGGCTAGGTATTGATCTAAATATTGTCTCAAATGCAGATTCTCCGGCTCAGTAAGGGCATAAATCATGCTACAAGGGGGTTGAGCACCAGGCACCAGATCGATTTGGCAATCGTACGATCTGTGAGGAGGTAACGTGTTGGCCTGTTCCTTTTGGAAGACGTCCTGAAAGTCTTGGTATTCCGGAGGTAGTTGCATGGAGACAGAGGTTACTGATGCTAGACTGATCTTCAGATTTTCTGGGTAGCAGGTTCGTGCACACTCCGGAAAGGTTATTCTCTTCGCTCGCCAATCAATTCGAGGATTATGTGTCTCTAACCAAGGGGTTCCGAGAATAACCTGAAACTGTGGAGCCTTGATTACATCAAACACAACTGCCTCCCGATGGCCATCCGGACCTACAAGTGTCACCTCAGCTGTGGAATGAGTTACCGGTTCCGAGGCAATTTCGGTTCCATCAACTGTGGTGATGACATCTTTGCTGGTTTTAGGACGCAGAGGGAGGTTAATCCTGGAGACCAATTCACAATCCACGTAGTTTCCTATAGCCCCACTATCGATGTATGCCTTTATTGCGTGCAACCGCTTAGGCTGTTCCGGATCTACGAGGACCATTGGCACAATGAAATGCGAGGTCTGAGAGTTCGTTTTCAAGCTCGGCAAGCAGACCCCTACGCTTGTCGGGAGGGGCCGTTTCCCGATACAGAGGTTTCATGGATTTCTTCAGCGGCTCCTACCACCTTCCTGGGCGGCTTTGCTGGGTAATCTCGTAGAAAGTGTCCAGAGGATCCACAATAAAGACATAAGTGCATCTGCCGTCTTCTTTCACGTTCCTTTTGAGTTAAAGGTCCTTTAACTCCTCCGATTTGCATTGGCTCAGAGGCTTCAGCCCCCTTGAGGTTAACGTGGGTCTTGACTAACACCTGGGTCTCAAACTTGGACCAATCTGCTTTTCTGTTTTGCAGTCTGTGATCCAATTGGACCACTAAGTCTATATATTCTGAGCATTCTTTGGGCGGATTTACAACTTGGGCCAGGACATCTTTAAGTTCTCCGCGTAGACCTCGATAAAATAACGTGATTCTTTTATCCTCTGGCCACCCAGTTTTCACAATTAGTCTATTAAAGGTTGCAATGTAGGAAAGGAGGTCTTGATTGCCCTGTCGCAGAGATAGAAGTTTGTCATCTAGAGCCTGCGCCTGGGAGTGACGAGCAAATAACCTTTCCATGGTTGCTTGTAATCCTTGAAAATCAAGAAGAATCGGGTCATCTTGAGTTACCAGTGGAACTGACCAATCGGCAGCACTGCCGCTGAGATATGACAATACAAAGGCTACCTTGGTCTGGTCATTAGGGATGGCCCCAGGTCTGCACAGGAAATTCAAACGACACTGATTCATGAATACGGCGAATCGTTTGGGGTCCCCAGCAAAGCGTTCGGGTGGGGCCAGCGGCATGTTTCCTGGTAGATTAATCTGCACCGGTTTACTGGAAAGCACAGGAGCAGGGTTCCCTCCGGAACGGGGTAAAGGAGTTTGTCCAGCTTGACCTTGCAAAAGCTGTATAGCCAGGTCATCAGTCCTTTCCTTTGATACAATCACTTCCCTCCTGAGAGCATTGGTCTCTTGACGAGCAGCGTGTACTTCGGCCCGTAATTCCCCCAGTAGTTGGGCCAACTGGTCAGTCTCAGAAGTTTCCATAGAGCCTGGGTGGGAATTTGTAGGAAGGCTTCGCGTTCTGTAACGCTCACCTGGCTCCCACGGAGGCGCTGGTCTGGGTTGCTGTGGCCTCTTCAAGCGTGATGCGCAGAATTCGGACCACCGATTGAACAGGACCCCCAAATCTTGCTTTTCTGGCCTGTAGGAATATCCTTCTGCAGATGAGAAAGGGGATTAACTGTCTGCTGAATAGTGTGCTTGCTCCCCCCTTTTCCCCTTCGTTCTCCTCTGACTTCCTCCAAAACCCCCCGGTTTAAGCTCACCTTATGGTTTGGAAGGATTAACTCTCCATCCTGCTTCTGGTGCAGGGGCGCGCGTTCATCCAGTTACTTCACTGGTTTTCAGAATGGCGCTGGCAAATCCACTTGACTTTTCTGAGTGATACACCGTAATTCCTCACTACAGCAACCATGTAAAAGTACAAACTATCACAAGCAATGTATAACCAAGAGCATACAGTTTGAAAATGAGTGGCAGGTTTTAAAACATGTTGCAGCAAATGACACGTTAGAAACTTGCAAACTTTTGCAATTCCTGCCTGAAATTACCAAAACGGCTTTTAATAAAAACAGTTAAAATAGTATAAATCGCAATGCGGTTTTTGTATTGGGGTGTAGCAATAGATCATGTACAATATGGAATTGAAACTAGGTCTCTAGCTGGTATATTGAGTGAGTTATGCAAGATCTAGGAAGGTGCGTTTTGAGTAAAATGGAGCAGTGAAAAAGGAAAGGAAATCAGTTTTGACAAGAACAGTTTTACTCTACACTAGAGCATTCAGGCTAGGATACCAAAGAGGGACAGAGTAAGCTCCAGGGTTGATTTGCAAATTCAACCCTAGTTCCCCAGTGCCTGCCCTGGCGGAACCAGTCCGATCACTCGAAAAAAGGATTAATAGCTTAGCAGTAGATTTTGTTTACTACAGCTGGCTGGCTTTTCCTTCATTAGTGCCGCAAAAGCAAAAGCCAGTACAGGCGTGCATCCAGGCTTGCTTTGGGAATTTTGAGCTTGAATAGCTCAAAATTTTACATAGGAAGTTTTAAAAAAAAGTGCTAGTATTTTTTTTTTAATGTTGCCTATCTATTTTTTAAATACATTTTTTTACTGGACTATCCCTTGAAAACTGCAAATTTTTTACATTTTTACTAATTCTTGCTGCCGAGATAAAACGTCTTTAAAGTTTCTTTATAAAATAGTCTTTGTGAACAAATGGCAGTTCCTTTGTTCCTGAATCCATTTTTATTCTGTCCTTCCACTGCTGCCAACTGTCATTTCCTTTAGTGGGGGCTTCTCCCTTGACTGGAGTTATATTGCCCTCTTCACACCTCTGGCTTCCTTCCCTGGGGGCTTCCTTGTTTGGGTCCCAGCAGAGACAAAAGTCTGTTCATCCCCGTAATTATCAGGGGGTTGTCAGTATCTGCTGAGAGTTTTTATGGTAGTCCCCATCCCCTTGGGGGAAGTTTCATGGCTGGCAACTGGAATGACTGGTTTTTCTGAGAGCTTGCAAATCCAACCCATGTGTTTTAAACTCTTTAATTTCTTATTTTGGGTCCTGAATTAAAACAAACCTGTGAAAGAAGACAGCCTATGTGTGTATTATCACCACTAACATAAACCCTTTACATTGCTAAGTAAGCAGGCTTTCAATAACAATTAATTTTCAAACAGGGCAATTTTGTTTCTTAAGACAGCAAAGTCCATTTTTCCACATGTGTTAAAACTAATAGCATTTCTTTCTTTAAATTCGATTTGGTAGCTGCCTCAGATTGCCCACACTGTCTTTGCAGCTGTAGTAATTTCCTTGAAGCAGGAGTTTTATCTAAAGCATAGATACATTTGACTTGACCTGACTCAGAGAATTAAAGTCTCTTTGAACTGCTGAGCCTGGATACATTTGGAAGGAAATAAACGCGTGTTTCTGTGTGAGTGAAAATTAAATTGCTTCTCGATTTCTCTCAGAGCTGGGTTGACTGGGCCTGTCACTCAGGAATTATGCCTGGTTTTGATGAAGCACAATGAAATATCCTGGGCATGAGAGGGCCTTTTTCTCACAGTGGTTTCAGAATGAACTGATGGAGTTAGAGTAAAAACAGCATTTTGAAAGGGTGAAAATGTTTCATATTGAAGGGGGTTTTGGCTTTTGCAGCAATTAAGTGCTGCCTGTTCACTTGATTCCCTTTGATAGGTTTCAGAACACACTGGCATTCTTTTTCTGGGTGTCTCCTTGTTCCATTTTGCTTGAAGTGTGCTAGGCAGGATGGTGCAGCAATTTATTTTTGTTGCTGCCAAAAAGCAGTTTTGAGGTTCTGGTGCGCACAGGAGCCAGCGCAGTCAGGTTGCTGTTTCTTGCGCAAATGCAGCTTAGTTATGTGGGGCAATGCCGTTGAGTGGGTCAATATGTCCCACACACATTAGGGAGCCTTGATCAGCCAGTCTGAATGCCATTTAGGTGCAGGCCTGCCATAACTGGCACCTGGAGCTTTGTGATGTCCTTTGCACTGCTTTGAGTCTGAAAGATGGGAGTCCGAAACTGAAATTGGGATTCCTGGACTGCAAACCTAAGGGATTTCTCATTTGATCTCCTTATTGGGATGTGGAAGTAGGCATCCTCGAGGTCTAGCTTGGAAAGAAAGTCTCCCCAGATATTGAGTTATTGATCGATTGCAAGGTCTGATTTATTGATCACAAAAAGGTTGATGGATCTGAGATCAAGGAACAGTTGGTATTTACTTCATACCTTCATCACTATAAAAGTAAAGGAGTAGAAGTCTTATCCTTCTTTTTTTTATTTATAACATTTTCAAGTCCTAAAAGAAAAAGTGGGGGATTCATTAACATTAACATACACAATGGTGTGTGTTCTGTAGGTGAAGGGCGCTGCCTCCAATGGAGCAGAGGACCTAACTGGTGCACACCAGCCCGCCATGGCCTACAGTGTGAAGCGCAGCAAAAGGATGACACAACTAGCAGGTGTGGTGCGTAAACCCAGACTGGCGCCTGATGCGCAGTTCCGGTGATTCCTTTATTGTTCCGGTCCTGCCCCCTCCACGTGACCTTGGTCTCCCGCGATATACGTGACATCACATTCCTCCCAAATTTAGAATGCTTTTTTCTTCTCATTCAAAACCATGAATACAACATTTCAAAATATATTGCAGTCCATTTTTGTCTCTTAGGAGCATGATCTTGTTTCACTCACTCGGTGATAAATGCCCTATATGACATACCCATGGAGACGGGACAATGGTCTCGGCTTTTCCCTCAGATGGTAGCGAGGATGGGCTCTTTCAGTTCCTTCTCCTCGAGGAGGGTCTATCGGGGTAGCATCCATATGGAGAGTTGGTTCTCTGGACCCTTGGGGTGCGTCATCTTCCTTTGCTGGTCTCGGGGTCTCAGATTGGTCCAGCGGTTCCTGTTCTTCTCTTGGGCTTTCCGCTCCTTCTTCCCACATCATTGGCGGGACTTTCTGGAAGTGGGATATGTTCCTGGTCACTACCTCATTGTCCCTGGTGGCTGTAATCATGCTGTGATTTGTGTCACGTATGGTCCATGGTCGGGACTCAAAGTTTAGTGACATTTTCTTGGGTGGTGCCAGATTCCTCACCAGCACCGTGTCCATGGCTGTAGCTCCCAGTGTTTGACATGTCAAGCTCGGCTCCCTGTTCATTCCTTCTAACTTGTTTTGCCTCTATGAGGGGGATGTCTGGGGCCACCCAGTTCAGATGCATTGGGAGTTCTGCTTGGATCGGTACACCAAACATGAGTGCCACGGGGCTGATGCCAGTTGATGAGTGCGGAGTTTGGCGGTGGGCCCTCAAGAATCGGTATACGACGGTTAGCCAGGGATGGTTGTATTATTTGGCAATGCAAATCACTTTATTCATTGACCCCATAAATCGTTCTGCGCCCCCGTTGGCTTGTGGCCAGTGTGGGGTGATCCTCTTGTGTCGTATGCTTAAGTCTTGGAAAAACTGCCTTAGTTCTTGACTGGTAAACAGTGTGCTGTTGTCGCTCTTTATTTTGGCCGGGACCCCGCGTGTTGCAAATATTTTCTCGAGTGCCAGGATCATTGTTTCAGTATTGGTGGACTTCACGTGTTTGACTTCTGGGTAGCGGCTGAATTCGTCCACTAGGTGCAGTAAATACCCTTCCCCGCAATGGTACAGAAGTCTATGCTAAAGGACTCCCACCTTGTGTTGCTTCGTGGGGCACTGATGATTGGTTTCGGGGTTGCAGCATTTCTGGTGGATTGGCAGGCTGCACAAGATTCAATGAGGTCCATTGCCCACTGTTGCATGCGGGGTATCCACATCCGGGACATCAGGTAGGAGATTGTCTTTGCAATCCCTTGGTGTCCACTGTGAGCTAGGTTGAGTGCTCTCTCCTCCAACGTTGTTGACAATATGATTCGGTGTCCTTTTAGTAGCACCCCTTCGGGCGCTATTGTGAGCTTGTGGCGGATCCCAAATATGGCCTGCAGTTTCTCCTGCGCTGATTGCGTTGGTTGGGCCACTGTGGCCAGGAAGTTCTTCCAGTTGCCGGTCTGGATGGCTTGCATGGTTTGCGTCAAGATAGTGTCTGCCTTGGTCTCGTCTGCAATTTCTTGTAGAGTGAGGGACCGAGGCTGGGCGCATGCGACAACGTGACACACGTCTTCATCTGTCTCTGCCTCATGCATTCTTCTTGTTCTGTAGCAGGCCACGGGTGGCAGGATAGATAGTCAGCGGGGTTGTCTGCCCCTGCCCGATACTCCCCTTCGATGTTGTAGGGTTGTAGCTGTAGCATCCACTTCTCGATTCTCACCGGGGATGTGGTGTCGAACCCTTGAAGATGGGGATGAGGGGTTTGTGGTCTGATAATACCTTTGCTGCCTTTTCCAACAGGTATACTTTAAAATGTCGGCACCCCCAGAGGATGTAGCACCTCCTTTTCGATGTGCCCATAGTTCTGTTCAGTCTTGGTCAATGAGCGGCTGGTAAAAGCGATGGGGTGTATGTTGCTGTCTCTGTCAATTTGGGTTAATATAGAGCCCTAGGCCCACCAGGCTCACATCTACAAGGAGTTTGGTGGCTCTTTCGATGTCAAAGAACGCCATAGTTGTGGAGGTGGACAGCGAGTCCTTGATTTTCTGGAATGCCTGCTGGTGTTGGATTGTCCATTCCCACTTCTGGTCTTTCTTTGTGAGTTTGCGTAGGGGGCTTACTTCCGTGGCTGATATTGGGGCCTTGGTGTTTTTGATATCATTCACCTTCACTGGGTAAGGTGAGGTGGCACCCCTTGGGAAATGAAGATATAGCCATAGAAACAGTTCATCCTTGCAGAACTCACATTTCTCAGCATTCAATGTGAGTCCACGTTGGTTCCGTATACAATGCTGTTGTCATGGATGTTTGTTGTCCCTTCCAGGCCGGTCAGGACTTTCCGTATTTCATTCTAGAACACTTCAGCGGCTGATGATATTCCGAAGTTTAAGCATTTGTATCTCCTCAAGCCGAGGTGGGAAGAGAATGTGGTGATATATCTAGATTCTTTCGCTAGATGTAGCTGGTGGTATCCCGACCTGAGGTCTAGCTTGCTGAATAGCGTGGCACCCGTCATGTTGATGATAAGCTCATCGATGGTTGGTGTGATGTGCCGTTCTCTAACAATTGCTGCGTTCAGGAGCCTCATATCTATGCAGATCCTTATGGCATTTGGTTGGTTAGGTTTTTGTGCCACCACCATGGGGGATACCCAAGGAGTTGGTCCTGATATCTTCTGTATGATGCCGGCCTTCTCAAGTTTTTCCAGTTCTTTTTCGACAGCCTACCTCATGTGGAATGGTATCCGACAATGCTGTATGGCATTGAGTTCAATGGTGGGGTCAATGTGCAGCTTGATGGACCTGCCTCATAGGCAGCTGATGCCTTGGAACATGTGGTGGTGCTTTTTAAGAAGGATGTCTATTTCAGTAGGTTGAATGCTGAATGCGAAGTGGATCATCCATAGTTTTTCTGCTGTTCTGCAGCATAGGATAGTCTTGCAGCCAACGTCTACTACATAGATTCTTGTTTGGCAGGCTGTGTTGTTATGGGAGAGGTCTGCCCGTAACGATTCTTTTACTGGCAGCGGTTTCTTACAGCCATAGGCGAAGAGCTGTATCCTCCTGTCTTGGAGTGTTGGTCAAGTTTGTCGAAGGCATGTGTTGGCATCACATTGGCGGTTGCCCCAGTGTCGATGACCACCTTCATCGGTTTTCCATCCGAGATAACGGTGCAGGAGGGCCTCTTTCGTTGTTTGTTTTTCTTCCCGAGTCTGGATCTTCATGGTTCTACTGCAGATATGATATGCATGCGGTGTACCTTCTTGCCTGACTTCTTTCATCTTTCTTTCATCTTTCTTTGTCGCGCCTGTCAGGTGAGACACTCTCCTCGCTTTCTTCGCTTTCGCTGCTGTTTGGTGATCTTTGCGAGCAGTCCACGGCTCTTGCTCTCCCTCTCCCTCTCGGCTGACCGGGAGTCTCCCATGGGGTTAATTCTCTTCTGTGTTCCTGTAGTTGTTGTGGTGTTTGCACTTGATCTCTCCAGCCAGGTGGATGCAAACAGAATGATGCGTAATGGTTGAGGCGGTGGCACTTTCAGCATGTTGAACCCCATGCGGGGCATGGTTCCCCTCGGTGCCATGGGCCTCTGCACAATTTGCAGGTGTTGTCCCGCTCTTGAGGTGGGTAGTGCCAGGGGGGTGAGGGGGGGGTTAGAGCTCTTACTCCCTTGTTCTCAGGTGTTCTGTCGTCCCTTGATGGCTGCAACTTCCTTGTTTTTCTGGGGGCTATCCAGAGGTAGGCGTTAGATCGCATCTTCGATCACGGCCACTTGGTCGCCCGTGTTCGCGAAGACATCCCATCTCAAGGATGCAGAAATGCGCTATGTTCTGTTCAGTTAATATGGCCCTCCTCAGCTTTTCAGATGATAGTCCGTTTATGATTTCGAGACAGATCGTGAATTCTTCATTTGGAAATTCGCATCCCACTGCCATCTCCCGTAGTCTTGCATGGAAGTTGTCTATGGTCTCGCTCTGCGTTGTCTGGCCATACAAAAGAGAAATCTCTCATAGTCCGGGTTGAGGTCGGGTTTACATTTATTTGTCAGTACTGCTTTGGCTGTGGCATAGTCGTCGGCGTCGCCATTGTTGGGGAGCGTGTTGAAGAGGCGTAATGTGGCCGCCCCGACATTAAGAGGAGAAATGTGCGCCTTCTTCTGTCCTCTACGATCTCCCTGTCCTCGAGATGCAACTCAAATTGTTGTAGCCAAATGTCCCAGTGGATTGCAGCACCTGGGCAAGCAGGTCGAATGGCGCTGTGAGGGTGGTTTGGTCAGGGTCCGGGTGATATGGTTTGGGCTGATGCTTCTCCTGTCTGAGGGGCTCACACCTGCCCTTGATGGGCTTGCATTATCTGGCTTGGTGTGGGAGTAGTGCTCCATGCAGTTAGGGCGACTCCTGGTATAAGGAATTAAAGTTATGCCATCCTGCGTGCAAACCGTTCAAGAGTTCAGGCGTTGGAACGTTTAGGAATGTATCCGCATATGCCGCATGTGAGCTGGAACATGTTTGGCGTTTCTGCGGGTGACCGTGTGTAAAAGAGAACGTCCGCGGCGTCTCGGAATGTTGGGGTAATGATGACTGTTCTGAATCACATATGATAACTCTATTCAGACACCTCGTGCTTAATGGAGCAATGAGCGGTATTGGTCTGTCAGCAAAACAGTGGCCGACCCCTCCCAGGGCCGTAATACACAGCCGTGCAAATGTTTCTGCGGACCGTGTGGTCAGCCAACGGGCGAGCTGCGGTCTGGTAGGCACACGTGGTGAATCACTGTACCTCATCGCCAGTGTTCTGTAGGTGGAGGGCGCTGCCTCTGATGGGCCTATAGTGTGAAGTGCAGCAAAAGGATGGCACAGCCAGCAGGTGTGCGTAAACCCAGACTGGTGCCTGAATCGCAGTTCCGGCGATTCCTTTATTGTTCCTGTCCCACCCCCTGCACGTGACCTTGGTCTCCCGCGATATACGTGACATCACAGTGTGTGGCGTCACCAGCAATTAGCATATCAAAGTGAAATATGCAACTAGCATTCTGTTGGCTTTGCAGAACTATACAAATTGCACAGAACGAATGGCATTTGCCTTTCATAAAATCAAGATAGATATTTTCTTCTAATGGTGTTTTGAAAACGTTAAAACGTGTGCATGTTTTAAACACAAAGACTCCAAGAATGAATAACAATGTTTTCAATGGAACATCCAGTCTCGAAATTTGCAAATGTGCAGTGATCGAAGTAGGGGGGAAAAAGTAGTGGTACTGTGGACTTCGTGGAGAAAAAGGCTGTCACCTAACATGGGTAGATCATGTAGTAGAAATATCTAAGGGTTGCGGCCTTATATATAATTACTATAAGGAGTTATGTAGCTAGTCACCCACAGAATATTAAAAAAGGACAGTAAATCAATTTACAATTCTTGTAGATTTTAATGACTTCCCTTCTACCGCTTGGCCGCTGCCTGCTGTCCGCTGACCGCTGTGTGCTGCTCGATTACCTTTGGATTTCCATTTCATAGAAGGACTTCAAATTCCAGCAGGCTGTGCAACAACTGCTGACACACCCCCTTGGAGGCGTGTATTTATTCGAACTTCCGCGCGCACCGCGCGCGCGCACCGTACCATGTACCGTGCAAGTACCGCTTGGCCGCTGCCTGCTGTCCGCTGACCGCTGTGTGCTGCTCGATTACCTTTGGATTTCCATTTCATAGAAGGACTTCAAATTCCAGCAGGTGAACACCATATATGTATGGACTAAAGGACATTACTACATGAACTAAGTTCCTCACAGCTATTTTATTTTGTCTGTTTAGGCTGTGCAACAACTGCTGACACACCCCCTTGGAGGCGTGTATTTATTCGAACTTCCGCGCGCACCGCGCGCGCGCACCGTACCAAGTACCGTGCAAGTACCGCTTGGCCGCTTAGCCGCGAAGTTGCGGCGTTGCGGCGAAAGATTTTGACTCTAAATTATTTATTTACTTCTACTTACTCAATTTTATTTAGCAAATTTGGCTTATTTTTAAGTTTGGCTCATTACAATATCATGATTTAGTTCCTTATCGCTCACGATACTTAACTGTGATTAATAGTCCTACTACCCCTGCAGTGGTGAAGAAACCACTACTTAGTTCTACCTCCTTTGAAGCTAATTTTCCTTTTATGCGTTCATACACTTTGAAAACTAACATGCCTGAGGTACCGGATTTACCACTTACTCCAGCAAACAGTTTCTCCAAAACTGTTGTCAAAGCCAAACGCTTGGCCACTCGAAAAAGCATAACACTCACCCCAGTGCCCAAAACCTCTCTAGCGAAGTATGATATTCGCTCCTTTTGTGCGCAGCCTACAAGTCATGTACAGGCCGTCATCTCAGCCCCAGTCCCATCAGAAAAGATTCTAAATAATACCTCCCTAACTTTAAAGCAAATACAGCCATTGCAAGCTCGCTCTTTACAAAATGAAGAACAGTGCATGTCGGACAACACCATTCTACAAACCATCACGTCTCCGACTATCAATCCAAAACAATATGCACCCCTACCGTCTGTGGCGGAGGAAGAAGATCAAAACGAAGTGTTTCTTAATACACCGTCATGTGTCTCCAATATGATTCAGAACTCTTCTGTGGTGTCAAATACACCGGATTACCGCGCACCGTGTTCCATGGACTCTAGTGTTTCTTCAGTAGTCTCTTTCATACAACCCACTCCTCGACGACGTTTAACATCTCCTGAACACCCGTCAACTTCTATCAACAATGGCCTCTTAGAGATTACCCTCACAGCGGTAAACACCACGATCAAAAGTTTATACAATATGTTTGAAACCCTTGAAAAAAAAATTAATCATCAATCAAAACAAATTGATAAAATTGCAACGTGGATACAATTGCACCCCTATATGAATCAACCGAAACCACATAATGATATAGAGGATGTACATTCCCAAGCAATTTTAATTGAGGATGAAATCCAAGAAACTGCAGTTCCTGCTATACCTGGTATCATCCGACCGGTGGAAAGTGTTAATCACACCAATCACGATCCAAATGCATCATGGATTAGTGTTGACAAAATACCTACAAGCCCACTTTCGATAACTTCAGCTACCTATGATGTCTTTAAAAAACAAGCCCATCAGGGCCCTTCTGCAAGAACTCTTATTACAAGATCACGTCATACCACACAAAAATCAAGACGAATGATGAAAGCGAAAGCACGCTTAGTGATGAATGACGCCATCCAAAAAAAAGCTCTTACTAATATTCAATCTAGTTCTACTGCTCAACAAGCAGAAACAACAAACCAAATCAGAGCGACGCCAAATGAACATCGAGTACCAACAGCAGCTATTATGTTTCCTGCTCCAAAACAATGCACCAAATCCCCAAGTGACTCTCAGATAAATACTTCTACTACTCAGACGCGATTAATCCATCCATCCTCACACTCACCTTTGAATGCACTGATCGCCTTATCTGAAGAAACGGAAGATCCCAGGATGAATACTGCTCTTAATTCCAAAAATCAGCCGACACAATTTTGCCCAGCTATATCATCGTCATCAACACACACAAAAACATCTCTCAGTGCGAACTCTGACCGAAGCTATATTTCTGAACGAGCTGAAGAAATTAAAGCAGCTGTAGATGAATATTTATATCATCGTTCACTACATTCTAACTTCAACCATCCCAGACAAGCAGCAAACTGGGAATCGCACTTACAAATACAGGATGAAAATTATCCCATAGAAAATGATTGGACACATGTAGCCCATTCGAAATGTCAACTAACAGGACCACGATCCATCTTGACTAACGACGTGCAGAATAAGAAAGTAGTCCAATTTGCAACTGCTGAACAACCAATAAAAAAGACACAGACAATTCCTCCAAAAAAAGAAACCAAGAAGAACAAATTTCATAACTTTCATACTCTTATCTTGAAATGCCGCAACGCTCCACATGCTCAATATGACTTGTCCAGAACAAGTGTTCTCAACATATTTGGCGAACTACCAGCTCTGGAAGATATTTCATCATCTGACATTGACCAAGTAGAGTTTCTGTGCGATAGCAATCTTTCAATCGTCCGTCTTTGGATCAGATCTGGTCTTGTGTTAAACACCCTATGGCGAGCAAAAATGGCCCTATTCGAAATGGGATTTTTATTGGCGCAAGACCCAGAAAGAAGTCACAATGAACAACAAGAGCAAAAACCAAAACAAAATCATTATACACAAAACAATCAACGACAAGAAGCATGTATATGCGCCTTTTGCAACTTATCAACCAAAACATAACCATCAATGAGCTCGTCTGAACAAAATATTACCTTGATCTCATGGAATTCACGAGGCTTTCGACATTTATTGAATCAAGAACAGAATTGTATAAACAACTTTGAAATAGTAGCACTGCAAGAAACATGGATCACACAAACCCCACTATGGGATGAGCATTCTGTGGTACATCTCCCAGCAATCACCTCTACAAAAGGTCGACCTATGTCAGGCTTATTAGTGGCTGTTAGAACTACATCAGGCCTTAAACTCCACGCTTGGGCTTCTCCGAACAACTTCATGCAATTAGTCGAAATCTCGAGAGGTTCCGTGCGTATTGCATTAATTAATCTGTATCGCAATCCAGCGGCAATTCCTGACAAGATCTTTTATAAAGATTTATCTAACCTATTAGAAATAATCTCGAAAACTTCGAACATCTCAACTATCATAATTGCTGGTGATTTCAACCTACATGATATGTCCACATTCAAAAGAACCTTGTCTCCAGATATCACTAGAGCTCAAAATTTCATGACTGAGTGGAATTTATTTCTCGCGAATGGCTCGCTTCCAGGCGATATACCATCTCGACCCACGTGGCACAGAGGCAAATTTACAAGTACTATCGACTATCTATTTCTTTCTGAAGATTTATTCATGAAGGCTCAAAAATTTGAAATCATACAACAATCAACAAGTGATCATAACATGCTGCTATTGACTTGGCCTTGGACAGAACTCCAAGCAGATCCACAACATCGAATGATGCCAAATCTACAAATTAATAATGCTAAAACAAGATTTAAATGGACCCGAGACAAACTAACAGCAATGGAAAGAGCACTTCAAGTACAAACAAACTCCCCTACGTTTCAATCTTATCCAACAGTCCTGAATATATTCACTGCTAACTATTGCTACTGCCCAAACTGTATGCATGTATGCCTCTGTATGCTGTAACTAAGACGCGCTTTCCCTGTAACCAGCGCTATTCTGTAACCAGCGCCACGATGCCTCAGGGCTGATTCTGTGCGCTTAACAAATGCGAATAAATAAATAAATAAATAAATAAATAATGAGGTTCACCATATACATCTTATCTCATCAAAAAAAAAAAACAAACATGTCTATGACCACCAATTACAGAAGGTGAAATCCGCTTATAGAAAAGATCTAAGACAGACGCGAACCCTACCTACAGATCAGCAACAACGAGTCAAAAGAAATCTAAAATGCAAATACAAAAACTGGATACGTGGTCATAAAGCCTCCATGTTTCAAAAAGACAGTGAAAATTTCATGGACCTAGCTCGAACCAAAAATACAGCTCAAATATGGTCCCTTTTGAATGAAACTGCTGTCCACAAACAAGTCGATACACAACTAAATGGTGTGACAGAGAGAGAATGGATAAAACACTTTTCCAAACTATATCATGATGAAAATTTTGAACATTATCATTATTTAACACCAAGCAATGCACCTTGGAATCTTGATATTTCTACAGAAACCATCGAAAGCTTCATAACTAAGGCCTCTTCATCTCGAGCGGCGGGACCCGATGGTCTAACAAACCAAATGATGAAAGAACACCCACATGCATGGGCTAGAATCTTAAACAATATATTCCAACAGATTCTATACACAAAAACTATACCTGCATCATGGTGCACGTCACTAATAGTTCCTATCTTCAAAAATGGAAACCGTGAAGCCCCTTCCAACTATCGCCCCATCGCTCTTCTGGACACCCCGAGCAAAATCTTTTGTAGATTTGTTTTGCAAGATTTTAACCAATGGACTCTGGAAACCCAACATCGAGACCCAAACCAAACGGGCTTTGTACCAGGCATGGGAACAGCTGTTAACTTAATTACATTACATGCTCTAAAAAAACAAGCGCATTACACCAAGACGCCTATATATTTTGCATTTATCGATTTACAGGCAGCCTTCGACTCTATCTCTCGAGGTAAACTCATTGACAAGCTCATTGAAGAAGAATGTCCCCCTACCTTGATTGATATTATTCATGCGTTACATTCTGAAACATCAATACGTATCAGACTATCAATAATGGGTCTACTATCTGCTTCTATTAAAACATCAAAAGGGTTAAAACAAGGCTGTCTACTAGCATCCGCCTTGTTTAACTTTTATATTCAAAATATAAAAAAGATTTTTAGAGAAATAACATCAGATTCTCCTAAGTTAAACAATGTGATTATACAAGCCCTTTGGTATGCCGACGATCTAGTACTCATATCAAAAACACCTAGTGGCCTACAAAAACTTTTGACAGCCCTGTCACAATATTTTGACCTAAACGAACTCACTATAAACATGAAAAAATCACAAATAGTGCAATACGTCCCAAAAAGATCTTTGAACAATAGAATGAACTGGCAAATTAAAGACGTCCAACTTGATATTGTTAGAAATTATACATACTTAGGATTGGCCTTTGATGATGTCCCCAACATCGACACCCAAAAACTCATCATTGCAAATAAGGTGATCCCAGCCATATCGCAAACCAGGATAATTCTGTTTAAATTTGGCAAATTTTCAATAGCCCCGGCAATCCAATATTGGCGACAGAAAATCACGCCCACTCTTCTCTATGGACTAGAAACCAGACCATATATTGAAAATTCATTCTTTGAAAAAATCGAAGCAAAATACTGGCGACACTTATTAAGAATCCCGAATTGTACACCTGGCTCTTGGTTACGATATGAGCTGGGACTCACTTCTTTACACGCCAGATATCACTGGCAATTATGTGCGCTCTTTAGGAAATGTATAGTCTATGACAAGAATAACACCTTGTTAGCAACTATATCAGATTACATGTTCCACTCTAAACACCGTTTTGCTCAAAACTGGACGAAGAATGTAATAGTAATATTGGCTAGGGCGGAAACTACTCTTGAAATGCTAATTAACAATCCGAATCATGTCAAAAAAAAAATCTTTATGCAAGATTGGATAACTACCCGTACCAACTGTCTTTTATATAAACATTTTAATGCACAAGCATTTCTGGACAAAAAAATGGGAGTAACTGAGACCTACTTGCTTAAAGCTCCAAATCCTAAACTACGATCAGCGATCCTACGTCTACGCTTGTATTTGTGGCCCACTCGAGATATTCAAGCTCAGAGAAAACAGCTAAATTCGGAAAGTAATTACTGTCGATTTTGCTTTAATACTTCTATTCGGGAAACACTCGAACATCTTGTTATGAAATGTACTGCACTATGTAAGCTGAGAACGATACACTATGCTAATCATTTGCTCTACATGTCTCATATATTACCTGAACATAGATGGTTAACCATACTCACAACTGAAAATATGAGTCTATACATAGCCACAACCAACTTTTTGTATGCTCTAAAATTAGAAGACGAATCTACCCCCACTGAAATATAACATGAAGAAGTCTTCTATGATGACCTGTGAACTAGCGCGAAGTTTACCATGTTATACTATGTAATGTTATGTGATGATCTACATATAGTTGTTATGTTTTAAGGTTTTAAGTTGGTTAAGTAAGTAAGTATAAGTACGAGTCTTACAAAACTGTGTAATTTTATGATCTTGTGTCGACACATGCATATTTTATGAATGATTACCTATGTGAAAACCTGACGACAATGAATTAAGTATTTGTTAACCTTTTTAACAAACTGCTCAGAGAAAAGGAAAAAAAAAAAAAAAAATTTTCCTTTTCTTGCTTGGTTTCATCATTCTTTTGTAAAAATTGAAAAGTTGAGTAATCAGCTAAACCAATAAAAGGAAAAAAAAAAAAAAATGACTTCCCTTCTACAGAATAGGCATACAGGTCTCGGGTCCAAAAATTGGTGCTACACAAAGAGTGAGTTAGACTGTCTTTTTAAGCTCAAGGTATAGTAGCAGAACATGCTGTATCAACCTCACACCAATCTTATGGTTGTATATGATTTTATTTGACTTATATTAAAGCAGAGTCAGATAGTGTTTAACGTGGCCATGGAAAGTAGCTGTATCATAAATATATCCAAACCATATGTAAGCACTTGCAGTACTATCAAAATGAATATCACTGTTTCCATTTGAGCATTAATTTCAATACTAATAGAGTATGATATTATGATTGTGTACCCTGTAGGCTTACACGAAGAGACCTTGCTTTACTAATTGTTGGGTGCAAGGGCCATGTGTACCTGGCAAGTAACTCACAGTATGAAATGTACCATATGTGATATGGTAGAAAATAAAAAGGTTATTGAATTTGTTCATCTTCGACCACCAGAACATGACAACATTGTTTATATGCTGATAACAGAATAGATTCAAAGTGCAGATTTGACTGTTTTGTAACATATACATTGGGCCTCATTATGAATCCGACTACAGGCATGGCTGCCGCCGGTGTAATCTTTTTCCGGCGCTCGCAAACGGGCAATTACCGGGTCATTACGGTCCTGCCGGACCCGGTAATTGACCATTTGCAGGCACTGGAAAAAAGATGCTCACCAGGTCTGATTCACCGTTTATGACAGTGCTGGTGCATATGACATGCTGTGCTTGCGGGGGCCTTACTGCCCGCCAGGGCCGTGCCAAGGCACCCACGAGCACACCTTGTAGTTTGCCGGTCCAGGAACTACGGTACCGGCATGCTTACCAGTACCGTAGTTCCCGGACCGGCAAACTTATAATGAGGCCCATTCCTTTATTTCAGGCAGCCCTAAACCTGTAGATCGATATTGTTAAAAGCCGGGGCTACTAGGTAGGGGTAACCATTGAAATGTTCTCTGTGCATGGCTATCATAAGGGACCCAAACACATGGGGCCCGAAACAAAACAAATGAAGGTTCTCGGGATTCTACATACACCTTTTCATCGAGATCACAAACCACAGGTTTATGGGCTGCCCGGAAGCAATTGAAATGAGCATGGCTTATTTCTTCAAGTCCCCTAATCCCCTGATTCCTTGCTAGAATAGGAGCAATACAGCTCACTTGTGTTCTAGCCTAGATACAGGGCACCTTTTAACAACGGATGACAAGAGGAAGCTATATGGGCTATGTAGGAGACAGATTAGTAGCCGTATGAAAAAGGTATACGTTTCCATGCAGACACAGCGCTCAAGTTAGCAGCCTCACCGAATGTACTGTTCCTTAAACACAGATACATGAGACAGATAGGAATCAACAAGGAAAATATAAGAATTTGAATTTATCAGGAAGGTGAACGTACCCATAAATAAGATGGAATTACACGAGTAACATGGTTTTTGTGGTGTACAATATATCAAAGGTCACTATTATTAGCATGAAGAAACACTAGACTCTGTTAAACCATGACTGTGGCTTTTTTGAAGTGTACCCTGATAACTAAATCATTGCCTGGGCTGACAATTTTGAACTCTTTAGGGACAGGAGTCAGGCACTATTTTGCAGAAAGAGTTGTCCAGGATCACACACTAGGGTTAAATGGTAAAGATTGGATTTGACTTCAATCTGCAATGTCAGTTCTTGACCACATTGTTTCCTGGTTATTTTCCTAACGATAGGTGCAACTGTTTGGGAAAGTTTCCTTGATTTACATCAACTAAAATAGTACCCCTTTGAAGAGCTGACTTAGAAAGTACATACATCAAATGATAACCGAACAAAAGACTATTTAGGAAAAACTCTTACAGAAAGATGTTATGGAAAAGGAGAATGGCACATTAGTATAGTTTTATTTTCTCTTTTATCATGGGAAGTATTCTAAGGGGGCCTTAAAAATGCAATCTGAATTGTACATCTGTATTTGAAAGCTGTAAATACACTGTACAAAATTAACTTTGTAATAAGGTCAACTGAGTATCTTTATTTCACACAGAATTGTGGATTGCTGTTTATGATCTGAAGAACATTTGAAATTGTACAGAAAAAGCTAACGTTTTTAGTGTCAGTTAAACAGCCTTGAAAGTGAGAACAGAGAGCTGCAACATTTGATCAGCTCTCTCCTGTCTAGTACCCCTTCCACTCTGGGCAAATCAATGCCACTGGAATATGAGAATACAAACCTGTTAACGGAAGATGGCACAGTACTGTGCAGTGAGATAAGAAGATTCGTCCAGCATCACATTATCGTTCAGTGGCAAACTCACGATATGGGCCTCAAACAGGTTTCAAGGCCTCAAATTTGGGGTCCTAACCACCACCTCTCGTAACTAATGTTTTACGTTCTACACAGAGTGTGGCTACCTAGTATTTAAACCACTTGTTTGACGGGACAGTGCTCTAGATACTGATGTTATGTTCGTTTTTATGACTAGCACTTTTTGGTGCAGGTATGTTGTAGCAGAGTAGGTGTTCCTATCACCAATGTTTTAACAACTTTCGTGAGAGGAAAAGGGTGAGTTTGCCTGTCTCGTATGTGCATATGAAAATAGATATCTGCAAAGAGTGCTTAACACACAGAGCTATCTTCTGAACCATGGCAGCTCTCAAACTTATTTTATGCATTTCAACCTTGGTTGATGCACATGATCCACTTATACCCCAAACAAAGGTAAAAAGTCAAGAGGAATTCTGCTATAGTGAATGCGCACACTGCATCTACTACAGCACAGGATTCATTGATCAGATCAGACCTTAGTTGATAACAGCCAGGCAGCAGATTAAAAACCTCAACAGCGCACTGGACAATACCATGGCATGTTATTTATGATGTGCAGGTGTTCAAGTGGGAATGACCACAGACAAATGCTCGAGATGTCTGCCCATAAACAAACCGCCAGGGTCGATTGCACAGATTGTTCCTTATTTAGTGTTATGTTTTCCTAACTCACTTCACATTGGAGACTCATCAGGAAGGTGGTTACGTTTGAAGATGCAGCTTTCTGGGCCGGGTCTGCAATGAGGAATTCTGCACCCCTAGGATTTCCATTGCAAAACCATCTGACATGACCAGAGTAGAGGGAAGAAGTGATTTTGTTTATTGTGCATTTAAACAATGCTGCAGATTAAGCTGATATTTCACAGTACTTTCTTGGCCATTCGGCCATATTTCTGAGCATTACATTTCGCTCTCCTTCCTGAATGGAAAAAACAAAAACAAAGAGGTCCTCCAGGTAGAAACATTCTGCCCTTGTAGGGTCAGCGCAACATTAAGCACGTTAGTACCACCACAGCAATACAATGGAATTAAAACACTCGTTTCTATGGCAAGCAGCACAACACAGAGATAAACACAAGTGAACTGAGCTTTTTACTTTTGCATTTCATGACCGTTGTGTTGCTATTGCAGAGATCTCTGTTCATATGCCATGCACACAATGGTTACGAAATGCAAAAATACAAACATCTTTCCAGACAGATTACCATAGAAAAGGGGTCTGCACCCTGTGGCTCTCCAGATGTTTCGGACTACCATTCCCATGATATCTGGCAATTGACTACACTGGTTAGGGATAATGGACCTTGTAGTCCAAAACATCTGGAAAGTCAAAGGTTGAAGACCCCTTCCATAGAACCTTGCGAGGGAATGAACGACTGATTCATGATAAAGCAGGCTTACTTTAGGTGTGAGGTGTCCTGGGGTGGGCCGAAATCACTTTGCCTGGCAACTGCATTCCAAGTGCATTCTGTGCTATCGCTCTCCAAAGTGAAAGAGAACTTCAGGCAAATACACTCACTTTAGTGAGTTATTTTCACATCAAAGTTGCTATACGGACAGGTGAAATGGGCAGTTTGTTCAACAACATCTTAAGAGCAACAGCTCTTACAAAGAAGGCACATGCATTTAATTTATACAAAGCACAGGGAATATTGTACCTTGTAGTACTCACCGCGTACAAACCAGCACAAACCGGCTTGGACGTGCTGACACACCTGACCTCGCAATAAAAGGTCTCAAGAACTACACAAGGCTTGGGAATTGTAGTTATGTCCCCTACAACTAATTAGGGCAGTTCCTAGCACCCTAAAAGCATACACAACCCACACAATTTCAATTATATTGTGAGCAAAGCTAAAGTGCAACAAGGACAAGATTTTAAAATTCAAATTTAGATGATTTAATTAAAACTATTTAAAATATTAAAATCACACAGAGATGCTGTAGCTAGCTATACAAAAGTTTAATGAAATTAGCAATACTTGAACCCTTGGGAGCTTGGCATCAACACGGGTTACTTCCTTGATATTAAAGACTGTGGGCCTCATTACGAATGTGGCGGTACAGTGACAATGGTGCCGGTAGTGCTACTGGCACCGTTGTTACTGTACCGCCACATTCTGAGTTCTACTCGCGGGTGCCGCTCTGCACTCCTGGTCAGACCAGGCGTGCAGAGCGGCACCCACTAGCAGAACTCGTGATTGCACTGGCACCGTTATCAACGGTGCCGGTGCAGGCATGCTCCCCACCCCCATTCTGCCCAACGGGGCAGAATGGGGATCGGGAGCCCGCCCAACATTGGCACCTGCAAATGGACAATTACCGGCCCATTCAACTCGTAATGGGCCGGTTATAGCCCATTTGCGGGTGCCGGTGCTGGTAGTGAGTTCAGCGGTAGCCGTGCCCGTAATACGAGCACGGCTACCGCCAAACTCATAATGAGGCCCAGTGTTTTTGAATTCACGTTCACTTGTATGTCATGCCGTGGAACTAGCTGTATTTATATGTGAGTCGAAGGAGGACTTTGCTGTCTTAACAGAAACACGGTCACATGAAGCCAACTTACATGCTGCACAGATTGTCACTCCTCATGTGTACAGAATCTTGGACACTGACTGGGTGGGACTGAGAGGAGGGGGTGTGGGCCTCATTTTTAGAGAAGAATTTAATATCTTTTAATCAAATACCCCAATATTGGACTCATGTGAAGCTATGCTGTTGAAAATGGTGTTAAACCCTATGTCTATGCTTACTATCCTTAGCCTTCCAAAGTCAACCCTGACATTTGAGGAACAACTTATAACTTTTCTTGCTGCCGTCATTAAACCTTGCTCTCCTTTTTTGGCCCTTTGGGATTTCAATTTATGGGCGTTCGATCCCTTGGATCAAGCTGCTACCTTACTGTTGAATCTTTTAGAGGGTCGTGGATTTCAACAGCAAGTGAAAACTGCTACGCATTGGGGGGGAACATTCTTGACTGGATTTTAACAAAGAATCATGATATTTCGCTGACTGAGAGTGAAAAATGTATTTGGTCAGAACACTTGCTCTTCAGTTTGATGTTCAACCTCCTAAAGATACGCATATGGGTGCAAAACCTTCAATCTCTAGGAGTACTCAGGAAGTTACATGTGAGGAATTTGCATCAATTGTTATTCCATAACTTACTTTTCTTGGAGATAATATATCTCTTGCGTTTTTGTGAGCCAGTTTTGGGCCATCATCAATGGTGCATTTGATACATTGGCACTGTTACGGGTGATGATAAAAAAGAAAACTAATTCTAATCAGTGGTTTTCAGCTGAAGTCTTGGCAGCTAGGAAGATTAAACGCATGGCTGAAAGCAGCTGGAGGAAAAACCCATCTGATGTTAGAGGTTATAAGATCGCAGCAAAAAACTACCAGACAATCAGCGAAAGAGAGCAAATTAGATGAACGAATTATTACAGCCAAATCAAACTCGAGAGTTATTCTATATCTTACATGAGTAAAAGGTATGAAAAAAGATTCCCAAGTGGCTATTGATAATAATTGGTGCCAACAAGTCCATGACGGCTTTGCACAGAAAATAAATCAGCACCAAATTTGCATTAGAGTTTGTATAAACACATTACAAAACTTAGAAACAGGGATTTTTGATCCCTGTGTAAGGTCATTTTCTGATGACGATACATTTGTTTTTAATCAAGTCTCTGTTACAGAGGTTTTGAAGATTGTGCATACAATGAAGCCTACCACCTGTAAAGGAGATGTCTTTCCCGCCTCCTTCTTGAAAGAGTTCTTAACATCTTGTGTTCCCTGGGTTACTGGCTTCATAAACCATTCTTTTTTGGAAGGCCTTGTCCCAGAATGTTTAAAGGAGGCATGGAGATCTCCTTCATTAAAATAGGAGAACCTTGATCTCAGTGACCCGGTTAGTTATAGACCTATTACGAATGCCCCTTATTTGCTGAAGATTATTGATAAAGTGCAAAAAAGGTAGCAGGTGCCCCTCTCTCGAAAGAACACAGTATGATAACCTGTTCAGTGGTTATTAACCACTTTGAGAGTTCACAGCCATCTGCTTTTTGCTCACTGAACCTTTCACAGATGGGAAATACCCATTTGCATATCAGTCTTTGCCCCGCCCACATGGGCAGTCCAGCACCGAAATGCTATGGCAATTCCTTTCTGAACAAGAGTACCAACAGCAACCCCATACACGTGTTTCAGCCTTGTTGGGCCTCATCAGTGAGGTGAAGCTGTGCCTCTCTGAGCACAGTGAGCAGGGAGTCCACGTCTGGTTGCCCCCAGGTAATTTAGGGTGACCAACCCCAAGTTCCTTCCAAAAATACAAAAAAGGTAGCAGGCGCCCCTCTCTCGAAAGAACACGGCATGATAACCTGTTCAGCGGTTATTAATCACTTTGAGTGTTCCCAGCCATCTGCTTTTTGCTCACTGTACCTTTCACCGATGGGAAATAACCATTTGTATATCAGTCTTTGTCCCGCCCACATGGGCAGTCCAGCACCACAATGCTATGGCAATTCCTTTCTGAACAAGATTACTAACAGCAACCCCATACACGTGTATCAGCCTTGTTGGGCCTCATCAGTGAGGTGAAGCTGTGCTTCTATGAGCACAGTGAGCAGGGAGTCCACGCCTGGTTGCCCCCAATACCTTTTTTGTATTATTGATAAAGTGGCCTGTCATCAGTACCAGGGATTTATTGAGCAGCAGGGAATACTCGCTGTGGGACAATCAGGGTTTCGAACAAAGCATGGAACAGAGATTGATTTGAAGTCCAACATAGCCAATACTATAGACAAGGGTGGCTTGGCATTGCTCCTGCTGCTTGATCTGTCCACCGCTTTTGATTTGGTGAACCATGAGATGATGGTGGACAGATTGGTTGATATTGGTAAATGTTCTAATTTACCGGTCAAATGGTTTATATCCTTTCTTGGTCCAAAGATGGCAATAGTTGCTAGGGATGATTATCAATCACAACAAGTTCCCCGTAATTGCGGTGTTCCGCAGGGCTCTTGCCTGTCACCTTTGCTACTTAATATCTATTCAAGACCTCTCTGTGATCTTTTGGATGGTCTGGGTGTGCAGTTCGCAAACTAAGTGGACGTCACACAGAGATCATTCTGGAGTTTTCAGGGTTGTATGCAAAGGATTTGACAAGGGTAAATGAGGCTTTTGGCGCCAGAAAGATATGGATGGCTAGGAAGTCTTTGGCCCCAAACTTTAAAAAGACTGAGATCCTGATCCTTGGTATGGGTGTCAAATTGAAAAAAACTGCACCCCCAATATAGTGCCTTCACGATTGAAGGCAGAATGATCTTGGTCTCAGATTATGTAAAAATCTTGGGGGTCTTTTTTGATCCCCAATTGACCTTTCAGAATCATGTCGCCTACCTAAGCTCCTCTTGTGTGTACATGACACATTTACTCTGGCAGATTCGTCCTTCCCTTTTGGAAATAAATAGAGCTCTGAGTGCAGGAGCAACGATAAACACAAAGTTAGATTACTGCAATAGCCTTTTTGTGGGGACTACCCAGAGCAACGTTAAAAACTCCAAGTTATTCAGAATGGCGCGGTCCGTGCCGTCTGTGGTATGGACCGAACAGCTCATATTTCTCAGGCCGTTCGAAGGTGCATTGGCTCCCTGTAAAGCAGAGAATACATTCTAAGGCATCCAGCCTGGTGTATACATGCTTGGCTGGTGATGTCCCTATTTACTTATCTTCACGAATTAAGAGAGTGACTTTTAGGTGCACCCTATGCTGAAATAAGAAAGACCTATTGGTCGAACCACGCTGCACATTGAAAAGGATTGTTGGATCCGGTTTCTATTCATAGGCACCTGTTACATACAATGCCTTGCTGTAGGCACTTAGGATTGTTCTGTTAAAGGTACAATTCAAAAAGTGCTATGAATATGTGTGGGGCAGTTTAGTCTTTCCACAACTAATTAAAGATGTAAAATAGGGCCCACTATCCACTTGCCAAGCCAGAATTTTAGCAGATCTTCATTGCCTGGTTGAAGTGTGTCAAGAACATAGACATACACCACCTGGTCTGCAGTGGGCCCACTGAATTCTTGTGGGGACTTGATGCATATAGTAAGCCAAGCTGGAGGATGAGTCTACCCAAAGCCTCCTATGGTTTTGATATGATATGATATGATGTGGCATTTATAACGCACCTGTACACAAGCGTTTTCAACTCTCATCTTTGGTGTCGTCTAAGCTGGAGGCAGGAGTTGTGTAGAGTGAGTTTGCACTGTTACATGAACTTCCTTGCAGTAGTGGAGTTGCGCACTTGGGGCCCGATTCATGGAATTCTTTGCACAGTTCAAAGTGACTTTGCACTGCTGAAAAGTGACTTTGCACTGCAGACACAAACCATGATTCATGGAACTGTGCAAAGTGTATTTCCGCAGTGCAAAGTCAGTGTTTAGTCATTTTTGCAGAAACCTTGACTTTCCCATAGTTTGGAGGCTGAATTTCAGGTCTTTTCCCACATTTGGGGTACAGAATTCAAGACACAATTGCCTTTCATCAGCTTAACATATCTTTGTTTAACCTGTACTTGGGGCTCCAACCAGATCATAATATCCCTATCTATGAGCGACATTATTTAAATGTAAGTAGTAGATGGGGCCCCCTTTTTAAAGCAATAACATTTTGATAGATGGGAACACCCCCTGCTTCCGTTATTAATCCCACCCTCTGTGTGATAGTTTTTTTTAAATATCAATGTAATATACATTTAATATCAAAATGATATCAAATTTATATCAGATTTATATAAACTGAATATGAAGTGTAAGAAAAAAAGGGGACTGGCGAGGTGCGCACTCCAGTTCCCAGTCAAATTAGACCTGATACAAAAAGTAACTGGGTTAGATCCCCAATACAATTCATCAAGTATTAAAAGGGTTGAATCTCAAAACATTGAAAAAGTATTAACAGGGTTGGATCCCATCTGCTGTTCAGTTGCTCTGTTTTTCTTCTCCTCCTAGCGCTTTCCTGTCACAAACAATCATCAGGGAGGCTGTGCTGGTATTCAGGTGATTCCAATTAAGCAGCTCTTATAGTCTCTAGGGATTCTGGTAGCTGTAGTGTTAACATGTTCCCAAATCAGGTGATCAGGAACCAATACCCCTCCTAGTGCACAAGTCTTTCCCAAATTTGGTGACGGGGAGAAAACCATCAGTGTGGTTCTCTAAAGTGGGGCACAGTAACCCCGGTTCTGCTGCCGCTGGAGCCCGGGACTCCAACATGGTAAGAAAAAAAAGGAGGGTGGCGAGGCGCCCACTCCAGTTCCCAGTCCAATTAGACCTGATGCAAAAAGTAACTGGTTTAGATCCCACAAACAATTCAACAAGTATTGTTTGTAACAAGAAAGCACTTGGAGTAGAAGAACTAAAGAGCAACTGAATTGCAGCACTTGGGATTTAACCTTGTTAATATTTGCAACTGAATTTTGGCATTTTTAAAAACACAGTATTTACAAAAACACAGCAGCAGACCCATAGGCAAACATGCATAGGCATGTTTGTTTATAAGGGCATGAAACCATTGAAAACTGAGACAAAAAGCGTTTTTAGCTATTGCTTTTGACCTTGTATAATATAGAGTGACCCATTTTGTATATGCTAGCCAGCCAAAAGTGACTTTTTAAAAAAATATCTTTCTGCAGACAGGTTCACACACACACACAGCAGAGATGTAGCTCTTTTCTATGAAGCTGGCATCAGCTGACAACACAGCCCATGTGCCTCTGGCTCAGTTATTGATGACTCACCCCAATCATCTGCGAAGTATTGAAATATTTGAAACAGGCAATGATATAATGATGCAATTAGGCCTTGCAAGCCACAAGGATTATGCTATCTAGAGTGGCAATGCATTGGGTGGATCTAAATTACATTTTGGATGAGCCCATGTTATTTTTTCAAAGTCATTGTGACTAAGGAACTATTGCGGGGTGGGTCATATTGTGTGTGAAATATGCTGGGTGGGGGCTGTTTTGATAAGGGGGATGGGCTGGGGTTGGGGGGTGATAGAGGGTGTGGGACCAAATGTAGGGCCTTTAAAACCCAGACTTTGGAAGCCAGCCAGAATAGCACTGTGGGTTTCCGGGAGAACTGCAGAATCTGTGGACCCCTGTGTGGAAGTGAAGGCCTTGTGAACCCTTTAGTGAAAAAGTGAGATGAATTCAATTTATTTTATGCAGGTTTGTACAGATTTGTGAAATCCTTCGCAAATAGCCATTTTTATGACCCGCCAGCCTGTGTTTAAAAGTTTGAAATATTTATGCGGTCTTTACATTCAAAGAATAGTTTTTATAGTGCTGAGAGGGTGTTTCAAGGCGCTATCATTCATTTTCTGGGAATGGAAAAGCTGTAAAAAAAAATTCTAATTGTTTTTAGCCCTGCTATTTAATTTCTTTGTGAAACACACATGTTGGCGTAGTGCTTGTTAATATTTTTCAAAGAGGCAGTTTCGAAAAATGTGTGAAATCATTTTGAAATAGCTGTTTTTATGACCGGTCAGCCTGTGTTTAAAAGTGTGAAATATTTATGCAGTCTTTAAATCTAAAGAATAGTATTTATAGTGCTGAAAGGGTGTTTCAATGTGCTAACATGTGTTTTCTGTAAATGGAAAAGCTGTGTATACTCATGTTCTATGTGTTTTTAGCCCTGTTATTTAATGTGCAATATAAACAAAATATATTTGTTTATGGGAGGACATGCCAGAATGAATTTGGGTTTTCTTTGTTAAACACACATATTGGCATAGTGCTTGTTAATATTTTTAAAAGAGGCAGTGGTTGTGAATCCAGCTTTAAAAAAAAGTTTGGTTCTAGAGTCTGGCACTGTGTATTTTCATTTAAAGGGGGTAAATTGCGACAATTTAAAACAAAATGTGTTTATTCTTTGGGGGACATCCTGGATTAACTGGCCAGTCTGCATTTTCGTACGGATGCTGAAGTGTGCTTTAACATTATCATGCTGGGGTTAAGTTACCTGAGAAACGCCTCCCCGGAATGTGATTGTTGAGATAAGAAAGACCTAATCTATTATTCTACTTGTTTTAGGGCTCGGTAGTGTTTAGAGCTTATCACGCATGGCTTAACATTTGCCCAGAGCTTTTATTTTAGAACAAGATTATTGTTTCTGGCAGACGTGTTAGAAGGAGAGACAACACTATGTGTAAATCAAATGTAACGCTCACCTGATTCCCGTAGAGGCGCCGGTCTTGACTGGGCGTATACCGTATCTTCAAAGGTGACGTGTAACACACGGCTGGCTCTTTGGGCTGGACCTCTGTGCACTGTATGTTTGACTCGAAGGGTAAGTTGTCTTAGGTAAGTGAACGCCGTGCTCTCCATCTGCCTCGGGGCAGGGTGCTGTAACCAGTTTCTTCACTGGATAAGGGGAGCAGGCCTCTTGACTTCAGAGGACTGCTGTCTGTCGTTTACTGCACGAACGGTAAGTTTCGAGTAATTCTAATGTCTTTAAAGTCTTTAGTAATGATGTCTCTTGTTTTGCAGGGTTCCGGCGATGGTGGATGACGGGCTGAAGTGAGTTGAAGATGGAGCCCGTGTGATGAATAGAAGCGCCTGGAAGCACGTAAGTAAGCGCTTGTTGCCTGCTTCACGATGCGCTCTAACTGTCTTTTTATTTTGCAGGTACAAGTTCGGAGCGGCTGCAGGGTGCCGGAATACCCACTGGGTTAGATGTGGAAAGGAGTAATGGCACGTGAGTATTAAAGTTCCCCAATGTCTTTAAACACACCTTGTTTTGTCTTTCAGATGCGGGATGCAGCGCCGAAGGCCTCCGGAGCGTGCGAAGAGTTGGTAAGCTTTTGTCTTTCAGATGCCGGAATGCAGTGTGAAGACCTCCGGAGCGCACGAAGAGTAGGTAAGCCTTTGTCTTTCAGAATGCAGCGCGAGGCGTTGGTGACAGCCGATGGCCCTGGTAAGTGAAGAGCTGTCACTGAAGACCGTAATGCTAACCTGTTCTTTCTTGTCTTTATAGGTGTTGCTGAAGACTGGATTCAGGATGGTAAGCCTTTTTCCTTAGGCCCAGGATCAGATGCAGAAGACACGATGAGCGTTCTGCTGCAGAGGATGCAGAATAACGCAAAGCAAGATTCATCCATCGGGTGTGGTTTAAATAGCCTCCTGTAGTGCTTAGGTGTCTCCTTCCACAGCCACGCCTAGGTAAGAAAAGAGTTCCTGCTTTCCAGAAGAGTTCCAGTGTTCTGAACCTAGGGAGTGGCTCCTGCCCCACCCCACAGGAAAAGTAGTTCCAAACAGAAGAGGATCAGAGGCTCAACTGGCAGGCAAGTAAGCAGCATGGTCTGCTGCAGGTAAGTCCACCCAAGCATTATGAGCCCGGCGCTTCCAGCGCTGGGACTGGGCATATTTATGAGCCTGGTGCCACTGGCGCCAGGACTGGGTCCAAAAGGTCCCAATTGGGACTGGTTGGCACTCGGAACCTGGGTTATGAATCTGCTTCCAAGGGAGTTGGGAAAACCCTGACCTTTTGGAAGCAGAGATCATGACAGTGCCCCCCCTCAAGGCCCCTCCCAAACCGGGCTTCTCCGGGGGTTTTGGCTTGTCAGGAAATGTTCGGTGAAATCTTTTGATTAGGCGAGGAGCGTGGACATACATATTCAGCAGGTTCCCAGGATCTCTCTTGGGGGCCGTAGCCTTTCCATTCAATTAGGTAAAATAGTTTAGATTTGGAGATCTTGGAGTCCAGAATGCTTTTGACTTCAAACTCGAGTTCCCCATCAACTAGGATAGGTTTTGGAGATTTAGTTAGTCGGGTTTGAGGTTGCACGGGTTTTAATAGAGAGACGTGGAAGACCGGATGTATCTTCATGTGCGGGGGCAAGTCCAACTTGACCGCTACTGGGTTTACTATGGTAGTGATGGAATAGGGACCAGGGTATCTTGGGTTGAATGTGCGTGGCCCTTTTAGAGGTAGACATTTGGTGGATAACCAGACTTGATCCCCTACTCAATATTGAGGGGCTTCCTTCCGATGTTGATCTGCTCCTTTCTTGTATTGTTCTTTAGCCCTTTGAAGGTGAGAAAGAGCTTCCTTAAAGGCTTGGGTGATTGTAGAATGCAGGTAGTCTACTGCTGGTGTTTCAAGATCTTGGAGGGGATCCAACTCCGAGGTTCGAGGGTGACTGCCGTACAAAAGAAAAAACGGGGTTTTCCCAGTTCCCGAATGGACAGAGTTATTGTAGGCATATTCGGCTATCCAAAGGATGTCTTTCCAAGTTTTTTCAGTTTGTTGCAGCATGCAGCGTAAATACTGTTCCAGAGTTTGATTGGTCCTCTCGGTTTGTCCGTCGGTCTGAGGGTGGTGACTGGTCGATAGTCTCACATCAATTTGAGCCGACCGACAGCAACTTCGCCAAAAATGAGAAATAAATTGACTACCTCGATCTGAAATTAGAACCAAAGGAAAACCGTGCAGTCGGACGATGTTTTCGAGAAATTCTCGGGCCAGAGTTGCTGCTGTTGGCAAGCCTTTGAGCGGAATGAAATGCGCCATCTTGGAGAATAAGTCCACGATTACTAGAATCGTATTGTATCCGGAGCATGGAGGTAGATCGGTGATGAAGTCCATAGAAAGCGTATTCCAAGGGCGAGGTGGGATGTCAATAGGGCGTAAGAGGCCTGCTGGTCTTTCCTTTTGACTCTTGTTTTGGGCGCATACTCCACAGGACGTTATAAAGTCTCTGATATCTTTTTTCCAAGACGGCCACCAGAAGTAGCGCTTGATCTTTTCTGAGGTCTTGGCTATACCGGGATGTCCTTCCATTAAAGAATCGTGATAACAAGAGATTACTTCTTTCTGTAAATCTGTGCTGGGTAGGTATAATCGTTCTTGGAAATACAATAAGTTGTCCTTTACTGCAAAGTCCTTTCCTTGCAGATGCCAATTCTGTATGTCTGCTGGAGTTACAGGTTGCCTGGCTTTATCCTTAACTTCCTCTATGGATTGTGTGGCGATTACACCCAGAATTCTTTGTTCGGGAATGATTGGTACAGGTTTAGGGTTGATCAAGTGTTCTTCCACTCCCATCCGAGAAAGGGCATCAGCTTTACCGTTTTTTGTACCAGGTCGATAGGTAATTATGAAGTCAAACTCGTCAAAGAATAATGCCCAACGGAGTTCTCTAGAGGATTGGGCTTTTGCGGTTTTCAAATATTGCAGGTTTCGGTGATCCGTAATCACAGTAACTGTGTGTCGGGCCCCCAGCAGATAATGCTGCCAAGCCTTAAAGGCAGACTTGATAGCCAGAAGTTCCTTGTCAGTAATCGTGTAATTGATTTCAGGAGGCGAGAATTTGCGGGACCAAAATGCCACGGGATGCAACTGATTGGTTACCGGGTCCTTTTGTGATAGAACTGCCCCCATGGCTAGGCTTGAAGCATCAGTTTCCACGATGTAGGGGAGTTCGGGGCGAGGGTGTTTTAAGATTGGTGCAGAGATAAATTTAGTCTTCAAATCCTAGAAAGCTTGTTCCGCCTCGGTAGACCATTCAAAACGTTTGTTTTTCTTTAACAAGGCAGTGATGGGCTGGACTATTCGAGAGAATTCGGGGATAAACCTGCGGTAAAAGTTAGCGAAGCCTAACATGCTTTGCACACCTTTTACGGAGGATGATGATGGCCATTTGAGAACTGCATCGACCTTCTTTGAATCCATACGCACTCCGCCAGGTGATAATATGAATCCCAAGAATTCAACTTCAGTCACGTTGAAAACACATTTTTCCAACTTAGCGAAAAGTTTGTGTTGACGCAATCTTTCGAGGACCATTTTCACGTGTTTCCGATGTTCAGATTCCGATGAAGAATAAACGAGGATGTCGTTAATGTAAACAACAACACACACATCTATCAGCTCTCTGAGGACATCGTTCATAAAATATTGAAGGGCGGCCGGGGCATTGCAAAGTCCGAAGGGCATGACCTGATATTCAAATACCCTATACTTGGTGCGGAAGGCCGTCTTCCATTCATCGCCCTCCTTTACTCGTACCAAGTGGTAAGCTCCTCTAAGATCCAGCTTTGTATATATGCATGCTTTTCTGACTTGGTCCAGGAGTTCAGGGATCAAAGGTAACGGATATCTATTCTTAACGGTGATCTGGTTCAGGGAGCGATAATCTATACAAGTTCTAAGGTCTCCTTCCTTTTTTGGAACAAAGAACAAAGCTGAACAAGCAGGGGACTTGGAAGGACGAATAAACCCATTTGCCAGGTATTGATCCAGGTATTGTCGAAGGTGAAGGTTCTCAGGCTCGGTGAGGGCATAAATTCTACTACAAGGAGGAGTAGATCCAGGTATCAGGTCTATCTGGCAGTCATAAGACCTATGAGGAGGTAGAGAGTTAGCCTGATCCTTCCGGAAAACATCTTGGTATTCTAGGTATTCGGGAGGTAACTGGGGAGTCTCTGAAGAAATTGCTGCCAGTGCAACACCAGGTGGAGGGTGACCAGTAGAGACACATTCTGGAAACTGGACCGTTCTTGCTCGCCAATCGATCAGAGGATTGTGCTTCTCTAACCAAGGTATTCCTAGAATAATCTGAAACTGAGGGGCCTTGATCACAACGAACACGATCTTCTCATGGTGTCCATCTTGACTTATTAGCGTCACTTCTTGAGTGGTATGCGTTACTGGCCCGGAGGCTATCTCCGTACCATCCACCGTAGTAATGACGTCCTTTACAGCCTTGGGACAAAGAGTTAGATTCATCCTCAAAACCATTTCATGATCCACATAATTGCTGATGGCACCGCTGTCGACGTAAGCTTCAATTGCATGTAATCGATCCGGATTATCAGGGCTAATGAGGACCATAGGTATCACGAAATGCGAGGTCACGGAACTGGTTTTCACGCTCGGCAAGAGGACCTCTATTCTTGTCGGGCGAGGTCGTTTCCCTGCTCAGAGTTTGTAACTTTGGTAACTGCAGCTCCTACTGCCTTCTTAGCAGGTTTCACCGGACAGTCTCGAAGAAAGTGCCCTGAGTTTCCGCAATAGAGGCATAATTGCAACTGTTTTCTCCTTTCCCGCTCCTTTTGTGTTAGAGGACCTTTCAGACCCCCTATTTGCATGGGTTCCCCGGAGTCTACTCCTTTGGAAGGAGTTGGCGGCTTGGAAAATACTCGAGCATCAAACTTGGAACGATCGGCCTTCCTGTTCTGCAGTCTGTGATCTATTTGAACGACTAAGTCTATATAGTCCGAACAATCTTGTGGGGGATTCACTACTTGGGCTAACACATCTTTGAGCTCTCCACGTAGACCTCTATAAAACAGCGTAATCCTTTTGTCCTCAGGCCATTGAGTTTCCACTATCAGTCTGTTGAAAGACGCAATATAAACCAAAAGGTCTTGATTACCTTGTCGCAACGAAAGAAGCTCATTGTCCAAGGCCTGCCCCTGTGAATGTCTTGCGAACAGTTTTTCCATACTGAGCTGAAAAGCTTGAAAATCATGGAGGACCGGATCATCTTGATTTACTAGAGGGATCGACCAGTCTGCCGCATTGCCACTGAGGTACGAAAGCACGAAAGCTACTTTAGCTTGATCAGTTGGAAAGGCTGCTGGCCGGGATAAGAAATGCAACCGGCACTGATTGATAAATACTGCAAACCTCTTTGGGTCACCAGAAAATCGTTCGGGCGGAGCCAGAGGTACATTCCCAGGTAGGTTGATCTGCACTGGATTCATAGAGGATGTAGAAGGAAGATTTCCCCCAGATGCGGGTAACGGGGTCTGTCCGGCTTGTGACTGTAGCAATTGTCTAGCGAGATCATCTGTTCGCTCCTTGGAAATAATCAGTTCCCTTCTTAGAGCGTTCGTTTCCTGACGGGCTGCATGCACTTCTGCCCTTAGTTCCCCAAGTAACTGGGCTAGTTGGTCGGTATCCGAGGTTTCCATAGCGCCTGGACGGGAGTTTTGTGGTAGGCTTTGCGTTCTGTAACGCTCACCTGATTCCCGTAGAGGCGCTGGTCTTGACTGGGCGTATACCGTATCTTCAAAGGTGACGTGTAACACACGGCTGGCTCTTTGGGCTGGACCTCTGTGCACTGTATGTTTGACTCGAAGGGTAAGATGTCTTAGGTAAGTGAACGCCGTGCTCTCCATCTGCCTCGGGGCAGGGTGCTGTAACCAGTTTCTTCACTGGATAAGGGGAGCAGGCCTCTTGACTTCAGAGGACTGCTGTCCGTCGTTTACTGCACGAACGGTAAGTTTCGAGTAATTCTAATGTCTTTAAAGTCTTTAGTAATGATGTCTCTTGTTTTGCAGGGTTCCGGCGATGGTGGATGACGGGCTGAAGTGAGTTGAAGATGGAGCCCGTGTGATGAATAGAAGCGCCTGGAAGCACGTAAGTAAGCGCTTGTTGCCTGCTTCACGATGCGCTCTAACTGTCTTTTTATTTTGCAGGTACAAGTTCGGAGCGGCTGCAGGGTGCCGGAATACCCACTGGGTTAGATGTGGAAAGGTGTAATGGCACGTGAGTATTAAAGTTCCCCAATGTCTTTAAACGCACCTTGTTTTGTCTTTCAGATGCGGGATGCAGCGCCGAAGGCCTCCGGAGCGTGCGAAGAGTTGGTAAGCTTTTGTCTTTCAGATGCCGGAATGCAGTGTGAAGACCTCCGGAGCGCACGAAGAGTAGGTAAGCCTTTGTCTTTCAGAATGCAGCGCGAGGCGTTGGTGACAGCCGATGGCCCTGGTAAGTGAAGAGCTGTCACTGAAGACCGTAATGCTAACCTGTTCTTTCTTGTCTTTATAGGTGTTGCTAAAGACTGGATTCAGGATGGTAAGCCTTTTTCCTTAGGCCCAGGATCAGATGCAGAAGACACGATGAGCGTTCTGCTGCAGAGGATGCAGAATAACGCAAAGCAAGATTCATCCATCGGGTGTGGTTTAAATAGCCTCCTGTAGTGCTTAGGTGTCTCCTTCCACAGCCACGCCTAGGTAAGAAAAGAGTTCCTGCTTTCCAGAAGAGTTCCAGTGTTCTGAACCTAGGGAGTGGCTCCTGCCCCACCCAACAGGAAAAGTAGTTCCAAACAGAAGAGGATCAGAGGCTCAACTGGCAGGCAAGTAAGCAGCATGGTCTGCTGCAGGTAAGTCCACCCAAGCATTATGAGCCCGGCGCTTCCAGCGCTGGGACTGGGCATATTTATGAGCCTGGTGCCACTGGCGCCAGGACTGGGTCCAAAAGGTCCCAATTGGGACTGGTTGGCACTCGGAACCTGGGTTATGAATCTGCTTCCAAGGGAGTTGGGAAAACCCTGACCTTTTGGAAGCAGAGATCATGACATCAAATCCCTGTGATAGGGTTTATCTCTCCATGCAAAGTTGACTGCAAAGTTTTTGCGTGTTAGAGCTCATTGTAAACCTCTATAAATATTCATTATGGTTTTATGCAATTGTTTTTTTGATGTATTAGTTTATTCAAACCTTTACAAAATAATCCATACTTATAAAAAGAAACAATCAATAATTCATTACATTCATTTACAATTTTCAGCATTCATGATTATTTCAAATACTTAATATTAATATTACAATCTAATGCTGAGGTCTAGTTATAGAAATAGTTTGGTTGTAGAGGTGCACACTACTGTTACTTGACTATAAATAGAGTAAATAACTAAAGGTAGATGTCTATCAGCTTTCTGGTGCTCCCTGTTGGATATATGCTACTAGATCAAAAATACTGAGAAGAGGGGAATGGTACCTCGAGATGACTTGGGGAGCAAACCAGGACACAGCTTTTAACAACCAGATGGGTTGCAAAACATTATTCGATAGTGTTTTCTTAGGTCAAGGAGTTCTTTGACACAATGTAAATTATAAAAAGTAATTATTATTAATGGTAGTTACAACAAAGGAATCTTATCGAAGATATCCTTCAGTCCATTCATAATAACATATGAGCAAAGCTGTAAACAGATTCACATACTTTTGTATCAAAACAACGATTAAATAAAAATACCAAAAACATAAACTTCATTTCATTAAGACAAGTAATCAAACGTAATGAAAATACATCCAATCAATTAAATATGCTTGTTTGTTCACAAATTGTATCCTGATATCTAGACAGGGGATTGCTACATGAGTATATTCTGTGTCTTTTCTCCTATCTCATACTAGGCGTTTCGGGCTTGGTGTGCCCTTCTTCAGGTATTGCATTCAATGGATAATTCTTTCTGAAAAATTAATATGATATAACATCTTGATTAGCAATAAATCTTTAGTGGATTGCTTACTCATGCAGATCTCAATTAATGGGTCACTTCACTAACCTGATGATGCAATCAATCAGATATTCAATATTCGCAGTGCGCTTGGTAGCGGGTATTCAGATTCTACAATTAAAAAGTATAATCATTATAAAAGCGGTCTGTGATTTTTCAAATAACCTGTTTGAATGCCTACCGTCGACGGTGAACTATCACAGGACCAGTCGCTCGAAAAAAAAAGCGCTGGGTCCCGCTCTAAGGTTGCGACCGTTGGTAGCAATTTATGGCCATTATAATAATAGATTCAACAATAGGGCTCCTGGTTTGGAGCCTACTCTACCCAGGAGGGTTACTCATGAAACAAAAAATACAATTGAATAGGTCCAGAACGAATTTTGCTCAAATATACTCCTACTCCTTTTCACCCTCTGCATATATGAAGAAAACATCACTTTTTCATACTCTGTTTGTGGAAAAATCTTGTTTTTTTTATATAAAGTTGTATGAATCAACAAAAAATGAACATTTGATAGATATGACATCAAACAGTGATTAACCGGAAGTAGAGACAAAAATATATTTACAACACACGGAGCCAAACATTTTATGGCATAACAACTAATTTGTGTGTGTAGGACAAACTCAACCTCAGTCGTTGTTTGTCAGAGAATTCACATGATACAATATACAAAAAAACTATTTGACATAGTAACAACAAATAGAATTGTTAAAGACAATAGTTCTCTTTGTGATAGACAGTGTCAATGCACTGTAGTTGGGGGTAGTGTGTCTACACCAGGGTGTTTCAGCCATTTAGGTGGGCCTGTTATGCCTCATCTTGTGCACAGCCTTCATCAGGACGGGATGCTGTATGGTATGAAGTCTGTGCTGCAGGGGAAGGGAGAGTCTTATCAGAGGAGTACTTGAGCACATATTATTGTAAACTGACTAAATCATGTACTGCCGTGATAGGGGATCTCTGTGTGGTCCTGTTATAAAAAACAGAGAATGAGGGGGCACTTATTACTTAATTGTAGTGTCCTCAAAGAGATGTTACAGTAAACCAATGGAGACGCACTCGGTGCATGATTAGAACATTTTACCTCTCAATGGAGGCTTTTATCTCTCTATTGTCAGCCTGTTCAGTTGCTTTCACACATGTGTCACGCGAGGAAAATCCTAAAAAATGGGACGGCATATGATTAATGCTACATTTAATATGGATTGTGTGCCAATCACAAATGGAATTTGAGTGGACAGCGTGAGCATAGCTGTGTTGCTGGAGGGCTCACACACGGCTGGCCGCTCGATCGAGCGGATTCGTCTTAGAGTGCTGAGTCACTGTGGAGCTCGAGGGGGCCTGGCTGTAAAGCGTTGGTAAGGCTGTTGCTAGGTCCCCATGGGTATTTATGTTGGCGGCCATCTTGGGAGGGGATCCCGAGCCGTCTAGGGGAAAAACACGGATGATATCCACTGTCCCCTGCATGGAATGTGGAAAAAATTCAATTTAGGGTATATTCTTTCATTATATGGATCCAAAAATATAATTTAGGAGCCATTGTATATATTTGGTTGTCATGGCAATGATACGTGCTGGAAACATGTCAATGAAGTAATTCAACAAAATGGTTCAGTTTATCAACGTAATGCCTTATTCTGGTGGGAAAAGTCTAGAGTGTAAGCCTCATCACTTGGTAGTGTTTCCTGGATAAACACACGGGGAGACTGAACCGTGTGCGTTCTGAGAAAGAATCAAATCTTAGCGCGGATGGGCAAAAAATGCAGATGGGACAACCGAAAAAGACCAAAAACAAAATGTGAAGTTCTTATATCACATTGAATGTCAAATAACAGTTGCATATCGTTTTTCAAATAACATAGTAGAAAGTTGCATGCATCAACATCAAAAGATATTATGCTGTGACACTTGATTCACACAACTAGATTCTGCTTGGAGAACATTCTCGGTCATAGTGTTGTGATCAACAATCAATTGTTTTGCATTCGAAAATGAAGAGTCCTTATTTGTAAATAGATGGCATAGTCAAACATTTTTCATACATCGGGCTTGTTCAGTGAATGAACATGTTACACTTAGCAATGGCTCTAGTTTATTTTACAGGAAAGATTTCCACTCCACCAAAATGTTCAGCCCAGCTTGTACAGTATTGAGTTTATGGACCCAGCGTTGTTCTAGTTGTGTTAGTGTTTTATTTATGTCCCCTCCCCGCTTAGCAGGTTTCACCTTCTGGAGAACAAACCATCTTAAATCTGTGTCTCTATGGTTTTTGTTGGTAAAATGCTCTACTAGGGGCTTGTCAGCTACCTTGTTTCTGATACAGGAGCGATGTTCTGATATACACATCTTAATGGCACGTATTGTCTTTCCCACATAGATGAGGTCACACAGGCATTGTATCACATATATAACACCTTTCGTGTTACAATTAGTAAAGACTTTCATGGTCCATTTCACTTGTTGATATTCAAAAGATTTTTTCTGCAGGGTCAAAGGACATGCAACACAATGGCCGCATTTGTAATGTCCCACAATCTGAGGTAAATCCCATAATGTGTTTGGTACTTGTCGTGGTGGTTCTATAAAGGTGTGTACCAGTGCATCTTTTAGGTTCCTATTCTTTTTGAAGGTGAAGCAAGGCACACTATTTAATGTGCCAGTGTGTTTAATGAGATGCCAGTTCTTCTTGATAGTTTTCTGGATCAATTGGCTAAGAGGTCCAAAAGTGGTGACACATACTATCCTTTCTAGTGGTATTACCCAAATTGTTCGTTTACAAATGTTCGAATGAACAATTGACCGAATTTAAAGGGTCACAATTGACCTTTTCACAATTGACCGTATATATATATATATATATATATATAGGGGTTTTGGGGGGTTTGGCGTTGGGTGGGGGGCTGTGGGGGGTTTCCCCCCACATATATGTTACAATTGACCTTCACAATTCGGTCAATTGTGAAAAGGTCAATTGTAATTCGAACAGTTATAAAACAAACAATTCGTATACAACCTTCCTAGTTCCTTCTTGGGTTTGTTTTCCAGACAGATTTCTCTCAGTGTGTGTCTAGCCCTCTTTTTGGCCCGGCTGATGGATTTTTGAGGGTATCCTGTCTCGGTTAGTCGTCTTGCTAAACCATCTGCATGTTGCTGAAACTTGTCCAAATCTGTGCAATTTCTGCGTGTACGCAGAAATTGCCCGTAGGGTAAATTGTATTTCAACCCCATGGGGTGATAACTTTGAAAATGGAGTAGACTGTTGCGATCAGTCAGTTTTCGAAATAGCTCAGTCTTGAGCCGATCTCCTGTTTTGTAGATGTGGAGATCCAAGAAATCAATTTGGTGATGGTCCCAATGTATTGTTAGTTTGATGTGGGGGTTCCGTGAATTTATCCACCTGTGAAAATTCTGCAATTCAAGAGGTGTGCCCTTCCATATGATGATGATATCGTCGATGAACCGTTTCCACATGGAGATGTTGCATAGGAAAGGGTTCTCATCAGTGAACACGTTGTTTCTTTCGTAGTTAGACATATACAAGTTTGCAATGTCCGGGGCAAAAGTGGCCCCCATACTGACACCCTTAGTTTGCTTGTAGATCTGGTTCTGTAACAAGAAGAAATTTTCAGACATCGCCAGTCTCGTGCACTCCAGAATGAAATTGGTGGGGGTGGAATCAATGTCTTCTCTAGTGTTCAAGATATCCCGTATGGCTTCCAAACCCTCCCGTTGTGAGATCGATGTATATAGAGCCTCTAAATCCATTGTGGCAAGGAGGCTGTCAGTAGTAAGGGTAATGTTATCAAGCACATTTATTGTGCTGGTAGTATCCTTTGGGTAAAATGGCATTTTGATTACAAAAGGTTTAAAAAAAATAATCCGTGTAAAGGGATAATGGTTCCAGATGGATTGACATGCCGATACTATCGGTCTGCCCGGTGGTTTTTCTGAGTTTTTATGCATCTTCGGCAGAATGTAAAAAGCCGGGATGCGTGGGTTTGTTTTGTTTAAGAACATCTTCTCTTTATCGCATATCCACCCTTGTGTAAGGGCATGTTGTGTGAGGCTTGAGATTTCTTCTTGGAGGTCCTTAGTGGGGTTGTGATCCAGGGGTAGATATGCTCCCCGATCACTTAATAGTCAATGGGCCTCATTACAACCTTGGCGGAGGACCATGGTACTATTAGCACCATGGTCCATGCCGCTAAGGTTGCAATTCCGCCATGGTGGATGGCGGAATTACCGCCCCATTCCAAGGTGAGTGGGGTGGTAATTCCCCATTCACCAATGGCCCCTTCCCATTTTTGCCCCATAGGGCATAATGGGAATGGGCAAAGGCGATAATTACGGCACTGTAAATTACGGTTCCGTAATTATCGCCAAGGTCCCTTTGCTTTTAACGCCTGCAAAAAGCAGGCGTTAAACAGCCATCCCGCAAAGGGAACCTTGTAATCAGGCGTTAAGGGTTGGCGCCGTTTACGGCGCCGTAAACCCCTTAACGCCTGAGTCGGAAATTCAGTCAGTTTACAATAATATGTGCTCAAGTACTCCCATGATAAGACTCTCCCTTCCCCTGCAGCACCGACTTCATACCGTACAGCATCCCGTCCTGATGAAGGCCGTGCACAAGATGAGGCATAACAGGCCCACCTAAATGGCTGAAACACCCTGGTGTAGACGCACTACCCCCAACTACAGTGCATTGACACTGTCTATCACAAAGAGAACTACTGTCTTTAACAATTCTATTTGTTGTTACTATGTCAAATTGTTTTTTTGTATATTGTATCATGTAAATTCTCGGACAAACCACGACTGAGACTGAGTTTGTCCTACACACACAAATTGGTTGTTATGCCATAAAATGTTTGGCTCTGTGTGGTATAAATATATTTTTGTCTGTACTTCCGGTTAATCACCTTAATCTCTGAAATGTTCATTTTATGTTGATTCATACAACTTTATATAAAAAAAACAAGATTGTTCCACAAACATAGTATGAAAAAGTGTTTTTTTCTTCATATATGCAGAGGGTGAAAAGGAGTAGGAGTATATTTGAGCAACATTCGTTCTGGACCTATTCAATTGTATTTTTTGTTTTGTTATAGTAATAGGTAATTAGTATCTGTTTTCAACTCACCCATTAGCCTAGGCAAATGGAATGTCTTTGCCGGGTAATGTGTATACGTGTCATGAACTCCTTTACATCATCTTGGAAGATGCAATGGCGACTAGAGTGGAAATTTGATAAAGGAGGGTGTCACTCACATCTATAGTAAACAACTGAAGTTGACATGTAGTTCGTCTGTTAAGGAAAAAGTACCATAGGTGTAATTCCTATTACGGCGCAGCGTTGCAAGGTGGATTCTAGGCGTGCTGTTCGTCCCTGCCAGGAAATATGTGTGGGTCAAATATTGAAAATGTCATGGAAAACATAAATCGTATATAACTGTGTATCAGTATTGACATACATAATATCACTCACGTGGACGTGTGACTTGTCTTTGAAGAATTAAACAGCTGAGTGCCTTAATTTTTTAATTTGTGCGCGCTGTTTCCAAAATACATGCTATACGGTAAAGAAGCGGCTGTCTGAACACTTATTTAAGATTTGTGTTTTCTTAATTGTGTGTCATGATTTAAAAAAATATCACTGCAATAGTGACACTTTTGCCAATGTGTCACAGAACACACTGTCGGTTGACATTTTTTAAGGTCGCCAAGATTCAGTATGTTATATTTTGGCACAGGGTGTAAATATTAATATTATAATGTACTGATTCTATATTTTGTTATGTTTTTTCTTGAAATGGCACTCAACAATTGGATGTTGCAACAGGCTGCTTCTGGAAAAACAGACTGCATCAGTGGCTGTTTTGAAGGTCGAAGAATGCTGCTTGGAGGTCCGACAAACCATCATTTTTTCTGCGCTGTTCCAGCACTGTATCTGCCATGTGGCCCATTGCAAACGGCAGATGCTGATGTCATGGATATGGTATGTATCGCGGATTGTGCAATATTGCTGCCATCAAACCTGGGGAAATGGATCTAGGAATGCCCATGGATGTGGCTGATGGGTTCATGCAATCATCGAAGATGGATCTGCGCAGCCAGGATTTGTGGAGTATGTCATTTGCTGGTTCTCAGGGGACTTTGAGCTATAAAAGCCGGGTTTTCCACCACCAATGGAGAATGGTTTTTGGGATAGTTTAAGGAGTCCCAGCAATAAGTGTTTTGTAAAATGTCTCGGGCAAAAAGCAGGCTTTTTTGACCTCAAAACTACCTGCAAGCACAAGGTATAGAGGGGTGACATAGCCCACTGTTTTGTGATCACCAGGGGTTACACACCAGAGGAACTCCTGCTACCAAGATATCAAGCGCTGAGTTTTGACAACCGGCACTATAGAATGTGAGGGACCGAGGATGGGTCTTCTTGGCAGTTGATAAGGGCCCAAGGAATGTTTGGGTGGCACATACGATTGAAGTTGTCCTTTGTTTTTGATTAATTAATGGGATAACTTTGTTGTGGTTCATCATCAAGGGTCCGAGGAATATCTGGGGAGTCCCGACGCCTTGAGTTGTACTTTTCTGTTTTTGATTCATCCATAGGGGCCTGAGGATTGTCTGGGGGGACCCAAAGTGTGGAGTTGCTCTTTTGATTCATTGAAAGGGGCCTGAGGAATGTCCGGGGAGGCCCAAAGCATGGAGTTCTTTTGAGTCATCCAAAAGGGCCTGAGGAATGTCTGGGGGGACCCTGAAACATGGAGTTGTTCTTTTTTGTTGTTGTTATATTTGATTCATCATAAGGGGCCTGAGGAATGTCTTGGGGACCCCACAATCAAAGTTGTTCTTTTGCTTTATTAATGGGTCGCTGGATTGCCCGAGGCCCCAAAGAGCAGAGTTGTTCTTTTATTTTTGAAAACAGGTGTCATGATACGGCTAACAAATGACAACCCAATGTTTTTTTTTTAAAGGGTTAATGGTTGGATCGCTATATGCTGAATCATTTATTATAACTTCTAAAGCTATGTTGTGTGTGATATACAATGCATGGGTTTTATACAGTTTTCAAGCGGTATATCATGTGTTTTATTTACAGCTTCTTGTTAGGTAAAGAATGACAATTCATTTGTAAGTATTCATGTAGTGCTTAAATGTCAGATATAGCATGGAAATATTGCAATGTTTGTTTTATTAACTCCTAGAAGGTAGAAAGGCTAACCACCCCGTTGTGATTTAACCTTGCCCGAGGAGCGCACACCTAGATAGCTGTACATGTTTTGTTAATGACAAGTATTTGTCATTATGAATACCAGGCTACAACACCCCTTTGCGTGTGTGCTGGCTGGACCTTTCAGCTGCAGGAAAAGTTATTTTGTGAAAAAACTTTTAGAAAACGCCCACATCGCAATATCAAATGCCCCCGATAATATTATTTGGTTTTATTATTATTATTATTATTATTATAAAATGTATAAAGCACAAACTATGGGCCAACAGCATCTAGGTGCTGGGAGGGGAAAAGCAGCTAGCAGCAACCCGAAAAAGCCAGAGGTTAACCTAAGAAGAAAAAATGGAGCTGAACAAATGAGTCTTCAGGGCTTTGCTGAAAGAAAAATACTCATCGAGTAATCCCAGATGGAGCAGAAGAGCATTCCACAAACTCGGGGCCAGTACTGAAAAGGAACGACCACCCAGACGCTTACATTGGAATTTTGGAATCTTAAGAAGTACAAGAGATTCAGACTGAAGACTTCTTACTGGACAATACCTTTCCAGTTTTGTCTTAAGTTAGTGTGGACCGACATTTTGCACAGCTCGATGGACAGTTCACAAAATCTTAAAGTCGATATGCGCTGCCACCGGCAACCAATGCAACCGGTGGAGAAGAGTGACAGAAGAAGTCAGACGAGGGGCCTTTAGAGCCAGACGCGCTGCAGATTTCTGAAGAACTTGCAGCCGCTGAATCTGGTACTTTGGTTGTCCCAGGTAGATGCTGTTTTAATAATCTAAGGATCTTATTGTAATTGAGGTCACCAGTGAAATGCAGTTTTCTGGAGGAAGCAGCAGAAGAATTTTCCTCAAAGCTTTCAATCTTCCAAAGACAGCACTGCAAATGGCAGAAATCCCTTGATCCATTTGGGAAGAGTTTTACTCCCAAACTCTTTACTGAGGCACAGGGGGCTGGGCAAGGACCAAATGATTCAGGCCAATATTGTGAGTTGGAGAGGTGGTCCCTTCCAAGTGGGCCAACCACCAGTACCTCCGTTTTGTTGCCATTCAACTGTAGCCAGTTGGCCGCCACCAGCTGCCCACTTTCTCCAAGCAGTCACGCAGCTTCATATGGGATGCAGCTTGAGACGAGACCAGCCGGAATATTAACTGCGTGTCATCCGCATAAGAATAGAAGAGAATTCCGCATTCTGTAATGAGGTCGGCCAACATGCGCACATACAAATTAAACAGAAGAAGGGATAAGGCCGACCCCTGTGGGCGTCCACAAGACAACTCGACAGGAGAGGAGAGACATATTTGAAAGGACACGGTTGAGAGCGGCCTTCCAAAAAAGACCCAAACCATGGCAAAATCAAGCCAGTAACACCCGCCTTCTCCAGTCTAATCAACAAGATTTCATGATCAACCGTATCCAAGGCCGCAGAGAGATCCAGGAGAATAAGTACTCTGGTATCTCCGCTGTCCTGGAGCAGCGCGAGATCATCTAGCAACAAAATCATTACAGACTCTGTCCCCATCTTGGGACGAAAATCTGAATGAAAGGGGCGAAGACAGTTGTTACTTTCCAAAAATTTAGAAATCTGAGGGGCAATCACCACTTCCAATAGCTTCATCATTGCTGGGAGCAAAGAAATAGGCCTGTAATTAGTAGGCACTTGAGGGTCCAGATTGGCTTTTTTCAAAAGTGGCAGGACTACTCCATCTTTGAGGGCAGATGGCACACTATCCATTGAAAAGGAATACTGCAGTGCTTCAGTCAATCGACCCCTGGCCCCTTGGGACAGAGCTTTCAAAATGTGAAGAGGAACTGCATCAAGGGGTGAGGCCGATTTAAGGCTGAGCAGAGTTTTTTTCGATAGATTCGTCACTGATTGGATCGAGTTTAAAGTTTTTGACCAGAGTAGAGGGGGCTAAACCACTACTAGGGCAGCTTTGCGAGGTAGCCCCCAGCAATTTTCAAGCTTTGATACCCTTGCGAATATCCAGAAGACTGATTTCATTGCATCTTGGCTTGGTATCCAATCGATCAACCAGGTTACCTGCAGAATATACTACTAGCTCTTTGGCTACTGCGAAATAGTTGCCGAGATGCACAGACTGCTTCAGTGATTCGTGTAGCATAATATTTAGCTTTTTCTAATCAAATCATCTGGTGGTAAAAAAGCACAGCTATCTTGTAAAGGCTACCGGAGTCTGAGTCATATTTCAGACGCCAGTTTCTCTCGAGGCGTCTACACAGCTGTTTCGGAAGGCTTTGTTCTACTGAAATGAGGAAGACTAGGCGCTCCTTTGTCGGCTACCATCTCAAGGGAGCTCAAGGGGGAGGAGAAAGGGTCCTCACCTTTCTCCCTAAAAGACCTGCATTCCTTAAAGAGTTGTTCAGTCATGTCATTCAGATCAACTTTTTGTCACCTTCTACTTAGTTGCACCCTGTGAGATACCTTCATGGGAAAAAGCAAAATCAGGACCCGAGAGGGAATCAAGCAGTGATCTGACCAGGCCACTGGAACCGGGTACAGCTACAGACCATTCCTGCTTCTACGAAGATAAGATCAAGCAAATTGCAACTCACATGGGTAGGGAGATGGTTACACAGACCCAACGACAGGTCTGCTAGACATGTCAATAAATTGTTAGCATACCGGTCCAAAGGATCATTAGGGTGCAAATTAAAGTCACCCAACAACACCAGATTAGGGTGTGCCAGGCTCAAATTGGCTTCCAATTGAGCAAAATTAATTGCAAAATCCACTTGGTGGTCAATAAAAGAATGGATGTTCGTGTTTACATTAACATTTGCTCTCATCAGCAGAAGTTCACAGGGCAGGGAGTGAGTCACTGGGATAGGGATACACTGATAACAGTCACAAAAGATTATTGCTAGCCCTCCGCCTCTACTGGGAGGGGGGCCTGTCAGCGCGCAATGCTGCATAAGAGGTGGTCATTAGTTGCCAAAGATCAGGATCAGAGCTCTCCGAGAACCAAGTCTCTGTGATGCACATAAAATCTGGCGTGGTATCTTTCAGTATGGTGTAAATATGGTATTTATGTGACCCAGCCGATCTAGCATTCACCAGCAAGCATGCCAAGAAGTTTGTGGTGTCAACTTCCCTCCCTCCACCCAAAGTCTCACCCTCAGCAAGGCCCCTCCCCCACTACATATCTCTGGTGGCTGTATGTAGGGCTTTCTCATAATACAAGTTCCCCTCAGGTGCCAGATCGAGTAAGCACGAGAGTAGCTGAGAATGGAATTAAACTCACTTACATGGCTGTGGCCTGACATATCTTTGCAGCAAAACATGGCTCGGTCAGCCCCGGACTGCTTCCGGACGCGCCCAGACGCATTTGCACAAATTCAGAAAATACTGCCTGGAAAGCAGGACACAGAAGCAGGAGAAAATAATGAAAGCAGACTATCCCGAAGTCAGTAAAGTAGGGAAGTCAGCTTTCAAGGTACAATTGTTGCATTGCCCGGTTCTTAAAGTGGCTGATGCAACATAAAACAAGTATTAAAGTGATATTAAATAGCACTGAGTATTTTAAAATTCTAAAAGTCTAAATCACTCAGTACAACTGGAAAATAGCAACCAATTTCAGTGTTACAGTTGCTGGCAACCTCTTAACAACACCTTGCAACAGCAGTTTAAACACCTTCGGTTTGTAGAAGGTATACCCGAGAGTCTCAACGACGATCGTTTATTACCGCTGATCATGGTGAATACGATCATCGTGGACGATTTGATGACCGAAGGGGGTCAGAAAGCCAAAATAGAAAAAGCCTTTACTAAATTTTCCCATCATGACAATTTGAGCATTTGTTATATCGTGCAAAACTTATTCAAGGCAAGGGCAACAGATACATAACACTAAACCCTAGTTATATAGAGTTATTTAAAACTCCCTGTGATAAACAACAATTAGCCCACCAGATGTACCCAATCAAAACCCATTTTTTCATGGAGGCTTTTGAACACGCAACCAGTAAGCCCTACCGATATCTCCTGGTTGATTTAAAAACAACCACTCTAGAGGATTGTAGATTGCGTACTGATATATTTCCACCAGAGCTACCTGTTGTTTATATCCCGAAAAAGACATCTAAAAACCAACATTAGATGCAATACGAAGAAACTTTGCGCTGTTGAAAATGCTTATATATACCACCCCTCAACAACGCAAGACCATTCTAACTGCGGTTTCCAACGATTTGGTGACCACTATTGCAGAGATTGCTCAGAACACTTTAAAGGGACACATCCCCTAACACACCAGCAAATAAGTGTTTTGAAAAATAAAAAGAAGGTCATCAGGAAACTGAGCAATAAGCAATGAGAAATAAGCAAATATCACTAAGGGCTAAAAGAAAAGTGGTCTCGCAGGATGGCGGGTTCATAGGATCGCTCACAGGCATATCCCAACCGTAAATCACCAGCTTGCTCCGGGGACGATAATGGAACACACCCACAAAATGTATTTGCTGGACAAGCGTCAGTTATAAAACCTGATGCCTCCCACATCAGGTTTTATAATCCCACACCCACACCGGATTGGGATATACACAAAGTTGTGACCGCGTGTATCGACTCTGAAATTAAGGATGTTTTAAACAGATCTGATTTAGCGGCGCATGATAAAGCAGCCTTAAATTAAAATATTCTGCATAAATACCTAAACCACGCCCGATACGGCGATGCAGAGAAAAACAAACTAACTATATAAATGCCGCCATAATAATCTAGCGGTGTAAAGGCTACACCAGAGGCAGATCTGGTTTTGGCTGATGTGGCAAACATGCTCAGCCAGTGCTATAAACCTAATGTGGAATTATTGCTACATAAGAAGAAACTTGCAAAGGACGTGGCCACATGGACTGAAAGGAGAGAGTTTATTTACAAAGACAGGGTTTTAAGTGGTTCGAACCTGCACAATCTAGCATGGCGTGTTACAAACTGACAACCCACTGCTACAATAAATGCCCCCATCAGCTGGAACGAGTTTATGCAAGCGGTCGCTGATTTAAATATTCCAACTTTGGTCGTGGGTTATATCACCCAACAACGCCTTCTGGAACAGCTCAAATCTGGGGTTCCTGCAACTCCTTGCCAACAACCCAGCCCTCTAATCACCCCTATAAACAGTCCATACTCCCACAGCCCCGAAAAGGAATGGAGTATCAGCTGGTTTAGGGGATCTTTACCCATTCCCAACATACATGACTCTGAAATGTCTAGGCTACGCAGAAGACGCGACATGCCTATATGGCTATCTGAATAATGTGCCCCCCATCATTGTTGAATGTATACGTTTCTTCTTTGCTATATTGTGGTATAAACTTCTTTTTATTTTTAAAAAATAAATATGCCTTTTTTATTAATAATAATCTTCAATTCATAAAACCGACTGGTTCTTTATTAAGTTATATTATTTAGGATGTATAATAACGCACAATGCAGGTTGATTTTTAAAGCTATTTTATTGATACATGTATCACTTTATAGACGATCCTCAGATTCATTTTTTGACACTGACACATTGTAAACCTTTTGCGAGATCTGAGGTAATGTCTTATTAACAGATCTAGCTACCATTTGATCGTTTTGCATGCGATTGTTCAAATACATTTACAGCCGACAGCGATTTCCATTCTGACATTTAACTAATAAAGAATATACAGTGTTGACCACATGTTATGGTTTTAGAGTCTTGAACCACCACAGTAATATAACATAAATATTTTGTAATGCTTTTTACATAGTCCATTAAAACTCCAGCGTATACGGGATGTTGCAGGAAGTGTGCCAAACTGTCAAACACTGTCAGCACATCTCCCTCCAGCCACAGAGCTACCCAATGTGTTCCACTCCTGTCCTGAAGATCAGTGTTCACAACCAGTCTAACCGGGCAATTTCAGGGTAGGCGCTTAAGACATGTATCTCTGGCATACACACCATGAAATGTTCTTCGAACGTGTCTATGCTAATGCAAAAATCCTTTTATCTGTAGTGTATCCATTAAATATCAAAAAGTATGTTTTTTGTGCTTTGTTCACAAGAACTCTATTGAAAATGGTCCACTCTAGCATGGAATGTGTGGCGGTTAGGCTTCTTTCAAACTTTATTTCAGCGCATAGGTTTCCGCTCCTCATGAGGTTGAAATGTCCCGCTGATGCGTTATCAGGTCTTAGATCAAAGGCCAGCAAGGTATAGCCGAGAGCATACTCGTTGCGTGTGAATGATACCGTTGCATCACAAATGTTCGGCATTCCAAACGTGGGAGTATATCTTTGGCAGGAATCAGAACTCTGTCCTTGTGCAGCGCCGCATAGTTCATGCTAGTGTCCTTGAAGTCAAAGGGGTTTTTATCATATGCACCGGTAAGCAATGTTATTTCAACAATTCCTGATGGTCAATATTTCTGGGAGCTGCCCCAGAAACAGGTTGACTTGACTGGTGCTGCGGCTACTGGTAGGAATGCTGAAGACTTTAAGAGCCACTCTCTCCACAGGATATTTCACGTCAGATATCTGCAGCACCTCTGTATGCACCAGTCTAATAGTCAGAGAGCCGCTTACACATTTAACAAATACACTGTCCCCGCTCAAGAGGCAAAAAGCGTCAATGTCTCTGGATAGTTTCACTTTAAGATCAACGCTCTTGGATCAGTAGTTTATTCTGAAAGGAAAGGTCACCGTGTAGGTGGCCTAGTTAACCGAATACTCTACTGGTTCTGGTGTGAATGGCTCTCTTCTCAAATCCCTCGTTATTGCCACCCAGAGCGGTATTGTTGAAATGTCCTGCGTTATCACGATAAAAGAGACCCACTGAGAGGAGCTTATCCAGGACATTGTGGCCATAATTTAACAAGCTCTCCATGTAGGCCTTGTAGGCATATATATTATTGGTCTGCGTTATCATTCGGCCACCCAGCATCACGTCCACCTGATTAAACATGCTGGCTATCGGGTAAGCAATCGTGCCCACTTGTGCTGCAGCCGAATTGTCGGTTCCATACGCTTTATTTATTTTACAGGTTAGATGTAACAGTGTATCTTTCAAATCCAGATACATGTTGGTCGAGCCAGATACAAAAATTGTATGGGGCCATACGGTGAGAGCGCCGCCAGAGGCGGGTCCTCGATAAAGAAACTATTATTGATGCTGGTCTGTGTCGGGGGTACAGTAAAGAGATCGAGTTCTGATTTTACACATTCCCCATAGGCTCTTTGGAAGAATGACATTGTTCTTTAAATAATATCACTGCCTTTGTGTCTTTTAGAAATAACACGTTTCTTCTTCCCACTCGACGGTGCAGGTCAGGCTTTTAATCTGCTTTTCCTGGTGGGTTTCAGGGGGCTGCGCAGCAGGAAGGCTGACCTCTTCCTCTTAATGCTCCTATATGGTTTATATATGAGACCTGATGGGTCCTGACTCTGCTTTTTATGTTGGGCGAGTCGCTCACCAACCGCTGCTGTCATGCTTCCCCCGAAACCTTTTGCAATATTGCCGGCTGCCGTTTTCACATGCGGTTTAGCTAATTCAAAACCGCAACGTAGAAAAGGCATTGAAAGTCTAAAAAGACTTTTAAATATACCGCTGAGTCCCGCCCCATACATTACAGGGGTTCTGCTAAAATATGGCTGTTCGCCGTAACTGGCCTGGTTCATGTAATATTACAAATAGGCACCTGGGTCTCCATAGTTCTTTACCACAGCCATTATAATGCTGTTCTATTAATCTTTCAGCCAGAGTGGTCTGAACTGCAACCGCAGCCAGTATGTTCCGTATTTAAATGATACAAACTGCCCTTGGTCTTCTCTTATATGTATGTTGATGGTGTCAAAATGGTTTTTACACACGGGAACATAATAGGGTTTGTTATAATGAAAGTTCACAATAGGTTTATGGTAATTCCATCGAATGTTTACCATCTAATGACCATTCCATCTAAAAAATTGCATCGGAAAAATACCATTCAATGCAAGTTTTTTCCTTTAAAAAAAATAAATAAAATGGGACGGTCCACCCAAACCCCTGCTTTTTACCCTTTAAAACCCATTATAAATAACACTAAACCCTTTACCTTGAAAAAACATGCATTTGATGCATTTCTTTTGATGCAATTTTGTCAATGGAATGGCATTCGGTGGTAATGTTTTAGATTAAGTGACAGATACCTTCATAATATCATTGTTGTTCCCTTTAATCTCCACGGTACTAAGTAGCAGGGTGTAGCTATGCCCCACCCGTTGATACTCCAGCACATCGCTATAGAGCAATAAGCTATAAAAAAAAACGTTAATGTCGGCACAGGTATTATCCCATGGTTCTTTACTTCCAATGTGTTGAACAGTCCTCAATATGTTGCGCAGTCTGCCCGCTGTTGAAAACCTAACAGATGGGCCTGGATCCTGTAGATAAAATGTATGCTGCAGTGGACCTAGTTGTAGCATTGTGACCTCATATTTGGTATGTTTGATACAGCCTTGTTAATGACTCTCACAAGTTCCTGTATATTTGAATAATGCCCCTCTGGTCCAGAGGGGTCACCCGGCCAGAGCCTCGGAGGGTTTGTTCTTTTTATATTAAAGGTGGATTCCCCCAGGGATAAAGTGTCCCACGATCGGAAGTAATGAACTTCAGTGAGCGCCACCGTCCATTGCCCCTTCAGATTTATGGGTTTGGCCAGTTTCACGGTAAATTTGGATATTTTGTTCCCTGGAAATGTCTCAGCTGAAGCGTTGCTGGAAGCATAAGATAAAAAGATGCAGACTCCATTTCGACCACTGTTACACACCAGTGGTCTCTAGGGATCTGGTGGACATCCAACTGTTGAATTTGTCAGGCCACCCCAGTCATTTAACTAAATATTGTTTTCTGGCTAAACAGCCTTTACTTTTTATGACTTTTTCGATTCTATAAACTCGCTGTTGGTCTATACTGACTTTCTGGATCTCCTCCCTATAAAAAAAACCTTGAACACCCTTGCCCGAATAATCAATTAGTGTGTATATATAGAAGGCCTCCCTTTGAGTCACACATCCTACAATAATGATCTTGTTGCTGTAGTTCTGCTCCTACCCCTTTGTAAAGATGGCCCTGTGTTATGAAATCTGCACATGCTCCCCCTTTTTAATGGATATACATTTTTAAAAGTCTTTCACATACAGTTTTTTCCAGATCTCCAGGGAATTCTGTGACGTTACTTCAGCTGGGATGGTTTTAATAGATCTATGATGCGTATTGTTATATACATTTATAAATATGGGTAGCTCCTCCACATATCTTCAGGTGTTTTTAGTTGTAAAACATCACCAGAGCCGTGTTTTAAATGCTCAAATAAAATGTTCTAAAACGGAGGCTTTAACTTCAGAGTGTGTTACAAAGTGGTGCACACTGTGTTGTTTTAGATGATTCTGCAATGGCTTATTTAAAAGCTCTTTGCCAGCGCCTGTCTGTAGTTTAGCGGGAACTCTGCCTTTGTTAAATATGTGCTTAAAAGCCATTACCACGCTGCGGTCTGCCTTGTTCTTCAAAGCCCCAAGAAAGGCATAGAATATAGTGAAAAACCATTGTTATCTTTGCAAAAGTGACTCAAATCCATAATATCTGCCTGCCATGGTTGATTGAAATCACATACCACAGTCAATCGATGTTCACATTTTTTTCGTCCTGGTTTGTGTATCGTGTAGGCCTTCTCTCCTGAAAGATAAATCTTATCCGCTCCCTGTGACACCTTCTTGCCATCGGTTTGCAGCTTATGATACAGGCTGTCAACCCCTCCATAACTGCCAACACCTCCTTCATCATAATATATTTTTTGACAGATTCAGGGCAGACATGTGAAGGCTCTGCCCCAACATGCAAGTAATATCCAATAGACCAAAATAAAGGACACACCCCGCTAGCGAATGAGACCAGGAGAATAATTGCAAGTAAAACAAATGTATATAAGATATGAAATGCAAGCAGAGAACTCAACTGCCCGAGAGCGCTCTGCCAACCAATACACGGGCAGCATATTAAAAAGACACACATCGTCAGTCATGACGTTTCAAAATAGGATACAAGCTTGGCAAGCGAATGGAGGAATGCCATGCCATACTGGACAGTATAGGGGAGGTCGGATGCTAATTGGACGTTGCACCCCTTTGCTCCGGGCACACGTGGGTCTGCTGGGCCCATCTCCGTGGTGTGAAGGTGGAGCTTAGTTCAAGAACAGTTACATTTCTGACAATCTAAAGTAAACAGCAGATATTGGCATACAGAGAATAATGAAGGACATAAACTATTACGTGGGTGTTGGTCCTTTGAACAGTATAGACAGATATATTGGCGTTCTGTCCCTCAAATTCAAAGGGGTAGGGTGGCATTGGGCCCCTCTCCCAGGTGCCTTATCCGTGGGGTTTGATCTGTAATTTCCTGGTGGCTCATGATTCAAACTAATATATAGACACATGTTAGTTTTGGGGATACTATACTATTGCACAGGATTAAGTATATGGTGGGTGATCTGGTGTGATAGTTGCAAAGGGTCCTGCAGGCAGTTACTTTCAAAAAGAGTGGATGGCAGGGGGTCACTGGACCATGGCCTGGCAGGCAGGGGGTAGAGAGGGCACAAGTAGGTCAGCAGAGATGGATAGGCACAGGGTTTGGACCTTGCCCCAGTCTCACACTCTGCAGTGAGCACATTCTATCAGTACTTGATACTAACTAATTGCAACAATAAATGGCTGGACTTCTGTGAGACCAAAGGCTCACGCAGAGCTGAAAGAGGGTTATGGCGTTGTGGCCTGTCTGTGTGTGGTCCTGGGCACGGGAGAGCTGACATATCAGTGGAATGAATTTGGGCCTAGTAAAAGATGGCGGTTGGGGACACAAAATGGAGTTTCTAAACACATGCATACATTAGGTTATTGGCATACTGGTCAATGCTATATTGTGCAAATATGTACAGAGGGGGTAGAGGTGCCTCCCCCCCTTTGCTTACACATGGTCTACTTGCTGCAGGAATGCTGAAAGGGTGTGTGATGATGCCACCTCTGACCCAACATTACCCCCTTTCGTTACTACTAATGTAACATATACTTTGTCCCATTCCATATACGTTCCTCAGCAACTCTTACTGCCTCATCCCAGGCGGGGGTACCTTTTATTGGCATCTAAGCTCTGCACACGTTACTTAAGCTTTCCCAGTGGTGGGCATACTCTTCAGGAGTACATGACATGTATATACAATCCCCATCCCAGTCTAAATCCACCCACACCTCCCTGTGATTTTCAAGATCTTGGGCTGTTTGTTGAAGTGCGGTAAAGGTATATCCCCTGTTTGGTATATTGTCACCATACGATATTTGGGATTGTCACTTTCTCCTGTTTGTACTTGGGCTTCTCTAGTATCGTGATGCACCTTACCATTACTATTTTGGCTACCAATAATCACCATCATCATCGCACTACTAGGAATTGCTTTAGCACAGCATCGAACCCCTAACTGGCACACACAAAAGATCAGCCGGAGGAAGACGATGATGGGGACCAGCATTTTCATCAGTGTCCCAAGCCATGATGGCACCCATTTGATTGCTGCACTGAACCAGTCGTTCTGCTGCACGCCAGCTTCTTTCTTTCTAACATGCACTCCCGATTTTTCGATAGACACTGCCCTCCATAGCTGTGAGGAGAATGTCGAAGATGGGGGCTGCTTCATTCGTTGGTGGGGTGCCAATGGCTGTCTGTTGGGCACCCCATCTCCCAGGACATGCTCTTCTGGAATCACCAGCAGTGCAGAGTGCAGCGTTGCCAAAGCACATTAGCCCCTCCATGATGACAGGAGGTGCAAGTATGCCTGTTTGCAACACACCCATTAGGGCAGCAGTTCCTTTTCGCATATCTGGAATCACAAGTGTCCTGATGCAATGTGTGTTTGACCCCAGGGGTACTTTTCCTTCCCCAAGAAAACACAGTTCATATTGCTCTTCATGTTGACTCTTGATCGGCTTTTCGAGGGCTGTGACCCATGTCAGCTTGGTGATGTGTTGGGTCCATGTCTGGGCACATGTGTCTTCCATCCATTGCAGTCTCTTATCCGATAAACCATGCAATGCATCTGCTTTGCACACCACTGTTACTTCTTGCCATTTATTTTCTGCAAACACTGTCCCTTTGATTTGTAAGAACGGCTCCTTAAAACATGTTGCACCATCAGGTTTCCTTTTGTATGTTTTCTCATCTGGCGGGAGCAATTGCATTTTCACTGTGTGTGCCTGGAAGGTGCTTCTGATTCTAAATAGTGCAAGATGAATGAGACACTGGGCATCCACTGACAGAGTTTCTTGAGGCACTAAAACCTTAGGTGTACCTGACACATGAGGTATCATTTAACATAGATAGCATCTACCATTTGTCGCTTGCCTTCCAGTGGTATTCATGTCTGAGTATCACTTGTTAGACTGTTCCGAATGGTGGAGGTCTTCTACCGTGTCCAACCCTAACCCATGATCGCCGTCATACTTGTACTGTATTACTTGCCTTCTTTTTCTACTTTTTGATAGAAGGGATTGGTGTCTAGTTAAAGACCTTTTGTATACCCTGTCGGTAGTACAGAGTGACCTTTGTGCATTAAAGGGTTGTGGATGATACATTGGGAATAATTCAGTATCTATATTTACATTTGGATCAGTGTTTTGTTACCAATATGGGGTATCCGATAAGACATGTGAAGTGGTAGTAGGGAACATATTATACAATTGAGTAAGCCATGAGGTAGTTACATTATCAGGTTGTGAAGTAGCTTGTAGTGTAAACAAAGTGGGTGTTGGCCCCATACCTATTTCTACATTAGAAACACTCTTATTTTCATTATATACAAATATTTCAGTCTCTGTAGCTGCTTTGGTTATGTTCTTATGCAAACGAGTAAGGTTAGGCAACATTGTGTTATCCCAAATCAGCTTTACCCCATCCCATATTAAGATTCCTCCTTCCCATATTAGTTTTTCCCCACCCCCCATTCTTTTATGTCTCCCATAATAAAAGATGCTCCCCTACAAATCCCCAAGCTTAACATAATGATGCTGAATGCATTGCTACACAATACAGGCCACAATCATAACTATATGCCCTTGTGGGACTTAGTCTATTCCTACTGCTATCTATCTGAGGTCTTTCAGTTGTGAGTGGTATTGTTTCCACCATCGTGGCACCTACAGAAAATGATAAAACGGGGACAGGGATTAGTAAAAGGCTGATGATGAATAAGATGTATGATGAGTAAAAAATAGAAAAAGTATGGAAAGTGGGACAACATAAGAGGGGAGATATTTTCATTCATTCTCTTGTGCAGGTATTTTTTCAGTACTCATGAAAGACCTAGCTATGGCACCTCTGTTTCTTTTTCATTTTCTTGCGGTGCTTCTGTTGCTACACTGTCATGGGCTGATAGGTGCACCCAGTATTTCAGTCCTTTTACTTTTACTGCTAGGGGAGTACAATATATTACCTTATATGGACCGTGGAATCTTGGTGAGTTCCACCTTCTTACGAAACTTCGAACATAAACAAGTTCCCTAGGCATAAGAGGTTTTTTTGGGCTGTCAGGTGCTGCAGTTGCGGTGTCTGTTTCATTCTTTCGTGTGAAGTGTGGGGCAACTTGTTTGGCAATGCATCTTACTGCTCTCGTTAGTTGTGTAAGGTACTCCTTAAATTCCTCACCCAATACTGTTGCTGTTCTATGCACGTCTGACATTTGCCTCACTGGTGACAACGGCTTTGCATGCGTCTACCAGTTACTATTTCGTGAGGGGACAAGTGGTGGTCCTTGCTGGGCTGTGTGCGCAACTGGAATAGGGCTAGAGCAAACAATAGACCCAATTATCTTTCAGAGTATGGCATAGTTTAGACATCTACTTTTGAGGAGACAGTTGATTTTCTCGACCATCCCGTTCGCTTGTGGGTGGTAAATTGAGCACATTTTGGGTTTTATTTCCAGTAAGGTTGTTACCTCTTTGAAGAGATCATTTACAAAGTGTGTTCTGTTGGTGGATCGTATGACATCACATATTCCCCAATGCGGGAACACTTCCCTCACTAAGAATTTTGCTGCATATTTCACATCTGGATGGGCACAGGGCCCTGCCTCCACCCAGTGTGAAAGGGGCAGACCACCACAATCAGGTATCCTGCTCCATTGCACCTTTCTCCCATGTCTGCATAGTCAATGTGCAGCTCACGGAAGGTTCCCACTGGACGTGGCAATGTTCCTCGTATCATTCTGAGTGTCATTCCTGAATTCAATGTTTGACATGTGGTACATTCAATTGTCATTTTATTAAGATATATCTGGAGGTTTGGTACAAACCAATCTTCTTAGATATCTGCTGCAATGTGCTATTTTGATGTGTGGGTTGGAAAATCTAGTTGTTGGAATGCAACTAGTAACAACTCTACAGGAATTACTACTTTTTCTGTGGTATCCTGTCTCCATAGGAGATCAGTGGGGGACTGGTTGCACCCTCATTTTGCCAATAATTCCTGTTCTTCAGGGGACACTCTCTTTTGCATTTCTATAATCTGGGCTATGGGTAGTGCATTATATCCCTTCCCCATGGGCTCTTGTTGTTTCCCTTTTACCACACCTTCTGTCATTACTGGTTTTTGGAAATAAGCTGCTTGTTTGGCAGTGGCATCCGCCTCTGCGTTTTCAAGTGATATATCATAATTGTTGTTTGTATGGGCCTGGCATTTTACCAGTGCCACTGCTGATGGCTCTGCAAGTGCTTCAATGAATTCATTTAATACTTCTGCATGTTGTACTGGGGACCCATCTGCTCTCCTGAACCCCCTTCTCCTCCATCGTGATAACCCAGCATGTACCGCAGTGGTGACATATGCTGAGTCAGAATATATCGTTACTGCACATGCCTTTGCTGCATGCAGTGCTTCTATTAGTGCTACTAATTCTGCTGCTTGGGCAGAATAGTGCATTGGCAGGCATTTTTGTACAAACCTTTCACACTCCCACTGTTCCAATCTCACCACTGCAGCCCCATCATGCTCTTCTCCTGTTTCTGGGCAAATTGATGCTGAACTATGTACAACAAACACTTCTCCCTCCTCCAGTGCATTTTCACTAGCTTTTGGGGATGTCATCCCCTTCTCCCTCATCGGTGGCACAATCATGATCTTGCATGTATTTCACTGTGCATAGTCTGTTAGGAACTTTGCCAGGTTTAATGTTTTGCAGCCTACCACATGGACATTTGTGCTTGAAATTATGATTTTGTAAGATGATGCTCTCTGTGTGGTGAGGGTAGCTTTGGATTGTTCAAGGATGGCAAACAATGAGGGTTTGACGTACAATGTGACGGAACATCCCATCACAATTTTGGAGCTCTTTTCTAATGCAAAGGCGGCTGCTGTGAGAGCTTGTTCGCATGCCAAGTGTCCCAGCATTAGTGAATCAAGTGTGCTGCTGTAATAGGCCAGTGGCATGTGGCCCAGGGATGTCTTCTGTGTCAACACTGCAGTCATTAGTTTTCTGTTTGAGTGTGAGAATAGGAACAATCCCTTTCATAGTCATGGGTTGCTAGAACTGGTGCTCTACTTATTAGTTCCTTTAGTGTTGTGAATGCAGTGTGCATTTCAGGTGATCATTTTACTGGTACTTTGTCCTTCTGAGCTTCTTTCAGCCCTTGCAATAGAGGTCGGGTGTAGGTGGCATAATCTAATATACATGCATGGCAGTAATTACAGATGCCGAGACACTTCCGCATGTCTTTTACAGTATGTGGTATGGCTGCGGCACGTACTCCCGCCGCACTGTTAGTGATTATTATTTTGCCATCTACTGAGAACAGTTGGCCTAAGTACAGGACCTCAGCCAGACAATACTGTAATTTGCTTTTGTCTACCTTGTACACCCTCTGGGCCAGCAATGTTAGTAGGGTGGTGACAGAGTATTTTCTGCATGCTTCCTCCCCTTCACTACATACCAGGAAGTCATCCACGTGCTGAATGACTGTGCTTTGGACATCAATATTGCTGAGATCTTTGTGCAATATTCTGTTAAAAATACTTCAGCTTTCACAGTACCCCTGTGGCAGCCAGCGGTGTTCGGATCTCCTCCCCCCTATTGTGAAGGCGGTGAGATATTGGGATTCTGGGTCAAGGGGCACTGAGAAAAAGGCGTTTTTCAGGTCCACCACTGTGAAGTGGGTGTCCGGTTTCAGGATGCTGCACAAGATGGATGACGGGGTTTGGGACAAGAGGGAACTCCTGCTGGACAATATCATTTAGGGGGCAGAGGTCCTGGATCATACGCCACGCCCCGCCTGTCGCTTTCTTGATCGGATAAATGGCCATATTGCATGGGGAGTTAGAGGGGACAATGATGCCTTGCTGCAATTGTGAGTGTATTGTGTTTTTTATACCTTCCTCTGCTTCCCTGGACAACGGGCATTGTCTCACCCTGAGCAAGACGGCACCTGGTTTCACTTTTATTTTTACTGGGGTCACTTCTCTCAGCAACCCTACATCATGGGGATTTGTGGTGCACAAATCTGATGGTACTTGTTGTGAGTTCGCGTTACAGAAGCATGGTGGTGCACTGACAGCGGCCATGCGCCTCTTTTGAATCATTATATCACATGGCAAATGCATATTTCTAATATAATCTCACCATCAGTGTCATTGTCAGTGAACAACTCTTGGTCTGTCAGTTCTCGTAATGGGATATTTGGATCAATACACAACACTGTTCGCCACTCACACCCATCTGGTTATATGCCAATTGCTACAGTATGCTTTGCTGACACCTGTACTCCCTGTAGGTCGAGAGAAATGACTGTACCCGGCACTATTTGGGGTGTGGCCACAGGACGGAAAACTAAATCAACTCTCCATTCTTTTCGTGTCTGTTTGGGTACTGCTCTTGCTAATACTTGTATCCCATAGACGAACATGTCTGCATTTGTGGGTATTCCTCACACAGTTGTCTCATTTGCTAAAGTTTGTATCAGTAACATAGCTTGGAGTGTGCACATTCCTGGGGTTGAACACACTCTCCCCCTGTCTGTAAATTCTATTGTCATATTGAGCTTACTGAGTAAGTCCCGACCCAATAAGTTTATGGGGGACTCCTCATGATACAGTAGGGGTGCTCGGACTGTTTTTCCCCCTATCCTGACATCCAAATCTTCTGTGTAAGGAACCGTGACCACAGCCCTAGATAATCCCTGCATCTCGAGATTTTTGCCAGATAACGGAAAATCACCTTCACATAAACATGATTTTGCTGCCCACGAGTCCACGATAAAGATGAACTGTTTATTCCCTATCTCTGCCCCCACCAGTGGTTCCTCATCTGGGAATAAGCTAATGGATAGGACTGGACAAGCAAGTGCTCTCTGTGGTCTGTCCTAGTCTGGATGAGTATCTGTTCCGAGGCAAAAACACACATTTTCATTGAGCACACATGTCCCCTGATAGGGTACAGGCGTGTCATTAGCAGTAGTGATGAATGGGTTTGTATGTGTATGTGTCACTTGATTTTGGTGGGTTGGGCGGGACTGCATAGCATACAGTGTGGGGGTGTCTGCAAGAATATTGCCCCGTGGTATAGATCTGCTATCAGGCTGCCCATCTAGTTCATAATTTCCAATGGGCAGACTGTACAGGCTACCCAGATGTGGGTGTCCGTACTGCTGTTCGTTGCCATACCTCTGGTTGTTCTCGTAATTGGCCACTGGCCTAATTCGGCATTCCCTTGCAAAATGACCCCGCCTCCCACACGACCAGCATGGACCAGGTCCACCCCCCTTGGTCTTTGTCCTCCATATCCCCTCCTACTCCCTGTTTTCCTCGGTAGCCAGCTCTCCCGCTGGTGGGTCTTCCTTGCCATTGGGGTCCCATGTACCCTTCTTCTCCACCCCACTGTTCCTGGCCATTGTCTGCCCATGCTGCAGCCATCCTAGCCTGTATCACCACTGACACCTCCCTCTCTTCTCCCTGCTGCTCTGGGGGTGGCACTGCGGTTACTGCCGCGACCTTCACTAACTTACTCTGTACCAATTTTGCTTCTTCTGCTCATCTCCTCAGGGATATTTCTTTTTCCCTTTCTTTGATCCTCCTGCAATGCTGTACTATGATGCTTTGTATTTCTGGCCACCCCTTGTCTTCTATCCCAGGTATTTTATCAAGGACCTTCTGCACCTACTTCGGGAGGCCTCTTTCAATGATAAAGTAAAATAGGGAGGTGCATTGGTCCCATGGCATGCCCCTCTCCACCGGCCACATCTCCTGCACCCAAAGAATGAACTGTGCAGCATCCTCCTCATCCCCCATAGAGCATTGCATTATTGAATGGAGATCGGGGGTGTCGGGGAAGGTCCTTCGCAGTGCATCCCATAGTTGTGCATGGACATTGTTAAAAGACGCTCCATCATGTGTATCATTCCCTGTGGTGACACCCGGGAACCCTGCTTTGACCCACACTGAGTCTGCTTGGTCACCCACTGCTGATACTAGAAGGCTTTTGATATCCCCTATAGCTAGAGGCACCTCTGCACTGTTATTTTCGAATGCATAAATCCATTTCCCCATGCCCGCCGTGAGCGGGGGAGGGATTTGAGGAGGTTGTTTTTGTCCATCAGTGCACAAGGTACATAATGGGGGCGCCCTGCTCCCTTGTGGAAGAGGGGCATTTGTAATTTTGATCTCACCTTCCACTTACTTACCTTTACTTCTTTCTTTTTTACTAGGGCTATTCTCCCTATTCTGCTTCAGAGGCTGTCTTCATCTGTCACCGGCGGCGTGCTTCATTGTACTTGCTGTATCCCTCCCACAGCCTCCTCATCGAATTTGTTACAATCGTTCCAACACTCCTCATCCCTCACTGAAGCCACTTTATCATATCCCACACTTTCTATTTCTGCCTCTCTTTCCACTCTAACCGTTCAAAGAGGAGCACTATCTATTCTAAAAAGAAAGTGCCCTGATTTCCATTCATCTTTTGGTATGACAGAGGAGCTCTTTAAGGGTGGTGGGAGCCCTTCCCCCGAGGGTTGAATTGGTTCGCATATTGCTCTCAATCGTGCTAATTCTGTCTGAGTTGACTTTAGTGCCACTTCTAGATCTCGCGTGGATGGTCCGTGAGTGGCAGGTACAATTATTGGGCGGACATAAGGAGGTGGGGGTATTCTGCCAGGTGTGGTTGGCGTGCTTCCCCCTGGTATATAGGCCAGGTTTGAGTATTCCTCTGCGGGTCTCATGAGCAATGGGTATATTTTCTTGGGCTCTTCATTCCCTTTTTGACCTTTCTCCTCACCTTCCTTTGTCTCCACACTCAACCCCCCTTCCTTTCCTTTGCTCTGCGTAACAGTTGTCTCTTCAAACATTTTCCATAAATCTAGCACTTCCTGTCAATTTTGGAGCTGTTTCCCTTTGTATTTCGCCATTAAATAGGTTTCTACATGGTCTAATATCCCCTTATCAAAAGACCCTTCTTCTGGCCAGGCATGGGGTGATCCCTCCCTTTTCGTTTCTGTCACCCATTGACTCTGGTACTTTTTTAATCCTGTCTTGGTATAAGGGGAGGTTCTTACAAATATGGGATAGTGGGGTATCCATCCACATTTTCTACAAGGGGCCCCTTTTCTCTCGCCCCCTTTCCCACTGTCCCCTTTAGGTCTTAAGCTCTGGACAAGAATATATATATATATATAAATATATATTTATATATATATATATATATATATTTCACTTCAAAACATTACTTATACATTTTCAGGACAGGCACTTAAAACATGAACCATTGAACACTTCCACAAAACACAACCAACAAATATGTTAACAATACGGAACAAAACATAAACCTTACATTTTTAATTTTACCATGGACCCCTCTGTTAAACCATACCCCCCTTCTCACACATTCAACATTCACATCACCTCTTCCCCCTCTGGGCCTTCCTCCACAAAGTTTATGAGAACACTAAAATAATGCAATGAAACAATAACCACTACTTATTCCAGAGTCTACTAATTATAAGAGGCTCCTACTTTTATCCTCTTTTCCATGTAATATCCACACTGGTCAGGACTGCGGCGCCACTTTCTACCCCTTTGCAGAGCTAGAATCCCGTTTCTCCTTTATTTTCCAACTTATTCTAACACATGCTAGCCTGTAACAGCTCAACAAAAAGACACAGTTTTTAAAAAATAAAAAACATATTTTTATTTGCATTTAAAGCAGTAATTTGTATTCAAAATATATTCATATTAAAATACTAAAATAATCTGCTGTCATAGAATCCATAATACATGTGAACATCTCACAAACACATTGCACGTCACTGCTTCATTAAGCGAGTGTGTTACATTCCATTAGGCACTTATTTATATGTACTTTATCCCCTCCCAATCGGGAACTGTTTTCTCAATGATGTTTCTAACACCCATCAAACACATGTGCCTAAACTGCTTCATTTTCAAGAGAGGGTTATTTGCAGATTCTATAGCCCATAATGTTTTAGATACGCATCGTTCAGACCCAGAACCGATCCTTATCTGTGTCAATGGCTGCATCAAGCGGAGCAAATCTACAATGCGTTTAGGGCTCATCACAAAACATACTTTATATGCGTAAGATATTTCCAGACATTTGTGCGCATTCTGATGGGGATCATTAATTTTATGTCCATAGCACCATCTGTAAAAGTGTTGTTTTAAGCATGCCTCAGCCACTATGGCCGTGAACCCCTGAATGGGTCGAATATCAGTGCAAAGAGGGGCCGCTGTGTCATTGTCAGTCTCCATTAGCATAAGACAGGCCTTACACAGACTGTTATCCCCTGGGATTTCAATTTGTTTTCAACAGGAAGCACACTAAATAATAGCACTGTCTTTAAGGCTATCGACCTCCATTAACAGAAGACAGGTTTTACACAGGCTATTTTCACAATAACCTGGGTTTTCAAGCTGGTTTGAACAACTGAAAAAATAAGCATAATTAGTCTTTGCCGCAGCTTGGTTCAACCCACCCCCACACACATGACCTTGTTTTTCATCATGGCTCCGGGGGGAGAACCTGTCCCTGGCATCATCGCTACATCCGCCTGAAGAGTCATAGCTTCACAGTCCTTGTCTTCTGAGCTCGCATTGGCCACAAATGACTGCTCGATAACCGCATTGCCATAGTCCCAAAACTCTTCAGTTCATAACCAGCCATTAAATCCTGAGCATCTTCCATCCCCTCATGCACCATAAAATCCACAGGGGTTCCTGGGGTTGTTCTCCTCTCGTCGAAACTATAGCTGATCATAGTCACCATTATCTGAATAGCCCTTGGTTAGACCAGAAAGCGCTGTGCTTTCCACCCCGCCGCAAAAAGCTATATATTCGGGTTCTAAAGCCCACCACCATGTCACCCTAGCCTTAAGCCAGCACTTTCAATCAAATTTATATCAAACAGTCTTAAAATTTATGGTGGCTGTATGTAAAAATATAAAATATGTATAAAGTTTATATACACATTATTAAAGTTCTTATCAAAATGTGTGCCGCCTTTATATAAAACTATTCAAAGGCTTATCAAAATGCCTGCCAGCTTTACATAAAATTATTCAAAGGCTTATCAAATATGCAATTTTTTTAAAAATTAGTTATAAAATGATGACGCCATCCAGCTTTATATTAAAGCTCTATTAAATCTACTATCATACCTTAAAAAACCAATCCACTCATGCGTCATGAAAGCGTCACTACCTAACACTCACGGTCTAACTCCTCACAACTCACTTTGCCCTCGACCAAGCAACAGCACACACGTGCTCTCCAATCTTTATATAGATTTAATATATAGTTTATATAAACTTTATAGCAAATCATCTCAACATCATTTCAAAGTACACAAACACTTTATATTCAGTTTATATAAATCTGATATACATTTGATGTACATTTCATATCAATTTAATATCAACTTAATATAAAAATTATATAAAAAAATCCTATCACACAGAGGGTAGGATTAATACCAGAAGCAGGCGGCACTCTGACCTGTCAAAATTTGATTTCTTTAAAAAGGGGGCCTCACCTACTACTAATGTATTAATGTTAGACAGCTACTCCTGTGTTTCAGCTAATGGATGCCCTTATTCTGGCACCCTACACTGGATTCATATTGAATCTGAAACATGGGGGGCAGATAGACATTAACTCAGTAAAACTCATCCCTTACCTGAACACCTCTAACTGACCAGGTGGAGAATGAGGCTGGTTCCCATTTATTTATTTATTTATTTTTATTTATTTTTGTCATTTGTAGAGTGCACCAAACCCAAAGGCATCAAGGTGCTGGTTACAGTAGGCGCAGCTTAGTAGAGCAGATGGGACAGGTACATACATACAACACAGGAGATGAACACTTGAGGACTTAAGACCCATAATGATATTGTGCTGAGATTAGGTTGGAAGTGTGTTATAGGTCTTGCGAAAAGAGCCACACTTTGAGGCATTTGCAGAAGGTCCAAAATTAGATTTCTTCTTTTAGGTGGGCGGGCATTTCAATGTTTTGCGGCCACTACCGGGAAGCTACGACCCCCTGCTCTTTCCAATTTGAATCTCGGGATGGTGAGGAGGTGCACGTGGGAGCCTGGGTGGGTCTGTTGGTTTGGGATTTAGTATATGTTCTTGACAGGTATCTGGGTGCGGTATTTGATAGGCATTTATGCGTTAGTGTGAGGATTTTGAATAGAATGCCCTCATGGATGGGCAACCAGTGAACACTTCTTCTAGCAGGTGAGGTATGGTCTTTTTGGGGGGTATTCAGTGCTGCTCTTTGTGTCTTGTTTTGTATGACTTGTAATTTTTTGATGTGATCCTGCAAAAAGGGTTTGATGTAATCTCATCTAGAGATCATAAGGGCTCTTGCAATTATGATGCAGCTATCGGTGGTGAGGAAAGGTCTGCAAACGTTGATGAGTTTAGTCGTGTAGCCCGTTGACGAGGCAATTGCATTTACCTATCTGGTTAGCGAGGGTAAGGAGTCCTGGTAAACCCCCAATGTTTTGACTTCTTTGGAAACTGAGATGGTAATACCATTGATGATGAAAGACTTGTATTCGCCATCAAGCTTGTTTAAGAGTGTTTGTGATCCTATAAGGAGCAACTCGGTCTTATCATCATTTAGGCATCGCGAGTGTAAGGCCATCCACACCTAAATGGTTTGATAAACCTTTCCCAGTGAATTGGAGTTCCTGTCATAGGAGCCTGAAATGACTATGAAGACATGGGTTTTGGCTGCATAGTTAGTATAGGAGATACCCAACGTATCGAGGAGGTTAAAAAGAGGCTTTGTGAAGATATTGTATAGCGTGGGGGAGACACAGGAGCCTTGGGGACTCCGCAGATACCTGGATCTGGAGTGGCTGATGCACAGGCGGGGGGAGACGAGATCCAGGCTGTTTCTTTCAAGGAGAAATGGGCTGCTGATGAAAGGTGCTTGCAAATAATTTTATGATCCACCAAATCAAATGCCGCTGAGAGGTCGAGCAGGAGGGGGAGAGCAAGTTTGAAGTTGTCTTTACACTCATCCATTTTGATTTTTAAATCTAGGAGTGCTGATTCCATTCTGTGACCTGAACAGAATCCTGATTGGCACAGTCCAAGGAGATCATTAGCTTAAAAATACTTTTGGATCTGTCGGTATGCAGCTCTGTACAGTATTTTGAGTAGGATTGGGACCATCGTGATGGGGCTGTAGTTGGTGGGGATGTTAGGATCTAAGGTAAGCTTCTTGAGGAGTGGAAGGGCCCATGCATCTTTTAAGTTGGCTGGTATGCTACCAGCAGAGGAGGAGGTGTTAATGAGCGATGAGATGAAAGGGCAAGCTCTGAGGCGCAGTTTTTGATGACTGAGGCTGGGCAAATGTCATCTTGACATCTGGATGTTTTCAGGCCCTTGATGATTTTGGTTACTTCTAAGTCAGAGACTGGGGTGAACTCAAACAAGTGGGTAGAGTTGGGAGACGGTGAGGGTGTAGGCTCTGGTGGTTTCTCAGTAGATATTTGTTAGCTTTTCTTCTCCAAGTTTTTTTGTTTGGAAGGATGCGATTTGGTCCAGTAAGGCCTTTTGTATATTGGAGCACCAAGTGAGGACTTTGAGGCACCTGGCTGGAGGTGGAACTGGTGATTTGAGTTTCCACAGTATGCCAAAGAGCTCTCGGGTGACTGAATTTAATTTTTCTATTCGATCATTGTAAGTTGAACTTTCGTCTAGGAGTATGGCCTGTTTATATGTTTTAGATAAGGAGGTCAAGTAATGTTTGTTCAAGATTGTTGTAGGCTTTTTCCAAGTAGTCTTAGCCGCTCTTTTGATGGAGCGAAGGGCTTTGAGATTTGGGGGTGTACCAAGTATTCATGTGAGCTAATGGCTTGAGTTTGCATTTACTCATAGGTGCCACCTTTTCAATAGCAAGTAAGAGTGATTGGTTGTATAGTTCTACCATAATGGTTGGGTCATTGATTATAGGTTGGTAGGCTGTGAGTGGCTTCAGCAGCATGAGCATTCTGGCTGGTGCAATGTTACTGGCTTTTCTTGTGAAGGTAGCCGATAATGGTTGTGGCGTGATGGGGAGTTGATTATTCATGGGAATGGTGAAGGGTATTACATTGTGGTCTGACCAAGGGCAATGCACATTGGATGAGATATTGATATTGCATTTGAGGTCTGCCAACCAATCTAGCTTGCAGCCTATGTCATGAGTGGAACAAGAGATATGTTGAGTGAAGCCCAAGGCTTCGATAGCATTGGCTAGGGCAAGCACGTTAGCGTCTGTGGGGTTGTTGAATCCTAGGCTTACATCACCCACAAGGACAATTCTGGAAGATGGCTTAGTCTCCAAAGAGAGGAGATGTGAAATATTCTCTTCAAATAACCGTATTGGGCTTGGAGGTCGGTAAATGAGGTGTAGTGCTAAGGTAGAAGTGTGGGAGAGGGTCAGTTTAATTGACAACAGTTGACAACAGTTCCCCAGGATGGAATACTAGTGTCATGATCTCTGCTTCCAAAAGGTCAGGGTTTTCCCAACTCCCTTGGAAGCAGATCCATAACCCAGGTTCCGAGTGCCAACCAGTCCCAATTGGGACCTTTTGGACCCAGTCCTGGCGCCAGTGGCACCAGGCTCATAAATATGCCCAGTCCCAGCGCTGGAAGCGCCGGGCTCATAATGCTTGGGTGGACTTACCTGCAGCAGACCATGCTGCTTACTTGCCTGCCAGTTGAGCCTCTGATCCTCTTCTGTTTGGAACTACTTTTCCTGTTGGGTGGGGCAGGAGCCACTCCCTAGGTTCAGAAGACTGGAACTCTTCTGGAAAGCAGGAACTCTTTTCTTACCTAGGCGTGGCTGTGGAAGGAGACACCTAAGCACTACAGGAGGCTATTTAAACCACACCCGATGGATGAATCTTGCTTTGCGTTATTCTGCATCCTCTGCAGCAGAACGCTCATCGTGTCTTCTGCATCTGATCCTGGGCCTAAGGAAAAAGGCTTACCATCCTGAATCCAGTCTTCAGCAACACCTATAAAGACAAGAAAGAACAGGTTAGCATTACGGTCTTCAGTGACAGCTCTTCACTTACCTGGTCCATCGGCTGTCACCAACGCCTCGCGCTGCATTCCGACATCTGAAAGACAAAGGCTTACCTACTCTTCGTGCGCTCCGGAGGTCTTCACACTGCATTCCGGCATCTGAAAGACAAAAGCTTACCAACTCTTCGCACGCTCCGGAGGCCTTCGGCGCTGCATCCCGCATCTGAAAGACAAAACAAGGTGCGTTTAAAGACATTGGGGAACTTTAATACTCACGTGCCATTACTCCTTTCCACATCTAACCCAGTGGGTATTCCGGCACCCTGCAGCCGCTCCGAACTTGTACCTGCAAAATAAAAAGACAGTTAGAGCGCATCGTGAAGCAGGCAACAAGCGCTTACTTACGTGCTTCGAGGCGCTTCTATTCATCACACGGGCTCCATCTTCAACTCACTTCAGCCCGTCATCCACCATCGCCGGAACCCTGCAAAACAAGAGACATCATTACTAAAGACTTTAAAGACATTAGAATTACTCGAAACTTACCGTTCGTGCAGTAAACGACGGACAGCAGTCCTCTGAAGTCAAGAGGCCTGCTCCCCTTATCCAGTGAAGAAACTGGTTACAGCACCCTGCCCCGAGGCAGATGGAGAGCACGGCGTTCACTTACCTAAGACATCTTACCCTTCGAGTCAGACATACAGTGCACAGAGGTCCAGCCCAAAGAGCCAGCCGTGTGTTACACATCACCTTTGAAGATACGGTATACGCCCAGTCAAGACCGGCGCCTCTACGGGAATCAGGTGAGCGTTACAGAACGCAAAGCCTACCACAAAACTCCCGTCCAGGCGCTATGGAAACCTCGGATACCGACCAACTAGCCCAGTTACTTGGGGAACTAATGGCAGAAGTGCATGCAGCCCGTCAGGAAACGAACGCTCTAAGAAGGGAACTGATTATTTCCAAGGAGCGAACAGATGATCTCGCTAGACAATTGTTACAGTCACAAGCCGGACAGACCCCGTTACCCGCATCTGGGGGAAATCTTCCTTCTACATCCTCTATGAATCCAGTGCAGATCAACCTACCTGGGAATGTACCTCTGGCTCCGCCTGAACGATTCTCTGGTGACCCAAAGAGGTTTGCAGTATTTATCAATCAGTGCCGGTTGCATTTCTTATGCCGGCCAGCAGCCTTTCCAACTGATCAAGCTAAAGTAGCTTTCGTGCTTTCGTACCTTAGTGGCAATGCGGCAGACTGGTCGATCCCTCTAGTAAATCAAGATGATCCGGTCCTCCATGATTTTCAAGCTTTTTAGCTCAGTATGGAAAAACTGTTCGCAAGACATTCACAGGGGCAGGCCTTGGACAATGAGCTTCTTTCGTTGCGACAAGGTAATCAAGACCTTTTGGCTTATATTGCGTCTTTCAACAGACTGATAGTGGGAACTCAATGGCCTGAGGACAAAAGGATTACGCTGTTTTATAGAGGTCTACGTGGAGAGCTCAAAGATGTGTTAGCCCAAGTAGTGAATCCCCCACAAGATTGTTCGGACTATATAGACTTAGTCGTTCAAATAGATCACAGACTGCAGAACAGGAAGGCCGATCGTTCCAAGTTTGATGCTCGAGTATTTTCCAAACCGCCAACTCCTTCCAAAGGAGTAGACTCCGGGGAACCCATGCAAATAGGGGGTCTGAAAGGTCCTCTAACACAAAAGGAGCGGGAAAGGAGAAAACAGTTGCAATTATGCCTCTATTGCGGAAACTCAGGGCACTTTCTTCGAGACTGTCCGGTGAAACCTGCCAAGAAGGCAGTAGGAGCTGCAGTTACCAAAGTTACAAACTCTGAGCAGGGAAACGACCTCGCCCGACAAGAATAGAGGTCCTCTTGCCGAGCGTGAAAACCAGTTCCGTGACCTCGCATTTCGTGATACCTATGGTCCTCATTAGCCCTGATAATCCGGATCGATTACATGCAATTGGAGCTTACGTCGACAGCGGTGCCATCGGCAATTATGTGGATCATGAAATGGTTTTGAGGATGAATCTAACTCTTTGTCCCAAGGCTGTAAAGGACGTCATTACTACGGTGGATGGTACGGAGATAGCCTCCGGGCCAGTAACGCATACCACTCAAGAAGTGACGCTAGTAAGTCAAGATGGACACCATGAGAAGATCGTGTTCGATGTGATCAAGGCCCCTCAGTTTCAGATTATTCTAGGAATACCTTGGTTAGAGAAACACAATCCTCTGATCGATTGGCGAGCAAGAACGGTCCAGTTTCCAGAATGTGTCTCTACTTGTCACCCTCCACCTGGTGTTGCACTGGCAGCAATTTCTTCAGAGACTCCCCAGTTACCTCCCGAATACCTAGAATATCAAGATGTTTTCCGGAAGGATCAGGCTAACTCTCTACCTCCTCATAGGTCTTATGACTGCCAGATAGACCTGATACCTGGATCTACTCCTCCTTGTAGTAGAATTTATGCCCTCACCGAGCCTGAGAACCTTCCTCTTCGACAATACCTGGATCAATACCTGGCAAATGGGTTTATTCGTCCTTCCAAGTCCCCTGCTTCTTCAGCTTTGTTCTTCGTTCCAAAAAAGGAAGGAGACCTTAGAACTTGTATAGATTATCGCTCCCTGAACCAGATCACCGTTAAGAATAGATATCCGTTACCTTTGATCCCTGAACTCCTGGACCAAGTCAGAAAAGCATGCATATATACAAAGCTGGATCTTAGAGGAGCTTACCACTTGGTACGAGTAAAAGAGGGCGATGAATGGAAGACGGCCTTCCGCACCAAGTATGGGCTATTTGAATATCAGGTCATGCCCTTCGGACTTTGCAATGCCCCGGCCGCCTTTCAATATTTTATGAACGATGTCCTCAGAGAGCTCATAGATGTGTGTGTTGTTGTTTACATTGACGACATCCTCGTTTATTCTTCATCGGAATCTGAACATCGGAAACACGTGAAAATGGTCCTCGAAAGATTGCGTCAACACAAACTTTTCGCTAAGTTGGAAAAATGTGTTTTCAACGTGACTGAAGTTGAATTCTTGGGATTCATATTATCACCTGGCGGAGTGCGTATGGATTCAAAGAAGGTCGATGCAGTTCTCAAATGGCCATCACCATCCTCCGTAAAAGGTGTGCAAAGCATGTTAGGCTTCGCTAACTTTTACCGCAGGTTTATCCCCGAATTCTCTCGAATAGTCCAGCCCATCACTGCCTTGTTAAAGAAAAACAAACGTTTTGAATGGTCTACCGAGGCGGAACAAGCTTTCCAGGATTTGAAGACTAAATTTATCTCTGCACCAATCTTAAAACACCCTCGCCCCGAACTCCCCTACATCGTGGAAACTGATGCTTCAAGCCTTGCCATGGGGGCAGTTCTATCACAAAAGGACCCGGTAACCAATCAGTTGCATCCCGTGGCATTTTGGTCCCGCAAATTCTCGCCTCCTGAAATCAATTACACGATTACTGACAAGGAACTTCTGGCTATCAAGTCTGCCTTTAAGGCTTGGCGGCATTATCTGCTGGGGGCCTGACACACCGTTACTGTGATTACGGATCACCGAAACCTGCAATATTTGAAAACCGCAAAAGCCCAATCCTCTAGACAACTCCGTTGGGCATTATTCTTTGCCGAGTTTGACTTCATAATTACCTATCGACCTGGTACAAAAAACGGTAAAGCTGATGCCCTTTCTCGGATGGGAGTGGAAGAACACTTGATCAACCCTAAACCTGTACCAATTATTCCCGAACAAAGAATTCTGGGTGTAATCGTCACACAATCCATAGAGGAAGTTAAGGATAAAGCCAGGCAACTTGTAACTCCAGCAGACATACAGAATTGGCATCTGCAGGGAAAGGACTTTGCAGTAAAGGACAACTTATTGTTTTTCCAAGAACGGTTATACCTACCCAGCACAGATTTACAGAAAAAAGTAATCTCTTGTTATCACGATTCTTTAATGGAAGGACATCCCGGTATAGCCAAGACCTCAGAAAAGATCAAGCGCTACTTCTGGTGGCCGTCTTGGAAAAAAGATATCAGAGACTTTATAATGTCCTGTGGAGTATGCGCCCAAAACAAGAGTCAAAAGGAAAGACCAGCAGGCCTCTTCCGCCCTATTGACATCCCACCTCGCCCTTGGCATACGCTTTCTATGGACTTCATCACCGATCTACCTCCATGCTCCGGATACAATACGATTTTAGTAATCGTGGTCTTATTCTCCAAGATGGCGCATTTCATTCCGCTCAAAGGCTTGCCAACAGCAGCAACTCTGGCCCAAGAATTTCTCGAAAACATCGTCCGACTGCACGGTTTTCCTTCGGTTCTAATTTCGATTCGAGGTAGTCAATTTATTTCTCATTTTTGGCGAAGTTGCTGTCGGTCGGCTCAAATTGATGTGAGACTATCGACTAGTCACCACCCTCAGACCGACGGACAAACCGAGAGGACCAATCAAACTCTGGAACAGTATTTACTCTGCATGCTGCAACAAACTGAAAAAACCTGGAAAGACATCCTTTGGATAGCCGAATATGCCTACAATAACTCTGTCCATTCGGGAACTGGGAAAACCCCGTTTTTTCTTTTGTACGGCAGTCACCCTCGAACCTCGGAGTTGGATCCCCTCCAAGATCTTGAAACACCAGCAGTAGACTACCTGCATTCTACAATCACCCAAGCCTTTAAGGAAGCTGTTTCTCACCTTCAAAGGGCTAAAGAACAATACAAGAAAGGAGCAGATCAACATCGGAAGGAAGCCCCTCAATATCAAGTAGGGGATCAAGTCTGGTTATCCACCAAATATCTACCTCTAAAAGGGCCACGCACATTCAACCCAAGATACCTTGATCCCTATTCCATCACTACCATAGTAAACCCAGTAGCGGTCAAGTTGGACTTGCCCCCGCACATGAAGATACATCCGGTCTTCCACGTCTCTCTATTAAAACCCGTGCAACCTCAAACCCGACTAACTAAATCTCCAAAACCTATCCTAGTTGATGGAGAACTCGAGTTTGAAGTCAAAAGCATTCTGGACTCCAAGATCTCCAAATCTAAACTATTTTACCTAATTGACTGGAAAGGCTACGGCCCCCAAGAGAGATCCTGGGAACCTGCTGAATATGTCCACGCTCCTCGCCTAATCAAAAGATTTCACCGAACATTTCCTGACAAGCCAAAACCCCCGGAGAAGCCCGGTTTGGGAGGGGCCTTGAGGGGGGGTACTGTCATGATCTCTGCTTCCAAAAGGTCAGGGTTTTCCCAACTCCCTTGGAAGCAGATCCATAACCCAGGTTCCGAGTGCCAACCAGTCCCAATTGTGACCTTTTGGACCCAGTCCTGGCGCCAGTGGCTCCAGGCTCATAAATATGCCCAGTCCCAGCGCTGGAAGCGCCGGGCTCATAATGCTTGGGTGGACTTACCTGCAGCAGACCATGCTGCTTACTTGCCTGCCAGTTGAGCCTCTGATCCTCTTCTGTTTGGAACTACTTTTCCTGTTGGGTGGGGCAGGAGCCACTCCCTAGGTTCAGAACACTGGAACTCTTCTGGAAAGCAGGAACTCTTTTCTTACCTAGGCGTGGCTGTGGAAGGAGACACCTAAGCACTACAGGAGGCTATTTAAACCACACCCGATGGATGAATCTTGCTTTGCGTTATTCTGCATCCTCTGCAGCAGAACGCTCATCGTGTCTTCTGCATCTGATCCTGGGCCTAAGGAAAAAGGCTTACCATCCTGAATCCAGTCTTCAGCAACACCTATAAAGACAAGAAAGAACAGGTTAGCATTACGGTCTTCAGTGACAGCTCTTCACTTACCTGGTCCATCGGCTGTCACCAACGCCTCGCGCTGCATTCCGACATCTGAAAGACAAAGGCTTACCTACTCTTCGTGCGCTCCGGAGGTCTTCACACTGCATTCCGGCATCTGAAAGACAAAAGCTTACCAACTCTTCGCACGCTCCGGAGGCCTTCGGCGCTGCATCCCGCATCTGAAAGACAAAACAAGGTGCGTTTAAAGACATTGGGGAACTTTAATACTCAGTTGCCATTACTCCTTTCCACATCTAACCCAGTGGGTATTCCGGCACCCTGCAGCCGCTCCGAACTTGTACCTGCAAAATAAAAAGACAGTTAGAGCGCATCGTGAAGCAGGCAACAAGCGCTTACTTACGTGCTTCCAGGCGCTTCTATTCATCACACGGGCTCCCTCTTCAACTCACTTCAGCCCGTCATCCACCATCGCCGGAACCCTGCAAAACAAGAGACATCATTACTAAAGACTTTAAAGACATTAGAATTACTCGAAACTTACCGTTCGTGCAGTAAACGACAGACAGCAGTCCTCTGAAGTCAAGAGGCCTGCTCCCCTTATCCAGTGAAGAAACTGGTTACAGCACCCTGCCCCGAGGCAGATGGAGAGCACGGCGTTCACTTACCTAAGACATCTTACCCTTCGAGTCAGACATACAGTGCACAGAGGTCCAGCCCAAAGAGCCAGCCGTGTGTTACACATCACCTTTGAAGATACGGTATACGCCCAGTCAAGACCGGCGCCTCTACGGGAATCAGGTGAGCGTTACAACTAGGTTATTCATTTCTCTGATGGAGAGGGTGTTTTTGGTGATGATGGTAACCCCCCCCCCTTTGGCGTCCACTCATGACTTACTCCGGGGTGCTGAATGTTTTGCAACAGGATGGAGAATGATGCCATCAGGGATCCCCACCTTAATATCAGCTACAGCTATTCCTTTCACTAGAGTCAAGGAAGACCAAGCTGGCTTTGCTACCCCATCTATTGGATCATGCCACCCTGAAACACTGATTGTTAGCAAAAACATTACAATCAGAGGCCACACACTGATTTTGCCTGATTTCACAGCTTGGTTATCAGATCCGGTACGGAAAGGAGCACATTCAAGGGGATCCAAGCCATACTGGAACCCTGGCCCTGAAACCGATCAGCCTTATGTTGGAGGTCCAAATGAGTTTTGACCTCTTCTTTAAGCCCACTAATGTCCTTCTGAACAGTCTTCAGATAGTCTTTCAGCAAATCAATAACAGCACACACTAGTGTCAACTATTGCATGCATAAAGTCTTGCTTTATGAAACCAGGCACGGAAATGTGCTGGTTTCTACCTGTTCCTGGACTACTGTGTAATAATCTGCTAGCAGAGCTTTGAGTTATTGGGAACATAGGTACTAATGGAGGCCCAATTGGAGTGATTGGAGTGGTAGGAGATAGTCACCCCATGTGACTATTTAATGAGTGTATATGTTTATGTTTATCATTTGATAATGCGCACAAAACCCAAGGGTAGCCGGGCGCAGCGGGTACAAGATTACTTAAGCTTAGGTTACATACAGAGGATTCAATACATGTCAGTACAGTGCAGTACATGTCAATACAAGCAGTTGAGATGATACATAACAGGTTACAATATTTAGAATACATATATACAAAAGGGTAAAAGGGTAAAAGCAAAATGGTCTTAGATCCAGTTTTCAGAAGTCTCACGGCAGTTAGGTACAGTGATCCAAGGGCTAGTGCAGCGGTTCAGATTAGTTGTCGTTGGTCCAGAGCCAATTTGTTACCTTGCATCTAAATCTAGAGTAGGGTAGGTTCGCTCTCAGTGCAATGGGCAATGCATTCCAGGCCTGGGCAGCTCTAACAGGGAAGCTTACTCCGCCCGCTTTAGATCGTCTAAATCTGGGTGTTTCTAGCAGGAAGTGGTTAGTAGCCCTAGTGTGTTGGGTGGACGATTTTCTGGTAAGTCTGTCCGAGATGTAGGGAGATGCTGTGTTGTTGAGCCCTTTGTGGGTGAGAGATAGTCAGACCTTCCAGGATTTTGCGGCATGAAATGGCAAATTTTGCGGCATGAAATGGCAAATTTTGCGGCACAAACCTTTATTTAATGCAGGATTTTTGCGGGACATTTTGTATTAACTGGAGGGTGTAAGATTGCCACATTTCAGGAAATAGGCATAGTGCAAGGCTACAAGAGAGCCAGGGTATCATTATTATGTATCTTTTGTATTAATTTAATAGGAAGAGTCCCAGATGTCTCTGGCTTGGCAGAACAGTGTTTGATTTGGCTACATTTCTGGTTTAATGTTCATGCCTATTTAATAGTATTTCAAACAAGGTAGCAGGCGCTCCTCTCCAGAAAGAACATGGCATGATAACCTGTTCTGAGATGAGAGTTTGCAGCACTTGCTTTTTGCTCACTGTACCTTTCACAGATGGGAAATGTCCATTTGCATATCAGTCTTTGTCCCGCCCACATGGGCAGTCCAGAACCGAAACGCTATGGCAATTCCTCTCTGAACAAGAATACCAAAAGCAACCCCATACACGTGTTATCATGCCATGTTCTTTCTGGAGAGGAGCGCCTGCTACCTTCTTTGGACTATTTAATAATATTAACTAAATTGATCATTATCAATTGTAATGCTGAAAATATTCCACCTTCTATGTTCTCCAATCCCCCAAACACCCACACACCTCTCTCACCAACACACATCTCACCAACTCTCCATCACAACTTACATTCCTTAACCTCTCACTCTGTCATACAAATACTCACGTGCTATGTCACACTGTCAAGTCACCATTTGCACTGCCCAGCCCCTGCCACACTCCAAATCATACTCCCAACTCACACCTTACACTCTACAATTCCTCCCGCAATATACAGTCTTTCATTCTTTTGTGCTGCTTTTGCATCTTGCATCCCTTCTCCCATTCTATCAGACTCTTCCCTCATCCTTTTTCCCAATCTGCAGCTCACTGCCTCTTTCTGGCCAACCACTTCCTCTCTGCTTTCTGGCTCACTGACCACACGCTCCCTCTACTTTCTGTACCTCTGCTCGCTCTCAGATTTCTGGCCCACCGCATCACTGCTTCCTCTCCTCTCTTGTGCAGCGCTTCCTCCTCTGACCCACTGCTCTCTCTTTGCTTTCTTGCCTATCACTTCACATCTCACCCATCACTCTCCCTCTTTCATAGTGTAACCATTTTTTGAATTTTTTTTAAATGTAGATTTTGACCCAGTTCCTCAAATAATGGTGCATTTAAAAAAAAAGAACGGAGGATATGCTATTTTTAGACAACCCATTTTTGGAAATGAGCAGGTCACCTTATTCTCAAAGGTGACCGGCGCATTTCCACAGGCTTGAGCTGTAGCGCAAATTGTGCGCTGGCCAGCTGCCTTGAATGGTGTTCTGGGTTGTTTGACCGAAGTGTAATTATTTGCGGCAGAATTGACCGTAGTCAATTTCGCTGCGAATTGATTTGCACTTCAGCCAAACAACCCAAAATGTACCTTTCACCACCACCCCAACCCCTCCCGTACTTAACTGCTTGGTCGCTGTCACTTCCCCTGCAACCCTGCGGTGCCAGATCCGTCCCTCTAATGCGGGTCGGATCCGACTCCGGAGGGTCCCTTTTTCGTTATTTTCTTTTTTTTGTCCCTGGCTCCAATTTTGAGGAAAAAGGGGAAAACACTTTTGCAACCACCCTAGACCAAAAATACTGAACATGGGGAGCGGGTGACAACCCTGCAACACATGTTCAGTATTTATAAAAATTGATCGAATAGTACTGGACGAAATAGGTCAAATTGCAACATTCGATAGATTTTTGTCATCAAAATGGGCAGTACTTTGAATAGAATCGCTCTCCCGACAGTGTTCTGCAAGCTCCTAGCGCCTTTCACAGGGACCGGCCCTTCAGGTGCCTGCCGCTGTAAAATGCGACCTAAAAAATTCATTTTTATCCTGTTTGAGGAACAGAAATGCAAGCGGCAAAGCAGCGGTTCATACCTTAAAAGAAATGCATGACAGGGTCAGGAAAGACCCTGTCATGCAGTGGCAGCCTCACATCCCGTGCGCATGGGGTTGCCTACAATTTCTGCACATTTAAATGTGCATCTTGCTTGGAAATGAGGAATGCGCATATAAAATGTGCCCATTCATGTGTCCCTTGTGGATTGGGCTGCACTTTTTTGGTGCACAAGTGATGAGATGTTTTAGCGCATTTCATTACTTGTGTAAAAAAAAAGTTGAGAACCTATCACCCTGAGTATTGTTTTTTAAAAACAGTAATTTTTGCAGATTACTTAAAAAAAGTGTACATTTTTTTTTTAAAGATGAAATTTTTGCACAAAATGGCAGTTTTTGCGGCATTTTGCGCAAAACGGCCGTTTTCGCTGCATTTTGCAGGATCACAAAATCGCTATAAGCTGGAGGGTCTGGATAGTGTCTTGAGAAGGACTCTGTCGCTGATTTTTAACCAATGGTGGTCTTTCCTAATGTTGGAAATATGTGCTCTACGGGGTATGTGTAGGGCTGCTCTAAGAGCATTATTTTGAATTATTTGCATTTTATTTATGATAGTTTTATTAGCACCTGCATAAAGGGCATTACAATAGTCCAGCTTTGACATTACTAATGCGTTAGCTAGCGTGATGCAGTTGGTTTTGGAAAGGTAGGTTCTACAGGTCCTGATTAATTTACAGGTGTACGCTGTAGAGGATGCCAAGGTGTTAACTTGTTTTTTGAGAGATAGAGTGGAGTCAAGGTAAAAAACTAGTGTCACTTGTCTCCTGGCTATTTAGCAATCTCTTGAGGATAGTCAAGTTCATACTATCATAATCTCTTTTACATTCAGCTGCACATTGGGCAGAGTTGAATACATCCCAATGTTATCAGCTTTTCCAGTTTGCCTCACCTGCCTTGCCAGTAAAATGGAATTTAATCTGAGTCAGTCCACTGACAGATTGGGCCAAACGTTTATAGGGGTTGCGATAGATCAACTACCATCCCCCTATTCCAACTGGAAACCCCTTGGGGCAGACTCTGAGGTGTCTTCCTCTTTGCCTTGATGCCAAGGGGGTGGCTTTGGGGTTTTGGTGGTTGCAGCCCCCTAACACAATGTAACCATGTACAAAAGCACTGGCCCAAATAATGGCCTCCAAGTTTTCTCTGGAATCTCTGAAAGAGCTTCTGGTGGTATATGAAATGTTGCTATAGCTGTGGACTCACTATAGACAGGCTACACTGCGATAGGACACAGTAAAATGCTGTTATCTGCAACTCCAGTTCAACAGAGAAAACACTCATATGACCAGCATAGTATATTTAGGCCCCGGATGAGGTACAGACTTGCCTAAATTACCAAGATCTGGAAAGAGGAGAATAGGACCCATAGGCACACCCTAGTAACAGGAGTGGTAAATTTGAGAAGATGGGGTCGGTTTCAAGTTTGTTAGGAAACTAAGTAAAAAGAGGTAAGAGGTGCAGAGGAGAGAAAGGCAACCTTGACACCTAGGTTGCACTAATAATAGGACAAAAATAAGTTCCCAACATAGGAACTTACGTCCCCTGCACACTATCTAGTATCTGGATGACCAGACCAACATTTATAGAAAGAGTAGTAAAGTAACTCTATGAAATAAAGTCTTAATAAAGGACGTGTTGGTATGAAAAAAATACAAATTCTTAAAAAAGGACAACATTCAATCGTTTAAGGTCACAAGAAACAATCTTCATTATTTATTCTTGATAGTGCAGCTGTGGTAGGCCCAACGCGTTTCGAGTGAAACAGCCACTCTTCATCAGGGGCAAAAACAATGATTCTAGGAAAAAATATGCACAATATTTAGTATAGAATAATGTATAAATCCAAGCGAAAACTTTTTACCAAATGTCTTTTCTGACTCGACAAAGCAAGTGGTCCCATGATTTTGTACAGTAATTAAAACCCTAGAACATTCAACATGTATGAGATTTGCTGGATACAGAAGAGTAACTGACAACAAGTAAATACTTATTCATATATTTTGGAAAAAACAGACATTAATTGTTTAGATAATAAATAATATAGTGTTAATGTGGATCACAAAACAGATAAGTCACAAAAGCATGAAGAAAAAAAAGGGGGAAAGAGAAAAATCTAACCTTGTATGTTTTATATAAAAAAGGGGGACTGGACGGGGACTGTGACAGGAAACCCAGTCATTCGTGTATGCAAGGAACCCTTTATCTGAAAAAGTAGAGCATAACAGAACTTAGTTCAGTCAGAAGTGAGTTAGAGGTCTGAAACAAGTCAAAACATGGAGATACACTTACATGCTTAATTGTTCATCCGGATGGGGGAAACCATCAATTGAAAAAATAAGCGGATAAGAAAGCAGAGGGTCTTGTAGTAGTGCAAGGGCTTGAACACTATGGATAAAAGTCCAAAGACAGAAAGTCAGGGTGAGGAAAACTATATGGAAGGAAAAAAAGCGGGTTCAGCAGAACCCAAAGGTAATATAACTTACCTAACTTACTACAGCGTTGCAGACAGAGGGCAGGAGACCGGCAGGTAATCCGATTCCACCTACAACTCCGCCGCCATTTATGTACTATTCGTTAGTATGACGTCACCATGCGCATGCGCGTGATCCGTCATTATTAGAGCTGCTGTGAAAGCGCAATAAAATTATGCGAAAATAGATGGCATTGCCCCGTATACGGAACGGATAGTGCCTTTGTCTAGAAAAAGCGAAAAATAGGTATAGATGTGTGACTACCAGTTTGGGAGTGTTGATACTCTGACGTCATCACGCAGACGCGTGCATGACGCCACTTGTAAACAACCAGTTGGTATAGGAAAAAACAGTTTAGAGAAGAGGAGATGCTATGTTCAACAAGGACTAGAAGTTGTCCAGGAAGTAGCATGAAACGATCAAATGTCAAAATACTAAGTTCAAGGAATCGCTAAAGATAAGGTATGAATAGAGCAGTACCTAAGGAAGGGCAAAAGCCGAAGGAGGCGTAGAAGTGTACGTCGGGGAATTAAAGAGGAGCTCACTGCAATCTGATGACTTAGTAGAGACAGTTAATATTAGATGGTATAATAAAGGTGTTTCACAGGATTGACAAAGTCCAGAACTGCAGAAGGACATTAATTCAAAGAAGCATGGAAATGATGACAATAGAAGTATTAATCAAAAAATACAATTGTTATAAGGTGCCTAAATACATGTTCCATTAGGTAACATCTTAACAACATGTCTCAACATGTTAACATCTTACATTAGGTCACTTTTTAAAAGAGTGTCTCAAGCCCAAAAAGGCAATCTGAATGCACCACCAGCGCTATTGTCTAACTTTCTATGTAGTCAAAACATAGAAAAAAACACTGCCCACAAATGTGGTTCACATACTTATGATTAAGTTATAATCTATTTAACAGAGAAACCACATATATGGAAATGTCAGATGTGTCTACATGAAATCTTCAAACTGATAGACATTTTGGACAAGTGTAACCCACAGATGACTGCCAACAAGCTGCCCCTTGGAATGGTTCACAGTCTTTAGGTTAGGATCTGGTCTTCTCAACTATCATTAGTTGTGGAAGAATTTGCCTAATATTCACATGGAATAATCCAGGTAAAAGGAAGAGTAAGGAATAATATATGCTCAGATAAATGGGCCTAGGTAGTAGTCCTCATTGAGCCCAAGAGGGGCCATTGCATCTAGCCTATGTATCCAATACAGTTCCCTTTGTGCCAGTAGTTTTGGTAAGTCACCACCTCGTTGGAGGGGATGTACCACTTCTAGTACTGCAAATCTCAACTGTGAGATGTTGTGTTTATGGTCTCTAAAATGCCTGAAAACCGGTGATTTGACATTTTTAGTTCTGATTTGGGATTTATGTTCAGTCCACCTTTCCTTCGCTTTTCTACTGGTTTTCCCAACATAATATTTCCCACAAGGGCATCTGATGGTGTAGATGACATTTTTGGAATCGCAAGTAGCAAAGCTTTTTAAAGGGATCTTGTTGCCATTATTCGGGTGCCTAATATAATTGCCTTTAATGATGTTTGAGCAATGCTGACAATTTAAGCATGGAAAAGTGCCATTTTTTAATTTTGTCAATACCCTTTGGGTGGATTTTTTAGGTCTTTCTGCTCTGATTAACGTATCTCTGAAGTTTCTTCCCCTTTTATACGCTAACATTGGAGGATTTGGAAAAAGGCGGTTGAGATTGGGATCTGATTTGATCAGGTCCCAATTCTTCATAATGATTTTTTTGACTTGATAACTCTGTGCAGAGTATTTCAATGTATAGATCAAATTCGATTTCTTCTGTGTGGGTTGTTTGTTAAGAAGTTGATCACGAGGATATGATTCAGTCCTCGTAATTGCTTGTGTCAACACTTCCTCCGGGAAGCCTCTTTCCAGGAATCTTGATCTCATAGTGTCAAATTCTGTCTGAAGTCTCTGTGTGTTGGAAGTAATCCTTTTCGCACGTAGCAGTTGACTGAATGGTAAATTTTCTTTTAAGTGTCTCGGATGGAAGCTATTGAAGTGTAGGGAGCTATTAACATCAGTCGGTTTTCTAAACATAGATGTAATCAAGACCGTGTCTTGCCATTCTACAGTTACATCCAAAAAATTCACACATGGTGAACCGATTTCCATAGTGAATTTGATCCGGGGGTTACATTGGTTGAGATATTGCCAAAAATCGGTCAGCTCTTGTTTTGTGCCTTTCCAAATCCCGAAGACATCATCAATGTATCTTAGCCAACAGTGTATTTTATTTTTCCAATGTGGGTGGTCTAGGACATGCGTCATCTCGAAATGGAACATAAAAATGTTCGCATATGAGGGGGCTACTGCTGAGCCCATAGAGGTGCCTGCGATTTGAAGGTAGTACTGTTCATTAAATCTGAAGTAGTTGTTATAGAGTATCAGATTAATAAGTTCAATGGCGAAGTTTTTTTGGATCTGGATTTCGTCATGTCTTAGAATGAACCATTCCAGGGCTGCTATGCCCTCATCGTGGGGGATTGAAGTGTAAAGACTACTAACATCCATGGAGAATATTAATGGATCATCAAAATTGATCTGAAGGTTCTTGATACTTTGAAGGAAATGTGTAGTGTCTTTCAAATATGTAGGTATTTTTTGTACCAGTGGTTGTAGAGCCGTATCAAGGTAGACAGCCAAGGGTTGGAATATGCTGTCAGTGCCAGCAACAATCGGTCTAAATGGGGGGTCTTTGGAGTTTTTATGAATTTTGGGTAATCCATAGAACACAGGAATTATTGGATTGCTTTTAATCAAGAATTCTTCGGTTTTATCTGAAATCCAATCCATAGTACTAGCTTTCTCTACTGCTTGTTTGATAATAATGCTGATGTCATTTGTGGGGTCATGGTCCAATGGTAAGTAGGTCTGTCTGTCTTCCAAAAGTTTGAGACACCCAGTGTTGTAAAACATTGTGTCCATAAGTACAAGTGCACCCCCCTTGTCAGCTTGTTTAATCGTCAGGGAGGCGTCATCAGCAAGCTCCTTGATAATTTTTAGTTGATGTCGCCGAATATTGTGTTGGGTAGATGTGTCGTATTTAATTTTCCTCAGATCACGAGTAGTTTTAGTTTTGAATAGATTGATGAGTGGGTTGTTAATTTGTGGATGGAACGTGCTCGGATTCTTCATCTCTAGAAAGTCATGTTCTTTAGCTGGAGGTAATTGCCCCAGGTTATCAAAGAAGATCTTGAGTTCCATCTTGCGTATTAATTTGAACAGATTGACTTCTTCTTCGAATAGATTCGTTGAATTTGTAGGGATGAATGAAATCCCTAAACTCAGAGTGTCAATTTGAGCTTTAGAGAGTTGTCTAGAGGAAATATTGATAATCAGAGGAGAATCTACTTGTTCTTTTGGCGTGGTTTTCTTTTTCCCTCTTCTGGTCGGGCGTCTCCTAAAAAAGGCTGAACAGGAGTTGCAGGAATCAATATATCAGTTAACCTTGGAGTGGGTATGTCACTTTCTATTGTTATGGGTGTGGCAGTAGGATTAGATGAGCTTGTACTAGGTCGTTCTTCTAGTTCCCCACTTGTAATGTCACTGCTGTCAGTATTAATATTCAAGGATGGTTTCTTTAATACTCCATATGGTCCAGGCCTTGATCTGTGGTTGCTATAGTATTCTTGCCACGTGTATACTATTTCTCTAGCGTAGTCTAATGTGTCTCTTCGAAATTTGCGTATCTTACGTTGTTCAATATCGCGTTTGTAACTGTCCAACTTGTTGTTGGTATCTTCTAAGATTGACTGTAGTTCAGATGCAGTTTTCAGCTTAAGAAGTTGCGTGGAGACCTCTTCAATCTCTTGGTTAATTGTATGGAGTGATTTTGCAAGTTCCTCTATGGTTAATAATATTAGATCAAGGGAACATTTGTTCAAAATATGTTCCCATCGTTTGACAAATTCTTTATTTTCCTTGCAAAGTGTCGGACGGAGATACACTCTAAGTCCCCTCGGGATTCTTTTGGCCTTGTAGTACTGCGAAAGCGTGGTAGCGTGGAGTTTCTGTGAAATCTCCCTCCGAATGAGTCTTTCTAATCGTTGAATAAGTATTTCCGGATTTTCTCTATTAGTAGTTTCTGTACTGGTGTCTTTGATAAGGCCTAAAATCCTAACAGCTTCCTCATCAGTGAAAGCTAGAGTGGTCGCTGCTTTGTCAGTTAAGCTGTTGATTTTTGAAAATGACATTTCTAATAGGACGGGGTGCTCTGGTCCAAGGTAAGGTGTCAACCCTTCACAGGGTAACAATACATGGAAAGAGGAGAATAGGACCCATAGGCACACCCTAGTAACAGGAGTGGTAAATTTGAGAAGATGGGGTCGGTTTCAAGTTTGTTAGGAAACTAAGTAAAAAGAGGTAAGAGGTGCAGAGGAGAGAAAGGCAACCTTGACACCTAGGTTGCACTAATAATAGGACAAAAATAAGTTCCCAACATAGGAACTTACGTCCCCTGCACACTATCTAGTATCTGGATGACCAGACCAACATTTATAGAAAGAGTAGTAAAGTAACTCTATGAAATAAAGTCTTAATAAAGGACGTGTTGGTATGAAAAAAATACAAATTCTTAAAAAAGGACAACATTCAATCGTTTAAGGTCACAAGAAACAATCTTCATTATTTATTCTTGATAGTGCAGCTGTGGTAGGCCCAACGCGTTTCGAGTGAAACAGCCACTCTTCATCAGGGGCAAAAACAATGATTCTAGGAAAAAATATGCACAATATTTAGTATAGAATAATGTATAAATCCAAGCGAAAACTTTTTACCAAATGTCTTTTCTGACTCGACAAAGCAAGTGGTCCCATGATTTTGTACAGTAATTAAAACCCTAGAACATTCAACATGTATGAGATTTGCTGGATACAGAAGAGTAACTGACAACAAGTAAATACTTATTCATATATTTTGGAAAAAACAGACATTAATTGTTTAGATAATAAATAATATAGTGTTAATGTGGATCACAAAACAGATAAGTCACAAAAGCATGAAGAAAAAAAAAAAAAAAAAAAAAAAAAGGGGGAAAGAGAAAAATCTAACCTTGTATGTTTTATATAAAAAAGGGGGACTGGACGGGGACTGTGACAGGAAACCCAGTCATTCGTGTATGCAAGGAACCCTTTATCTGAAAAAGTAGAGCATAACAGAACTTAGTTCAGTCAGAAGTGAGTTAGAGGTCTGAAACAAGTCAAAACATGGAGATACACTTACATGCTTAATTGTTCATCCGGATGGGGGAAACCATCAATTGAAAAAATAAGCGGATAAGAAAGCAGAGGGTCTTGTAGTAGTGCAAGGGCTTGAACACTATGGATAAAAGTCCAAAGACAGAAAGTCAGGGTGAGGAAAACTATATGGAAGGAAAAAAAGCGGGTTCAGCAGAACCCAAAGGTAATATAACTTACCTAACTTACTACAGCGTTGCAGACAGAGGGCAGGAGACCGGCAGGTAATCCGATTCCACCTACAACTCCGCCGCCATTTATGTACTATTCGTTAGTATGACGTCACCATGCGCATGCGCGTGATCCGTCATTATTAGAGCTGCTGTGAAAGCGCAATAAAATTATGCGAAAATAGATGGCATTGCCCCGTATACGGAACGGATAGTGCCTTTGTCTAGAAAAAGCGAAAAATAGGTATAGATGTGTGACTACCAGTTTGGGAGTGTTGATACTCTGACGTCATCACGCAGACGCGTGCATGACGCCACTTGTAAACAACCAGTTGGTATAGGAAAAAACAGTTTAGAGAAGAGGAGATGCTATGTTCAACAAGGCCTAGAAGTTGTCCAGGAAGTAGCATGAAACGATCAAATGTCAAAATACTAAGTTCAAGGAATCGCTAAAGATAAGGTATGAATAGAGCAGTACCTAAGGAAGGGCAAAAGCCGAAGGAGGCGTAGAAGTGTACGTCGGGGAATTAAAGAGGAGCTCACTGCAATCTGATGACTTAGTAGAGACAGTTAATATTAGATGGTATAATAAAGGTGTTTCACAGGATTGACAAAGTCCAGAACTGCAGAAGGACATTAATTCAAAGAAGCATGGAAATGATGACAATAGAAGTATTAATCAAAAAATACAATTGTTATAAGGTGCCTAAATACATGTTCCATTAGGTAACATCTTAACAACATGTCTCAACATGTTAACATCTTACATTAGGTCACTTTTTAAAAGAGTGTCTCAAGCCCAAAAAGGCAATCTGAATGCACCACCAGCGCTATTGTCTAACTTTCTATGTAGTCAAAACATAGAAAAAAACACTGCCCACAAATGTGGTTCACATACTTATGATTAAGTTATAATCTATTTAACAGAGAAACCACATATATGGAAATGTCAGATGTGTCTACATGAAATCTTCAAACTGATAGACATTTTGGACAAGTGTAACCCACAGATGACTGCCAACAAGCTGCCCCTTGGAATGGTTCACAGTCTTTAGGTTAGGATCTGGTCTTCTCAACAGGCCTTGTTGAACATAGCATCTCCTCTTCTCTAAACTGTTTTTTCCTATACCAACTGGTTGTTTACAAGTGGCGTCATGCACGCGTCTGCGTGATGACGTCAGAGTATCAACACTCCCAAACTGGTAGTCACACATCTATACCTATTTTTCGCTTTTTCTAGACAAAGGCACTATCCGTTCCGTATACGGGGCAATGCCATCTATTTTCGCATAATTTTATTGGGCTTTCACAGCAGCTCTAATAATGACGGATCACGCGCATGCGCATGGTGACGTCATACTAACGAATAGTACATAAATGGCGGCGGAGTTGTAGGTGGAATCGGATTACCTGCCGGTCTCCTGCCCTCTGTCTGCAACGCTGTAGTAAGTTAGGTAAGTTATATTACCTTTGGGTTCTGCTGAACCCGCTTTTTTTCCTTCCATATAGTTTTCCTCACCCTGACTTTCTGTCTTTGGACTTTTATCCATAGTGTTCAAGCCCTTGCACTACTACAAGACCCTCTGCTTTCTTATCCGCTTATTTTTTCAATTGATGGTTTCCCCCATCCGGATGAACAATTAAGCATGTAAGTGTATCTCCATGTTTTGACTTGTTTCAGACCTCTAACTCACTTCTGACTGAACTAAGTTCTGTTATGCTCTACTTTTTCAGATAAAGGGTTCCTTGCATACACGAATGACTGGGTTTCCTGTCACAGTCCCCGTCCAGTCCCCCTTTTTTATATAAAACATACAAGGTTAGATTTTTCTCTTTCCCCCTTTTTTTTCTTCATGCTTTTGTGACTTATCTGTTTTGTGATCCACATTAACACTATATTATTTATTATCTAAACAATTAATGTCTGTTTTTTCCAAAATATATGAATAAGTATTTACTTGTTGTCAGTTACTCTTCTGTATCCAGCAAATCTCATACATGTTGAATGTTCTAGGGTTTTAATTACTGTACAAAATCATGGGACCACTTGCTTTGTCGAGTCAGAAAAGACATTTGGTAAAAAGTTTTCGCTTGGATTTATACATTATTCTATACTAAATATTGTGCATATTTTTTCCTAGAATCATTGTTTTTGCCCCTGATGAAGAGTGGCTGTTTCACTCGAAACGCGTTGGGCCTACCACAGCTGCACTATCAAGAATAAATAATGAAGATTGTTTCTTGTGACCTTAAACGATTGAATGTTGTCCTTTTTTAAGAATTTGTATTTTTTTCATACCAACACGTCCTTTATTAAGACTTTATTTCATAGAGTTACTTTACTACTCTTTCTATAAATGTTGGTCTGGTCATCCAGATACTAGATAGTGTGCAGGGGACGTAAGTTCCTATGTTGGGAACTTATTTTTGTCCTAAATTACCAAGATCGCCAGAATGTTGAAGATAAAAGGAGCAAAACAAATAGGGAGCAAAGGGCAGCGGGTGTTCTATGGTGTGTGCCAACTATAAACTACAACATGCACTGGCAATGACAACAGTTTGGGCTTTGTGTAGGCACGGCAAAGGCACTTGCCTGGCACTGCCATAGTGGTATTAACGGGTCATTGATGATAGAAGCTGCCAAATGGTGTGAGCAACTGGGCATCTAATATCAGTGCCTAGTAAAGGCTTAATACGTCTACACAGCAAAATGTGTTGGCTTTGCCAATGCCTGTCTTTAACAGGACTTCAGTGAAGGATACGGAAATGCTTATAAATCGAGTGGCTGAAAGCAGACTTGGTTAGGACATTTTTATTAAACCAGTAGCACCTTTACAACTCCAATTAAGTCATTAACTTTCAGAAAACTGCGTTGAAATAACACTTTTAGGCACTTCGAGTGCAACGTGTGATGGTAAGGCTTGATTAAAGTTAGCTAAAAGAGTTCCCAGAGGAGGTGTTTTGGGCGGGGAGGGGCAGGTGCTGGGTGGGAATGGCCACAGTGATTAGCATGGTCATGAGCAGTCAATGGGTGGGCAAATATCCAAACAATACCTACAAGCTGTGTGTCCCTCTTCATATGCCATTTTCCCTATCTGTACCCTAATGTAATATTTTGGCTTATAGGTGGAGCTTGCGCCCAAACTAAAAGGGGTGGGAGGGGGGTTTACTGTTTGACATTCCTGGGCACAGCAGTGTGCTAAAGGAATCGATTAACTAGAATCGCCTAGTCACACCAGCTCACACCAAAACCCCTCAAATCTCAAAACATCCATGGCTCCTCCCATCATGCTCGAGAGTTTCACACCATACCTTCATTTTTGGCTGTTGGTCAAGGAGAGTTTGAGAGTTGAGCCATTCTTCTGACATCTTAAAAGCTAGCACCACTCTTCAGCGATGCGCTAAGCAACGCAAAGCTCAATGGCAGCTCCGCGGGTAATCCAGGATGCCTCCTGGCTGCTGTCTCGAGCTCGTAGGTATGGTGCCTGACGCTTCCTGTCTCCCGCCTCGACTCTAGCTAGCAGGCATGGTGCCTTACGCTTCCTGTCTCCGGTCTCGAGCTAGCAGTCATGGTGCCTGACGCTTCCTGTCTCCCGTCTCGAGCTAGCAGTCATGGTGATTGACGCTTCCTGTCTCCCGTCTCGAGCTAGCAGGCATGGTGCCTGACGCTTCCTGTCTGCCGTCTCGAGCTAGCAGTCATAGTGCCTGACGCTTCTTGTCTCTCGTCTCGAGCTAGCAGTCATGGTAACTGACGCTTCCTGTCTCCCGTCTCGAGCTAGCAGGCATGGTGCCTGACGCTTCCTGTCTGCCGTCTCGAGCTAGCAGGCATGGTGCCTGACGCTTCCTGTCTGCCGTCTCGAGCTAGCAGTCATAGTGCCTGACGCTTCTTGTCTCTCGTCTCGAGCTAGCAGTCATGGTGACTGACGCTTCCTGTCTCCCGTCTCGAGCTAGCAGGCATGGTGCCTGACGCTTCCTGTCTGCCGTCTCGAGCTAGCAGTCATAGTGCCTGACGCTTCTTGTCTCTCGTCTCGAGCTAGCAGGCATGGTGCCTGACGCTTCCTGTCTCCCATCTTGAGCTCGCAGGTATGGTGCCTGACGCTTCCTGTCTCCCGTCTCGAGCTCGCAGGTATGGTGCCTGACGCTTCCTGTCTCCTGTCTCGAGCTCGCAGGTATGGTGCCTGACGCTTCTTGTCTCCCGTCTCCATCCAGCAGGTCACGGTGCCTCTTGCACCAGGTTCTATTGTCCTCCAGTTGGCAGGAACTCTGGTAGTTTTCAGGCTGAAAGGGCTCCATTGCTTGTTGGCACAAACCTCATTGGGAAGAGGCACTCCTGGGTGCATGCATTTACAGTCCGTGCTACACTATGCTGCAATGCCCTCAGCCTCTTCTGTGACAATCATCGGGCATTGTGACATCACAACTCATCTGTTCTACGTTATTACAGTTCCAGTAGTGATATAATATTCCTTTTACAGGTGAATCGGGAATTAATAAGAACATTATTTAAAGTTTTTTTTAAAAGGTTGCCATCTATTAAAAAAAAAAGAACAGAACATAACAAGTACAAAAACACCAGTCAAATGTATTTCCTTTTTAGACTTCTTTTGCCGGTCTAATGGGTAACTAAAAGCATATCCAGGCTGTCATCAGCTGCCCAGAGGTTTCCTTTGCTGGAGTTCTAGAGCCAGTGGGTGAATTCCTAGAGGCGGGGGGTCCCGGATTTGGCAAGAATAACCTATTTCCTAAACCTGCCCCTTCTTTAGATACCGGGAAAAGCGTAATGCTCAAAGCACAATGGGGTTCTCAATTGGGAAGCGAGGAGACCTCTTTCCCATGGACTGGGAAAGACACAAGAAAGACTGGGAAAGGATTTTAAAGTGCTTGCACAGTGGCAAAGGATAATGGTGATTTCACACTTTCCAAAAAAAAAAAACAACTCTACCAACGTGACAGACAAAGGGAGTTGAGACGATCTTTTGACACTGGATTTGGAGCAACCCTCTGGAATCATAGCTTGTGGCCACCTATAGAGCAGAGGAACCATGGAATAAGGGTGGTGTCTGGTTTAAACGACTGCCTTTTTTATGTACATGTTCCTCTTGTCCGGGTTTTTCCACTCCCTCTTTCTTCAGGCAATTGTGTGCCCCCTCAAGGCACCACTCTTTGCCAAGGTTACTCTCTTTCAATGTATCCCACTGCCCAGCACCTGCTCCCCCTTTCCAATGTGCCACCCTTTTCTCTGCCGAGCACCCTTCTGGGCCCGTATCCCCCTCAACCACTCCCCATTCTGTCTACTCACCCTGCCTGCACTCCAGTGCAGACCTCCACTGAAGGCCCAGCCTTCAGAAGAATCCACGCCCTAACCTTGCAGCCACCTGCACTGATGGCAGTCTGCTAGTGGCCAGCACAGGCTATGCACACAATGTGGGTTGGGCCTATCAGTGGTCGGATTATCCACTTATATATTATTGGTATAAGTGTGCAATGGTTTTCTTCCTGTGGTTACCAAATGCTGGGGGAAGGAGAACACACAAATCATCATTCTTCACTTTGCTCTCTATGCCCAGAAATATTCAGAAAGCAACACCCTGCATTAACATTCTGGGGGAGCTACTTTCTTTCGGAATTGTGCCCGGCCAGTCGGGACCCACTACTATTAAGAAGGAGAGACGCCTTATAGAGGAGACAATTGACCCACTAGAACTGAGAAGCACCAAGACTGTGCCATGCAGACTTAGGGCAGTTAAACGGGTAGAGAGGACTTGCAGGTCTATGCTTGGCATGCTGGGCACGCAAAGGCCAACTCAGAAAGACTAACCAAGACAACATGTTACAGTTTTAATGCATACCCTCACATCTACAAAGCATGCAGTTGGCTTCAGCCCCTGCTGCCCGGTGCTCAGCAGATACATATGACAGACACTGTGTCCATTTCTCTTTTCGAGTCATTAGTGATCAGAGCAGACTTACCTGAGCTAGACCTGGCCATTTAAGTAGCAGAAGGAGGCGTTGGAGAGAAAGGTCCAAGTTGACTGCTTTGGCTGCGCCAAAGATCATAAAGCAGAGAACAAGACCCAGTCTGGCCAGAGAGCTAATGACAAGATTTCCTGCCAGTAGAGCTGAGGCAGGGAGGAAGGAAGGAAACAACATCTATGACATCACAGACCCCCAAAACAATCACTCTGTTCACCAGCATAGATGCTCGCTTGCGCCTGGGCACAGAACATTTTGTCACCTACATATGAGACTGGTCATCTCGATAAGCCCCTCATCCACTTCTGTCACTGAGTGGCAGAAAGAAAGTCATTATAATTTGTTATTTATATAGTACTTTCGCCAAAGCGCTGTACATGGAACATTTGCATACAGTAATTATCACGCAACCGAAGTTGGTGCCCATTTATTGGCATTGGAAGGTTAAACGGCTGAGTTGACCTTGCTGGTATCTGAACCTCTGACCTGCAGATCACACCCAGATAACAACAATGAGAACTCAACCTGCTGGGCTATCTTACACCGTCAGCCTTGCAAGACAGGCAGCTAAATTCTAAGAATTTCATTGAAATTTGAATGTGTCTCATTACAGCGTATATGCAGTTCAACTATAAGTCCTCTACAATCTCCTTTGTCCTGCAACATGACCAGCGTCATACATTAGTGCGTTCTGGGACTATAGATGGACAACTGTTGGAGGCCCATTTCATTATGATTCTTCTTGCTAAGAGTGGAGAACAACAGCCTTAGGCACCAGTTGGGTGCATACATGGAGACAAATAAATATAACAAGGGACAAAGGGGTAACTCCAGGGAGGGAACACGATAACCAGCACGCCTGACCTAGGGGTATCTGGGCGCTTAGGTGAAGATAGTGGTTACAGGAAACACTATATATATATATATATATATATATATATATATATATATATATATATATATATATATATATATATATATATATATATATATATATATATATATATATATACATATTACAGATAGTAGGTAGAGGTAAAATACAGTTTACAGATACATGTTGCAAATGTATAGATTTAACATAATGAAAGGGTGCAGGGTAGATGGGGAGACTTTACAATAATGGGATATGAGAACGGGGAGAGAGAGCTGTACATGAGGATGAAAAGGGTAAGGTGTGGTTACTTTTTATTCAGTGACCATGTGATGACATGGCTTCTGAATTTTTTGAAGGTTGGGCTGGTTTTAATATCCTGTGGAAGTGTATTCCATAGATTGGCGGCTAGAACCGGGAAGCTAGTTCCGCCAGCTCTTTTTAGGTTGTAACTGGGCACCACCAGGCAGAAAGTGTTAGTGGATCTTGTGAATCTGGCTGACCGTTTCAAAGTGAATTTGTCCGTGAGATGAGGTGGGGCTTGGTGGTTCAGAGCTTTGTAGTTGAGGCAGATGGTTTTTAGGTCAACTTTCTCTTGTATGGAGAGCCATTTGCAAAGCTTTCTAGTAGCCGAAATGTGCTCTCTTCTCTGTATATTTAAGGCAGCTCTGAGCGCATTATTTTGCATAACCTGTAGTTTGTGAATTATGGATTTATTAGCTCCTAAATAAAGGCCATTGCAGTAGTCCAATTTGGACTGAATAAGTGCTCGGGCCAGTATGAGGCAGCTATTAGAAGACAGTAGAGGTCTGCAAGCCCTGATCAGCTTGCCAGTGTAGGCGGTGGCTGAGGCAGTCATATTGATCTGTTTGGTTAGATTGGTATTGGCATCGAGGTAGAAACCAAGAGTTTTTACATTTTTGAGTATGGGAATACTATTCCCATCAATGAGGATGCTGTTGTAGTTGGGACTCATTTTGGACAGGTTGTTAGGTGAGCCAACTAGGGGCAGCTCAGTCTTATCATTCAGGCAGAGGCCATGTGTGGCCATCTATGCCTGAATGATAGTGTAGACTTCGTTAATCCAACAAACATCTGTGTCATATGAGCCTGATAATGTTAGGAGTATCTGGGTGTCATCTGCATAATTTGTGTAGGTGACACCCAGATGATTCAGTTTATAAAATAAGGGCCTTGTAAAGATAAAGCCAGACTGTCGAGTTCCTAGTAGTTGGTTGTTCTCAAGATAGTCTTGAATTTGCAAGTATGCAACTCTATCTAAAATTTTCAATAAGAAAGGGACTGTGGTGATTGTTCTATAATTAGCAATATATATTTCTTGAGCAATAGGAGGACCCACGATTGTTTCCGGTTACTTGGGACTGAGTTGATGGCGAATGAGGAGTTTATTCGTTTGGTAACAAAAGGAGATGAGTCTCTATCTGCATCTTTTATGATCTGAGCTGGGCAGCTGTCACGTTTACAGTTAAGAGGGTTTCAGTGATGCTATCATTTTTTGTAACTCGGGAATGGTTACATTGTTGAATTTGAAGCCTGAATTGTGGTGTGCGGTTGATGGCATGATAGGGGGTGGAGGGATTGCCAGATGTAAGTTGGAGACGTTTGTCAGCTATTTTAGTCTGGAGCCCTATGATTTTGTTTGAGAGAGCATTTTGAATGCTAGTGCACCAAGGTTTATCCTTGGTGCAAGTATATGAAGGTGGATTAGGGTTTTCTAATTCCTTTAAAATGTTAAATAATTCTTTGGTAATGGAACCAGCTTGGTTTATTCTGAGGTTGAATGTTTCTTTTTTGGTACGGATTATCTTGTTTTTATAGGAGGCTGTGATGTTGGTTAGGTTGGCTTTATTTTCTGTAGAGGGGGTCAATTTCCAGAGTGTCTCAAGTTTTCTTTTTTCTGTGCGTAGTGTTTTAAGTTCAGGAGTGAACCATGAGTTCAGATGTGCTCTAGGTTTACCATTGCACAGTTTTAATGGGGCTATGGTGTGTATGGCTGTGGTCATTGGGTCGTTGTAGGTGTCAACCAATAGATTCAGGTCAATAGTGGCAGGTAGTGCATTAAGTATTGGGACTACCAGGGGTATTATAGCCTCAGCTGTGATATTGCGTTTGTTCCTAGTGGGACAAGGTGGCGCAATGTCGGGCTTTTTAGGCTCTCGGTTGTTGACATTGATTTCTAGGGAAGGGAGATGGTGATCAGTTCACACGAGTGCTGAATAGTCCTTAAGGGTAATATTGCAGTTGAGGTCTGCTACCCAGTCAAGTATCCTACCTTTCTCATGAGTGGGTAGGGTGCTGATTTATATGAAACCTTGTTCTGCTAGTGCATTGGTTAAGGAAATGGCTGGATGGTCATTGGGGTCATTATAGCCAAGGTTGAAATCACCTAGGATGATGTTTTGCGCCATGGTTTTGGTGTATTTCTGCTATTAGTGACGTAATGTCTTCTTTAAACGATGCGGGAGGCCATGGGGGCCTATATATCAGGTGTATAGTGATAGTGTTTTTAGGGGACATTTGGAGCTTGACAGAGAGGAGTTCACAGGATGTTAGAGTAGAGGACGTGGTTAATCTCATGTCAAGGGTAGATTTAAAGATGATGGCTATTCCTCCCCCTCAAGCATTGGGTCTGTCAGCTCTGAGGATGGAGTAGTTGTCAGGGACAGCTAGAGTTAGAAATGGTCCAGCTCCGTCATGAATCCATGTTTCTGTCACGGCAAGAAAGTCAAGGTTGTTGGTCAAAATGATATTAGCAATTTCAGTTGCATGTGCGACAAGGGACCTAGCATTTAATAGTGCTCCTTCTAAGGGTTGTTTTTGAATTTCGTTCTTGATGTGGCAGGGGCTGTCATCGGAAGGTTTCTTTGTGGGCGTGTGGGAGTTTTTACGTATGTGTTTAGGTTTGTTGGAGACTGTATGCATTTTGCTTGCAGTTTTGGTGAAGGGTTTGGCATGTGGGTTGTTATTCCTGGGGTTTGTAGTACCTAATCTATTATTCCGCTCGGTTATGTCAGGGTAGGTGGGAGGTATACCTACTAGCAGTTTAGTTGTATTGGGTGTGTCAAGTTTAGGATTGGGTGTAATTTCATTAGCAGGGCATATTATGTGAGATCTTAGGCGGAGGCACCTAGTCTTGTCCTGGATGGGATAAGAGAGGTTGTTTCCAAGTTTAGAATGGAGCAGGACATGCTCTGTAATGTGTGGCTTGGTGCATATTTTATTCTCATATGTGCCGCCAGTAGAGCTGGTCATGTGAGAGTGGTAGGTGTCTAGTGGAAATGGTGACAAGGAGGGCAAGAATGGTGTAGGGCAAATGATGGGGTGATGACGGGGGCATGCAAGTTTGGACAGACCATTTTTGTAGGCTATGTAATGGTTACCAAGGCATGGTATACTGTCTTGTAAAATGCAGTACGGGATCATGATTAAAGAGAGCCAAATTAGCATAATGGGTGGGTGTTGTGTAAGGAGCGTGGTGTGAGGTGAAGGCTCGGAGAGGCTAGTAGTTGCTGAAGTATCTGCTTGCAGGGGGGACGTGTGTAGCAGTGTAGCAAGTTCAGCACTTGCTGGGCAAGTGATCGCGCTAATGAGCAAAGTGCCTAAAAATGCAGTAATTACATAGGGTTACTAGGAATTACAAGCATGTGCAGGTACAGGTGGTTGGTTATCGTAGCAAGAGTCAACAGTCATAAGATAGTGCAAGACATACCAAGCAGTGAGAGATAAGCAATTTCAGAACACGCTTGACTGATGCCAATCGGGCTGTGTCAGTAAGTTTTGCTAATAGACAGGTAGGCTATATTAAGACATGCATGGCAAGTGACAAATAGGCTATTGCAATACACTCTTAACTGATGCCAATCGGGCTGTTTCAGTGAATTTTGCTAATCGAAAAGTAGGCAATTAGGACAGTTCTAGCAGATGACTAATGGTGAAGTCAAAACATATTTAGGTGAGGGCAGTAAGGCTGTTTCGGACAATCTAGCTGACAATGTTGGGCTATTTCAGTACACGTTAGGCAGAAGACATGTGGGCTGTTCAGGCGCGTTTAGCTAATGATAATAGGAAACGTTGGGTTAAGTCTGGGCTAATGTGGAGACATTGCAGAAAGGCCATGGTTAAGCTAGTGTAGCTATGCGGTGCCTTGCGGAGTATCTCAGCTACTTTCACAGTCATACATTGTTAATGGTAACACAGGTTACTAGATAAACTAGCGTCATTGTAGCAATTTATGGCCATGTAGCATGTAATGTAGATGGCATTAGATAAAGCAGTGTATACAGGAGTAAACGTTCAGGCGTAAGAGACATACAGTATGTTAACACGAGTCAAGACACAGGGTCAGACTGGCACATGTAGTAGCACTGAGCATAGATGCACTGCTATGTGAAAGCTGCGCGGGAGTGCACACATTGTGCAGATCAAGTGTAGAGAAACTGCCTGATGCTTCGAGTGCACAGGGTCAATCGTGTGTTGTTAAGGGCCTTACAGTAGGAAAGGGTTAAGAGTCAATGGATTTAGATACTGTTCAGAGTTCCAGTTAAAGTGGGTAGCTTACCACACAGGGGACACAGCAGCAGTGGGAGATGTTTATATGTTCCAGTCACAACTGACGAAGTATCCTGACTCTGTCAGCTCTGAACAGGCTCAGGACAGGAAGCTGCCTTAGTAGGCCTGCCGGCGAAGGTAATTGGCTAATGTAGATTCGCTCCTTCAATCACAGCTGTCTCAGCTTGATGGATGCACTGGTTGTAGGTAACATATTTCAAGCGGCCATCTTTAAAATGCAGGAGCCTCGTGGAGCCTGATGGACGCTGTATGTAAATACAGTAATTTCTCTGCATTAACTGGCGGCAAGGAAGGAAGGCTGATTTAAAGGGGCTGACTTCCGATTTTCCGACGCAGAGCAATGTTCAAAACTGCTCATTTTCAGAAAGCGCAGGATAAAGGTGCGACTACCTGGTTGAGTAGGGGATCCATCCCTGGCCTCACCTGATGAGAAGGGGCACTGCTCCAGCAGTGGCAGGGGGGTCCTGCAGCTCCAATGATCCGGGTGCAATATGGTTGTATGACAAAGAAATGTAGCCAGGTTTTAATAGCTGCCAATGATCACAATGTAGCCAGGCGGCAGTGCGCTGAAATACTAAACGTCAACTGAATAGCTATTAACCCTTCTTTGTCAGCATGGGGCTAATATAGAGAAAAAAGGTACTGCAGACACCCCAAAGAGGTAACACCCTGAAGGGCTCCTGTAAATGCAGCATTTAAGGTCCCTAATTAAAGGTGTAAAGGTGTATATTGCCAGCATGGGTGCACTTGTTGCCCCCAACCCTGAGGTTCGGGCACTTTTCAACCATAAAAATGGAAAGGCCCTGACACCTCTCCTGTTCACTGGATACGGTAAACAGCATCAGCAAATCCCAAAGGCTGAACAGCATAGCGCTGGATCCTACTTTGCAACACATTCAGTTCTATATATAAGATGCATTGTTGTAGATAAAAACACATCAAGAGCTCCCGAACCATTTTGGAAGGCTAGCTCTGAAATAACAGAAGAGTCTGATACTGAGAGCTGGAAAGCTAATCCCGCCGTCACCCCTGCACCACACTCTCCTCTTTCTGGAACTTGAGGGTAACATGGGGACCATGCTCTCCAACAGCAGGCTTCCACACAGGTACTCATGGTCATGCCATATCATATCAGGTTTGGCTACTCACGCCCTCTCGTGGCCACCATACAGTGGGCAGCTCCAGTGTGAGAGCAGCTTCATATTGACTTGAATGCACCTCTACATTATATGAGCCCCCTGGGCCAATGGTGTGCAGCCTACTCACACACAAGACTTCAAAATCTCGTGAAGCTTGTTTTACATAACCCCATCCTGTATTGCTGTGATGACGGACATCAAAGAGAGAGACCCCCATGCTTTCTGGTGTTCCAAAAGGGTGTCCAGTCCACTTCCAAGGACACGACTTCTTACAGCACTGCTATTCTACCATGTGTGGTAATTGTAATGTCAGTAGTGTTAACCCAGAGCTTGACCCTGCCAGCATCTGACAAAGGCAGCCACAGTGACTGTCCAGTGCACCATTGTGGCACCTGGTGTTACAAATAATTGCACAACTGGTGTTCACTCATCTTGCTTGCTCCGTTGGACACCGTTGTGGTGTAACTCTTGGAGTGATCACTCATATTGCTTGTTCATTTGGAAGTTATCTTAGCATCACTGATTTGTGGCGCACCTCATAGACTGATTACTCATCTTTGTTGCTAGGTTGCAATTTACCCCACCCTATCTACGTTGTGCGTACCTCATACACTGATCACTCACCTTGCATGCTCTGTTGGAATTTACCTTACCATCACTATTTTGTGGTGCATCTCATGGAGTGATCACTCATCGTGCTTGTTCAGTTGGAATTTACCTTACCATCACTGTTTTGTGGTGCATCTCATGGAGTGATCACTCATCTTGCTTGTTCAGTTGGAATTTACCTTACCATCACTGTTTTGTGGTGCATCTCATGGAGTGATCACTCATCTTGCTTGTTCAGTTGGAATATACCTTACCATCACTGATTTGTGGCGCACCTCATAGACTGATTACTCATCTTTGTTGCTAGGTTGCAATTTACCCCACCCTATCTACGTTGTGAGTACCTCATACACTGATCACTCATCGTGCTTGTTCAGTTGGAATTTACCTTACCATCACTGTTTTGTGGTGCATCTCATGGAGTGATCACTCATCTTGCTTGTTCAGTTGGAATTTACCTTACCATCACTGTTTTGTGGTGCATCTCATGGAGTGATCACTCATCTTGCTTGTTCAGTTGGAATATACCTTACCATCACTGTTTTTTTGGCGCAACTCATAGCTTGGGAGTGTTGTAGGGAAAGACAAAGTAGCTACCACATAGGGGGTAATTGCAAGAACTATGGCAGCTGCCTGAAGCTACTGACATGCCCATGTGAGGACTGCCACAGTGTAAGAACTCAGCAGGTGAGCACACCTTCACTGATCAGAAGGGTGTTGTCCAGATCCATGAGAATCATCAACGATCTAACGAGCACAAATGTGACTTATTGGTAGAAACTTATTCTGGGGTGCAGCCTGGTGTATTCTGATTGGAAAAAGAGAGATATCTAATAAAAATGGAAATCTTGAGTACATTTTCAGTTCAGACCATGGTTGGTGTGTGTTAACTATTGATCGCACCATATTAATGACATCTCTTTCTCAAATATGATCAGGGCCTCCAAAGGCATGCCACTTAGCATTTGCAATTTACAGCACATACGAGACGTACCCAAATGAGCACAGATATATATTTCTCATCTGCAGGGAATATTTTCTAAAGACATGCAAATCGGTGAGGCATTACCAGCACCTGCAAGATGTAAACAAAGCAGGCACTACAGCAGGTGTGCTAACGCTTGCAGTCTAAAAACACGTATTTGCAGGTCACCATAGTTCTGATAGAAATCTGACTGCGGTTGTTGGATGAATCCTCAGATAGCTCACTGTAGCTTTAAATATATCAATTTCATTTTCGTACAGTGCTCCAGAGTGGCAGATCCAGCTTGTACCCCAAATAATCCGTAGGGGCATCAATGCTATGGTGAATAAAGCAGGTCACCAGAGGGAGGCATACCTTTCATTAAGGTTGACTGGTGGCCATGCCCCTTAACCTGAAAGTCCCACCCTAGCCATTTTCCCTGTCCCGGAGGTCCGCCCCAGAAGCCTTGGCCCCCATGATGCCGACGTTTTGCCCCCTGAAGTGACATCATTCGCGGTCATCTATGGGCTGGCAGAGAGGAGACCCCTTTCCCAGAGGCTCTTCCCCACTTTTTGACCTGTTGATTTTGGAAGTCATTTTCCAAGTAACTATTGAACTCTAACTCTGGAAGCTGCTGCTTTGAGCCCGTTTGACCCCTGCCCCTTGACCCAGAAGTCCTTTCCCCGAACAATGTTGATCCCCAACCCCTGAAGTAATTTCCCTGAGCCCCTATTGACCCTGAGCAGGAAGTCCTGCACCACTCTCTGAGAACCCTGACCTAGGAAGCCTTTCACCACCTTTTATGATGCCTGTTGCTAACAGTGCCGGTGCTTCCATGAAAACTGCGCCTACCAGGGCCGATGCGCTGGGCAGGTCAGACGTGCCGGGCGCAGAGGCCCCAGCAGGCACAGTTGTAGTCTGCCAGTCTGGGATGGGTGCAGGTACGTTGCTACCGGCACCATTCATTCCTGACCAGCACACTTGTAATGAGGCCCTAAGACTTTAAATGGATATCATGAATTGCAGAAAGTCATGAGGAATTTATACAAAGAGGTTTAAGGAGCTTTTTTTGCTGATTTTAACCATCACAGCAATTCTGAGATTAAGGAACATTCTTTACTGACCATTACAGAAACCCTGGATTAAGGAACTTTCTTTAATGACTTTAACCATCACAGAAACACCGAGAAACACATACCAAGAGGATTAAAGAAGTTGTTTTTTTTAAACTTGAACTGAACAATTTTTGCCTTTTTTTGCAACAAATAACTTTGCCTTGAAAGGAAGTCCGGTAAGCCTGACAAAAGGGAAATCCATCAGAAGCTGAGCATTCTGGTATTTTTCTTTGGTAATCTATCGTGGTATGGCCAGTTAGAAGTAGGTTTTTGGACAGAGGATATACTATTTATTTTGACTTTTGATGACTGTTGAGCACACTTAGTTAGTTTGTTATGTAGGTAAAATCGCCTTTGCAAAAGGGATAGTTAGGCCTTTTCTTTATTATTTTGAAATAAACACCATTGAAATGTCCTGAGTGCGTCTAACTCCTTCTGGTTCACCACAGTATAAACTTACTTCTAGGACAATCTTCCTGAACTCCAAGCAGTACATCTGGATTAATGTTTAAGCCCTGCGTATACATGCATAGAATCATTTCTGTATAGTTTCATTAAACAAAGATATCGATAAAATTTCTGAAAGTCCTTACCTTGACAAACGACACCCGTGCAGATGAGTCACGTGTATTAGAAACACATGCGTTAACACCTGGCTACCTTTGATGAAGGAAATTTGGCGCACATATGAATATGACATTGAATCTTTCAGTTTGCATCCCTGTACACGTGAGTATGTTTCATTTTACCCCATGCTTAATGAACATTTTAGTAGCAAAGGGCCTCATCATGAGTGGGCAGTATCCTGACGGTAAACCCGCCGGGGTACCGCCCAATGCAATTAGCATTACGGTGCCGGATCCCAAGTTGCTGTGGTGCGGTAAATCCTCATTTTTCTCAATTCCATAGGACTCAATGGGGAATTTTCGGCGCAATTACCGCAGTGCTATTTGCGCCACAGTAATTGAGCCGAGAATGGGTGGAAAGTCAGCCGATTTACCCCTAGCTCAGAGCTGGGGGAGAATCCTCTGAGTCTCCCCAAACTCGGGATTGGGGTCGAAGCGGTAATGTGGCGGTAATAGAGGCCCAAAGGCTTGTTGTTGTTTGATAGAGAATTGTACAAGTGTATATGTATGCAAAGTTAGATGCGGGGATACAGAAACCGACTTTATTACGCTTTTAAAAAATGGCCCAAAAAATAACACGCTGTGTGACTTTATGACAGCAGCTGAAGATAGCCCATGTCTTGAAACATTTATTTGTTTTAAATCAAATGTATGTAAAATGGTTATGCGTGTCATTTTTTATTGAGGTATGCACCAGTAACATGGGGAATATTTAATGTTGCAAAAACTCTATTATAATAAATAAGAGGTTGGAAGCTACGGGGGTGCAGAATCGCCCAGGTGGAGAAAGGGCCTCCTAAAAGAAGCTTTGTGAAAGAGTGGTTAAGTGGCCAAACTGCACCTCCCTGTATAAGAGTGCTAGAAAAAGAACAAAAGATGAGCCTCCATAGTAAACAACATTGATCAGCAATTTTAGGCTGGCCTCATAGACACAGAGACATTGGTCAAACCTAACAGCGGCGCTCAATACATTTGAACAGTTCTGGATGTATTGTCTACGTTTGGCTTTGGTGAAAAACTAGGCCACGAGTCAATGCAGATTTTAAGGCCATATTAAGTAAGGGAAGAGTTCCTGCAAAACTGCAAACAGATGCTGTTAACAAACCGTTTCAGTGCCAAAGCAGTATGGAGTGCATCACCTGATAACTTATACAGAGGGAAAAGCGACGTTTGCTGAACTGTTTAAGAGAACCTTAAAAAGAAGAACATGGAGATATTTAATGCCCACAATACTGAGCCTTATGCAGATGTTTTGCTTGATTTTATTGAGGTGTATAATAGGTGTTCATATCACCATTAAGAGAGACCCCAAATCAGTAACCTCTGAAGATCCTTTAGCGGTGTTGCAAGACGTTTATGCTAAAAGGTTCACAGATAAAGTGAAGGAATCATTTATGAAAGTAGGCAATCATGTCAGGGTGACTAAGCTAAAAGGTGCATTAACTAAGGGCTAAAATGACTCCTACACAGAGGGCATGTTCATAATTAAACAGACTGAGGTGAAAGAAGGGTGGTGGGGCATATACAGGCTGACTGATTACGATCCGGAAGATGTAAATGGTAGCTTTTACAGCCAGGAGTTACAGAAAGTTCCTCACGACCCACGACCAAGTCTATTGTTTGGAAAAGATTATACAAAAGAGGGGCCAGGGTACCTGGGCCTCATTATGAGTTTGGCAATGTGGCTAAAAACGGTGGTAATGAAGTGTTAACAGAGTTACCATTGCATTTCCGGCCCGCCAAACTATGGGCTTGGCAGTAAGGTGGAGGAAAATCCTCCAGCAAAATGCGAGAGGTAATTCTGCCAGTTTACCACCAAAAAAGCTGCCATTTTGCCAGAATTAGTACTGGTGGTAATACCACCGAAATCACCATGGAGTCCTATGGGACCTAACCCTGCCATGCCACCACTTTTAATCTGGCGAAAATTCCACTGAACCCAGTGGCGGTAACAGTAAATATTAGTTTGGTGGTATCTCAGCAGATTTTCTGCCGAGATACCACCAAACTCATAATTAGTTCAAACTACATGGTCAAGCAGCTGTGGCAAAATAGCAAAGGATGTAATAGGAACTGCTTCAACAGCTGTGGCTAATCGATTCAACAAACCACCTCAAGAGGACTCCAGACTTGCTTATGTCAGATAAAAAGATTGAAAAGGATACGTTGATGATCAGGACGCCCCAGGCTGCGAAAGCCTCCTAAAAAGAGAAGGAAGAGTTCTAGAGTCTCTCACCAAAGAAAAAGAACATACAAGAAGAGAAGTAGGCATAAGATTAAAATAGAGCTGTAAATTAAATTGTTTTTAAGAAAGATTTGAAAAAAAAGTCCTGACCTATGCCTGTGTCTTGAACTTGATAAATCTGATATGTGTGCTTTAGAACCTACACAGACTAGCGTTGAAAATGGTGTCTTGGTGGAAATGTTGACATTACCAGCTTTGTCACTGCTATCGTCTGCAGAGGCTTTTATATCGGGGTCTGCAGACATTTAATTAGACCCGAACAACAATGTAATGGATCTGGTTTGCAAAATAACAAAAGCAGATGGGGGAAACATCCCTGCAGATGCTAAAGTGGCACACATCGCTCATCCTATAGTGACTATTTTTGAGGTTGATGTTACCCTTGAAGATCGACTGAAAACGCAAAGTGATAACATGTGCGTGTATAGGGAGAACATTGAAAGCATCTTAAATGACAGCAACAATATTTGAGACACTCTAGCTATCAGCTGCCTTATTTTACTAAGACACATGCACCCATTTAGACGATACTGCCCTGGATGGTTCTAACACAGGCTATATGAAGAGAGCCTGGTACGCACCCCAAAGCCGTAACTTTGACTTAATAGGCCACCTACACTCAAATCTGTTTTTTCAAGATAAGCTGCTTATTAACAGAATTGATCTTAAATGTAAATTGCCCCTGGACAAAGACTCGTTTTGCCTTATTAGCAGTGATGCAGAACTATTCAAATGGGCAATAGCGTCAGCCAGTTTGTTTGTTAAGCGTGTTTTGGGGGAGGAAGGATAGCTCAGGGACAACACATTTTTCTTGGATGCAAGACAGCACAGAACAAAACCAAAAACTTAGGAACTATCAAAAATATACTTTATTAATGTGAAGTTATACTATTTGTAAATGAAGAAAAAAGAAAGACATAAAAGTGTGTATCTCATGTGATTATGATACAATAAAGTGTTCTCTATTTTTTTAAAGAATGTTTGTGGTCATTTAGACTATGTGACATCATTATAAATGACCAATTACACACACATTATGTGTAACATAAGGCTACGACAAATAAAGTGTGGGTTAGCCTCGGGTTTGCATTATTCAAAATGCAAGGCTGACACTTTTTGGCCTGCACAGTATGAGGAGCCAGGAAGGAGACACGGATACAGACGACTCACGGTTTTGGCCATAAACCTTTATTGAAACAAAAAGGGTTTGAAAAAAGCTTCTCTATCCCTACGCTAGGAGATTTTTCTCTACCTCAACAAAAAAAGAACAGGTCTGTCCTTTGTCAAGATGTCCAATAAAATATGTCCTGTGTCCGTTATCCTATTCTGGCCCTCACACTCTATACTGACTCTAAGGTGCAAAGGGTATTGTCTTTGACTCTTGAAAAGTGTTCGAATGTTCAAATTCAACCAAAAGATTCAACTCCAACAAAAAGGTTCCACACAGACAATGTTCATAGTTCTCGGGTACAATTATTCCCTTCCCCTGATTTCTATTCTTCTTTAAGACACAACTCAGAATACTGAGGCTAAGGCTCTTCCTATGGATTCCTTTTACCTCAAGTGTGAAAGGTATAGTTCTTCCTAAGGATTCTCACAGTTCACAAACTAAAGGGCAGACACCCTCCTTGAGTTTCTTATCACTATTCACACACGTGCATGGGCCTAGTATTCTCCACTGCCAGGGCTTCATGCAATCTTCCCAAACCACTTCTCTTCACCTGGTATGCTTTCCTCCCAAGTCTTTTCCACAACAATTTACACGTTTATCTTCACCTGGTATACTCTTCTGCCTGGACTTTTCATGCATTTACTTTTAAGCATTTACCTTCACTTGGTGTACTCTCCTGCCATGCCAGGACTTGTTATACATTTACTTGTTAACATTTACCTTTACCTGGTCCATTATCCCTACCAGGACCTTTATGCACCTTTATGCATTTATTTATGTTTTCTTTCTTTTATCCATGAAACAACTTTGGCCAATTGTTGGCGTAGGGTTTCTGTTTTGAAAGCATTTGTTTCAACAATGGTTCCCTCTTTCATACAATGAGGGTTTGCCCTTTCTCCCAGTTCATTCTCATTTACTCAGTTTTCTCTTTTTTTTATTAAGGTGTGGGTCCAGCGACCCCTCTGCATTATTACTTGCAGGTATGTTTGCCTTCTTACTTTCGGTTTACCCTGTTGAGCAGCGCACACTTTCAGGCAACCCGGTAACCCTGTTGATTTCCCTGAGCTTACCGGTTGCTGTTAGTGATTCCCATGCCCCTCCACTGCCTTTACTCCCTGGTTGCTAGCTTGACGTGTGCCTAGTCAACCGTTGTACGTCTGCTGACTCGGTATACGGTTTCCGTTGCCTTTCCCTCACGAGCAATGCGCTGTCTGCCTTCTCGCTTCCTCTGCTGCTGTTTAGATGTGCTCTGACTCCATCTCCTGCAGCGTTTACTTCCCCACTATGCCGACTGCATTCTGTGTAGGACGCCGTGTCCTTGAGCCACTGCAGCTCTCCCTTCTCCCTCTCAGCTGCTGCGGCAGCAGTTTTAAAGGTCCCGGGCTGATTGGATTGTTTCCAATGACTAGACCGTTCTGTGGGCTTGCTGGCCTTTGTGATCCTTATTGCTCGATCTCTCTTCCTCATCTCAGTGGCTAGTATATGGTTCTTTGTGTCATGTCGGGGAGTGTTTAAAGTAGGTTGGGCATGGGGTTGAGGGAGAATGTCACAACATGTCTTTAAGGCATGGGAAATGGGGGTTACTTCCCTGAAAGGGACTGAAGGGCATGTAACTCTCTCCAATGATGTCACCCGCCTCTCTGAGGGTCACCTCCCGCCATAGCCGCCCCCAGGCTCAGGATCATGTAGCAGCTGCCGTCCCCTGGCCACCTGTGGAGAGGCTATCCCAGGGAAAGGTGTGATGACATAGGTGGATTTGTCACAACAGTTACACGGCACTAACCTCCTGTGCTCCTTTCACCATAGTCCTATAATCCAGAACCCCAGAGGCCCAGAGCTAATGTCTGCCACTGTGTAAACCACAAAACTGATACAAATACAGTCAAATAGCACAATACGACTATATAAGGGGCTCCATTGCTGCTTGTTTTAAGCGCCAACAATTAGGAACAGAAGCCCAAACAACACGGCTGCACCTTTTCTAACTTGTGAAAATGTTTTGTGTTGCCTATATTTTCTAGGTGACTATTTGTAATACAGAAATAGTGACTCTTACTTTTCCAGCTTATTGGTCAAGTACTAGATGCCCTTTTGTGACCCTCAGAATGAAATAAAAAGCAATGGAGGACCACGTGAGAGGTATGTGTCAGGGGAATTCCGAGTTTTCTGTTTATCAGGCGCTGGAAAACACTAATTCTGTTTATTCCAATGAAATAAGAGATAAATACTTTCGCACACTGTGTCCCCTGCAGACGGTTATATTAGGCATGCAATTAGCATGTTATAGATGCAGTGTATATCGAAACTCAGCTTTTTGTGTGCAATTTATTACAAATGATATAAACTGTAGTTTATCACAGCTGCTGGCGACGAATGTGTTTAACTGCCCCATCATGGTAATGTGCTATTTTTATCAGTTGAATGGTCAGCCTGCTATGTTTAAAGCATCTGGGCCGCTATTATTACTTGTGCATTATGTGAAGCTGTTCTTTAAGACAAGCTTATCTTTATTTAGTAGATAATGTTTAAGAAGCCACCAGCCTTCCACCTCAACAAAGGACAAGTGTGTTATAGGGAATAAATCAATACAACTGCGTAATGGTTAAATCTTTTGTGAACATGAATTTATAGTTCATCACAAAATACACTCCTTTTTTACAGGGTGGGGACACATCTGTAGCCTTGTAGGTGTATAGTGCTATTTTTAAATCAAAACACGAGCAGTGGGTCAGGCACACATTTGTAGCAGCTAAAGCGACTCTCTGTTTGCCCAACAAGTTAAGAGATAAGCAGTACCGCCCTCTGTGGGGCTAGCTTTGCACATTTGGGACTGTGTATTTATGAATTTATGAACATTCAGAGAGATTTTTACATTGATGACAGACACATCATTCAGCTAATCGCAGCTGTTTATGATTTGGCAGATGGTGGCAGGGATGTCATTTCACAAAAATGCCAGGGGTAGCGGAAGTGACATCACATGACCCTTGACCTCTGATGACATCACAGGAAGTGATGTAATTTGACCACACCCTGAAGTGACATCACAGGAAGCGATGGAACACGACCGTTTACCCCTTGACAAAACAGAAAGTGGGATCACATAGCATTGTTTCTAAGTACATTATGAAAAGTATGGTTGCAATATTACTGTAACGTGATACACATTTCATACAAGAATGGATCACCATATGTATCTGCAGAAAAAAAACATGCTTTAACTGCAACTTGTGAAAAGCAAAATGCATTATCTAAAATGGATGATTATTCTACTCTAAATGCTTTTTGGAGGATTTTGTCTGCATTCTGAATTTGAGGTGTTTAAGAACAGACTAAATCAGTGACTCATCCCCTGAAGTGTTCCTGAAATAAACCTTTAATGAGTCTAGCAAATTATTGTATAGAATTCCAGAAAGACACATTCTTTGTTATTCCTATCCTTTCTTATTTAGGGTCACTGCTCAACGTGTTACACTTGTGCAACCCCCTGTGTTTTTTAAGAAGCCTGAACAAGAAAGCCAGCCACTCTAGAAAAAAAGAGCCACATGGCTTTGGCCTGGCCACAACCCAGGTGCTTCAATTTGTAAAAAAAAATAATAATAAAAAAAGTGTTTTTCTTTTTTAGGGGTAGGAAGGGAGACCACAGGGGTAGCAATGGAGAACTCAGTGGGTCGTAAGTGCGACCACTGGCAACCCCTAAATGACGTCAATGGATGTTGGAATGAATGCGTTGATTTGCCCAATAATAGTAAAATGTATAACTTTATTATTTTTGAAAGAGTGAGCCTGTTACCTGTTAAAGTCATTAGGGCCAGAATACATGTTACATTTTTGTACACAAGTGTAAGGAGAGGGTAACACAGGCTAGCTTCTTGTTTTACAGGGCAGTTTAGCCTGGAAAACAATTCTATTTTTGTTTTATTTATTTATTTTCCTAAGTGTGTACAGATCTAGAGCGTCACTACCGAGAGTACACACCGACGGGGCCACCCACAGACTGAAACCTTAAAAGAGCGAAAGCTAGTGTAAATTCTCAAACCAAACCATGCAACGTGTGTGCAGATCCGCAGACATTCCTACAGTTGTCAGCCTTAACAACAAACAAGCTAATCTTTTTATTTTTAACTCATTTTAAAGGCACAACATTGCATTTTATTTTAACTTAAAATAAATAATCATACAGCTTAGAAGCTAGAGTACGATTTGTAGATTTAGCAGTTTATAATAATATTGATCATTATCTAGCACTAGGGTTACCTCACTTCGCCCTCCAGATGTTTTGGACTACAACTCCCAACAGACATAGTGTAACCAACTCTGATACTGCATTTTCCTTTGATTTTTCTCTGCCCCCCCTCTGATGCAATTATACTAGGCTACAGCTGATCAGCCGTGTCATGCAAGGTCGCATAACTGTGGAATTCATGTTACGCTTCAGGATGCTGGCCGGCTCATGGTAGCTCCTGGGAAGGCACACAGTTGATGACACTTCTGGAACTGGATGGGATCCCAAGGCCAGAGACTGCCTCCCAGATAGGACATAGAAAGCATTTTGTGACTGCGGCAATACTCCTTCCCCTTTTCTTTCCCATGGACCTGTTTGCTTTTATATGTTCTGTTTTATGGGTGGAGAATAGTTTTAGCTACTCCATTTGTATATAAGGATGAGCCGCTCCTAGGGGCGGGGGGTAGAGCAGTGAGTAGCCCTCCGATGCGCTGGTCTGGTTGCATTATATGCCATTACTCTCTACTTCTGGTCTCCTGTGTATTATTTGTGTTTCAGTGCAAAAGGGGTTGTGGGGAGCAGGGCTAACCTGTAACATATTGTTGCCGATACCCGGGATCTCCCTTTCCTGACGTATGTTACTGGGGTATACACCAGGTAAGTGAAAAGAGTGTTTTTTGTTGTACATGTTGCACGCTTGACTTGGGGACTCTAGAGTGTTCAGGGACTCTAGGATTTATACAGAATTACCGCTGTATAGAGGCTGTGCCTCAGAGTGCTACAGTGGTACAGAGTAGGAAGGGCAACTACAGGGCCGTAATCGGGTCAGAGCATTCTTAGGCCGCTTTGATACAGTCAGAGAGCCGGTCATGGAGAGGCAGTGTAGGCACCCTGGCAGGGGGGGGTAGAAGACTCCTCCCCCACTTCCTGCCTGCCCATGCACTCTGGAACCTAGGTGGGGATACCTACTGGATCCCCCCCAAAGGTAAAATGCACACACAAACCTCCCCCTCCAGAATGGTAGAAGAAGAGCTAACAAAGAACAACCAAGCTAGTAAGGGTGTAAAAAGAAGGGAGGCCACAAGTTGGTACTTGTGTGCCCTTATTGTGCACTACCGAGGCTATGAACATAGCCTGCAATATGCAATATAAACAATACACAATAGTTGGTAGAACACGTCCAATGCCACCAGCCATAACTAGGTGATTGTCTATGTGACTAAAAAGTCACAAGAGCAGAGTGAATGGGGATTCTAAGTATCTGTTTGGCACTCCACTGAAGGTGGTGTGTGCCAATCTCTCAGATTATTGTGTTTTGTGAGAGACCCTAGGTATCTCTCTATCCTTAAGAACTGTAGTTACTTAAGGATATAGAAAACAAATCTTAAAGGAGGACCCCTTTGGCCCCCAGCAACACTGCCCATAAGGAGCTGTGTGCTGCAGTAGTAAAATACAGATGCCTTTAAGAGCTATGGAGCAGACAGACACCATAGTACATGTACATTACAAAGTATAGTTACAAAAGACAGAGCCCACAAGAATTAATGAGTGGAAAAAGGCTAAACTCATTCAGGATTTAAAGAAAAAAGTCCAGAAGTCCAGCATAAAGTGCTGGGGGTCTCACCAGGAGAGGGGATGAAGCACAATAATGAAACATTTCCCTAACACAGGGCTCTCTTTGATTCTCTGGTGAGGGCCGGTAACCTCCTCCCCCAGAGACAGCCGCATAGCAGGAAGCTTTCCTGGGCCCATTCAGGGTGGGTATATCCTCACACCAGGGAAATTCTTTGTTGTTCAATAGGAGGAAAGGGGGCGGGTATAGGATTTGCAGGAGTGCTCTTACAATGGAAGAAACCTTCCAACATTTGTTTCCCGGTATGAGGTCTTTATGTTGAATATTTTATAAAGAATGAACATATATCGAATATTTTCTAAGAATTTGTTTTGGAATACTGCACTTAAGGTGGGGTAAAGGGTTAAATATTATGGGGAAACAGTAGGGGTGGGTTTTTAGGGGTGGCAAACAGGGATTTGTGGGGGGCCCCCTGGAAAACAAGTCACTATATTTTTGTTATAAATGTTTCAATATACGTGCATTCTCTATAAAATGTATTGTTATAAAGACATGTAACCGTTTCTCACTGTCTCTCTTTCCCTTTCCTGTCACCCCCACTTCCTCTGGAGAATAGCACTTTGGGTGCAATAACAAGAGGGCAAAGTCCACTCCAGCCAGAAGTAGTGGTTGGTCCCCTAAAGTATACTCGCTTTAGACTAATCACCTGAGGACTTGTGTCTTTAAAAGAAGGAGTCTCGCACCCCGTCAGGAGAATTCCCCTCAGTTCCTCAATGATCCTTTAAGGTCAAAGAGATGTTCTGAAGAATCTCACATGGACATTTTTTGGGAACGTTGCACTGTCGAAAGCTCCCCGAGGTGAAGAAAGAACCGTTCCAGATAGAAGGAAGATCTGTCCTCTAAACACATTGGGAGTGACAAGTGCTGTGGACCAGAACCACCACACTGCAACCAATCTCCTATGCCAGAAGAGCAGAACCTGTCCTAGAGTAACCCCGAGAGTGTCTCGGGAGGATAACTCAGGGGCAAAGTGCTTGCCTTGGAAGCATAACGACACGGAGCAACACAGGTTCGATCCTCGGGTCTGCGCTTAGAAACCTCTGGGTATTAAGCATGTTATAAAAAACCAATCATATCATAGCATAACCTATCCTCGAGTCCTTTGCGAAGACCTCACAGAATTCTGGAGGGCCATATCAGGCAAAGCTCACTGTTCTCCCGCAATGAAAAAGTTGCTCCAAGTTCACTGGATCCTGAACGATAGGGATGGTGTTAGAGCTGGTGACTGTGCTCCTCCAACCAGCCAAACTATTGTACTGCATCAACATCAGGTTGACACTGCACCGTGTCCTCAACAAGCACATCACCTGTCAGGCCCGAAGCACCTGCTCAATGCCGGAACATGTATTGGATCTCTGGAGGGTCACTCACCAAATCTTACTGGGGTCACACATGGCTTGGCCCAGCTACCCTGAGACGCGCCACCTCATTGTATGTACATTGACGCACCCTCGATCACCAATTCACAACCACCTCCTGCTGACTCGAACCACTGGAGCATCACTCACTGGCCTCTTGCAGCGGCCACAGCCTGACTCGGCCAATGTTAAAGCATTTGTAGGACCGCCCCAACCTGCCTTACTTTAACCGCCGCCGTTTGACTACACAGAGCACCCTCATTCGCCGCTCCCTAACACCTGCTTACCGCAGGGCCTTCACGATCCTACATGCCCACTGAGCCTGCTCTGCTTGCATCCACGTTCGAACACGAGGCTAATGCATCAGCCGACAAAGAACTGGAACCAGGTACTGCGAATCGGAACTGCCCCCACGGTTCACTTGGGCCCAAGAGACTGGTTAGGCCATGATAGCTCCTGCTTCCAGTACATATCGTTTTATGGTTGTACCCTACCTACCACCCTTGGAACTATACGTACAGTGCTACTTTTTCCAGTCTGTCACATCTCCTCTGTTCTTTCCTTTGGGATGGGTTTTTGTATAGTAATCTTGTTTCATTCTACTTGTAGATGGTGTGTTTTATTAAAGTGTTTATAATTTTATAGAATCTTGATCCAACATTCCCTCTATTTTGGGTTGTGATACAGGCCCTCATTACGACACCGGCATTGGACCATGGTGCTTATAGCACCATGGTCCATGCCGGTAACTTACCTACTCCGCCATGGCGGAATGGGGAATTACCGCCCCATTCCGAGGTTGGCGGGGCAGTAATTCCCCATGCCGCCATGGCCCTTCCCCATTCCCATTTTTGCCCCATAGGGCTCAATGGGACTGGGGAAGGCGCTAATTACGGCACCGTAAATTACGGTGCTGTAATTAGCTCCTAGGTCCCTTTGCGGGTTGGTTTTTTAACACCTGCTAAAACCAGGCGTTAAAGTGCCACCCGCAAAGGGACCTCGTAATCAGGCGTTAAGGGTTTAACGGCGCCGCCACCTTTTACGGCGCCATTAACCCCTTAACGCCTGGGTTGTAATGAGGGCCACTGTGTTGTTTGTGTCAATAGCAGTTCACCTTAACACCCCTCATAAGAGTATAGCCTGCCCTAAACCCGTATTACCACAAAAAGGCGAAGGATGTATATCCCTTGATTGTCCCTGTTTTACTTTTATGACTGTGTAGTGTTTTGGTTTGTAGAAGTTTGAGGGCAGAGCAGACCATTTTATCCCTACTCATTTTTATTGTCCTGCGAGGCAGAATCCAATTCATCACACTGGTGGTAGAGGTGAGATTTGAAACAGACTGTTCCTACAGCTTAGCCAGCCAAAATAAGAGTGTGCAATTAACATTAGTTTTACACTGCTAAGGTACTTACCATGGATCTCGATATGAGCATGGGACTGGCCTTGACAGCAGTGTCTTGTGTGACCTCTTCCGAGAGCGGGGTCTCCCTCATAGTGGTACATTTAGGAAAGCCAAACTGTTCAAGTGCCTCCAAGCTTTAGAGGAAGCTAGTGGGATGGAGCACCTGGGGGATACGGAAACGGCTGAGGAGAGCGATAGTGATAGCGGGCAGAGTGATCGCCCATGGGTCTCGAACCTCCTGCAGGTCATGCTCATCGGGTAGAGCCAACACTGTTCCAGCACTTGACACGGACAGGCTCTACCTCATAAAGGAGAGGAGGATGGCCTGGGAGGAATAGAAGCAATGGGAATATGTGATTTTGTGCAAGCTGGAGCTCGAGGCCCAGAAAGAGACCTCAAAAACCTCTGGTTGAGAAGGGAGTACCTCTTGCGGTGGCTCCCAAGGAAAGCCTAGGCACCACCTACCCAAGGACTTAGTTCAGCCGGATAAAGAGGGGGGAAGTATATTTTTGACTTGATTGAAAAGCTGGAGTTAGCGGCAGCGCATCAGGAAGTTGCCCACAGTGTTTGGATTGTGTCTTGAGACGCGAGGAGAAGCCTGTACTGAGCGCAATGCTGGTCAAAGGATAAAACGGCAGCCCGCCACAAGTGCCAGAAATTCCCTGTAGGGAAAAAGTGTAGGTTTCTCCGTGTTATTTGTTGCTGTGGAGGACTTGCTTAAAAATATGAAGTCAGTCAGCCTTTGTGTCATACACTGTGAGCTGCTTTATGCAACCTCGAAGAGCGAAGATAAAACAGTGAAAATATCTTTGTGTTGCCAGTCTTAGCTGGGGTTTGTGGTCATAGTGGAGGACTTTCTCCAGATGACTCAGGTAATCAGCTGTAGGTAAGGGTGAGAGCCATTAAAATAAAACAACAGCTGTGATCCCAAGTGACTGCACTCTTGTCCTCGTCGGTAACATTGCAGCAGGAGATTGTTTTTTGGAGTTTGGACGTGGCATAAAGCGGCTTCAATCCCTGCATCCTCTGGGATCCAGTAAGTCTATGGGCCTCATTTCGAGGCAGGCGCTCCCGTAATGAAGGGTGCCGGTACGGGACCGGCACCGTTCATTACAGGATGCCTGATTAAGAGGTCCCCTAGCGGGACCCGGAACAGACGTCTGGTAAAACCAGATGTCCTTTCCGGGTCCCGCGAGGGGACCAGGGAGCTAATAATGGGTCTGTTATTAACGGCCCGTTATTAGCTCCATCCCCATTCCCATTGAGCCCTATGGGGTTCAAATGGGAATGGGGAATGGTTTTGTGCATGAGGAATTACCGGATCCTCCAAGGTCGGAATGACCCGGTAATTCCTCATTCACAGAACCCGGTACTGGAACCCGGTATGGAGGCAGCCATGCCCTTATTAAGCCTTATTAAGGGCATGGCTGCCTCCATACTCGTAATGAGGCCCCATGTATAATATAAGAAGTAAAATCTTGTCAGACTGTATGGATATTATGGAAACCGGTGAGAAAGTTTCCCATGGTGGGGAGAATGGCAGAAGGGCACGTGGGCGTACTGTTATGTATCTTATGAACTCCAGGACCTGTGAAGATGTGCATAGTGGGGAGGATGTTCTGATTACCCCCCGCTTTGGGTGGGGTAAGAAGCAGGGTCTTGGAATGGTTCATTACTCCAGGCATAGGCCTGGGTATGATAAATAAATTGAAGGCCCTGGTTATGGGTATGCCAGCAGGACCAGTTGAGTCTCCCTCCCTGGAGGATTCCCATCAAGTGCCTTCGTCTCAAACAGGGTTGAATGTGGCATATGCCTTGTGGGGTGAGCAAAAGGGAAATGATAATGTAATCTTTCAGGCAGAAATAAAATGTGTGCTATTGGGTTGGAAGAAGCATGTGTGAAGTGGGCGTGTGTGAAGGGGGCTTGTAATGTTTTGAGCCACCCAATAAGTACCGCTAGACGGATTAATCAACCAGTGAATCCAGAGGATGCCTATGTTCAATTATCGGCCCTTCCACAAAGGTTGTACAGTCCAATTGGGCCAAAATCTGTTACTAAAATTAATTCTAATGTTCCAAGGAAAGTATTATCCAAGGGAAAATAGGTCAGACCCTTCAGTGAATATTGGTCAAGTGATCATAACACAAAAACAGATGGAGAATTTTTTCAGAGGCATGGATGATGTGGCAGTTCCATGCACAAGCACAGATATGAGGTCAGTGGAGAGAATAAGAACTGCACCAGTGTGGGACAGTAACTTCATCATTGATCAGAGCATGATAGCAATGAACCTGCATGATGTTCAAGACATTGCTAGATTGGATTTCAGAGAGGAGGACTGTCAAGTGGATTTTAATGTGGCAATTGAGAATCAGACTAGTTAGGTGGAGAGGCATATGGTCAGGCTGTGCCTGGGTATGGGTCAAGCAAGCCGCAAGGCTTGCACTACACTTAGAGGGAACTTGACGAACAAGTCAGGCTAACTGCACCAGCGATATCAGCTTTGAACATGTTATTAAGCTCTTTTGACTCCCTATACGATAACATAAAACTGGCGCTAACCACACACAGTCTTCAGCTTAGCGAAATAAAACTTGGTTTGGAGGGTGTTCAAGGGGATTGTAAAAAAGTTGTTGGGAATGCCACTCACCCCAAGTGTCTGCCTATTATCTGTATCCATTATTGCGGTGGGGGAAGCGCAACAACTTGCAAAAAAGAGTGGGCTACCGAAATGTTGTACACTGGGTCCAGAAGTTGGGCTAAGGGGGAGTTGTAATAATATAATTCCCGAAATGTTGCTAGTACGGCTAGTGGAAGTTCTGAACCAGATTCTAAGAAAAAAAAGAAAAAGAAGGTCAGAAATTCAGGGTCCAGAAAATTCTTAAGGCACTTTCCATTGTCTGAAGTAGTAGTGTCTTTAAGGAGGGTGGAGAATAGGGAGTGTGACGGGGGAAGTGGAAGTCTGCATATGGGCAGGACGGGTGCCAGAGGTGGACACAATAAATACTGTCTTAACTCAGGATAATGATATTATTTCTAAGGTTACAGGAGAGGCTTGCACAAAAACCAACGCCCCGCCCCAAAAACCAACTAAGGCAGTACAATGGGCTAACCTCATTAATCAAAAGAGAGGTGGGGAAATACCTAAGGTTCCTGGTAACAGTACCGAGGAGGGAAAATCTAGTTTTGAGTCACTGGGGGTGTCTGCTACCAAAGCCCTGGTGAGGGAAGTTGGCCTTCAAACTGAGTGAACTGTCGCTACTGGTGGACTGTGGTGTCCATCTAGAAATATGGGCCTGATAAGAACGGAAACTGCACCAGGGAGCAGCCTGGATAATGTCGATAGGTCCGCTAATTCTCAGAGGGATGATCAGAGGTACCCAGTGGGTCCTTGCCGTCAGGTCGCGAATAAGGTTTTTGAGCATGCAGCCTAGTGGGTCTGAGGAAGGGAGTACGCTTCAAAGGGCGTTCAACGAGATTATTGAGGTTGAAGGGAATGATAGGATGAAGCAAAGTGGGACGTTATTGCAAATTGGGGAATCTGTGAACAGGCTTCCAGAGCCCAGATGTAAATGCTTGGGATGTCTGAATGTTCGGTCAGTCTCTAACCATATAGAGGGTTAATTAAAAGGAAATATCTATGGGGGCTTAAGGGCACCCTCAGGGAAAGTCTGTTATGAAGAGGGAAAACGTTTGGTGTTGGAACAAGTGTTTGCATTAGTGCAGGATATCCCACCGAACAGTGGGAATGTCCTAAACTTGTTGCACGAGATTCCCCAACTCTGTCTGATCAGCTCGAAGGATATTGAAAGATATTGTATTTATTTTTTTCCAAACTTATTTTCATTGGTTTTATAAATACAAGCTTCCAAATCACATTCAAATAGGGAGGCATTACTTCAGGCTTACATTACAATTATAAAGGAGAACTAAACGGAAGAACGTAATAAACCGAACACGGAAGAGAGTCTCTGGTGGGGTTGGGTGATGGGGCGCCGAGGGGGAACAAGGGAGAGAAGAGTCCTTCACAGTTAGCTTAGTTCAAGGGGATAACGTCCATTAGTGTGCCTTAGTTGTTGCAGATACATCACAGGGCTATCCAGCGAAGGGTCGGAGGCCGCCTTGCTACCCCAGAGAATTGTTGTGTGTAGTCCAGGAAGGGAGCCCAGGTCAGGTCGAACTTGGTTCCATTGCCAAATCTAACAGCTGTGATTTTTTCGGCCGCAATTATTTCCCAGCACTTGGACCACCACAATTGGTAGGCTGGGCTGTCTGGGTTTTTCCATAGTCTGGCAATTGATATCTTTGCCGCTGTTAGAAGGTACGAGCACAGGTCAGCCATGTGTCCAGTCAGTGGGAATTGACACTCCCCTGTTGCACCCAGTAGGACAATCCCCGGATCCCACAGAATCGTGAGGCCTGTTATCAGTTTGATTTGCTCCGGGACGTATTTCCAGAATTGGGAGGCTTTGGGGCAGGACCAGAGTAGATGAAATATCGTCCCGACTTCTGGGCAACCTCTCCAGCACTGTGGGGGGATGGCCGGGTTACATTTGTTCAGTATCTCGGGGGTTCGGTACCATCTGAAGCAGACTTTAAGTGCACCTTCTTTATTTGTTATGCATTTGGAACTTTTGTGCGCTCTGGCCCGGATGTGACCCCATTCGACCGGGTTGATGACTCTTCCAATGTCCTTTTCACATTTCTGCATATAGTGCACTTTCTTGGTTGGATCAGTTCTCTCAAGCAGCTTATAGAGGATAGAGACTTTCTCCTTGAGGGGGAGGGATGCAGTGAGTGTACGTTCTAAGGCTGATAGCTCTCTGCCTCCTTGTTTCCTTACGGCCTCGCTTGAGAGCCAGTGTCGAAGCTGAGTATACCGGAACTTCTCCATGTCTGGGACCTGGAACTTTGCTTTGCAAGTCTCAAAGTTCAGCGGGCTACCATTTTTAAAAAAATCTGCCATTACCCTCATTCCTCCATCTTTCCACTTGCCGAAGTTGTTTGGTGAGATTCATGGGGAGAAGTCTGGGTTATCCCAGATGGGTGAGAGTGGGCCTATTGTGCTCCTGCATTTCCATAAGCATGCAGCTCCTCTCCAGCTCATCACTGTGTTTGTTGTTGCTGGCAGGGGTCTTGTATCCCAGGAACTGTAAACTTCTTTGGTGTGTGGGAGTGCTTCTACTGGAGTCCGGCACCAATCCTCTTCCGGTTTTAGCCGTCGGGTCGGATGTGGACCAACTTCCATGCGAAGGCCTGCAAAAGCTGAGCTGCGAGGCAGTACCTGGATGCATCTGGGACCCCTAGGCTGCCCGTCGCTGTGCCCCGGAGCATAATTCGCTTCGGAATACGCAATTTCTTTCCTTCCCAGACATATTTCAAGATATCTGTCTGCAGTTTTTGGAGTGCTTTCTTCCGGATAGTTGCTGGGAGTCAGATTAATCTTGAGTGCTGTGATCCTGCCAAACCACGAGATTTCTTGCTTTTCCCAGCGGGCCAGGTCTCATTTGAATTCTTTGAGCAACGGAGGGAAGTTCTCCCTGTATATTCTTTCTGTTTTATCTGGTATTTGGACCCCCAGGTAATCGATCTGCGATTTTGCCCATGGGATCGGATAGTTGGCCGCAAACTCTTCTTTAAGTTTGCTCAGTATGTTAATGCCCATTGCTATTGACTTCGTGGGGTTTATTGTGAAACCTGAGGCCTCTCGGAATGCTTCTAATTCTCGCCGTAGAGCCTGCATAGAATATTTCGCCTGTGTTATTGTCAATAACACGTCGTCAGCATAAAGAGCTGCTTTATAGGCTTCTCCCTTGACTTCGAGGCCATGTATTGTTGGGTTGTGACAAATCCTGTTGGCGAAGACTCCATCGAGAGCGCGAATATGAGAAGGGAGAGAGGGCAGGCTTGTCTGGTGCCTCTGGTTATACAAATGTTTTCCGATGTGGATCCATTTAGTCTCTGTCTTGTGGAGGGGTGCTGATAATTAGCTTACGGCCATTTAACAAAATTTGGGCCGAATCCAAAGTGGTGCAGGGTTTCGCTTATGTAGCCCCAGTCTTACATGTTGAATGCCTTATGCACGTCCAATGAAAGGACTACCAGATCCTGACCCATCCTGTTTGCCGACTCCAGGATGTTTATAGTTCTTCAGATGTTATCTTGGGTACACCAGCCTGGGATAAAGCCCGTCTGATCTGAATGGATGATGTCTGGTAAAATTGGAGCCAGTCTGTTCGCCAGGGTATTTGCGAAGATTTTGGCGTCATTGTTTAACAGCGTAATGGGCCTATAGGAAGCGCATTGTGCCCGGTTCTTCCCTGGCTTTGGGATGAGGACTGTTAGTGACTCCTCCATAGACAGGGTGGTCGATCCCGATGACAGAAAATAATTAAATAGGTTTGGTAGTTGAGGCACCAGGATGTAGGCAAATTTCTCATAGAATTGGTCTGTGACCCTGTCTGGTCCTGGGGTCATGTTTTTCAGGGATCGTATGGTGTCTCCCACTTCCTCTGCTGTGATAGGGTGGTCCAGGACTTCCAGGATGGGGTGAGGAGGTATCTTTGGAACAGAGGACAGGAATTGTAGTTGGGCCGCCTTAGCTGTTGGGGGCCCATTCATGATTTCCCTGTGGTGCTGGGTCATCAATTCACGTTTCTCCCCCTCTGTATGGCAAGGGGTCCCGTCCTTGTCGGTCAGACATTGGATATTGTTTCTTAATTGAAGCTTCTTTAACTTGTGCACCAACAGGCGATTCGCTTCGTTGTTGTCGAGGTAGTAGAACTGTTTGGTATAAGTCAGAGCGCTGGCTGCACGGTCCGCCAAGTGCATCTCCAGTGCTGATTTTGCTTTTTTAAGATCTCGGCCTGCTGTTTTGGACAGGCGCTTTTTGAAGATGGGCTCCATCCCTACCGCCCTCTCCTCCAGTCTGACTTGTTGCAGTTGGCTTTGCCTTCTGAGCTTCGCTGCAGCATCCATCACCCCCCCGGATAACTGGATTCATTGCGTCCCAGATGACTGCAATTGAGGTATCTTCGATAGTGTTCTCCTTGCAGTAGTTAGTAAGTGATTTGGTTAATTCTGAGCTGGCCGCTACATCTGTAAGGGTCTGGTCTTGTATTTTCCATTGTTTTTGGGGGGATCTCGGGAAGCCATGGACCCTCAGCTTTATGGTGACTGGGGCGTGGTCTGATGCAGCGATATGGCCAATTTCTATGTCCTCTACACAGGGGGCAAGCGTACTCGAGGTTAGCAGTAGACCGATCCTTGAGTAGCCTTTGTAAACGTTAGAGAAAAATGTATAGTCCTTCGCCCCGCTATTGCGCAGCCTCCGTATGCCGATGGTTTCAGTTTCCATTAGGAATTCGGCCATGGCCAAGGCTTTAATAAAGTCTTCCCTAGATGGGGGAGCATTTTGTCTAGATTTGGATCTGGAGTGAGGTTGAAGTCCCCCCGATTAGCAAGTGACCCTTGACGAAAGCCGGAATTACTGGAAGCATAGTCTGAAGAAAGTGGCCTTGCTCCTTGTTTGGGTTGCAGAGTGCTATTAGGGTAATAGGAAGTTCGACCAGGAGACCTTTCAGAAGCTGGTATTGCCCTCTGGGTCCCTTTTGACTGTAATCCAGGTTAGTGGTAAGTCCCGGCTGAGTAGGATAGCCACCCCTCTTTTCTTTTGGCTAGCTGAAGCGAAGTAGCGTTTTGGGTATTGTAGGAAGTTGATCCTTTTTTCGTTGCTTGCTATCACGTGAGTTTCTTGAAGGTAGACAATGTCTGCCGCCATTTGAGTGAACCTGTGCTCCACCGATTTCCTCTTCCGTAGAGCTTTAAGACCTTGCACATTCCAGGTCATTTAAGTTAGTACCTTATCCTGGGAGGCCGTTTGGACAAATTGTGGCTATTCGGCTTACTGTGTCCCTTGAAGTTAAAGTAGCGTCACCTTGTGGGTTCCCCTCTCTAGTCGTTCGCTCCCTTCCTCGGATATACCCCCCTCGCCAGAGCTTCCCCCCGACTACCCCCCTAAAACAAACATCTGGTTTTCCAGGCCAGCCTTCAACCAACGGGGTAGACGGCCGGACCAACACGCCAACTCTGATGGAGGCAACAGCACCTCTCAAACGACTAGTGAGGCCACAAAAGGATTGGAAAGAAAAAGGACCAGGGTATGTTGCTTGTTATGTACGAGACTAGCGCCTGTTCCGGATCTCATGAGGGCTCCGTCCCCAGGCCTTGCAGGTTTTGAAGTGTGAAACAACATTGTAGGGTTTGCTGGAGTGGGGAGACTCCAGAGGTCCCCCATTTTGTCCGGTGCTGTTCAGTTGTAGTGACCATTGTTTCTGGTGTAGGTGGGATTAGGAGCGCTAGGAGCCCCCAAGGGACCGTGGTACATTAAAGAAGGATCGCCCCTCTCAGCGGTTGTTGGACCTATTATTTTTAAGCGGGGGACTGCGTACTCTGCGGTGGCTTTCCATGCGGGTCCAAGATTTTAGGGATTCCCGCTGTGCCCCCTCCACATTTGGTGAGGCCATGGTGGGTTCATCTACCTTGGCATCTGGGTTGATGAGGCTTTCAGCCTCTCTGCGGGAGTGGATGTGCTGGGGCGTCCCTTCCCAGGTGAAAGAGAGGGCTGTGGGGAAGCTCCAGCGGTCTACAATCTTCCTTTCACTAAGCCATTTGTTCAATGGTTTAAGGGCTTTCCTCTTTCCTAGGGTGACTGTTGCCAGTACTTGATACAGGGATATTGCAGCATCTCTGAACTGTATGCGTGCAGAGCTCCTGGCCTCTCGCATGATCTCCTCTTTGATTCTGTAGAAGTGCACCCTAACCAGGACGTCGGGTAGGGAGGCCGTATTTTGCTTAGACCTTGTTCTGTGCACTATGTCTAGTTTGAGTGGGGCTTCATCCGGGAGGGTTAAGATGAAGCGGAACAGGTCGTTGACATACAACCCCAGCTCCTCATCGGAGATGGTTATGGGGATTCCTCTCAGGCGGATATTGTTGTGCCTGGATCTGTTCTCTGCATCCTCCTGTTTGGCTTCGAGGGCATCACATCTGGCCTTCAGCACTGCGAGTCTGTCTGCCCCCTCCCCAATTTCAAAATTTTGTGCGTAGAGCGTCGTTTCAATTTCCGCTGTTCTAGTTTCGATTTCCCCCACTCGCTTGTCCAAAGTTGAGATTCTACTTTTCAGTTCTTCAGTCCCCTTTTGGTACTCCTTAGTGATAGCAGATAGGAGTTCTTGAAGGTCCCCTTTCGTCACTCCCTGTGATGACTGCTCAGGGCAGCCTCTAGGAAAGTACCTGGGCCTGTGCCTTCCCCCCGTTCTCCTTTTTCCCTTTCTCTGACATGGGTGTCGATAGCAGGGATGCAATGTCCATCTGTTTGGTCGGTCTGGGGTTCCTGGACATCGTAGTGAGCGTGTCTTGACTCCGATGGAAGAAGCCCCTGCCTTTCTAGTGTTCAATGCTCTGTCCCTGGGGATCCCGGCTCAATGTCTCTTACAGGGTTGAGCCCCCCCCTTCAGGTGGCGATCGAAATCCCGCAGAACCCCATGCTGTTCCTGGGCGGGGACCTAAAATTCGAGGTTTCCCTAGAGTTCGCCATCATGCCGTGCTCCCTCCATGACTCCAGGCTCAGCTGGAGGTTAATACTACAGTCTGAAGTGGGATGCGGCTGCAGGCAGGGATGACTCCCAGGAGGATATGGGTGGTGTGGACCTCTTCTTCAAGGCAGTTCTGGGTGTGAAGCTCATCCGGTAGGGCGGGAGGGACTTGCCAGGACCCAAAGGTGAAACAGCGGCATCTTTTAAAACTTGCACAGATCGTCAAGGTAGAGCGGGATGAGCAGACCCATATGTTGAGAAGCACTCCGGTGCAGTGGACTGTTGATTATTCCAGTAGCCCAACTTCCCTGCGGATCCATACGGGCAGGACCCAGAGAGCTGCGGGTGGGATTCATCAGGAAGTGTCGGAGTCTTGATTTTTTTCCACCATGGCCGCCGCCACAGCCTTCTGATGTGGTGTCAATGCTGCTCCGTCTCAGGGAAGCGCAGGTGCGAGCTTTGCCGGACCAGTCTCCGAAGCCTCTACCCCCCTGCTGTCAAGCGCTGGTCCGCCTTGACAGCAGGGGGGTAGAGTCTTCGGAGGCAGACCACGCAGGTCCCCGAGGGCATGGGACCATGATGATGACACCGCTGATGACTGAGGGAATGAGCACCACCACTGTGGGGCCGCCTGGCATTGGTCACAGTGCTGCGGCTTCCCCCCGAATCACAGTCACTGGATTGTCAGGTCACCACCATCTTCGGCTCCCACCGCCACAGGGTCCACCATTTTGGGAGCTCCTCTAAGGCCGCTGACCGCACCAAGGCAAATCCGGGGCAAACCTCGGGCTCCGAGCTACACGGGCCACTGAGAGTTGGTAGTTGAGTGTTGCAGCCTTTCCGCGGCTCGGAACACTGCCGGTCTGTGTAGGAGATGTATTCCCACTAGGGCATTGTCGTTGGGCATGTGGTATCGGCTGGGAGCTCTCACAGAGCCAGACCAACCGCCATGGCACCAAGCCATGCCACCGAAGATATTGTATTTTAAATTATGTATTTTTATGATGTCGTTTGGTTCCTGGTTGTAAAGTTTTGAATAAGCCATATACAAATAAAAATAAATAAATAAATAAAAATAAAGTGTCCATTTCCCTTACAAAAAGCGTACAGACATGGTGCATATAGAGCTGAAATCAATGTTCGTTGTAAATCTAGTCATGTCAGAACTTGACTTGGTATGGTTACTGGGGTATGATTTGCACCCTCTAGGGTTTGTGAAGGGCAAGTTATGTGAAGATGATGCCGCTGCTTATCATAGGGAGTATCAACAGGGTCAACAAAGGTATTTAAGGATTATATGCTATGTGGCATCCAATAGTAGGTCTGCTAGGCAGATAGGGTGAGGGACTGCTCTTGCTAAGAAGGGCACTTGTGAAAACCGCGCCTGGTTTGCCCAATCCTTGCAGGCAGTGTTAACAAGATAAGTGAAAGAGCGACAGGGCTCTAACTAAAGGGGACCTGATGCAGGACATCACCTTGACCAGCTGGAATACAAGGGGCGTCTAGTCTCACACAGATTTTGAATGAAAGCAAGGTTTGGCTGAAAGCAGACCTATTGTTTTTCCAAGAGGTATGGTTAACTAGACCAGTTTGCTTTGATGGCTACACATTCTTCCAGCAATTAGCCAGAAAGGGGATGGGGGGGTTGTCATTTGGTGGTCTGATAATAGTAGTTAAAACTCTCTTCTTATAGAATCTGACGTAAATATGTGAGGATTTCTACAGTGAACAAAAAGGGGCGATTTAAATGCAGCCCCTACAAAGATCACTGCAGTAGGGCCTCACAACCAGAGAGGGTAGGGGGACAGAAAGAAATGGCAGACCTTTTTCCACACTTGGGATCTATCGATAGCTAATGGTAGTATGGCAGGGGATATTCCGCCTAAGTGTACTTGTACGACTGCCCTCAACTCCTCCTGTATTGATTATTTAGTGCTGTCACAGTCCCTTATAAGCTCATGCAAAGAACTACAGATACCTTCAAACTCATTAAGTGACCTTAATTCCTGATGGCCAGATTCGGTTTTAAAGTCAAGCATGATGCACAGCCTAATTTCTCTAATTTCATACTGAGAAATTAATGCAATCAGATACGGAAGAAGATCATGAGAGGGTCAATATGCAATGAACACTTGAATCTCCTGGTAAATTCGAACACTTTTTTAGAGCAATCCAAAGATTTGACTCTGGGGGGTTTTGTGCCACTACTTGATACATTGGCGGAGGACCAAAAGAAGAGTATAAAAGGGAAGGTGGTCGGTACTCACCCGTTGGACAAAGTTGTACAAGAAAAGAAATAAGAACTCTGTAGAGAAATGTGTCAAGTTGCAAAAGGATCATTGGATTGGACAGACGGTAGGGAACAAACCCGGATGCTGAAACAATCTTTTAAAAATTGGTATAGATCCCATAAATGCCAGCAGCAGCAGTGGGAGAAGGAAATAATGCTGCACTTTGATCTGAGTAAGGACTCTCACAACTTTTTTGTACTGACTACCAATCTTCTACATTGTCAGGATGATAATTAATATAATCCCATTGGGGTAGAAATCTGGCATGAGCATTTTTAATATCTTTATAGACATCCAGCAGTACCTATGTTGGGGCCCAATTTTAATTGCCAGAGGGTTTTGAACTCAACGTTGCCCAAGTACAGCAGATTATTAGGAAGACATCGAATTCATGGGCAGATGGCCTCAACGGTAAATCTAATGTACTCCTCAAGACTGATCCTCTAATATGGGTCATTGTATTGTTTTTTTCTATTTACATCTGTTCTGAAAACTAAGACCACCCCTAGCTCCTGGAAGTGGTTGATGGCAATTGCATTATTTAAAAAAGGAGATAGGAGTAATCCTCTTAATTACCACCCTATTTCACTTTTAGACTGTGAAAGCAAAATATTTGCAGCATTAGTACTCCATGAGCTTGATGGTTGGGCTAATGTCATTTGGCGCCTGTCTAAGTTCCAAACAGGTTTTACAAAGGGCCTGTCTACAGGTTTAAATGGCTTTGTTTGTCATGCAGAATAAGCATATCCCTGAGTCATTATTGGTTTACATAAACAGAGATACAGTGTTGCAGGTTAGATTTGAAGAGGCAGGGGGCTTTGTCACAAGAGTTTCACATGCATAGGTGACGCAGGCAAGTTTGTGTGTTGGGTGTGTGACTGTTCAATCTGTGTCTGTTTGTGTAACGCTCACCTGGTATCCACAGGGAAGTCACTCAGCCTGTTCTGACCTCTTACGACCTCAAACACTTCCCTGGAGTCTACTCGACTGGAGACTGGGCCTGAAACACAGGACTGGTAGAGTTTAAATCCCTATTGTCTCTGTGTGCTTGAACCCCTTCTTCCCCGGGGTCCAACTCTTCCCTTTGATCCACAGCTCACCTTGTTTTCTTGGAAAATGTGCTCTCCGTCCTGCTTTCAGCGAGGGGCGCATTGATGGCTGCAGGCTCGTTGCTGCCTAGTTACTTCACTGGCAAGAGTCCGACAGGTAAGTATAATGAGTCTTTTGAACAGTTCTCTAACTTCATTCCGTTCCTTCTTTAGATGATGGCCGGCATCCGGGGATGGCGACGTGCTGCTGAGATGAGTAGCACTGAAGGTGAGTGAGAGCGAGATGCGCGATGCGACCCTTTCGTATTTGTATTGAACTGAGTTCTTTTTCTGTGTCTTTTAGGTGCTGCGACGTTTTCAGCATGGATGCCAGTTATGAAGAAGAAATGCGGTGAGAAAGCACGGTATGCGGCGCTTCTAGATGTTTCCACGCTAACCTGGAGTGTCTTTTCCCTCTTGCAGATGGATGATAAGTTCCGGAGACAGAGTTTCCCCAGAGCAGCTGGGATTCAGGTAAGCGTTTGAAGCTTGTACAGTCTTTAAAAATAAGCAAAGATTTGCTGAATGCTTACTAATGCCTTTTTTCTGTTCTTTTCCCTTTTCCTTAGGAAGCGGCGTGCCGGGATGGGAATGACACCGTCGAAGATGCCCGCAGAACAGAAGAAGCCATGAATGATGGGCAGAAGCGCCGCAAGGTAAGGCTGTTCCTAACGGTGTTCTTGTTCTTGCAGGAGCTGAGCGCAGAAGAAAGATGCAGGCCTACTGGAGACCGATCCGAACACGGTGAGTGTCACGCTGTAGGTGCAGAAAACACAAAGCATGTTTCTCAGCCTGGGCGTGGCTTAACTAGTCTCTGGGTATCCCAGGTGTCTCTGGGCTGAACCACACCCAAAAGACTAGACTGCACATGCAGTTCTGGGAACGGAAATATGTGGGGGCATCCATCTTGTCCCCATCAATGCACTACAAGTCCAATCCCCAATGTTATCCTATGGGAGTGAGTGAGTCTGGTGCCACAAGCGCCAAGTCTGCCTCCAAGTGGGTTTTTGGAGGGATGGAGAAGACCTTGAGGGCTATGTAGGTGATCGTGGCCTGGCTCCAGCCTGACATCTTGGAGGGCTGGGGACATGAGGGGCAGGAATCATGACAGCCTGATCTGGGTGAATGCCTGAGAACTGTGAGTTTTGTACTGCCAAGGTAGATGATTTGCTGGTTTGGCACTTAACCTATGCAGATGATGTGGTCCTAGTAGATAGGACACAGGCGGGTTTGCAGAGGCTGACTGGTGCGATTGAGGGCTATGCGGATGCAAATGAATTGATTTTCAACTTTGCAAAGACAAATGTAATGAGATTTCACAAAAACGTGAACACGCCAATGTGCTTTACTTGGTTAGTCTGTAACCAATCCCTGGTAACAAAATTGAGTTGGACCCATTTGGGCTTTGTTATGGGTTCATGGCCAGATCAAGGGAATGTAACAACTAGGTTAAAAGCCAAAGCAGTGCAATTGGCAGTCCAGATGAAGAGGATATACAGGCAATATTGCCGATTTTCATGAGTGCCAGATTTAGACTTCTATAGGTTGAAAGTTATCCCTGCATTAATATATGGTGTGGAAATAGCAGCTGTGTATCGGGTTAAAGATTGGGATAAAGTAGAGGTGGTGATCAGGCACTAGGCGCTGAGTAAACCTGATTGCCTACCTATAGCCGGCCTATGTTTAGAGCTGGGTTTGTTCTCCTTGTCCCATATTATTAAATTGAAAATGCTGACCAAGTACAGATTGCTCTTAAATCCACTGCAGGGTTCCTTGTACAGTGATCTTGGAAGCACAATGACAAAGGATAGTTACCCACCACCCCTTGATTAATTTTAAGAGAGCGATATACCTTATGTTGATTGAATGTGGATTGGAGAGTGACATGTTGGTATCTAGCACTATGTTGGTTAAAAAATGTTAGAGGAGTGGCATTGTCACTTGACTATACAAAAAGTGAACACCTATAGATTGTATAAAAGCGCGTCACTAATGGACATACCTCTGGGTTACTTACTGCTATATGTAAGGAAATTCCCAAATCCATTTCCTCAGATTGATATTAAACTTGCTGTTGACTGGGGGTATTCGCTTGATAAGCGAAGGTAAAGGAAAGGAGACAGCTGTTTTTGGTAATTGTATGAAGTGTAACTCCCCAAATGCAGTTCAAACTAGAGAACATATATTGATTTAATGCAGCTCATTGCAGAAAGCGCATTCGGCACTGTTTAAGAGATTTGCATACAGTCTGAATTTTGTAAACTCTATGGATATGTTCTATAGATGAACTAGTGGAGAAGAAACCCTATTAACGATAGCAATAGTAACATTGCTTGATTTGGCTGGTGTTATTATCATTTCTTATAGGTAATGAGAATGTGTCCAGGGAAGCTGCTTATTCCTTACAATAATACCAGATTAAGAACATAAGGGGCATGTGGAAAAGTGGTGTTTAGAATTTGCCAATGATAACTGGTATGAGGAGCACTTATGTTTTGAAAATTGGCTTATGAAATTGATTATTTGCACACTACCTGCTCATTTGCACAGGAAATCGAAGAAAAAAGAAAAAGGACTTTCTGTATGGGTTAAGAATCAGGTGTTTGGAGTCTACCCATAGTGTTAACTACTATGATGAGTACTTGTGTTTGTAAAACTGCCTACCGAAGTTGCTTATTTGCACACTATTTGCTCATTTGCACAAAAAAAGGACCTTTTTATGGGAAATTGCCTGTTTGCACTATATTCACTGTCCTGTATCAGATCATTATAGTTTCCAATTGAATTGGAAAAGAGTAGTATGTATATGTAAATTGCTTATTTGCACATGATTCACTTATTTGCACAGAAATGAGGAATAATTCATAGGAAGTTGTTTATGTGTTTTATTCGTTGTTTTTGAATAAGAAATTATCATTATTTTATATATTTTATATATTTTATATATTTGATTGTGAGCTAAGTGCCCTTGGAGTTGATCTAATAATAAGTATTTTGTGCAATGTATTCAAGTGTTAATGCTTTTTAATGTTCATTATAATTTTGGAGTATTTATGTACTAATTTGATTTTATGGCATTTGTGTATGTTTGACTGGTTTCAAGCAGAATCACAATTTAAAAAAAAGCTGGAGATAGCTTTCCACTTGCAGGTGGTGGAAGAGTAGTTGTGTGTGCAGCCCTTATGAGCCATCTACCGATGGTTGGAACTGATGTCATCATTCTCTTTGCTCCGGAGAAGAGGCCTAGCTATACCAAGGTGAAGACTGTGGTCCTCTGGAAGTTATGCAAGACCCCAGAACAGTACCTCAAGTGTTCTTGAGAGCTCTCTAAGAAGGTGAGTCAAACCTTTGAGGTGTTTATGTATCAATACCTGAAATATCTGAGTGGATGGGTGACAGATAACAAAGTTTACACATTTAATCTAATTGCATGCTGCAGTATGTTTAAACAATGTGAGATGGAGTTACACCAGCATTTAGTGGGCAAGACCATCACAGACCCTTGGGAGCTTGCGAAGGCTGTCGATAGGTTTGTGCTACTCCCGTCCCAAAGAAAGGCATGGTTAGAGTATCCCAACCAGATGACAATGGGATAGAAAGTTTGAATCCTCTTTCCAAAAAAGGGCCCCAGAAGTCTGAGAGAGACACCCATCACCTATGTTGTCCACTCTGGCAGAAAGGAGAAATGACTGCCCTTCTAGCACTGGTGCGCCCACATTCACAACCCCTCAAGGCTGCTTTACCTGTGGAGACCGGAAACATAGAAAGAAAGATCCTGCATGCAAGGGTAGTCCCAAGCCGGCCGTAGTTAGTGCTTCACTCATGGAAGAAGAGGAAGATATAGTCAATGTGGGCATCTGGGACAATGAATTCCCACTCGGCCTGGGGTAGTGGGAATGGACCCTTGTATCCCTGAGTGGGAAAGGTACTGTGTCTTCCACCGAGGCCCCCATTTCTGCTTATACAGAGATCTTTTTTGACTATGGGCCTCATTCCGAGTATGGAGGAAGTCATGGCACTATTTGCGCCATGACTACCTCCCATACTGGGTCCGGGTCTGACCTGGTTCAATGGGGACTTACCGGTCCATTCCGACCCTGGAGGGACCGGTAAGTCCCCATTGAAAAATCCATTCCCCATTCCCATTGAGCCCCCATAGGGCTCAATGGGAATGGGAAAGCAGCTAATAACGGTACCACAATTTGCGGTACCGTTATTAGCTCTCTGGCCCCTTAGCAGCTCCCACTAAGGGCGCCTGCTAAAACCAGGCACCCATTGCGAGACCCGCTAAGGGACCTTGGAATAGGGCGCAAATGGATTACTGGCACCAATGTCCTTAACGGTGCCTGGTATCCCTTTACGCCCACCTCGGAATGAGGCCCTATGTGTTCATCAACGGGAACAAAGCCCCAGTGCTTTGCTATACTGCTGCAAGTATCACCGCTGTCCAAAGACAGTGGGTGTGAGAGGACCAGATCATCCATGGTCCTCCCAGGTAAGTCAGGGATTCAATGGTCTCACCCGATGCCCACTGGATATCATGAAGTCCAGGTGGAGGGGGGAAACCTCTCAACTCTGCGTTGCTGCAAAAGATGCCATTCCGGTAGGCTATCTGTTAGGGAACAATAGACCTGATGCTGAAATCATCGATGGGGTCACACGATTGAGGGCCAAGGAAGCAGCTCGGGTAACAGCCCTGGTGGCCATGGGTCAAGGGGTGCTTCCAGCTGATGATGGCATGATATTGGCCTGCTGGTACTACCTAGTCCAGATCCAGAGTCCACAGAGATGCCTGCTCCTGCTGGGGAGGGTCTAGTGGCCACTGAATTGCCTGCTGTGACATTGTGGTTACTTTGGATCCTCAAACCTCCACCGGAAACAGGTACAACTTGGCCGTGATGGATAATGTTACCTGGTACCCTGAAGCTGTCCACCTGAAGAGCATCAAGGCCCCCGTGGTCACAAAGGTTCCCAGAGGGATATTCTCTCGTGTGGGATTCCCTAAGGAATTTATTTCCGACAGGGTATCCAACTTCATATCCACGTTTATGAAGGTAATTTTAGATGGGTGTGGAGTTTCATATACGTTCTCTGCAGCCTTTCTCCCACAAACTAACAGGCTTTCTGAGCAGTTCAACAAGACCTTGAAGAGCATGATAGGTGTTTTGGAAGCGCCACTCAGAAGAAAAAAGGATATTCTCCTGCCATGCCTCCTGTTCTCCGATGGGGAGATGCCACAGAGCGGTGTTGGGTTCAGTCATTCAAGCTCCAGTTTGGCCATCCCTTTAGGGCTATGCTGTCTGGTGCAGGAAGAATGGGAGGGCAATCCCTGACCTCCCCCCCTTGACACAGTGGATTATGGGCTCTGCCTCTGATTCTGGATGGCCAAGTACAGGGAACAGAGCACCCAGAACCTGAAGTCCAATCAGGAGCTCATGAAGCACGGGCATGACCAGATGGCAACCATGATGGAGTACACGCTAGGTCCGATGGTCTGGATTATGGAACCCGTCAAGCACAGTGCCTTGCACGACAAGTGGAATGGACCATACATGGTACTGGAAAGGCTCAGTGAGGTTAACTACCTCATTGACACGAATACCCCAAAACAGAGGCATTAGTTCTTTCACGCCAACCAGCTAAACACCATTACAGCGGGGATGACTTGGTGATGGCTCTGGTCACAGAGGACGTGACGGAGGGTGAGATGGATCCCCTCCCTCACTTGTTACCTGCAGAACCCCCCGACAGATCTCTCAAGGGAGTTCAACTCTCACCAGACCTCATGGAACAACAGAGGTGAGAGTGCCAGCAGTTGCTGGATCAGTACGCCAGCTTGTTCTCCCTGACTCATGGGAAGATCGATTGGTGCGCCCATGACATTGACACCAGAGCCAGTAAACTGGTGAAGAGCTGAATTCACTGAATGTTGGACAAGGTCAATGATACCATCAAGGAGGAAGTTATGTTATTTTATGTTACTTTGCATTTATATAGCGCCTTATGTACCATTGGTATGATCTCAAGGCACTGGCAGGTTGTTCGCCCTCGGGAACCAAAGTTCAAGCCAGTAGAGAGAGAGAGAGAGTCATAAGGTGTGTGTGTGCACCGGATATGTGTGCAGCAGGTGTGGCACTCGTATGATAGCTACTTCTTAATGGTAGGTGTGGTGGTTGCGAGATCAGGAGTATGTGTTCGTTCTGGGAGGGTGGTATCAGACTGATTGTCGCTGCGTTTGGCCTGAGGAGAACACCTAGGCTGGCGGTTGTGCAGCCAGCTGTGTTTAGTTAGGATGTGGGCAGTATGTGGCAGGTGTTGGTATGAGAACAGCTATACCGAATGTGTCATAGAATCGCTGTGTTCTAGTTAGTGGTGGTGTATAGAAGAGAGGAAGCATGGTGATGTGATATGGTGGTTTTCAGTAGGTGCTTGAGATCGAGCGCATTCATGCTTCTGGAATTCCATGCACTCCAACCAATCCATGCACTATAACCATTTCATGCTCATTAACTGTTCCATGCACTTCAACCTTTCCATGCACTTCAACCGTTCCATGCACTCCAGCTGTTCCATGCATTCGAACTGTTCCATGCACTCCAACCGTTCCATGCACTCCAACCATTCTTGCATAATGTCCATTCCATGCCCTCTATCTGTTCCATGCATTCCATCCGCCGCATGTACTCCCTCAGTTCTATGCACAACATCTGTTCAATCAGTTCCATACATTCTTTCTTATCCATGCACTTCGTCTGATCAATGCATTCCATCTGTTACACCCTCTTCATCCGTTCCACCCACTTCATCCGTTCTGCCAACTTAATTTGCTCTGCACACTTCATCCGCTCCGCACACTTCATCCGCTCTGCACACTTCATCCTTTCCATGCTCTTCATCCACTCCGCGCTCTTCATCCGCTTCACGCACTTCATCCGCACCACGCTCTTCATCTGCTCCACTCTCTTCGTCCTTTCCACGCAATTCGTCCTTTCCACACTCTTTATCCTTTCCACGCACTTCATCCTTTCCACGCACTTCATCCTTTCCACGCACTTCACCCCTTCCACACATTTCACCATTTTCCACACATTTCATCCTTTCCACACACGTCATCCTTTCCACACACATCATCCTTTCCAAACACGTCAGCCTTTCCACACACGTCATCCTTTCCACACACGTCATCCGTTCCACACACGTCATCCACTCCACACACTTCATGCACACTGTTCATCCTCACCACAGTCATTATCCGCTCCACACTCATCATCCGCCCCACACTCATTATCTGCTCCACACTCTTCATGCAATCCACACTCTTCATCGGCTCCACACTCTTCATCGGCTCCACACTCTTCATTCGCTCTACACTCTTCATCCGCACCACACTCTTTATCCGCTCTACACTCTTCGTCCGCTCTACGCTCTTCATCCGCTCCACACTCTTTATCCATTTCACCCACATCATCCGTTCTACCCACTTCATCCCTTCCACCCACTTCATCTATTCCACTCACTTCATCCGTTCTATCCACATCATCCGTCGCATGCATTCCATCTTTTCGATACCCTCCTTCCGTCCCATGCGCCCCAATCCGTCCCATGGACTCCATCCATCCCATGCACTCCATCCAAGTCATGCACTTGATTCATCTATTCCATTTGTTCTGTTAACTCTATGCACTCTGTCATTCCATGCCATCTATCCGTTCCATGCTCTCTATCTATTCTGTGCACTCCATCCGTATCATGTACTCATCCTTTCCATCTTCTCGTCCACTTTATTCCTCTCGTCCACTTCGTTCCTACAGTAGCGGGAATACAGAAGTCTGCTTTTGTGTGTATGTTAGGCAGAATCACATGCAGTACCCTTTGGGACCACTACATGCAATTAGGACTACACGTGTCAGTACAATTTCACCTTTGGTACAAGCCTGTACTACACAGTATTGTGGTAGCAGTGGCTTAGCAGCCAGACATATCTCAAGAGTAAAACAAGAAGTACAATGGGTTACACAAAGGACCAGCAATTACAGTGATTCAAATAACCAGTTACTCAAGGTTTCTTGGTAAAAGAATATACATTTATTTACACAATCGTTTAGAAAACATTACACTAGCAAGAGCAGCTCAATATAATATATAAATATACTACAAATACACAACCAATAAGTTATTGAACAAGTTCAGCTCACCTGAAGTGGGAGAAAAATGGCACTTCAATTACTTTTAAAAGGAGTAAAAAGACAAGGTTAAAAGAAATCAAGGCACAAATACTTTCATAGGCAGGGCAAAGGGTTTCAGTTCACTACAACCAGCAATTGAGTTCAATAGGCCTGGGCCAAAGTCAATGGTTCAGAGTCTTGTATAGGATAGCACAGCTCTGGTAGTAAATGGTTAAGTCTTTGCCACGGATCTTAGAAGAATTTGGTCAGACGAAAAGTTAGATGTTGGTTTAGGGAAGGACAAGCCTTCAAAGTTGGGAAAGTTCCATAAACTTTCACCGCGCCCGGAAAGATTTCCTGACCGCATTTGCACAGTACCTTTAAAGTGCAAGAAGAGCTGTAGCTGAGGCAGTTGGTCCTGGCAGCTCCTGCAAATCTCGCTGTTCCTGAGCTTTAGTCGTGGGGACAAGAAGGAGGACTTCCCTGCACAGCCCAGGGAAGAGGCCACAAGCTTGGAAAAACGTTGGTTTAAGGTGTGAGTGCCTTAAATACCACGAACTGGTATCCTTCCACTGGCTATCCGGTTTTCCACAGCACTCTGCAGAAAATTCGACCAGTATGGGGACGGTGTCCAGGCGGCTTAGGAGTTGGTTGTTCAAGGAAAGAAGTTAACCTTGAAGGGCTTCTCTGTCGATGGAGTTTTCAGGCAATTCGGACCTGCAGCAGGACACAGGTGGACCAGGAGTTGCAGCAGTCGTCTTCCTTCAGCTCGTCTTTGGTTCTTTTGTTCCAGTGGTCGAGTCTGCTTTCCAAGTCCCAGAAGCCTGCTTTTAAACAGTTTTCCCCCATTCATTCCAGCCTAGCTGTCACTCACACAGCAGGGTGGCTGTCCTTGCTGAACAGCCAGCTGGCCAATCACGCCAGAGTGCATTCAGGTCTCCTAGGAGACTAAGCACAGGGAGTTTCGGGCACCTCCCTCACATCCTGTCCACCCATGACACTCAGGCGCCAGAGGAGTCCTTCTGCACTGAAACCCGCCAAAGGCCAACAAACCTAAGGACCAAACCTGGTTTGGCACGCAGAGTTGGACACTAGAAGGACCTTTCATAAAAGAAATGGTGAAAAAAGTCAACCAGAGTCTGTTTTTACAGATAGGTCTTGGGCACCATATTGGAAAACATGGCTGACCCGATTTTTAGCTACCAGTGTTCGCGGTCGGGAAAAATCATGGTAGTGTGTTTAAAACCCCCGCCACTAGCCATTTAAAGTAGGAAAGGGTAACATCTGACTGTTACACGAGTGTTCAGACTCAGCGGATGCTAGGCAACCCCTCCAGCACTCTATAGTAAGATAGTGTGGGTTGGCTCTGTAAATTTAAAAAGACTAGTAAAGTCAATTTAACTTTACAGGCTCTGGGAGACAGTAGTCAGTCCCAGAGAAGGTATTTAAACCTTGGGAAGTCTGAAAGACATCCCTGCGCCACTGCACTGTGTGACACATGAGAAAAGGATGACGCCCATGGAGTTGTTTTAAAACTCCATAACCAAAGAACACAAAAGTAAAAAACACATCAAAATACATGGAAGAGTGGGAAAAAAAGACTCACACTCTTCTTAGGTACAAAGTCAAATCCTATAAATCCAGCAAAGTTGCTGTGGGTATCAAAAGGTAAGGGAAATTAGCACATTTTGAGAATTCTCCCTATCAGTGTACTATCAGGGGCTCAACTCTGTCACAAAGAAAGATGCGCACCCCATTCCTCGGGCAGATGGGTAATCAACCTATTAGGCGCTGCCCACGTCTTGAGTACCTTTGACCTCACAGCTGGGTACTGGCAGGTAGGTCTGACTGATTCTGCAAAAGAGAGGACCACATTCTCCACCCCTGATGGACATTATCAGTTCACTGTAATGCCGTTCTGACTAAAGAATGCCCCTGCCACCTTCCAAAGGATGGTAAACCAGGTCCTAACGGTGCTGGAAGACTTCCGTGTCACCTACCTCAAAGACATTACTGTATTCAGCAACACCTGGGAAGACTATCTATCCTACCTGTAGTAGGTGCTTCAAACCATGCACAATATTCTAACTGAAACAGTTCTGGGGAAGGGAATCAACCCCTGGATCCAAGAATATTTTTGTTGAATGTTCATACTTAGTTTTTGCAAACCGTCTGCTCAATTTGAAACAGAGTCATTTTACCTTACACCTTTTTGTTGTTAATTTTTAGTGTGAGGGTCAGACAAGTTTTGGACAGAAGGACAGTTTACCTAATCTGGACGACGAGACACAGACGGATCTCTAGTTTTGATTTCATAGGCAGGCAAACTCTCTTTAGGATAGAGACAGAAAGGCCTTTATCTAAACCATTTTATTTTAATAAAATGTCTAAGGTTGAAAGCATTACAACTTTTTGTCTGTCCCTCATTTCTAACTCCTCATATTTGTTGTCCGAAGTGGGATCAGGTTCAGTTGTGTTGGGAAGGGTGCAACCCCGTTCCACCCCCTAAGCACTTTAGATTAAGGCAAGGTGCATTCGGAGCACTATGATGGGCTGGGGGAGTGGGGACGGTGATAGGACCCCACACCAATATAATCACATATAATCAACCCACATAGTGCAGCGTAGGGCACGAGCAAGACTGCCATTTTGCGTAGATGTTAGTAATCATAGTTAGGAGAAAAGGCCTGTGTGGTGAATGCAGCATTTCATGCACTAGGCACTAATTACGAGATGAAGCTAACCCTCCAGCCATGCCGGAGCTCCCATGAGAACAGCCCACACCCCCAACCACCATAAAGCTCATTCATTGTTCTAACAATGGTGCAAAGATGTTTAGGAATGTGCCCTACAATGCCGCAAGCACAGACCGGCGCCTGGTGTGCATGTTATCTCACACTGGCCAAAGCATGACCCAGCTCACTCCCAGGCGACCACGAGTTATAGCCCATATAACTGACTAAATCCAAAGACCCTTGAATTACATGCCACCAGGTGATCTTCAACCACGAACCCTAAAGTAACAAGTCCTTAATGTTCAACGGGAACGAACATTGCATGTCTTTGAACCACAATCATATGATTTCTATTGCAAGGTGCTCGGAGGAATACATTATAGATCAAAACAACGGCTGGATGGCACGAGAGTGATTGAAATGTGTGTGTGTGTGGAGGTCAGAATACCCCAGAACCTCCCTTGTGCTTTTCTTAAAACCTGTCAGGTGCACAGTATAATGATGAAGTAGAATTGTGTTAGGAGTTTAGTTAATTTGTTCTTTGACATTCGTCAGTGAGAAGAAGATGATCTCCGCAAAACACCCACGTGATGGAAAACGGACAAACTGGGCTGAATGACCTGGCATCCCTTATGAAGAAGGCGGATCCTGTATAGGCGCACACCAACCAGCCGCACAGGTTTTTACTGTATATGTAACGTCATCAGTGACAATGTGCTTCTTTATAAGATTCTTCTTGTACTACTTTACAGCAGAATGTCTTAACAGCAGAGTTCTTAGATGTTGCTGTGATCTTTGTGTGAGATTAAAACTTGTTATCCTTACAAGATCGTCTTGGGTCTTTTTTTCCTAGTAGGTTGTATTTGTTCTGGTGTGAGCGTTTAGGGATGTGTCTTCAATTGGTGACCCCGATTTGATACCTGCGCCCCGTACCTGTGGAGGCTTCCAGGCCACTTCTCCTGAAGGAGCCATGCCCTTTTTCAGTGACCGGTCCCAAAATAAAAATGTGTTCCGAATGGTTTAGCAGGAGCCATTTTGTGAGAAGTCCAGTCTCTGCTCTATTAAGCCGGGCGCGGCTCTGAGGAGAGTACAGGCCGGTGTTGGAACCCTGTGATGGAGGAATTCGGGCGAGCATGCACATGTGAATACACATACAATTAAGTATTAACAAGTAGGGGACAGATGCATGGGGAAGTGTGAGAGGTGTAAACATGTGGATGTGACACGGGTGTCGTTTGTGTCATTTCTGATTTTTGTTTGTATTGTAGAGAGATTATTTTGGTAAGGCATTATAAGGTAAGGCAGGGAGCCCCTCCTTGGAGGGGAAGGGAAGGTAGTATCATGAGAATATATATTATTTAAAGGAGGAATACGGAAATAAAATTAGTGGTCTCATATAAGTAGTGGACCTGGAGTAGGTAGCGGTTGTTATATTAATGTGTTATCTTAGTTTATTGTATTCTTGTTTTATTAGTTGAAGAACAGGCCCTAGGCGGGGCATTAACTGTGTGTGTCGTGGTGTGGCATTGGAGGGTTGTGTGAATCAGTGTGTGTGCGTGGTGGAGGAGTACAGAAAAGGGTCAGGGTTGCTTTTCTTTTTGTCACAAGCAGTGGCAGCATGCGCGGCATGTTAGAAGGGCTTTGCAGGGTCAGTAAGAAATATACATAACTAGCATGGGGGAGGGACACCAATAGAGTATATGCAAAAGGCCCTGCCACTGTATTGTGACAAGGTGAAAAATGCCACAAGCAGTGGATCATGGATACAGGAGGATGGGGATGCCCTGCCTGTGGCCGGAGCAGGGATCCCACAATAAAAGCATCTTGGAACATATGTCCACATTCTCTGTAGTTAAGTATAAGGGAAACCAGCTACAGAAGAGAAAATAAATGTTGGAGCTCTGGCAAATGTTTGAGGACATAGAGGACCAAGGGGACGGAGCAGGGGCACAGAGATAGAAATATGGAATGTTATCGGGGGTGGAGTAGCCATAATTTGCAAAAAACAGTTGGAACTGACCTCAAACCCTAACTATAGTTTGAATTTGGTTTTACTTTACCACCCGCCAGGAGAAGTATGTGATTTTAATGATGACTTAGTCAAGCTGATTGCACCGATGTTAACTACGAATTTAGGGCTGGTCATATTGGGTGACTTCAACTTATGGAAAAATGACAAAGCAGACAAGAAAGCACTGCTTTTGGAAAAAATGATGAGCACTCATCATATTATCTATCATAATACTGAACCAACGCATAATAAAGGACACATTCTTGATTGGGTCGGAGGGGGAAACGTCCAGTTTGGGCCTATCTTTACTTCGCCATGTATCTGGTCAGATCATTGTTTCCTGACATGTAGCCTTGGATTACCAGTTAAATCCGTAAGAGTGCACGCCAAAGCACACACGGTTAAATCACGGAATTTTAAGAATATCACGTCTGCTATTTTAACAACTAGCATGGAATAACTCTTTAGTACAACGGACGAATTAGGCGATCCTGAGAGACTCATAAAAGTTTATAATGATGTCATGTTAGAAATGCTAGATAAACATGCACCCATGAAGGATAAAAGTGTTAAAGACCTGCCCAGTCGTCATAAGTGGTTTTCGCCCACACTAGCTGAACTTAAAAGTGCTAAAAGGCAAGCTGAACACTCTTTGGCATAAAAACAAAACGAATGATAATTGGCTGGCTTGGAAACACACTGAAAAACGTTATAGAGTGATGACTACAGAAGCCAAGAAATCCTTCTATGACGCTCAAATAAACCAAGCTGGAGATAAAACAAAAGAACTCTCCCGTCTTTTCAGGTTATGGGAAAAACCTACTGTTTGTAATCCCTCAATTAAACCCACTATAGATGACTGTAGCATAGTCCAGAGGGCTTTTGCAGACAAACTGCTGAAGGCACAAAAGTAAATTGAGCAGGAAATACTAATTTACTAATTTCCCCTCTGCCAAATCCCCCGTTTACACCCACAATACCTAAAACAGGTAACTTTATTAGTACCCCAGGTAATTTTAATTTTGCAGAACCAAACTTAGCTGAAACATTGTTGCTATTGAAAGATATGCATCCCATAAATTGTCCAGGGGAAATTTTCCCCTCAAAATATATACTGGAGCATCAAGAACTGTTTGCCCCATTTCTATACCTGTTTAAAGTCCTCTTTTCATACACGTTCTCCCCATTTCTATGTCGGTTCATAAAGTCCTCTTTTCGTACAGGTTCTATTCCTCATTCTATTAAACATGTGGCTGTTACACCCCTGATAAAAAAAACAGGTCTGGATCCATCAGATGCAACTAATTTAAGACCAATCACAAATACGTTATTTTTCCTTAAACTTATAGATAAGACAGCGACCACACATTTACAAGCCCATGTATTAAACTCCGGCATATTACATGTGAAGCAATCGGGTTTTCGAAGTTTTCATGGAATGGAGACAGCTTTATTGGATCTTCAGACATACATGTTGGCTAAACTGGAACATAGCAAGTCGGGGTTGCTGATGTTATTAGATCTATCGGCAGTCTTCGACCTGCTGGACCACAAGATCTTGCTCAACAGAATGGCATCGGTAGGTGGACTTTCCAAAAATGCCATTTCTTGGCTCAGATCTTTTCTGGAGGGTCGCCAGTCTCGTGGCTACTGGGGTGACTGTGCTTCTGAGCCACAGACTATCACATGTGGAGTCCCCCAGGACGAGTTACAATCGTTGGGGATCTTTTTCTGTAACTATGCAGATGATTTCCAACTAGTCTTGAACATAACTGGGAACTATGAGGCTGACCAACAAACAGTAGCCGAAGCATATGAAGTCATAAAACAATGGATGTCAACTAATTGGCTCTGTTTGAATGCTGCAAAAATGGAGGTGATGCTCTGATGCAAAGTTAAGACTTTGGGTACCTATATGAAGGAAAGTCTGGATACTGAGGCACATGTTACTGCCATCACTACCAATACGAACTACCACCTAAAGGTTTCGAGACAAGTAACCCCGTTGATTTCGGTAGAAAATCACATAAAACTTGTGAGAGCAGTAATACTACCTCGCATAGACTATTGCAATGCACTGTTGGGGGGAGCTAATAACGCTGACATCCAACAGTTGCAGAACATACAAAATGCAGCTGTTAGAATCATTTTCCAGATGAAAAGCTGGGAACCCACCAGTGCGGCCAGAAGAAAACTTCACTGGCTTCCAGTCGCAGCTCGTATCCAATTTAAAATACTTACCACGTGTCATAAGTGTATTTTTGGAAACGCTCCGGCTTATTTTAAGGAAAAGATAAATGTCTATCAACCAGCAAGAAGCTTACGTTCCTCGGCTGGGTCTCTGTTAGCTTTGCCCCGGATAAAAAGGTCTCGTGGTTTAGGTAGGGCCTTTTGTGTCCGAGGCGCGAAAGCCTGGAACTCTCTTCCGACACAGATGCGCCTGACAGAAAACCACCTTGTTTTTCGTAAACAGTTGAAGACTATATTGTTTGAATAGAATAACTCCAGCTCTGTCTGCAACTACTTCTGTCTTTCGGGCGCCTGGATGCCTGCGGGCTTTGGCGCCTTATAAGTGTAATTAACATAAAATAACAAGGTGGAGGAGAGTCTTTCGGGCGCCAGCGGAGCGTGGGTGATTATATCTCTTGACAGCGTGTACCGCAGAAAGTTACACAGATCCAACCTATGTGCCACTGTGATAGGGGCCCCTTCAGCACCAGTAACACCACAGGCAACTGCTCCCCCATCCCATATGCACACCCGCCTAAAGCATTGGCACACGTGGGTGTCATGAGTAGAGAGTTCGAAGAAATGTTGGCAGAGTTGCGAGCAGAGCTGAACAGGGTGCAGGTATCCTCAAGAGAAGTGAGGGATGTAAGGCCACCGGAAAAAGGAAAAGATGAATGGAAATCAGGTGACTTCTTGCTCAGGATGGATAAGGAAGTAATAAGAAGTGCATGTGTCGAAAAGGAGAGAAGACAGGGTGAGTGGGTGCTATTGGGACAGGAGAATACAGTGTTGGGAAACAATGAGGGAGGGCGACAATGGCTCGTTTGATGAGGAATAGGGTGAAGAAGCAGGAGGTGTGAAGAGGCGGCTGAGAATACCCCCCAACTGCCAGGCGCTTTGGGAGGGGCAGGTTGAGGAATAGGGCTGGCCGGTTGGCGTCAGCAAGAAAAAGTGGAATTATGAAGAATGGTGTGGGAAATGGGACGAAGATGCAGATGCCCCTTATACATAAGGGAGCAGGTAGGACACAGTATGTGCCCTGGCCCCAGATGAATAAAACAACTTGATTGAGGCTATCCCACTGCTCACAGCAGGGGGCATAAGTGGATATATGAATTTGAAAAGCAAACAGCAGGGATGCCCCTGGCAGTGGGTGATATCAAGTGCTTGATGGTTCCTATAATTAGGGACCAGGCTGGGGATGTGTGGGTGAAAGTGTATCCAGGAATAACCCTGAGGGACGATGATCATGATGCACCATCGGTCAATAGAATTAGAGGACATGTGTGGAATGCGCTACAAAGGGCTTTCCCAGATACCCCCGATTTACAGTCTGTGATGCAGCATACAACGGGTGATGATGATGATCCAGCTAAATTCATAGTGCTGTTCAAATGTTTTCCTATTTTATTGTAAAGAGGGGCTAGCCAAAGCAAGTGCAGAAGGTGTTCCATATGATTGTGGGTATTGAGGGGTGGCCAGAGATACAGTGCATAATAGTGCACCATTGAGAATCAAGGAGCGGGACAGGGAAACAGGCCAAAGGCGTCAAGCAGAGGAAGCGAAGCTTGTAGAAAAGAAATAGTCAACAGTTGTTGTCCGGGCACCTGTGTCGACAACAGTGCAGGTGGAGGGGACAGAAAGCACTGAACAGGTCATGAGCGCCACCATTGCTGCGCTCTAGGATGAAGGACGACAAGGACAGTGGGGCGGGGGGCAACTGTGTAGAGGAGGAGCCAAATGCCTCTACCAGAAGTCCCACCCCTATTCTGCCTATATGTTAGAAGCCGGAAATTGTGACGTACACAACGCTGATAATTATACCTATATCCCGAAAGATCTTCGAAACAAGGTATTCACTCAGAAAACCCTATAAGATGTACCCGCAGAGAGATGACAATCTCTTAGGGGAGATCCCTGAAGAAGTGTGAAGCAGTGAACAAAAGAGGCTGGTGACATCCCAAGAAATAAGAGTGACACACTGAGAAGGATGATCAGAGAAGAGAATGCATAGACCTTATGGAATCTGATGCCAAAATAAGGAATGGATTAACCTTTCATGTGCGAAATGAAGATTGCACATGCAAAGAAAATTGAAGAAAAACGAAGTAATCATGAAGGCTGGCTATACATTGTGAATAGACTGCAGGTGGTGCCACCAGTATATATATATATGTATATATATATATACATATATATATATATATATATAGAGAGAGAGAGAGAGAGAGTTTGGATATTCAATGTGTCAACTTTCGTAAGCCAAGACCTGTGAAAGAGAAGGGCTGAAAGTGTGGCGCAGTTAAGAAAGACAAATGAAAATCAAGGAAGGCTGTCTGGCCCAGTGTCAAGGGTTGGGGCAGCCAAGAACTGGTTATCTATTCAAGGAGATACATAGAACGTGAGAAGGGAGCTCCTGTTAAGGTGTGACAGAAACATTATGAGTGTCACAATTTATTACTTTAATATCATTAACTGCGAAGAAAGGAGCTCAAACACATTCTCCTGTCACGTGGGATGGATGGAAATAGAAAATGGGCAAGCTGCATTGAGAGTTGAAGATAAGAACGTGCTTGCACTCCCTTCTATTCTCAGGAGCAGTGATAGTTCAAAGACAATTCAATTGGCAAATGGCATGAGTGATGATGGATGATGTGCTAATTAGGTGGGGAGGCATGGTCAAGTCCACCCACAAGCACCTAGTGTATCAGCTTGTGTGCTGCTAGCAAGTGAAATGTTCCAGAAGAGTACAAGCGTGCCAACCAATTATAGAGGGCCATGTATTGAAGAGCCCTATAGTTTGAGAGCCAATGGTGTTGTGTATCTAACACATATTGAGGATAACTTCCACAAGGGGTGGGCATAATTTGTCCACGAGATTATAGAGTCCAATCACAATCCATTCCCCTGCAGAAAGTATACCTAGATGTTCCCCGTAGACCTATCACAATCCCAAGTAGGATTTCTTAGTTTGCCACGTAGTATGACATCACGAATGACGACTTTTCGCTATAAAAGCATATTTTTATGTGTTACGTTGAGATTATGGTGTGAGACGTCCATTGATGTCTGTTGCACTCTCTGTTTTAGACAATTGATAATAAAACAGAGTTTGTTCGCCAACTTCCTGAGTCGGTCTGATTATTGGTGTAAGAGTTATTCTGCATCCCCATCCATGTAATGACATGCTTCCTCATTTAAAAGGACCTAACGGTTCACGTGGTAGCATGTCAGATCATTACAGACCTATTGACTAAGTAGAACTCTATTGTTTCAGACGATCGAGCACCCTCCCCCATCTAGCCGGAAGATCGCAGGGTTTCCTGTGGAGAGTGGCCGATATAGAATTCTTTCAAGAAAAATCAATACAGGCGAGACGGGTCCCTCTTTGACGAAATCCCTCCTGGTTTGCACAGGTGCTTTGCAAACAGAAGGCGAAAGTGGTCGATTGGAGACGGGAGCTGTGGGGATGTGGTGTGGTAGTTTAGAAAAGCAATGGGGTATGAAGAGTATTTCAAAGTGCAAACTAAGAGCTTTTTATAGTGTAAACAAAGAGCGTTTTACGAGATAAACGCCTGAGATTCCTAACTCAAGGAGTTTTAGAAGAACTTGTCTCACATCCCGATTGGGGTAAATTAGGCTGCGCATAAACAGGTTTATGTTAGGAGACAAGTTAAATTCTAGTCAGAGTATTTTGGGGGCGAGATGAGGAAAAGGAGTACAATGGTGTAAATGTAAACAAGTCGACTAGTCTGTCTGTCTGTGTGTCTGTTTTAAAAAAAAAGGTGTCAAAGAGCGACAAGAATAGGTTGTGGAAAGTTGAAGTGAAGATAAAAAGTTATTGCCTATTTAAGGTCATTGTCGGCGCCGACCAATAAGTACGTTGAGGTTATTGAGAAACAGAGGTGTTGAGAAGCGAGTGTTGGAACGCGCTCACATTTGATTATTTTTTTTTTTAAACTCTTTTTATTGTTACCGAAGGTCAACACAGATTAAACTCATTGCACCCGCATACGCTGGTACATACAATAATTGTTAAAGGCATAGATCAGAGATCATAAAAACAATTTACACAGGCAGTTCATCATCATAGGCCATTTCACATAGGTACATTCTGAACGGGGCCCATATGTCCTTTGGGCGACATCTCGTTGTCACAGTTATGGTGTATTGCTCCTCACATTCGTTTATGTAGGCCAGATCACGAATAAAATGTTCAGTTTTAGGCGGAGAGGTACTTGTCCAACATCTCAGTATACACCGTTTGGCCACAGCACAAGCCCCATTGAATAGTCGTCTGATCTTTTCACCTTGTTTGCCTATATCTCCGAACAAGTATTTTGGTGGATGCATGTCCGCAGGGACTTGTGTAATGTCTTCAAGTATTCCCGCCACCTCTCTCCAGAACGTAGCAACTGGGGGGCATTCCCAAAACATGTGATATGCTCCCGCTTGGCTTGCCTTGCATTTAGGGCAGTTTCCCGAGTGGGTCGTTGAGAACTTGGCCATCTTTGCAGGAGTGTAGTGCAGTCTATTTAAGATCTTGAACTGAATAAGTCTGAGCCCTGCATTCATGGATACAGCTTTGGTAAGCATACAGTATTTCGCCCATTTTTCTTCTGGGATATTCAAGTTCAGGTCTTCCTCCCATTTGGCTTTTACCTGGTTTGTGGTGGGTGTGTGTAATTGTACCAATGCATAAAGTTTAGAAACTCCCAGCCCCGTACCAGATGTGGCGGCTTGTATGCAAGGATGGGATGGTGGCTCATCCGGGAAGAGTGGCCAGCGTGCATTGAATGCAGATTTCATCCTATGGTATTCAAGTGTTTTGGTTGGTCCCCCTCCTAACGCCTCCCTGAGTTCCTTGAGCGTTACAAATCTGCCATTTGGGAACATGTCCTGCATTTGGATTTCCCTGTCTGGGTCCCAGTGTCTTTGTATCGTCTTATCCAATGTGGGTGGTATGGCGGGGTATTTCCAAAGGGGTACATCTGGGTCATATGGGGTATCTATCTTCAGCTTTTTATATAATGCCTTCCATGCACGTACCGTGGTCCCGACTGGATCGAAGGGGCAGGGATCTTTGTATTGAGAATAAAATATTATAGAACGGAGGTCTATGGGATGTGCTGCAAACTTCTCGAGCCATATATGGGGCGATCTATCCTCGGGGTCATACCAATGCTTCGCGAACTGCACCTGCGCTGCAAGATAGTATAGCTCAAAATCCGTCGCGGCTAGCCCTCCTGTACAATAAGGTTCAGTGAGTTTTTCCCATTTCATTCTAGGGGTTTTCCCGTCCCACACAAAGGAGACCACCATTGATCTTATTTTTTCAAAGAAGGTTTTGCCTGGCCAGATCGGTATATTAGTGAATAAATATAATAACTTAGGGAGCACGATCATTTTAAGGATCGCAACCCTGCCATTCAGGGATATGGGTAGCTTGGCCCATGTTTGCAATTTTGTCTTCAACGTTTGCATTATCGTTTTATAGTTGTCTGCAAAGAGTGTCTTTTTGTCTCGGGACAATAGCACGCCTAAATATCGGATGTGTCCGGTTGCCCACTTAAGGTTTCCCGTGGATCCCAGGCATGTGGTTTGAGGTGTCAGTGGTAGTATTTCTGATTTTTCGTTATTTATTTTATATCCCGAGTATTTAGCGAATTCATTTATATCTTGCATTACAGGTGCCAGATTGGTCTCAGGGTTCCTAAGGTATAATAAAGTATCATCCGCATATAGAGAAATCGATTGGGGTGGGCCGGACATTCTTATTCCTTTATCCCAGTGTTTTAGCCTAATCATTATCGCCATTGGTTCAATAGTCAGTGCAAACAATATTGGTGAGAATGGACACCCCTGCCTGGTACCTCTGCCTAGTGCAAAGAATTCAGAGATCACCGTGTTTGTAAGGACCCTCGCCCGGTTTTATTGTACAGTAATTTAACATAGCTGATGAAATTGGGACCCATTTCAAATCTTCCCAGTACTTCAAATAGGTACACCTAAGACACCGAATCAAATGCTTTCTCGGCGTCCAGTGACACTGCCACAGCTTGAGCCTCTGGGTCGATCTGCGTCATTATTGCAAATAGTCTGCGCAAATTTAACGCAGTGGATCTTGTAGGGATGAATCCGTTCTGATCTGGATGAATCAGTGACGGCATGCTTGGTAGTAGTCTATTTGCCAGGACTTTGGCGAAAATTTTAGCGTCGACGTTAATGAGTGATAAAGGTCTGTACGATGACATATCTTGTGGGGGACGGCGGGGTTTCAGTAAGACTGTTATTGCAGCTTCTCGCATGGATTCAGGGACCTCCCCAAGTTCCAGCGCTTCCTCCCATACTTTTAACAAAGTTGGGGCAGGTTCCTTTACACATTCTTTGTATAGTTCCACCCCCAGCCCGTCAGATCACAGGGCCTTTCCCGAATACAATGCTTTTATGGCTTCTATGATTTCTTCCTCCATGATTGGGCTATCACACATTTGATTTTTTTGATAAACTTATCTGTGTAAACACTGGTAAGTATTGACAGTCAATTGAGACTCGTCACAATGGGAGATATTACTACAATGATGCACTTGCGTAATATGTTGCCAAAGCACATGCCTAAGATCAAACAGTATAGTGCAGAATGGGTAAAGGGCACAGCAGATAAAATGTTCAGGCCATGGCAGCAAGGGGATTGCTCTCAAAAGGGGCATTACAGCAGATGACCACATACTTGCATGCTGCGTACACGGGGAAGAAATTGGAAAAGAGGTTAGCTATTTTAGAGCTTTGGAAGATGTACCACGAGGAGAGAGAGGATACACCGCCTGAGGAGTGAATGCTTACTCTGTGTAGGGAGGAAGTTGTTGAGCGTTCTGCTCCCCTTACCTCGCCGGAAGTGAATGGCGATAGTATTGAAGATTAGGACTGTATCCGCTGAAGGAACTGAAGGCGGTGAAAGGGTATAGTAATCCGACATTTGAACCACCTGCTTATAACAATGACGATAGTCCAGAAGAGACCAAAAGAAAGGAGGAGATCTTTAAGATCATGCATAACAAAGAGGAGAAACGTGAGTATGTAAATAGGACAACAGATATAGAACGAGAGATTAAGAGGTGGAAATGAGAGAAGGATAAAGCTGACGAGATAACGCTTGTACAGACGAATGGATGGGGGGACAGATATTGCTCAAGCTCGATGGAAAAATATCCAGGAGGTCAGCCAAAGGTAAGATCAAGACGAACAGGACAAGAAAGACACGGGACGAGAAAAGAGGTTGAAAGAGGATGAACACAAGAGAAAGAGCAGGCAGAGGCGAGAACAGATGTATCAGGAAGAGCAGCAAAAGAAGGAAGAAAGGGCGGAAGAGCAAAGAAAGTATGACAACATGCAGAGAGGAATCAAAGAACGAGATAGGCATGAAAGGAAAAGAGAAGAGGAAGAAATGCAGAAATTAAGGGATGAAAGGATACAGAGACGAAGGGAATAGGAAGAGCGTAGAGCAAATGAAAGAAGAGAGGAGAAAACACAAGAAGAGGAAAGAGTTAGATGGGAATTGAGAAAGCAAAGAGAACTAGACGAAGCATTAGAACAAAAAAAGAGACAATATTGGTCACATTCAGAAGTATTTAATGGAACCGAGTCCAGTAACATCATGGGGCAATATAGAGGAGTTTCTTCCGTCAAAGGAAGCAATGCCAGGGCCATCTAGAGTAGCCCTAGAAGAGATTGCTGACATAGGGAGCATTGGAGATAGGATCAATAAAGCCTATCAAGACTTGAGACACAGTAGCAAATCGGTAAGCCAAGGGAAAGGAAATCGATCCCTCGTCTTCCAATCATGAAGCGAAGAAAGAGACCCATTCAGTCTCAAGCATAGAGCTTTTTCCATAGACAGGCTGACTTTAGGTAAGGGTGAAGGGGATTAGAGCGATACTAGCTGGGGGCTATACATGTCAGACGAAGAGAGAGAACGCTTCCGTGGGGAGGAGGGAGGAAGTGCATGCAGCCTCGAGGGATGCCTGCAGACAGACAAGGAAGTAAGATGGTCCAATTTAGAGCAACCTAAGGATAGGCCGCCAGATCCTGTAGCATATCCAGAGCGTTCTAGGGGACGATTTTATAGCAAGAAGGGAGAGTCTGCGCCATATGTGAGCAGGCTGAGGTCTTTGCCAGGTAGAAGGTGATCAGGAACCATTGTCCCCACTATGGATAGGCAGACAATGGGAGTTGATTGTGGGATAGGTTTCACACCAGTTGGGGAAAGGAGGGGCCAGACCGCAATATATTCTATGGACACAAATGGATAAGGATAGTTTAAGATGCAAACTTCCTAGTTTAATGGCAGGTGCGGGAAAGTAGATTTATCAAAATGACATGGGTAAATACTCTGACTTTAGGGGACATTAAGGGTCTCCAAGCAGCCATTCTTGGGGAAAGAGCTGATGTCATATTTTGACGAGAGCAGGCTATTCAAGTGTCATGGCACAGAACACAGCACACATTGGAGCGCCATTTAATAATTGTAGAGCAGATGTCTGGTGAGCTCTCAGGGTACAGTACCCTGACACGTCAGACATGGGGGCAATTATGACACGTAAAATGAAAGACGATGAGGGTCCATTTGCTTACATTCAGGACATTTAGGAACGCTGGACTCTTGAAACTCGAGCACCGTGGGGAAAAACGGTTGCAGTATTTTACCACATTTTATGTCAGTGGGTGCCCGATCAAGTACAGAGGCAATTCAAGAAACTAGTGGGAATGGAAGTGAAGCCATGGGCAGTGATACAGTTGACTATAGTGCATCACTGTCGGCTGTTACAGGAGAAAAATAGGAAGAATGATGATGCTAGACAACTTGAGGAAGCCAAGTTAGTTCAGAATTTTTTTTCAAAATATGCCATAGAAGGGGCAGTATTGACAAGTGGAGAAGGACTGGGAATACAGCAAACAGTGGGCACATCAAAGGCAAATAATCAGTGCCAAATGGGCCAAGGAGGGAATGGATTTGTGCCACAAGGCAGAGGAATGGGCAGCACATGAAGGAGTGGTTTTCAGAATAATCAAAGCGGTTTTTAGAATATGCAGAATGATAATCAGACTGTGTAAGGAGGATTTGACCAAGAGGGAGGGACTAGTCAGAAGGGCTCCTCCTGTATGTTTGACATTTGAGATGACAGGACACATTGCCTGTGTATGTGGGAGCCAAGGGTATGCACTGAATGGGCAATTCTCAAGAGGGGGACAGCTTATCCTCCAGCATATAGCATGGATTCGCCCAAGATCAGACAGTGTATCAGGCACAAGCGCCGCAAATGCAACAAGCATTTCAGCCACAGCAAGCACCATTGAATCCACCACAAGGGCAGTCGCAGCATGCACCCATGCAGATACAGCAGAACGCAAACACGGGCAATTACTGACACCTAGAATAGGGGGTGTCACTGTGGTGGGAGGAAGTCCTTTCACTGGTACAGGGGTAGCCATGTATCTACAATAGGACATCTCACAGGGCGACTTAATGTGTTCAGTACTATCAGTGACACTAGACCCCCAAGAGGAACCAAGGGTTGATGTGACGATAGGAGGCACATCTTTTTTTTCTTCTAGTAGACACTGGGGCTACTCGTTCATATATACGAGCGGGAAAATACCCAATTTTGGGAATTGCCACAAATGCTCAGGGAGCTCCGAGCCGAGTTCCTTTTACTGACTAATTACCAGTCTCCACAGGAGAGTGTGACATGTCTGTTCCATTATTGTATTTTAGGCAGACACCAGTTAACATTCTAGGACGAGATTTAATGACGAAGCTTAACATGACGATTTCTTTCACTGATGAAGGCAAAGTGTGCTCTACTCAAGGGATACATTATATAAACGTGGGCGAGTTTATATTGGCTTTTACAGGGAAATTGGATCTGCGAGGAATGCCACCAGAGCCATACGTTTTTCTTTATTGGGTAAGCATTTTGTTCACAGGCTACCCGGTTTAGGGGGAAAGATTATGAGAATACCTGATGAATTCTTGTTCAGGCCTACCTTTGGACAATGAGGGGGGACAGACTATTCCCCTAGAGTTAAACGCAGCCCTAGTATGAGGGGAAATGGCAATGGTCGAGGGAACAGATGATGAGGGCAGGCCATGTAGAACAGGGATTGCCAATGGAAAAGGGTGTAGACTGACTGACGTCACTGACAATGACATGTTTAGAGATGATCCAAAAGATGATGAAGTAGTATTCGAGATGAGTATTACATATTGGATTAGAATAGAGAAAAGAGAGATCCCACAGCAAATGGTGAAAGTGTGGCAGCGTCCAGCATTTCTTATGATGAAGACTTGGAAAAGGTTCCAAGCTCTTTATGGACTACAGGCCCCTACGACATAGGCATATTGAAGGGGATAGGGGAGGTTAAGATAAAGTTGAAGCCAGGAGCAATTTTACTTCGAGCAAGACAGTACCCCATGCCTCGAGAGGCAGATGAAGGGATTTTTAAGACTATTTCAGCAATTGTGCAATACTGAAGCTTCCCTATCAAGAAATCAAAGGGGGGCCGTGGAGATTCATACAAGAAATGAGACCGATTAAGCTGATTGTAGCAGCAGAGTGTCAAGAATCAAGGGAGTAGAGGGTATCAACACTCTCCCCCGAACCACAGAAGCAGAATAGATCGACCCTCCCCCTGTGGTTGGCAAGGACATCGGTTTTGAATAACAGTTAACATTGTGGCAGCCAATGGGGGGGGATTAGGAAGAGGTTGTGGATAGGTAAGGGGGAGTAAGGAAACCAGAAAGAGGAAATAGGGTAGCATAGTCAGATAGGTGTGGTTGGAATTAGGAAAAGCAACATGCAAATGACAACAATCCTGTCCTACTCTCACCCTATCCCTGCATACCATCCATTTCTAGAACCAAAAGCTGAATCCTCCTACCTAAACCTGTATCCAGCTACAATGCATATTAAGCACACACAACATAAATCTTATTGCAGCCTGGAAGGACATAACTTGGAAGCACATGACATGTGACTTAATGCAACAAGAGCACATAGAACATAGACTTTATTGCACCTTGGAAAGCAGACATAGACCTTTTAGCAAGCGGCATGGCACGTACGGGGGTTCCCCTTTCATGAAAAAACAAACGCATGGCCCATTGGGCAAGCAAAAAGCAGGCATGACAACACATTTCATTCAGGGTTTTTCCTTATGCAACCTGTGGAGCAATGACCCCCTTCTCTTCATGTAATGACTTAAACCTTACACCCTCCCTCCTGAAGTGCCTGCAGTGTGCCACAAATACATGTAATCTCCCACTAAATTGGCTTGACAATGTTTGCAGAGCGTAAATTCAAAGAAACAGTTCCTTAAAGGCAGAACATAGTAGGAGTGGGCCGTCGCTCTTACTGTTCAAATAAACGGATGGGGAGCACACATTTCGTAAGCCCACACCCACATGAAATCATGGCCCCACACTTACCTGCGTGTCCAGGTCCCCGCAGGGCAACCGGGACCTCAAGAGTAACCGCAGAGCACTTGCCGGGCCGTTCTGGATCGCTGTCATGATGCCTACCCCCGGGGAACCAGACCAGGTCCAGCAACCCCGGAAGCAGGCATCAAGTTACTTTGAGAAAGCCCAAAAACCCCTGCTAGGCGCTGTTTGGATGCGGTCCTGGCGCCTATGGCGCCAGGCTCATATGGAGAGTCAGTCCTGGCGGCATAGGCGCCAGGCTCATAGAGTAGAACTTACCTGATGCAGACCATGCTGCAAGCTTACCTGATGCAGACCATGCTGCAGAGCTCCAAGCCAAATGAGGCTTGGAAGGGACTCTTTTACCTAAGACTATTTTTTTACTCGGGTGGGGCTGGCGAGGAATACTTACCTGGGACTACTTTGGAGGCTATTTAAACCACGCCCGAAGAGCAGCACACTCTTCGCGTTATTCTGCATCCTTACGATCCACCGCATCCTTCGGCACGTTCCCGCGGCACTCTGGCACCTAAGGGGAACACAAGAACAGCAACGGTGAGCCAACGGAATAAACAGAGGCAATAGTAACTAGCCCCATAGACTTACCTGATTACCGCCGGGGATACTAGTCCTCTTCACGGGTCGGCGCAGTCTCCATTGCATCCTCGCCGTACCCCGGCCCCTAAGGGGAACAAAAGGACAACAAGGTGAGACTAAGGGACAAACAAGGGGAACTCTTCTCACCACAATAGACTTACCTAATTTTACCGCCGGAGGCATTATTCCCCGAACTTCATATTTTCTCTCCACACCTGAATAAGGGAGCAAGCCACAGGTTACATTCGGGACGTATTTTATTGAACTGTGTAGGATAAGCCAAATCCTTACCTGAACTTCGTCAGCTACCACGAGGAACTCTTCGCTGGGGTTAATCTGCAAACTGCAAGGAATCAGACAAGAGTGAAAGTCAGACATGTGAACTCTTACGAACTACATACTTTTTGGAGTCAATATTGTTCTGGAACTCACCAATTCCTTCCAGCCAGTGACGCAACTGGTTATCAACGCGCCCCTGCGCTCAATGCAGGATGGAGAGCTCATCTTTTCAAACCATCAGGTGAGACTATAAGAGGGGACATCAAAGGTGATCTGTGGGGAGAACAGCGGGGGTGGGGGGATTTACGCTCAACCCCACGGGTGGTTAATTCCCTTTCTCCATTTACAGAAGAATATTACTACGGGCCAACCAAACGAAGCTAGGTGGGCCAGTCGAGTCCGTCATCTCAGCCCTGCGCGTCACATTGGTGGAGACCGCAGCTGTCCAGTTCAGATCGACGCCTCTGTGGGAGCCAGGTGAGCGTAACAGAACGCAAAGCCTACCCACAAATTCCCCCCCGGGTGTTATGGATACCTCAGAGTTTGACCAATTGGCCCAATTTCTAGGGGAACTGAGGGCTGAAGTGCATTCCGCCTGTCAAGAAACCAAAGCTCTTAGGAGAGAACTGATTTTGTCAAAGGAGAAAACTGATGACCTTGCTAGGCAACTATTGCAAAGTCATGCTAGACAAGCACCCCTACCTGGTTCTGGGGGAAATCCAGCTCCTGTGTTATCGAGTAACCCTGTGCAACCAGGAAATATTCCATTAGCTCCACCCAAATGCTTTTCCGGAGATCCCAAAAGGTTTGCCATGTTTATGAACCAATGCCGCTTGCACTTTTTATGCAGACCTGGAGCCTTCCCAAACGATCAAGCCAAGGTAGCCTTTGTATTGTCATATCTCAGCGGCAGTGCAGCTGATTGGTCAATTCCACTAGTTACTCAGGATGACCCAATTCTTCGGGATTTTCAGGGCTTTCAAACTAGCATGGAAAGACTATTTTCCCGGCACTCCCAAGAACAGGCCCTGGATAACGAACTTTTGTCCCTACGACAGGGTAACCAGGACCTTCTATCCTACATCGCAACCTTTAATAGGTTGATAGTGGAAACTGGATGGCCTGAGGTAAAACGAACCATGTTATTTCATTGAGGGCTTCGAGGAGAACTCAAGGATGTCTTGGCTCAAGTCGTGAACCCACCTCAAGACTGTGTTGAATATATAGACTTAGTGGTCCAGTTAGATCACAGACTTCAGAACAGAAAGGCTGATCGAGCCAAGTTTGAGAATCGGGTGTTGGTCAAAACCCACGCTAACCCCAAAGGAGCAGATGCTTCAGAACCCATGCAAATCGGAGGGGTTAAAGGACCCTTAACCCAGAAGGAAAGAGAAAGGAGACGGCAAATGCAATTGTGTCCATACTGTGGAACTTCTGGGCATTTTCTATGGGATTGTCCTGATAAAAGCTATATGGAGTCAGACTCGGGAAACAACCACGCCCGACAAGCGTAGAGGTCCGCTTGCCGAGCTTGAAGAAGGATACTCAGACCTCGCATTTCATCATACCAATGGTCCTCGTAGATCCAGGGCAGCTATCGCGTATGCAAGCAGTAAGGGCAAACATTGATAGCGGGGCCATAGGAAACTATGTGGCCTATGAATTGGCTTCCAGGATGAATCTACCTCTCTGCCGAAAAACGACCTCAGATGTCATCACCACAGTCGATGGAACTGAAATTGCCTCTGGGCCTGTAACTCATTCCACCGCAGAGATGACACTAATGGGTCAGGATGGGCATCGAGAGACTATTGTGTTTGATCTAATCAAAGCCCCACAGTTACAAATAATACTGGGGATACCTTGGTTGGAAACACATAATCCTTGTATTGATTGGCGAGAGAAGAGAATAACCTTCCCAGATTGTGCACAAACCTGTTACCCAAAGAAAAATCAGAACGCAGGCCTGGCCACAGTAACCACAGCAGTCATGCAACTACCTCCAGAATACCAAGAATTCCAGGATGTCTTCCAGAAGGAACAGGCAAACACCTTACCTCCTCATAGATCGTACGATTGTCAAATCGATCTCATACCCGGTGCACAACCCTCTTGTAGCAGGATCTATGCCCTTATGGAACCTGAGAACCTTCACCTACGACAATACTTAGACCAGTAACTTTCCAATGGCTTTATTCGCCCATCCAAGTCCCCTGCATCTTCAGCTTTGTTCTTTGTGCCCAAAAAGGAAGGTGACCTCAGAATGTGCATTGACTACCGCGCATTGAACCAGATAACTGTTAAGAACCGATACCCATTGCCTCTGATCCCTGAACTAATAGACCAAGTGAAGGACGCTTGTATATACACTAAATTAGATCTCCGGGGGGCATACCATCTGGTACGTGTAAAAGAGGGCGACAAATGGAAGACTGCTTTCCGCACTAATTATGGGTTATTCGAATACCAGGTGATGCCTTTCGGGTTGTGCAATGCACCAGCAGCCTTCCAATACTTCATGAACGATGTCCTTCGTGAACTCATTGACGTTTGTGTTGTCGTGTATATCGATGATATTCTAGTATACTCCTCTTCAGAATCTGACCATGTGAAGCACGTCCAAGCAGTCCTTGAGAAATTGCGCCAGCACAAACTATATGCAAAACTGGAAAAATGCGTTTTTCATGCCACGGAAGTTGAATTCCTTGGGTTTATCCTGACCCCAAAGCGAGTCCGAATGGACTCACGAAAGGTGGAAGGTGGACGCAATCCTTAAGTGGCCATCACCAAGTTCAGTTAAAGGAGTACAAAGCATGCTCGGCTTTGCCAATTTCTACCGCAGATTCATCCCAGATTTTTCACATGTCGTATATCCCATCACAGCACTAGTGCGAAAAATTAAACGCTTTATGTGGACTGAAGAAGCTGAAAAAGCCTTTCAAGAGCTGAAAGCGAAATTCACGTCTGCACTTGTGTTATTGTGTTAAAGCACCCGCGCCCTGAACTTACATACATAGTGGAAACTGATGCATCCAGTCTAGCCATGGGAGCTGTCCTGTCTCAAAAGGACCCTGAAACTGGCCAGCTTCACCCAGTAGCATTTTGGTCCAGAAAGTTCTCAGCACCCGAATTAAACTATGCGGTTACCGACAAGGAGTTATTAGCCATTAAATCCGCCTTCAAGGCTTGGCGGCACTATCTTCTCGGTGCCAGGCATACCATTACTGTGATCACCGATCACCGGAACTTACAGTATTTAAAAACAGCCAAGGCCCAATAGTCACGTCAACTCCGATGGCATTGTTCTTTGCCGAGTTCGATTTCGTGATAACCTATCGACCAGGTTGTAAGAATGGTAAAGCAGACGCCTTATCCCGAATAGGGATGGGAGAGGCAAAAGTGAACCCAGAAACAGTACCTATAATTTCTGAACAAAGGTTTCTTGGCATGACTACTCTACAGACACTAGAGGACATTCAGGTAAAGATCCAGCAACTCTTTGATCCTACAGCCCTGCAGGACTGGGTAAAGAAAGGCCCGGACTACTCTGTCACCAATGATCTGCCTTATTACCAAGGGCGGATATTTCTGCCACAGAAAGAACTACAAGAGCTAGTAATTTCCCGTTATCATGATACCCTAATGGAGGGGCACTCAGGTATTGCAAAAACTGAAGCTAAAATGAAAAGACAATTCTGGTGGCCCACCTGGTGAAAGGATATTAAATCATTTGTGATGTCTTGTGGCATTTGTGCCCAAAACAAAAGTAAAAAGAAAAAACCAGCCGGACTCTTACAACCTTTAGACATTCCGCCTACACCATGGCACACCTTATTGTTAGACTTTATTACCGATCTACCTCCTTGTAATGGTTTTAACACCATTCTAGTTATTGTGGATCTTTTTTCCAAGACGGCCCACTTTATTCCTTTAAAAGGACTACCTTCAGCCTCAATCCTGGCCAAAGAATTCCTCGAAAACATTGTTCGCATACATGGATTTCCGTCCGTGTTGGTCTCTGACCGGGGCAGTCAATTCATTTCACATTTTTTGGAAGAAATGTTGTCAATTGGCGCAAATGGACGTGAGATTATCGACCAGTCACCACCCCCAGACCGATGGTCAAACGGAGAGGACCAACCAGACTCTTGAACAATACCTGAGTTGTATGTTACATCTGACTGAGAGTAATTGGAAGGACATTATTTGGATCGCCGAATATGCATAAAATAATTCAGTACATTCTGGAACTGGACAAAGCGCCTTTTATACCCCATATGGGCACCACACTCGAACCTCAGACCTTGACTCACCCCAACACTTAGAAATGCCCGCAGTTGACCATCTACACGCTACGAATACACAAGCCTTTAAGGAGGCAACTGCACATTTAAAACAGGCGAAGGAGAAATATAAGAAAGATGCTGATCGGCATAGAAGTGATACTCCACCGTACCAGATTGGGGACCAAGTATGGTTGGCCACTAAACACATACCTCTCAAGGGAACGCGGACCTTTAACCCTAGATATTTGGAACCTTACTCTATTAAGGCCATTATCAACCCGGTGGCCGTCAAGTTGAACTTGTGCTAATATGCGAATTCACCCCGTCTTTCATGTGTCACTTTTGAAGCCAGTGCAACCAGGGACAAGACTAACCAAGCCACCAGACCCCATCCTTATAGACGGGGAACCCGAATTTGAAGTTAAGAACATCCTGGACTCCAAGATGGTGAAGTCAAAACTTTTTTATTTAATCGACTGGAAGGGTTACGGACCACAAGAAAGGTCTTGGGAACCTAGTGACCACGTGCATGCACCTCGATTGGTGAAAAGATTCCACCAAAATTTCCCAGACAAACCAAAACAACAGGGAAGAACGACTTTAGGAGGGGCCTTGGGGGGGGAGTGCTGTCATGGTGCCTACCCCCGGGGAACCAGACCAGGTCCTGCAACCCCGGAAGCAGGCATCAAGTTACTTTGAGCAAGCCCAAAAACCCCTGCTAGGGGCTGTTTGGGTGTGGTCCTGGCGCCTATGGCGCCAGGCTCATATGGAGAGTCAGTCCTGGCGCCTAGAACTTACCTGATGCAGACCATGCTGCAGAGCTCCAAGCCAAATGAGGCTTGAAAAGGACTATTTTACCTAGGGACTATTTTTTTACTCGGGTGAGGCTGGGTAGGAATACTTACCCGGGACTACTTTGGAGGCTATTTAAACCACGCCCGAAGAGCAGCACACGCTTCGCGTTATTCTGCATCCAGCAGCGTAACGCTCACCGTGTCTGCAAGCTTGCATCCAGTCTTCTGCCACGCCCGCCTCGAGTCTGCAGCTCCTAGAATAAGGGAGGAACAGAAGGAGAAGAGGTTAGAATAAGAGCAAAACCTTCGATCCTTACCTGAATTCCGGAGCCACCGCGCCTTCGAGCTGGAAGAAAGAAGCATTTTATGCGCGCCACCTCGCCTGCTGCAGCGCCGCGCTGAACTCACCGGCCTTCGCAGCATCCTCACGATCCACCACATCCTTCTGCACGTTCCCGCCGCACTCTGGCACTTAAGGGGAACACAAGAACAGCAAAGGTGAGCCAAGGGAATAAACAGAGGCAATAGTAACTACCCCCATAGATTTACCTGATTACCGCTGGGGGTACTATTCCTCTTCACGGGTCGGCGCAGTCTCCATTGCATCCTCGCCGTACCCCGGCCCCTAAGGGGAACAACAGGACAACAAGGTGAGACGAAGAGACAGGGGAACTCTTCTCACCACAATAGACTTACCTAATTTTACCGCCGGAGGCATTATTCCCCGAACTTCATATTTTCTCTCCACACCTGAATAAGGGAGCAAGCCTCAGGTTACATTCTGGCCTTATTTTATTGAACTGTGTGGGATAAGTCAAATCCTTACCTGAACTTCGTCAGCTACCACGAGGAACTCTTCGCTGGGGTCAAGCTGCAAACTGCAGGGAATCGGCAAGAGTGAAAGTCAGACATGTGAACTCTTACGAACTACATACTTTTCGGAGTCAATATTGTTCTGGAACTCACCAATTCCTTCGAGCCAGTGAAGCAACTGGTTATCAACGCGCCCCTGCCCTCAATGCAGGATGGTGAGCTCATCTTTTCAAACCATCAGGTGAGACTATAAGAGGGGACATCAAAGGTGATCTGTGGGGAGAACAGCGGGGGTGGGGGGATTTACGCTCAACCCCACGGGTGGTTAATTCCCTTTCTCCATTTACAGAAGAATATTCCTACGGGCCAAGCAAATGAAGCTAGGTGGGCCAGTCCAGTCCGTCATCTCGGCCCTATGCGTCACATTGGTGGAGACCGCAGCTGTCCAGTTCAGATCGACGCCTCTGTGGGAGCCAGGTGAGCGTAACAATCACTGCTGCGGCCCGGGCTGGGGAGACTGCAACATTCCTCTTGCACCCCTCACGTGTTTAAACTTCCTTGTAGAAACCGCTGTGACCCAGCAGCATGGGGAAAAACACGCAGTTCTGGCCTTTGCGCGTTTCACCAGCTGACTTTGATTGAGGGCTTACTTAACGCGCCAGCCGCCCGTGCTCAGGTGCGGATCATTAATGTGCTTCCAGCACGGGCAGCTGGCGCGTTAAGTAAGCCCTCCATCACAGTTAGCTGGTGTAACGCGCAAATGCCAGAGGTACGTGCTTTTCCCCAGGCTGTTGGGACATGTAGTTCTTACAGTCATTCAATCACCTTATATACAGCTCACTTTTTTCTGCCCCAACCCCAATTCCTGACAATACCTCCTCTCCCAGGGCTGCTCTTCCCAGGACCTGCCTTATCAGGATGATGCAAATGAAATTGTCACACCAATCTGGGAGAGTGTAGGGCACTTGCCAGCTCCCACAAAGAGTCTCCAGGCCCTTAACTAGACTATTGAATCGAATACCACAATACTTGCTGCCTTCTTTTTGAATCTACGATTCATTTCAGCTCATATTCCACTTAGCCATCCTTCATGATCGCTGGGGGTCTTTGCTTACCCATACCAGGAGCTGCGGGTTTAAGCGGGTTTAAGCAAAGACACATGGAATACTGGGTGTATTTCAAAGTGTGTAGGTAATCTTAATTTAACAGCTACTGAAGACACACACTGCATAATTTCATAGGGTCCAATAAATCGGGATGCAAATTTACGAGGTCCCACCAGTGGCAAATTACGAGTTGACAACCATACCCTCTCCCCCACCTTGTACTTGGGAGCCTCCTGTCACCTCTTGTCCGCCTGTCTTTTGCAGCCCGCTTTGGCCTGTTCCAAATTAGATTGTGCCTTCTGCCTGATGTCCAGAAGCAACTGTTTATTTACTTGTAACACCGGAATCTGCTCTACCTCCGGTAAAATGGCAGGTAGCAAATTTAGTTTGTGTCAGATATTCATTTGGTGCCATACCAAGCAATGCATGTTCCTTATTGACTCTATCCCATCTCCCAAGTAATAGCGTAAATACTGCTCAAGTGTTTGGTGGACCCTTTCGGTTTGTCCATCCATCTGGGGCCGATAGCTGGTAGACCGAGCACAGCCAATTCTCAACATATGGCAGAAGGCACGCCAAAATCTGGAAGTAAATTGGGTCCTTCTGTCAGACACAATACTCCGGGGAAGTCCATGTAATCTGACGATATATTGTAGAAATAATTCTGCCAGTTGCCTGGCGCCTGGAATACTGATACACAGCACAAAATTAGCTTGTTTGGATAGATAATCTACCACCACCCAAATCGTGTCATACTAATTATCAGGAGGAAGATCCATAGAAATGTGTGTCCAAGCCCTTTCAGGGGTTGTTAAAGGCTGGAGCAAGCCCACCTTCCTAGAATGATCTGCTTTGTTGCAAACTCACGTCTCACATTTTTGAATGTACCCTATAGTATGCTTTTTCAAGTCCGGCCACCAAAAATACCTTTCTAACATGCTTTGTGGCCCGCTAACAGGGCATTGTGACACCAATATAGAGCTTCCTCTTGCAACTCATGGTTAGGTAGAAACAACTTCCCTGCATAATAGGGGAGTCCATCTTGCATGGTCTTTAATGGGTACTTCACTCCCCATTTCAACACCTTCTGTTGCCTCATTCCTTTTCTCACCTGACCTAACAAGTTATCAGTAATAACCCCAACTACTTTCTCAGAGGGAATGATCACCTTGACTTCCGTCACCACATTCTCAAGGTTTTGCTGCCTCGTCAAAGCATCAGCCTTCCCATTTTTCTTACCGACCGTAAAGTCACCAGAAAGTCAAACTCATTAAAGTATTGTGACCATCACAGTTGCCTTGGTCTAAGAGTTTGGGTTGTCTTAAAGTATTGCACATTTGTATGGTCTGTCACTCCCACCACCTGATGCCTGGCACCCAACAAATAATGCCTCCGTTCAAGAAAGGCTGCCCGGATCGCTAACAATTCTTTGTCTGTAATAGAATAATTTTGCTCACAGTTAGTGACCACATTAGATGCATTCGTCTCAACCTGCAAAGGCTTCCCAGGATCTGGATGTTTCAAGACTGGTGCCATTGTAAAAGCTTCCTTCAACCCTCAGCTACCTCATTCCACCTGAAACTTGTGGCCTTCCTCAGTAACTTTGTTATTGGGGTCACAATCTGAGAAGAAATGTGAAATGAACCTACGGTAAAAATTGGCAAACCCCAAAAAGGACTGAACTTCTTTTATACATTAGGGAGCAGGCCACTCCGTAACCGTCTGCACCTTCTTTTTGTCCATCACAATGCCTGTAGGGGTTAAAATGAACCCCAAAACCTCCACCTGCATTGCATAAAACACACATTTTTCCAGTTGTACGAACAATTGATATTTTTGCAACCATTGCAACACCAGTCTCACATGTTCTATATGTTGCTCCTTAGAGGATGAATAAATCAAAATGTCATTGATGTAAACAATGACAAATAGATCAATGAACTCACTCAATACCTCCTGCATGAAGTATTGGAATGAGGCAGGAGCATTGCACGGCCAGAACGGCATAACTAGATATTCGAATAGCCTAAACTTAATTCTGAAAGCAGTTTTCCACTCATCCCCTTTTTCCACCCGTATCAAGTGCCCCTCAAATCTAGTTTTAGGTACACCACCACAGCCTTGACCTGTTCTAACAATACAGCAATCAAAGGCAATGGGTACCTGTTCTTAATTGTCACCTTAATCAATGCCTGATAGTCAATACACGTCCTGAGTGTTCCTTCCTTCTTGGGCATGAAAAATAGGGGCGAGGATACTGGCGAAGTAGAATGCCTGATGAACCCCTTTCCAGCATCTCATCCAAGTACTCCCTCAAATGTTGATTCTCAGCTTCAGTGAGAGTGTATATTCCACTACTGTCATGGTCATGAAGTCAGGGGCACAGGCATACTGGTACACATACACAGGAGACATGGGTGGTCACTGTCCTGGCGCCTCAAGAACATCCATTTAACACCAAAAAGCTTTTATTATGGACATAGCACTTTTCAGATGCATTAACCTTGAACATTTCATCCAATAAGCGGGATGCATTAAACTTGAACATTCCATCCACTAAGCAGCCCCAAGTGTATTCTTGGGTGTGGCTGCTAATGGATTGCCTTTGCACTTGCTCACTCTCTAGGAGTGGCAGGGTGTGGCTGGTAAGCCTGCCCTTATGGGCGTGCCCATGATCTCAGCTACATAAGCTGCCCCGATCCTCAAGGCAGACACTCACCGTCGCCTGAGGTCAGACTTGCATTTGAAGATCCTGCTTCCTGGACATCTTGCTTCCTGCCAACATAGTTACCAACTGGGGGGAAGCTGTTCTTACCTGTGCATCTCTTTGGCGAACCAAGTATTCATCTTTACAATTTCAGGAACGCCAAAATCTTCATCTTGGCACCGCAGCACGACACGCTCCATAGTCGACAGCAGCGTCTGCAAGGAAAAACAGAAGACAAGGTTAGACATCAAAAAAACAGCCAGTTTAAGGTTGCACTTCACCATACTTCGCGCTTTCCTTAAACCATCACTTACCTGTTGTTGAACATTGCGGTAGCATCCATCTTCCATCCGGCCGCGTCTTGCATCTCACAGCTGCATTGAGGCCACATTTCCATCTAAGGGAAAAAAACAGAAGAGCGACATTATTGCGGGCATAAATAGGAGCAACATATAAATACATTAAACAGAACGAACAGCATCACAAGAGCTCAAGAAAGACTTACCAATCATAAGGAGAAGCATAGTCACAGCTGGACTGGACTAATCCTTATTAGGGATCAGTGAAGGAACTAGATCCCATTCGACGCGCCCCTGCCAGAAGTAGCAGGACGGAGAGCTTATCTTCCATAATTCACAGGTGAGCTTTATGGGCCGATGTATGCTCACAGAAACCATACTTTGGGGTGAAGGGTTTGAGAGGTACAATAATCACAGATTGGCGCACTCACACACTCTTATCTCCACACAGGAGCAGTATAACCATGTACCACTGCTCACAGCTTTTCTACTGAGGGAGAGGCTTGAAGGGGGTGATTCAAGTTCAGGGAGGGCTGCAACCGTGCCTCTGCCTCCAATTCAATCACACAGTCATAAGGTTGATGAGGTGGCAACCTCCCAGCCCCATCCTTGTCAAAGACCCCAGCAAACCCGATATAATGGGACAGAATCCCACTCTCTACTGCACCCACAACCTGAGGTGCCTGTGTCCTGTCTGCCAAAAACATTGCGGGCCCCATCTCCCCCTCCATATACTCCTCGCACTCTTGAGTCTCAAAAAACACTTCCCGGGTGGCCCAATCAATTTGTGGGTTATCCTGTACTAACAACGGCATCCCTAAAATGAGACCAAACTGAGGAGATGCTATCAAGTCAAACGTAATCTCTTCAACATGACCTTACCCACACACCATTCGCAATGGTTGAGTTTGCTGTCGAATGGGACCTGAAGTTAAGGGTGATCCATCTACTGACTGTACTCCCTCCACCTGTTGTTTGTCCTGCAAAGGAAATCCCAATTGTTTTGCCAAACTCATATCAATAAAATTCCCTCTAGCTCCAGAATCCACCATCGCAGACACCACCTGCTTGGTTAATGCTAAAAATAATGTCACCAAAATGTGCAAATGTGAGTTTTTATTTCCTACGGTATTTGCTGCCCCACTGGGGAACCTATGTGGATACGGGCCTGTCACCTGAGTTCCCCCTAAGGCCGGCCTAATCCTTTTCCTGGCTCCCCCTTGCTCCGATCCCCTCCTGATCCCCTCTTGGGATTATTGGGACAAGTCTGGGTTTACTGTCCAGCTTTCCCACAATACAGACACAGGTTATTAGTCTTACATTGTTCCTTCTCCACGGCCGACAGGGGCCCTCTTACACTTCCAATTTGCATAGGTTCTCCTTCTCCAATCCTTCCTCCCCTACCCTTATCCAACCTCACACATGGTACTCCTTATGGTATTTTCCTGTCCCCTTTGTATTCATTCATGCGGTGATCTAACCATAAAGCCAAATCAATCATGGTCTTACAGGTACTAGGTTGGGGCTTCTCTTGTGCAATTGCATCCTTCAATTCCTCCCTCAACCCTATATAAAAACAACACCGTTTATTTGGTCTCTGGGCCCAGGGCTGGACTGGGAACCAAAAGTGGCCCTGGAAAATATTTTCCAAAGTGGCCCCATATTCCGCCAAAGGTACGAGCGAGCACAGCGCGCAAGCCCAACCCTATTATGAGAGTATTAGGAGTATCCCTCAAGTAAATGTTGGATACAATTAGTCAAAATTAGTGCATTTAAAGTATGTTTTAAGCATAAATGAGGTGCAAAGACTGGCCCAATGCGTATTATGTAATAGTGACCAGGTTTAGATGTATCGTGAAGCACAATATCTCCTCACAGAAGCACACAAGATGAACAGGGTATTCTTCAGCAGAATGTTCATATGGATGACATATCTGCCTTAAATTGGGCTTCCTGAGCTTGTTTGTCTCATATTAGCCACATGGAAAAGATGTCTGGGTCCATTAAATAACATCAACATAATTTTCACATCATCAAGAAATGTAGACAGGACATGGGCACTGCTGAACCCTTGAATAAAAGAACATGTGATTGGGGACATACCAGTGGTGACATCACTGGGAAACTTCTAAGCTTTGTGATGGTCTTAGGACTGCCATTAATTCATTTATATATACAGCGCAATGGGAATTCTAAGGAGAGCTACTGTATATTCAGTGTCAAAGCGCTACTCAGCAGTACTACGATCTGCAACCTTTGGCACTCCAGATGTGTTGGACTACAACTCCAATCATCTCCTACCAGGTCTAGTAAATGATAAGGAATCATGGGCCATGTAGTCCAAAACATCTGGAGAGCCAAAGGTTGCAGACCTTGATATGCGCGCTTTATGAACAATACAAGTACTTGTCTGCAAGGCAACTATCCTTTTATCAGAACGTACTGGCTCGTCACAGAAAGTCTGCTACATTTTGCCTGGGACAGCATGGGTACTTAGCAGTACTGCTTTATGTTTAATGGGAATTATTGGTGCTTAAGGGAATTCATATTCATTGAAAACAAAAGATGCAGGCCTTCTACAACATGACTGCTATGATGGAAACATACATGAACTTCTCAGCAGCACTGCTGTACTTTACATGAGCAGTAAAGATACATTTCAGCAGGATTGTGACCTTTGAACAGAAAAGTGAAGGCGCTTTCAGCAGAACTACTATGCTTTGGAATGTCCAGGGCTCATACTTTGCAGCAAATTGCTAGACTTGGAATGTGAAAGTACAGGAACTTCCAAGCAGGGCTGCTATAGGTTAATGGGCCAGAAATGTCACTGCAGTGAAGAACAACCTTACTCTGAAAGCGACAGTACCAACATTGTCAAGCATAACTGCAATACATTGCTAATCCAGTACTGGCACTTATCAGCAGGAGTGATGATGTACTCCAAATGGAAAAGTGTTGGCACCTGTCCCTAGGACTGCCATACTCTGAACGGTGCAGTACTGGCACGTGCTAGCAAGATTTCCATGCTCTGAAGCAATAGTAACATCACAGCTCAGTAGCACTGCTATAGTCAATGTTCAAGTATTGGCACTGATGAGCAATACTCCCATGGGCTGAGATGGCCAGTACCATGTTGCAGCAGGATTTATATACTTTGAAATGCAGAATACTATGGTATTATAACAGTACTGTTGTGTACTCAAAAGCAGTAAGTGTGAACACAGTCTGCTACAACTCACCTCCTGCAATCCTCCACTGTAGTACAATTCCCAAGGGCTTGGGTAGGCTATGTAAATTGCTAAATAAATAAATAAGTGCTTAGATCCCAGACTTCCCAATGCTTCACGTTATCCCTGCCTTCCCTCAGTCCTATCCCAGCACCACAACAAACCCTCCCCTTCGACACCCAAAACGCAGTAAATAAAGAGTCTATAAAATCTTTACTGAAGTGCCACCTCCTCCAAATAGAGGGAGCACCTTCCAATTACACCAACATTTAATTGCCCTCCCTCGCTTGTCTGAAACCAACTTCATGGCACAATTTACCCTGTGAATATACAACCCATAGGGGGTCATGTACGATGTGTGTCCTACCAACAGTGCCGCTCCACCAATCGGTGTCTGTGCCACTGTTCCACCCATCATTCATCCACCAGTCAGGATATCTTCACCTCATCCCTTTATATAGGGCGCCTGACTCACGATAGACCCATTGACTGTTGGGTCAATGTACCATTCCAGTATTTCTGCTGAAAACATGCTATAGCTGAAATAACTTTCAAGAATTAAACATAAAGTTAACTGCGGAACACACCACAAGCCATTCAGATGAAACACACAACACTAGCCAATTAGACGTCACGTTGACGAGGCACAGCACAGTCACATTAGAATCGCAAAATCAAAGCATAATGCATGCTAAAATACATCATTTGCCTGTCAGATAACAGCACACAAGCTCATAGAGCACGCGCCACTCATGAAGCATGTCATGTGCAATGTGACCCACAGACCGCTGAGGGGGTTTCTGCCACACATACTTAGAGTTAATATATAAAAGTGCACAAAATGGATGAGGCTGGCCGTCCAGATTGTAAACCAAAACTGCACACCAGTCCAGACCTTTATAAGCCTATCTTAGTGTCTACGAAGGTGACAGATGCTCATTGGTGCACTACACACCCACTAAGAGCTATTAGGGAAGAGACACTTCATGCATTGTGAGACTATGTGAAGCCCCCATCATGGAAGGTGTCCAACCTACTCTGATGGTGTCTGCCAATAAGCATATGGCTTCTCATTTGGTATAGCCTTGAATCCGTCAATTACTTATTTTCACGAAGGCCCATAAATGCCCTGTGCTATTCCTGTTCACATCCTCCATTCAGGGAGGTGCTTTTTTGTGTTTTGCAAAATAGTTATCACTGGGCAAACCAGCAGACAGACTAATCCAGAACAGCAGTGAGGTAGCAGAGACCACACATCATTGTTGTTGACCTAGTACATCACGCCCTATATTAGACACCATATTAAAAGCTAGCTACAGTGCAGAATGCAATGATGACCAGTGCTGTCCTGGGACATATGGCGGTTTCTCTATTGCAGGATATGACAGAGGGAGAAGTCATCCCTTGGCATGTGTATGCGACAACAAACACGCACAAGCACGACATATCAACAAACAATGACACACCATCACGAATTATTTGAAGCCCTACTTGGTACAAATTGTCACATGAAGTCAAACAGGCATGGTGTGTGCTCACATGAAGTGTACGACTTGCAAGCAATAGGCCAGGCAGGCTTTCTATACCCAGGTGCAGGCTCGGACTGGCATATTGGGCAATGCTCGAACCACAAAAACAGAAAATGCTTCTGTGGGCCAGTTATTTTGGTAAAAGTGTGAAGTCAGTATGAGGTCATTTTTCTATTGGACAGGTACAATAATTGGGGATAGTAACTAGCAACGGTTTCCTAAAACAAAATTGATGATTTGTCGCCACATTTGAGCTTTGCCTATCAAATTCCTATTTTGATAAAAGTGGCCCACTTATATGGGCCAGTTTGATGAGTTACTTCACTATGCGGCTAGCAGTTTTGACCAGTGTTGCTGAATACATATTCTTTAAATTGCACAATTTCCATCTCATTTTATCAACCCCCCACCCCCCTTGGGTACTACTCAAACAGTCTGTCACAAAAGGAATGAACTGCCATTTGCAACTGTGGGCCACTTTTTCATTGGTGCCCAAAACTATTTTATACCCCAATCCGACACTGCATGCACAGACAGAGACAGTCTGACACTGCGTCCACAGACAGAGCCGACGGTCCTGCCGGTGGGCCGCAGCCCTCAGTGTTGGTTTTCTGGTTTGTTAAGTAAAGTGCTTTCGTTACGAGGCATAACCCCGGTTGAGGTTAATTGCCCCCACAAAGCCTACAACCAGGGTATCAATAGGAGGAGACCGGCTTTGTATTAGCACAGCGTCAAATTAGTTTACTCCACCAGATGTATTCCCCTTTTAAAATGTTTTGAAAAGTATATTGGAAAACAATACTTTAAAACACTGAGCCTGATTTACAAAGGTTGTTCAATTTCAATGGGTGCATCTCATTATCAAAGGTTTTGTGAATCAGGCCCTGTGTGTTTACACCTATGCAAAGACATACCAGCAGACCTGGGCCGATGCACAAAACTTGGCATGGTCCATGACGAGGGATAGCACAGACATAGCAGTAGCACTTAAACCAGAAAAGCATCAGAACCACCTGCCTGTATGCACCACAGATTTCGCTAGAGAAATATCTGCCTCTGGCAAGTCTCCACCCTCCCACACTCTCTCCCGCAGTTCACATCCCCAGGCCAGTAGCAGTTCATGCTTCAGGTACCGTTTTCCTTTCAAAATCATACCGAACCTTGCCCTTGGTTGGCCTACTTAACTATAATCTGGGCACTCTGGTATTCATCATTGTTTCAGAGAAGCACATTTCAAAACAGCATTCCCGAGCCTTGGCTTTCTTTTCTTTCAGCAAAGTAAAATGTATATCTATGTGTGCGCAAAATAATAAAATACCCAGACCGAAAATACTCCCTTACAGAAGTACATTTTTAGGCCGATTCATGTAATTCCTCTCAAAAGTGTCGCACGCGGCTGGTGCACAGCGTGCCCGTGCGAATGTCTGCGCCAGCCGCGTGCGATAAAATCAACTTCCCCGCACAGCGTATTCATGGATTCCCACCTCCAAAAGCAGACGTGGCGCAGAGTGGCGCAGCGACCCTGCAGCAGTGCCAGTTACGCCCCCAAGAACGCCCTCGCGCAAGGAAAAGCCATCAAGATCGCAAAACCATCGCAAAGGGCTGCGCCAACCCTGTACCAGTGCGAGAAGTAACACATGCGAGCTGGCCTGGGGGAGCGTGTGCGTGTATTTCAGGGGTGCGTGAGAAGTATTACACGCAAATGGCCTGGGTGCGTGTATTTCAGGGGTGCGCGAGAAGTTCCACACGCGATTGGCCTGGGCGCGTGTATTTCAGGGGCTCGCGGGTGGTTTCACACGCGATCGGGCCAGGGGGAGCGTGTGCGTGTAATTCAGGGGTGCGCGAGAAGTTCCACACGCGATTGGCCTGGGCGCGTGTATTTCAGGGGCGCGCAAGAAGTTCCATACGCGATTGGCCTGGGCGCGTGTATTTCAGGGGCTCGCGGGTGGTTTCACACGCGATCAGGCCTGGGGGAGCGTGTGCGTGTAATTCAGGGGTGCGCGAGAAGTTCCACACGCGATTGGCCTGGGCGCGTGTATTTCAGGGGTGCGCGAGAAGTTCCACACGCGATTGGCCTGGGCGCGTGTATTTCAGGGGGTCGCGGGTGGTTTCACACGCGATCGCGCCTGGGGGAGCGTGTGCGTGTATTACAGGGGTGCGCGAGAACTTCCACACGCGATTGGCCTGGGCGCGTGTATTTCAGGGGCTCGCGGGTGGTTTCACACGCGATCGGGCCTGGGGGAGCGTGTGCGTGTAATTCAGGGGTGCGCGAGAAGTTCCACACGCGATTGGCCTGGGCGCGTGTATTTCAGGGGCTCGCGGGTGGTTTCACACGCGATCGGGCCTATGGGAGCGTGTGCGTGTAATTCAGGGGTGCGCGAGAAGTTCCACACGCGATTGACCTGGGCGCGTGTATTTCAGGGGCTCGTGGGTGGTTTCACACGCGATCGGGCCTGGGGGAGCGTGTGCGTGTATTTCAGGGGTGCGCAGGTGGTTTCACACGCGATCGGGCCTGGGGGAGCATGTGCGTGTATTTCAGGGGCTCGCGGGTGGTTTCACATGCGATCGAGCCTGGGGGAGCGTGTGCGTGTATTACAGGGGTGCGCGGGTGGTTTCACACGCGATCGGGCCTGGGGGAGCGTGTGCGTGTATTTCAGGGGCTCGTGGGTGGTTTCACACGCGATCGGGCCTGGGGGAGCGTGTGCGTGTATTACAGGGGTGCGCGAGAAGTTCCACACGTGATTGGCCTGGGCGCGTGTATTTCAGGGGCTCGCGGGTGGTTTCACACGCGATCGGGCCGGGGGAGCGTGTGCGTGTAATTCAGGGGTGCGCGAGAAGTTCCACACGCGATTGGCCTGGGCGCGTGTATTTCAGGGGCTCGCGGGTGGTTTCACACGTGATCGGGCCTGGGGGAGCGTGTGCGTGTATTTCAGGGGTGCGCGAGAAGTTCCACACGCGATTGGCCTGGGCACGTGTATTCCAGAGGTGCACGAGAAGTTCCACACGCGATTGGCCTGGGCGCGTGTATTTCAGGGGCTCGTGGGTGGTTTCACACGCGATCGGGCCTGGGGGAGCGTGTGCATGTATTTCAGGGGTGCGCGAGAAGTTCCACACGCGATTGGCCTGGGCGCGTGTATTTCAGGGGCTCGCAGGTGGTTTCACACGCGATCGGGCCTGGGGGAGTGTGTGCGTGTATTCCAGGGGTGCGCGAGAAGTTCCACACGCGATTGGCCTGGGCGCGTCTATTTCAGGGGCTCGCGGGTGGTTTCACACGCGATCGGGCCTGGGGGAGCGTGTGCGTGTATTTCAGGGGCTCGCGGGTGGTTTCACACGCGATTGGGCCTGGGGGAGCGTGTGTGTGTATTACAGGGGTGCGCGGGTGGTTTCACACGCGATCGGGCCTGGGGGAGCGTGTGCATGTATTTCAGGGGCTCGCGGGTGGTTTCACACGCGATCGGGCCTGGGGGAGCGTGTGCGTGTATTACAGGGGGGCGGGTGTTTTCACACGCGATCGGGCCTGTGGGAGCGGGGTACGTGTATTTCAGGGGTGCGTGAGAAGTACCACACGCGATTGGGCTGGGTGCGGGTATACCAGGGCTGCGCGGGAATTTTTACACGCTCGCCTACAACACGTATTCATGGAAACGAACGTGGCCAATCCGGAAACACGTACGCCAGCAAGAAGTAGGCGTACGTCCACCCGCACAGCATAAAAGTGCACGCAAACAACAAACAAGCTCAGACGCCAGGATGAACATACCGTTCCTAGCAGCAGTGCCCGTGGGATACCGCAGGAGGAGGAGGATAGTTCGGGCCAGAATTTTTACACCCAGAACCAGCCTTTTTGGGATGCCTGATGACCATGTGTATGGGAGGTACAGGTTTCCACCTCACATAATACTCGACCTGGTCAGTGAGTGGGAGGATGACCTCACATCAACCACCCTGTGCTCCCAAGCACTCAGCCCCCTGGAGAAGGTCCTCAATATACTGCACTTCCTGGCCACTGGATCATTTCAGCGGACAAGTGCCATAGTGGGGGGGGGGGTGTCACAGGCCACGCAGTCACGCTGCCTACACCAGGTCTTGGCCATCATCACTGCACGCCCATCAGTCCGCAGGCACATATACCTGCCCAGGACACCTGCAGAAAGGCAGGCTGTTGCCCAGGACTTCTACAGGGTGGCACAATTCCCCAAAGTGCTAGGTGCCATTGATTTCACCCATGTGGCTCTACCTCCCCCCAGGGCAACTGAGCACATCTATAGAAACCGCAAGCACTGGCATTCCATCAACGCCCAGGTAGTATGTGATGCCAAGGGAATCATCACCTCAGTATACGCCAACTATCCAGGCTCCACCCATGACAGTTTCATCTACAGAATGTCTACCCTAAAACGGGACATAGAAGCTGGGCGGCCTGGCGATACATGGCTGCTCGGTGAGTATAAATGCCACTGCGCATGCATGCATGTCAGATACTGAGTAATGTCACAACCCCACTGATGATACCCATCACCACCTCCCCAGGGGACAGTGCATACCCTCTCAGCACCCACATGATGACGCCAATTCGGAACCCCACCACGCCACCCCAGGTAAGATACAACACAGCCCACATTGCAACCCGGGGCATCGTGGAGTGCACATTCGGAGTGCTCAAGTCTCCCTTGACCGTTCTGGCGGGCAGCTGTTATATGCTCCCCCAGTAGTGTGCAGGATCATAGTGGCAGCATGTGTCCTGCACAATGTTGCAACACGCCGGGGCCTGGCCGTGGACATGGTGGTGCCCCCACATCCCCAACCACATGCATGCCCACTGCGCATGGGAGGGGAAAGGGCACGCGGTGAGGCAGCCCGTACGCAGCTCTTGGCTAATTACTTCACATAAAATCACACCCCTGTGGAGTGCACACAGCCCTGGCACATACCAGCTGACAATCAATGATGATTGTAACTGACAATTATGATGTGTCAATGGACAGTCAACTGTCACAACCATACCAGCCTGAGATTGTACATCTGGAAGTGTGCATTGTGTGCTTCCCAAACTACACAAACAGCACCAATGCTGTGTTCAAAAGACACACTTCTATGCTTCTGAAATCATTACCCCCTTGCAAGACACAACATGACAACAGTGCCATGTCACCCAACCCCTCCCCAGCGCCGCCACCCAACACACCATGGCATGACATGCCATGTGAGAGCAAACAAAGTCATCCCCCAAACATGACACGTGTCACAAAGTACAGTGCCCCTAATGGAAACTGGCCACACACAATATACCCACATGAATGTAGAAACAACAACACACATGACCAAATACTTACCACAATACAATCGACATAGCATAAACATGACAGTACTAAGGCAAAGGATACATAGTCTTACAACATGAGAATGCCAGCACATCCACCACCTCCAACTGTACAGTGTTGTTGCTACGCACATCTGGAAGTCCACTGCTCACAACATGAGCCCCATCTCCAAAGTGGACGGCCTTGTGAAGACATGAGGAATGACTCTGCAAATCAGGAGGGAGACATGGATGCACAAGCACACATCAATACACCATGCGGTGCACAATACAACAACAATATGCACTAGGAATGTATACACAGTATTGACTACAGACTGCCCACACAGCTCATGGGAGTCCAACGTCACTGTGTAATTCACTGTCACTTGGGCACACCCTTTGCAAGCTCATGGAAACGGGAAGCAGGAGGGGTGTGTGTCTCACTGACCCAAGCATCTAACCCAAACTCAGGACAAGCCTGCATGTGCCCAGCCGGAATACAGTGGATGCCCACGGGAGCCACACAAGGCAACACACTGCAACAAAAAATCAAAAATCAAAAATCAAAAATGGCCATGTGTGGGGCAGGGTGGGGTGGGGGAGGCCACCCAGGAGGTCCGAGGACAGGGTGCCCACCAACAGTCACCTGCGTGAATGTTGCGAAAAAAAAAACACCTCCATGGGCTCATGGCCTGCACGGCTACTAAATAGTGGGAGATTCACTGCTGGATTCGCTCTCCTCAACCTGTGCTGCTGCTGCCACAGGAGGTGGTGGTGCCATGGGAGGCAGCCCACGCAATGCCCTAGTTTGGTCCTCCATGGCAGCAAGTATGCGGGCCTGGAAGGCCTCGTTCTGGAGGGATATGGTGCGGAGATCCCCATGCAACACCCGACGTGTTGCCTGGACCTCCGCCCGAGTTGCCTGCATCTCTGCTGAGAGCGTACGGGTGACGCGCTCAAGCAGCTGTTCCGTCCTGGTTACAGTGGAAGCCTCAAGGTCCACAAGAGTCTGCCTGAGGTGCCGGACCTCTCCCCTCAGGGCTTCCCTCTGTCCCTGGGCATCTATAGAAATTGATTCCCTCAGATTGTCCAGGGCCGCCTGTCTGTCCCTGTTGGACGCCAACATGTCCTCCCTGACTGATTGGCAAATGGAGTCTGTTGCCTGCTGTAGTAGCTCCATCTGCCTTTCTGGGGGGACAATGGAAGTGGCCACCCTCTCCATGGCCTGAGCAATCATTTCTGATGATGCTGCCTGTTGGTTGGCCATACCGTAAATGGATTGCTCCCATGCGGTATTGCCTGGTGGCGGATGGCCACCGCGTTGGCGGGCACCACACCTGTCTGGGGCAAGGCGAACTGCGCCTTGCTGTGTCGGCACTGCCTGAGGCTGCAGGACTGCATTTCCCCTCTGAACTGCTGGCCCAGGAACAGGATCAGATGTTGCGGAGTGTGGCCCTGCATCCGTAACCACCACAGGCGCACTTACCAACACTGACATCCCCATAGTGGGCTCTACCCCTGGTGCAGGTGGGTCGGACAGAACAGTATCCCTTCCATGAACACATACCTGTGAATCCACATAGGCCTCATCCGAATCAACACCTGAAAAGAGTTCTGGGAAGGTGCAGCCAGGGACACCCCAGGACAGTATGGCCTGCAGCAAGAGAGGGTTCTCCCCCACCACCAAACCACGTCCCCCACTGGTGCCTGGTCGTGCTTCAGATCCCTCCTGGGCCTGCACCATCTCCTCTCCCTCAACAGCATCAGGTGCGTCATCCTCTGCAAAAACAAGAAAGACAAAAAATGGAAACAGGCATTAGCACCATGGCACGCTATTAGGCCAGATAAGCTACAGTACCAGTACTTGATTTACACATGTCCCACATGACTATAACCCTCCCATGCATGCACTGTCCATGAGTTGGAAGGGGAGGAAAATGTCAGACACTGATGACACCAAGATGGGAGAGCAACACATCAGCTGCATGCTGGCTAGCAGTGCCATCACACATTGGCCTGTGAGTGCCATGTCCAATACATATACATGACACATGCCATCACACAGATGGCATGTACCATGGGCATGACATATATGTGACAATGGGGCAGAGTGATGCGCAGTAGAACCAGGTGAATTCCTACAATCAGCCTGAATGAACACAGCTTAATACGGAACAATGTGGTAGCAAGATGCCACTTCAAGGGCAACTGGTGCAATGTAGTGCAAAACGCCTACTGTGGCCAGAAGGGACACTGTAATACCCAAATCCCGGGGCGCAGAATGAATTGGATGAAGCACATGGGTGGGACAAAACACTCAGGCACACACACCCTGACCTGGCACTCAACCGAATCCCCTCCCACAAACTACATACACATGGATCACACACACATGCATGTGCACTCACCGGACAATGCCTCGTAATCTGGCAGTTCTCCCACACCTTGGATCTGCTCCTCTGTGACGTAGGTCCCAGCAACATGCTCATGTAGAGTGAGTTCTATGTCCTCTTGTGGAGACCCACCTCCAGTCACCAGAGTTGCGGCATGACTTGAGGCCAGCTTTTTCTTTGCCCTACGCTTAAGGTCGTTCCAGCGCTTGAAGCACTCAACAGCTGTGCGCCTCATAAACCCAAGGGCACATATGCTGTCCGCGATGGACTGCCAGTGTGCCTAACGTCGAGCAGGTGTAATCCTACACCCTGAAGTGACCAACATTTCGGCATCATGTTCGGACACATACTGCACAAGTGCATCCAGTTCGGCATCATTGAAGCTAGGCTTCCTTGGCGTGCCGGACCGTGTAGCCGTGTCGGGGCCATCAGCCTGTACTGGACGAGCACTCTTCCTCTTTCTTTTTGTGGGTGGTGGGGATCCGGAGTGCCCTACGCCGCTCTGGACGCTAGAGGCAGGAGCACCGGTGGACTGTGTAGTAGTAGTGTGCGATGGCACACTGACCACATGACTTTCTGCAGGCATTAGCTGAAGTGTGATGATGGCAGGGGGAACCTCAGTCTGATGTACCGGGACCAACACTGTCCTTGCTGGGGGAGTCAGAGATGGGGTGGACGGAGCTGCAGCTGCCCCTGCAGCCTCCCCACCCTGCCTACTCGGGGCAGCAGATGACATGGCTGCCCCTGTACCACGTGGCCTGGTGACACTGGCTTGCGCCGCCACCCGTGGCTAGACTTGGCGACCTGGAAGTCAGCCTGGGAGTCACCCTGTGCTAGGTCAGGTACCACAACGGGCCGGTCCAACAAGGGCTGAGCAGGGATGGTGTCAGCCACGTTTCCCTCAACCATGGGGGGGATGTGTGTCCCTGACTGGTCCTCCACACGTGAGGGGCTTGGGGGAGTCTGCAAATCCTGGCCACGTCCCCTACCGCGCCCACCACGCCCACCTCTTGAGGCTCGGCCACCTTTGCCACCCTTACCACTTGCTCGCCTCCCAGCCATGGCACTGATGGAGTTGTGCGTATGGGAGTTGCAGTGGACAATTGTCCTGGGCAATTGGTGGTCAAAGGGGTAGGGTACTAGATGGAATTCATACCCAAGTGCTCTAGCAAGGCTGTATGTAACCCCTGGGGAAAGATGACGGGTCACGCAACGCATAGGCACCCCTAAAACAGAAAATGACGTGCACGCGACCCCTCGTAGACCACGTGCGTGGGAAAAGGAACCTGCACTACGCTGTGGCACCCAGGAACACAAAAATGAACGTATGCGTGTCACATGCAGCCTACAATGACCTCTGAAGGGGTACGCTACACACGGGGCTAGCACAGTTGGTAAATACGTGCGCGACTCACCGTCTGCCTGGGAAAAGAGCGTGAAAAATACGCACGCGTGCGCGTTGGCAACACCCCCGCCAAAAGAAGAATTGTACACTGTCTGAGGAGACAGGACAAAAGGAGAAGTCAACGCTGTTTGAGGAAACAGGTCGAAAAGAAAATCAGAAAAATACTGACAGAGGTAACAGGGAGTACGAACTGGAAACGCTGTGAAGTAAATCGCGTGTGAACCGACAAGAAGTACAGATTTCACCCACTCGCTCTCCACGGGAAGCACGTACAAGGAAATGACGTACTACACGCACCTTTTAAACCGCACCACACGTCCAACGTCACTTCCGCGTATACGCACTGAGGCACTATCCTCCAATCACGCAGGCTGACACTCGGACATGCAGTTTTTGGTCTTGTAACATTCCCCCGGGTACAGGGACACGCCCGCGCGTGTCACTTCAAAGACGCGCCTGCGCTGTCAGGGCCTTTGGTCCAATGGAATTGCGTACACAGGCCAATCGCGTGTGGAACTTCTCGCGCACCCCTGGAATACACGCACACGCTCCCCCAGGCCCGATCGCGTGTGGAACTTCTCGCGCACCCCTGGAATACACGCACATGCTCCCCCAGGCCAGATCGCGTGTAAAACTTCGCGCGCACCCCTGAAATACACGCACACGCTACCCCAGGCCCGATCGCGTGTGTAAACACCTGCGAGCCCCTGAAATACACGTACCCCGCTCCCCCAGGCCCGATCGCGTGTGAAAACACCCGCGAGCCCCTGAAATACACGCGCCCAGGCCAATCGCGTGTGAGAAGCTTCTCGTGCACCCCTGAAATACACGCGCCCAGGCCAATCGCGTGTGGAACTTCACACGCACCCCTGAAATACACGCACACGTTCCCCCAGGCCCGATCGCATGTGTAAACACTCGTGAGCCCCTGAAATACACGTACCCCGCTCCCCCAGGCCCGATCCCGTGTGAAAACACCCACGAGCCCCTGGAATACACGTACCCCGCTCCCCCAGGCCCGATCGCGTGTGATAACACCTGCGAGCCCCTGAAATACACGCGCCCAGACCAATCGCGTGTGAGAAGCTTCTCGCGCACCCATGAAATACACGCGCCCAGGCCAATCGCGTGTGGAACTTCACACGCACCCCTGGAATACACGCACACGCTCCCCCAGGCCAGATCGCGTGTGAAACTTCGCGCGCACCCCTGAAATACACGCACACGCTCCCCCAGGCCTGATCGCGTGTGTAAACACCCGCGAGCCCCCGAAATGCACGTACCCCGCTCCCCCAGGCCCGATCGCGTGTAAAAACACCCGCGAGCCACTGAAATACACGCGCCCAGGCCAATCGCATGTGAGAAGCTTCTCGCGCACCCCTGAAATACACAGCGTGTGGAACTTCACGTGCACCCCTGAAATTCATGCACATGCTCCCCCAGGCCCGATCGCGTGTGAAAACACCCGCGAGCCCCTGAAATACACGCGCCCAGGCCAATCGCGTGTGAGAAGCTTCGCGCGCACCCCTGAAATACACGCGCCCAGGCTAATCGCGTGTGGAACTTCACGCGCACCCCTGAAATACACGCACACGCTCCCCCAGGCCCGATCGCGTGTGGGCCTTCTCGCGCGTGTAGGACTTTGGCGCACATTTTTTTTCTGCGCAGGGACGCTACCGCCTGCTTTCGTGTGGCGGACATGTATGGGCCTGTGCGCGTCTTTGGCCGTGTGCTGTTTTTCCGAATTCGATTCCATGAATACGTGTTGTAGGCGAGCGTGTGGGCGTTCTGCGCACTTGCCTCCTGTACTTCCCCCGTGATGCCCACATTTTCACAAATTGTTCCCCATTCTGCGTGTGATGCCCCATTTTACGCCTACTTTTGTTATGTGCGCCGCGCTATGTGCGAATTCGCTGTGGCCTTATCGCACGGCGTTCGTTGACCTGTGCGCCAGCGTGCGCCAACGTGCGCCGCACACTTTCTCAGCGCACATCCCACATTTCGCGCGTGCACGGACTTCCATGAATTGATGTGCAATGTTTTCTGTGCGATAATCGCACTTGCACTGCGATTTTCGCTGTTTCTCTGCGAATCGCATGTTTTCGCACGCGTGCGCCGTTTTTTCGGCGCACGTTGATTCCATGAATCGGCCTGTTTATGTTTAAACCGCAGATCCAGTCTACTCAAGGAAGCCGTACGAGGCTAGGGTCTGCCAGCAGTGCCGATCAGGCTGCATGCACTCAATTAAAACCAGAATTACAGACATTTCCTCTAGCCCGCAGTTGCAGATGGGTTCTACATTTTGGAGTTTTGAAGATTGTTACTTCTAGATCCAGTTATGGTATTTTTTTTTCTATCAGAAATGGAATCATTTATGTGCAGACAGAGAAAAACAGATCGTATCTATTGGTTACATTCAAATATCCAGTGCACCCAATAGACATCATTTAACACACCTAACCAGTTCCAGTGGGAGGTTCACCAAAGTGCTGTATCCATGCTCAAAAGTGTCAGAGTCAGGCCACCTGGCCTTCAACACTAAGTGGCGGGCAAAGCAGGAGCAGGACCATCACTGCGCAGCCAGTCTGAGGCCAGCAGCTCTGAGTCGGAGCTGCCTGTGCAGTATGGCTGCTCCCTCCACATAACAGTACACTGTACTGTACTGTACCCACCCCCTACCCACCAGAACCACCACCACAAATTCTAACATGGAAATGTAAACGGTGTGAAAAAATGCATTTTTTATACGTCGATTAATAAATGCATTTTTTCACACCTGGTTCTGGAACTGCTACCAAGTGCCATCATTGTAATATCACATGAATGCCAGTGCCACTCGTCGCTAAGCACTGCAGACCTGCTAGTGCACGTTTACTGCCTTGCTGCTGCACCTGCGCAATGTGTGACTACAAGCACACACCACCGGCTGCTGCCAGCCTTAAGGCACATGCCCCTCCTCATCATGTGCAGGCGCCGTGTGAGCCCGGTCATCGTTAGGTCAGCCCAGCTGTGCTGGGGAAGAAAATAAATGTGCAGCGTGAATGGGAGCCAATTCAATGCAAACCACCCAGGCTGGCTGAATGTTCGCAATGTGATTAGATCCTCTGTATCCTTCTGCTGTGCCAAAGAGGCCCTATGCCTGAGGCCTTCAGGGAACGTCCAGTGTCCCGGTGGGGCAGTCCAGCCCTTTCTCTGGCCAGTCTGTCTCAATTACCAACCTATTGAACTGTGTCACATATGACACCAAATCACGCGTCCCCTGCTTTAATGCTAATAATTCCTTATCCTGCACCAAGAAACCTCACGTCTGTCAAACAACTGCCCAAACGTTATCAAAAATCCCTCCCAGTTGTATAATGAGGGATCGTCCCTCTGCACCAAGGGCATAGCCCACGTGGCAGCATCTCTTGTCAAATAAGACATTACAAATGCTGTTCTAGCCTGAATTGTTTCAAAGGCAGAGAGTTTGCACAAAAATGTCAAAAACATCAAATATTTCCGGGGATCTCACGCAAACCTTTCTGGGGCCGCCAAGGGCACACTACTTGGCGTTTGCACAATAACTGTAGAGGCCCTGCCCGCCGCTATCCCTCCTGAGGGTCCCACAGTGGCTGTTTCTAATGGTGTACATTGTGCCAGTAACCCCTGAACTTGAGCATTTAAAGTGCTAGATTCCTGCCTTGCATGAGCTAATTTGAGATGAATAACTTGCAGAGCCTTTACCAATTCTGCTAAATCAGGAGGATTCGACTCCATTTGGCCTGGGTGGTTCAATTACCCAACAATTGGAGGCAGATGATTCTGTCAAGAACCAAGGGAGGAGAGGGTATCGACACTCTCCCCTGAACCACAGAATCCGAAAACATTGTCCCTCCCACCGTGATTGGCACAGCCGCCTGGTTTTGAATAGCAGGTAACCACATGGCAGCCAATGGGGGCAAGAGGTATTAGGGTGAGGTTGTGGATAGTTAAGGGGGAGTAAGGAAAACTGGAAAGAGGAAATGGCAGAGCATAGTTGGATAGGTGTGGGGGAAATTAGGAAAAGCAACATGCAAATAACAACAATCCTGTCCTGCTCTCACCCTATACCATCCATTCCTAGAAACAAAACCTGAATCCTACTACCTAAACCTGTATCCAGCTACAATGCATATGAAGCACACACAACATAGAACTTATTGCAGCCTGTAAGAACATAACTTGAAAGCACATTACATGTGACTTAATGCAACATGAGCAAATAGAACATTGGTCTTATTGCAGCATGGAAAGCAGACATGGACCTTGTAGCAAGCGGCATGGCACGTACAGGGGAAGTTCCCCTTTCATGAAAAAACAAACACATGGCCCATTGGGCAAGCAAAAAGCAAGCATGACATCACATTCAGGGTACCTCCTGATGCAACCTTGGAGAAATGACCCCCTTCTCTTCATGTAATGACTTAAACCTGAAACCCTGCTTCCTGAAGTGCCTGCAGCATGCCGCTCCTACGTGTAATCTCCCACTCAATGGCCTTGACAATGTTTGCAGTGCGTAAATTCCAAGAACCAGTTCCTTAAAGTCAGAACATAACGGGAGCAGGCCTTCGCCCTTATTGTTCAAATAGAGGTGCGAGCAGCGTACATTCCGTAATCCCACAACCACGCCAACATCAAATCATGGCCCCACACTTATCTGCATGTCCGGGTCCCCGTGGGCCAAACCACACCTGAAGAGTAACAGCAGAGCACTCGCCGGACCGTTCTGGATCACCACTGCAACCCGGGCTGGGGAGACTGTAACATTCCTCCGGTGTCCCTCACGTGTTCAAACTTCCTCGTAGAAACCTCTGTGACTGCCCGTACTGGAAACACATTAATAATCTGCACGTGAGCACAGGCGGCCAGCACGTTATGTAAGCCCTCAATCACAGTCAGCTGGTTTAACACACGAAGGCCAGAACTACATGCTTTTCCCCAGGCTGCTGGGAAATGCAGTTCTTACACCCATTCAGTCACCTTACATATACAGCATGCTTTGTCTTGCCCAGCCACAATTCCTGACACAGAGTTTTCTTTAGTTACTAATTCAGTGTCGATACTATGCAATATTCCGGTAGAGGCGTGATATTTTACAGTGATTGACTTGAAAAATGTGTTTATTTCAATACCATTGCACAAGGACTCACAAGACTTGACTTCGTTTTCGTTCCGCCAGACTCGTCTGGAACATACTCAGTTTCCTCAAGGGTACTGTGAGTCCAAATCTATCTTTAATAGTGTCCTCCAGATGGACCTAGGAAATATTGATTTTAAGAGCGTTGTGATACAGTATGTAGATGACATTCTGATTTGTAGCACTACAGAAGATGAGTGCAGGCAAGACTCAATCCAGTTAATGACTATGCTAGCCGACAAGGGATACAAGGTAGACAAAGAGAAGTTACATTATTGTTAAGAAGAGGTGTTGTACATAGGCCAGTTGATCTCACGTGAGGGGAAGAGTGTAACACATAAGAGAGCTTGCACAATCATGAAAACAGCAAAATCGCACACAGTAAAGTGAATGCAGTAGTTTTTGGGTCTATGTAATTATGTTACAGCATGGGTGTTTGATTACAGTTTATACACAAGACCTCTTTCGCAAGCTCTAAAGGAATCCCAGGTAAACAATGAATAAATAGGATGGTCTGAGGAAATGAAGGGAATGTTTGAAGATTTGAAGAACGCAATTTGTACTGAAGAGGGATAATGGGACGACCCCTTCCCCCGATTCTCATCCAGACCATGGCCTAGGACGTCACGACCCAAGCACCCACCGCAAGAGGAATTTGACCAACTCGCGGCCATCCCAGATGTCAAGATCCACTGTGGCCACGCCCCACACAAGCAAGGAGGCTGCCCATCAATCAATCCACGTGCCGGAGCCTCAGGTAAAGCTGATATCGACCACATGAACCAACTCAATTAGACAGCAACCACTACTACCGCCATCGTTAGGGATGCCATGACGACATAGCCAGTGGACAAGAACACACGTGCCACCAAGCACATTGGTCATACACACACCAATCCACACGAAGAACATACTCAGTGCTATGACGTATAGGACCACTTACACACACACACACACACGCATCGTTGTTATTTTTCACATAGGCCAGCTACAGCACCGCAGAAACACAAGACGCCAGAAGAGCTCGTGTACATGCTTTCAGGCACTTCCTCGCCACTAAAACCCTGAAGACGTAAGCCCTGCATATGGACTAATCTTCGTCGCCCCTCGTGACCCCTATATTATGGACGATGTACCGCCACCCATAAACCAGGCTGTGGTAGGTCGCAAAACCAGAGTGTCCAGGCCGGAGCAGCTCAGACAAAGCTGCAAGGTGCTGATCGTGCAGAACAAGGCTGCGACAAGAGCCCCCAACCAAGGCCGCAATGGTCCAATCTACATGCCGCACTCCCTGCGCCAAGGTTACACCTGCTACTGCTAAACACTCCCCGAGCCGAAATACAAATCAAATGCTCATAATTCTGCTCCAGCCACGGTCCCGCAACACGTGACCAGGCCGACCTGATACAATGCCAAGCTCCAATGACCAGAGAAGCGCTGGGGTCTCACGTCTGGGACACAGACTGCAACAATGAAGTAACAAATCGGACACCAATAGCGATGGGAAAGGCATGCACACCAGCTAATAATCAGACCTGTCCATTGTCTGCCACTGGCACATAGTCATACTTTGTCGCCAGCACCAGGTACACCTTGAGCTGGGAACAACGATAGTCCCAGGCTTGGGGGCTTGCGAGTGAACCAATCAGAATACGAGGGGCATACCACTGACGCCATTATAGTTTAGCCAATCACTAATCGTCCCCTTGTAACAATTCACTTCTAGCAATTATTAGGGACGGCCCAAGCGTACCACCTGACCCTTTCTCCACCACTAACTATCCTTCGTATATGTGTTTATACTAACCCCACCACTCGGAGAGCCAATCCGAGGTAGCGTTAGGTTTGGGGGCTAGTTTTCCCAGGTGATGTACGTAACTGCGTCATACAGCTAGAAAAAGGGCCTGCAAGCCTCCCAAGAGCGAGTGGTCTCTCGGATGCCTATGCCCTGTGAGCTCGTCCCTGCCTGTTTTGTGTAATAAACAGCAGTAACTCTTTGCTCTTGTGTGTGCCTCATACTCTGTTGGGACGCGGGAGGAGTTGGGGCCTCACCAACACCAGAGGTCCGTGGACGGCCCTGCCGGCCCCCGGGAAAAATACCCCGACAAGTTGGAGGCACTGCTGAGATCTGCTGAGACTGGGTGAGATCACAGCGATGCCGCTTGCATCAAGGTGGCCCGGCTACGCGGTTCGCTCTGCCGTTGCCCCCTTTGGAGGACTACAGGACCATCACGGAAATGCGAGACGGCCGGACAGCGCAATCTGGAGATTGGCCGTCGGGAGCAGAATTGAGAAGTATCCCGCCCGCGGTTGGCAAGTGTCCAGACGTGGTTCAGACGAGGGGAGGCAGCGAGCTGATTGGGAGGGGTGCCTGCGGTCGAGCAGCACCGGCAGACGACAACTCGATGTGAGTATGGCACACACAACCAGCAATACAATGTTGTGCGGGAGGTGGGAGGAACTGTAAAAAGGGTGGCGGGTGGCTCTTACAGGGTGTTAAGAAAAGATTTTGCCCATTGAGTGGGAATCAGTGTAGGGTGTAATGGGGACTAGCACGAGGGCCATCCCCTCTAGTGTTACAGAGTAGGCTGGGTGGGGCTTCAAGCTACCACGTGTGACTAGCGGATCGCACTGATTGGTCGAGATCGCGGACACCTGTATAAGGGGGTGTGGCATTTCTATGAGTTGGCGCTGTAGATCAATGAATAGATGGAGATTCCTAATGATTGAGTGTTTTTAACTCTGTGAATAGATGACGTATTCCCGCAGGAGGTAGCTAGATTGTTTCTCAGTGTGGAAGATAATTGGCTGGTTAAGCTCCCCTAGAGAGGGGGCGTCTCACACGCGAGGCATCGCATCATGCGCAGTCCGATTATAATAACGAAGTAATTGACGGATACTCCACTCCAGGTGTGGTGGGAAGACAGCTGTGGGGATAACGGGGAACAAGTTTGTCAAATATGGCGCACATTCATCCTTTGTTTTAATTGTACGTACCGGGAACCCTTTGTAGTAGTTGGTGACGTCACCCATTGGGCTTGCATAGGATACCGCTGCCTTCTTCCTCCAAAGTGGTCGGGGATCGGGGCTGGAATACGCAGTAAGGGAGGGGTGAAGGAGGAGAGGGGCCACGCACAGAGAACGCCGGCACGCGCCCAACAACGGGGGCGGGAGGGGGATCAGAAAATCGTACACTATGCAGACAGTGAGGACAACGGATTAAGAGGAGGAGATAGAAGTATGTTGCAGGTGCGCCAAGTAGCGGCGGCACAGTAATGGCGGGGCTGGTGTGCCACGGGTCGAAGGGGGCCCTAGCTCCAGCAAGAAAAGCATAAAAGGGGGTGACACTGCTGTAGGAATAGCGAGGGCGGTGGCGCACAGCACAAATGCATTGTAATAAAAAATTGTTTTCATTGCAGCGGAAAATCAGAAGACCCCAGTTTATGGGGCCAGGTAACGGTGGTGCTGCGAAAGTAAAGTTTTAAAGATATCTACATATTATGGGATAGGGGCAGGGTATAGGGCCAGCACTTTAAAAACACCACTCCAACATATCTGTGCAACACTAACACCGCACAGAGATAAAATAGTAAAGCACAGCACCAAATCGACACAAGGGTCAGATAACAAAATAAGGATACCATGGCCACCCAACGGCAGCTTTGATATGACCACCCAACCTTCACTACTAGCGTTTTTACATAACACATACAAGGGGAAGAAGTTGGCGAGCCACCTAGAAGTTTTCGACCTCTGGAAAATGTTCCAGGGGTATGCACCACGGGTACAAGGGATGTTCACAATGCAGGGAGTAAAGGAGGAGAAGGTGAGTGGAGAGGGTCGGTGCAGCGTGCTCGGGAAAAAACCCAATGCTGAAGAGAGTGAGGAGGAATCAGAAGGATCGTTGGCGGTCACAGGGCTGAAGAAGGAAAGTGAGGAAGTGACACCCACAAACAAAGATATAAAGAAAGAAACAGAGGGGCTGTATCCAATGAGAGAGTTCAGGGAAGCAACACAAGCACAACTAACAGCAGCCGAGGGATATTCCAACCCTGCATACAGCCCACCATCCTACGCGCCAGCAGACAGTTACCAAAAGGGGGTGAGCGCGAGAGATGCAGTGGATACAAAACAAATACAGGTAAGCACCTGAGGCGAAAAAAGGGTGCAGCTAGACTTAGCAAGTATAGGATCAGACGAATGGATTGCAGCACAAGTGCTACTGAAGCTTCGAGGGCCATTAACTGAGGAGGAGGAAGAAGCGGTAAAGAAGGCAAGTAAAGAAGAGACAGAACACACACAGAAGGGGTGCGAGGTAAGAAGAGAGGAGGAAGGGAAACTGATACTGAAGGAAGAGGAGATGCTAGAGGTAAGATTAGCAGAATTGAGGGAAGCACGGAGCGCGCTAATCAAACAGTTCGAGCAGGAAGAGTGGGGAAGGAGGGAGAGGAGGAAGGGAAGCAAGGGGGACAAGGTAGGGTTAAAAGGGCAAGAGGAAGAACAGAGGAAACGAGAAGAGGACCGCATAAGAGCGATCGCAGAAAGGGTGGAACGCATGGAGCAGCGGGAGGTTAGGAGGAAAGAAGAAGAGCGAGAAGAAAATGACAGAGAAATGGGGCTGTGGCGGAAGAAGATAATATCAGAAAGAGCACGAAAATATGAAGAGGGAAAGGTTATAGAAAGTATACTGGCAAAGGAGGGCGGATTATGGGCCAACAAGGAGAAAGAAGGTAAGATGCTAGAGCACGTAAGTGACGCAATAATGAATGAGCTTTGCAAAGTACGAACGGAAGTAGGTGGTGAAGCGAGCAAGCAAAAGAATACAGTGCAAGGAAAGGTGCGCAAGGAATGCAGGGCCATGACATACACGTATAGCAATAAGGAAGTAGCGACAACACCGCAGGAGGGAGGAACGGAGACAAAAGGTGAGTACACAGACATAGGGCCTCATTACGAGAAGCGTGGCAAAAACGGGGTCATTACTGGCATGGAGGAACTAGCGGGTCCGTGCTCGTATGACGCCGCTAATAGCGGTGATTACGAATGCGCAAGCACACGCGAACCCCCCATGCCGGTAATGGCCATACCGTCATGGCGCTAAAGGCCCTCCAACCCCCCAATAGCGCCATCACGGGACCCGCCGATACCGCCCCTGCCTAGGCGGCACCCCTGAATACCGACCCGGAAATAACATCATGCTAATACCGGGCTCGTAAACATGGACCCGGAAGTAACGTCATCGTGTCGGAACGGGAAATGTGCTGGCAGCCATCTTTAAAAACACAATCCATTGCAATCCTCACAAATCACCACTGCTACAGAGGAGAGACCAAGACCTATCTATTGAAAATGTCCAAGGCTACCAGAAAATCGAACCCCCGCCTGTGCAAAAAGTGTTTTTCAGATGAAGAACTGGCCATGCTGGAGGACACCCTAGCTGGCCATGCTGAGGAGATCAACCAGCACAACCTGAAAAGGGATGTGCAGCAACGTAAAAAGGAGATCTGGGAGGAGGTAGCCCGCAAGGTCTCGGCTGTGGGCACCACCCCACGGACAGTCAAGGACTGTAAAAAAGGTGGGATGACCTCCGCCTCAGGGTACGGAACATCCTGGCCAGCAATAGGAGGGAGGCCATGGCCACAGGCTGGGGTCCCCACTCACCCACAAAACTTTCATGCTGGGAGGAGACATGCAGTACCTTCATACAGATGGAGTCCATCGAGGGATTTGGGGAGATGGAGACGGGTGCAGCAACCTCTGCAGATGGAGGTGAGTGACCATGCAGATCGCAGTAGGGGAAACCATGACGTAGTAAAAGTGATGTGGAAGGCAATCTATGTCCCAACACACACATCAACATATCCTTGTCCAGATGGAGGCCCACACCCTGCCACACTGAAATGCATGCTGATTGCCAATCCCATTACCAACACACAGCCAACACACACGGACCGTGCCCATGTAATACATCACACAAAGCCCAATACAATGGCATGCCACCTGCCATGCAGCATCCCTGCACTGAGACGTCACGGCACATGCCAAAATGGCCCCTTCATACTACCCAGTGTGACACACCTGTAAGATATGAATTCATGATAAATGAAATTCTCCACAGCACCATATAATGCATCTTGAATGCATAGCTCTCAACCATTTGTGTCACATAGGCGGGTGAAAACACCCGATTTTTTTTTTGGCGGGTGAGACGCCCATTGAAATGAATGGGCGTGCAGGAGGTTTGGCGGGTGAGTCAGCGCTTTACAAGGCGGGTGACACCCGCCAAAAGCGTGTGAGTTGAGAGCTATGTGAATGTAACACCATCACTGATGCCCTGCATCTCTTCAACCCCCCCAGGCACCGATGGAGAGGATGCCAGTGAGGAAACAGCCACAAGGGCATCCACATCCCGGCACAAGACTACTCCCACAGGCAGGACCACCTCCGGGGCAGCCTCGCAGGCCACACTGAAGCCCAGGGCGAGTGCCCAGGCCACGGCCGCACATGAGGGCCCACATCAACGCCTGACACCGGGACCACGGATCTAGCAATACCAGTGGAAGGCGAGGCCAGTGGCACAATGTCGGCAGCAACAAGTTCAGTGGGCGGGGCAGCAGCCACTGCCCCACTGAGTGACATTGAAACTTTAGTGGAGGAGTATGTGGATGAGGATGAACTAACCCATGTAGCATGCCCACACTCCCCAAGCCCTGTGTCCACCCCCCAACACCACACTCAGCTCTCACCCACCAGCAGCAGTGTGGATCCTTTACTACACAATTCGGACCTCAGCACCCCCAAAGGACAGCACTGCCAATGCAGGCCTGGTGGCAGCACCCTCAACCACTGCTGCTCACACCACCAACCTTGAGGCACGGCTAGCAAGGGTGGAGGCTAGACAGGACTCAATGTTGGACCTCGTCCGACAATATGTTGCAGAGGGGGAGGACATGAGGCGTGAGATAGCACAAGCCATAGCGGCGAATACAGCTGCCGTCAATGCCTCAGCGCTGATGATGCGAGACAGTCTGGGGGCCGTCACGCAGGTCTTCACCTCTATCCTGCAGCATATGCAGCAGGCACAACCCGCACCAGCCATGCAAATGACCATGGCTTCCACCGCATCCAACACACCCCCATCCTCCACACCCGCTTCCTCTGCACCCTCCAGCCCTGTGCGTCCAACAAGACGGAGTGCGAGGCACTCAGAAATGCTGCCCCCGGACAACAAGAAATCAAGAAAATAGTGTCGGAGAACAATGGGAGTTGGTCAGACGGTGTTGGTGGTGAATGCGTGTATTAAGGGGATTTCATTGAGGGGTTTTGGGATTTCATTGGGGGGTTTTGGGATTTCATTGGGGGTTTTGGGATTTCATTGGGAGGTTTTGGGAGTTCATTGGGGGTTTTGGGAGTTCATTGGGGGATTTTGGGAGTTCATTGGGGGTATGGGTATTTTTGGTGTTGTGGCAGCACATTTCTGTAGTTGATATAAATACACTCGTTGTATGAAAAATCATTAAATGCCTGGCCATTGTTCATTTCGTGTGTATCCTTTTTATTCATGACAGTGCACAGTGCCCAACTCCCCACATTCACTGTGTGCATGTCCACATGCACCCAGTAATCAATGTGTCACTGACACATATCTATCGACGTCCCTGTGGGTCAGAAGTATTCGCCAATCAGTGATTGGCGTACTGCATGGCCATCTTGTGCATCACGTACTGGCAAGGGTGCTGCTTCTCCTCCATCTTCATCCTCATCATCCTCACCCAGTGCATGCATGTCAATGTCAGGTGGTAGTGGTACATTTCTCTGGACACACATGTTGTGCAGCATGACACAGGCCATGGTGATCTTTGCCACCTTCTCAAGCCTATAAAGGAGTGCTCGACCAGACCTGCTTAGGCATCGGAACCGCGCCTTCATCAGGCCAAAGGTCTGCTCAATCACAACACGGGGACGGGTATGAACCCGATTGTTCCACGGGTTCCGTACAGGGGTAAGTAGCCACGGCTTCAAGGGATATGCATCCCTTGCAAGCGAATACAAATAGGTCTATTTGGGTCACTCTGAGCTGCCACCTTCAGGATTCACAGCCATGGCCACAGCTATTTGCTGTCGACATGCACATGTCCCTGTACATATGCACAAATATTATTTAGATGCATTCTATACTGCAATATGGTCTGGTAGTCTAGATGGCATTGTACAGGTGATGCAGGGTCAATTCTTGCATGCTGATGTGGATGTACTGTGGTTGCAGGACAATGTTTTGCCTCACACTTTTGCTGTGTTTACTACACTGTGCATGGTCACACTAGCCACATTGGCACAGTTGCAATCATGTTCAGTCATGCATTGCTTGACATACCCAAGGTGGCCAGGTTGTGCGTTTTACATGTTGTCATTGATATACAGCATTGGTCCAATGTGTGCCAGTGATGTGTAATGTTCGGGTTGGGAGGTTCAGGTCAGGAGTGTTTAGCTCTGCGTGCATTCTCCACTCACCGGCCATTCCCACGCAGGTGGAGTATGCACCCCCCCATTCCCACCCAGGAGGTGTATGCACCCCCCATTCCCACCCAGGTGATGTATGCACCCCCACCCACCATTCCCACCCAGGTGGAATATGCATCCCAGCACATCACAACCACAATGCACTGCCATGGGCCAGTCAGGCAACTCACCAAGCAGCCAGGCACGTGGTTGAGCATGTCGCTCCATGTGATGGGGTAGCGTGGAATTACGCAGCACCATGGCATCATGTGTCGATCCGGGATATTGGGTGCAGCAATGTGTGATGATCTTGCTGGAGTCACATGCCATCTGCAAATTGATGGAGTGGTATTGCTTGCGATTGCGGTACACCGCCTCTACGGCATGGGGGACTACCAATTCTACATGGGTGCAGTTGAGGGCACCAACACAATTGGCTATGCATGCCAGTGCATGGAAGCCTACTTTGGTGTCGGCTATCTCCTGGGCAGTTCGTGGTAGGGATATGTGGGTGCTAGCATGCTTCAGGAGGGCATCCAGCACATGGGTCAGCATGCTTGAAATTAGTGGTAGTGAAATGCCATGCAGCTGGCCCACTGTGTGCTGGTAGGTGCCTGTGGCCAGGAAGTGGAGCACAGATACCACCTTTAGTAGCGGGGGAATGGCAGTTCGTATTTCTATGAGGCTGACGATGTTCTTGTGTATCATGCCCACTATGGTGGTGATGGTGTCCCGGTCCAACCGGTACAGGGTGTGGATCTGCTCAGGGGTTAGATTGAATGGACTGGGTCTGATGCGAGGGATTGGTGGCTGCATACGAGGTACTACTGGCTGCACTGGTGGTAATTGCTGGCCCTATCTCAACCTCCTTCTCCTCCTGCGTCTCCTCTGTGCTGCCTGTTGCTGTGGCTGTAGTTGTTGTTGTAGTTGCTGTTGTTGCTGTAGTTGTGGCAGTATAGGCATGTCCTCCAGCCCCATGATTGCAACAGCTAGTGGTATCATTTTGGCGTAGGAAGAGGTGTGGTGTGTGGGTGTACTCCTATTATACTGGGACAGGCTCCATTGACTCGACCTGAGGTGATTGTGTGCACCTGTGGCAGTTGCCTTGATTGCAGATTGCTGTTTACGGGTGGTCTGCGATGCCTTTATGGCCACCATCATGCAGGCCCTAATTACCACCATCGGGATGCCGCTAATTGCATGCCTGCGTGAGTTGTGATGTCCTCCTATTACCGGCATCCGGTATTTACTCCGCGAAGGGGCACGTGCACGCACGTGGCATGGTACGGGCGGTGGCGGTATTGGCGGGTTGTCGGCTCGTAATGCCCCGGACCCATTAACGATGCCGGTATTACCTTTCCTCCTTCCTTTTTTCATTACCTCCATTCTCGTAATGAGGCCCATAGACTTATGGACCGTTAGAGTAGGAGGAAAGCGCATAGGCCCAGGATTGACATTTTCAGATGGGTTCTGTAGTGAGGAAGAAGAGGGATTGTGTGGAGGACGAAGTCATGGAAGCGGGCAGGGGTTAAGCAAATTATACATAACACGCACAGACTGCGGGTCATCGTGGGAATGTGAGATGCAGGAAGAAGAAAACGCAGGGAAAGAAAAGGAAAGGCAACTAAAAGGGAGAATGCCACGGCCACTGACGCCGCCAGCGCAACACACACCATATGTTAACAGACTCAGAGACCTCCCAGGACGCAGAATGGAAGAGCTAGCTAATACACACAGGGAGGGCCACAGGGTCAGCATAGAAGGAACAAGAGCATAGGAGGTGATAGAGTAACACACCACATTACTGATTTTATTGAACAGCTTTCTGACATGGAAGAGGACAGCAAATACACTCACTCATCCCCACACAGATGTACGCCAGGGGATGTAAAGGAGTACACTGTAATGCCATTACTAGAGAGGGGGGAGCAAGGCCACAATATGTCCCATGGAAACATGCAGACAAGGAAAACATCAAATGCAGACTCCCATCATTGAACGGAGGTGCCGGGAAATGGATATATGAAATTGAAAAACAAACTGCATGGCAAAAACTAGCAGTGGGAGATGTAAAGAGGTTGCTAATTTCAATAATGGGTGAAGCAGCAGATGACATTTAGAAGAGGGTGGGATTCCCAGGAGTAACTATAAGTGACACATTGCATGATGGGGCGCCATTTGCAAATTGCAGACACGCACTGTGGCAGGCGCTGAGGGTGCAAAACCCAGACACTTCAGACATAGGAGCAAAAACGTCACGCAAAATGCGTGAGAATGAAGATCCTGTTCATTACATCCAAGAAATTCAGGAGAAGTGGCACCTGGAAACGAGGGAACCGTGGGACAAAACACTGGCAATTGTTTACCATATATTGATTCAAGGTCTCCGAGAGCAAGTACAGAGACAATTAAAGAAATTAGTAGGGATGGAAGCAAATGCATGGCCAGAGATACAGCTCACAATAGTGCATCATTGTAGACTATGGCAGGAAAAGATGAAACAGAAGGAGGAAGACAGAAAGGCAGAGGAAGCGAAATTGGTTCAAAAGAAACTGCAAATATGCCATGGAAGGTGCACTGATAACGGGCCCCACCCAGGCAACACCGGCACAGGACAATACACAACAACAAACTATATCACTACAGCAAGCACAAATGACGACACAGCAAATGCCTCCACCCCCACCATACACAGCACAATACACAACACAAATGGGAGGTGGATACACTCAAATGGGAAACGGATACACGAACAACTACAGGGGGAGGGGTGGACAAACGGGAGGAAGGGGATTCGGGCCAGCAGCACCACTGAAAGGGGGGGTTCCGAGGACAGAACCAATACGGGCAGCAGGGATACTACGACAGTACTGGGGGATACCCATGGCAAGCACGGGAACCACCAACGTGCTGGACATGCGGCCTGATAGGACACATGTCACGCACATGCAGAGTAAGACTGACACAAGCAGGTTGGGGATAGCAAGGGCAGGAGGGCTACAATGGGGGACAACAATTATACCAACAACAACAGCCGCAGCAGGAGACAAAAACAATAACATAACAACAATGACCACCACCACCGCCTCAGCAACAACTACAAACATACACACCACAGCTACAGGCAGCAACAGCACAACAACAACACATCCAGAAAATACAACAGCTCACACAAATACAAGACAGCAAATTACTACCTGCAGACACGCCAATACAACAGACACAACTGGGAAAGTTGACAATATTGGGTCAAAACCCATACACAGGGAGCGGACAGTCACTGTATCCACAATAGGACAGCCCACAGACGTCTTTGATGTGTCCCATCCTATCGTTAACACCTAACCCTGCGGAGCAACCACACATAAAGGTGGTGATAGGTGACATTTTCTTTCCTAGTTGACACAAGGGCCACTATGTCCTGTATTAGAGAGGGGAAGTTCAACTTGTCAGGCGAAGCTATGCACACTCAAGGATTCTCTGGGGCTCGAGGACTGGTTCCTTTCACTGATGACATCTCCTTATCTGTTGGAGATCACGACCTGTCTCTACCACTGCTATACTCAAAGCGTCGCCAGTAAACATACTAGGGAGTGATATAATGAGCAGGTTGATCATGACTATGGCCCTCATTACAACCCCGGCGCTAAACCATGGCGCTATTAGCACCGTGGTTGGTGCCGGTGTTGTAACGAGTCCGCCATGGTAGAATGGGGAAATACCGCCCCATTCCAAGGTTGGCGGGGCGGTATTTCCCCATTTCACCATGGCCCTTCCCCATTCCCATTTTCGCCCCATAGGGCTCAATGGGACTGGGGAAGGCGCTAAGTACGGTATTGCAAATTGCGGTACCGTAATTAGCACCAAGGTCCCTTTGCGGCACCCTACTTTAACGGCTGGTAAAACCGTTAAGGTCGGGTCCCGCAAAGGAACCTCGTAATCAGGCGTTAAGGGTTTAACGGCACCGACACCTTTTACGGCGCCGTTAAACCCTTAACGCCAGGGTCGTAATGACCCCCTATATCTTTTACTGATAAGGGAATAGTGTGCTCTACACCAGGCATCAACATGCTCACAGCACGACACAGGCGTACTGTGGCAAAACAGTAGCGAGGGCAGTGCCTGTGGGTGGGGACCTCTTCCAATATGGGACGGGCATGGCACTAGCATGGCTACCAGGAATTGAGGGCAAGGTGTGGAGGAGACCAGCAGCTTACCTTTTCAGACCAGAAACACCGACCAGTGAAGGAGAAGGGGCTATAATATCAGTGGACATAGAAAGCATTGTGGCAACCACAGACTACATTGCAGTTCACGCACAGCATGGGGAGGGGAAAGCATGGAGAGCAGTAATAACACTGACAGAAGGATGCAGGCTAACACAGGTGTCAGATGAGGAACTGTTCTCAGACAAAGCAGGAGATGGGGAAATGGAGTTCCAAATGAACGTCTACATTTGGCTAAGAGTGACATACAAGGAGGTTGCACAAAAAATAGCGATGGCACTAGAAGCACCTACCACTACCCAGGTACCCTTCTATGAGGAAGATTTGGCTGCAGTACCTGCCTCTTTATGGACCACTAGTCCATAGGACGTAGGCTGCATAAAGAGCCTTGGAGGAGTAAAAATAAAGCTAAAGAAAGGTGCAATGCTGCCCTGGGTGAAACAGTACCCTCTATCCAAAGAAACTGATGAAGGGATCTATGAAACAATAACTGCCCTAGTGGCTAGAGGGATATTGGTACCATCAGAATCACTGTGCAACACTGCGGTCTGTCCGGTGCGCAAAGCAAAAGGAGGGTCATGGCGTTTTATACAAGATTTGAGACCCTCAACCATATTGTAGAGGCAGAAAACCCCATAGCAGCTAACCCAGCTATTATACTGTGCGGGATACCAGCAGAGGCGTCTCGTTTCACTGTGATCGACCTCAAAAAAGCCTTCTTCTCAATACCTCTACACCCTGAGTCACAAGACTTAACAAGCTTCACATACCGCAACACAAAGTGGAAACACACAAGACTACCACAAGGGTACTGCGAGCCACCGTCCATCTTTAACAGAGTAATACAAATGGACCTGGGAAACATTGAAATGGAAAGCACGGTGCTACAATATGTAGATGACATCATCATCTGCAGCACCACTGAGGAGAAGTGCAGAAGGGACTCTGTAAAGATGCTCACAGTGCTGGCTGAGAAAGGATACAAGGTTGACAAGGGGAATCTGGAGTACTGTCAAGAACAGGTGCTCTATATTGGGCAGATTATTTCACAGAAAGGAAGGAACATTGCACCCCAAAGAGCACAAGCAATAACAAATACACAACAGCCGCAGACAATAAGAGAATCGCAGCAGTTTTTGGGCCTTTGCAACTACTGCAGGGCGTGGGTCTTTGACTACAGCTCATACATAGGACTACTGCTTGAGGCTCTTAGAGAAGCACAGAGGGGAGAAAAGAAGCTGGGATGGACAAGGGAAATGACAGAGGCATTCAATGAGTTAAAAAACTATGACGAACAATTCTACATATTTTCACATTGTGATACTGCAGTAATGAAAGCATTACTGACACAAAAAAACAAGCATGGGACATAAGCCAGTGGCGTTTTACAGTGGCCCTCTGGATCCTGTAATGATGGGTCATTTCCCGTGAGAACAGAGCCTGGCCGCAGCAGTATTTGTGGTAGAAAAATCTTCCTCAATAACAATGGGATGCCCCACAACACTGTACATGGAGAACGCTCTCTTTGCAATACTGAACAAGCCACAATCCACACTGACAACACAAAGAGCTACAGGTTACTAGATTATACTGTCCAAACTGGAACTCAAAATAGTAAGGTGCAGCAATGTTAACCCAGCACGATTCATAGCAGAAGTAGTGGAAGATAGACAGTATGCACATGACTGCACTCAGGCTATTGAAATTTACTCAAGCACCAGGAAGGTGGAAGAAAATGCCCTAGAGGGCGAGAGATAATGTACATAGATGGGTCATCAACAATTGACCAAAGCGAGAGGGATAAGAAGAACAGGAGCAGCAGTAGTATGGTTGAGGGAAGACTGCTCCTACGTCCCAGTGAAGTGTGTACAATTACCCCAACATTATTCAGCACAGGCAGAGGAGCTAGTAGCACTAATTTTTAGCATTAGAAGAAAGCAATGAAAAAATAGTAACTATATATTATGACAGTGCATATATTACATCAACAGTACACTCAGGACTAATAAAATGGCAAAGAAGGGGATTCAGAAGAGCAGACGGTACCCCGGTACAACAGGCTCTCCTACCTGCTGAACTAATCAAAGAAATTAATTACCCGGAAGAGGTAGCATTGGTAAAATGTCAGGCCCACACTAACAAGGATGACCCAATATCAAGAGGTAACGAAGCAGCAGATGCACATGCAAAACATGTTGCATATTTTGGCGAGACATGGGCCCTCCCAGAAGAACAAAAAGATAAGGGGGCGGGGGGTTAGACAGATGTTGATGAAGGATGGGTACACACACATCCCAGAGACACAGATCATGGAATTACAGGCAGCAGCACCAATGGCAGAAAAGGAACTATGGCTTGCATTATGGTGACAGAATAATACCGGAAAGGTTGTGATGCCCCTGGCACTATTGAAAACAGCCATGACCCAATTACACTGCCCCACACATACAGGGAAAGAAGTAATTGCTGCACGAATGAAAGAATCATGGTTCTCTACCGAGCTAAACTCACATGTTGCAAATTTCATTAGCAACTGCCTCACATGCCAGCAATTTATGGCTGGTCACACACTGCAAGTGATCAAAGGTACAATACCCCGGCACTTAGACATCAACTACTTTGACATGATCAATGTATGTCAAGGCTACAGATACATGATTGTAGTAGTATGCCCATTTTAAGGTGGATTGAGGCTGGTCATGAATATGCGTTCAGAGCAGCCAAATTTCTGGTGAGGGAGGTCTTCCCGAGGTGGGGGTATGTGAAGTATTATGGTCAGACAATTGCCCACACTTTGCCAATGAACTGTTTCAGCACGTAACTGTCCTTTTGGGAATTAAACATAAGTTTGTATGCGCATAGCACCCACAAGCAAATGGTGTCTGCGAACGCCTCAACGGCCTCCTAAAAGAAGAGATAGCGAAGATCCAACAAACCACAAAAAAGAGCTGGCTGTACTGCCTCCGTTTGACCTTATTTGAGTTGAGAAAAAGGCCAGGGTCAGACCACCACCTCACACTCCACGAGGTGGTGACCGGAAGTCAAATGCACCTCCCACTCACACCAACATCAAGAGCCACAACTGACTGCCATGCCACAAGTACTGTTTTTGGTGAAGAGATGCATGAGTATGTCTCTTGCTTGGTTACTAGTGCCGCTTTTATCTCTCAACAGATCGAACGGACACAGTGCGGTTCGAAGAACCATCAGCAAAGAGAAGCAACCAACGAGGAACAAGAACAACCAGCACAGTAGACAGTAAAATAAGGAGACCAGGTTCTCCTACGAAACTTCCACAGAAGTTGAAACAGTCCTCGATTTACAAGTCCGTACTTGGTGGACAAAATAGCCCCTAGAGCAGTGAAACTCAGGGGAAAAGACATGTTGACGCACATCCACGACATCAACCCTACAAAGCACAGACCCACCCTCACCTCAGCGAAGGGGCCAATGCTTCAGCAACGACAACTGACAACAACAACGAAAAAGTACAGACACTAGATACACCAAAGGACATAACCAACCAATCACCCATAGCCCACCCTATGATCACGAGATCCCAAACAAAAGCATATGAGCCGGCTAAAAATTAACTCCCATCACCACCACCAACTAATGAAGAACATTGTCAAGCAATTGCAAAATACACCACACTGTGTAAACACATGCATGTTTTCTTTTTTTTTTGCCTCGCACATGCAGGTATTTCCTATCGCTACTGTGTTTATAAGAAAGATAAGAAATATACGTGCACTGGTGACGTGGTTAGATAAAGAGGAGCAACCTATAACAATACTTCCACTCACTGCGCCCACACTGTGTTACCAGCATGATGAAGTTGACATTGGAGTAAATGAAGGTTGCAAGAGAACCATAAAGATTCCTGAGGGGGGTGCAGGAACAGCAATTCTGATGGATCACTATTGGGCCTTTTGATCGAAGGCATACAACAGCCAGCCACCATTGTGGAATGGAGTGTGCACAATGGTACACATCAACGTACCGTCACTGGTAGTACCACAGAAACACGTTAACATGGAGAGCTTCCCTAAGATGGATGAAGGGAACCAAAGGAAGAAAAGGTCACTGAAGTTGGGAGGAGGAAAGAAACTGAACGACACTGCCCATCTATCAAGAGTAAGAAAACAAGGAGAACCACTGACAGGGAACTAACTACCTGTGGGGAAAGTCAGAAGCTACCCTAACCGACATCCCACCAGCACATAGACTATTTAGCAGAGCAGCTATGTTCTTTTCATCCAACATACATCCAAGGGTGCAGGCATATGCAAATGCGAAATGGCTTCAGATCACTAGATGGAAACTAATGATGACAATAAATTCAACGGTTAACGGATTCAGAGCAATAAAGGAAGAACTAAGGGCGATCAGGATGGTGGCTCTACAGAACAGATATGTGCTGGACCTCCTAACAGCAATGGAAGGAGGTGTTTGCGCAAAAATTGAAAGTTCATGTTGCACGTTTATTCCTGCCAACGACGAGGACAATGGCACACTATCTGAGGCAAGATGCACACCAAGATGGAAGAAGAAGCAAAGGGAGTGAAGAAAGACGGCAGCTGGTTCTCTTACATCTGGTCATGGATGCCATCTTGGCTCTCAGATGGTCTTAAGGTTATGGCAGGATGCATAATTCTAGGAATGGCTTTTGTGATGGGGATAAAAGCATGGAAGCAAAGGTCCAAACGTAATGCTGAAGAAATTATTGGTATGCACGTCCTAATGCCAGCGGAAGATGACAAACAGACAGATGTCATTATTAAGGAACATGAACGGCTGTGCCAGCAGATAGTAGAAGCAGACTTGTACCCTCCATCAATAAAGGTTGAGAACCCAAGAAAGCCAAAAAGCTACGTTGGGAAATGGGTTTATTGCAAACCCGGTGGCGGATGTGTTTATTTTTTTTTTTTTAAAGCATTTTATTGGTATTTTTATTTTTTCAGTGCATATTACAAATTGTGCTGGATGTTGGTACTCATCAGCTGTATGTAATAGTCTGCAACAGAGAATAACAACATAACAACGTAACAATAAACTGCACAGTCTTCATCTGTATTGGTGTCGTTTTATGGGTTAAGTTCCAGGGCAGGAAAGTGTAGAAGTGAGAGTTTGGTGCCTTCATGGGAGTCCAAGTCCGGGTTTCGGTGTCTCCCTGTCTTGTATTAAGTTGGGTGGGGCTTGGGCTTCAGGGGGGCTTGTGATCAGCAGAGAATGGAATGTCGCGTAGGAGAGCCCTCCATGCTTCAAGGGAGTTGTTCGTGTCACCCGCTCCGGTGTTTGCTCCGTCCTGCCAGGCTCTCGTTTCGGCTGTGTGGCGGATGTGTTTATATGTATTGGTCATTTGAAGTTCATGTGGACGGGTAAGGGCACTTGGCCAGAATAACGAAGGTATGTTGAGTACGAGGAGACAAGAGAGTGGATAATTTTGTGGTCGACAAGTCGACTAGAGGGGGGACTGAAGAGGGAAAATGGGACGACCCCTTCCCCCGATTCTCATCCAGACCATGGCCTAGGACGTCATGACTGAAGCACACACCATGAGAGGAATTCGACTCACTCACCGCCACCCCAGACGTCAAGAACCACTGTAGCCACGATCCACACAACCAAGCAGGCAGCCCATCAATCAAACCACGTGCCGGAGCCTCAGGTGAAGCTGATATCGACTGCATGAACTAACTCGATTAGACAGCAACCACTACTACCGCCATTGTTAGAGATGCCATGATGACATAGCCAGCAGACAAGAACACACATGCCGCCAAGCCCATTGGTCATACACACACCAATCCACACGAAGAACATACTCAGGGCTATGACGTAGAGGACCACTTACACACACACACGCATCGTTGTTATTTTTCACATAGGCCAGCTACAGCACCGCAGAAACGCAAGATGCCAGAAAAGCTTGTGTACATGCTTGCAGATGCTTCCTCGCCACTAAAACCCTGAAGACGTAAGCCCTGCATATGGACTAATGCATATGAATCTCTGTCATCCCTTGTGACCCCTATATTATGGACGATGTACCACCACCCATAAACCAGGCCGTGGTAGGCCGCAAAACCGGAGTTTCCAGGCTGGAGCATCTCAGACAAAGCTGCAAGGTGCTGATTGCGCAGAATAGGCCCCGACAAGAGCCCCCAGCCAAGGCTGCAATGTTGCAATCTACATGCCGCGCACCCCGCACCAAGGTTACACCTGCTACTGCTAAACACTCCCGATCCGAAATACAAATCAAATGCTCATAATTCTGCTCTAGCCACGGTCCCGCAACACGTGACCAGGCCGACCTGATATGATGCCAAGCTCCAATGACCAGAGAAGCGCTGGGGTCTCACGTCTGGGACACAGACTGCAACAATGAAGTAACAAATCGGACACCAATAGCGATGGGAAAGACATGCACACCAGCTAATAGTCAGACCTGTCCATTGTCTGCCACTGACACATAGTCATACTCTGTCGCTAGCACCAGGTACACCGTGAGCTGGGAACAACGATAGTCCCAGGCTTGGGGGCTGGTGAGTGAACCAATCAGAAAACGAGGGGCATACCACTGATGCCATTATAGTTTAGCCAATCACTAATCGTCCCCTTGTAACAATTCACTTGTAGCAATTATTAGGGACGGCCCAAGCGTACTACCTGACCCTTTCTCCACCACTAACTATCCTTCCTGTATGTTTCTATACTAAGCCCACCACTCGGAGAACCAATCTGAGGTAGCGTTATGTTTGGGGGCTAGTTCTCCCAGGTGACATACGTAACCATGCCATACAGCTAGAAAAAGGACCTGCGAGCCCACCAAGAGCGAGTGGTCTCTCGGATGCCTATGACCTATGAGCCCATCCCTGCCTGTTTTGTGCAATAAACAGCAGTAATTCTTTGCTCTTGTGTGTGCCTCATACTTTGCTGGGATGCGGGGGGACTTGGGGCCTCCCCAACTCTGGAGGTTCGCGGACGGCCCTGCCGGGCCCCCGGGAAAAATACCCCAACAGTACAGCTCCCATTTTAGGAATTCTCAATTATGCTGAGGAGTTCTTTTTATTTTCACACACAAATGGGAGAGTTATGACAGTAATACTTACACAGAGGACTACACTAGGTTATAAACCTTTGAAATATAACAGTGGGATTCTGGATCCAGTTATGAAGGGGCACTTTCCTGGTGAACAGTCGCTGGCAGCAGCTGTGTTCGCAGTTGAGAAGTCTACCAGTATTGTAATGGGGTGTCCTATGCTGCTCTTTGTGGAGCATACTTTGTTTGCCATTTTGGAGAATTTTAAGCGTACAATGACATGACAGAGAGCTTCCGCGTATGAGGTGATCATATCAAACCCAGCGATTAAAATAGTCAGGTGTAAAATAGTGAACCCTGCCACGTTTGTAGCTGAGCCTGTGGCAGAGGGCGAGCATGTGCATGATTGCGTGAACTACGTGGAATTCTACGACGACATCCCGTGCATAAAGGAAAATACGTTTGCGTGAAGGGAGATTCTTTTTATTGATGGTTCTTCTAAAATTTATCAAACTAGTAGGGAAAGGCATTCTGGCGCAGTTGTGGTGAGACATGGAGCAAGCAGTGAATTTGAGGTTGTAGCAAGTGCAAGACTACCATCTCACTTTTCAGCACAAGCAGCAGAATTGGTGGCGTTTATTGTCACGCTCGAAAATCATGCAGGGCAGGAAGTGATGGTGTGCAGTGACTCCGCCTCTATGATGTCAACTGTGCACGCAGGATTGGCCCGTTGAAAAAGGAGGAGCTTCCTCTGAGCGGATGGCACTCCAGTGCAGCATGCAGCATTATTTGACAGGCTTATTAAGGCACTACAACTACCAGTAAACATAGCGATAGTTAAATGCGCAGCACATACCAAGTGATTTTATTTCTCACAGGAATGCAGCCGTGGACGTCGAGGCCAAAAGGGTTGCATATTCACAAGATATTTCAAGTTTTGATACTCCAGATGTAAAGGAGAAAGTAGTCATGATTATTGTAGTAAATTAAGGGTTTAATCATTTACCAAGAACACAGTTGATGGAAATTCAGGGCAGTGCACCACAGGAAGAGCAAGAATTATGGAAACTAAGAGGGTGTTCTTCATCCCCCTCGGAAGCATTATGGTGGCAAAACAGCACTGAAAAGCCAGTAATGCCAGCGGCATTGTTAAGGGTAGCACTTGAACAGCTGTGTGTGTAACCAGGGAAAGCCTTGCATCAACTATTCCGGAGGACTGGGTCTTACTGAACCTGTTAGAACACGTTGCATTTTATGTAGCAAATTGCATTGTATGTCAAAATGTTACTGCTTGGAATACACTGTGAACGATTAGAGAAGGGATTCCTCAACCGAATGGTCCTTTTCAGCTTTTACATATTGATTATGTTGATATGCTGCAAGTATGTACTGGATACAGGTATATGATAGTGATAGTGTGTCCCTTCTCCAGGTGTATCAAAGCAGGTCCTTGTACACACCCTGATGCCACTTGCGCAGTGATGTTTTTAGTACAAGAAGTCTTTTCAAGATGGGGATTGTGTGTGGTGCTGAGATGCGATAATGGGCCCATTTCGTTAATGAAGTATTTGAACAGATTAGTCTATTATTGAATATTGAGCACAAGTTGTATTCTACTTATCACCTGCAGGCAAACAGAATATGTTAGACACTCAATGGTCTCCTTAAAGAGAGGATCGCAAGGCTTAAATTGACACTGAAGAAGGGATGGCTATATTGCCTATTCCTAGCCTTATATGCATTAAGGAATGAGCCTGGGTCAGACCACCACCTCAGACCCCACGAGTTAGTGACAGGGAGGTGAATGAGAAAGCCTTTGTCTCCCCCATTGAGGAGGAGAAGTGATGCCCAGAAGACTGCAGAAATGTTAGAAAATGAGTTTTGTGCATATTTGACACGTATGACCGCTAGTATCTCTTTCATTTCAGATCAATTCAAGCGCCAAGGTGGTCGGTCTCGGAACACAGATGAAGACCATTCAGCAACCAGAATTTCTGATTTACTACCTGTACCTAGACTTTTTATTGGAGACTCAATATTAATTCAGAACCTTACCAGAAAGTGGCACGAACCGTGATTTAGTGGACCTTACCTAGTGGAGTACGTTACTCCCTCAGCAGTGAAAGTCCAAGGAAGGACATGAAGCTATATACTGGCAAGTCCGACGCACCCCTAACGATCGATTCGGAAGCAAGACAAGGGTAAGTTCAGCAAGTGCAAACCCGATCAATGATAAGGAAGAAGGACGCTAAGTTTGCTAATTAAATAAATGCAAGTGTGCATTTGGACTGTGGCTCGCCTTGACACTCTTTATAGATATTCTAGCAGGAATGCAAACTAAGTTCTTGAGTTGCAGGAATCTTTGAAAAATGAACTTCAGAAAAGTGTTGATATGATGTAGATATGTTTGAGCGGCAACATCTGATAAGAGATTGGAAGTGTGAACAGTATGCTGATTCTTTTCATACAACGCAATTGTTTGGTTGAGTCTATGGATTTGACAAACGACGATGCCCATAGGATCCTTATCGCTGTTTTCATATTTATTCTTAGAGCTTATCCTGCTCTTGTTGGGCGTAGTGTCAACATATTACTTTTCTGCATGATCCTAAAAATGGCCCTGTGATAAGGAGACTACTTGTGGCGATAGTTGAACAGATCCTGCTGCTACCTGATTTACCAGAATTTCCTGATTAAAAAGGTTTTTTCTTTCCTTAAAGCAGTACACAGGCCCAATGAGGAATTTTGAAAATGGTACAGTTTTTGAAAGTGAGCAAACCCAACGATGTTCAGAGAATGGTAAATGGTGGGGGTTAATGTATTGGTGCATAATATATGCATGCTCAGCATTTATCCTTGTTTTCCTGGTTCTTTTGATCCATGCTGTTACTTCATTGTTCTCAGCAAAGTAGGAGTCCCCTTGAATCTTCCCACTCCAGTGACTCATGTAGAATTGTCTGTTATTGAAAGGCCAAGACCTTTTGTGTTTTTCTTGACTCCAGTAGCTTGTGTAGGGTTGCCTATTGCTAAGACACATGTTCCTATGGTTCCCCCTGTAGAGAGGACCATTACTGATATTCTTCTTGATTATTGTGTAATCACTTACTTTGCAAAAGGGAGCCACACGAGAAGCACAAAGGAGGATGATAATGAATTAAATACTTGGGTAATAACATGTGGTATCAGCATATGAAAAAGGTAGGAGAGAGTACATCCAAAGAGACTTGCTATGTTTGTGCTCTCATACCTTATGCTATGGGGACTTCCAACATATTCATAGCTGTAGACATAGCAGTCCAGAAAGTTCATTGCATGATGCATCTTGCACTCAGCCAGACGAGAGGTCAGTTCCAGGGTCGAACAGCAGTATGGTATGGGTGACTGAGAAGACATCTCCAAGTGAAGATGACTATGTGCAAGATTTAAAGACACAAGAGAATCAGAGACTAAGAATCAAGTGATAAGATATGAACATCCTGGAATGAATGTAGCAGGAATCAGAAGAGAAGAAAACAAAACAAAATGATCAATTGTCAAGGAAAGAACCGAGAAGAAAAACGAAGATGCAAGGAGAGCGTTCAGCTGCAAATCAAGATAACTTTGCTGACTCCAGAAGGATGGGCAGAAGGCCTGATTGTTTGCAAGGTTCCAGCACTAGCAGGATATTATGAGCCAGCCACTGCAGAGATTAATGCTAGCATCATTGGATGAACATTGTGAAATTGCTGACATGGATCAATGATAAAGAAGGACTGTTGCAGATAGTACCTCTAGCGAATGCATCCCTGTGTTTCAGAACCAATGGCACGAGAAAGGTTGGAATGAATCAGCAGTGTGGACGAATTTTCAATGTACCTGGGATGAAGGATGGAACAGTAGTGATAATGGACCACTACTGGGCCTGTGGATCCAGAGCTTATATGAATTTGCCCAAAGATTGGGGAGGGCTGTGTTCCATAGTACTTATTCATGTTCCAGCATAAGTGATTCCAAAGAGTGACCTGAACATTGGAGAGTTTCCACAAGCAGATGCTAATATGAGGAAGAGGTCATTTGGATTTCTCAATCAGACAAAAAGGGAGAATTACTTTTCAGCTAAATTTATAGAAGCCTTCAATTCTATTCCGTATGAACACAGGTTGTTCAGTCAGACTACTGCAGTATTTATGACTATCTTTATGCCAGGGATCCAGACGATGGTGAATGCGAAGTGGTTGCAAATCACTTGCTGGGAGCTAATGCAGATGAATAACACTACTATAAAGGGATTCAATGTGATCAAGGAAGAATTGAGAGCCATAAAACTGATGACTCTCCAGAATAGTTATGTCCTGGACATGATTCCGGTAATGGATGGAGCTGCTTGTGCCAAAATTGGAGAATCTTGTTGCACATTTATACCTTATCCTGGTGACAAGAATTGGACCTTGACAGAGGCCATAATGTTGCTAAAGAACTTGCACATCAAGATGGAAGATGAGACAGAAGATATTGCAGATGACAGCTGGTTTGCATCGATCTTCTCATGGGTTCCACAATGGATGGCGAACATTTTCAAGTTTCTTGGAGCATTAATGGTGATTATCATGTATGGATTCTGTGTGATCAGGATAATAATCACACAGTGTAAGGAGACAGCAAATAAAGCAGTGTGAGCCTTTTTTCCCACTCTTACATGTGTTTTGCTGCGTGTGTTTAACATTTTCTTGTGTTCATAGACTGTGGAGCCTCACCTACTCCGTAGGCATCATCTTTTTACTGTATGTTACACAGCACCTTCAGTGCAGTGACACAGGGGTGTCATTTTAACTCCCCAACTCCGACTCCATTTTCTGGGGCTGACTACTGTCTCCCAGAACATGTAAAGTTGCCATTGACTATATTAGTCTCTTTTAAAACTCACAGACCCAGTACAAAATATCTTAAATAGAGTTCTGGAAAGGGTTAATACTTATCCCTTTTTGTCTGTTTCTCTTGGAGCATTGTTTTGCTCCCTTTTCATTAAGACTTGGCTGGTGGCAGTGGTAACTACCCTATTATTCCTACTGTGGTTATCTTACATAGCCCTGGTATTGTTTTAGTCTATCTTGGTAGCCTCGAAATTAAACCCGCTAGACCATGTACGTTTTTATACGGTTCTAGCTGGGTTTATTCGCCATTGCTTTTTCTAAAAGTCTTTTTCGTGTTTTACTCTGCGTGCCAAACCAGGTTTGGTTCCTTTGTTCCCCGTCCTTTAGTGGGCTTCTACACAGAAGCCCTCCTTAGGCACCTGTTTGTCTGAGAGTGACAGGATGTGAGGGAGGGGTTTAGGACTCCCTGCACAGGGTCTCCTTGGAGACCCATGTCACACTCTGATCTGATTGGCTTTGATGACTGTCCCGGCAGGACAGCCACCCTACTGTGTGATTGAGAGTCAGGCTGTGTGAATGGGGGAAAACTGTATAAAAAGCAGGTCTCTGAGTCTGGAAAGGCAGAGTCACCACTGGAACGAGAGAACCGAAGAGGAGCTGACAGAAGAGGACCCCTACCACGACTGAACCGCCTGGTGAAGCCCTGCTGCAGGTCAGAATCCTCGAAATCCAATGACAGAGAAGAACCTCCAGGAATCTTCTTCCCCTGAGCTGGTGGGACCAACCAGTTCACCCAAACTGCAAGCCAGAACTCCCTCCACTGGTCAAATTCGCTGTACAGAGCTACAGTGAGCCGGATAGCCAGGAAGGTGGGACCCTGCTTGGGTTTTAAGGAGCGCACCTTTTATTCGTTGCCTTGCTCTGCTGCTGGTTTCTTCCCTGGGCAGTGCAGGACCCTCCAGTCTTCCTGCTTCGTGTCAGTCCGACAGTCGCTTCAGGAACCGTGAGCCTGCAGAACCTGCCAGAAACGTCTGCCTCAGGTACAGCCTTCTTCTCCATTAAAGGTACTGTTCAAATCCGGTTGTTCGTTTCGCCAATCTGAGGGCTTGTCCTTCTCCATTCTTTAAGCTAACTTTTCTGCCGATCAACTTCGTCCTGAACTCTTGGCAAAGACTTAATCGAAAACTACCCTGAACTGTGTGATCTTGAGCAAAGACTTTGGTCCCTTGACTTTGGGCCAGGCCCCTTGAATTTGATTTCCTCACTGTAGTTCATTTTTCTAGATTGCCCTGCTTACTCACGTGTTGGTACTGCTCAATTGTTGTCTAACTTTGTTTTTCCCTCCCTTTTAAATTGCTGGAGTGCCATTTTGCTCACACTTCATTTTGAGGCTAACTTGTCCAGAATCTATTGGGTGCGGTGCAGTGTATTACGAGTGTGATTTTTCAACTGCTTTACTTTAGTGAAATGTTTTACAACTGATGTCTAAATAAATGTATATTCTTTTACTCAGAAACCTTGAGTCAGTGTTTGTTTGAATCATAGTAATTGCTGTCCTTTGTGTAACTATTGATACTGCTCACTTACTCTTGAGATAGGTCTGGCTGCTCAGCCATCGCTACCACTTTACTGTGTAGTACAGGCTTGTACCAAAGGTGAATGTGTACTGTCACTTGTAGTCCTAATTGTGTGTGGTGTTCCCAAAGGGTACTGCATATAATTCTGCCTAACAGCAAGTTCAAAAACAATTTGAATGGCAGACGGCATGATGATGGATGATGGGCTAATTGGGTGGAGAGACATGGTAAAGTCCACCCACAAGCACCTGGGGTACAAGCTTTCATGCTGCTAGCGAGCCGTATGTTCCAGAAGGGTACAAGCATGCCATCCAATTATAGAGGGCCATGTTTTGAAGAGCCCTATAGTTTGAGAGCCAATGGTGTGTCGTGTATCTAACACATATTGAGGATGACTTGCACAAGGGGTGGGCATAACTTGTCCACCTGATTATAGAATCCAATCACAATCCCATCCCCTACAGAATGTATACCTAGATGTTCCCTGTAGGGCTATCACAATCCCAAGTAGGTTTTCTTAGTTTGCCACGTAGTAAGACGTCACGAATTATGAGGTTTCGCTATAAAAGCATTATTTTTTATGTGATACATTAAGATTATGCTGTTAGACGTCCGTTGATGTCAGTTGTACTTCCTGCTTTAGACAATTGATAATAGAACAGAGTTTGTTTGCCAACTTCCTGAGTCAGTATGATTATTGGTGTAAGAGTTCTTCTCCATCCCCAACAATGTAATGGCGCAGTTCTCATTTAAAAGGATCTAACGGTTCAACAGTATTGCGGCATACAGAGGCAGCAAAAATGACCACAGCGAGGAAGAGGGATTTCCGAGGAGCAAGAGGGGGGATTTGGAACCAGAAGGGGTGGGTTCAGAATTATTTGAGGTGGGGGCATTTCGCAAGGGAATGCAGGAGCAGCTCTGAAATGGGGTCTAATTACGGGTTGCAGCTGCAGTGCCAGGGGCCCCAATGGCCTAAAGGGCTACAGTATCCACAACAGGGTCACAACAGGGTCAAGGGTATCAGAATAAAGAATATCCAAAGGGGCAATACCAAACATATAACCAGTAGCCTCAAGCATCTGACATACAAGTGCGGTACCCACCACAGCAACAGCAGGGTGGTGTTGCCCCGGACAGTAGGGTACCAAGAGGGACTACTGCCCATTTTGGAGGCGCAGCAGTGATGCGGGTAAACCCCTTCTTGTTGCCCAGAACAAACACATATCCTGATTAGGCAGCCCACAGAGAGCACTCGAGTGTCCGGTCTTGTCAGTGACCATCCACCCTGAAGAGGAAACCTTAGTGGGGACGAAGATAGGAGACAAGAAGTTAATATTTATGGTAGACTCGGGTGCAATGAAATCCTGCATCATGGAGGGGAATTTCCCATTATCAGGCAAATATCTTGACACACAGAGATTCTCTGGGCTAGTCCCAAGGTTCCATACACTGAGGAGCTGGACGTCAAGGTGACAGGGAAGGTGCAGGCTCCCTTACTATATTTCAAAAGTTCCCCTGGTAATCTCCTGGGCAGGGACCTGATCAGCAAATTAAACATGACAATATCATTCACAGATCGCGGTATAGATTGCTCCACATCTGGGATGTGCGCAATAAGGCTGATGTTGATAATAGTAACACACAAAACAGAAAACAGACAGCAGGCTTCACTTGAGCCAATATCTTTACTGCACCATCAATGCAGCCCTAACACTCTCCCTAGAGAGGACACACTATCCTAGCCCTTCATGATGCTCCTCGCCCTAGAAAGTGTGTTACAGTTATAATTGATAACAGACAGGATTCTATACCCGTGTGGAGGTAATGTGTATCAAAGGAATTCCCTGTGTATTAGATGATGTTGATAATACACACAATGACAAGGGAGGTGTTGGTTTGTGGGTCTCCCATGGACCTGGACATGTCCATTTATGGTATTACTGTGCTTGTGGAGGCTGTTAGGCAGAATGATCTGCAGTACCCTTTGGGAACACTACAGGCAATTAGGACTACAAGTGTAAGCACAATTTCACCTTTGGTACATGCCTGTACTACACAGTAAGGTGGTAGCGATGGCTGAGCAGCCAGACTTATCTCAAGAGTTTAAGTGAGCAGTAGAACAAGTTACAAAAAGGACCAACTAATACAGTGATTCAAGGAAACACATACTCACGGTTTCTTGGTAAAAGAATATACATTTATTTACTTAGTCAGTTAGAAAACATTACACTAGCATAAGCAGCTAATTATAACACACTAATACACCACAAAAATCCAACCGGTAAATAATTCAACAAGTTTAGCTCCAAAATGAAGTGGGAGCGAAATGGCACTTCAAATACTTCTTAAAGGGATAAAAAGACAATGTTATAAGAATAGACAGCCCAATTACATTCATAGGCAGGGCAAAGGGTTTCAGTTAAATACATGTGCAGCAGAAGAAGACCAAGTGAGATACGAAGTCACACAGCCGCTCTCACAGGAACCCAATCCGGGTTTACAAGTAGACATAAATAATTTCAAGTTCAATTAGTTAGTAAAAATTATATATTGTTGATTGAAGAATGACAACGTTCAGGTTCAGTTATGTTTCCACATCATTTTATCAAAGAAAGGAATCTCTTATGCGAGAAGTCACTAATACACTCTTAGTGAGGAAGAAATTGCCACATCAAGTTTTTCAATCAGACCAAAAATGCATTTCGGAATAACATTTCCTTCATCAGGGCAGGTCTATAAATAATGTATACCAAATCATCAAAAAAAGGTTAACCATCATCATGTGACAAAACACATTAACACATGTTAGTGTCATATATATATATATGAGAATGTAAAGAACATACCATTTGGTTGAAGTAACAGTAGTAGATGGTAAAGATGAGGAAGCAAATTTGACAAAAATAAAATAGAAAATGTTGAGACTCTATACGATATGAGTTAAGGACAGTGAGATAAAGAAAGAAAAGAAAATGTTTTACCTGAAGTAGCAAAATGCGTGTGCTGTGTGTGGCGTTTGTCAGCTATTTAGAATTCAAAACTGCCTGATGTAAAATCAACGCAGAAGAACATCCTTCAGCAGTATGTCTGTAATCAGAAAGCATATGTGTTGGTAAACGGGTGAAATCCGTGTATCGGAAAGAAAATGTAAGCGTTAAGACAAGCTTACTGTGCTGGACACAGGGAACTGTGGTGCTCCCGTTGCCTGCTCGTGAAACACTGCGGCTGTAGCATCGAGGCGTCGCTAGGGCAACACTTCCTTTAAAAGACACGTGACTGCAAGACAGCCCAAATTGGCGCGCGGTCGAAAATGTGAGGCTGAATACAAACCCATGGGTTTGTTTAGGACAAATATTAATATTTGTCTGGCCTCATGGCTATTAATGAAGAATTGTGGAGTGTTAAAATGGAAAACCAAAATTGAAATGATAGAAATAAAAGAAATACTATGCTAAAGTCATAAATGTAAATGTCAGTCTGGCCGTGCCAAGGGTTGAAGACCCCTGGTGAGTGGTGTGCAGTAAAAACATTAGTGACATATAAAGGGCAACTCTTGAGTTAATACATAAGCATATATATACTGTGTTATCGGTGGGGAAGTCCAAGGGGGACCCCTTTTGGTCCAAACATGATACAGTGACATTTGTCGTACATAGAAGAAAACCTGATCAAATGGTTATATATTGTAACGCTTTCAATTTACATATCTAGACCCCTGCTACGGTTAGTGTCGTCAAAGGCGGCACCTTGGGTCCCAGACAATTTGTCCAGGACATGCAGCAGGATAACTTATAGGTCCACATTCATAGGGTACAAAGAACATAGCAATCAAAATAGATAAAATTACGGATCATAAGAAGCAGTGGTAATTGATTTCTTCATTAATTCCATTTGGGGCCAGACTACCAAGTTTGTCGATCCAAAACGTCTCTCTGCGGTTCAACCGCTGGTTCAAGTCCTCGTGTGGATTGATCCTCGCGATTGCTTCCAAAATTACAAATCTTATTTGGGTCAGATTGTGTCCATTTTCAATTCAATGTCGTGCTACAGCTGAGTTCATGTTTGCATTCCGGATGCAAGACCGGTGTTCGTTCCATCTCGTTTTAGCCATTCTTGTGGATTGGCCCACATAGAACTTTCCGCATGGGCATTTGATGCCGTAAAGAATGTTTGTGCTGTCACAGGTTCCGTAGGTTTTTAGGAAAATCTTTCTTCCTGTTTTTGGGTGGTTGATAACATTCCCCTTGATTATTGAGTTACAGTTACTGCAATGAAGACAAGGGAATGTACCAGTTCTCTGAGTTATGGGTTCTTTGAGAGGCGGTCTGGTGTGTACCAGTTCGTCCCTGAGATTCTTGCTGCGCTGGTATGCAAACACAGGTAATTCACTGAATAAATTATGTACCCTGGTGTCGTTTTTCAAGATCCCCCAGTGTTTGCTGATGGTTTTCTTAATCTTATTGCTTTGGATTGAGAATTTGGAAACATACACAGGTGACTTAAGTTCTCTTTTGGTTTTAGGATTTTGGGTTGATACCAGAGTTTTGCGTGCCATGGCGCTCACCCTGGCAGACGCCAAGTCGAGTTGCTTCTGTTTATAACCACGTGCCAAAAACTTTTCTTTCATCACAAGCTGTTGAGCTGTGCAGTCGTCTGGGTCACTTACAATTTTCTTTACTCGTAACAGTTGGCTATATGGAAGATTTCTGAGCAAACTAGGCTGAAGAAAACTCAAACGATGTAGAAGATTATTGCGGTCAGTTGGTTTGCGGAACAGAGAGGTGCTGTAGCCGGTGCTGAGTCAGTAAATTTTAAAAAGACTAGTAGAGCCAATTTAACTTTACATACTCTGGGAGACAGTAGTCAGTCCCATAGAAGGTATTTAAACCTTGGGGAGTCTGAAAGACACCACTGTGCCACTGCACTGAAGGTGCTGTGTGACACACAGAAAAAGATGATGCCACTGGAGTTGTTTTAAAACTCCATAACCAAAGAATAACAAAAGTAAAACACACTAAATACATGGAAGAGTGGGGAAAAAAGGCTCACACTCTTCCGAGGTAACAAAATCAAATACTAGGAATCCAGCAAAGTTGCTGGGGGTCTCAAAAGGTAAGGGAAATTAGCACATATTGAGAATTATCCCTAACACTCGTCCACACAGATTAAGGGACAGGAGGATTTAATCTACTCCAGTCGGTCAAACATCTTGGAGAGACCATCAGCATTTTGGTGATGACACCCTGACCTGTGTTCAATGGTTAAATCAAACCCTTGCAGGCTGATAGACCATCTCAATAGCTTTGGGTTCTCCCCTTTCATTTGCATCAACCATCTCAAGGGTTGGTGGTCAGTCTGAATCACAAAAGTAGATCCATACAAGTATGGTCTAAACTTCTTCAGTGACCACACAATAACAAAGCACTCACGCTCTATGGTCGCCCACCTTGTTTCTGGTTCCTTCAGCTTCCTGCTGATGAAGTAAATGGGGTGCACCCTACCTTTCTCATCCAGTTGACTAAGGACTACACCTGTACCTGTATTTGAAGCATCTGTCTGCACAATGAAGGTTTGGTTACAGTCAGGAGATCTTAGGACTGGAGCTTGACAAAGGGCTTTCTTTAGGCCTTCAAATGCTTGAGTGCACGCCTCATTCCACCTGACCATTTTAGGGAATTTGGGAGAAGAGATCACATTCAAGGGAGAAGCTATGGACCCATAGTTCTCAATGAAGTTCCTTTAGCACCCAGTGAGACCTAGGGAGGCTCTCACTTGGGTTTCAGTAGTAAGGGTGGCCCAGTTTTGTACAGCTTGTACTTTGCTAGGCAATGGCCTGATTTCACCTCCTCCTCCCCCCATGTCCAAGGTAGACCACTTTACTCTGACCAATTGGACATTTACTAGCCTTTATGGTCAGATGGGCCTGCTCAAGAGCCTGCAAAGCATATCCTAACTGGTCAACATGTTCTCAGTAGGGCTGAACACTGCAATGTCATCCAAGTATGCCACGCAGAAGTCCTCCATCCCATTCAGAACTTGATTAAACATCCTTTTGAATGTATCAGGTGCATTCTTTAATCCAAAAGGCATTACCTTAAACTGGTAGAGGCCCGCTGGGGTCAAAAACGCAGTTTTCTCCTTCGCATGGTCTGTCAGTGCTATTTGCAAATAGCCTGAAGTGAGATCAAATGTACTGAGGTACTTGGTTGAACCACGATTATCCACCAGTTCATCTGTCCTGAGAAAGGGTGGGCATCAGTCTTAGTGACTGCATTAAGATCTCTATAGTCCACACAGAATGTCAACTCTTTGGATCCTGCCTTTGGCACTAGAAGAACTGGACTATATCATGGACTTGTAGAGGGCTCTATTACCCCGAGATCAAGCATCTTGTTTTCCTCCTCCTTTATGTGGGATCTTATATGATTTGACATCCTGTAACCTCTGCTTTTAACAGGTAAACAGACACCAGTTTGAATATCATGCTGGCCCCAAGGGGTCAAGCCTGGCGATAGTGAAAACAGGGAGACACACTGATTTAACAGAAACTTGCACTCCTCCTGTTGTTCAGGTGTCAGATTAGAAGAGAGATAAACTCTTTCTATTTTCTCATCTAATGGCTGACCTCTGAGTAGGGCAGGTCGAGGTTCACTCTCCTCCTCCCCTTGGGCTGAAGCTAGAAGCAAAGCTCTCACTTCTGGTCTTGAGACATAAGCTTTTAGACGGTTGGTGTGAAAGACTCTGGGAGCCTGCTTAGGTTTTCCTAAGTCCACCAGATAGTTGACCTCTCCAAATGTACCCACAAACCTGAAGGGCCCTATCCATTTGTCCCGTAAGGCCCTCTGCCTTGCAGTTACCATAACTACAACTAGCTGGTTTTGAGAAAACTCAACCATGTTGGCCTTTTGGTCATGCCAATGGTTCACCAGAGCCTGACCTGCTTTTAAGTTATCAGATGCTTCTGCCATCATGTGTGACATTTTCCTCCGGAGAGGTATCTCATAGTCAACGACTCTCACTGGCTTGGTGGAAGGAGCACTCTCCTCCCCTCCTTAATTAGGGTCAAGGGGCCTCTAAGTGGATGGCCATATAGAAGTTCAAAGGGACTAAATCCTACTCCCTCCTGAGGGACTTCTCTATATACAAATAGAAGGCATGGCAGTAGAAGGTCCCACTTTCTTCTAAGGGGTTCCTCTAAAGCACCTATCATGCTCTTCATTGTAGAGTTGAACCTTTCTACCAATCCATTTGTTTGGGGATGGTAGGCAGTCGAGAACTTGTAAGTTACTCCACAGTTTTTCCACATGGCCTGCATGTAATGGGACATACAATTGGATTCCCTGTCAGAGATAACCTCTTTAGGAAAACCTACCCTGGTAAAAATACCAAGTAGGGACTTAGCAACAGCCTGAGCTCTAACCGTCCTCATAGGTATGGCTTCAGGATACCTAGTAGCATGGTCTACTACAACCAGGATAAACCTGTTTCCTGAAGATGTGGCAGGGTCTAAGGGACCAACAATGTCGATTCCTACCCTCTCAAAAGGAACTCCCACCACTGAGAGAGGCACCAAGGGTGCCACATTCTTGGCTCCACTCTTGCCAAAGGTTTGGGAAGTGTGACAGCTCCTACAATACTTGTCTACATAAGACCCTAATTTAAGCCAGTAGAAGTATGAAGAGAGCCTTTCCTTGGTCTTCTTAAAACTTAAGTGACCAGCCAAAGGTATCTCGTGGGCTAATTGTAGGAACTGTAGTCTGCTTTTAAGAGGCACTACAAGTCTTCTGTAGTCCTCTGGGATAGACTTAGTCGGTTCACTGTAGAAGAGGCCATCTTCCCAGTACAAGCTATGCTTCCCTGGCTCTTGCCCATCCAGCTGGGAAGCTGTATGTTGGTGAAGACCTTCAACAATCAGCAAGCCCCACCTACCTGCTCCCTTCCTTCACCATCACTGTCTTGTGGCCAATGCTGGATTTGAATTTTATGGACTTCATTCATTCATGGTGCGTCACTCTTTCTCAACTCTCATGCTGGACTTTCTTTGCATCTTGTACTCATGGTGGCCCTGAATCATGCTGTTACCATCTTCATCTTGTATCCTGGCTTGCAACATTATGTGTTACTACTGACTTCTGCAATTGTATTCGCTCTCCACTCTTGCTTCTCCACTCATTTTGACTGCTTACTCTCTTTTCTCTCCTCCTTTCCCTTCTCCCTTTTCCTATCTCCTCCCCTTACTTTCTTCTATGCACTTACTCTATCAGAATTGTCCCTGGACCTAATTTGATAGCAACCTCGTCTGTTTCCTCCACCCTCCCATTACTGTTTTTTTCCTCCCTACCACCCCTCCAGCACTATCTGAAATGTCGTCAGGCCGAGTATGATAGTTGCTTGTTTGGTTCCTCCCCTCCCTTTCTGCAACCCTCTCCCTCACCTTTTGTTTTTCTCCGGCTCTACCAGAAATGTCGTCAGGCCTAGTACGGTAGTCGCCTGTCTGTTTCCATTTCCTTCCCACTCTCCCGCTCCCTTCCTTATCTATGTCTTAGCTCTTGCACGATCTGAAATGTCGTCAGGCCGAGTACGATAGTTAATTTCACATCCTTACTGTTCATGGCCTGTAAGAATGTGGTTGTATTTTCCCTTGTTCCCTCCCTTGCCTTGAAGCGCTTTGAAACACATTGTGTATAGGCGCTATATAAATAAACGATCATATCATAAGGGTAGGACACTATCTTTGACCTCTGATAAAGTCTGCCCTACAGGGTCCACCTTCTGCCAGTAAAGACTGCAGCTCAGGATGGTCTGCAGGATCCAGATCTCCAACAGGAGCAGGGTCCTCTTCCAGCTCTGATTCCTCAGCAGCTGATTCAGCCACACAAGGTGGTTCCACACACTCAGCCTCAGCTGATGGTCGGATCACAGGTGTGATCTTGGACAGTCCTCTCAGGGATGTCCTTGTTGTCCTTGTTGATAGCACAGGCTTGCTGGCTGGTTTCTTCCTAGAGGTTTTAGGTTTCCCCTTTTCCTCTTTCTTCTTAGAAATAGCAGTCAGTAATTCCTGTAATCTCCTCTTGAGAGCCCCTTAAGGTACTCGCTATGGCCTTCTTAGTCTGCTCCTGTTTCCTTTTGCTCGGAGGCCTGGGGTGCTTGATACAACTCCAAGAGTCTTTAAGTTGTTCCCCGACAGGATTCTCCCAGGTACTTCACTTTGCACAATTACAGGTATCTTGACAGTCATGTAATTGCACTGGATGGGGGCTGATAACTGTGGAAGCATTTGGACAGGGCATCCAGCAAACTTAGTTAGGAATGTGGGTGCCTTAGCAACATCCTCAACCTTGAAAAATGATTCATCAACTACAGTTTTGCTGGCCCCATTGTCTCTGATGGCAGGGGTCTCCTGACCATTCACAAGAACACTGTCTTTGCAATACTCTTTAGTATTGTCTGGAATAGAGTTGTACACATCTAAGTTCTGCTGTTCCCACAGACCCAGGGATTCTAAAGAAACACTGGTTGAGACTTTCATGGGTTCCTCAGCCAGTAAGTGTAAGTTACCACTTGCCATTGGTACTTCATCCACTGGGGAGAAGTGTCATGCGCCTGTCTGCTTGGAGAATGTGGAGTGCTTGGCGTTTCCGCAATCATTAGGATCGCCGCCAGGTTCTGTTTCTTCTTCTATACTGTTTTCTTCCTGGTTTGCGGGCTTGTTTACATATTGTCCCTTTTCTATGTTCTCTAACCTGTCCTTTTCCTGGTTTGCGGGTCTACCTATTTTAGTCCTTTCTCTTTGTCTATTGTCTCGTTTTCTACGTGGATTACGGTCCAGTCTCTGTGTTATTTTTTTGTCTGTCTTCTATTGCTAGTGTTTCTTTTAACAACGCTTCCAACCTTAACGTCGTTGCGTTGCAAAGTTGCTGGCAGTCTCAAAAGGTAAGGGAAATTACCACATATTGAGAATTCTCCCTAACAGAGGCAGTGCCTAAGATTGCTAAGCAGTGTTGGGGAGTGGCTCCAGATTTCAGCTTTCGTCCAGTTGTGTCCCCTGAGATAGTGGCGGGAGCAATATTGTCACTGATTTACAGGGATTGTTGGGGTCTGACAAGAGGATTGTCATGCAAGGAATAGACAAGGACGGGTGTGAGTGGCACACAGTACTCTGTATAGATCCAACAGTACAGTTAAAGGAAGTGATGGGTGACGAGCTGTATGAGAACAATGAAACAAATTGAGAGATAATATTAGCACAAACTTCACTTCTATTTCCTGGCAAAATAATTTCAAAAAACGAATGAGGAGGGTCTTTACGAGTGGAGGGTCCTATGTGGTCTGTAGGAGTGAAAAAGACAAAGAACGTGTCAGGATGTACGTGGTCAGCAAAGATCTAGCAGAGAAAAGTTATGAATACTATGTAGGGCGGATGCCGGTGCTTACCGAATCCGAGGAGCTTAGTGGCTCAGATTAAGAGGTGGAAGGATCCACTTCTTTAGGATGCAGTCATCATCTTGTCAACAGGCGCGGTCACGTCTGTAAGGGGATGAGGAAGTAGGATTACTAAATGGCGCCCCAGGGGTGAGGTTCCTTTCTAGCCCATAGTTAGTGTGTGACTAGGGAGGTGGTGGTGTAGGTCTTAGCAGATTTGGTGAGAGTAGACCTAGTGGTGGTCCCACTAAACGTGGAGTGCGCTTAAATGGGATAAAAAGGGCTTCTGTGGAATAACAAAATGCCATTTATCAAATGCCCGGAAAACTTAGTGCAAATGTGTATTTAATACAATGTGATTAAAAAGAGTGCCCTTCTCATCGGTCCTGGGGGAAGGGTGGACCGTGATCTATGTGGGCTGTGCAAGTTCTGGATTACGGTGCCACAACACGTGTCATGCAGCCTATGGTGTAGGTGGCATGAAGGGCTATGGGTGTTTAAATGTTCAGAGTCATGCTGTTTAGAGATTCCTTACATTGAGGGTAGGCCTACCAGTTTCTGTGCGTGAAGCCGCGTGCAGTAAAGCTTACCTATTGTCAGTGCATTCAGCTGCCAAGATCGTTGAAGCAGCAGTTTGACGTCTCGGATGTCGAGGATGCAAGTGTGTTAAGTGCAGGCCAGGGCCATATGTTAAAGAACAGGGACCCTGTGGTGGGGTGACTACCTAAATGCCTGTTTGGAGTTGATGCAGGCAGTCAGTAGGGCCAAAATGCAAGTCGTGCATGGTGACTACCTAAATGCCTGTTTAGAGTTGATGCAGGCAGTCAGTTGGGCCAAAATGCAAGTCATGCAAGGTGACTACCTAAATGCCTGTTTAGAGTTGAGGCAGGCAGTCAGTTGGGCCAAAATGCAAGTCATGCAAGGTGTGGCGCATGATGATGATGTCAGCCACTGTCAATCCCATTGGGTATCAGCTGTCATATAGTATAGAATCAGGCCTGTGTTACTTCATTCCCACATGTTGTTCATGACAGGTATATGACATCAATGGTGTATATCAATTTACAGATGTAATTACTTGAAATAAATATTTGACAGAAAATCAAAAAACAAATTGTTACACAGTGCAAATTCTTGTTTTTAGAAAATGGAAAGGATCTGTATGAAAGTCTGGCCAGATGCAAGGTGGATGTGGTTTCTCAGGGAGCATCTGCAGCCATATTGTAAAAAACACATTGCTGTAGACGAGTGTTCTGTCATAGGACAAACAAACTGTTGCCATATTTTACAGGAAATGCTTCCACTCTACAGTTATGTTCAAACCTTCTTTGACAGTCATAGTTTGTGGACCCATTTCTGTTCTAGTCTGGTAAGGGTTTTGTCAATGTCTCCATCTCTACGCGTGATGTTCTCTTTCAGTAAGACACACCACTTTATATCCATGTTGGTGTGGTTCTTCTTAACATAGTGTTCCACCAGTGGTTTGTCCGGTACCTTGTTCTTTATACAAGACCGGTGCTTGCCAATTCGAGTCTTCACAGCTCTCATGGTTTTCCCAACGTATAGAAGTCCACATGGGCATTCAATGGTGTAAATAACTTGTTTGGTATTACAGTTTGTGTGATCCTGTAAGGTCCACGAGATTTCTTTGTGTGTGAATACTTTGGTTGTCTCGGTGAACTGGCAGGCCATGCATTTGCCACATTGGTAGTGTCCTTGGACAGGTGGTAAGTTCCATAGAGTATTGGGTTGTTTTGGAGTTTCAAGAAACGTATGGACAAGTGTCTCTTTGATGTTGCGGTTTTTCTTGAAGGCAAAAAGGGGCACTTTTTGGAGAGATCCAGTGTTCTTGATCAGTGGCCAGTGCTGCTTGATTGTCTTTTTTATCAAATTGCTGAGGGGACTGTAGGTTGTCATGCATACCAGCAGTCCAGTTCTTTTTTGGTGGCTTTGGTGAGGCAGATAGTACGGTCCGTGTTTGCTGCTCGTTTGCTTGCGTGTTTCACAGATTTCCTCGGGTAGCCTCTGTTGAGAAGGCGGTTTTGTAGATCTGTGGCGTGTTTCTCATATGTGTCACGGTTGGTGCAATTCCTCCTAATTCTCAAGAACTGTCCGTAGGGCAGGTTATATTCCAGACCTTGAGGGTGATAGCTTCCACAGTGTAGTAAGGTGTTCCGGTCTGTAGGTTTCCGAAATAGTTCTGTGTGCAGATGGTCTCCTGAGCTGTAGATGTGAAGGTCTAGGAAGTCAGTCTCGTGGAAGTCCCAGTGCATCGGGAAGTTGATGTGAGGATTGCATAGATTGAGCCATTCCTGGAATGCAGTTAGGTCTTGTTGGTTCCCCTGCCAGATGAGGAGCACATTGTCGATGTACCTTTTCCACAGCTTGATGTTGTTTCTGTAGGAATTAGTGTCTGCCATGACGTTTTCAGTTTCGTAATGTGCCATGTACAAGTTGGCAATGTCTGGTGCAAAGGTGGCCCCCATGCTGACCCCTTTGATTTGTTTGTACAATTGGTCTTTGAATAGAAAGAAATTTTCGGTCATTGCAAGTCTCACACATTCTAGTATGAAGTCTGTAGGGACGGTTTCGGTGTCATTTCTGTTATCCAGAAAGAGTTTCAATACCTCTAATGCCTCTTGTTGTGGGATTGAAGTGTAGAGGGCCTCTACATCTAGGGTGACTAAGATGTAATCTTGTTCCATGTTGATGGTCCCCAGCATGAGGATGGTTTCCGTGCTGTCTTTGAGGTAGGAATTCATTTGGTTCACAAAAGGTTTCAAGAAGAAGTCCGTGTAGACTGATAGGGGTTCGAAAATTGAGTCACAAGCCGATATCATCGGTCTTCCAGGAGCTTTTTGAAAGTTTTTGTGTATCTTTGGCAGTATGTAGAACGCCGGGATTCGCGGGTGAGCTTTATTGAGGAAAAGATGCTCATCTTCGCAGATCCAAGTTTCTCGAAGTGCGTGGTCTGTTAGGCTGCGAATCTCATCCTGTAGACTCTTGGTGGGGTCCACTTGTAAAGGGCGGTAGGCGTTGATGTCACTCAGTAGGCGCAGGCATTCCAGGTCGTAGTCCTTGGTGTTTTGGATTATGATGCCACCGCATTTATCCGCGGGTTTGATGGTGATGTCATGGTTGTCTTTAAGGGAATGTAACGCTGTTCTTTCATCTGTAGGTTGTCTGCATAGAAGTTGTGCTGTGTGAGTCCCTTCTGGACAGCTTTGGTGACCATTTTCTCTTATGCTTCGAATTCACAAGGGATAGCGTGGGGAGGAGGCATACATTTTGATTTCATTTTGAGGCCTGTGGTGTTGTCTGTACCTCTTTCGGGTCGTTCCATGATAGTGTTTTAGTTTTCTGGTAGGTAAACCTCAAAGAAGTATTTCAAGCGAATGTTCCGGAAAAAGCGTTTCAGTTCGACTTCAGTGTTGAAAGCATGAGCTTTTGCTGCCGGTACGAAGGACAACCCTTTTTCGAATAGGTTTCGTTCGGGGGCGGAAATTATATGGCCGGATAGGTTGAAGATTGGTATCCTCTCTGTTGTGGTTGGTTTTGGTACCACTGCCTGGTCCTCATTTGCTGTCCCTGGGCTGGTGGTCTTCTTCTGGGTCACCCTCGTTGCATGCCCCTGGGAAAAAAAGGTTGTTGTTGTGGTTGTTGTTGGTTGCCTGAACCTCCCGATGCACTACCACTGCTGCTTGACGAGGTGCCTGAGAAGGTTACTCCTCTGTTTCTTCTGTTGTAGTTTCCTTGTTGCTGAAGTTCAGTATAGTAGTTATCACGCAGGTAAGGATATGTCTTTTCTTCTGTGTAATTTTGGAGGTCCTTCTTGAATTTTTGGGCTTTTCTCTCAACGGTTATTGTTTTAATTTCTCGACCTCGGCTTCTAGTTTTTCTAGCTTGGCCTTTGCGTCTTGTATTGTGGCATCGTCTTGGAATTTCCTCTCTATTTCTAGAAGTTCTGCTCCTTGTTTTTTGCATTCTTCGTCTCCTGTGTCTATGAAAAGGATTAGCCAATCACGGCTGCATTTGTTTCCGACCCGCTAACATTTTTCGTGAACTTAGGATTGTCTGTGAATACCCGTGGGATATTCTTTACCTGCAGTCCTTCCGGGATAATGCCAGCCTTGAGGTACTCCAGCATAAACTTGCCATGCATTTCGGTCCGTATGAGTTTCTTCTTTTTCTGGTTAATGTTTTCAAGTTCGTCCTTGGCCACACCATGTGTGAGGATGCCGTCTTCATTACTCAGGGTGGATGTGGTGCCCAGGAGTTTCTTGAAGTAATCGTCTGTGTATGACACAATGTTCACTTTATCCATATTGATGTTGTTGAAACAGAGTTTGTAGACTGGATAGTCTCTTAGGTGCAACCTTGGTTTTCCAGGGGACTGCAACAAAAACCCACAGCCGCGGGCTGTACTATAAACTGGTATTCTGAAGGGTACCTGGTTACTGCGTTGCTCTGCCCAGGTTGGTACAATAATATCAAAAAACGAATGAGCAAGGTCAGGTCAATCTCTGCTGAAGAGTAACCACTGTTACACCCTGAGTGGGTGGCCTCTTGTGTGGGTGGTCACAGAATTCTCATGAAACTGTTCTTCTGCACAACAGGGTTTTATTTTGAAGTGCAGTGGTGTAGTAATACACTGGTATTTTTCAAAATACATAGGACATTCAAATTTGAGGACATACAAAGTGTAGTACCTAAGTACGAATGATCAAGTAGTCAATATTTGAGACATCTACTTGTACAGTTTGTTCATTCTCTATAGGTTCCTTGGGAAGGAAGCTTAGAGAATTCAGTGGAATCATAAACAGGTGGGGGGCCCATAGAGTGTGGGCACAATCAAGAGTTGAACAACAACATATAATACATGTCAACACAACAGTGTTTCGGCCATTTTGCGTGGAGCTAGGTGAGCTCTAATGGTGTAGGCCTTCATCAGGACAGGAGTGTCTTTACGAGTGGAGTGTCCTATGTGGTCTGTAGGAGTGAAACAAACAAAGAACGTGTCAGGATATACATGGTCAGCAAAGATCTATCAGAGAAAAGTTATGAATACTATGTAGGGCGGATGCCGGTGCTTACCGAATCCGAGGAGTTTAGTGGCTCAGATTAAGAGGTGGAAGGATCCACTTCTTTAGGATGCAGTCGTCATCTTGTCAACAGGTGCGGTCACGTCTGTAAGGGGATGAGGAAGTAGGATTACTAAATGGCGCCTAGTATTCATAACTTTTCTCTGCTAAATCTTTGCTGACCACGTACATCCTGACACGTTCTTTGTCTGTTTCACTCCTTCAGACCACATAGGACCCTCCACTCGTAAAGACACTCCTGTCCTGATGAAGGCCTACACCATTAGAGCTCACCTAGCTCCACACAAAATGGCCGAAACACTGTCATGTTGACATGTATTATATGTTGTTGCTCAACTCTTGATTGTGCCCACCTCCTATGGGCCCCCCACCTGTTTATGATTCCACTGAATTCTCTAAGCTTCCTTCCCAAGGAACCTATAGAGAATGAACAAACTGTACAAGGAGATGTCTCAAATATTGACTACTTGATCATTCGTACTTAGTTTTTTGAAAAATACCAGTGTATTACTACACCACTGCACTTCAAAATAAAACCCTGTTGTGTAGAAGAACAGTTTCATGAGAATTCTGTGACCACCCACACAAGGGGTCACCCACTCAGGGTGTAGCAGTGGTTACTCTTCAGCAGAGATTGACCTGACCTTGCTCATTCATTTTTTGATATTATTGTATCAATCTGGGCGGAGCAAGGCAGTAACCAGGTACCCTTAAGAATACTATTTCCTGGCAAAGACTTACAACACGTGCCTATGCATTTGTGGACTAATCTACAAAATGTGAGACTACTGAAAGACGTGATCCCTGTGTGTATATAACTGAAGCCAGGTGTGGTGCTACATGGGGTAAAACAATATTCGTTATAAAGGGAGCCAGAGGAGGGTATCAGAAATAAAATTCAGGCCCTTCTGGACCAGGGGATTATTGTGCCAACCACCGTGTAACACGGATATATACATTGTCAGAAAATCAACAGGGGGCAATTGGAGAATGATCCAATACTTACTAAATGAAGTGGTACAGAAAGAATTTCCAGTCATTCATAATCTGGTGACAATTTTGTGCAGTATCCCCGAAGAAGCCACATTTTTTCAATGCACTGTTTCAGCACTTCACAACACTACTTTGTATAAGGCACCAGATATGTTCAATTTACCACCCACAGGCCAACAGCTTTGTTGAGAGGATTAATGAGCTCCTCAAAAGTAAATTGTCCAAAGTGCATACCATGTTGAAAACAAAACTAACTACAGTGCTTGCCCCTGGCCCTCTTCAACCTACGACCACAGCCCAGCAAAGACCACCATTTGTCACCTCATGAGGTGGTCACTGGTCGGCATATGCACACCCCCATATTTCCTGTAAGAAGAGCTTGAGACACACATAAGGCGGCAGCCATGTTAGGTGACGAGTTTAAAGATTATTTGACCACACTAATGCCGGCTCTTTCCCTTCCCCACAGTGATAAAAGGTGGAGCATGACAGCACCCTACAAGCAAGGCAGACAGCCCAATGTAATAGGTAACTCAGCACGACAGTTCACAAGGATGAGAAAGACAGTGCAGAAAGAGAGGGTGACAAGCAGCAAGTCTTCCTTAACCTTTCCAACCAAGGCCTGTGAAACTTCCACAGAGGGAATGATAAGTCTGCGAACAATAGCCAGCGTGTCTTGCACCAGATGTCAATGGTAGACAAGACACTCCTACACTGATTTCCAAGCCGGGGAGAGACACTTGTCTCTGTGGTACCAACCTTGACTCCAAGAAGAAAGAAAGCAAAGCAGTTCATCACAGCAGGTGAGTCGAGGGGAACACTGATAATAACCCGAACTGTGTTAAATGAAAAGTAGTCAATGGCTAAATTGAACTTTGAAACGCTAAAGAGGGGGAGAACCAGAAACCGAGGAGGCCGGTGCCATGTGGGTGCTCAAGCAGGATTACTCTGGGCAATTCCCCATGGTAGAAAGACTACCATAAGCAGATGCCTTTGGGAAGAGGCGAGAAGAGGTTGATGTGGTCATACAGGGGTCTTGTAAAATCCTCTGTACTGTCAAAAAGTCTTTGACAGACAGATGATTGAGAAGCTAGGGGTAATGAATCCTGCATGGTGAAATGGGTATTTGAACAGTGTTGCAAAGGTTTGGAAGAGTGAACCCAACCCAAGGATGTCCACACTGGATTGTTTGAAAGGACACTAAGATTGGTTAATACAAGAAGTGTTAGAAGACCAGGGGAAGTGAAATGTCCTCCTTGTCATTTGGAACGGAGCCCGGCAGTGGGAGATCCTGGGATAGAAAGTTACCACCCAAAGTTCATTGAAAAGGAACTGATGAATACATATGTTGAATACAATTTTGTGAATGGTATGCGCCCGGAAGAGGGGGACCTAGTGGTGAAACCATCACCCAAGGTATACATGAAGCAGAACTTTGTGTTTGTTTGTTTGTTGGCTATATCAAGCCGCAAAGGAAAGAGACTTTTTATTGAAACAAGGCTTGGCCCTCGAAGAACCTGACAGCTGATGTGTAACTGTCGGCTCGTGTTGGGAAAGCTCGAGTGTCTGCTGTGCTCAGGAAACCCGTGCTGAAAATGTGGGGAAGTGAGAACCCTGGCAATCACATCCTGACTTATTATTTGTGAACACTTCTTTCTTTATTGAAACCCTATCCCACACTCTTTCTGTAATTAGATGTAAGGAATTGGTAATATTTTTTTTTAGTATAGGCCTTTTTATTTTGACACAAAGCCACAAGGACTGCCTTATTGTTCATTTGATGGTTGATGCTTGCTCCCATCTTAGACTTAGGTTTAGCTTAGGTGTAGTTCCACCTGCATTTACAGTTTAATATGCACCCTTGAACTGTGATCACTTGTGTCTGTCTTTACTGTTGCCACCATGAATTTGTTACATATGGTATAGTGGGATGTGACTGAATTGAAACAAATTGGGGAACCCTACAATTTCAAAAACTTAGTCAGAGAACATCTAACCCTTCCATCACCACGAAGGAATCAATAGGGTTTGATATCTGTAGCATTAGGGAAGCTATTATTCCCCCTGGGAAAAGAGGAATGATTCCTACAGATTTAATTTTGATACCCCATCTGGGGTGCAACATCTGATTAGCACCAATATCTGGCTTAGCATGGAAGTTCAGGATAGATGTCTTAGCAGGAGTTATTGATCGCAACTTCTGGGGAGACACAAAGGTTCTCTTATAGAATCATGGGGAATTCCCTTTTGAGGTATGTCGAGGATATCAGATTGCTCAGGGAATTTTGGAAAGAGCTCTATTCCCTCAATTTAAAGAAAGTGAACCAGATAAAACAGAGAAAGGTAACTTAGGCTTTGGGGAAGCTGATGAATCGCTTGACATCAAAGGAAGAAAGGGAGACAAACCTTCTACCTCCCCTGACCTGACCTTTGCCCAGAGAAATTACCCAGCCCTCACAGAAGTTTTTTTTTACAAGCGATTCAGGAAGAAGAAGGCAGGGAAAAGGGCAATCCCTTTTTCTTCTTAAAACAAGGATTACTTTACAGGAGGGAAACCTCCACTAAAGGTCTGGTAAAATCCAATTAATAATAGCGACGAGTCATCGAAAGGTTGTGCTAGAGCTTGTACATGCTCACCTTACTGGAGGGCATTTAGGACAATTTAAAACACAGGTGCACATTAGTGGGAAATCTTATTGCCCGGGTATCCATGCTGATATGAAAACATTCATCCAGACATGCGAAATATGCCAAAAGACCAGCACACACATCCCATTAATTGCCCCTGTGAACCCATTACCAATCATAGAAGTCCCGTTTTTTAGAATTGGTATGGACATAATAGGACCTCTAGAGACAACTAAATTGAGCAATACATATGCCCTAGTGATTGTAGAGTATGCAGCCCGATATCCTGAGATATTCCCAATGTGAAATAACACTACTCAGAAGATCCTTAAGCATCTTCTACCGTATTTCTCTAGGGCTGGCTTTCCTAAAGAAATACTAACAGCCCAAGGCTCATATTCTATGAGTAAGCTTATGGCAGGAGTCAAAGAGCCGCTCCACATCATTACCTTGTGAACTTCTGTGTACCATCCACAAACCGATGACCGGGTACAAAGATTCAAAAACACCCTAAAACTAATTTTACGGAAATTAGTAGACAAGGATGGGAAGGACTGGGACCGGATGATCCCCTGGGTATTGTTTGCCATAGCAAAACCTCCAAGCTTCAACAGGTTTCTCTTCCTTTGAATTGCTTTATGGAAGAGAACCCAAAGAGGTCTTGGACATGCTCTGAGAGACTTGGGAAGAACAAGAGGAGGCCCCATTCCAATCTCACAAACTGCCACTCGAATGCGAGAACACATGAAGTTGGTCTGACACTTGGTTTGTACTTACATTGGGAAGGCTCAGAGTCAACAAAAGCCTGCTTTTGATGAAAAAGTAGATTTAAGATAATTCTTTATAGGACCAAAAGTACTTGTCCTCTTGCCCACCTCAGAGAACAAACCTGTCTCCAAGTGGCACGGACCTTATGAGATAATTGAAAGGACGCGGACCTGTATGTATAAAATAGGCCAACCAGATAGAAAACAGGAAGTCCACTTATACCATATAAACCTCTTGAAAGAATGGAAGAAGAATCCATCAGCCACCCATGCCAAATAACTATCCTGTGTGGTTCTTGAGGACATAGACAAATTTGACTTAATTCCTTCCGAGTTGTCAGTCCAACAGCGAGAAGATCTAAAAGATGTAGTGATCTAATTTCCTGATGTATTCTCAGAGAAACCAGGAAGAATAAAAGGTACATACCACTATATCAGAACACCTAAAGGTAAAGTGGTTCATTTAAAGCCACATCGACTACCAGAATCTTCTAAACAGATAGTCATCGAGGAAGTCAACAAAATGTTGAAAGCCAATATCATTGAGCCCTCCTTAAGCCCATGGTCCTCTCCATTTGTGTTAGTCACTAAACCTGACCGTTCCTGGATATTTTGCATAGACTTCTGTCAAGTCAATACCATCTTGGACTTCGATGCCTATCCCATGCCATGCATCAATGACCTAATTGATAAACTTTGAACAGCCACCTATTTATCCACCCTAGATTTAACCAAAGGGTACTGGCAAATTCCTGTATATGGGCCCGATAAGGAAAAAAATGCATTCTTAACACCTTTAGGACTGTTCCAGTTTAAAGTCCTCCCCTTTGGCCTACACAGTGCACCAGCCACCTTCCAACGCCTCAAGGATAGGATCCTACAGCCCTACTCTGATTTCTGTGGAGCCTATATTGACAATATTGTCATTGATAGCAAAACTTGGGAGGACCATCTCTTCCACCTTTATACCATCTTGAAATTTCTCAGAAACACTGGCCTAACTGCTAATCCAGGGAACTGCAGATTGGCCCAATCAGCTGTTAAATATCTTGGATTCTTCATCGGGAATGGAAATGAACAACCCCAATATTAAAAGGTAAAAGCTGTTTTAGATACACCAACCCCTAAAACCAAAAGAGACCCTAGAGCCTTCTTTGGATTAATTGGGTATTACCGAAGGTTTATCCCCAACATTTCAGACAAAACAGTTCAGCTGACCGATAAACTTAAAAATGCTGAAACACAGAAACTTCATTGGAATGACGAAGGCGAGATATGCTGTAACATCCTGAAACAAACTCTGTGTCAGAACCCAGTCCTGAAGGTAGTCGACTTCTCAGAGGAGTTTGTGTTACAGACGGATGACTCCCTTTCGGGGTTAGGAGCCGTCTTGTCACAAATTTGCAACAGACTAGAACACCCCATACTCTATACCAGTCACAAGTTATTCCCACATGAAAAAAATACTCTATGGTAGAACTAGAGGCCCTAGCCATCAAATGGGCTATTATCCATCTAGGGTTCTCCCTATTAGGATGAAAGTTTGTGCTTGTCAACGGCCACTCACCCCTAGTTTGGATTATCCAGTGCAAAGATTCCAACCCTCTGCTCATGCAATGGTTTCTAGACCTACAACCCTATTGTTTCACGGTGGAACACCAAAAAGGAAAAGACCAAGGAAATGCAGATTTTCTTTCCCGGTTTTCCTGTGAAACACATGTGACTACATTGCATGGAGGAAGGATATGTGAGAAAACTGAAGGTGTCTCCCTGTCTAGTCCCTGGGGATCTGTCATCCAGTTGGCCAGGACACAGCCATTGCTGTTGGATCCAGTTCGTGGGGGTGGACTAGTGCGGGACGATCTCCTGGATGGGGGGTCCTTGGGAAGTGGAACTGGGACGCAGTATCCCCCTCTTTCCAAAGCCTTTTACCCATCCTACCACATATAATTTTCCAACAGACTCCCCCCTTTTCCGACATGAAAACTTTCACACAACACGAAAGACAACAGACTAACACCAGAGCCGTTTACCTGACAAGGGTCAGGCAAAGTCAGGCAATTGACCAGAATCACACACACCTGATGGTCTTTTCTCTTCCCCACATGGGTAAAAGGTGGATCACGACAGCACGATGTAAGAGCTAACGCAGCACAACTGTTCAAGAGGAGGAGAAAGACAGTGCAGACCGAGAGGGTGACAAGCAGAGAGTCTATATTACCCTTTCTGACTAAGGCCCGTGAAACCTCCACAGAGGGAACGATAAATCAGCGAACAATAGCCAGAGTGTCTTGCACCAGATGTCAATGGTACATGAGACCCTCCTCCGCTGATTGCCAAGCCGGGGAGAGATGCTTGTCTCTGCTGTGGTGCCAACCTTGACTCTAAGAAGAAAGAAAGCAAAGCAGTTCATCATAGCCAGTGAGTCAAGGGGAGTATCGATAAGAAACCAAACAGTGTTAAACGAAAAGCAGCCAAAGGCTAAATTGAACTTTGAAAAGCTAAAGAGGAGGAAAACCAGAAATATAGGAGGCCGGCACCACGTGTGTGCTCAAGCAGGATTACTCTGGGCGATTATCCCATGGTAGAAAGACTACCATAACCAGAAACCCTTGGGAAGAGGCGAGAAGAGTCCAAAGTGGTCATACAGGGGTCTTATAAAATCCTCTTTACCGTCGAAAGTCTTTGACCGACAGATGTTTGAGAAGCTACGGGATTTGAATCTTGCATGGTGAAATGAGTATATGTGACAGTTCACGGTGCTCAATGATACTACACTAATCAGTAAGCAAGTCTAAAATGTATTTATTATATCACAAAAATACTGAAAACATACATATATATATAAAAAAAATTACAATACAAAAGTAACCATGTTGTAAAGTTCAAAAATAAACAAGGTTGAAAATAGCTTGCTAGGACACAAGAGGTTGTCAGCTTATCCAAAACAATTCAAACTGTCCAGTCCGTGGAGTTACGAACTCGGCTAGTGGGTGGTGTTCTGTTCTCTAACTAGTCTTGCTCTTATGTAGTAATAAAGAGGGTTATGGCCTCAACATGGTTCTGTTCTTCGTCTGTTTAGTAGCGAACATTCATCAGGAGATTTCACTGTGCAGTCATTTTTAGCAATGGTTATATGGGTATCACCTTACATTGGTAAGAATTTCTTAATAACTCTTGATCTGCCAGATTAAAAACAAACAAACAAAATAGTGTAAGCTATAAGTGCTAATAGTCTATTTAGGTTCATATTTTGAACTTTAGCCTCTGTAACAGGTATATTTACCTGAGCAGGTTCTGTGGGGGCGAACAATACAGGCTTTTATTGTGGAGCAGACTTATCAGTCTTGCTTCAGGCAATCAGCAAAAAGCATAGAAATAATGCTTTTGAATTCGCCAAATCAACATTTGTGCTACCTGTCTCTACAGTATTCACTATGAGACCTCCAAACTATTGGAAAAGATTGTTTTGAAAAATATTCCGGACAGAGATATTGTCTGAGATATTGTTTCACTGCATACTGGACCAAAGGACCAGAGACAACAAAAGTGACAAAGCTGCCAGATGGGTCCAACATACTTTTTTAAAGCGATCTTTTCTAATAGCCTGTGCAGGATCAGTAAGTGTGCGGTGTCACACTCCTCTAAATGGGCCAAAGCTCAGCTGCTAGCTCTGTATTTTTCTTTTTCTGCGAGCTCTTTCTCTCTTTCTCTCTTTCTCTCTCTCTCTCTTTCTCTTTTTCTCACTTTCTCTCTCTCTCTGTAAAAGTACATCTTGTACGTCTCTCCTTTTTTGTTCTGTGTATTCTGCTTCCATTCCAGGAGAGAAGAATATGAACATCACCAATGTAAATAACTGTTTGTTAAGTAGGGATCCAAAGTGTAAATGCACAAATGACAATACAAAGGCCTATGCCTATTACTGTTGCATGACTGTTATTGCAGGTCATATAAAGGGGGGGATGGGACTGTATACTTAAACGGGACGGTGCATATAAATGTTAACAATATTAGTGGATTTACATACATTAGTAGCAACATGACTGCTAACAATAACAATAATAATGGAAATACATATAGAAGTAGCAACACTGTTGATATAAGTGTTAGTGATGATTATAGCAGGAGTAACATGACAGCGAGCGTGCGTGAACAATTGGCAATAAGGGTAGTGGTACAGAGGTTGTCTCCAACAATTCAAAGACTGTTTATTAATTCAAAACAATCTGATGAGATTTTTGATAGCAATGTTAAGGCCAGCATCCCTGAGAGCATGTATAGAAGAATGAAAAGGGAAGTGCAAAAGAACCATGATATGTATCGAGGGCTGGGTTTGGATGCAATTTAGGATATACGGCGCCCCGAGTTTACCAACACTTAGTATACTGACATGAGTGTTGTGGGAAGAAATGTTGTGAATGGAAGCTGTTATGTGTGTTCACTCATTCCACACGTGTCAGTGGCTCCCAAAGTATTAGTACTGCACGCAGTCCCAATTATAGAGGCACACTGCCTAGTTCATCTTGCGGTATGCCGAATAAAAGGCACATTCCAGGCACACAGTGTGCAACTGCAAACGGTGGGTCCAGATCTTGTGAAGTGCAACTACTATCCAAAAAACATCACTTGTTGGGAGCTACTCTATTTGATGGTGAAAGGGCATGAACATGTCATTAACAAATTGCTTGGCAGAAGGACTGATAACATATGGCAAGGAAATGATAGCATGGGTGGACAATTTCTGTGTACAAATATGGACAGAACATATCACAAAGCTGATGTGGATTACAACAATGGAAAAGCTGGCACGAGTGCACATGGAAGAAGAATATAAACTTTGTTTCTGTAGCAAAGGTACGGTGTTGGTCGGCTCGAACGAACATCGCAATAAGTCTCTCCTGATTCCAGTCATGAAGAAGGGAACAGCAGCTGTGATGGATTACTACTAGGGCTGTGGCCAAGAAGCTAACTAGCACCTCCCACCATCATGGAGGGGCTGTTGTTCGCTAGCCACGCTGCACTCAGCACTACTAGTAATCACGGAAGAACACCTGAAGGGGGATCACTGCCTATAGAGGAGCAAACTAGTCACCCCATATTTAAAAAAAATAACCTGTTGCCCACACAAGTGCTCCACATCCTGCCAGGGAAATGACAGTTCCAACAACTAAAGACAAAGAAAAGATCAAATTACATATTGAAAAGATTCCTCTGCATTGCTTGCTAAAATACAAGAGGAGTACCGGCTCTTCAGCTCAGCAGAATCTTTTTTCACATCTCTACTGTTGCTGGGATTTCAGGTGACAGAAAACACCAAATGGTTGCAGATTGTGAGATGGGAGCGGGTCCACCTTGTGAACGACACAGAGAACGGGTTCAACGTGATCAAGGTTGAGTTGCGTGCATTAAGACTTATGACGATGCAAAACAGGTACATGCTGGACATGTTAACAGCAATGCAAGGCAGTGTTTGCAAAACATTTGGAGATTCCTGCTGCACTTTCGTGCCTTCAGAGGATGCAGAGAATGCATTGTTGTCCTACATCATTGCAGCCGTCCATGTCCTTGGTGTTCGTATGAAGAAAAGGGAGGAGTAGAGGAGAGTGACTGGTTTACCTTGGCCCCGTTTTGGCTCAGAGTGATCCTCAGATGTTGATTTCCATTATAGTGTTCGCACTAGTCATCTTCTACACCTGCCAACTGGGCCTTTGATGTTGTGCCAATGCGGCACCCGATAGCGCAAGAATTATGCTATCAGTTGGGGTTTCCACAGCACCTCGCAAGACAAAAGATAGTGAAGCACGGAATGGCCCTAAGTATGAAATGCTCATCATCCCATATGGAATTGAAGTTGTCCATCTATACCACACTATCTTTACTCTACCCCCGGGTCTAGAGAATTACACAGAGGTTTGGGCGGACCTTGTGGGGAATCGATCTATATGACTTGCTCACCTGATGAAAACGCGAGGCGGGAATCTGCAGTCAGTCGTATGGCTTGGGAATACAGAAAAGTACATGTTGGTTTTATGTCTCGTTGAACTCTGCGTAGATATCATTTTGAATAATAGTTAATAGACTTCTAATGGGTGGCTGAGAGGGAGGCTAAAGTCAGAACATCAACACAATAAACATATACAAAATTGTACTAAATATCATAAAGACAAAAGTAAAAACCACTGATCTGAATATTCTGCCCATAATTCATGTAGTGCTACAATAGTGGATGAATCTATCAAATCTAAAAACATTGCACATAGTAAATCTGTTGTGCAATGTGCACCAATAAGGAGTAAACCAAGTGACAGAACTGACTCCGCGTGAACAACATTCATGGGGAAGGAGGCTGTCCCTCACTGGATCATAACAACATACAGATATACAGAATTTCAGTCAACTGTGTAATCTATCAATACATTAAAGATGCAACAATGCTAGGGAGCATCTAATAAATCATCCAAAGTACATAAAAACTAGAAAACATGAAATCTAGAATCAATTTAAAGTGTCATAAATCACTGAAATCTGAAGTCAGTTTAAAGTGCAATGGATCGCTAAAATGCATTAAATCTGAAAATCATTAAATCTAGAATCGAATGAGGCGCCACGAGTCAACTACAAAAGAAGGTGGCATCCTGGATAAAAGCCAAAATGTCACCATTATAGATCTTTTATTTAGTAGTTTCGACAAATAGATAAATCTAGTCTATCATGACTGATAAACGTCTTCCTCAGGACAAAGCACTCCAATGGAAAAACACTGAAAATGTTCACATTCCAAATGATGATGACTAATGCTGAAATTTGACCATTTGTTCTGAAGTGACTCTACTCTTTGATCAGAAATATTGTGTGGAAATGAGAACACTCATTCGTAGTCTCAACCCAAAAGATGGAACTCAGGAGACACATTCTTCCAATATCGAGTTCCATCGGCAAAACAGACGTAATTAAATTAATTCGTCTGCATAGATAATAAATAGTAGTATAGTAATAATAATAGATATTAGCCCCCCATGTGGTACATCTGGCGAAGAGTGGAATAACCACACTCCTTCTACTAATGGGTCCTATGTCCAAGAAAAGAAATTGAAACGGATTCCAATTCTGTAACATCTATTTCTGGAGAGAAAACTAAACAAGTTATTTTCTCTACCAGTGAAGCGGAATCTTTCAGAGGAGATCATGAGGTCATTTTCCCATTACATTCTAAGATAGGGGTAGTCTTCCAATTGCTGTCCAGTCAAGCCCTTCTGCCTATTAGGAAAACTAAAGAGGGCAATATTTACCATCTTTTCTGACCCCAAGACTGTCTGATATCTAGAAAAGATAAAATTATAGTTTCTTTGCAGTTGAACATAGATTTCCCTACCAGTTTATCCCTCTATGTTATCCCTTGTAAAGAAAGAAGATTAAAATGTTACCTCTTCGTTCTTGTGGAGAAGAATATTTTTGAATATTTCTACAGTCCCTACTAAAAGTAATAGGGGTAAAATAGTGGAGAAACTGGTGTATGAGATTTCTTGGGAACCATCTATCAAAGACAAACCTAGGAACCATTTGAAAGAAAACAACTCCGATTTTGTTTTTCCTATCCTGTAAAGAAAAAAAGGATTACAAATGTATTAAATGAGAAACTTTGGGAGAGAAACCAAACCTCTTAATATTGCAATATACTTGAAAGGGACTTCTCACATAATTTATTTTATTTATTTATTTATTTATTTGTATTTGTTGAGCGCACAGCAGACCGAGGACATCGTGGCGCAAGTTACAGTGTTGCTTATACTTAGTTACATACAGTTCATGTCCATACGGTTACATTGGACGAAATATACTTTTTTACAGATATGCAAGAGCAGCCGGAGCACCTGAGAACAGAGTTAGTTGAATAGGGCAGTTTTGAGGTTTTTTCGGAAGGAGAAGAGAGATGCATCAGATCTGAGGTCAGTAGGTAGGGAATTCCAGAGTTTAGGTGCGAAGAAGGGTAAGCCTATTCCTCCTGCTTTAGTTCTATTGATGCGAGGTATTGCTAGTTGATTCGTGTATTGTGCTCTTCTTGGTCTCGTGGATTGATATCTATCTATCGTATCAGATAAATAAGAGGGAGCTGTGAGGTTGATGCATTTATGGGTGGTTTGAGAATTTTGAAAGAGATACAGTCTTTGACTGGGAGCCAGTGAGCTGCCTTTCTGGCTTGTGTAATGTGTTCTCTTTTTGGTATGCTGAGGGCTGCTCTGAGAGCGTTGTTTTGGGTTGTTTGGAGCCTAGATAAAAAAAATGTGGAGCTGCCGGCTAGGAGTGCATTACAATAGTCTAGTTTGGCTCCTATAGTTGCTCGGGCGATGGAGAGGCAGTTATCCTTGGTTAGGAAGGGTTTTATTGCGTTAATGAGTTTAGTACTCAGTGCTGAGGCCGAGACTATGGCGCTGACTTGTTTGTCCATGGATAGCGTGGCATCTATGTGAACCCCCAGTGTTTTGACTGAATATACGACTGGGATGATACAATTGTCTATGTTGAAATTGATGTACAGTGGGTTGAGGTTGGAGAGGGTGGATTTCTGTCCTAGAATGAGGATTTTGGTCTTGTCCCCGTTTAAGCAGAGGCCGTTAGTAGCCATCCAGGCTTGTATGGTGGAGTAGATTTACTGTAGAGTAGAGGCGTCTTGGTGATAATTCCCTGTCAGGGGGAGGAGAACCTGCGTGTCGTCGGCGTAGTTTGTGTAAGTCATCCCCAACGCGTCTAGTTTATCAAATAGTGGCTTGGTAAAAAGATTATAGAGTGTGGGGGCCGTACAGGAACCTTGTGGCACACCACAGCGGATGATGGCAGGTGCTGCATGTGCTGTGTTAGAGAACACTTACATGGCTCTACCCTCTAAAAATGATGTTACCCAGGATGCAGCATCATTTGAGAAGTGTGCAGCATGTGTCAGGTGACTGGTAAGTGTGGTATGGTCTACTAGATCAAACACAGCTGAAAGGTCAAGCAGAAGGAGGAGAGCGGGCTTAACTTTGTCTAGGATGTTGGTAATTTCGTTTTTTAAGTCTAGAAGGGCAGTTTCAGTTCCGTGACCCTTGCGGGACCTAGATTGTCTTTTTCCTAGGATTGCGTTCGATTCAAGGTATAGTTGGATCTGATTGTGGGCGGCCTTGCCAAGTAATTTCAGGAGGAATGGGACTGTGGTTATGGGTCAGTGGTTGTTAGGGTTAGCAGGGTCTAGCGTCGTTTTTTTTAAGAGAGGGTGTACCCATGCCTCTTTAAGGCTGTCAGGGACTATGCCCGTTTTGAAGGATGCATTGATGAAGGCTGTGATAAGGGGGGCGAGAGGTTCTGCGCAATCATTGATGATATTAGGCTGGCAAACATCACCCTTATATTGAGAGGGTTTGAGGTGTTTGAGGATGTCAGTGACCTCGGCTTCGGGGATTTCGGTAAATGCAAATTTGGGCATGTTTCTTACTTTTACATTAGGTTTTATCTGCGCATGTGCACTTAGCTTTGGTAAGGTATTGAAGTGGTGGGATATTTTGTTTTGGAGGAGGTTTATTTTAGTAAGCATGGCTGATTGAATGCCTGTACACCATGCCTCGTCTTTGACGATCTCATCAGGGCATGTGGGTGGTACGGTTAGCTCTTTGAATATGTTGAAAAGTTCTTTAGAGTGGGAATTGGCATTGGAGATGCAGTGGTTGTAAGCTTCAGATTTAGCATGGAAGATTGCGTCTTTGTATTTTTTTGCTATGGATTTGAAGTTAGCTTTTGTGGTATCGCAGGGGTTAGACTGCCAATTTTTGAGCGCTAATCGTTTATCTTTGTGCAGGGTCTGGAGTTTGTCTGTGAACCAGGAATTGGAGTGGAAGGATTTTTTTTTCTTTTTTGTTTTCTAATGATGCAACAGTGTTGACAGCCATTGTGATGGTGTCTTTGAATATTTCTGCGAGGATTTTGGGGTCAGCGGAGTATGGGGGCGCTAGGCATGGCAGATTGAGGAGTGCACTGATATTGTCAGCGGTGAGTTTTTTGGCACTTCTGGCTAGAGTCGCCGGTGCTTTGGTAGGCACTTTAGCGCTTAATGAGACAGGGATGTCAAATAGGAGAAGGTTGTGGTCTGTCCAAGGGAGGCTAGTATTGGAGGTGATGGCTGTTTTACAGTTGTGGTCTATAATCCAATCTAGGATGCGTCTTTTGACATGAGTAGGCGAAGTGATCTTTTGAGAGAAGCCTAGGTCTTGGAGGTCTTTGGCTAGAGAGATAGCAGTTTTGTCTTTAGAGTCGTTGAATCCTAGGTTAAGGTCACCTATAAGTAGTGATTTTGTGGATTTTTTTAGGTTGTTTCCTAGGAGGTGATTGACTTGACTTATGAAATTGGTGGTTGGACCGGGTGGACGGTATACGGTATGAATATTTATTGTGCTGTTTGGAGAGAGTGCTAGTTTGACTGATAGGATGCCAATATTTTCTTCCTCTTGGTGGGGTAGGGTTCTGATAGAGAGTGTTTCTTTGTGAATAATGGCTACCCCCCCTCCTGTTCTGGCTATCCTGTCTTGTCTGAGGATGGCATATCCTTGTGGTAGGGCTAGAGAGATGGCTGGGCCGGAAGCTTCGTTGAGCCAGGTCTCTGTAATTGCGAGTAAGTCTAGATTTTGGGTAGTTATTAGGTAATTTACTTCTAATGCGTGGGCATTGAGTGATCGTACATTGATTAAGGCGCATTTGTATAGCGTTGGGCATGAGATTTTTTTGTGTATGGTGTGGGTGTCTGTTTTAGGTACGGTGGAGAGTAGGAGTTACTGCTAGGTGTAGTAAGCGTGGGTTTGAGTTTGTGGTAAATAGATGTATTATGGTGGTGGATGGATGTGTGCACTTTAGAGGTGCGTGAGCTAAGTCTGCAATTTCTGTGTGGTATGTGTGTAGGGGTGGCAAGGTGGTGGATAGGGAGGGTGCGGACTCTGAGTCTGTCTAATCTGAGGCTGGGGTTAGGTATCAGAGCTGTGTTATTTGGAGTGTGAGAGGGCTTGGGCAGGAGGTCCATCGTGTGTCCTCGATGACCTGCGGTGATTTGGTAGTGGTGGAGGTGCATTAATGGTGCATTAATGTAGAGGGGTGAAGTGTGGTCATGAAGGTGAGTAGCGCGCTAACTATGCATGTGATGACAGGCAGACAGTACATATTGTATGTGGGTTCGTTTTGCTCATATGCTCGGGGCATGTTTACCGTTAAGAGCGAGATAAAGATTACAACAATATTGGCCTGGATGGCGGGATGCACAATACACTATATTGGCCTGAGGGCTGGGCTCTGGCCAACAAAATGGCTAGGTTCAAGTGGCAGAGTAACACAACAAAATGGCTAGATTCGAGTGGCAGAGTAACACAACAAGATGGCTAGATTCGAGTGGCAGAGTAACACAACAAAATGGCTAGATTCGAACAGCAGATTAACACAACAAAATGGCTAGATTCGAGTGGCAGAGTAAGACAACAAGATGGCTAGATTCGAGTGGCAGAGTAACACAACAAAATGGCTAGATTTGAATGGCAGAGTAACACAACAAGATGGCTAGATTCAAGTGGCAGAGTAACACAACAAAATGGCTAGATTCAAATGGCAGAGTAACACAACAAAATGGCTAGATTCGAATGGCAGAGTAACACATCAAAATGGCTAGATTCAAATGGCAGAGTAATACAACAAAATGGCTAGGTTTGGGTTTATATGGGCACACTATGGAAAGAAGGCTGATTTTAAATATTTGGAAATGGAGAAGGCATACAATTATTTTAATTATTTTTTTTATTTTATTTTAGTGGCATAGACTGGGCAGAGTAAGGAGTGGCTAGCAAAGGTACACATGCATTAGGTGTGTGGCTAATACATGACTATGGCACTTTGGGCAGCATATAAGAAGATAACATGCATGTTTGGGGATAGTACAAGGGTTAGATATAGCCCGCAGGCTTACCTTAAGGACAAAGGTCAAGGGACATGGGAGTCTCTGTGCTGTTCCTGCAGTGCGGATTGCTGAGGGGGAGCTCCTGCTCTGACCCCGGTGCTTAACGGACTGGTGTAGCAGTGCAGGGCATTAAGGGTAGGAGTAGCCAGTGTCCGATCAGATGGCTGAGTCTGGTGGGAGCTGGTCGATCATATATGCCTGCAGGCCCGTAGCGAACACATAATCATACACCCTGAAGATAAAGAACTTGATGTCTCATATTCTGAAGATTCAGATCTTGGAAAATGTTGAGTCTTTTGAAAATTACCATTTCTTGGATATGGAATGTTGTATCTTTGTGAGTTTAAAACATCTTACGCACCATTGTCTGTCTCATCACCCAAAAATGTCTAATTTGCCAGAAGGGCAAAACAAATGAGATGTTGGATTCTCCTCTGAGAGTACTATATCAATTTCTTCTAAAGAAGTAAAATCTCTAAAGAAGTCTAGTGCTATGCTCTGCACTGGGGATAATAATCTGTACCGAATCCCAGTTGAATTACAAGGAAAAACCCTCTGAGCTCAATTATGGGAAGCAAGGGATGTGCTATAAAGGCAGATTTGCTTCCTTCAGGGTGAAGACCTATGGGACGAAAGGCCATACAATGTATTCCTGGCCATACAAAGGGAAACACACAAACTCAAATTCCTGTTACAATACTAGGACAAGAAGTACAGTTATTAGTGGCTGTAATACCCAATTTCCCAATTCAACTGGTTTTAGGGAGTGAAGTTCCACATTTTGATCAATGTATCTCAGAAGTGGTACAAATAGGACTTAAAACATGCAAAGAGCCTGTCCCTACAACAATATCCAACGAGACCCAAAACGAGTGCCAGAAAACATCCTTTCCATATTCTCCAATTTATTCATGGGAAAAGGAGGGATTTTCATCAACAGGCCCTGTTTGGTATTGGGAAACGTAAACTCAGAAACCTCTTCCTTATATTGGGGAGGCTATTGGTTCTCATTAATCCAATGACCCTAGATCAGGAGGATGGATCTTTAGCTGAAGTGATGAGTCCTGTGGAGTCATCACTGATACCCATTGTAAGATCTCCTCCCATGTGGCCAGGAGAAGGCAACTGCTACCTGATCCTGACCCTGGTGTTGGTATTAAGAGGGAGGATCACTTGAGATTAGATGGCTTTCGGGGAGATGTGGTGACCCCATTAGGAGGGATGCAGTATTCTTCTCTTAATAATGAGGAAGAACCTATAATTCCTGAATTTCTAATGGCATGTTGTCACTTTATAAATCCCTCCCATTGTAGGACCCAGAAAACCATTTACATTGGCACCTCAGGTACATTTGTCTCACATTTAATATATTTTGTCTCTGATGGTTTTGGTCTAAGTAAGGGTCCCAAACAAAGTATCATAACACATAATGCTTATTTAACATCTCCTATTTCTGACAGTTTTGATTCAAACAAGTAATCAAAGCAATGCAGTTTTGGAAAGTCTAAAACCGATATGGACTCCAACTCTCAATAAACCTCCAATACTGGGATGAGGAAGAAGAAAAATGAGTTGATGTGGAGCAAAGGAGAAAACAGATGCAGAGTGGGCAAAGCAGGAAGCAGAACCAGATGCAGACACACAAAAGTGAACTGTGTGAAAGGAGGCATGCACATCCTACCAGCAATGCCAGAGACCTAGAGAAGCACAGCGTGTGTTGCAGGGGAATCGCTGAGAAGCCCACAGCAGTGGAGAGGCTGTCGGGAACGCAGTTTCAGTGAAGGGCAGCAGTTCTACCGGAAGATGAACAAGAAGCCAGTGGGAGAACCGCAGGAGGGTCTGCTAAGTGGGAAACACTTTTCTGAAGCAGGGATTTTGCCACAGCCATATGCCCTGGGTCGGGAATGCAGAAGACACTGGCAAGTCTTCCCAGAAGCATTTGGAGCCTGGGGAGTACCGATAGGCCTACAAACAACTGGGAACCTATTTGGAATATCAACCAAATGATACAGAAACACAGAATTTACACAATTCAACATTTATATTAGATGTTGATATTGGGAAAGCTGGATTAAATGTTGTCCTAAGCAAATGAACATTTATGAAGAAATTGAACGGCAATATCTATACAAATCTTCGTATATGAGATGTCAATATGGGGAAGATTGGAACACGCATTTCCACAAGCCAATGAATACTAACAATGAAGTTAACAAACAAAGCTTGAACAAATCTCCATACATGAAATGCCTACATGGGGAAGGTTGGAACAGGTAATACCTTGATCTAATAAAGTATAAACAGTGAAGAGGTACAACTGTACTATAGTTAAAGAGAAAGAGAACTGAAAGATGAAGAAAGGATTGTAAGAAGACCTGTGAAAGAAGTATATCAGGCAGTGAGCCTTTGGAGGACGATACCTGGCACACCAGGGGATCTTCCAAACCCATAGGTGGATTCCTGGGAGGAGAATACACCAGGTAATCTAGAGTTGTGTGAAAGAAAATGACTTTGTGAAAAGGTTCACCAGGGCACTATCTTTAATAAGTTGTTGTATAGAAGAGACACTTTGCCATCCTTAAAAACAGCATTTCCTGGAAGAGATATGTTTTATAATCTTTTAGATAGTGTTACATGAAAAAGACATTTATACTTCTCTTAAAGAATCATTGTTTGAAAAGAAAATTGGCAGTATTCTACCTAAATAGTTCAGGGGAAGAGAATCAACCCCTGGATACAAGAGTTATTTTGTTGATTTTTTTTCATACACCTTTTTTTTGTTCATTTTTAGTGTGAGGGTCAGATACGTTTTGGCCATGAGGACAGTTTACCTAAGTTGGATGACAAGACACAGACTGATCCCTCGTTTCGATTTCATAGGCAGGGAAACTCTCATTAGTATATGGACAGATAGGTCTTCATCCAAACTCTTTTATTTCAATAAAATATCTAATGTTGAAAACATTGCAACTTTGCATCCTTCTTTCATTTCTGACCCCTCACACTACATTCTACATACAAATGTATAAGACCAAATTGCAAAAAATGATTGCTACAAAAATAAAATGTTATTTTAGAATTTTAAAAACAAATACAAAGAGATGAAAAAAACAATCACAGAAGGTTAATTAAAAAAACTTGTTATCAACCTAAGTTTGTTAGAGGAAATACTGAATAAAATGTATACAATTAAATTAAAAATGGATCCTGTGTGCTTCCGAGCTAGCCGTAAATAGGACAGAAGATTCCAAGCCACAAGAGGAGAATCAACAGACAGCAAATACAATAATACTGCTCTACATTGGCTAAAACGCAGATCACAAAATAAAATAAGGATTGTTTTACTCCTAACTGAGCGTTAAGCTGGACAAAAAAATAGTCCAGTTAGTGTTAGGAACAGTATTTGAAGAGTATGCCTAGCCTGCGGTTACTGCTCTTATGGGAATTAGATTTAGCTCAGCTCTTGTGAATAGTATCCATTTATTATTTTATTTCGTCCAGATGAGATATTTCTGTATCCCACCCCTAAGCTGCATAATATGTGAATGCTTAGAAGGATTTGTAACTTCATTAGATTCTCTTTCACTGTTAATTTGTTCTAACAAGCTAGATTTAATAAGAGCAAATTACCATTGAAAGAGAATCTAATGAAGCTGCAGATCCTTCTAAGCGTTCTAATAAACTATATTTAATAAGAGTCCCATATGCCTTATTGCAGCTCTTTGGATTGATAAAATATGAGCCACGATTATCTTTTTCTACAGAGATTCTTAACACCTGGATCAAGGGATACTTAGCATGTTGTGTTTCGATGAGAAAATATGATATATCATTTTTGTGTGTTAGTATTCCCTTGCTATTCTGCCATGCTCTTGACCATAGGTTTATAGGTTGATAGCTCATACTCAAGAAATGTAAATTTCAGCTCATTATGTGTTGCAAATCTGGTGCTTGGTCTGGGCGACAAGTTCTTTCTTCAGGAATGAGTTTTCTTGAGTCTGTAACATCAAGAATGTTTTTGTTGCTCCATTTCTTGCCACTGGTTTTACTTTAACAAGGTATATTCTCAGCAACATATGCACTGGACTGGCCTTAATTTGGTTTTCAAATCTAGATATTCCCCCTGTTACATGAGAAATTCTCGTAGATTATTTTTAAAATGTGAAAATCCCTCAAGTTCTGAAGTGAATTGGACTGCTAGGTATTCATAGGCTGTAGTAACTTTACATATGTCATTACCAAAATAAACATTTGGTACTATGTCAGCTCTACTACGATGTGAGCATACCATAACTGCAGATTGTGACACATTAATACGAAGGTCTAGGTTTTGCATCAATTCCAAGTACTTTTTCAAGAGATATCAGGGTTCCCACAATAAAAACAGTATTATCTGCATAAGCTAGTATTAGGATCTGTAGATCTCCAAAATGTGGGACATCTACCTCACAATTAAGTAAGGACTCATGCAGGTTGTTAATATATAATGAGAAGTGTAGCCGTGCGAGTACCCAGCTCTGTTGAGCACCAGACTTCACTGAGAACAAAGGAGAACAATGGCCTTGGGGGCCTGAGTGCACATATGCCTTAGTGTCCAGCTGGATCAGTTCAAGTACTTTGACCAAGGAGAGTGGGTATTTAAATTTTGTAATTCAGCTCATAGTTTATCTCTATTAACCTGGTCCAATGGGGTATGTAAGTCCATGACAGCTATATTTTCTTTTCTTTACGTAGATGGATTGTATTGGAAATAATTCTATATAAGTTCAACACCTGCTCTTTGGTGCTTAGCCCTTCTGAGAAGCCTACTTGAATGCAAGACAAAATGCCTTCAACCTCTACCCAGGCATGCAAGGAAGATAAAATCACCCTACCACAATATATACATAGATGACACACAGCTTTACCTGAAGATAAGTGACTTCACCGTCATCTATTGCACCAATCATTCTCTGTCCTTCGTTCAAGCTTGGATTTCAAGACCGTACCTGATGCTCAACCTGACAAAGACCAACTTAATTCTCCTAGAAACCCCACCAAACATGCCCATGTCCAGAAATAGCTGACACAAACTTTCTGTTAATGAGAGTTACGTTTTACAACACATGCAGGAAAAGTGCACATTCCAAGTAGCATTAGCCTTCACCCCTTGGCACTTCCCACAAACTAATTAAGCAAAGTTCAGTTGCCCTTTTCCATAAGGAAATTCATTAATATATGTTCTTTTCTCATTCCATTTCAAATCACGATAAATGCAGAATTATATGATGCCAGATTCAATAATGATGTATTTTATAGCATAAGTAGCGACTGCAATTGTAAACATGATCCTAGAGAATAAAGGCAGCGGTCACAGCAAGTAAACGTAAGTGAACGGTTTGCTGGCAGTCTCTTGGCATTTGGATTCTGTGGTGGTATTTTGGAGCAGGCACTTGCACTGGACACCTAGAAATCTTGAAAAAACTACTTAACCTGCCCCCATGCGGTCATGCGCGTGCGCTCACAGCACGTGAACGTAAGTGGGCGGTTCGGCGGGCCGGGGACTGGTAAATTCCTTTCTCCAATCAGCTGTTTTGAAGACTCTCTCCCTCAGCAGTGACTGTAAGGTGTAAAATCTGCTGGTGGCTATCATTATCTTTTGACCAGAGTTTTGGAAACCGGTATACCATGGCACAGCATGGAAGTGAAATAAGGGTGACTGCAGGAGTTTACCTTTGAGCCATTGGTCCTCGCTGCCACGCCGGCTTTCCGGTATTCTAGTTCGATCGACATTGAAATTCCATCTACACTCGCCGGTATTTGCAATACACCGGTGGAATCAAGAGCAGAGCTGTAGGCAAAAATTTTCTTTTCTTTCTTATTACTCTTTTTATTTTTTCCCTTCCTCTCCCCATGTTTACGGTATAGACATAGGGCGGGGTTCTACTCTATGCATCCAAGTTGCGCAGTGGGAGGAAGTGGGACGATGAATCTGGTGGAGTAAGGAGAATTCAATGTTAAACATTATCAAGATCAAATGGATAAGCCATCTGACACACCAACAAGCCCTCTCAATGGCATGAGCATTCAGCTGGAGAAACTGGAGAATCTGAGTCAAGCGCATGCTTTGACAGCTCCTGTAGTGATCAAGGGGGACTGCCTGACTATTAAAAGAGGGGGTCTGGGTTCAATTTCAGAGCCATTGACGTTGAATAATGTCACTCCCGCTTATGCAGTTCAAGATAATTGCTTAGAGCAGGTGGAGAGATTAAGCTGAAAGTTTTAAACAACAATCAGAGTAGTAGAAACCGGATTCCCAGCTCCTCATCTACACCCAAGCGAGTAGCTTTAGTTAACACTGCATTCGAGAAAGTTACGATAAACCCATGTACAAATCTGGGGTTGGGACCAAACACTTAGCCAGTCTCACTAGATACACATGTCTCTAAATTCAATAAAAACGGGTGTAACAACAGCCCAGGTTTAATCTGAGACAACTTATCTTCCTCTCTGCACGTAGGGTGAACCATATATTTTTGGTAATAAATCGCAGAGAAATATAAAAGATTTCTTCTTAAAGCTGGGATCAAGATCTACAATGGATAAGAATCTAGTTAAGATGAGCTATCTGGAGCCCGCCTGAGGAGTGTCTGATAGAAGTCTCTTGGAAGCTCTCCCGAAAGTGGAAAGAAAATTAGACATTTTGGAAGACCGGAATTCCATCATCACTGTCGATCTCAGTGAAATCAAGCATGTGGATGAGGCCTGTATTGACTTGGTGGGAGATCCAGCTTCAATTTTAATGGATCACTTTACTTTTGACTCAGTGGAGGGGCAGGGCAGTCTGGTTCGGGAGGACCTCCATGAAACATTAAAAGACATGGATGAAAGGGTAAAGGTGTCAGCACCATCAATATCAGCCCTGAATGTAGCATTGAGCTCATTTGTTATTCTATAGGATGTTGGGGTGAAGTTGGACCCCCACCAGGGTTTGCGGGGGTCCCAAATATGGGAGGCCCCAACACCTCCCATTTAGCCCAAAGAAATGCAGCAGAGTTCTAAGTGAAGCAGCAACATTTTCCAACCTGCGTTTATTTCTGGGCAGCAAAAAAACACAGAGGGCTTCGTACACAGTGAAAATCCAGGCACCGTCTCCCCTGGGGCTGGCTTGCAAGCCAGCTTTGTAACACACTGCCGGCTGGCATCACAGAATTGGACCAGCTCCTAGAAACCTATCTCACCCTGAGATTGGCTGCTAAGCTGATAGGTAACCTATAGGGCCCTTATAGGAAGCCTGATCATTGGACATTTGGACTTTGGTGTCAGTGGGCTGGCTTAACTGCTCCTCCCCATTACCTAATTCTAAAATTGTTGCATTGTGAATTTGTTCCCATTAGTTTTAGATGAACAGGCTTTTCGCCCCTGGGCCCTCGGCGTTCATTGCCCAGAGCTGAGCCATTCTTGTTACAATTATGTTTCAAATGATGTGTGGGTCTTGCGAACATGTCTTTCGTTCCCAGAGAAAAAAACACTGGGCCCTGGGTGTTCTGCTCCGACTTACTCGTATTTGTGAAGAATAAAAAATGCTTGTCTGCCAGAGTTCACTGTCGTTCAAAGAAAAAAATCTTATCTTACTGTAAGACCTTGAGCTGCTCCTGGGTTTGTGAGGCGCATTGCTGAAGTCAGCACGAATCCCCACTGCGGCTGGTGTTCAGTGAGACAAGTGTACTTGGCTGTAATTTTCCTGAAACATGGCTTCACGCTGTGCTATTTTATTAGGTTAATTCATATGAGCATCTGCAAGCCTTTAAACAGGAATTCTTGTGTTTTGTAGATTCTGGTATTGCTGCATTGAGGCTAATGTATCATGTAGGTTGCAGTGTTGGTGAAGTGGGTGTCTTTCAGCATATTTGTCACCCATGGGCACACTGGGGCCTGGTGCAAATGATGAGTGTGATCCTTATTCTTCCTGGTGTTCATTCTGTTGATGTGCCTGGGTTGAGGGGGCAGGAGTTTGATCTCGATTTTCCCTCTTCAAGGAAAACATAAAAGACACTGGGGGTCATTACAAGTGAGGCGTTAAGGGGTTAACGGTGCCGGGAAAAGGTGCTGGAGCCGACAACCCCTTACTGCCTCATTACGAGTCTGCTCGCGGGAACCAACTAAGGGTGCCTGGTTTTACCAGGTGCCCTTAGTGGGTCCTGCAAGCAGACCAGGGTACTAATAACGGGCCCATTATTAACGGGCCCGTTGTTAGCACCCTGCCCATTCCCATTGAGCCCTAAGGGGGCTTCAGTGGGAATGGAGATGTACCGGGTGCGGGTTCCTTGAATGTAGAATTACCGGCCCCTCCAAGGTTGGAATGGCCTGGTAATTCCTCATTTAAAGGACCAGGTACCCGGTAAGGGGGTAGACATGCCGCTATTAGCGGCATGGTTACCTCCTACCGTGTAATGACCCCCACTCTCTCGAAAACTGTTTTGCAATCAGCAGAAATAAAGTTGGCGATTGATTGGAAAACAATGTAGTAGGAATGTTCCACATCAAACAAAAACATCCATCTCTACAGAGGCCCTAAACCACAAAGTAGAAAGCCTCTCACACATGCTGGAAGTATATGACTCTGTATTTTCAAATCAACTCACAATGCAGGGAACAAACGCATAGTCGATTAACGCCATAGTAAATAAATCCATTGATGAAACCCTCAGAAATGCGATGAGGAATATTTTAGAAAAAGAAATGTCAGCAACAAAAAATGGGATTACAAGATCACCCAAAAGGAACAACTGCACAATGATGGGGGTGAGGCTTAGCAGTCATGTGGGGGTACTGCCTTGTTTGAGTGTGATCATGAGTTTGAAGTAGTGAGCTGTAAAATCCATGAGTATATTCTGACACGAAATGGGAGAAAAAAGAAAAACAAGACAAGAAACAACAAACAGGGAAAAAATCTTAACAGGTTGAGAAAGTACCTGAGATTTACGGATTTATATGAGGATGTGAGACTGGAAGAGGAACAATCTCTTAATGAAGAAGGAGAAGGAACACATTAAAAGTGCCTGGAAAGACTGATAGCAATTGTAGTGTATTAAGGGAGAATCTGGAGATAATTGACTGTCTGGACATTGAAAATGAGGTCTCTTCTATGCAAAGTCAAGTATGTGAAATTGAGGAGCCCTCAAGTAGGTCAGCTGATAGAGGTTGTCAAACGGCCCCATAGAGAGGGAAAATAAAAGACAATCATGGTCAACAAAAAAAGAAGCCTAGTGCAAATGCAGAAATCCAGGTAGATTGGAGGCAGTTGGATTCAGAGCAAGCTCTGCAAAGGAAAGAAACAACAAAAAATTCCAAACTGCCTCTAGAACAGTGGTTGCCGATCTTTTTAATAGGTAAAAATAAACCAAAAATGAATTTGGTTACAGATAGTCATCCCCCGCCAAACCAAAGGTTGCCCTTAGTGCCCACTCAGACCCAGGTAAGATCAACTCCCCATTTAAATGTTGCAGTGACAATGGGCCTCATTACGAGTTTGGTGGTAGCCATGCCGTTTTTAGCGGCAGGGCTACCCTCAAACCGGGTATCGGGTCCCGCAAAAGGGGACTTAGTGGGCCATTCCGACCTTGGAGGGCCCGGTAATTCCCTTTCACGGGACCCGGACCCGGTACATCCCCATTCCAATTTGAACCCCCATAGGGCTCAATGGGAATGGGGAGGATGCTAACAACAGGCCCGTTAATGACAGGCCCGTTGTTAGCATCCTGGTCTGCTGGCGAGTCCCGCTCTGCACGTCTGGTCTAGCCAGACGTCCAGAGTGGGACCCGCTGCACACCTCGTAATGTGGCGGCCCGGAATGAATGGTGCCGGTCCCTTAATGACACCATTCATTCCACGGCCGCCTACGCTGTAATGAGGCCCAATGACTTTGATATAGCAAGAATTGCGATGGACCCATTTGAAAAGGTAGATCAAAATAAGTGTGGTGGATTGTGTTACCTGTGGCTGACTTTGCTAGTCTGTCTCCTACCTCTACTGTGCCTGTTCCTTCTTCATTCCTAAAAAACCATGGCCCCACATGGAGCATGTCTCGGAGTGTGGCAGAGTGTGTTACCTGTGACTTACTATGCTACTCTGTCTCCTACCTCTACTGTTCCTGTTCCTGCTTCACTCCTTAAAAACCATAGCCCCATGCAGAGTGTGTTGCAGAGTGTGGAGAAGTGTGTTACCTGTGGCCGACTGTGCTAGTCTGTCTTCTACTCTACTGTTCTTGCTTCACTCCTCAAAAACCATGGCCCCACACAGAGCCTGTTGCAGACTGTGGTGGAGTGTCTTACCTATGGCTGACTTTGCTAGTCTGTCTCCTACCTCTACTTTTCTTGTTCCTGCTTCACTCCTTAAAAACCATAGCCCCATGCGGAGCGTGTCATGGAGTGTGGTGGAGTTTGTTACCTGTGGCAGACTTTGCTAGTAGTGCCACCTGTCTCTACTGTTCCTGTTCCAGCTTCACTCATTAAAAACCATAGGCCCACCTAGAGCGTGTCACAGAGTGTGGTGGAGTGTGTTACCTGTGGCTGACTTTGCTAGCCTGTCTCCTACCTCTACTGTTCCAGCTTCACTCCTTAAAAACCATGCCCCACGCAGAATGTGTTACAGAGTGTGGTGGTGTGTTACCTGTGGATGACTTTGGTAATCTATCTCCTACCTCTACTGTTCCTGTTCCTGCTTTACTCCCTAAAAACCATAGCCCCATGGAGAGCGTGTCACAGAGTATGGTGGAGTTTGTTACCTGTGGCCGACTTTGCTAGTCTGTCTCCTACCTCTACTGTTCCTGTTTCATTCCTGAAAACCATAGCCCCACGCAAAGCGTGTCATGGAGTGTGGTGGAGTGTGTTACCTGTGGCTGACTTTGCTAGTCTGACACCTACCTCTACTCTTCCTGTTCCTGCTTCACTCCTTAAAAACCATAGCCCCGCGTGGAGCGTGTTGCAGAGTGTGGTGGAGTGTGTTACATGTGGCTGACTTTGCTAGTCTATCTCCTATGTCTACTGTTCCTGCTTCACTCCTTAAAAATCATAGCCTCACGTGAAGGTGTCACAGAGTGTGGCAGAGTGTGTTACCTGTGGCTGACATTGGTAATCTGTCTCCTACGTCTACTGTTCCTGTTCCTGCTTCACTCCTTAAAAACCATAGCCCCAAGGAGAGCATGTCACGGAGTGTGGAGGAGTGTGTTACCTGTAGCTGACTTTGCTCGTCTGTCTCCTACCTCTATGGTTCCTGTTCCTGCTTCACTCCTGAAAGACCATAGCCCCACGCAGAACATGGCACAGAGTATGGTGGAGTGTGTTACCTGTGGCGACTTTGCTAGTCTGTCTCCTACCTCTACTCTTCATGTTCTTGCTACACTACTTTAAAAACATAGCCCCACATGGAACATGTAGTCGAGTGTGTTACCTGAGTTTGCTGTGTTTTGCGTGTTCCGGCTTCTGGGCACAGGACTATTTCAGGATCTTGGACTAGTGGACTCTTCGACAGGGTAGGCCCTGTTGTTACGCTCACCTGGTATCCACAGGGACGCCACCCAGCTGGGTTATTCGCTGGTATGCTTCTCAGCTTTGCCCTGATGTGGTTTGCGGGGAAGGTTCTGCCTAAAAATACAGGAGGACTGTGTTCAAGACTGACCGACTGGGGTAAGTATCCTCCCTCCACCCCCGTATGCTTTCAGTCCCTCTGGCGCCCTCTCCTCACCTTGTGGTAGAATTAGGCATGCTCTCCATCCTGCCTTCTTTGCAGGGGCGCATTGTCTTTCATTGGCGAGTGCTGTCCAGTTACTTCACTGACGCCAGCCCGTTTGATATTGTTCAGGTAGGCCTTATTGCTGTTCTTTAGTTTTGTTGCTATCCTGCATGCCTTTCTTTGTTTAAAATGTCTCTTTTTTCTCCCTTCGGTATGCAGAGCTTCAGCGCGGCGAACTGGCTTGGTTGAGCCCCGCTGGTAAATGATGGCGCATTAAGAGCGCTATGATGCGGTAAGTAAGCGCTATGCGCAGCGCTGCAAAGTCTTGCCTTTGCTAACCTGTGTTTTCCTTCCTTGTAGGTAGCAGTGTTCTTCAGCGCGAGTGGAATGTCTGGAGTGGTGCCAGCCGCGAGGCGACCAGCTAGGTAAGCCTTTGAGCAGTTCGTAATTTGTAAATGTCTCTTGCCTCTATCTTCCTCTTTCAGGTCGTTTTGTCCGGGAGGCGTGCACATTCGAGGAAACTGTTCTCAGTAGCTGCGAGTGTTTAAAGATGAAGACTGCAGGTAAGATGCTTCTGCTAATGATGTTCCTTTTGTCTCCTTGCAGGTTCTGCTTCTCCGAGGTTCGAGGGAATAGCTGGACATGGTGAGCGTCACGTTGCAAGCTGCAAAGTAACACAAAGCATGTTCTGCAGTCAGGGTGTGGTTTATATAGCCCAGGTAAAGTAGTACCAGGGAAAGTAGTTCCAGGCCTGCCACACCCAAAACACTAGACCACATAGCTTGGTTCTTATGAACCAAGCTATGCGGATGCCTCCATGTTGGCTGACAATATAATAAAGTAGTTCCCAAGTACATTGTTGTTCATGGTGTATGAGCCTGCCGCCATAGGTGCCAGGACTGGCCCCATGAGGGCTTTTGAAGAGGATGCCAGGCTCTAGAGGCCCGAGTCCTGACTCCACCTGGCCAATGGGTTTGCCAGAGGGGTTTTGGGCGAGGGTCGTGACACCTGTTTACTGTTTACTGCCTGTTTCCAGCCTGCTGTTTGTTGCCCGCTTGTATCTAGTCACGCATTCTAACCTTTGACATTGTCACTCTTCGGAAAACCTTCACACCGCTTGCAGGGGGAGAGAAGCAGGTGACTCGTACTAAGGGGCTTACCTGCTGTCCCATCGGTCTCGAATTTCCTAGCGGCAGCTCCCACCTCCTCACTGAATCTGACCCTCGCTGCTCTGTTTCCTCCTGCGAACGGCCCCCAATTCGACACTGGATGTCGTGCAGCTGATGACAGGATAGGACCGCAGATCCTGGAGCAATATCATGCACAGCAGAAATGGAATGGCTAAAATCACTCAGCACAACCACATGTCCCTCGCATTTTCTGGATGAGCACCCTGCTCCAGCTCCTGCTCTTGTGGCCCCGATCCCCGCCCCTTGATCAAGTGATTAAATCCTGCCTGCGAAAAAGATATTCTGCGGGCAGGTGCCAGCAAAGCCAAGAAAACTGCAAAATCTCCCCTCTAATCTAAATCACCACTCAAAACCAGAGACTATTACCCTAAATTACAGGGTCCTCCCGCTCTAACTTTGGCTGTTGATTCTACATCGGCTACCTTGGCTCCACCCCATTGCGACCTAGCCAGTCTGTGGGAGGCAGAGCTTTCAGCATCGGTTCCCTGCTTGGGTTCTAAACTCATCAAGTCCGTCTCTTCAGTATTGGGGCTTGGTATCGGGTCCGGTCTTGGCTCTGGTCCTGATCTACCCACTCCTCTTTTATCAGTGCTGCACACTGTGATCTAGCATCTGGCGGGGCGGGATGAAAACTTGCAGCTCAATCCCTTGCTTCTCCTGTTAGGCCTGCCACTACTACCGTGGATGTCGCTGTACACAATCAGGTAGTTGTTTCTGCAGTTGTTCATCCTTCTACTGCCTTGTCAAATTTAAATTTGTCTTTTCCACCTGATGATTCTCCCACTGATCCTGCCGATCCTTTTGATATCCATGAGGGTACTCCTCTACGCAATCTGCCCCCTAACCCTCATACTTCATCAATCCCTTCACAGTCGAGCAGAAACAGCATTAATAGCTGCGACTCTGTGTCAATGTTTGCTGCCTTGGAATACCTGCTGTCTACTCTCCTCACTCGATCAGTTTCAACCCTGTCTCATCTTAAGTAGCACGATATTGCCATGACTGCCCATGCTGTTCCTCTCAAATCATTGGATCATGCAGTCTTGGCCCTAGCTGGTTTATTGAAAAATATCAGCCAACACCTTGATCGCTTAACCCCGATTTCAACTTCCACTGCTAAACTCAAGCCTTCCGCATGGGCTAATGTAGCAACCCATCAACCAGTGGTGCCTAAGGAGCCTATTGAAGTTCTGAAAGCTAACAAAGCCAACATTGGTCCATCCTTGAAAAAAACAAAAGTTATATGTCAAGCAATGAAATATGCAAATAAAAGACCAACTACGTCAAATTCTCGGGCAGCCTCTATCCACAACATCAGCATGCTGTCTGGAAAGGCTTCGTCGACCCCTTTGGCTGCCGCCCCTACTGTCAACCACCTTTCTTGGATTCCAGGACCAAACACTGTTCCCATCAATGCTACATTTGCGTTGCTCTGTAATGTTGACCATGTCTTGTCAAATCCGTTAGAAGGAATAACTGTGCTGTCCAGACCTAATTTTGTATTTCGGATCTGAAATCTCCATAGAGCGACTCCATTGCAGTGCTTGCTTCTGTTGGGATGGTAGGCCATAAGCCTTTGGTGGACGCTCCACCTGCCTCCTCGTCCACTTCACCTACTGTTGGTCCCAAGAAAAAGGGCCGGGCACCAAATCATCTGAAGGATCAGATGGGGCGAAAGACAACGTCTCGTGAAAGACTTTACTCCTGTGTATAATCTAAAACACTTGTTTTCTGTCCCTACAACTACACCTCCTCCCAACGCCCCTGCTGGCCCAGCAGTCAGCTCTGCAACTACATCAGTGGACGCATCCTCAGTTACATCTACTAGAATCGAAACAGGGTCTAATAATGCAAGCCCCTTTACGGGCCTTACCGAAAGGGCGCTGCAAATCAGGAGCCTCTTCTGCAGAGAATGATCTGACTTTCTGAATCGAGCCCAAATATTGGGGTTGTTCCTTTCAATTATCCCGCTCCGTTCTATCGGCAGCAATGATATCAAAGCTTTACTTCAATGTGAGGGTGCCGGTTATGTCACCTCTTTTGTCTACCTATCTCTGGACACCATGGTTGACTATGTCATTGATCGCTCACAATTGTTTTTCTGAATTGGCTATGAATGTGTTGCTTTGAGCTTTAACATCACCCCATATCTGAAGGATGGGTATAGTCCGGTGGGTGGGCCTAAACCCGTAACCAGCAAACGCATAAAAGAAGTCTGTGTCTTTCAATCCAGTGGGCACCCCCTGTGCTCTAGCCAAGACCAACCCTGTCATAACTAACATTCTACAGGGCTATGGGTTGTTCAATATGGATATGGAGCAGGTAGGTGTTGGTACTGCTAACGAGGATACCCACTGGGAGTGGCTCCGACAGAGAAACCTGAGGCATCCCTAACTACTTCTCTATTTTCATAAGCTGGAATACTAGGGGGCACAAACATCTGTTTGAAGACGATGGCGTGTTTGGGCATGTGGATTGTTTTAGTGTACTGGCTCTGCAGGAGCCCTGGATGGTGGACCTGTTGGTGCTAGATGGATGGGCTATACTTCATAAGCTTGCGATCAAAGGGAATTTGGGCAGTCCAAAGGGCGGTCTGAGCTTGGGTGTTAAAAAACCCTTGCAATTGACCAAGATCCAATAACTCACCAAATATCCTGATTGGTCGACTGTCTGGGATTAACTTGCCTTCGGTTCAGGATATTTTGTTTGTTAACACATACGATCCTCCATTTGCTGTCCCCCATAGTGCTGTAATGAAAGACCTGGTGGGGTGGTTCGACTCTGAGACCAATGTTCTTACAACTATTTTGGTTGGGGATTTCAACTCTAGGATTCCCAGCAATCAAGATTCTGATACTGGCAATATGGAAGTGCACTATACTGGCCTGAGGCGCAAGTCTAGACTCAAAAGTAGCTGTTCCATGGGTTTGTGTTGGCCAACTCATCTTTATTCACAGGGCTTTGTTATGGTGAATGGGACCCTTCCTTCGGTCTCTGAACCACAGTTCACGCTGTGCTCTCCTTCCAGCTCCAGCATTATTGATTACGTATTCATGGTTAATGTCGTAATTGATATGGGCATTCCGCATCATTTGGAGAGAGACCACTTTCCTGTCATCTTTTCTCTACACATGGAGTGTCCCAGCTACAGTGACCGTAATACAGGGTCTGTAACCCTCAATAGAGCAATGACCAGAGTGGGTGGGAATCCCACTAGAATCGATGCTGCGTCAGTAACTGCACGTAGGGTCTTCTCTTATTTTCCAACAATGGGGCTCGTTTCTTTCCTGGGGGAAGACATAGCAGCGGGTCTCACGAAAATAACACAATTTGAGGGCCTTACTGCTGAGGTCTCTGAGAGTGTCCCAATGGTCAATAAGGGGAATAATCAGAGGGACGCTGGCCCACTTCAGCTACACAGACACTTTTATGATATATTCATCCACGAGAAGTAGACGTTGTTTCGCAAAGAATTGTGGAAACTGTTTCGGGAGGTGGCTGACCCAGAGGTGCATGCTGAAGGCAGGAGGATGATAAAGGCCACCTATTCTAAGTGGATTAGACTCCACAAGTACTCAAGAAAATGCTGAGAATGCTATGAGAGAATTCTGACAGATTGTCAATGGCCAAAGCTCTCCTCTATCAAACCCTAATGGCATTCCTGAGTCTGAGTGGATCACCTACATTACATCTACCCTGGGAAACTCTCAACTGAGACAGTCCTGTGTCTCTGGGGAGATAGGGCACTGGACGTTTAGGAAAGACATACAGGAGGTTGCTGGGTTCATTGGTGCTAGCAAATCCTCCAGAGCCCAGGGGCCAGATGGCCTCTGCAATTTGATCATCAAGGCTGATATCTCCCTCTGGGCAAGGGTTCTCCCTCATCTATTTAGCTGTATTGCTGTTACCCTGGTCCTCCCCTGCTCTTGGCATAACAGCATCCTGGTTTCCGGTCTATAAGAAGGGCGCTCCAGCTGAACCCCGCAATTATCACCTTCTGGCCATGTTGGACGTGTCGTTCAAGGTCTTTGCGCAGATCTCATTGGACGAGTTGACCAACTGGGCAGAGGCTGCTAACATCATTCCCTGGAACCAGATTGGTTTCAGAAAGGGCTGCTCGACATCTGTTAACATTCTGGCGCTCTCAACCATTGTCGAGCAAGCACAAATAATTTGCAAGAGACCCATATATGCAGCATTTGTGTATTGCAGTGCTACATTCGACACGGATGATCACACCAGGTTGTGGGGGAAGCTAGATAGTTGTGGGATTCTGTCTGGTTTGTTAAAGATGGTTATGTTGTTGCACGCTGAGACCCATGTTAAAATATGGCTGGAGGGTCATGGGGGATTTCAGCCTGGATTCACACGGATGTCTGCCTGAAGCAGGGCTGCATCTTGGCCCCCATCCTTTTCAATCTATACCTCTCTGATATGGGGCTAGCTTTGGCTGACCCTAAGTGCCTCCCACCCAAACTTGGCGATACAGTGGTACTATGGAAGGGTTACGCAGATCACATCGTCATCTTGGACCTTACGCCAGATGGCCTTCAAACCTCATTGGATAACCTCAACTCCTACTCAGCCCTGAATTCTCTGAGGCTAAATACTGGCAAGACTAAGATCATGGTCTTTGAGATTTCCCACAGATGTGCAGTTAGAGTAAGTTGGAATTTGAAGGAACTGCAATTGAGGTTGTGGCATTGTTCTTGAAGCTAATCCCAGAGGGACGTCCCACCTGAACGGCTTAAAGTTGCGCTCTGCACGAATTTCGCACGAATTTCGGGGAATTTCGAATTTTGTTCATTCGCAAGTCAGGGGAGGTTACTCGTTGAGAACACTTCTTAAACTGTTTACTGCAATAATTGTTTCAATCCTTTGTTATGTAGCTGGGGTCTGGGGCTTGGGCACACTCGGGGTCCTAACCAAGATTGAAATCAAACTTCTCAGGCATATTCTGAGACTGCCATCCTATGTCCCAGCTGAGATGAACGCCTTGGAGTTTGATCTCTTCCAGACTCGAGAGCGCATTTTGTTAACCAGTTTGACACTCTATTGGAGACTCTGACATGCCCAGAGTAACACTTTGATGGGGATTCTATACAAGGCATTCACTACTAAGGTTGTCTACATGAATCTTTCAACCCTGGGAAAGATGCATATACTTGTTGATCAGTGGCTCGAGAACACCCAGGAGGTTCTTCTGTGGCTGGGTTTGAACCGATTCAAGCATGTGATGAGGGGAAACTTGGTAACACTCAACCGTGAACAAATGATTGTCACCTTCGTCTCCAAGTCCACGGCTGATGGGTTCTTTCCTTATATACTTGAAAAGCAGCTGCTCCCTCCCTATATTTGTAAGTTCCTGGGTAACCATATTGTGTGGGACCATCTTCGCCTTCAATTTAATGCTGTGAAAACACTCGAGATTGTTGGCCGGTGGTCTAAAACATGTAGGGAGGGGGTTGATTTTGTCACTTCTGTGGCAATAATGAGGTGGAAACGGTACACCATCTCCTTTCACACTATGACGTCATGGCTCAGCAGCGTAGAAGGGCCCTTAGAGCGTCGAGGTTTGAATTTTCTCTTTCTCCGGCCGTCCTATGGGATCTTTTTATGTCTGGCTCCCACGAGGTACTCATTGTTTTTCTTACTAAAATGTGGAGAGAGGTGTATGGCATAATTCAAATGCTCGAGGAGTGAATGCTCTTACTTTTTTAATTTTTTTAAATATGTTTTTATTAACAATTTTAACCACAAGACATTCTCAATACTTGTTACATTCACAGTATTCCTTCGTAATATTGTCATGAAACAATCATATAGGAACTATAAAGAAGAAAGAAGTGCGAAACAGTGCTAAACGCAAGTCTTGCGCTTTTTATACCCCTCCCTCCCCAACCTCCCCCAACCTCCTTTTCCACTCATCACCTGCTCTTGGGACAAGACTCAGGATTGGAATACGAATCGACAATTGGCATTACTGTGTTGTTTTTGCTCTACAAGTCACCACACAAAGAATAACAGTATGGAGTCTGGGGTAAACAATTGACTGGTAGCACGGGGCGCTGCCCCCAGCTTCGTTGGTTGGCCAGGATGGTAAATAAGTCTAATTAGTCTGTGGACTCCCAGTATGCGGTATAATATTCTAGGAAGGGCAGCCATATCATTTCAATATTTCTGCGTGACTCGTTAACAGCTGCCGTAAGGCTTTCCAGCTCGTATATAGCGTGATCTTTTATTAACCATTCCCTCTTTGAGAGTAGCGCTATTGATTTCCATTTAATGGTTAGGCACACTCTAGCTGCTTGTAAGAGGTTGCGTGGCAGATACAATAGTGATTCATATGTTTCGTCTTCTTCTGATTCCACCCCAAACAAAACCAGTATGCGCGTTGGGTCCCTGTGGACCCCATCTATTCCTCGGATCCAGCCCAGCACTTCCCGCCAATATACCTGAACCGTATCACATCCCCACCATTGGTGCCAGTAATCGCATTGTTCAACGCACCCCCTCCAGCAGTAGGGGGATGTCCCAGGGAACATTTTGGATAATCTAAAGGGTGTGTAATGCCATCTCATCAGTAGTCGCACATTGTGCATCTTGTATTGCATGGAGACCGATGATGACCATACCGCTCTATATATACCCTTCCACACCTCTGTTTGGGCTTCTATGGCTAAGTCAGCTTCCCATTTCACCTCTGACGGTGGGCGATGACAATGTCCCCTTGTGATTAGTGATTTGTACATCTTCGATACTGGGCCTCTCAATGCATGGGGAGAACATAAGATTTGTTGAAACGGTGTCAAGGAGCGCCTTAGGGAGTTGCCCCACCTGGCATCGTGCAGGGCGCTTCTCAACTGAAGAAAGGACAATGGGGAGACATCCGTGCCCTGCAGGTTAGTCTGCAGTTCCTCTCTGGTAGTAAACACTTCATTCTTCCACAACTGTCCCGCCCGGCTAAGACCCGCCTCGTACCATGACTGGGATTGCTGGGTAGCATTTAACGAGTTTTGAATGGGTGGGGACCAAATGCAACTCAGGGGTGAGGGCCAAGTTGTGATACCCTGCATGGCCCAGGATGGGCGCCAGAGAGACCACAAAACTTTAAGAATGGGGTGTTTTTTAATCCTCTGTTTCATGGCTGACATTGGGACCCACAACCACTCTCCCGGGGTGACCTACACGCAGATGTCATTTTCTATTGCCACCCACTGTTTTTCGGGGTTTTCCCACAGGTGGTCCGGGAGCACACAAAGTTGTGCTGCTCTGTAATATTCCCCTAGGTCTGGGAAACTCATACCTCCCTTTTCTTTGGGTTGGATCAGTGTGGAGTATGGGATCCTTGCTCTTTTGTCGGCCCATAGAAATCTCAATAGTATGCGCTGCACCTCTACTAAGAAGGACTCTGGGACCAACACTGGGAGAGATTGGAATAGAAATAGGAATCGTGGGAGAACATTCATTTTTATGGCGGTGAAGCGCGCCACCCATGACATTGGAAGTTTGCGCCATCTAGAGATGTCGTTTTGGATAGCTACCCACAGTGGAGTGTAGTTGGCTTCAAAGAGGTCAGGCAGGGAGACTGTTATGTTCACCCCTAAGTAGCGGACTGAATCGGTTTGCACCTTGAAGGTCCAGTTAGACTTTAAGCGTATTGCCAGATCAGTGTTGTCTTTTAAGGGGACGACTATGGTTTTCTGTAGGTTGACCCGGAAGCCCTAAAGGGTCCCATATCGTGACAGCTCCTGGAAAAAGGCGGGGATGGAGGTAGAAGGCTCGGTCAAGTATAAGAGAATGTCATCGGCGAACATTGCCAGTTTGTACTCCCTGCCCCCCCGCGGGATCCCTCTAATCCTTGGGTTGGACCAAATGGCCTGGGCAAAGGGTTCAAACCCAGTGCGAAAATGAGAGGGGAGAGTGGGCAACCCTGCCTCGTACCTCGAGTAAGGTTGAAGGAACGCGATGAGACACCATTAATATATAAGATATAATGCTTCCGCTCCCTGTATCCACGCAGCTCCCAACCCCATCCACTTCAGGACAGCCCTCAGAAAAGGCCACTCTATCTGGTCAAAAGCCTTCTCGGCGTCTACTGACAATAAGAAGGGGTCTTCACCCGCTTCTCGAAGTGTTGCCATGAGGTCTAGGGTTTTTCTAACGTTGTCTGCCCCTTGCCGGCCTCTTACATATCCCACTTGGTCAGTGTGGACTTGTTGGAGAAGGACCTGGGCGAGGCGGGTGGCCAATATGCTGGAGTAGATTTTAGCATCTACGTTTATTAGGGAGATTGGCCGGTACGAAGCACATTCTGTGGAGTCTTTACCTTCTTTGGGGATTACAATAATGATAGATTCAGTGAAGGAGTCAGGAGCTTGTCCAGATTCTAAGATAGAAGTGAATAGTTTGCCGAGGAATGGGGCGAGTCTGTCTGAGTTTCTTTTATAAAAAGCTGGCGTGAATCCATCCTGCCCCGGAGCTGAGCCTGCCTTAAGAGCTGAAATTGCTCCCTGCACCTCTGTCGCAGTATTCGGGGCGTTGAGCATTTCTAGGTGTTCTTCAGCGATGGGAGGGTGTGGCAGGCCGGCTAAGTATTCCTCAGTATCGAGGTGGGTGCCATTGGTCTCGGCCGTGTATAGTTCAGAGTAGAAATCGGAGAAGCGATTTACTATGTCTTGGGGATTTGTGAGTGGATCGCCTAGTTCGTTTTTGACTTTGTAGACTGCTCTGTCCGCCCTCTGTTTACGGAGTCTATTTGCTAGCATGGTGTGTGCTTTGTCTCCTTTTTCGAAGAACTTCTGTTTAAGGTATTTGAGTTGAGTGAGGGCCTTGCCATTCCATATGTCTTTTAGTTCTTCTCTCATTTTCCTAATTTTCATTATGGTGTCATTGTCGCTTACTGAGTGCTCCCTAAGGGTACTTTCCAAGCGCGCAATGTCACCTTTTAGTTATTTCTCTTTGAGCAGCCGGAGCCTTTTTTTGGCTGCTTCTTCTGATATTGGGATGCCCCTTATAGTAGCCTTCCCTGCTTCCCAGACTGTGTTCAGCGGCATACCATCTGTGTCATTAATTTCAAAATATTCTGTGATGGCTTCGGAAAGGGTTTCTTTAAAAATTGGGTCTCTGCACAGCAGGTCATTACACCGCCACCGGCGGTCCGGGGTAGGGAGAGGGCCCAGGTCTAATTCTAAGGTGCATAGGTCGTGATCCGACCAATCTACTATTTGGATGGTTGTTTCCAGAATATCACTCTCATTTTCAGCTCCCAGTAGCAGGTAGTCAATTCTGGAGAAAGAGTGATGCGGTGGTGAAAAAAGGTAAAAGATTTTTCTCCCGGGTGAGTTACACGCCAGGTGTCTATCAAGTGATGTTCCCTAAGCTGACTCAAGAATCTGTCGCCTTGGAGTGTGCTTGGGGGTAAGGAGTTTTGTCGTGCTGAGTGCCAATCGCATTCTCGGTCTATGACCACATTGAAATCTTCCCCGCAAACCAGTGTGCCCTCCCTCCATTTTTCAATGAAATCAAATAGGGGTTCGATGAAACTCGATTGCCCTTGGTTGGGGGCATAGACAGCGCACAGTGTGATGGGATGCGTTCTTAGCACACCCTTGAGCGCAACATATCTCCCCTGTGTGTCCCTTTGTATATGGTTCACCTGCATACCCAGGGGCTTACGTAGTAGAATACCCACGCCCCCCTTCTTTTGCAAGCCGGATGCCCAGATTGCGTCCCCTATGTCCTTCCCAAAGATCCTTCTCTCTTCGCCCTTAATATATTTTGATTCCTGTATGAAGAGGACATCTAGTTTGGATTGTATAAACTGTCTCGCTAACATTGACCTCTTTTGCGGGGAATTCAAGCCCTTAACGTTGAGGGAGCCAAAGATTATGCCATCAGAGCTGGCCATATTCTGAAGTAAAGCGTTCTCTCTACCATCGCTGGCCTGACCCCTTTGTCCTGTGATAAGGTTAAAAAACAATTGCCATGTTTCTTTGTGTGTGTGAGTAGATTCTATGTGTGCGGTGAACTTGGTGTCCTGAGTGGATAAGTGGACCCCCCCCCCACCACCTCCCTTGTGTGGAGTACCGCTAGGTGCATTTCTACTGGGAAAAAAAAGGGAGAAGGAAAAAAAAGGAACAAAGAGAGACGCCCTCGATCAGAAAGGGCCACTCTGAGAGGACCCCTCTTCAGGCCCAATTATGACCTTAAACCATCGTGCAAGGAAAGAACAGTGCGTCCACAAGAGTGGACTAGGGTACAGTGAGCCCCAAGAACTTAACTCAACCCATGGATTGCAACCCGGACAAACAATTATCAAAAACAACACTTCAACAGAACATTGCAATAGCCATTTCAGCAGGAGTTGGAGCACAATAACATGGCGCGCTGAGGAGGTGCAATGTAAGCAGTTCAAGGAGTATTCAATGGTTTATATTTCCATTTTTGTTGCGCAACCTCTTCTCTGGGGCTTATCGGCTAGTTCTCGGCGCGGGCCCTTTGGTTCCCTTCGGCCCTCTGCTTCTAAGTCCTTGGCTGGGCCCTGTAAATGGCGGCAAGCTTGCTCCGTTTCTTCCACTGAGGTGAGCCTATACTCCTCGCTGTTGTTCTCAAATGTGAGAGAGAATGGATGGCCCCATCGGTACCTCACGCCCTTTTCTTGAAGCCAGATTGTGAGGGGACGGCACCCTCTCCTCTTTGCCAGTGTCATTGCTGAGAGATCCTGGTATAGCTTCCCTTTCGAGCCACGGAATTCAATTGTGTCTTTTATTCTCGCTTTTTTTAGTATGTCCTGCCTTTGCCTGTAGTAATGACATTTAACTAGGACGGGCGAGGGCCTTTCGCTGAGCCACCCGCCCTGTGTACTCTGTCGAACTCTAGCTTCGGGGGGTTTGGTTCATCGTAGAGAAAAAGAATCAGAGATTCTACTGTGCTCTCCAGGCTTGACTGGATTTCTCCCCGCTCCTCCTCCAGTCCGATTATGCGGATGTTGGAGCGTCACTCCCGATTTTCGAGGTAGTCCAACTTTGATTCCATATCACGTTCCTTCTGCTCAAGGTCTAAGAGTCTAGCTTCGTATTGCATAGTCACGATGTCTCCAGATGTTGGTTGTTCTCAACTGCTTCTAAGCGGTCTTCCACTTTGGCCACTTTCGTTTGTAGATCAGAAACTGTTTCAGTGAGGCGGTTTTTCATTGACCTAATTTCTCCGAGCAGCAGGCGGATGTCGGATTTAGTCGCACTGTCACAGTCGTTGCCAGGGATATCCGAAGTGCTTTGGGCTTCCTCTGCTTCCATGATTGTATCAATGCGTGTAAACCTCCTCAGGGCCGCCAGGGTCTGTGGATCCAGAATTGTCACCAACGGAGCCTCCAGGCATCTGCAGGTGTGGGAGGGGATAGCTGGGCGAAGGGGGGCTCTCTCCCTTGGTCGTATTGTCGTGCTCAATTCTTTGGTCAATGCCTTTTGCGGCTCAGCGGTTAACTGCCCCGGACTTTGTGGCCTTCTGCGGGTTTGTTTGTCTTAGTACGCTCCTAGTCTCCTTGCCTCCCCCCCAGGCGCCTCTCAAGTAGGTCTAATGTTCTGCTGTGCAGCTTCCTTGGCGTTTTGTAGGGGTGCTTAGTTTGTGGAGGACTGTTGATGGTCCTGGGGACAGCCACATGGCTCTGCCAGTGGTAGTGGGCCTCTGCGGTGCTACTTGCACAAAGGGTCCCGTGGTGTGGGAGCCGCACCGAGCTACCAGGCCTGAAACCAGCTCATTGCCGCCTGAAGGGCCGTAAACCTCTTGTCCTCGTGTATGGCAGGGGCCGAATATTCGTGAAGAGAGCTCAGACCAGGCTTCACTGCGGCATGAGGCCTGCTAGCGGGGGGTAGGGCAACAACGCCTCCCCCCGCGTCGGGTGGCCTTGTCTTGATGCCCGCGTGGGGCTTGCCAGCCATGGGGACTGGAGCCGTGTTACAGGAGAGCTCTCGGAGGGAGCACAGTACAGTGTCGGCAATGAGGGGGCCGAGAAACGGGCTCCGGCGGAGTGGGGGGAGTGGGACAGGAGTGGATCACTCGCACGGGGCTGCCGCCTACCTCCGCCGGGCCGCCCGCACCAGCTACTGCCTGTCTGGCCGCCGAACGTCTGCCGGCGTGCTGGGTGCGACGGTTGACAGATGCACCCCGCCGACGGCGTCTTCGTCGCTGTGGCTCCTCACCGGAGGCCCGGAATACCTCTCGTGTGCCAGGCACAGGTCGCTGCTGATAAGCCGATTCCTTCCGGCGGGAACTCTCCTCCAACGTGCGATGCGCGCAGTTCAGATGGCAGCCGCCATTTTCCCCCTTCTTCAAGTCACCCAGGGGCTCCCGGTAGAAGGCCAATATCTGCCTTTCCCCTCGGTCTTTTCCACCGGGTTCCTTTGTGCGGTTGCCAAATCGCTTTATCTCACTTTTCTGCTGATTTTGCTGCTTCAAGCTTTCCTTGCACTGTCCGAAAATATGGCATTTGCGGGCCTGAAGAGGGAGACGGTGGCTTAGGCGACCATCACGTCTGCGCCCCCTGGTGGTCTCCCCATGCTCTTACTTTTTTCCCCCCTTGTTCTCTTTCTTTCCTTGGTGCTTCTAATTGGTAAGACTTCTTATATATGAGAAATGTATTCTTAATGAAATGTATTTTACTGGTGGGCTACACTTGTATATAAGGTATGACCCTGATGATATGTATTAAAAGTTATTCATTTACCTGCATGATACAATAAAAAAAAAGGAAGCCACAACTAAAGAGGATTTTTAGAACTCCTTCTATGAGCGTCCTCACGTTTGGATGGAACTTATGTCAAACACTGGAGAAAAATCAATCCTCAATAGGCAATCGTTTTTGAAAATCATGAAGGATGTGCCACAGCTTTACCTATTTTTCACCTACGACATATACTATATACACTTCCCTTATAAAACCATAACCAATCTAGTGGAAGTGGGTTTCCAGTTGCAATTGGGGGTGAATGCTTTATTGTCCACAGCAGGTACATTTTTGAAAACGGTTTTAAGATCTCCACTACAAAACCCAAAGAGAGGAAAAATGTGGTGAGGGAATACCGGGTGGGTGTCAACCAGAGTAGGGTAAAAAGTCCATGGTCAAATCAGTGTTAACACAAGCAAATGGGAGTGACGAAATGGCGAGTTCTAGGAGTTGGATGTGGGAATTATTGCCATGGATTTTGACACTTGATGAAAATGAAGCTCTACTTTAGTAAATAATGCACTTAATGTACTGAACGGGAACACACAGGTCTACAGGACTTTTATTAGTGAAAATGATTTTGACAAAATGTCTACTTTTTAAGAATGTAATCCTATTACAAGAAACTTGGTTGCTCTCTGAAGTCAAGCTTAATAATAACAATTTTACATTTATATAGCGCTAGGAACCCCCAGGTATCTGAGCGCTGCTTATTATTACCCACAGCGTGTGGTGCTCATTTATCGACCTCGGTGTGGTGCTCATTTATTGAGCTCGGAAGGATGAAAGGCTGAGTTTGGCCCTGCTGGGATTCGAACCTGCATTAGCAGGCTCTGTGTTGCGTAGTAATATGCGGTTCTGCGCATGCGCACCCCATAACGAGGCTCGCGCATGCGCACATTAATAAAGACGATCCCGGGCGGCTGTTCGCGCGGGAGACCAGAGCAGCAACACGTCTCCGGCGTGTCTCTTGGTACGAGTGCCGTGTGCGTGCGTGTGTGCCTGCAGGTGGGGCCTGCCATCGCCCCACACCATCTCACTGGCAACGAGGACGGCGCGGAAGCAGTCCTCCGCTCCGGTAGCGTCCAGAGAGGAGAATGCTGCTCCGTGTCGGCACGGGCCCACACGTGTGGCCGGTGGCCATCTTGGATTGAGCGCAGAATGCAGTGGTTGCGGCCCGTGAGGGTGCTCGTGCGCCACCTGCAATTTGCACCGAAAATAGTTAATTTTGGACCCTCCACAGCCTGTGCAGCCGCAAGGTTGTGGCATTCTGTCAATATAACAGAAAAAAAGAAGAAAAGTGTGGCACTGGAGAAGATAGTAAGCCAAGGGTGATCCGGGCCCTGTCTTCAAAGCAGTTCAACGCATTTCTGTGAGTACCACGCAAGGAAATGGGGGAGGAAGAAGAACAGGATGGTGCTCCTGCCCCCATCCCTCACAGGGTGAACAGCACACTAGCCCCCATGCCCGAATTTGATGCCACGGGCCCACCTTCCAAGTTGGGGCCGAAATGGCTCCTGTGGGTGAAGAGGTTGGAGATGTTCTTCACGGCCTCGGGGATCACGGAGGACGAAGAAAGAATTGCAATCATGGTGTACTCGGCAGGGGCCGAGGTGCACAAGATATATGACTCTCTGAACATTCCGGTTGCGACATATGCTGCAGTGAAGCAGGCGCTCCGAGATCATTTTCAGCCAATGGCGAATGTAGACTTTGATAGGTTCGTCATGAGTGCAGAAAGACAACGAGAGGAAGAGTCATTGGATCAATTTTGTGCACGACTCAGAGTTCTAGCAAGCTCCTGCAGATGGGGAAATGAAGAGGAGATGGTTCGGAACCAGTTGTTGCAGGGCTGCAGCTCTGGTAAACTGGGGAGGCAGGTATTGAGGGAACCTGGTTTGACCCTACAACAGATTCTGGACACAGGAAGGGCCTATGAGCTGGCTGACGCGAGGGGTGCGAAAATGGATGCAGCCATGCATGAGAGGAACGAAGGTGAGGCTTTTGCAATTGGCCGCACTAACCCAGGAAAGTCAAGGTGGACGTCAAGAGGAGGTGATAGCCCGGGGGGGCATAGCAACACTCTGTCGTGCCAATATTGTGGGTACGACCTGCCACATATGGGTGACTGTCCAGCCAAATCGAGAACCTGTGGCCGGTGCAACACCCCAGGACATTATGCTAGGGTGTGCAGGGCATCAGCACCTGTCGCCGTGTCGAGAGGGCCCGAAAGGGTTGCCAGAGGCAGCACTCGGAGAGTGAGGGGTGTATCATCCATTGAACAAGGCATACAGGACCTGAACATCGCCGAGGAGGAGGAGGAGGAAGACGAAATCTTCTTCATCTCGAGCATAACTGAAGGCCCAGGCAGGAGACGTCGACCCAAGTGCACAGTTAACATTGGGGAAACACCCACACCGGTCTTGATAGACACTGGGGCGTCCGTCTGTGTGCTGGCAATGGAACACTACAACGCACTCCCTGGTCCACCAGGCCTAGCAGAGTCCACAGCACGGATATATGCTTTCGGAGGACACACACCGCTTCCCATTCAAGGAGTATTCATGGCCCCAGTCACTCACAGACAAAATAGAATAAGGGCAAGATTCTTTGTCATGGATGTGAGCCCGCATTCCCTTCTGAGTTGTGCTGCGGCTGAGGCATTGGACATTGTACACTTCTCATTTGCGGTCTATCACACTGACTTGGAAAATCTGTTGAGTCATTTTGAAACGATATTCCGAGGGATAGGGAAACTAAAGGCTGACCCAATACGCCTCCACATCGATGGATCTGTGAGACCAACGGCTCTCAAACACCGCCGCGTCCCTTTCCATCTGAGGACACAGGTGGAACGCGAGCTGCAATCCCTGATAGACAAGGACATCATTGAGAAGGTAGAGGGCCCCACCCCGTGGGTCTCCCCGATCGTGGTAGCCCCAAAGCCCAAATAACCGGGTGCGGTACACATCTGCGTGGACATGAGGCTTCCCAACCTAGCGATCAAAAGAGAGCACCACATAACACCCACCCTGGACAACATCATTGGGGAGCTTCAAGGGCCGAAAGTGTTTTCAAAACTGGATTTGAGGTCCGGGTACCATCAGTTAGAGCTCCACCCCGAGTCAAGATACATCACGACGTTTACGACTCACGAGGGGTTATACCAATATAAAAGAATCAGTTTTGGTATTTCTTCCGCGGCAGAGGTCTTCCAGAATACCATCAGGGGAGCCCTGTCCGGACTCAAGGGAGTGATAAACATGTCGGATGACATTCTGGTCTTTGCCCGTTCCGAGGCTGAACACTGCACAAAGAGAAGTGTGAGTTCCTGAGAGACAGGCTGGAATATTTCGGGTTTGTCTTCCACGCAGGGGGCATATCACATGATCCCGAAAAAGTGAAGGATATCCGGGAAGCTACCCCGCCAACCTCACCATCTGAAATCAGGAGCTTCCTGGGTATGGTGACATATTGTGGCAGTTTCATCCGCGATCTAGCCTCCCTGTCGGAACCCCTGAGAGCGCTAACCATCAACGACATTGCCTGGAACTGGGGGGAGAAAGAACAGAGGGCTTTCGACAACATCAAAAATGCCCTATCGGAACAAGTGAAGATGGCATACTTCAATCCGGATCGGGAGTCCAAAATTGTAGTCGATGCCAGCCCCGTAGGACTGGGGGCTGTCCTCATGCAGGCCGACAATCAAGGAACCATGAGGCACATCGCATGTGCCAGCAAAGCGCTAACAGAGACGGAGAGACGGTACTCTCAGATCGAGTGGGAAGCTCTGGCCATCCTATGGGGGTGCAAGCACTTCCGGGTATATATTTTGGGAAAACCTGTCGTGGTGGTAACCGACCACAAGCCTCTCATCCCTATCTTGTCCGGAACATCATCCAAACCACCGCCTAAAATAGAGAGACGGATGCTGTCGTTAATGGAGTACGGGGTCAAACTGCTGTATCGACCAGGCCCTGACAACCCGGCAGACTACCTGTCCCGCCATCTAGGTGCAGGGAGGCCAAAAGACACAGTGGAAGTGGCAGAGGGTGTTGAAGCGATACATCTCGCGGTCGAATCGGCGCTGCCCGTTGCCCTATCCCGCCAGGAGATCGCCGAAGACTGCAACATGGACGAGACATTCACAAGGATCAAGCTTGCTATGGCAAATGGAGAATGGCGAGAGGTCCTCCAGGACAACTCCCGAAGGAACGCAGGGGCTCAGAAAGACCTGCAGGCCCTCTGGAAAGCGCGCCATGAGCTCTCGGTAGCCGAGGATGGCCTCCTGCTAAGGGGTCACCAGATTGTCATCCCGAGAACACTGGTTGACAAGGTTCTGCAGCTCGCACACAATGGGCACCAAGGGATGGCCAAGATGAAAGCAAGATTGAGACTCAAGGTCTGGTTCCCCGACATGGAAAGTAGAGTGGAGGAGTTTGTGAGAAGGTGCATCCCCTGCCAAGCAGCCCACCCGGTGGAGAGGGCCCCACCGATCCAAACCATGGAGAGAAGTGACCAGCCATGGGGGACGGTCCATGCCGACTTTGGATCCACCGGCCGAGGGCTCTACTTTCTAGTGGTGACAGACCAATGGTCCCGCTATCCGGAGGTTGAACTGGTGGAGTCGACGGCGAGTGACCACACCATCATGGCGCTGGAGAAAATGTTCGCCACGCATGGATTTCCGGTGGAGATATGCTCAGACAATGGGGCACCATTTCGGGGGCAACGTTTTGCTCAGTACTGCGAGGAGAGGGGAATACGCCATAGGAAAGTCACACCGCACTGGCCGAGGGCAAATGGGGAGGTAGAGCGATTCATGCGAACGCTAAACAAAGTGTTCCGCATATCAGCAGATGGAGGCGCAGACCTCCGACGCAACTTAGTGGACTTCCTTCTAGAGTATCGCTCGACCCCCCATCAGTCAACGGGGGTTGCCCCTGTCGAAGCACTCTTTAAGCGTGTACCAAGAGGGCTCCTGCCCGAAATGGAAGGCCGCCAGCCGGGGGAGATTGAAAAGGATCACGTGCGAACGGAGAGGGCGGTACGGAATGAAAAGGAGATGATCAGCAGAAAGCTCTCGGAGAGGCCGATTGCGGTGGGGGATACCGTATTGGTGCGAAACAGAAGAGCAGAAGGAAAGTTATCGTTAACCTACGAAATCCAGCCCCTGGGGGTGACGCACATAAAGGGCTCGATGATCACAGCGGCCAACGCACGTGGAACTGTCACCAGGAATGTCTCGTTTTTCAAGCGCGTGGGATCTGCCGAAATTGATGAAGTCGACCCTCCGGCACCTGAGCCAAGCGATGAACCGCCACCGAGACCCGATGGACTGGCCGAGACTCAAGGGACACAAGAGGTGCCTCAGGCTGAGGCACGCAGGTACCCGGGCGGGGCGTACGCCGCCGCAGAGGTTCCAAGACTTTATTATGGACCCTGCCTAGTCATCTAGGTCGTGTTGGAACATTTATGGTTGAAGAATACGTTGTTAAGTTATGCTGTTGATCAATGTTCATTGTTTGGGGAAAAAGGAGGGATGTTGCGTAGTAATACGTGGTTCTGCGCATGCGCGGCCCATAACGAGGCTCCCGAATGCGCGCATTAATAAAGACGGTCCCAGGCGGCAGTTCGCGCCGGAGACCAGAGCAGCAACACGTCTCCGGCGTGTCTCTTGGTACGAGTGCCGTATGCGTGCGTGTGTGCCTGCAGGTGGGGCCTGCCATCACACCACACCATCACACTCTGCACGAATGTCAAAGCAAGCGCTCTACTCCCTGTGCCACTTGACCTACTTGATGGCTTTACCATAATATGTCAATTGGCAATTAATAATAACGGCAGGGCACCATCTGGTGGTCTCATTATTGCCTCAAATAACAATCTGATTGTGGAATTCTCGTAACCAAAATGCATTATTATATCAATAATTCCAAAATGAGCATGTTGGGGGTTGGGGAGAAGATATGAGTATTCTAATAGCGGGTGGTTTAAACTCATTCTGTTTGGACCCAAAATATGTCCTGCTCGGTATAGGCTCTGTGGGGGAAAAGGGTAGGAGGTGGCTTCGATTTTTTTATGAATGGAATTTGATTGTGTGCAACAGGAATATGGAGGGAGATCTGCAACCGGGGTATACCTGGGTATGAAATCAGACAAAATCTTTTATTGACTACATAATCCTGTCAAGAGAAGTGATCATAATATACAGACCCTCAGGATGCTGGAGGGGGAGCCTCTGACAGTGGTGGTCAGCATATAGATCTAGTGGTTAACGAGGGAGGAAATTGCTTAGTTAAGTTCAATCGGAATGGGAAAGGACTGAATAAAAACCTGAAAGACTCTCTAAATGTTAAATCACGGGAGGAACTAAGATCAGCATGCTAGCCAGATAAATTCAGACGCTTTCTGTGGGATTTGGATAAACCTCAATGGGGTGGGTGAAACAAAGAGTCTAGCCATAAATCTTACTTTGATGAAGCAACCTGGAATCGTAAGAAGGAAGTAAGGACAAATTTGAGACACCTGAGGAAAAATTTGATCTATAAGGACTTGTTCCAAAAGGAGAAGAAAGCTTTGTTAGCTGCATATCAAAATTCGAACAGGTCTAATAGATATCTAAGATGCCAACGGCAGGGAGAGGTAATGCTGGAAAATCTGGTTACAAATAACACCCACAATTTTTGGTCCCTAGTGAATAACGGGAAAGCTTTGCAATTCTTGGGCCAAAGTAACTGCGTGTTAGAAGATCTGTGGTGCTCCCATTTTGGGTCTTTATTAAGTAGGATCTCACAAAAAAGTATATGGTTTTGCCAGATGCTCCATGGGTTAAGTGTCTATCGCCAGATGTTGTGCAAAATTTGATAAAGAAGTCATCGAGCTTGAGAGCAGCGGGCCCAAATGGCCTATCTAAATGTATCCTAAAGGGCATTACGTGTCCCGGCATCGCGGGAAGTCAGGTGGTAGATTAGGTAACTAATGGTTCTGGTGTTTCTGTGAAAAGTCTGCCCGCAGATGCCGTTGCGCCTGACAGGTCTGACCCTGCCAGGTACAATGGCCCCTGCGGGCAGAATCGTAATGTGGTGGTCAGGAAATAGGGGTGCGGTAAGCTTACCAGCACCCTTATCTCTGGACCACCACACTTGGAATGAGGCCCAATTGCCTGAAAGCTGGATGTCTGCTGTAATAGTTCTGATTTTCAAGAAGGGCAACCGAGCAGATCCTAACAAGTACTGCCCAATCACCCTTCTTGATGCATATAGTAACAACTTTTCTGGTGCAGTCTTGTTGGCGTTGGAAAGTTGGGCAGAGAGTAAGGGCATTCTGGATAAAGCCCAGATTGGTTTCAGGCGTGGCATGTTGATGACCCTAAATGGGCTGATAGTGAAAATGCTTTGAAAATGCTTTGGGATAATGCATGGCAGCCAGGTAATCCCCCGCTCTATGTGGCTTTAATAGATCTTACTGAAGCCTTTTACACCGTGAATAGGAACTGGCTATGGGAAAAAGTAAGAGCGTGGGGTATCCCTTTGGGACTTCTGACAATCCTGATATACTTGCATCAAGACACCAATATCCAAGTTAGATTGGATGGACAGGGCCATTTTACTAGATTAATATCTACAGAAAGTGGGGCGAAGCAGGGATGTATACTTCTCCCCCTGTCTCTTGAACTTATACCTGGCGGATTTAAAAAACACACTGAACAAAGATGCTTTCGCAAGTCCTAAGATTGGTAAGCGGAAAAGGTGAGTTGGCTCGCCTATGCCGATGCCGTCCTACTTATTGGCTTTACCCCACAGGGAATTCAGTAATTACTGAGGGCTAGGAGTAAGTACGATTTGGAAAATGAACTGGAAAATAACCATGAAAAGACCTATATAGTGAAGCCTTGGACTCAGAAGAAGAATGGAAAGACAAATAGATGGGTAATGAAGTCTAAAATTATTAAACCTGTTTTAGAAACCATATATCTGGGATTTAGACTGACAGCATATGCGGATGTGGGTTTGGTAGAGGACAGGTTGTGAGCTAAAATAGATCAATTAGCTGCTCAGATGAAGAACATCAAAGCTAACTTTTTTCCCATTGTCTCTGCTGCTAACATTTTACACAGGCAAAGTAATCCCCACTCTGTTTTATGGCATGGACATTGAATCCCAGGTGTGGAATTTTGGCTGGGATTATTTGGAGGGAAGGCTGCGGAAGAAGATTTTGGCTTTACCATTGTCCCTTCCAACAGTCTCACTCCGTTATGAGCTGGTATTAAAATCACTCAGGGTAAGCATGGAGTGGAGGCTGCTCCAGTTATAAAGGTTAGTTAAATCGCCCCAAGAAAATTCCCTGTACACGGATTTGTATCAAGAAGAACATAAACAATCGAATATCTTCATGAAAAGATTGACTAAAAAGGCAACCTCTATTCTGCTATGTAGTTCCAGACAGTGGATGACCTAATGTTTAATCTGACCAGATGTATGCAAGCTTTAAATGAAATGGATTGGTTATGTACTATTAAGGCGATGCGTCGGTTAAAACTTCATGGTAGACTCTCTATCCTGGACAAATCTCTGGGGGATCATTCCAGGTATTTGGAAAGGTTTCCCGATAATAGAGGAAAAGATGCTCTGCTGAGATTCAGGTTGTACGTATTTCCAACCGGAGAAATCTTGTCGAGTAAGTCGGGGGTAAGAGCGGTGATAGATTTCTGTCCGATATGTAAAATCAATACCCGGCAAGCCTTGTTTTATATTTTGATTGGATGTCGAGGGACAAGAGAATGGATAACACAATCCTTTTTGCGATTTGTGAGTAACCAGCAATGGTGAGAGACAAGGGATGTTTGATATCGACTGTCCTCTGGGCAAGAAGTCTTTTTATCCATTGAACTTATAAAGGTGCTAGAAATGCTTGAATTGTATAATGAAAATCCCAGAGGACTGGTTGGTTTGAAGTGGAAATGTTTATGTTTTTATGTTATGGAATAATATGCTTAAATTAATTGTATATATCTTGAAGTATTTTGTATTATGTGAAAAGTCAAATAATTGACTGTAACACATTAAGAATAAAATAATTAAAAAATGAAGGCAGCACTTCTAATGACAACCTCTCTGCTGTCAACCACAGGATGTTTCACATAAATTGTTGCACAATGTCAAAGAAAGCATCCTTCAGTTTTAACAGCAGCTCCTTCTGATGCTGGCTGCCAGCCACCTCGAAAGTCCATTATGCTGCAGGGGAGTAACAAGGCGCTATGATGGAAGCCCCATTGTAGGACTGACCACCACTGCAGCCCCTCCCCTGGCTCTGACACTGATTCCATCCATAAATGGTCGAAACTCTGCTTCCGACTATTGTGGCTCTTGATCCCGGCTATTGTGGCTCTTGATCCCGGCCACAAGAAATCACTGCATGGGATCCTGTCTGTCATGCATGCCGAATAACCTGCTGGTGGTTATTACATGGTGTAGTATGTTTGGGACTTAGCAACAACTGTAATGGCAAGGACTGAACAAATGCAGGCACCAACGAAGAAGGGGATGAGGAATAAAGGATCACTAAAGTGCCTCATGATGTGCATATTTAGTCCTTAGAAAAAGTCGAGCAAATATACCTCATATTCTTGTTCATTATTCTTCAGTATTTACCATTTATTTTCGAAGGGTACAATATTGAATCAATGCTTTACACATTGATTTTTGTTTGCAATCATTTTCCTCAGGGTTGTTTATATCTTCTTAGGATATATGGCAATACAATGCAGATGCTTCAATTTAACAATATGAAGTTATGTCATGTTATGTTATGTGAATGGGCATTTTCAGAGCGCCTTTTTTACCATTGATATGATCTCAAAGCGCTGTGGGATGAACACCCTCGGGGGAATATAGTCCAGGTCAGTGGAAAGAGTCGGGTAGTAAATAATAATAAAAATAAAAATAATAATTTGGCATTTATATAGCGCTACGAACCCTCAGGTATCTGAGCGCTGCTTATTATTACCCACGGTGTGTGGTGCTCATTTATCGACCTCGGAAGGATGAAAGGCTGAGTTTGGCCCGCCGGGATTCGAACCTGTGTTAGCAGACTCTGCACTGATGTCAAAGCGAGTGCTCTACTCGTACTTGGGTGCACTCAGTTTGTGTGCAGCCAGAGCAGTTTATTTGGAGTGTAGCTGCATTCTAATGCTAGGCGTAGTGCAGTGGTTGTATGAGATCAGTAGAATGTGTGCAGCAAGGCCCAATGGCTTGTGTAGCTGCATTCTGGCAGTGGTGGAGCTTGTGTATGAGATTATGTGTGCAGCTAGGCCGATTTTTCGTGGGGAACAGCTGCGTTCTAGTCTGTTGAGGTGTTCCTGGAGGTATATACGTATGTGTGCAGCTAGGCCAAATTAATGGTGGGGTGTAGCTGCATTTTATTGTTTGTTGGTGCAGAGGAGAGTTAGCATATTTGTATGTGTGAGTATCCGTGCGGATTGAAGGGAGGAATAAAAAGGTAAGCAACACCAGCAATAGCAGGTCAGTACTTACTCTCCAGAGGCCTTAAGGCTTTAGCAGTCCATCCCTATCTGGGTACGAGTTCTTCATAGTCAGATTGGAGGTAAAGCAGATAAGGCACAGATGCAGAAAAGGCAAAGTTCCAGAGGACTCTTCTAGTTCCTGTGTCAGAAGGACTTATTTTGACTTTAAACACGATTTATGCCTATTTTACTGTATACCTGTTTTGGGTCTTTGATCATTTATGGATATGTTGCTGCACAATGCACATTCTTTACCATAAAATAAGGACCACTGTTGTGTAAATCAGTTGGGGGTTGGATAATTTGTTGCCTTTCTCTACTGGACCAAAAAGTACTATACAGCTTGTAGTTTTCAATAAATAACTGGGCAGTGCTATCAATTATGGAACAATAATACATTTGCAGTTTGGGGAGTTCGCACTGGCAAATTAAGTGGCCAGGAACATGGGAGTAGTCAACCAGTCATTTCCTGCATCACTCAGTAAGCCAAGTGCTTCGTGGGTTTCCCGTTTTGTTTTTCCAAAACATTCTTAACGTTTATCATCGAGCCTGCTCTCAGTTTACATGTGTAAAATCTGTGTAGTTCACTCCGTCGGAGTCGACTGCTACACAGCCGCCAGACTGTGCCTCTTGCAGCTTTATAACAATAAAGATCAGTCAATTGGGGAGAGCCTCATACAGTTGTTTTGGTCGTTTTGACCGAATCTAATGGTTTGCATGAACCATTAGATCTAAAAATGCTGCCACCAAAGGTTCGAACACCAAAAGTTTGAACCTTTGGTGGTGGCATTGTAAAATAACCGGGGGCTGCGGGGGTGTTGCCCACATCACCCCGCTCACTATACCTCATAGTATAGTGAGCACAGGTTGTGGGGGATACCCCCGCAGCCTTCTGTTTAAAAAAACCCAAATAACAGGGGCTGTAGTGTTGCCACCCACAGCGCCCCGCTCACTATACTTTATGTTATAGTGAGCCGGGGTTGCGGGGGATACCCCTCAGCCTTCTGTTAAAAAAAAGAAAGAAAAAAAGGACCCTGCGGCGCCGGTTCCTGATCACGTTAGTGAAAGGGAACTGGTGCTGCAGGAAGCCAGCGTGAAGAAGAAGGTAAGTGGGGTTTGTTTATGTTGCGGGTGTGGGTGTTCTGAGGGTGTGGGTGGGGGGTGTGTTATGGGTGTGTTGTGTGTGTGGGTGTGAGTATCTAAGTGTATTTGCATGGGAAAGGTGCACACTTTTAGTAGTTCTCCCCTTTCTCATGCGTACATTCCGGCCGCAGCAAATTCAGCCGCGGTCGGATCACTTAGAATTTCATACAGTATCAGGAGGGGGCAGAGAGCCCAGCTGGGTGCCCTAGCAGTGAGGCTGGGTAGGCTATCCCAACTTCGGCACTACTTAAACCTCCCTCAGACCCATCCATACCCTATACAATTTTAGGGAGTCTTCCATAGACCGACTCAAAATAACAACAGCGCAATTCCTCTGGCTATTATCAGTGCATCTCCATATCTCTTAATAATTTAGAGTGCCAAGAGGACTTTTTGTAATTTTTACACTTACTATCCAGAAGGTAGGAACATAGGACCTCATTAGGAGTTCGGCTGTGCAGTAAAAAAGTGGTGGTCATTCCTAGGAACCAGTCTAAGATTTAACAATCTACTGTGCCAAGAAATGTAAAATTATAAACATGTATGCTGAGCAGGGTTACATATTGAATAACAGTCCTAACCTCTTTGTTACACCGCACTCCATATCCTAGTAAGTCGTGACACCCTGCTCTAACTCTCATCTCTGTCTAGTAGTAGATTGAGCTGCAGTGGTATATGCTAATTTTTCATTCAGGCAGATACAACAAACCTCCTGCAGTAGGAGAATGGGGAGAAGAACATGGAGAATGTGATGTGGAAACCGTAAACCAGTCATGGATCACTCTATCATTATTTGCATTTGTAAAATTATACATTTTGGAATTCACCCAAGAACACGTTCGTACAAAGATACTCCAGGTGCAAAAGCATCCAGCATAATTTCCTTCTCAAGGAGAAAAGAAGACAGAGGTTCTCACACTGCAAATCAAGGGAACAGCTGTCAGAATCAATTTTCAAAGAAACAGCACAGCCACCAAAGGAGAAAATGCTTTCACCACTGCACATGCCCTTTTTACCAGCTTTTGCATTCATTCATCTCACTGGGGTGATTGAAAACCTTCTCATCCTGGCTGTAAAATGCATGGAGTGGAGACAAAATATCAATCTGAATGCCTGTGACCTAATCATTGCCAGCCTGGGAGGGTCCAACCTGCTTCTTCAGTGTACCACCTTTGCCACACAATTCTTCTTCACTTACTGGTATAAAACATTTTCAGATGGCCGTGTTGCTTTGCCCTTCCTTGTGACCGGGTATGCTTTGTTCTCGTGCACCATCTGGTTCTCCACTTGGCTCAGTGTCTATTACTGTCTGAAGATTGGAAACGTCAACCAAAACGTCTTCCTCTGGCAGAAGGTTAGTTTCCACAAGCTGGTGCCGTGGCTGCTTCTTGGCTCGGTGCTAGAGTCGTTGGCTATGACTCTTCCAATAATCTGGGATTTGGAGATTCCCTTCTTTGCCAATCAAACTTCTTATGCGCCACAGGTCACAAGTAGGTGCTCCTGCATCTACCAGGTCCATGCAGCAGTTCATCTTCTGGCTTTGGCAATATGCTGCTGTGCTGCTGTGGCAATTCTACTCTCCCTCTGGAGACACGTAAGACGAATGCAACAGAATGCAGAGAGCTTCAGGAGCCCTCAGCTCGGTGCCCACTTGGGGGCAGCCAAAACTGTAACTGCCCTCCTCCTCCTCTTTGCCACTTGTGTTATTCTTATCCTGACAGATGTATTTCATGAAAATGAAGATAGGCAATCACCTGCTGCACTGGTTAATGACATTCTTTATTCTGCACTCCCAAGTCTGAATGGTTTTATCTTGATCATGGGGAACGCCCGGCTGAAAAAGGCAGTGTGTGAGATCATCCTGTGTGGGAAGTGTGGCAAAACTGAAGAGGCTTGAGAAAGATCATGGACACCGATTGGATGTGTGTTGTGGTGTAGTACATATACGGCTTTAATACAGTACTGTGAGAAGTAGTCAGATGTTGTACTAAGGTTCTATGGAACACTTCCGATGTTCAGGAATGACCGTTTACTAACTTACATAATTTGGTGTCCTGGTCATTCGTTGTGGCCTATTGCACATTGGCAATGAGGCCTCTGTGGCATCTAACAATGTGTGTTTCTTTTTTAGTTAACAATGCACGCAACATATATTGAACAATTCTGCCATCAGGCCTCAGCATAGATATGTGGAAATGTCAAGGTAGCACATTTATTTAGTCTAGTGTACCTTTTGAAACCTGTAGATGCACACTGAGTTGAATTAATAGGTGTTTAAATGGTGCACAAGATGCAAAGCATTCATTCCTGCTTCACCAGAGAACAGCAAATAAGAACCATAATACGGTCATGACGCATGTCAAAGGCAATTTACAAACCAGACCTTAACAGACACACTCATACACCTTTGTACAATCCATCTGATAACGTTCCAGCAATTGTGTTTTGTTTTCCTGATGTTTGCATAGTCCCTCATAGTTATATGAACTTCATGCACTTTGAGTTCAGACAGACTTTGCATGAACACATGATTAGGGTTGGCAAATTGTCTGCCACCAGAAGCTTTGTCGGTCTTTCACTTCAAGGTGCTTAGAGAGGAAACAGCTATTGTATGGACACAACTTAGAAAAGCGCAGAGTAAATCCTACACAGGACATTTTCACTGACGAATCATAATCTTTCCCAAAGCTATCACAGGATCTACCTGATTCCATCAAAAAAAGATTTGGTTGCAGGAGAATTCATCAAATGTTGTTATTCTTTTATGACATAACATTGCAAATGTATGCAGTGGGAGACCCCCCATAGTGCCCCCTCTTAATCCCACCACCATTTATATTACCCTAACCCACCCCTGCAAACATTTATGTTGAAATTCGGTCCTAGAAATTGATGAATTCTTCTGTGACAGATCTACTTTACTGCTACCACCCACTTGAGCTTATAAAGTAATATCAATGATATATTGTATTTGTGTCGAAACCCAATGCTTTCTGTATGCTCCAAAATGTCAATAATCTAATTGTTCACTGCTCCATGCCCTGCAGCATGCCTGAATGCATGTGTTCTACAAAACTCCACTCTACCACGCGACAAAGGCCTATGCTAACTCCTCTCAAGATGATCTCCTTGGATGATGCAGCCAATCAGTGTCCCCCTTATACAATAGTCTCAATATAGACAAGCACCACTTGCTATAAGGAGAGACTGGAAACTAGAACCAGTGGAAGATATCATTAAGGAAAACTGGAGAATCATTAACACCTCAATATATAAAATCATCTGAAACTTGAACATGGCATATTCATAATAAAAACAACGTTATTGATTTTACTGGACCCGAAGAAAGATGGCTGAGCTGTGTCTGTTTGAAAGCATAACTTGCTCTCATTGTAATTGCACAGATGAATATTTCTGACCAATACAATGTAAACCCCACCACAAAGGACTACAGTTAGGTCACTTTTTGCACCATTCCATGCCGTCCTCTAGCCGTTCCTTGTAGTTGCTAGATTAAGTGAGCACATTATTGGTTTGGAACCTGATGGGAAACTGCTGTTGCATTTATACTTTTCAATTAGTGCATGCTCAGAAATGTAGAGTTCTTATCTAAAATGTAATGCTTTAAAATAAAAGCTTTTTGGAAATAAAAGAATAATTCCACTTGAAATTTGCTAAGGTATGAGTTATATTGTGCATGTTTTTTTCCTTCCCAAAACGGTGAATTATTTCATCAAATATGCAAATAAACAAGAATTCATATTAAAAAAATACATTCAAAACATGTTTACAGAAATTTCGTGCTTTACATTTTGGGTGGCTTCACTCAGGGATCCCCTAACCACCTGGCTTCTCTCATTCTCTCTTGATTCTGCCTCTTCCATGCACCCCTCCACTCATGCTGGGCCTGCTTTTCTAGGATGCTTTCCTGCCAGGCACCTTGTGCGAGGCTCTCACTCAGGGAGAATGGTGACTACCATCTCTTCCACTCTCCCTCACAGAAATCTGAGTGCTGCAGACTGCCAGATTGCTGACTTACCTGGGGGGTAGATAACTACATTACATCACAGCACCACAGCACCACAGCACCCATTCTAAAGTAAATAGCGCGCTCTTTCCACTCTGTTACCTCTCCCCCTAGGGAAGGTAGGTGGAGAGCAAACAGCCATGGTTGCACTCTTTTCTAGCTTGGAGCACTATTTTGTCTTTCAAAGGAGCTTAAAGAAAATCTGTATCCAGCAGTGAAGGCGGCGACCCCTGCTTCCATAATGTTGGTAGAGAACCACTCTTCTTGTCATTGCCTACCTCCGCTAGTATGTTGCAGATGGTGCTGCCATACTTGTAGGAAGGTTTTAACCCTCAGAAGGTTTGCCAAACGACAATCTTCAGTGAAGATCAGCAATATACTTTTGCATTTGCCTGCATCTTGCGCATGATGTGGGGTTCAGGGGTGGTGCAAAAGGTGTGCTGCAGGGAGGATGTTTGTCGAGGGCAGGAGGAGCAAGGCTAGCCTGGAATTAGTTGAGGGGGCAGATGGGATGGGATCATTCCTGTGTCTGTATATTTATGTTTAAATCGAAGAGTTGCTGAGTTTGGAGTGTGTGTATTAAATGTGACTGACTGAGTCAGTCGGTCATATTATGAGTTTGGTGGTGTGAGAAAAAAAGTGGCATTAATTCTGTTTTTCAGCGCTTTTGTTGCATAAAATCAGCACCTTAATGTTACTTCAACTAAAAAATGTTCACTTAATTTCAAGGGTTCTGTTGCACTGAACATATTCACCTTAACTGCGCCTTAAGTAAAGTATTTTCAATTAATTTCAAGGGTTTGGGATTCCTATATCGCAATGTCTGTAACATACCTGATATTACATTGTTTGTTCATCAATATCTGTTCTTGGGCTACACAAGACCGCGTTTATCAAGTAGTTCATCTTTCTCTGTGTCCACTTGATAAGGCGGGATTATTAATAGTGTACGGTGAAGGGGAAGAGTGTGGTGGAGTTAGTGGGAGACTGTGAGGAGGAAGGCTGAACTTCTGTAGTTGGGGACAGTGACAACAAGAGTGTGCTGAGGTGACTGGGAACTATGACGAGGACGCGTCCGATAGGGTAGTTGGGGGCTGTGATGAGGAAGAGTATGTTGGTGGTAGTGTGGTAATAAAACAAGAAAGAGTTATGTGGTGATAGTCGGGCTCTGTTACCTACAGAACATTTAGACATGCGTACTTCACTTCTGAAAAAATATACCGTGCATGTTATAAACACCAAAGTCATTTCAAGGGCTACCTATAAATATGAACGTTTCTTTTTTCTTAAAATAATACTCAGATCGAGATTTGAGAAATACTGGTAGTAGAAAGAGGGACCTGCTGCTATGAGATCTAGATTAATGAACAGTATCCATAAAAAAGAGAAAACACTACTCATAGCATGTGAAATCCTTGCTTTCTGTTTTTCACTTCCACTTTAACCACTTATCACAAATCTAGATCTCATATTTATATAACCCTCTTACTTGTCCCAGTACTTTATTGGAATGCAAATTCAATCTAGAAAAAAAATACATTCTCAGCACATCCAAATGACATACACTTTTCAAAATATTGCCTCTATTCATTAGTCACTCATCTCCAATCACGTATGCATGAGTTTCATATATTATTTAGATTTATATCTGTGTGAGTATTAACAAATAAAAGGAGAAATATGAAGACACTCTGTGAATCGAGAACCAGATAAAACAATGTTTTCAAAGTTTATCTTGTTTCTATCCCACACTCAAAATGAATTGAGAATGTATAATTTTACACATTTGCAGACGATACTGAAATGAGGAAGAGTAGATTGAGCAACAATGATATGAAATTCTTGTATAAAAATGCTGTACCAGTCTTGTATTTCGAGAACCATGTATACACCCAATGAAATAAAAACAGCATCTTTATCTTCCAATAACTTTATTTTATGTGAAGGGAGAATGTAAACACTACAAAAACATACATAATTGCACTCTTTCAGAAAAAGTTCAATGACAATGGAGGCAAAATGCACTGTTTTGCTTTAACTTCCTCCAACCGCAATGTGGGCAGCACTAAAATTCAACCCGTGGTTCTCAAATCTAGATTTGTCTGAATATTATTCAATGAAAAAACATAGATAAAACATTCTTAGAAATAGGTATTTGCCACACCTAATCTAACCAACTACCAAATTGTCACTTAATATATTCAAAGATCCATAATATAAAAGGAATAAAAACAGAGTCATTTCTTTTTGAATCGCGAATCACAAGTATAATCCATAAACCGATTGGCCTATGGGCATGTGCATGGCATGAAATTTGGGAGCTGATCGGTTTATAGACATGCATATCAAGTATCACAAATGTATACTCCAGAACACCTCACACTTTCTCATTACTTTGGATGCAAATTCAGATAGTCATAGTGCAAACTTTGACTGTCCTATTTGTCGAAAGAGCACTATTTTCCACTGAAACCTTTCCCTGTGTGTTCTACCTTTGTTGTATTTTGTTTTCTGTTGGTTTGTTTGTTTTATATCAGTTTTTGTTTTTTATTTCATTTTTAAGGATTTATTATCCTCTTTGTTTGAATTTTTTTATTTTATATTTTATTTTGGTTTTTCACATTTTTCTGGAGATGGAGACGCAACATCGCAAATCACCCTCCAGCAATGACGAGATCAACCTTGTCACTGTTTCTAAAGACCCAAAAGACATGCAGGAAGAAGAAATCGAATTGGTAGAGTAGCCAGCTCCACCCAAGAAGTAAAGCCGCACAAGCTTTACACATTCCCTCTGCTGGCAGTACTTCAAGGAACCTAAAGACACTACCCTTTCTGCCATTGCAGAAAGGAACAGTTCACATTTTATGGCAAGGTATGCAGGAGAGGGATTTCTACAGTTCCTGCGCAGAGCTTTTGCACCACTGTGTTCATCAACCAACTGATTTGTTACCACTGGTGGTAAGTGGATGAGTATTTTAGGAGCAGGTTCCGGCAACAGGCAATCCGCCTTGGTTGCAATGCCCTGAACTGACTGCCGGACCTGAAATGCCACAGGCCACATAGGAAGCAGAAACGCTGCCGCCAACTGCGTCATCCTCAGGATCTCTCCCGTCACTTCATATGGTGCCAAGTATGGGAATGTCTCCTCTGCCACCCCTGTGTTGGACTGTCCATGACAACGCAGGTCCCAAGAAGATGCATTGACCTTTTGACTGTCGACCCTTTGTGTGTCGAACATTTGACTAGACACCGCATTTTTCACCTGCAGTAAGTGCTATCTGCTGATAGCACTTGATACGACTTTTTAGGCAATTGATGACACATGGCTGGTCATGGGCAATATTGCCAGTATTTTCTTTATTTTTTGAGTGTTTTTGCACCCTTTTTCAAGTTTGCTTATACCTGAGTGTTATTAATTTAAAAAAAACCTTTTAAGAAAAAATAGACATTTTTCAGGTATTTTTCTTACATCCACCCATCCTTAACACTAAAACAGTTCTTTTTTGGATGCACCATAAAAGTTTTAAAAAAGATCTAAACTGGGGAGAGGTGGTTTTAAGACAACAGGCTACCCCTACCGGTAACTGGCCACCTCCCAAGTTAACCGGCCAACTCCCAAGTTAATAGCTCAAATTAAACAAAGGTCCCTTAATGTAGGCAGCGGAACCATTACTGGACATATAGGTCTTCTGCCATGGATTATATCGACATAAGCACTCATGTTGCTTCCTACTCTGGTGCTAAGGGTTTAATTAAAAAAGGAAAAAAGAAACTTACCTTGCGGCGCACCAAAGTGTCATGCCCCAGTTATTGAAATCCGTTTTCTCTAATGATGACAGTGATACCACCAACAGGGAAATGGACTTCAGAAAGTACGGCACGGCACAGCCGCACACTGCAAGGTCCTCATTTTGTTTTTTTTATTAACACTTTTTAATTGCCAAAAAAAAGACACTTACCTTGTGGCACACATCCAGCCCATACCCTAGTTACTGGAATCTGTTTTCTCTGGCTTCGGATAGGTACGGCATGGCACAGTGCCACACCACAAGGCCATGTTTCTTTTTTTATTTTGTTTATGAAACACCCTTAGCACCGCATAAGAAACTTCTTGGGTGCTAAGAGGTGAAGAGAGAGGGGGGAGTGTAAGGATGCACAGGACAGGGGCCTCAAGGCAGAAGCACTCAGGCTGCTCTTAATGTATAAATATGGGGTACATTTAAGGCCCTAAGCAGAACTCCCATCCAAACAAAAAAACGCATTTGAACAATGCCACAATGACGGCTGTTCTTTTGTATACTTGACTCATGTGTCTTGCAAGCTTTGAACACTGCTTCTGCATTTGCTTTATTTCATTTGAATCATGAGAAAATGACCTGCATTCAGAACGGCTCTACATTTGCTGTTCTGTCCTCTGAAGACAAACGCTGTGCACAGCATTCAAGACGGCATTGCAATTTGTTCTTTCTTTCATTTTAAACACCACAAAGTGGCGTGCTCCATAGAAACACAGGCCTGCGTGCTTATTTCGTCTCATTTCCAAAAAGTGAGGCAATATAGCTCAAGAACGGCTTTGTTTTACTGATAAAGTATTTGAAGAGCAAAGAATTCTGTTTTGCACTCAACACAGCTTTTGTTTCCTTTTAAAGCAAACAATTGTGCTCAAATTACTGCAAAGGAGAGAAATAGTGCAGCTCCCTCTCTTTTCCCATGTCAATAGCAAAGAAATTCTTAGCAGTATCCTTTTGTGTACAGGAACCCACAGTATTTGCAAAAGCCCTACCAAAGATTAATTGGAACATAATCCGACAGGCTGCAGAACCACATTTGCACTTGAAAGGAAAACTCTGAACAAGTGTGAATCTGTTGTTTAAAATAAGAAAAAAAATCATTTAAAGTCAACTGTCAAAGGACAGCTGTTACTCGCACAGAAATATTATTGTATATGTGGATGGAGGGTTGGCTATACAATGTACATTATATAATCCCCACAAGACTTGGTTTCCTTGGAAAAGACTCAGAAACCAGTAAAACTGTTTTTCTGCCCCAGGCACTGAATTCAAGGGCCAGCCCTGCCTCCAACATTGGGAAAAGGTGCATCCAGAAGTGAACTGGCCCACAAGGACACATGAAAGGGCCAAAAGTGTGAGGATTCACGCCCCCGCTAGACTAGCTGGCAGCCCTGCAAGAATGAACAAAGGAAGCCAGTAGGGCTGGTGCATGACCGAGGGGTGCGATTTCCTCCAGCATCCACTCTGAAAGGGGAACTGTCAAAACTTCAAAGGGCATCATAAAAGTTCTTTGTTGTAAGCCAAGCCTTGCAGAGACAGTTTGCTGTGGGGGTTTGCAGCACCGCCCACACAGGTGACAAATCCACCCCATTGACAGTAAAGGACATCTGTATGTTAAGACATTTTTCCTAGCACTCTGAATAAGTAGTAATTTTGTAGTATGACAGTTATTCATGTGATTTCTAGTCAAATATACAGACTAAGTGCATGTTTCTAGCACTTGGTGAACTGAAATGGCCATGAAAGACGCATTTCAGGGTGAATTATAAATAGCGCAATTATGAAACTAAGTGGAAAGATGTGAGATGTTATTGGGAATATGTGATGCCATTGGCAGACTTTTTAATAGTATGCATTTCATAAAAATGGCAAAAATGTGCCAAAGGGCAATGCGACCTCGCACAGAGTCAGCTATCGGATTGTCCAATTCCTTGTGACCTATTGAATCTGCAAATCTACTTCTTATGGCAGTGGCTAGTATGCATTTGTAGTTTTGATCGATAACTAGTTTATGGTAAAAAAGTAGCTTTGAGAGACTAACGAAAGGTCATAAATGCAAACACACGTATATGTAATTTCCCCTAAACCAATCGGTCCAGGGGGAGGAGGGAACACTGGTAGGCTGACCTATCCCAGAAGAGGGGTAAGTCCAGAGTTCTCCCCACAAGATTATAAACCAATGATGTCATTTTGGCTATATAAGGGGGGGACAGGGAAACACAAGGGACAATCCACTGAAACTCAGACTTCAAGATCTAGGAAATCAGAGATACATCCATCCATCCAGATCCTTGCACACACAAGAATTCAGGGAGAAAAGAGGGGAGGCAGCTGATCACATTCAAGAGAGCCCAGTGACCATATCCCTTGCCTAGCTGTCCAGCCTCCCATCCAGCTGTCCACACAGTGACCAGACCTTACCTAGCTGTCCAGCATCCCATCCAGGAGAGCCCCGTGACCAGATCCCTTGGCCCAGCTGTCCCAGTGACCATATCCCTTGACCCAGCCATCCAGAGCGACCAGATCCCTTGGCCTGGCTGTCCAGAGACCTTGCTGGCTTTCCAGAACCCCAAACTCAAGCTTACATTGTAAGTATCACATCACCCAGTCCCCCAAACTGCATATCCTGCTCTTTTGACTCATGCACCCCATTGAAATCCCATTCAAAATCCCCAATTGCCAGTATAATCTGTTCACCTTCCGATAGACAAATCTGTATTAGCCTGTGTATGTAACTGAATAACTTTGATATGTCCTTCCATAGCCTGTTATATCCTTAGTATTATTTTGAAATGAAATCAATAAATTGCCCTATAAAGAGATTCACAGTGAGCTGGTTGCCATTCGAAATCAACCACCTCATGTCAAGTGCCTTTCTTTAATCATTATAGCCATTAAAATATAGTCTCAACAGAACTACTCTTTGTTTAACAGAAACCAAATTTGCCTGTGTATTGTACTTTCCTACCAATTCTGATTTGCCTTCATCCCATAGAAAAACCTAAACTGTAATCCCAAATAACCCCTTTCTATCAGAATCCTATCTTTTATGTGTCTCTGTTCCTTGTCCTGAAAACCGATTTTCGATTTTGACAGCCAAGCCCTTTCTGTGGCTGCCTGGCATTATAGCTCGGTGTAGAAACACATTGCCATTCTGCTGCATGTGTTTTCATTTGCATTTTGTCTTTTCCCCAAAATCGTTTTTTTTGCCTGTGTTCACGTTGCCTTGGTGCCCTGCTTATTAATCTGTAAGCTTCCTTATCACTCGAGTGTAGCAACAGGAATTTCCTGCCTAGCTATCCCACTGCGGTTGTAAACTGCTGTGCAAGTAACAAGGGAAATCTGATTAGGCCAGTTTGTTCTGAATTAAAGTTTTCAATTTTTTTTCTGGTCTCCCATCTTGGGGTGGTGGGTTGAATTATAAACACGATTTTTCCCACTTCATTCTGACTCCTTACCACTGCCTTCCACCCACAAAGGATTAGTTAGCTGGAGTTTTGGGGTGAGTGTTGCAGGGGAGTGCATAACTTGAGTGCTAGCTCTTATTTTTAACTTGTACGCTCATGTTTGCAATTAAAGGTTTCTGTATATTAGTTTAGGAGTTTGAATTCATTGTATTGTGGGAATCTTTGCATTTGTATTGCCACAACACTGGTGGTTGCTGCCCAATTATTTGATTTTGCTCTGATTTTTCATTGAACCATAAAATGAATAAATATCTTATTGTTATACACCGGCCTGGTTCCTAGTCCATTGCGACACGGGGTGTTCGTTAAGAACCTGTAGTTAATTAAAGATAAAAAGTGTTTTATTGTGTGCCACATTCATTGTCAGTGGAAGAATTCCCTGGCTGGAGTGTGCCGTGTTATAAAACCGTTACACAGTGGGGGCTCATGCTGTGAGTGAGCTGAGGGTTGCCACCCGTGACAGTCTAACACAGGAGGCTAACCCATTGAACGTAGTGATACTTTTAGTGGCTAGAAAATTGTTCTACACTCTAAAGGCGCCTTCCCAAAACCTATACCGTAGGCATGAGGCCTGTGTTTAAAAATAAAATAAAGTTAACCCTAAACTACACAAGAGCAGGGTAGAGATTTTGTCCTTGCATAGATAACTGAAAATGCATAGATAACTGAACAAAGGAAGAACACTCTTCATAATGACCACAGTGGAGATTAACATAGCTAGGCAGCACCGTCTGTCCAAACTATTTATTAGAGTGGAATGAGAAGAGCAGGAGCACGATCCCTGGATAGCAAGGATGATGCAACATATTACCTCCATAAGCATGGATGTGTGGCAGGACAGTGGCCTGTTACATCAAGCCATGACTGAGTTTTATATGACTCAGAACATCAAAGAGGAGTAGATCAAGATGGTCTAACTCACTGCCTACATATAGCTCCACATAATACTTATGGAAGAAAAATACCAAGAAAGTTTAACCTCTGGGAAAATCAGTCTGACCTTTTAAATCAAACCCAGAGTGAATTAAAGCAGGTAGAAGAAATAATGCGAGAGAGCCAAAACTCTGAGGTAGAATTAGGAAATCTCATCAAATAGTTAAAAGAAGAGTTGGCACTACAGCAACAAATCAATTCGGAGCAGGAAGCCGAATTAGCTACATTAGAAAAGGAGTTCCAAGAAAGGGTTGGCTCTCTGGAAGAGAGTCTACTAAAATTGAACCAACAAATAAAATCTAATAGAACCTGCTCAGGGGACATAAACGCTTTACAAAATCAGCAATCCAGCAATTGGAAGAAGAAAATAATAACTTAATCTTTAAGGAACTCCATTCCCAAACAGATGTTGACCAGGAGCGCCCAAATCTAAGCTCTGTAAAGAAACAGAGGGATGACATGACTGAACAAATGGGCACCCTGTATCAGGAAAAAAAATGCCCTTTGTAAGAAAGTGTGCAAATTAAAGGCAGACCGGTAGAGAACTGAGTTAGGCCTTCAGGAACTGACTGACCTTAAAGCAGAGTATGAAAACGTAATTGGGCATCTGAGACAAGTAGAAGGTAATCTAGAAGAGACCACCCAGTCCAAACATGTGCCGAGACAGGAGATGCATCTCCTGCAACAAAAATGGTCTGAGTTTCCCCATTCAAGAGGCCCTTTGTGATGAGAACAGGGGACTCTACAGCCAGGTAGCAGCAGAAGGGAAGGTAATAGAGGCCAGTCAAGCCCTGACAGTAGAGCACAAGGCTCAGGCCTTTGCATGCTATCAAGAGGTAGGGGCGGAGATGGAGAAACCTGGGAAGTTAGAAAAAGCTTGTTCTAGGTTATATCAAGACTTGAGGAACCCCAAACAGTCAGAGAGTGGCAGGGCAACCCCTGATCACAATGTTATGCCCTCTGTACTAGGGGCCTCAAGTCAAATTACCCCCCTGTATGCGCAAGGCACTGCTCGCTTCATGTCCACAGGTTCACATGATCCAGAAACATGAGGAAGGCAGACTCCAATAGGCCTAGCATGATTGATTCACCAGGTCAGCGTCCATCAGAGATTGATGGACAGGCATTCCTGTTCAGTTTCAAAAATATTATGGCTGATGTATCCGACCAGGAAGACTCCTATGATGAGAGAATCAGAGAGCTAAACTTGCAGAAACATCAGCTACAAACTAACCACTTGGTTGGCGTTGCAGAGAAAAAGGAATCTGAGTTGATGCCCCAAAAGTGTATTTTGATCATCTCCACATAATCAGGTAGGTTGGGGGAGTTCTACACCAGTGGTGGAAGAAGGAAGGAGTCAGATGATTAATCTCCTGTGCAGAAAAGGGAGTCCAAGGGAAGTGACCCAGAGCCCAAAGTACAACAGGGGTGAAGATACTAGGCCCCATCATTCTGGGAGAGACTCCCAAGCTCAAAGAATTAGGGAGCGCCTATAGGATAGGAATGGGACCTCAAATAGCAGCAGAGGGCAAATGGACTCAGGTGCAGCAGGAAAAGAAGGCTGCCACACCCAAGAGAACTCTGGTGAAAGACCCCATTAGATAGATAAAAGCTATTAGAAGTTTCAAGACCCTATACCATAAAATGACAATTATTCTATATGCGAGCATCTGGAGCTATATGACCAGATGATGACATCTTTTGACTTTAAAAATTATTAGAACTCTATAGAATTTGCCAAATGAACGTTCTCCCCAGAGTACTCCAGCTTCTTTGCTGGGCTGGAAGATCAAAACCATTCAAGGTGGTCTACCTACAAGGCAACCATCTTGAAGCACTTCTCCATGCACAGGAACCCCCAGGGGGCTCACAAGGCGGCCTACAACCTGCAGTGTGGAGAGGATTAGGCCCCAAGAGAATTTGTTCAGGAATTAAAATGGGCATTCACACAAACGACTAGATTTGGTGCGCACGAATAGTAGGGAATTTATAAATACCTATTTTCATGCACTCCTGAAATACATCATGATGCAGTTGGTAAGGGACTTCCATGATGAAAGTACCCTGGACCATGGACTGGGTAATAGAGCAAGCTACCCGGATCTATATGGTCCAAAAACCCTTAGAAAACAAGAATCGGCCAAAAAAAACCCAAACAAACCAACACTCCTCTGCTGCTAAGGTGGCAGATGTGAAGGTTACCCCCATTTTGGACCTGGAAATGTGGGGGCTTAAAAATACACCTTCCCATAACCAACCAAATCAGAGGCATAGAAGACCCTCTGACCAGTCACTAACAGGTGGTAGTCAGGCAGGGTTCCCCACAAATGTGCCCCCAACTCTGCCAATTACATCAACCCTACCTTTACTCCTGCTGTTGTTCCCTGCTCCCAACACACCCCTCACTCTCTTGACAGTTGGGACTACCTTAATTCCTCTTTCCCAGTGAATACTGTTAAAACGCTCCCTGTACCTCAAATTTGACTTTTGCTTTACAGATTCTGCCATATTGGAGTGGAACAGTGCACGTGAGGATGCTCTGCTGCTGGTGCACTATCCCGAAACCAGGGCGACCCTTGTGCCGCTCGGGTATAGCTTCCCTACTAACCATTCCTGTTTGTTATTTTATACCTATGTTGTGTTCTGTACTGATATCCGCAGTTCTACTCTAAATCCACTGGTAAGAGCAAGCCTCTATATCTTTATACCTCATATTCCCTGTGTGCCTAGACTAGAGCCTAAATCTCCTTCCTGTTCTTAAGGTAATTTCCAGTCTTTATCACTGAAATAAGGAAGACTGCTAAGTTATTCCGAGTAGATAGAGGCGGTTCGGGGAAATGGGTTTTTGCCTGAGCTCATACTCACCTCTTGTCCTTTTCTTTGCAGCTGGGTCTGTGGCGGTGCATTCTCCCCGCTCTTTTGGGTGATCGGTCCACTTGTTTGGTACAACCTCCAGCAAGTGGTGATATCATAAAAAAGAGCTCTTATCCCTCACAGAGAGTAGACTCGGGTGGAGGATCCAACCCGAGTTCTTCAAGCAAATATCCAACCTCACACTCCTGGTCTCCTGTCTCACATACTCTCCCGACCAAGGAATAACAAAGAGGGTGGGTAGGAGAAACAAAGAGACAAAGAAAACCCATTTTGTGGAGGAAGTCAGTGTCCTCCAGTTTGAAGGGGAAGAATCCTTGGAGGATCCTGGGAAGAAAGTCTTCTCTTTCAAGGATGGGGGAATTCCCCCAAAAGAAAAATGGGTCCCAAAAGACCATACATCAGACTGGGTACATATGGGGACTGACTCAGAATCACCCATCCCTGAACCTCAGAAATGTCATCCTGAGAACTTAACAATGACCGAGGGATACTCCCCACAAACTGATTTGAGTGACTCTCTCCAGGAAGGGGGGGGGAGGGAGCAGCACAGAATCAAGGGAAAAAGGGGATTTCAAAATCCCACCTATCTCAGGTTGCCAAATTTTATTTACAGATTCCTGAATTCCGACACAGAAAACTGTCCAAGATCCCCCAGTGTCAGAGTCCAAACTAAATAAACTAATTGCCCAGCTTGCACAAGATGCCCATTTCCTTTGCCCCTTGGAGGAGAAAGAAGGTAGGTTTTATGCCCATGTCCGGGAACGAGGGCAATGTGCATTTTTAGCACTGGTGGAAACCAGCACCCAAGCCACTCTTCTATATAAAAGGGCCTTTGAGCAGCTTAATTCTGGAAGGGGGGATAGACACCGAATTCCTCTCACCCCTCTTCCTGGACAACTCCAGAACTTCGATGGGAATGAAATTCCTGTCGAAGGGACTGCGGATCTGGAGATAAAAATTGGGCAACACAAGGTGAAGCACCCGGTTATAGTCGTGACTTCAGAGGGGACTCCCTGTCTATTGGGGAATGACCTCCTTCAGAGGTTGTCTTCACTAATAGACTGTATGAACAAGGTCTTCTGGACTCAGGCTAACCGGCAAATAAAATTAAAACAGAGCACCAACTATGTCAGTCTAAATGGCACATGCCACATGGTTGAAAAGCGATCTGACCAAATTGAGTTCCATTTTCAGAACAATCAAGTACCTGACATTACTTTAATTGCTGTAGGACAACAAACTGGTGAAGGGAACTGCTCTCCATTCCTGAAAATCAACCTCCCTTCCACTTTCAAGTGCCATTCCACACTGGAAGGAAATACCTTGAAAGGTTATACTGATCCACAATTTGAAAATCCAAGTCACATGATAACAAGTGATAAAAAACCAGCTCAAAGCTTGGCTGATATTCAGAAAATGGTGAACAGTTGTTCCTCCCAATTAAGTTAAATGAGGGGAAGGAGCCTGTTATCGCCAGAGTATTCCTGAATAATGAAAACAGCTTCATCAGAGAAGCTTTGTTCAGGAAACTCCCAAAAGATCTAACCATTCCCACATTTGAATTGGTTGATAAGTGGGAAATGGGCCTGGAAACTCACAATTCCAAACATCTCTTGCCTAGCAGGTGTATGCTAAAAATATCCATAGGTGATAAAAGTAACTGCCTTTCCTACCTGAAACATTATGTCCAGGTGAACACCCTCATCAGAGATCTCTCCGCGCAGCTCTAGGAGACCGCTGCGATCACAAAAACCGAGGTCTTCCCGGGCTTCAGACAGATGTTTGAAAAAGGGCCGTCCTCGCTGATACCTGTGAGAATGAGGAACAAAAGCAAAAGTTGAAGCAGCTGTTTTTAGATTTTCAAGAAATATTTGCTGTGGACTCATACGACTGTGGTCGCACCGAGATGCATTCTACCTCAATTCTGATGGACCCTGGATTGACTCCCATATTCGTGAGACAATATTGATTGCCTCTCACGTCTATGGAGTCCTTACAGTAATCATAAAAATCCTAGAGTCCTCTGGGATGATTTGTCCAGTCCACAGTACCTTTAATAATCCGGTACTGGGGATTCTAAAACCAAATGGCCAATGGAGATTATGCGCAGACCTTAGGGAGCTAAAGAAATGATCCACATGTGCCGATGGCCTCTTCCCTACATTGACCAGGGATTGGCCAAGAGAAACCTCTCCCAAGCACCTTGTCTAGCTTACCCCATCAAAAACAAGGAGTTCTTCTTGGAGACGGGGTTCTCGAATACATGCTTAACAACAGTATTATATCAAAAGCATAACAAAGTCAATAAAGTAATCTCCTATGTGAGTAAGACTTTATCCTCTGTGGAGCAAAAATTCACTGATTGTGAGAAGGCACTCCTGGCAACATTGTGGGCATTGAAAAATTACCGCCCATTCATCCAGGAGGAGCAAATCATCGTCGAGACTCCTCACCAGCCTTTGCAATGCCTCCAAAGCAACCAAATCTGGGCAGGGAATGTGAGTAATTCCAGAATTACTTCCTGGATTCTGTTCATGCAAGGCTTTCCTATGGAGGTGAGATATATCTAAAACAAGAAGATTTCCCTTGTGCAAAGATTTGGCTGACTTGCATGATTGTGCCAGAGAAAACTGTCTCGAGGACGAAAGTCTCAAAACCCAAGACAACATGGAGGAGTACCTGAATTCTATGAAGAAGACACGTGCAAGGGGATGCCCACAGTTTATGTGGATGGGTGCTCCTACCATGTTGACAATGGGGAAAAGGAACTGGCAGCCAGCGTTGGGAATGCCTGGGTGAATGATGCCCCGGAACCCTGCATGTCCGAAACGGGTACGTGGAGCACCTGATTAATTGGAAAACCAGAGGCATGCTGTGTGCAAACAATAAACCACTCAAGCATTGCAAACTAATACAAAACATTGATGATCTGATCACCTCTAATGGGATGACCACATATTTGAAAGAGATTAATGGTCATTCCAGAATAGAGGGACCAGACAAAACTGCAAATAACCTGGCTGATCAGTTGGCCAAAACCAGAGCTATCCAGGGGAACTCCTTGAGATATAGTCCCTGTTGGGTGAAATCCAGGTCATTGCCGTCACCAGGTCCCAAACACTTGCCCACAATGAACTCTCAACTGCCCAGTGGAGTAAGGAGACCCTAGATGCTGATTTGATCACAGCACAAAAAGGGGATCCGATTATTGGGAAATTTTACCAACACATTGAAGACCCTGTGAACTTTCCTCTGACGGAAACCGATTAGATTGGGAAGGAGGATCTCCGGGTGTTGATGAAGTTTCCCAAAATGTTCTGAATCCAAGATGTTTTGTTGGTAAGGAGATCCATCTGTAGATGTGAATAGTGGGTGGTACCTAACTCATTCCAAAGCCTGATGCTAAGTCACAAACCATGACGTGGACACAGCCAGTCATCGGGGGTTTCATACTGCTTTAGAAATCTTGCGGGAGGTCGTGTACTGGTCACTGATGGGGCAGGACCTTGACCAATATTTGGAGAGGTGTCTTGTGTGTGCACAATTATGGCCAAGTTCACTCACACACTGAGCCCCCCTCCAGAAGAGGGGGATTACACTGCCTTGGTCAGATTTACAAGTAGATTTCATCGGGCCTGTGATTCGCTCTTCTAGGTGCTACAAGTCCATGTTAACAGTAACATGTTTGTTTACCAAATGGATGGAAGTCTCCTGGCCCCAAATTGCAAGACAGAAACAGCAGCTGCCCTGATGATCAACCAGATCTTCTCGCATTTCTTTCTTCCCCAAAGGATTGAGTCAGACCGAGGAAGTCACTTAACCAGCAAAGTGATGACAAAGATGTGGGAGATACTTGGGGTGACGAGAAAACTCCTTATTGCATACCACCTATCCTCTAGTGGGGGAGTTGAGAGGTAAAATAAAACCGTTGTGAACATTCTTAAGAAGTTTGTGGTGGACTCTGGGCCTAGCTGGGACATCCGATTACCTCTTGACCTAATAACCATCAGATCTACACCATCCTCTGTGACCAAAATTTCTCCATTTGAGCTAATGACTGGATGAAAAATGGTGCTACCCAAGCATCTGCTCTGTAGAACACAAGAGCAGACACTGATTAACGTGTCCACAAGACATAAATATGTTGAGAATCTAAGAAAACACCTTCAGCATGCTTTTGCGTACACTCAGCAGAATCTGGAGAAATCGACAGAGGGGATGAAAACCCACTACGCTTGAAAGACCACTAAAAAAGAATACCAAGTAGGAGGCAGTGTCTACTTGTACAATTTTCAGAGGAACCAGACCAAGGAGTGGAAATTCCTCCCCTCCTGGCGCGGTCCCTTTGAAATTGTGGACAAAATTTCACCTGTCACCTATAAGATCCCCAAAGGAGAACTGTCCGAAGAAAAATGGGTCCACATCAATCAGTTAAAAATCTGTCACCCCAGACACACTTTGCAGCTTATTGGTGAGCCAAAGGTAAATCAAGCAGTTGAATCATCGGAAGGATAAGAAGAAAGAAAACAAAGCAAAGGGAAGTATTTAGATGCATAGGTATATCTATATAACGGGGAGTATTTTATTTGGTGTTATTGTAAAAATGAGAAAGGATGTGGTAAAAGTCACGTTATTGGGCCTCATTACACGGTAGGCGGTAGCCATGGTGCTATTAGCGCCATGGCTACCCCCTTACCGCATTCCGGGTCGGTGTTCCCGGAATGGGGACTTACCAGGTCATTCCGACCTTGGCAGGACCGGTAAGTCCCCATTCCGGGAACCATTCCCCATTCCCATTTGAGCACCCATAGGGCTCAATGGGAATGGGGAAGGAGCTAATAACGGGTCCGCTATTAGCAGGCTCGTTATTAGCTCTGAAGTCCCTCAACGGGTCCCTTCCTTAACGCCTGGTAAAACCAGGCGTTAAGGAAGGGACCCGCTAAGGGACCTCGTAGTAGGGTGGTAAGGGATTACCGGCACCGGTGCCCTTACCGGTGCCAGTAATCCCTTACCGCATACCGTGTAATGAGGCCCATTGTCCTTGTTCTGTTGAGTAATTTACATGGTGTGATTGTAAAAAAATGAGAGAGATTCATATCTTGACAATTGTAAACGGTAATCATGGTTCCACTGTTGTAAAGCTTCCGGAACAATGTCAGTAAAATATACTAACTCATGCTTTTTATCTATCTTCTATTAGATAATTAACCTCATTACCTCCTAGCCTTGCGAGGATCACTCCAGGGACCTGGAAGGGACGGAAGAAAAAGGGTGACGCCTCATACCCTCCAACCCTAAAACGGAAGGGGACCCTGGAGTGCTGCTCCCTGATGAAGGAAAATTCCGCAGAATGAACCACACTCTGCCCTACTCTCCCTCAACAAAAAGTCATGGAAGAGCAGGGGGAATCTGTGGGCTACATTTAAGGCCCTAAGCAGAACTCCCATCCAACCAAGAAACCTCTCCTACACTCCCCCTCCCTCTCCCTCTCCTATTCCCTCTGAGTCTGTGCTAGCTGACCCCCCTTAACCGCCTCCCCGCCATCCTTGTCGTCCTTTCCTCTTTTCTCCCCTGATGAGGTCGCTGACAAATCTGATCTATGAAAGCCTCATCAAAACAGGTTCATGCCTGTCCCTCTGAAACCATTGAGGATCACATTGACACCATCGCTCCGGCCCTTGCCGATTTTTGCAACCACTTCTTTGCCTCAGGATCCTTCCCCTCCCCTCTGAAGCACTCCCTTCACCATCCTCTTCTCAAGAAACCCACAGCCAATCATTTCTGTCCTGCTAACTATCGCCCAATCTCCACTGCTCCCTTTCTGGGCAAACTCCTGGAAAAGCTGGCCATCGCTCAGCTTAACCTTCATTCTGATTCTGTTGGCTGTCTCCATGACCATCAGTCTGGCTTCAGAGCTGCCAGAAGCATGGAAACTGCTCTCCTGAACATCCGTGAAGATCTGCTCTCCAACCTTGACTCGAAGGTTCCCTCTGACCTCATCCTACTCGATCTCTCTTCTGCCTTTGACGCATTCAACCACACCATCCTGCTTAACCATCTCTGTGATAACCTGGGTATCACTGATCAGGCTCTGGCCTGGCTAACCTCTTTCCACTCTGATCGACCCTTCCAGGTCCAACTAGGGTCCTTCCTATTATCTATCTTCCTCTCTACCTGTGGTGTTTCCCAAGGTCTAACCTCTCGCTGTGGCTTTGTAACCAATACCAGCCAACTCTCGCCCACTGCATTGCCATTTTCTGCTCAAATGTCCAGTACTATGGTAATGACACTCAAGTCATTTTCAGGCTGCCCTCGGCCACCTCCTCTCCCTCTCTCATCTCTGATTGCCTTACTGCCATTCAATATTGGTGTGCCGCCAATGATCTTTGTCTGAATGCCAGCAAGCCAGAGATCGTTCTCATTGGCACACCTTCACCATCCTTTCCCCTCACTCTCTGGCCAGCCTCCCTTGGCCTTCCTCCTACCCCCACCTGCATGGCTAAGAACCTCGGGGTCATCTTTGACTCCACACTTTCATTCTCTGCTCACATATCTGAGGTCTCTAAAAAGTCAAACTTCCTACTGCACCTCCTCAGAGGTACTCTGCCTATCCTCTCCTTCCACCAGAAGGTCACTGTCTCCCAAGCTCTGGTTCTCTGAAGGTTGAACTATTGTAACAGCCTCTTTCTAAACTACCTGCCTCTACTCTCCGCCCTCTGCAACAAATCCAGAGCAGGACTGCGAGACTTGTCCTTTGCCTCAAGCCCTGGGATCGTATCTCTCCAGCTCTGAAATCTCTCCATTGGCTCCCAGTGGATGCAAGGATTACATTCAAAACCCTCTGCATTGTCCACAAGGCTTACTGGGGCCTCGGTCCAAAATATCTTCAGCTATCCCCCTGCAAATTCCTCCCCACGTAAGCTCTTCGCTCCTCTACCTCTAACTCCCTCAGGGTCAGTCGTTTTTCAAAGAAATGAGCAGGGGGTAGATCTTTGTCTTCGGCTGGGGCCTCCCTCTGGAATAGCCTCCCTGCCACTCTAAAATGTGAGGAGAACCATCTCCGGTTCCGCAAGCACCTTAAGATTCTCCTCTTTGCTTCTGCCTTCACTCCCATTCTCCCCTGCTGATCTGTTCTCTTGGCACTGTGCACCTGCCCATGCTCTGTCCCCTGGGCTCAGGTACCTGCTCACCCTGCCACCATCCTGCACTGCCTCCTGGCCCCCCCTCGCACTGGGGTCTGTATCTGTACCCATACAGTGCGCCAGCCCCCATTTTTTGTTTTTTCTGCACATATCAGACTTACCCAGTCTGCTGCCGTAAACACAGCACTTGCCACTTGCTGGCTGCACTATCACTGTTTATTGCCTCAATTATCTATTTATTTTTATTGATTATCATGTATCTGTTTCTCCTCTGCCCCACGCTCTCCACTCTCCCTCTTCCATGCACTTTCCCCTTTCCCTTTCCCATGCACTTGCACATTCTCAATGTCACTGGGCCTAGTAAGATTGTTGTTGTGTTCTGCACTGTTCCCCTCCCTTGCCTTGTCATGCTCTGAAACACATGTGTATGAGCGTAATGCAAATAAAATATCATATCATAACCAAAAACCACATTTAAACAATGCCACAACAACGGCTGTGCTTTTGTCTACTTGGCACATGTGTGGCAAGCTTTCAACACTGCCAACAAAAGACTGGCTATGCATTTGCTTTATTTCATTTGAATCATGAGAAAATTACCTGCATTCAGAATGGCTCTACATTTGCTGTCCTGCCCTCTGATGACAAAAGCTGCACACAGCATTCACGACGGCATTGCAATTTGTTCTTTCTTTCATTTTAAACACCACAAAGTCGTGCGCTCCATAGAAACAGAGTCCTGTGTGCTTATTTCGTCTGATTGCCAAAAAGTGAGGAAATACACCTCAAGAACAGCATTGTTTTATGGATAAAGTACTTGAAGAGCACATAATTCTGTTTTGCACTCAACATGGCTTTTGTTTCCTTTTAAAGTGAACCATTGTGCTCAAATTACAGCAAAAGAAAGAAATAGCGCGTCCCTCTCTCTTTTCCCACGTCAATATCAAAGAAATTCTTTGCAGTATCCTTTCGTGTCCATGAACCCACGGTATATGCAAAAGCCCTACCAAAGATTAATTGAAACATAATCCCGCAGGTTGCAGAACCGCATTTGCAACTTGAAAGGAAAAGCCTGCACAAGTGTGAATCTGTTCTTTAAAATAAGAAAAAATGGCATTTCAAAGTAAAATGTCAAATGACAGGTGTTGCTCGCACAGAAATATTATTGTATGTGTGGGTGGGGGTTTGGCCATACAATTTACATTATATCATCCCCACAAGAATTGGATTCCTTGGAAAAGACTCAGAAACCAGTAAAACTGTTTTTCTGGTGCAGCCACTGAATTCAAGGGCCAGCCCTTACTCCAACATTGGGAAAGGTTGCATCCAGAAGTTAACCGGCCCACAAGTACACATGAAAAGGTCAAAACGTGTGGGGATTCATGGCCCGCTAGACTAGCTGGCAGCCCTACAATAATGAACAGAGGAAGCCAGTAGGGCTGGTGCATAACCGAGAGGTGCGATTTTCTTCAGCACCCACTCTGAAGGGGGAACTGTCAAAACTTAAAGGGCATCATAAAAGTTCTTTGTTTCAAGCAAAGCCTGGCAGAGACAGTTTGCTGTGGGGGTTTGCAGCACGCCTACACAGGTGAGAAATCCACCCCATTGACAGTAAAGGACATCTGTATTTTACGCCATTTTTCCTAGCACCCTTAATAGGTAGTAATTTTGCAGTATGACAGTTTTTCATGTGATTTTTAGACAAACAAACATTTTTCTTGCACTTGGTGAACTGAGATGGCCATGAAAGACACATTTTGGGGTGAATTATAAATGGCACAATTATGAAAAGAGGTGGAAAGATGCAAGATTTTACTGGGAATATGTGTGGCCATTGGCAGAATTTTTAATATTATGCACAAGTAATAATAAAAAAAAAAAAAAAAAAAAAAAAAAATATTATGCATTTCATAAAAATGGCAAAAATGTGCCAAAGGGTGATGCAACCCCGCGCTGAGTCGGCAATCAGATTGTCCAATTCCCTATGACCTATTGAATCTGCATATCTACTTCTAATGGCAGTGGCTAGTATACATTTGAAGTTTTGATTGATAACTCATTTTTGGTAAAAAGTAGCTTTGAGAGACAAAGAAAGGTCATAAATGCATACACACACATGGGGGGCCATTCCGAGGTTGGAGGTAAGGTAAAAACGATGCCGGTAATGGATTACCGGCATCACTTACCGCTACGGGCTATTCTGACCAACCAGACCATCCAGGGGTGCGCACGCGCGACACAACATGCCGGCATTACCGGCATGCCGTAAACCGGAGCTGATCACAAGCCATACGGACATGCAAATAATGGCCTACTGAAGCCCGAAAAGGACCTTACCGGCATGGAGTAAATACCGGCATCTCCGAGAAGGTGTTAAGAATCCTGAGCAGTGTTATCAAGAGCCACAGGTGCACACAATCAGCACAGGTGGAGGCAATGGAGTCTGCCACAGCACAAAAGGAGCACACCCACACACCACACCCCCTCCCACACCAAGATGATACCAATAGTATTAGCATTACTGGAGCTGGAGGTCCTGCTTGCAAGGCAGCAACAACAACAACAACAACCAAAGCCCCCACCACAGAGGAGACACAGGAGGAGAAGGAGGGTGAGGCAGGCCCAGCATGCCCCACCAGTGCAGCCACCGTTACCACGCCAGCAGCCACCAATCCCTCGCATCAGAGCCACCCCTTCAACCTAACACCAGAGCAGATCCACACCCTGTATCGGCTTGACCGTGACACCATCACCACCAAAGTGGACCTGATACATGACGACATAGTGAGCCTCATTGAAATATGCACCGCAATCCCCCCTCTACTGAAGGTAGTGTCTGTGCTCCACTTCCTTGCCACAGGCACCTACCAGCACACAGTGGGGCACATGCATGGCATATCACGACCCTTATTTTCCCAGATACTGAACCAAGTGCTGGATGCCCTCCTCAAGCACACAAGGGACTACATATTCCTATCACGGACTCCCCAGGAGATATTCGATACAAAAGTTGCCTTCCATGCACTGGCAGGCATGCCAAATTGTATAGGTGCCCTCGACTGAACCCACGTGGAGTTGGTGCTCCCGCATGCCATGGAGGTGGCATATCGCAACCGCAAGCAATACCACTCCATCAATGTGCAGATGGTATGCAACGCCAGCAAGATCATCACACATTGCTGTGCCCGATATCCAGGATCAACTCATGACTCTTTGGTCCTTTCGGAACTCCACGCTACCACGCTATATGGATCCACATGCTGGACGACGTGCCTGGCTGCTTGGTGAGTTGCCTGACTGGGCCATGGCAGTGCATCCGCGTTGTGAGGTGGGTGGCTTTATACCCCAACTGGTTGGGAAGGTGGGGAGATGTATACCCTACCTGGGTGGGAAGGGGGGGAGATGCATACTCCACCTGGGTGGGAAGGGGGGGAGATGCATACCCCACCTGGTTGGGAAGGGCAGGGAGATGCATACCCCACCTGGGTGGAAATGTTGACGCCAGTGCACAATGTGCACCTCACTGAACACTGTGCCCCAAAGCAAGTGAAACGGCACATGACTACCAAATCCCACAGTGATGAAGTAAGGCTGACAGCCAACACTACATGACTAGCAGGTAACCAGGCTACATCCCACAACACATGCACCACTCTTCGGCGGCCCTCACACTCTGTATGGGCATCCTGCATTAGGCACTGCATATGCACTATGTGGTTGCCTCCAGCATTTCACCACACAGGACAGTCATCCCTGGGAGTGCATTGAAGTGAGCCTAACAGGGATACCACAGCGTGTCACTGGTTCCGCACACCCATAGTAGTGCTGCAAGTCACCATAGTACTGATCAGTGCAGAATGACGAATATGCTAGTGACTACAGCCAACACTCCCCACTACCAAATCTCACAGAACACAACACATCAATGATTTTACTCCAACACTGCTGCATGCATATACGGTGAACGTGCAACAAGCTGTCAGTGCACACCATAACCCATCTTGAAGATGCTACCCCCTCCATCATTCCATTGCACAGAACACATAGCGGGGCCAGAAATGGGGTCAATGCACCCAGGGACATGTGTGTATGGGCAGAAATCACCTGCTGCCATGTAAGACCAGTACAGTTGTCCGCCATGAATGTACGGACACTTAGCTTCATTCCCCTCTCTTGAAGGTGATGGTGGCTGTCCCTTGAAGCCGTGGCTCATGACCCCTGTCCGAAACCCACAGAACAGGCACAAGGAGGACTACAACCGGACCGATTCCCGTACACGTGTGGTGATTGAGCAGGCCTTTGGCCTGTTGAAGGCACAATTACGTTGCCTCAGCCGGTCGGGTGGGGCACTCATCTACAGCCATGAGAAGGTGTCCAAGATCACCATGGCATGTGTAATGATGCACAATATGTGCATCCGTTGGACCGTGCCCCTGCCCCCTGACATGGAACTGCTACCACCAGATGATGAAGAAGGGGAGGAGGAGGAAGAAGTGGCAGGACAGCATCACGGTGCCGATGCACAGGAGGGACGTGCCGTGCGGCTATCATTGATTGGACAATATTCCTGACACACAAGTCAGCAGAGGGTGTGAGGATGTCTGGACATCGGGAACTGGGTGTGGGGATACATGTACACTATGCACTGTGCAATATTAAATGACACATGCGCAATGATGAATGTCCACTCTGTTTTTTTTTTAGATGAACAACCGGTGTATTTAAAGTGAACATTTCAACGTGATGAACAAACCCTCCACCACCCTCACTCCCCTCCCACCACAACTCCCAAACACACCCTCACCCCCTTCCCCTCCCACCACAACTCCCAAACACACCCTCACACCCCTCCCCCTCCCACCACAACTCCCAAACACACCGGCACCCCCTCCTCCTCCCAGCACAACTCCCAAACACACCCTCACCCCCTCCCCCTCCAACCACAACAACCCCACACTAGCCCCATAGGGTTCACACAGCCCACATGTGGGTTCACACAGCCCACATGTGGATGGCAGTATTGTCATTGTGCGCTCCCAGAGCCAGGGGGAGGCATGTTCTGGTGGCACATCGTACGGAGCGACCGACGGAGCGGGCTGGTCTGGGTTGAGTTGCTAGTTGAGGGGGTGTCCTCATGCTGGGGCTGTTGTGCAGGATGTGCAGACTCCAGAGCATCTGCTATCCGGCCAAAGACCTCACAGAGCCGGTTGGTGCTGTCTGTTATGACCTGGCCCAGTGCCCTCAGTTCATCCCGCCACTTCTCCCTGGCCTGTCGATTGTCCTGCATGAAGTCAGTGATCAGGCCTGTGAGCTGTTCAGCCTGCTGTGCATCTACGGCTGAAGTTGTGGCAATGCTGGGGATCGGGCTCACATGTGTTTCCGGCACTTCCCCAAGGGAACGGGCCACAGGACTGGCATGTCCCTGTGTTGCTCCTTGGCATGATAGCTCAGGTGTGTCGGTCTCACTGAGTCACTATAGGAGACCTGGGGGGTTTGAGTGGGCATCAGGGGTGTGGACGACTTCAAATGTGTCCTCCTCAGTTGCTCCACAGATGGAATTGGGGCTGTCGGCAACATCAAGGGGTGCCGTGGCTGCCACCTCCCCAGCCACACTTGACTCCTCAGACCGCGGCGTAGGGCATGTGTCTGCCGCCCGTGCAGGTTGGGGTCGGGGTGGTGCACCCTCCATGGGCCTTGTTGGAGCCGGTGATGTGCCTTCAGGTGTTCTCTTTCTCGCAAGGAGACGGCAGCCCCTGCCTTGGCCCCTGGAGGTGCTGGGCCGGTTGCTCTTCTGCTCCTCGCTGTCATGCTCACTGCCTGTGGGGGTGGAAGAGAGGGGCGGCATGAGTGATGATTTGAGAGCCATCATTTGTACATGGTTGCAATAGCACATTCAGATATTTGTGGGTTATCGGCATTTGGGTGGGGAACGGCACATAATTCAATACTAGGGTGGTAAATGCATGCATATGTCTGTGTCACTCATGTTGGCCGGGTACTGTGCTGGCTCACATGCACACTGTTTACATCAAATGCCCTGTGTGCCTCATGGAATGGGCCACTTTGTGTGGTATGTGTCATATAGGTTACAGCCTCGCACCTGGCACTAGCCTGGGTCTCACTTGCTTCAGCATGATCTGCAGGGGGGTTGTGGCCAACCATGCCGTGACTCCTTGTCCAGACCTTAGCAGTGACTTTCATAACATTGGCGTTGGCAGTATTGACTTTGGACACTCACCTCCATCAGCGGATGACATTGCCCAGCACTCCATTTATCCAACCCCTTCGATTGATTTGGGGCCTATCACGGCTGCACATGTCTCCTCCCACGGCATTAGTTTAATGGGCGAACCTGGGCCTCCTCCAGTCTCCAAGGCCTGGCTTCTATTAGCAGAGAGGTTGCTCCGCACCCTTATCCGCAGGTCGGCCCACCTTTTTCTGCAATCCTTAGTGGTGCGGGGGGTGTTGCCCACAGCGCTCACCTTCTGCGCCACTAGAGCCCAGATATCTTTTTTTTATCACTGCCACCCTCCGCATGTCGTTGCTGAAAACAGTGTCAGCATGCTCGTGGAGGGTATCCACTAGCATTTGGAGTTCGTCAGGGCTGAACCGCTCCTTTTGGAGGTGGGCAGCTCCCTTTTTTGGTGCTTTGGGCATTCCTCATTGGTGTTGGTATCTTTCCGGTATATCGAAAGTGTGCCAGGGGTCCTGTCTGGTGAGGATGGCAATGGATTGTGTTTTTAAAGATGGCCGCTGTGCTCCTTCCAGTTCCTGTGCGATGACGCAGTTTCCGGTTCCCCATTTTAACGGTGACCGTAAATAACGGTGACCGCTATTCATGGTCACCGCTAATGTCGCGTTGATCTAAGGCGGTAGTGTTCGCTACGGTGCGGTTCATGCCGGTAGGGGGTTTCTCTGCCATTTTTGCAGCATGCCACTACGTTCATTACCGGCATGGCACAAAGCTTGTGCCCGCGAACTCGTAATAGTGCGCTTTTAGCAGTTTATTGCCAACTCTGACACGCTATTTGCGCCATTCCGGTAATGGACGGTACTTACCTCCAAACTTAGAATGAGAGCCATGATCACATTTCCCCTGAAACAATTGGCCCAGGGGGAGGAGGGAACACTGGTAGGCTGCCCTATCCCAGGAGAGGGGTATGTCCAGAGTACTCCCCCCCCAGATTGTAAACCAATGATGTCATTTTGGCTATATAAGAGGGAGACAGGGAAACACAAGGGACAATCCACTGAAACTCTGACTTCAACATCCAGGAAAGCAGAGATACATCCATCCATTCATCCAGATACAGGCACACACAAGAATCCAGGGAGAAAGTAGGAGATGCAGCTGTTCCCATTCAAGAGAGCCCAGTGACCAGATGCGTTGCCAAGCTGTCCAGCCTCCCATCCAGCTGTCCACAGTGACCAGACCTTGCCTAGCTGTCCAGCAATTAATTCCCGTATAAAGAGATTCACGGTGAGCTGGTTGCCATTCGAAATCAACTGCCTCATGTCAAGTGCCTTTCTTTAATAATTATACCCATTCAAATATAGTCTCAACAGAACTAGTCTTTGTTTAACAGAAACCGAATTCGCCCTGGTATTGTGCTTTCCTACCAATTCTGATTTGCCTTCATCCCATAGAAAAACCTAAACTGTAATCCCAAGTAACACCTTTCTATCAGAATCCTATCTGTTATATCCCTCTGTTCCTTGTCCTGAAAACCGATTTTCGATTTTGACAGCCAAGCCTTCTCTGTGGCTGCCTGTCATCAATAGCTCTGTGTAGAAACGAATTGCCATTCTGCTCATTGTGGTTAGGTTTTATGCCCCCGTCCGGGTGCAAGGGCAATGTGCATTTTTAGCACTGGTGGACACCAGATCCCAAGCCACTGTTCTATCTAAAAGGGCCTTTGAGCAGCTTAATTCTGGAAGAGAGGGAGACACCAAATTCCTCTCACCCCTCTTCCTGGACAACTCCAGAACTTCGACGGGAATGAAATTCCTGTCGAGGGGACTGGGGATCTGGATATTAAAATTGGGCGACGCAAGGTTAAGCACTCGGTTATTGTCGTGACTCCAGAGGGGACTCCCTGTCTTTTGGGGAATGACCTCCTTCAGAGGTTGTCTCCACTAATAGACTGTGTGAACAAGGTCCTCTGGACTCAGGCTAGCCGGCCAAAAAAATTAAAACAGAGCCCCAACTATGTCAGCCTAAATGGCACATGCCACATGGTTAAACAGCGATCGGACCAAATTGATTTCCATTTTCAGAACAATCAAGTACCTGACATTACTTTGAGTGCAGTAGGACAACAAACTGCTCTCCATTCCTGAAAATCAACCTCCCTTCCAGTTCCAAGTGGCATTCCACACTGGAAGATAATACCTTGAAATGTTATACCGATCCACAATTTGAAAATCCAAGTCACATGATAAAAAGTGATGAGAAACCAGCTCAAAGATTGGCTGATATTCAGAAAATAGGTGAACAGTTGTTCCTCCCAATTCAGTTAAATGAGGGGAAGGAGCCTGTTCTCGCAAGCGTATTCCTGAATAATGGAAACAGCTTCATCAGAGAAGCGTTGTTCAGGAAACTCCCAAAAGATTTGACCATTCCCACATTTGAATTGGTTAATAAGTGGGAAATGGGCCTGGAAACTCCCAATTCCAAACATCTCTTGTCTGGCAGGTCTATGCTAAAAATGTCCATAGGTGATAAAAGTAACCGCCTCTCCTACCTGAAACATTATGTCCAGGTGAACACCCTCATCAGAGATCTCTCCACGCAGCTGGAGGAGACCGCTGAGATCACAAAACCCGAGGTCTTCCCAGGCTTCAGACAGATGTTTGAAGAAAGGGCCATCCTCGCTGATACCTGTGAGACTGAGGAACAAAAGCAAAAGTTGAAGCAGCTGTTTTTAGAATTTCAAGAAATATTTGCTGTGGACTCATACGACTGTGGTCGCACCGAGATACATTCTACCTCAATTCCGATGGACCCTGGGACAACTCCCATATTCGTGAGGCAACATTGATTGCCTCTCACGTCTATGGAGTCCCTTACAGTAATCATAAAAATCCTAGAGTCCTGTGGGATAATTTATCTAGTCCACAGTACCTTTAATAATCCGGTACTGGGGATTCTAAAACCAAATGGCCAATGGAGATTATGCGCAGACATAAGGGAGCTGAACAAATGATCCCCATGTCCCGATGGCCTCTTCCCTACATTGACCAGGGATTGGCCCAGATCCAGGGGTCAAAGGTGTATACTGCCATTGACCTGACCAAGGGATACTGGACAATACCGGTAAGTAGGGAGGACCAGTACAAGCTGACCTACACCTTTGGAGGGCAGCAGTACCCATGGACCCAAACTCCCTTTGGATACATAAACTCCGGCAATTAATTTAACATCTTTCTACATAAGGCCATGCCCGACTTTGCTGAAAGGGGTAACCTAGCCTGTGTGGATAATGTCCTAATTAAAAGCTCAAATGTGGAGTAACACATAGCGGAAATCTGCTATGTTCTGACCCAGTTGAATGTTCCTGGAGCAAAACTGTCCTTTCAGAAGGCACATTGGTGTAGAACCCGTGTAAACTTCTTGGAACATGAAATCACCCTTGAGGGGCTCTGTCCCCAGGTGAAGAAAGTGGAAGCACTACTAAAGGTAAAGACTCCAAAACTCTGCATGATCTAAGGCGCCTTCTTGGACTGACTAATTACAGTAGGATGTTCATTGAGGATCACGCAGAGGTCACCAGACCTCTGGTCCATTTGTAAAAGGGGGGGTCAAAAGGGAGTGGGGCCCACAACAAGCCCAGGCAGTGAAACAACTCAAGAGAAACCTCTCCCAAGCACCTTGTCTAGCTTACCCCATCAAAAGCAAAGAGTTCCTGGAGACGGGGGTTCTCGAATACATGCTTAACAGCAGTATTATATCAAAAGCATGACAAGGTCAATAAAGTCATCTCCTATGTGAGTAAAACTTTATCCTCTTTGGAGCAAAAATTCACTGATTGTGAGAAGGCACTCCTGGCAACAGTGTGGGCATTGAAAAATTACCACCCATTCATCCAGGATGAGCACATCATCGTCGGACTCCTCACCAGTCTTTGCAATGCTTCCAAAGCAACCGAATCCAGGCAGGAAATGTGAGTAATTCCAGAATTACTTCCTGGATTCTGTTCATGCAAGGTTTTCCTATCGAGGTCAGATATGTCTAAAACAAGAAGATTCACCTTGCGCAAAGGTTTGGCTGACTTGCATGATTGTGCCAGAGAAAACTGTCTCGAGGACGAAAGTCTCAAAACCCAAGACAACATGGAAGCGTACCTGAATTCACCCGCACAAAGTCTATGAAGAAGACACGTGCAAGGGGATGCCCACAGTTTATGTTGACGGGTGCTCCTACCATGTTGACAATGGGGAAACGAACTGGCCGCCTGCGTTGGGAATGCCTGGGTGAATGATGCCCTGGATCCCTCCACTGGGTACAAAATCGGTCCCCGCAGTAGTCAGGTGGCGGAGTTAATGGCAGTTCATCAGAGCATCCTCACTGCCGTGCAGCACCGACTCCACAAACTGGCCATACTCACTGATTCAGATTATGGGCCTCATCACGAGTCTGGTTGTAATCCTTAAAAGCGGCAGTAGCGCTATTTCCGCCGCATTCAAGGGTCCGCCAGATGATGACCTTGGCGGATTTCCCCCCAGCTCTGAGCTGGGGGGAAATCTTCAGCAAAGTAGCTGATTTTTGGCACTATGACCGCCAGTGGGAAATCTGCCGGCGGTAATAGTACAAATTTTCCCCATTGGGCCCAATGAGGAATGAGGAATTCCTAAATGGGCCCAATGGGGAATGGGCACTCACCGTTCCGCCAAACCCGTGATCCGGCGCTAAAAGCGCTGGGGGGTTTGGCGGTAGGGCTAATAGCACCAGCAGTAATAGCGCCGGCGTTACCGCCCAACTCGTGATGAGGCCCTATGTCCGAAATGGGTACGTGGAGCACCTGATTAATTGGAAAACCAGAGGCATGCTGTGTCCAAACAATAAACCACTCAAGCATTGCAAACGTATACAAAACATTGATGATCTGGTCACCTCTAATGGGATGACCATATATTTGAAAATAGATTAAGGGTCATTCCAGAATAGAGGGACCAGACAAAACTGCAAATTACCTGACTGATCAGTTGGCCAAAACCAGAGCTATCCAGGGGATCTCCTTGAGATATATTCCCTGTTGGGGGAAATCCAGGTCACTGCCATCACCACGTCCCAAACACTTGCCCACAATGAACTCTGAACTGCCCAGTGGAGTAAGGAGACCCTAGATGCTGATTTGATCACGGCACAAAAAAGGGATCTGATTATTGGGAAATGTTACCAACACATTGAAGACCCTGTGAACTTTCCTCTGACGGAAACCGATTAGATTGGGAAAGAGGATCCCCGGGTGTTGAAGAAGTTTCCCAAAATGTTCTGAATCCAAGATGGTTTGTTGGTAAGGAGATCCATCTGTGGATGTAATTAGTGGGTGGTACCTACCTCATTCCGAAGCTTGATGCCAAGCCACAACCCATGACGTTGCCACAGCCAGTCATTGGGGTTTCATACTGCTTTAGAAATCTTGCGGGAGGTCGCGTACTGGTCACCGATGGGGCAGGACCTTGACCAATATTTGAAGGGGTGTCTTGTGCGTGCACAATTTCAGCCAAGCTCACTCACACACTGAGCTCTCCTCCAGAAGAGGGGGATTATACTGTCTTGGTCAGATTTACAAGTAGATTCCATTGGGCCTGTGATTCACTCCTCTAGGGGGTACAAGTCCATGTTAACAGTAACATGCTTGTTTACCAAATGGATGGAATGTCTCCTGGCCCCAAATTGCAAGGCAGAAACAGCAGCTGCCCTGATGATCAAACAGACCTTCTCGCATTTCTGTCTTCCCCAAAGGATTGAGTCAGACCAAGGAAGTCACTTCACCAGCAAAGTGATGACAAAAATGTGGGAGATACTTGGGGTGAAGAGAAAACTCCTTATTGCATACCACCTATCCTCTAGTGGGGGAGTTGAGAGGTAAAATAAAACCGTTGTGAACATTCTTAAGAAGTTTGTGGTGGACTCTAGGCCTAGCTGGGACATCCAATTACCTCTTGACCTAATGGCCTTCAGATCTACACCATCCTCTGTGACCGAAATTTCCATTTGAGCTAATGACTGGATGAAAAATGGTGCTAACCCAGCATCTGCTCTATAGAACACAAGGGCAGACACTGATTAATGCGTCCACAACACATGAATATGTTGAGAATCTAAGAAAACACCTTCAGCCTGCTTTTGCATATGCTCTGCGGAATCTAGAGAAATCAGTAGAAGGGACGAACACCCACTATTATTTAAAGACTACTAAAAAAGAATATCAAGTAGGAGACAGTGTCTACTTGTACAATTTTCAGAGGAACCAGACCAAGGAGTGGAAATTTCTCCCCTCCTGGCGCGGTCGCCTATAAGATCTGCATCCCCAAAGGAGAACTGTCCGAAGAAAAATGGGTCCACATCAATCAGTTACAAATCTGTCACCCCAGACACACTTTGCAGCTGATTGGTTAGCCAAAGGTAAATCAAGCAGTTTAATCATTGGAAGTATGAGAAGAAAGAAAACAAAACAAAGGGAAGTATTTAGATGCATAGGTATATGTATATAATGGGGAGTATTTTATTTGGTGTTATTGCAAAAATGAGAAAGGATGTGATAAAAGTCAAGTTATTGTCCTTGTTCTGTTGAGTAATTTACATGGTGTGATTGTAAAAAATGAGAGCGATTCATATCTTGACAATTGTAAACGGTAATCATGTTTCCACTGTTGTAAAGCTTCCGGGAACAATGTCAGTAAAATATACTAAAATTTGCTTTTTATCTATCTTCTATTAGATAATTAAGCTCATTACCTCCTAGCCTTGTGAGGATCACTCCAGGGACCTGGAAGGGATGGAAGGAAAGAGGGTGACGCCCCATACTCTCCAACCCTAAGATGGAAGGGGACCCTGGAGTGTTGCTCCCTGATGAAGGAGAATTCCGCCGAATGAATCACACTCTACCCTACTCTCCCTCAACAAAAAGTCACGGAAGAGCAGGGGGGAATCTGTGGGGTACATTTAAGGCCCTAAGCAGAACTCCCATCCAACCAAGAAACCTCTCCTCCACTCCCCTCCCCTCCCTCTCCTATTCCCACTGAGTCTGTACTAGCTAACCCCCCCCTTCACCACCCCTCCATTGTCCTTCTCGTCCTTTCCTCTTTTCTCCCCTGATGAGGTTGCTAGACAAGTCTGATCTATGAAAGCCTCATCAAAACAGGTTCATCCCTGTTCCTCTAAAAACATCAAGGATCACATTGGGCCTCATTATGAGGTTGGCGGTAAGGCTAACGGTAAGGAGACCGGTGCCAGTAAACCCTTACTGCCCAATTCTGAGGTCCCTTAGCAGGTCCTGCTAGGGGGGCCTGGTTTTAGCAGGCGCCCTTAGCGGGAGCCGCTAAGGGACTAGGGAGCTAATAACGAGCCCGCTGTTAGCACGCTCAGGATCCTTCCCCTCCCCTCTGAAGCACTCCCTTCTGCATCTTCTTCTCAAGAAACCCACAGCTGATCCTTCCTGTCCTGCTAACTATCGCCCAATCTCCACTACTCCCTTTCTAGGCAAACTCCTAGAAAAGATGGCCATCTCTCAGCTTAACCTTCATTCTGATTCTGTCGGCTGTCTCCATGACCATCAGTCTGGCTTCAGAAATGCCAGAAGCACGGAAATTGCTCTCCTGAATATCCGTGAAGATAAGCTCTCCAACCTTGACTTGAACGTTCCCTCTGTCCTCATCCTACTCGATCTCTCTTCTGCCTTCAACACATTCAACCATACCATCCTGCTCAACCGTCTCTGTGATAACCTGAGTATCACTGATCAGGCTCTGGCCTGGCTAACCTCTTTCCTCTCTGATCGACCCTCCCAGGTCCAACTTGGGTCCTTCCATCTTCCTCTCTACCTGTGGTGTTCCCAAGGGGTCTAACCTCTCACCCTGGCTTTTTAACGAATACCTGACAATTTACATTATATTATCCCCAGAAGACTTGGTTTCCTTGGAAAAGACTCATAAACCAGTAAAAGGTTTTTTTCTGGTGCAGGCACTGAATTCAAGGGCCATCCCTGCCTCCAACATTGGGAAAAGTTGCATCCAGAAGTGACCCGGCCCACAAGGACACATGAAAAGGCCAAACGTGTGAGGATTCATGGCCCGCTAGACTAGCTGGCAGCCCTGCAATAATGAACAGAGGAAGCCAGTAGGGCAGGTGTAAGACCGAGAGGTGCCATTTTCTACAGCATCCGCTCTGAAGGGGGAACTGTCAAAACTTCAAAGGACATCATAAAAGTTCTTTGTTTCAAGCCAAGCCTGGAAGAGACAGTTTGCTGTGGGGTTTTGCAGCATGCCTACACAGGTGAGAAATCCACCCCATTGACAGTTAGGGGGTAATTCATAGAATCCAGCGCACAAGTGGCGCACGCGGCTGGCGCACAGTGTGCGCGTGCACATCCCTGCACCAGTGGCGTGCGCCAAAACCCATTTCCGCGCACAGCGTATAATGGATTCCAGCTACCAAAACCAGCCGTGGCGCACAGTGGCGCAGTGACCATGCAGCAGCGCCAGTTACGCCCCCAAGAACGGAATAATGAACAGAGGAAGCCAGTAGGGCTGGTGCATAACCGAGAGGTGCAATTTTCTCCAGCACCCACTCTGAAGGGAGAACTGTCAAAACTTAAAGGGCATCATAAAAGTTCTTTGTTTCAAGCCAAGCCTGGCAGAGACAGTTTGCTGTGGGGGTTTGCAGCACGCCTACACAGGTGAGAAATCCACCCCAATGACAGTAAAGGACAACTGTATTTTACGCCATTTTTCCTAGCACCCTTAATAGGTAGTAATTTTGCAGTATGACAGTTTTTCATGTGATTTTTAGACAAACATAAAGAGACCAAGTGCATTTTTCTTGCACTTGGTGAACTGAGATGGCCATGAAAGACACATTTTGGGGTGAATTATAAATGGCACCATTATGAAAAGAGGTGGAAAGATGCAAGATTTTACTGGGAATACGTGTGGCCATTGGCAGAATTTTTAATATTATGCATTTCATAAAAATGGCAAAAATGTGCCAAAGGGTGATGCAACCTCGCGCAGAGTCGGCGATCAGATTGTCCAATTCCCTATGACCTATTGAATCTGCATATCTACTTCTAATGGCAGTGGCTAGTATACATTTGAAGTTTTGATTGATAACTCATTTTTGGTAAAAAGTAGCTTTGAAAGACAAAGAAAGGTCATAAATGCATACACACAGATGGGGGGCCATTCCGAGGTTGGAGGTAAGGTAAAAACGATGCCGGTAATGGATTACCGGCATCACTTACCGCTACGGGCTATTCTGACCAACCAGACCATCCAGGGGTGCGCACGCGCGACACAACATGCCGGCATTACTGGCATGCCGTAAACCGGAGCTAATCACAAGCCATACTGACATGCAAATAATGGCCTACTGAAGCCCGAAAAGTACCTTACGGGCATGGAGTAAATACCGGCATCTCCGAGAAGGTGTTAAGAACCGTGAGCAGTGTTATCAAGAGCCACAGGTGCACACAATCAGCACAGGTGGAGGCAATGGAGTCTGGCACAGCACAAAAGGAGCACACCCACACACCACACCCCCTCCCACACCAAGATGATACCAATAGTATTAGCATTACTGGAGCTGGAGGTCCTGCTTGCAAGGCAGCAACAACAACAACAACAACCAAAGCCCCCACCACAGAGGAGACACAGGAGGAGAAGGAGGTAGGCAGGCCCAGCATGCCCCACCAGTGCAGCCACCGTTACCACACCAGCAGCCACCAATCCCTCGCATCAGAGCCACCCCTTCAACCTAACACCAGAGCAGATCCACACCCTGTACCGGCTTGACCGTGACACCATCACCACCAAAGTAACCTGATACATGACGACATAGTGAGCCTCATTGAAATACGCACCGCAATCCCCCCTCTACTGAAGGTAGTGTCTGTGCTCCACTTCCTTGCCACAGGCACCTACCAGCACGCAGTGGGGCACATGCATGGCATATCACGACCCTTATTTTCCCAGATACTGAAACAAGTGCTGGAAGCCCTGCTCAAGCACACAAGGGACTACATATTCCTATCACGGACTCCCCAGGAGATATTCGATACAAAAGTTGCCTTCCATGCACTGGCAGGCATGCCAAATTGTATAGGTGCCCTCGACTGCACCCACGTGGAGTTGGTGCTCCCGCATGCCATGGAGGTGGCATATCGCAACCACAAGCAATACCACTCCATCAATGTGCAGATGGTATTCAACGCCAGCAGGATCATCACACATTGCTGTGCCCGATATCCAGGATCAACTCATGACTCTTTGGTCCTGCGGAACTCCACGCTACCACGCTATATGGAGCCACATGCTGGACGACGTGTCTGGCTGCTTGGTGAGTTGCCTGACTGGGCCATGGCAGTGCATCTGCGTTGTGAGGTGGGTGGCTTTATACCCCAACTGGTTGGGAAGGTGGGGAGATGTATACCCTACCTGGGTGGGAAGGGGGGGAGATGCATACTCCACCTGGGTGGGAAGGGGGGCAGATGCATACTCCACCTGGGGGGGAGATGCATACTCCACCTGACTGGGAAGGGGGGGAGATGCATACCCCACCTGGTTGGGAAGGGCAGGGAGATGCATACCCCACCTGGGTGGAAATGTTGACGCCAGTGCACGATGTGCACCTCACCGAACACTGTGCCCCAAAGCAAGTGAAACGGCACATGACTACCAAATCCCACAGTGATGAAGTAAGGCTGACAGCCAACACTACATGACTAACAGGTAACCAGGCTACATCCCACAACACATGCACCACTCTTTGGCGGCCCTCACACTCCGTATGGGCATCCTGCACTGCATATGCACTATGTTGTTGCCTCCAGCATTTCACCACACAGGACAGTCATCCCTGGGAGTGCATTGAAGTGAGCCTAACAGGGATACCACAGCGTGTCACTGGTTCCGCACACCCCTAGTAGTGCTACAAGTCACCATAGTACTGATCAGTGCAGAATGACGAATATGCTAGTGACTACAGCCAACACTCCCCACTACCAAATCTCACAGAACACAACACATCAATGATTTTACTCCAACACTGCTGCATGCATATACGGTGAACGTGCAACAAGCTGTCAGTGCACACCATAACCCATCTTGAAGATGCTACCCCCTCCATCATTCCATTGCACAGAACACATAGCGGGGCCAGAAATGGGGTCAATGCACCCAGGGACATGTGTGTATGGGCAGAAATCACCTGCTGCCATGTAAGACCAGTACAGTTGTCCGCCATGAATGTACGGACACTTAGCTTCATTCCCCTCTCTTGAAGGTGATGGTGGCTGTCCCTTGAAGCCGTGGCTCATGACCCCTGTCCGAAACCCACAGAACAGGCACAAGGAGGACTACAACCGGACCGATTCCCGTACACGTGTGGTGATTGAGCAGGCCTTTGGCCTGTTGAAGGCACAATTACGTTGCCTCAGCCGGTCGGGTGGGGCACTCATCTACAGCCATGAGAAGGTGTCCAAGATCACCATGGCATGTGTAATGATGCACAATATGTGCATCCGTTGGACCGTGCCCCTGCCCCCTGACATGGAACTGCTACCACCAGATGATGAAGAAGGGGAGGAGGAGGAAGAAGTGGCAGGACAGCATCACGGTGCCGATGCACAGGAGGGACGTGCCGTGCGGCTATCATTGATTGGACAATATTCCTGACACACAAGTCAGCAGAGGGTGTGAGGATGTCTGGACATCGGGAACTGGGTGTGGGGATACATGTACACTATGCACTGTGCAATATTAAATGACACATGCGCAATGATGAATGTCCACTCTGTTTTTTTTTTAGATGAACAACCGGTGTATTTAAAGTGAACATTTCAACGTGATGAACAAACCCTCCACCACCCTCACTCCCCTCCCACCACAACTCCCAAACACACCCTCACCCCCTTCCCCTCCCACCACAACTCCCAAACACACCCTCACACCCCTCCCCCTCCCACCACAACTCCCAAACACACCGGCACCCCCTCCTCCTCCCAGCACAACTCCCAAACACACCCTCACCCCCTCCCCCTCCAACCACAACAACCCCACACTAGCCCCATAGGGTTCACACAGCCCACATGTGGGTTCACACAGCCCACATGTGGATGGCAGTATTGTCATTGTGCGCTCCCAGAGCCAGGGGGAGGCATGTTCTGGTGGCACATCGTACGGAGCGACCGACGGAGCGGGCTGGTCTGGGTCGAGTTGCTAGTTGAGGGGGTGTCCTCATGCTGGGGCTGTTGTGCAGGATGTGCAGACTCCAGAGCATCTGCTATCCGGCCAAAGACCTCACAGAGCCGGTTGGTGCTGTCTGTTATGACCTGGCCCAGTGCCCTCAGTTCATCCCGCCACTTCTCCCTGGCCTGTCGATTGTCCTGCATGAAGTCAGTGATCAGGCCTGTGAGCTGTTCAGCCTGCTGTGCATCTACGGCTGAAGTTGTGGCAATGCTGGGGATCGGGCTCACATGTGTTTCCGGCACTTCCCCAAGGGAACGGGCCACAGGACTGGCATGTCCCTGTGTTGCTCCTTGGCATGATAGCTCAGGTGTGTCGGTCTCACTGAGTCACTATAGGAGACCTGGGGGGTTTGAGTGGGCATCAGGGGTGTGGACGACTTCAAATGTGTCCTCCTCAGTTGCTCCACAGATGGAATTGGGGCTGTCGGCAACATCAAGGGGTGCCGTGGCTGCCACCTCCCCAGCCACACTTGACTCCTCAGACCGCGGCGTAGGGCATGTGTCTGCCGCCCGTGCAGGTTGGGGTCGGGGTGGTGCACCCTCCATGGGCCTTGTTGGAGCCGGTGATGTGCCTTCAGGTGTTCTCTTTCTCGCAAGGAGACGGCAGCCCCTGCCTTGGCCCCTGGAGGTGCTGGGCCGGTTGCTCTTCTGCTCCTCGCTGTCATGCTCACTGCCTGTGGGGGTGGAAGAGAGGGGCGGCATGAGTGATGATTTGAGAGCCATCATTTGTACATGGTTGCAATAGCACATTCAGATATTTGTGGGTTATCGGCATTTGGGTGGGGAACGGCACATAATTCAATACTAGGGTGGTAAATGCATGCATATGTCTGTGTCACTCATGTTGGCCGGGTACTGTGCTGGCTCACATGCACACTGTTTACATCAAATGCCCTGTGTGCCTCATGGAATGGGCCACTTTGTGTGGTATGTGTCATATAGGTTACAGCCTCGCACCTGGCACTAGCCTGGGTCTCACTTGCTTCAGCATGATCTGCAGGGGGGTTGTGGCCAACCATGCCGTGACTCCTTGTCCAGACCTTAGCAGTGACTTTCATAACATTGGCGTTGGCAGTATTGACTTTGGACACTCACCTCCATCAGCGGATGACATTGCCCAGCACTCCATTTATCCAACCCCTTCGATTGATTTGGGGCCTATCACGGCTGCACATGTCTCCTCCCACGGCATTAGTTTAATGGGCGAACCTGGGCCTCCTCCAGTCTCCAAGGCCTGGCTTCTATTAGCAGAGAGGTTGCTCCGCACCCTTATCCGCAGGTCGGCCCACCTTTTTCTGCAATCCTTAGTGGTGCGGGGGGTGTTGCCCACAGCGCTCACCTTCTGCGCCACTAGAGCCCAGATATCTTTTTTTTATCACTGCCACCCTCCGCATGTCGTTGCTGAAAACAGTGTCAGCATGCTCGTGGAGGGTATCCACTAGCATTTGGAGTTCGTCAGGGCTGAACCGCTCCTTTTGGAGGTGGGCAGCTCCCTTTTTTGGTGCTTTGGGCATTCCTCATTGGTGTTGGTATCTTTCCGGTATATCGAAAGTGTGCCAGGGGTCCTGTCTGGTGAGGATGGCAATGGATTGTGTTTTTAAAGATGGCCGCTGTGCTCCTTCCAGTTCCTGTGCGATGACGCAGTTTCCGGTTCCCCATTTTAACGGTGACCGTAAATAACGGTGACCGCTATTCATGGTCACCGCTAATGTCGCGTTGATCTAAGGCGGTAGTGTTCGCTACGGTGCGGTTCATGCCGGTAGGGGGTTTCTCTGCCATTTTTGCAGCATGCCACTACGTTCATTACCGGCATGGCACAAAGCTTGTGCCCGCGAACTCGTAATAGTGCGCTTTTAGCAGTTTATTGCCAACTCTGACACGCTATTTGCGCCATTCCGGTAATGGACGGTACTTACCTCCAAACTTAGAATGAGAGCCATGATCACATTTCCCCTGAAACAATTGGCCCAGGGGGAGGAGGGAACACTGGTAGGCTGCCCTATCCCAGGAGAGGGGTATGTCCAGAGTACTCCCCCCCCAGATTGTAAACCAATGATGTCATTTTGGCTATATAAGAGGGAGACAGGGAAACACAAGGGACAATCCACTGAAACTCTGACTTCAACATCCAGGAAAGCAGAGATACATCCATCCATTCATCCAGATACAGGCACACACAAGAATCCAGGGAGAAAGTAGGAGATGCAGCTGTTCCCATTCAAGAGAGCCCAGTGACCAGATGCGTTGCCAAGCTGTCCAGCCTCCCATCCAGCTGTCCACAGTGACCAGACCTTGCCTAGCTGTCCAGCAATTAATTCCCGTATAAAGAGATTCACGGTGAGCTGGTTGCCATTCGAAATCAACTGCCTCATGTCAAGTGCCTTTCTTTAATAATTATACCCATTCAAATATAGTCTCAACAGAACTAGTCTTTGTTTAACAGAAACCGAATTCGCCCTGGTATTGTGCTTTCCTACCAATTCTGATTTGCCTTCATCCCATAGAAAAACCTAAACTGTAATCCCAAGTAACACCTTTCTATCAGAATCCTATCTGTTATATCCCTCTGTTCCTTGTCCTGAAAACCGATTTTCGATTTTGACAGCCAAGCCTTCTCTGTGGCTGCCTGTCATCAATAGCTCTGTGTAGAAACGAATTGCCATTCTGCTCATTGTGGTTAGGTTTTATGCCCCCGTCCGGGTGCAAGGGCAATGTGCATTTTTAGCACTGGTGGACACCAGATCCCAAGCCACTGTTCTATCTAAAAGGGCCTTTGAGCAGCTTAATTCTGGAAGAGAGGGAGACACCAAATTCCTCTCACCCCTCTTCCTGGACAACTCCAGAACTTCGACGGGAATGAAATTCCTGTCGAGGGGACTGGGGATCTGGATATTAAAATTGGGCGACGCAAGGTTAAGCACTCGGTTATTGTCGTGACTCCAGAGGGGACTCCCTGTCTTTTGGGGAATGACCTCCTTCAGAGGTTGTCTCCACTAATAGACTGTGTGAACAAGGTCCTCTGGACTCAGGCTAGCCGGCCAAAAAAATTAAAACAGAGCCCCAACTATGTCAGCCTAAATGGCACATGCCACATGGTTAAACAGCGATCGGACCAAATTGATTTCCATTTTCAGAACAATCAAGTACCTGACATTACTTTGAGTGCAGTAGGACAACAAACTGCTCTCCATTCCTGAAAATCAACCTCCCTTCCAGTTCCAAGTGGCATTCCACACTGGAAGATAATACCTTGAAATGTTATACCGATCCACAATTTGAAAATCCAAGTCACATGATAAAAAGTGATGAGAAACCAGCTCAAAGATTGGCTGATATTCAGAAAATAGGTGAACAGTTGTTCCTCCCAATTCAGTTAAATGAGGGGAAGGAGCCTGTTCTCGCAAGCGTATTCCTGAATAATGGAAACAGCTTCATCAGAGAAGCGTTGTTCAGGAAACTCCCAAAAGATTTGACCATTCCCACATTTGAATTGGTTAATAAGTGGGAAATGGGCCTGGAAACTCCCAATTCCAAACATCTCTTGTCTGGCAGGTCTATGCTAAAAATGTCCATAGGTGATAAAAGTAACCGCCTCTCCTACCTGAAACATTATGTCCAGGTGAACACCCTCATCAGAGATCTCTCCACGCAGCTGGAGGAGACCGCTGAGATCACAAAACCCGAGGTCTTCCCAGGCTTCAGACAGATGTTTGAAGAAAGGGCCATCCTCGCTGATACCTGTGAGACTGAGGAACAAAAGCAAAAGTTGAAGCAGCTGTTTTTAGAATTTCAAGAAATATTTGCTGTGGACTCATACGACTGTGGTCGCACCGAGATACATTCTACCTCAATTCCGATGGACCCTGGGACAACTCCCATATTCGTGAGGCAACATTGATTGCCTCTCACGTCTATGGAGTCCCTTACAGTAATCATAAAAATCCTAGAGTCCTGTGGGATAATTTATCTAGTCCACAGTACCTTTAATAATCCGGTACTGGGGATTCTAAAACCAAATGGCCAATGGAGATTATGCGCAGACATAAGGGAGCTGAACAAATGATCCCCATGTCCCGATGGCCTCTTCCCTACATTGACCAGGGATTGGCCCAGATCCAGGGGTCAAAGGTGTATACTGCCATTGACCTGACCAAGGGATACTGGACAATACCGGTAAGTAGGGAGGACCAGTACAAGCTGACCTACACCTTTGGAGGGCAGCAGTACCCATGGACCCAAACTCCCTTTGGATACATAAACTCCGGCAATTAATTTAACATCTTTCTACATAAGGCCATGCCCGACTTTGCTGAAAGGGGTAACCTAGCCTGTGTGGATAATGTCCTAATTAAAAGCTCAAATGTGGAGTAACACATAGCGGAAATCTGCTATGTTCTGACCCAGTTGAATGTTCCTGGAGCAAAACTGTCCTTTCAGAAGGCACATTGGTGTAGAACCCGTGTAAACTTCTTGGAACATGAAATCACCCTTGAGGGGCTCTGTCCCCAGGTGAAGAAAGTGGAAGCACTACTAAAGGTAAAGACTCCAAAACTCTGCATGATCTAAGGAGCCTTCTTGGACTGACTAATTACAGTAGGATGTTCATTGAGGATCACGCAGAGGTCACCAGACCTCTGGTCCATTTGTAAAAGGGGGGGTCAAAAGGGAGTGGGGCCCACAACAAGCCCAGGCAGTGAAACAACTCAAGAGAAACCTCTCCCAAGCACCTTGTCTAGCTTACCCCATCAAAAGCAAAGAGTTCCTGGAGACGGGGGTTCTCGAATACATGCTTAACAGCAGTATTATATCAAAAGCATGACAAGGTCAATAAAGTCATCTCCTATGTGAGTAAAACTTTATCCTCTTTGGAGCAAAAATTCACTGATTGTGAGAAGGCACTCCTGGCAACAGTGTGGGCATTGAAAAATTACCACCCATTCATCCAGGATGAGCACATCATCGTCGGACTCCTCACCAGTCTTTGCAATGCTTCCAAAGCAACCGAATCCAGGCAGGAAATGTGAGTAATTCCAGAATTACTTCCTGGATTCTGTTCATGCAAGGTTTTCCTATCGAGGTCAGATATGTCTAAAACAAGAAGATTCACCTTGCGCAAAGGTTTGGCTGACTTGCATGATTGTGCCAGAGAAAACTGTCTCGAGGACGAAAGTCTCAAAACCCAAGACAACATGGAAGCGTACCTGAATTCACCCGCACAAAGTCTATGAAGAAGACACGTGCAAGGGGATGCCCACAGTTTATGTTGACGGGTGCTCCTACCATGTTGACAATGGGGAAACGAACTGGCCGCCTGCGTTGGGAATGCCTGGGTGAATGATGCCCTGGATCCCTCCACTGGGTACAAAATCGGTCCCCGCAGTAGTCAGGTGGCGGAGTTAATGGCAGTTCATCAGAGCATCCTCACTGCCGTGCAGCACCGACTCCACAAACTGGCCATACTCACTGATTCAGATTATGGGCCTCATCACGAGTCTGGTTGTAATCCTTAAAAGCGGCAGTAGCGCTATTTCCGCCGCATTCAAGGGTCCGCCAGATGATGACCTTGGCGGATTTCCCCCCAGCTCTGAGCTGGGGGGAAATCTTCAGCAAAGTAGCTGATTTTTGGCACTATGACCGCCAGTGGGAAATCTGCCGGCGGTAATAGTACAAATTTTCCCCATTGGGACCAATGAGGAATGAGGAATTCCTAAATGGGCCCAATGGGGAATGGGCACTCACCGTTCCGCCAAACCCGTGATCCGGCGCTAAAAGCGCTGGGGGGTTTGGCGGTAGGGCTAATAGCACCAGCAGTAATAGCGCCGGCGTTACCGCCCAACTCGTGATGAGGCCCTATGTCCGAAATGGGTACGTGGAGCACCTGATTAATTGGAAAACCAGAGGCATGCTGTGTCCAAACAATAAACCACTCAAGCATTGCAAACGTATACAAAACATTGATGATCTGGTCACCTCTAATGGGATGACCATATATTTGAAAATAGATTAAGGGTCATTCCAGAATAGAGGGACCAGACAAAACTGCAAATTACCTGACTGATCAGTTGGCCAAAACCAGAGCTATCCAGGGGATCTCCTTGAGATATATTCCCTGTTGGGGGAAATCCAGGTCACTGCCATCACCACGTCCCAAACACTTGCCCACAATGAACTCTGAACTGCCCAGTGGAGTAAGGAGACCCTAGATGCTGATTTGATCACGGCACAAAAAAGGGATCTGATTATTGGGAAATGTTACCAACACATTGAAGACCCTGTGAACTTTCCTCTGACGGAAACCGATTAGATTGGGAAAGAGGATCCCCGGGTGTTGAAGAAGTTTCCCAAAATGTTCTGAATCCAAGATGGTTTGTTGGTAAGGAGATCCATCTGTGGATGTAATTAGTGGGTGGTACCTACCTCATTCCGAAGCTTGATGCCAAGCCACAACCCATGACGTTGCCACAGCCAGTCATTGGGGTTTCATACTGCTTTAGAAATCTTGCGGGAGGTCGCGTACTGGTCACCGATGGGGCAGGACCTTGACCAATATTTGAAGGGGTGTCTTGTGCGTGCACAATTTCAGCCAAGCTCACTCACACACTGAGCTCTCCTCCAGAAGAGGGGGATTATACTGTCTTGGTCAGATTTACAAGTAGATTCCATTGGGCCTGTGATTCACTCCTCTAGGGGGTACAAGTCCATGTTAACAGTAACATGCTTGTTTACCAAATGGATGGAATGTCTCCTGGCCCCAAATTGCAAGGCAGAAACAGCAGCTGCCCTGATGATCAAACAGACCTTCTCGCATTTCTGTCTTCCCCAAAGGATTGAGTCAGACCAAGGAAGTCACTTCACCAGCAAAGTGATGACAAAAATGTGGGAGATACTTGGGGTGAAGAGAAAACTCCTTATTGCATACCACCTATCCTCTAGTGGGGGAGTTGAGAGGTAAAATAAAACCGTTGTGAACATTCTTAAGAAGTTTGTGGTGGACTCTAGGCCTAGCTGGGACATCCAATTACCTCTTGACCTAATGGCCTTCAGATCTACACCATCCTCTGTGACCGAAATTTCCATTTGAGCTAATGACTGGATGAAAAATGGTGCTAACCCAGCATCTGCTCTATAGAACACAAGGGCAGACACTGATTAATGCGTCCACAACACATGAATATGTTGAGAATCTAAGAAAACACCTTCAGCCTGCTTTTGCATATGCTCTGCGGAATCTAGAGAAATCAGTAGAAGGGACGAACACCCACTATTATTTAAAGACTACTAAAAAAGAATATCAAGTAGGAGACAGTGTCTACTTGTACAATTTTCAGAGGAACCAGACCAAGGAGTGGAAATTTCTCCCCTCCTGGCGCGGTCGCCTATAAGATCTGCATCCCCAAAGGAGAACTGTCCGAAGAAAAATGGGTCCACATCAATCAGTTACAAATCTGTCACCCCAGACACACTTTGCAGCTGATTGGTTAGCCAAAGGTAAATCAAGCAGTTTAATCATCGGAAGTATGAGAAGAAAGAAAACAAAACAAAGGGAAGTATTTAGATGCATAGGTATATGTATATAATGGGGAGTATTTTATTTGGTGTTATTGCAAAAATGAGAAAGGATGTGATAAAAGTCAAGTTATTGTCCTTGTTCTGTTGAGTAATTTACATGGTGTGATTGTAAAAAATGAGAGCGATTCATATCTTGACAATTGTAAACGGTAATCATGTTTCCACTGTTGTAAAGCTTCCGGGAACAATGTCAGTAAAATATACTAAAATTTGCTTTTTATCTATCTTCTATTAGATAATTAAGCTCATTACCTCCTAGCCTTGTGAGGATCACTCCAGGGACCTGGAAGGGATGGAAGGAAAGAGGGTGACGCCCCATACTCTCCAACCCTAAGATGGAAGGGGACCCTGGAGTGTTGCTCCCTGATGAAGGAGAATTCCGCCGAATGAATCACACTCTACCCTACTCTCCCTCAACAAAAAGTCACGGAAGAGCAGGGGGGAATCTGTGGGGTACATTTAAGGCCCTAAGCAGAACTCCCATCCAACCAAGAAACCTCTCCTCCACTCCCCTCCCCTCCCTCTCCTATTCCCACTGAGTCTGTACTAGCTAACCCCCCCCTTCACCACCCCTCCATTGTCCTTCTCGTCCTTTCCTCTTTTCTCCCCTGATGAGGTTGCTAGACAAGTCTGATCTATGAAAGCCTCATCAAAACAGGTTCATCCCTGTTCCTCTAAAAACATCAAGGATCACATTGGGCCTCATTATGAGGTTGGCGGTAAGGCTAACGGTAAGGAGACCGGTGCCAGTAAACCCTTACTGCCCAATTCTGAGGTCCCTTAGCAGGTCCTGCTAGGGGGGCCTGGTTTTAGCAGGCGCCCTTAGCGGGAGCCGCTAAGGGACTAGGGAGCTAATAACGAGCCCGCTGTTAGCACGCTCAGGATCCTTCCCCTCCCCTCTGAAGCACTCCCTTCTGCATCTTCTTCTCAAGAAACCCACAGCTGATCCTTCCTGTCCTGCTAACTATCGCCCAATCTCCACTACTCCCTTTCTAGGCAAACTCCTAGAAAAGATGGCCATCTCTCAGCTTAACCTTCATTCTGATTCTGTCGGCTGTCTCCATGACCATCAGTCTGGCTTCAGAAATGCCAGAAGCACGGAAATTGCTCTCCTGAATATCCGTGAAGATAAGCTCTCCAACCTTGACTTGAACGTTCCCTCTGTCCTCATCCTACTCGATCTCTCTTCTGCCTTCAACACATTCAACCATACCATCCTGCTCAACCGTCTCTGTGATAACCTGAGTATCACTGATCAGGCTCTGGCCTGGCTAACCTCTTTCCTCTCTGATCGACCCTCCCAGGTCCAACTTGGGTCCTTCCATCTTCCTCTCTACCTGTGGTGTTCCCAAGGGGTCTAACCTCTCACCCTGGCTTTTTAACGAATACCTGACAATTTACATTATATTATCCCCAGAAGACTTGGTTTCCTTGGAAAAGACTCATAAACCAGTAAAAGGTTTTTTTCTGGTGCAGGCACTGAATTCAAGGGCCATCCCTGCCTCCAACATTGGGAAAAGTTGCATCCAGAAGTGACCCGGCCCACAAGGACACATGAAAAGGCCAAACGTGTGAGGATTCATGGCCCGCTAGACTAGCTGGCAGCCCTGCAATAATGAACAGAGGAAGCCAGTAGGGCAGGTGTAAGACCGAGAGGTGCCATTTTCTACAGCATCCGCTCTGAAGGGGGAACTGTCAAAACTTCAAAGGACATCATAAAAGTTCTTTGTTTCAAGCCAAGCCTGGAAGAGACAGTTTGCTGTGGGGTTTTGCAGCATGCCTACACAGGTGAGAAATCCACCCCATTGACAGTTAGGGGGTAATTCATAGAATCCAGCGCACAAGTGGCGCACGCGGCTGGCGCACAGTGTGCGCGTGCACATCCCTGCACCAGTGGCGTGCGCCAAAACCCATTTCCGCGCACAGCGTATAATGGATTCCAGCTACCAAAACCAGCCGTGGCGCACAGTGGCGCAGTGACCATGCAGCAGCGCCAGTTACGCCCCCAAGAACGGAATAATGAACAGAGGAAGCCAGTAGGGCTGGTGCATAACCGAGAGGTGCAATTTTCTCCAGCACCCACTCTGAAGGGAGAACTGTCAAAACTTAAAGGGCATCATAAAAGTTCTTTGTTTCAAGCCAAGCCTGGCAGAGACAGTTTGCTGTGGGGGTTTGCAGCACGCCTACACAGGTGAGAAATCCACCCCAATGACAGTAAAGGACAACTGTATTTTACGCCATTTTTCCTAGCACCCTTAATAGGTAGTAATTTTGCAGTATGACAGTTTTTCATGTGATTTTTAGACAAACATAAAGAGACCAAGTGCATTTTTCTTGCACTTGGTGAACTGAGATGGCCATGAAAGACACATTTTGGGGTGAATTATAAATGGCACCATTATGAAAAGAGGTGGAAAGATGCAAGATTTTACTGGGAATACGTGTGGCCATTGGCAGAATTTTTAATATTATGCATTTCATAAAAATGGCAAAAATGTGCCAAAGGGTGATGCAACCTCGCGCAGAGTCGGCGATCAGATTGTCCAATTCCCTATGACCTATTGAATCTGCATATCTACTTCTAATGGCAGTGGCTAGTATACATTTGAAGTTTTGATTGATAACTCATTTTTGGTAAAAAGTAGCTTTGAAAGACAAAGAAAGGTCATAAATGCATACACACAGATGGGGGGCCATTCCGAGGTTGGAGGTAAGGTAAAAACGATGCCGGTAATGGATTACCGGCATCACTTACCGCTACGGGCTATTCTGACCAACCAGACCATCCAGGGGTGCGCACGCGCGACACAACATGCCGGCATTACTGGCATGCCGTAAACCGGAGCTAATCACAAGCCATACTGACATGCAAATAATGGCCTACTGAAGCCCGAAAAGTACCTTACCGGCATGGAGTAAATACCGGCATCTCCGAGAAGGTGTTAAGAACCGTGAGCAGTGTTATCAAGAGCCACAGGTGCACACAATCAGCACAGGTGGAGGCAATGGAGTCTGGCACAGCACAAAAGGAGCACACCCACACACCACACCCCCTCCCACACCAAGATGATACCAATAGTATTAGCATTACTGGAGCTGGAGGTCCTGCTTGCAAGGCAGCAACAACAACAACAACAACCAAAGCCCCCACCACAGAGGAGACACAGGAGGAGAAGGAGGTAGGCAGGCCCAGCATGCCCCACCAGTGCAGCCACCGTTACCACACCAGCAGCCACCAATCCCTCGCATCAGAGCCACCCCTTCAACCTAACACCAGAGCAGATCCACACCCTGTACCGGCTTGACCGTGACACCATCACCACCAAAGTAACCTGATACATGACGACATAGTGAGCCTCATTGAAATACGCACCGCAATCCCCCCTCTACTGAAGGTAGTGTCTGTGCTCCACTTCCTTGCCACAGGCACCTACCAGCACGCAGTGGGGCACATGCATGGCATATCACGACCCTTATTTTCCCAGATACTGAAACAAGTGCTGGAAGCCCTGCTCAAGCACACAAGGGACTACATATTCCTATCACGGACTCCCCAGGAGATATTCGATACAAAAGTTGCCTTCCATGCACTGGCAGGCATGCCAAATTGTATAGGTGCCCTCGACTGCACCCACGTGGAGTTGGTGCTCCCGCATGCCATGGAGGTGGCATATCGCAACCACAAGCAATACCACTCCATCAATGTGCAGATGGTATTCAACGCCAGCAGGATCATCACACATTGCTGTGCCCGATATCCAGGATCAACTCATGACTCTTTGGTCCTGCGGAACTCCACGCTACCACGCTATATGGAGCCACATGCTGGACGACGTGTCTGGCTGCTTGGTGAGTTGCCTGACTGGGCCATGGCAGTGCATCTGCGTTGTGAGGTGGGTGGCTTTATACCCCAACTGGTTGGGAAGGTGGGGAGATGTATACCCTACCTGGGTGGGAAGGGGGGGAGATGCATACTCCACCTGGGTGGGAAGGGGGGCAGATGCATACTCCACCTGGGGGGGAGATGCATACTCCACCTGACTGGGAAGGGGGGGAGATGCATACCCCACCTGGTTGGGAAGGGCAGGGAGATGCATACCCCACCTGGGTGGAAATGTTGACGCCAGTGCACGATGTGCACCTCACCGAACACTGTGCCCCAAAGCAAGTGAAACGGCACATGACTACCAAATCCCACAGTGATGAAGTAAGGCTGACAGCCAACACTACATGACTAACAGGTAACCAGGCTACATCCCACAACACATGCACCACTCTTTGGCGGCCCTCACACTCCGTATGGGCATCCTGCACTGCATATGCACTATGTTGTTGCCTCCAGCATTTCACCACACAGGACAGTCATCCCTGGGAGTGCATTGAAGTGAGCCTAACAGGGATACCACAGCGTGTCACTGGTTCCGCACACCCCTAGTAGTGCTACAAGTCACCATAGTACTGATCAGTGCAGAATGACGAATATGCTAGTGACTACAGCCAACACTCCCCACTACCAAATCTCACAGAACACAACACATCAATGATTTTACTCCAACACTGCTGCATGCATATACGATGAACGTGCAACAAGCTGTCAGTGCACACCATAACCCATCTTGAAGATGCTACCCCCTCCATCATTCCATTGCACAGAACACATAGCGGGGCCAGAAATGGGGTCAATGCACCCAGGGACATGTGTGTATGGGCAGAAATCACCTGCTGCCATGTAAGACCAGTACAGTTGTCCGCCATGAATGTACGGACACTTACCTTCATTCCCCTCTCTTGCAGGTGATGGTGGCTATCCCTTGAAGCCGTGGCTCATGACCCCTGTCCGAAACCCACAGAACAGGCACAAGGAGGACTACAATCGGACCGATTCCCGTACACGTGTGGTGATTGAGCAGGCCTTTGGCCTGTTGAAGGCACAATTTCGTTGCCTCAGCCGGTCAGGTGGGGCACTCATCTACAGCCATGAGAAGGTGTCCAAGATCACCATGGCATGTGTAATGATGCACAATATGTGCATCCGTTGGAACGTGCCCCTGCCCCCTGACATGGAACTGCTACCACCAGATGATGAAGAAGGGGAGGAGGAGGAAGAAGTGGCAGGACAGCATCACGGTGCGGATGCACAGGAGGGACATCCCGTGCAGCTATCATTGATTGGACACTGATCAGTTGGCCGAAACCAGAGCTATCCAGGGGATCTCCTTGAGATATATTCCCTGTTGGGGGAAATCCAGGTCACTGCCATCACCACGTCCCAAACACTTGCCCACAATGAACTCTGAACTGCCCAGTGGAGTAAGGAGACCCTAGATGCTGATTTGATCACGGCACAAAAAAGGGATCTGATTATTGGGAAATGTTACCAACACATTGAAGACCCTGTGAACTTTCCTCTAATGGAAACCGATTAGAATGGGAAAGAGGATCCCCGGGTGTTGAAGAATTTTCCCAAAATGTTCTGAATCCAAGATGGTTTTTTGGTAAGGAGATCCATCTGTGGATGTAACTAGTGGGTGGTACCTACCTCATTCTGAAGCTTGATGCCAAGTCACAACCCATGACGTTGCCACAGCCAATCATTGGGGTTTCATACTGCTTTAGAAATCTTGCGGGAGGTCGCATACTGGTCACCGATGGGGCAGGACCTTGACCAATATTTGAAGGGGTGTCTTGTGCGTGCACAATTTCAGCCAAGTTCACTCCCACACTGAGCTCCCCTCCAGAAGAGGGGGATTATACTGCCTTGGTCAGATTTACAAGTAGATTTCATTGGGCCTGTGATTCACTCCTCTAGGGGGTACAAGTCCATGTTAACAGTAACATGCTTGTTTACCAAATGGATGGAATGTCTCCTGGCCCCAAATTGCAAGGCAGAAACAGCAGCTGCCCTGATGATCAAACAGACCTTCTCGCATTTCTGTCTTCCCCAAAGGATTGAGTCAGACCAAGGAAGTCACTTCACCAGCAAAGTGATGACAAAGATGTGAGAGATATTTGGGGTGAAGAGAAAACTCCTTATTGCATACCACCTAACCTCTAGTGGGGGAGTTGAGAGGTAAAATAAAACAGTTGTGAACATTCTTAAGAAGTTTGTGGAGGACTCTGGGCCTAGCTGGGACATCCGATTACCTCTTGACCTAATGGCCATCAGATCTACACCATCCTCTGTGACCAAAATGTCTCCATTTGAGCTAATGACTGGATGAAAAATGGTGCTAACCCAGCATCTGCTCTATAGAACACAAGGGCAGACAATGATTAATGCGTCCACAACACATGAATATGTTGAGAATCTAAGAAAACACCTTCAGCCTGCTTTTGCATATGCTCAGCGGAATCTAGAGAAATCAGTAGAGGGGACGAACACCCACTATTATTTAAAGACTACTAAAAAAGAATATCAAGTAGGAGACAGTGTCTACTTGTACAATTTTCAGAGGAACCAGACCAAGGAGTGGAAATTTCTCCCCTCCTGGCGCGGTCGCCTATAAGATCTGCATCCCCAAAGGAGAACTGTCCGAAGAAAAATGGGTCCACATCAATCAGTTACAAATCTGTCACCCCAGACACACTTTGCAGCTGATTGGTTAGCCAAAGGTAAATCAAACAGTTTAATCATCGGAAGGATGAGAAGAAAGAGAACAAAACAAAGGGAAGTATTTAGATGCATAGGTATATGTATATAATGGGGAGTATTTTATTTGGTGTTATTGCAAAAATGAAAAAGGATGTGATAAAAGTCAAGTTATTGTCCTTGTTCTGTTGAGTAATTTACATGGTGTGATTGTAAAAAATGAGAGCGATTCATATCTTGACAATTGTAAACGGTAATCATGTTTCCACTGTCGTAAAGCTTCTGGGAACAATGTCAGTAAAATATACTAAAATTTGCTTTTTATCTATCTTCTATTAGATAATTAAGCTCATTACCTCCTAGCCTTGCGAGGATCACTCCAGGGACCTGGAAGGGATGGAAGGAAAGAGGGTGATGCCCCATACTCTCCAACCCTAAAATGGAAGGGGACCCTGGAGTGTTGCTCCCTGATGAAGGAGAATTCCGCCGAATGAATCACACTCTACCCTACTCTCCCTCAACAAAAAGTCATGGAAGAGCAGGGGGGAATCTGTGGGGTACATTTAAGGCCCTAAGCAGAACTCCCATCCAACCAAGAAACCTCTCCTCCACTCCCCTCCCTCTCCCTCTCCTATTCCCACTGAGTCTCTACTAGCTAACCCCCCCTTCACCACCCCTCCACCCTCCTTCTCGTCCTTTCCTCTTTTCTCCCCTGATGAGGTTGCTAGACAAGTCTGATCTATGAAAGCCTCATCAAAACAGGTTCATCCCTGTTCCTCTAAAAACATCAAGGATCACATTGGGCCTCATTATGAGGTTGGCGGTAAGGGTTAACGGGCACCGGTAAGGAGACCTGTGCCAGTAAACCCTTACTGCCCAATTCCGAGGTCCCTTAGCAGGTCCTGCTATGGGGGACTGGTTTTAGCAGGCGCCCTTAGCGGGAGCCGCTAAGGGACTAGGGAGCTAATAACGAGCCCGCTGTTAGCAGGCTCAGGATCCTTCCCCTACCCTCTGAAGCACTCCCTTCTGCATCTGCTTCTCAAGAAACCCACAGCTGATCCTTCCTGTCCTGCTACCTATCGCCCAATCTCCACTACTCCCTTTCTAGGCAAACTCCTAGAAAAGCTGGCCATCTCCCAGCTTAACCTTCATTCTGATTCTGTTGGCTGTCTCCATGACCATCAGTCTGGGTTCAGAACTGCCAGAAGCACGGAAATTGCTCTCCTGAATATCCGTGAAGATCAGCTCTCCAACCTTGACTTGAACGTTCCCTCTATCCTTATCCTACTCGATCTCTCTTCTGCCTTCAACACATTCAACCATACCATCCTGCTCAACCGTCTCCGTGATAACCTGAGTATCACTGATCAGGATCTGGCCTGGCTAACCTCTTTCCTCTCTGATCGACCCTCCCAGGTCCAACTTGGGTCCTTCCAACTTCCTCTCTACCTGTGGTGTTCCCAAGGGGTCTAAAATCTCACCCTGGCTTTTTAACCAATACCTGACAATTTACATTATATTATCCCCAGAAGACTTGGTTTCCCTGGAAAAGACTCATAAACCAGTAAAAAGTTTTTTTTCTGGTGCAGGCACTGAATTCAAGGGCCATCCCTGCCTTCAACATTGGGAAAAGTTGCATCCAGAAGTGACCCGGCCCACAAGGACACATGAAAAGGCCAAACGTGTGAAGATTCATGGCCCGCTAGACTAGCTGGCAGCCCTGCAATAATGAACAGAGGAAGCCAGTACGGTAGGTGTAAGACCGAGAGGTGCCATTTTCTCCAGCATCCGCTCTGAAGGGGGAACTGTCAAAACTTCAAAGGGCATCATAAAAGTTCTTTGTTTCAAGCCAAGCCTGGAAGAGACAGTTTGCTGTGGGGTTTTGCAGCACTCCTACACAGGTGAGAAATCCACCCCATTGACAGTTAGGGGGTAATTCATAGAATTCAGTGCACAAGTGGCGCACGCGGCTGGCGCACAGTGTGCGCGTGCGAATCCCTGCGCCAGCCGCGTGCGCCAAAACCCATTTCCGCGCACAGCATATTCATGGATTCCAGCTACCAAAACCAGCCGTGGCGCACAGTGGCGCAGCGACCCTGCAGCAGCGCCAGTTACGCCCGCAAGAACGCCCCTCGCGCAGGGAAAAGCCATCAAAATCCCCAATCCAGCGCAAAGGGCAGCGCTAACCCTGTACCAGCACGGCAAGCGGGCTACGTGTATCACTGGGGTGCGCGGGAAGTACCTCACGTCATTTCAGCTGGGTACGTGCATTTCAGGGGTGCGCGGGAAGTTTCACATGCGATTCCATCAGGGTACGTGTATTTCAGGGGTGCGCGGGAAGTTCCACACGCGATTTCAGCAGTGTACGTGTATTTCAGGGGTGCGCGGGAAGTTCCACACGCGATTTCAGCAGGGTACGTGTATTTCAGGGGTGCGCGGGAAGTTCCACATGCGATTTCAGCAGGGTACGTGTATTTCAGGGGTGTGCGGGAAGTTCCACACGCGATTTCAGCAGGGTACGTGTATTACAGGGGTGCACTTGAAGTTCCACACGCGATTCCATCAGGGTACGTGTACATCAGGGGTGCGTGGGAATTTTCACACGCGATATCAGCAGGGTACATGTATTCCAGGGGTGCGCGGGAAGTTCAACACGCGAATGTCCAGGCTACGTGTATTTCGGGGTGCGCGGGAAGTTTCACACGCAATATCAGCAGGGTTCGTGTATTCCAGGGGTGCGCGGGAAGTTCCACACGCGAATGTCCTGGCTACGTGTATTTTGGGGTGCGCGGGAAGTTCCACACGCGAATCTCCTGGCTACGTGTATTTTGGGGTGCGCGGGAAGTTACACACGCAAATTTCCTGGCTACGTGTATCTTGGGGTGCGTGGGAAGTTTCACACGTGAAGTCAGCAGGGTACATGTATATCAGGGGTGCGCGGGAAGTTACACACGCGAATCTCCTGGCTACGTGTATCTTGGGGTGCGTGGGAAGTTTCACATGCGAAGTCAGCAGGGTACATGTATATCAGGGGTGCGCAGGAAGTTACACACGCGAATGTCCTGGCTACGTGTATTTCGGGGTGCGCGGGAAGTTTCACACGCGATATCAGCAGGGTACGTGCATATCAGGGGTGCGCGGAAAGTATCACACGCGATTCCATCAGGGTATGTGTATTACAGGGGTCCGTGGGGAGCACCACACGTGAATTGCACGTGTGGGTCCTCCCAGGTGTTCCCTCTACACCCTCCACGGCCCCTGCAGGTGGCGCACACCACAGGGGCCTACCCTGCACATGTCCTGCAGGCACCCCATCCACCAATGCCATGCCCCCCAGCCAACCCACATGTTAACTTGCACTACTGCCCACCACTGCATGTCCCCCTGCACCCCCAGCCACTAGGGGCACCCTCCACCAGGCCCCCACCCATGTCCAACTCATGTTCCCCACCACCCCCACCACCCAGCACTGTGGGGCACCTGCCAGCAGGCCCCCACCCATGTCCAACTCATGTTCCCCACCACCCCCACCCCCAGCAGTGCAGGGGCACCCTCCACCAGGCCCCCACCCATGTCTCCCACCACCCCTACCCCCCGGCAGTGCAGGGGCACCATCCACCAGGCCCCCACCCATGTCCATCTCATGTCCCCACCACCCCCACCCCCCAGCACTGTGGGACACCTGCCACCAGGCCCCCACCCATGTCCAACTCATGTTCCCACCACCCCCACCCCCCAGCACTGTGGGGCACCTGCCAGCAGGCCCCCACCCATGTCCAACTCATGTTCCCCACCACCCCCACCCCCCAGCACTGTGGGGCACCTGCCAGCAGGCCCCCACCCATGTCCAACGTATGTCCCCACCCCCCCACCCCCCAGCAGTGCAGGGACAGCCTTCACCAGGCCCCCATCCATGTCTCCCACCACCCCCACCCCCCAGCAGTGCAGGGGTACCCTCCACCAGGCCCCCACCCATGTCCAACTCATGTCCCCACCAACCCCACCCCCCAGCAGTGCAGGGGCACCCTCCACCAGGCCCCCACCCATGTCTCCCACCCCCCCACCCCCCAGCAGTGCAGGGGCCCCCTCCACCAGGCCCCCACCCATGTCCAACTCATGTTCCCCACCGCCCCACCCCCCAGCAGTGCAGGGGCACCTTCCACCAGGCCCCCACCCATGTCCAACTCATGTCCCCACCACCCCCACCCCTCAGCACTGTGGGGCACCTGCCAGCAGGCCCCCACCCATGTCCAACTCATGTTCCCCACCACCCCCACCCCCCAGCACTGTGGGGCACCTGCCAGCAGGCCCCCACCCATGTCCAACTCATGTTCCCCACCACCCCCACCCCCCAGCAGTGCAGGGACACCCTCCACCAGGCCACCACCCATGTCTCCCACCACCCCCACCCCCCAGCTGTGAAGGGGCACCCTCCACCAGGCCCCCACCCAGGTCTCCCACTACCCTCACCCCCCAGGAGTGCAGGGGCACCCTCCACCAGGCCCCACCCATGTCCAACTCATGTCCCCACCACCCCAGCCCCCAGCACTGTGGGGCACCTGCCAGCAGGCCCCACCCATGTCCAACCCATGTTCCCCCTGCACCCCCAGCCACTAGGGGCACCCTGCACCAGGCCCCCACCCATGTCCAACTCATGTTCCCCACCACCCCCACCACCCAGCACTGTGGGGCACCTGCCAGCAGGCCCCCACCCATGTCCAACTCATGTTCCCCACCACCCCCACCCCCAGCAGTGCAGGGGCACCCTCCACCAGGCCTCCACCCATGTCTCCCACCACCCCTACCCCCCAGCAGTGCAGGGGCACCATCCACCAGGCCCCCACCCATGTCCATCTCATGTCCCCACCACCCCCACCCCCCAGCACTGTGGGACACCTGCCACCAGGCCCCCACCCATGTCCAACTCATGTTCCCACCACCCCCACCCCCCGGCACTGTGGGGCACCTGCCAGCAGGCCCCCACCCATGTCCAACTCATGTTCCCCACCACCCCCACCCCCCAGCACTGTGGGGCACCTGCCAGCAGGCCCCCACCCATGTCCAACGTATGTCCCCACCCCCCACCCCCCAGCAGTGCAGGGGCAGCCTTCACCAGGCCCCTATCCATGTCTCCCACCACCCCCACCCCCCAGCAGTGCAGGGGTACCCTCCACCAGGCCCCCACCCATGTCCAACTCATGTCCCCACCACCCCCACCCCCCAGCAGTGCAGGGGCACCCTCCACCAGGCCCCCACCCATGTCTCCCACCCCCCCACCCCCCAGCAGTGCAGGGGCACCCTCCGCCAGGCCACCACCCATGTCCAACTCATGTTCCCCACCGCCCCACCCCCCAGCAGTGCAGGGGCAGCCTCCACCAGGCCCCCACCCATGTCTCCCACCACCCCCATCCCCCAGCAGTGCAGGGGCACCTTCCACCAGGCCCCCACCCATGTCCAACTCATGTCCCCACCACCCCCACCCCTCAGCACTGTGGGGCACCTGCCAGCAGGCCCCCACCCATGTCCAACTCATGTTCCCCACCACCCCCACCCCCCAGCACTGTGGGGCACCTGCCAGCAGGCCCCCACCCATGTCCAACTCATGTTCCCCACCACCCCCACCCCCCAGCAGTGCAGGGACACCCTCCACCAGGCCACCACCCATGTCTCCCACCACCCCCACCCCCCAGCAGTGCAGGGGCACCCTCCACCAGGCCCCCACCCAGGTCTCCCACTACCCCCACCCCCCAGCAGTGCAGGGGCACCCTCCACCAGGCCCCCACCCATGTCCAACTCATGTCCCCACCACCCCAGCCCCCAGCACTGTGGGGCACCTGCCAGCAGGCCCCACCCATGTCCAACCCATGTTCCCCACCACCCCCACCCCCCAGCAGTGCACGGGCACCCTTCACCAGGCCCCCACCCATGTCTCCGACCACCCCCACCCCCCAGCAGTGCAGGGGCACCCTCCACCAGGCCCCCACCCATGTCCAACTCATGTTCCCCACCACCCCCACCCCCCAGCAGTGCAGGGGCACCTTCCACCAGGCCCCCACCCATGTCTCCCACCAACCCCACCCCCCAGCAGTGCAGGGGCACCCTCCACCAGGCCCCCACCCATGTCCAACTCATGTCCCCACCGCCCCACCCCCCAGCAGTGCAGGGGCAGCCTCCACCAGGCCCCCACCCATGTCTCCCACCACCCCCACCCCACAGCAGTGCAGGGGCACCTTCCACCAGGCCCCCACCCATGTCCAACTCATGTCCCCACCACCCCCACCCCTCAGCACTGTGGGGCACCTGCCAGCAGGCCCCCACCCATGTCCAACTCATGTTCCCCACCACCCCCACCCCCCAGCACTGTGGGGCACCTGCCAGCAGGCTCCCACCCATGTCCAACTCATGTTCCCCACCACCCCCACCCCCCAGCAGTGCAGGGACACCCTCCACCAGGCCACCACCCATGTCTCCCACCACCCCCACCCCCCAGCAGTGCAGGGGCACCCTCCACCAGGCCCCCACCCAGGTCTCCCACTACCCCCACCCCCCAGCAGTGCAGGGGCACCCTCCACCAGGCCCCCACCCATGTCCAACTCATGTTCCCCACCACCCCCACCCCCCAGCAGTGCAGGGGCACCCTCCACCAGGCCCCCACCCATGTCCAACTCATGTCCCCACCGCCCCACCCCCCAGCATTGCAGGGGCAGCCTCCACCAGGCCCCCACCCATGTCTCCCACCACCCCCACCCCCAGCAGTGCAGGGGCACCCTCCACCAGGCCCCCACCCATGTCTCCCACCCCCCCACCCCCCAGCAGTGCAGGGGCACCCTCCACCAGGCCCCCACCCATGTCCAACTCATGTCCCCACCGCCCCACCCCCCAGCAGTGCAGGGGCAGCCTCCACCAGGCCCCACCCATGTCTCCCACCACCCCCACCCCCCAGCAGTGCAGGGGCACCTTCCACCAGGCCCCCACCCATGTCCAACTCATGTCCCCACCACCCCCGCCCCTCAGCACTGTGGGGCACCTGCCAGCAGGCCCCCACCCATGTCCAACACATGTTCCCCACCACCCCCACCCCCCAGCACTGTGGGGCACCTGCCAGCAGGCCCCCACCCATATCCAACTCATGTTCCCCACCACCCCCACTCCCCAGCACTGTGGGGCACCTGCCAGCAGGCCCCCACCTATGTCCAACTCATGTCCCCACCACCCCAACCCCCCAGCAGTGCAGGGGCAGCCTCCACCAGGCCCCCACCCATGTCTCCCACAACCCCCACCACCCAGCAGTGCAGGGGCACCATCCACCAGGCCCCCACCCATGTCCAACTCATGTCCCCACCACCCCCACCACCCAGCACTGTGGGGCACCTGCCACCAGGCCCCCACCCATGTCCAACTCATGTTCCCCACCACCCCCACCCCCCAGCACTGTGGGGCACCTGCCAGCAGGCCCCATCCATGTCCAACTCATGTTCCCCACCACCCCCACCCCCCAGCACTGTGGGGCACCTGCCAGCAGGCCCCCACCCATGTCCAACTCATGTCTCCACCACCCCCACCCCCCAGCAGTGCAGGGGCAGCCTCCACCAGGCCACCACCCATGTCTCCCACCACCCCCACCCCCCAGCAGTGCAAGGGCACCCTCCACCAGCCCCCCATCCATGTCCAACTCATGTCCCCACCACCCCCACCCCCCAGCACTGTGGGGCACCTGCCAGCATGCCCCCACCCATGTCCAACTCATGTTCCCCACCACCCCCACCACCCAGCAGTGCAGGGGCACCCTCCACCAGGCCCCCACCCATGTCTCCCACCATCCCCACCCCCCAGCAGTGCAGGGGCACCCTGCACCAGGCCCCCACCCATGTCCAACTCATGTCCCCACCACCCCCACCCCCCAGCAGTGCAGGGGCAGCCTCCACCAGGCCCCACCCATGTCTCCCACCACTCCCACCCCCCAGCACTGTGGGGCACCTGCCAGCAGGCCCCCACCCATGTGCAACTCATGTTCCCCACCACCCCCACCCCCCAGCACTGTGGGGCACCTGCCAGCAGGCCCCCACTCATGTCCAACTCATGTCCCCACCATCCCCACCTGCCAGCAGTGCAGGGGCAGCCTCCACCAGGCCCCCACCCATGCCTCCCACCACCCCACCCCCAGCAGTGCAGGGCACCCTCCGCCAGGCCCCCACCCATGTCCAACTCATGTCCCCACCACCCCCACCCCCCAGCACTGTGGGGCACCTGCCAGCAGGCCCCCACCCATGTCCAACTCATGTTCCCCACCACCCCCACCCCCCAGCCATGCAGGGGCACCCTCCACCAGGCCCCCACCCATGTCTCCCACCCCCCCACCTCCCAGCAGTGCAGGGGCACCCTCCACCAGGCCCCCACCCATGTCCAACTCATGTTCCCCACCACCCCCACCCCCCAGCACTGTGGGGCACCTGCCAGCAGGCCCCCACCCATGTCCTACTCATGTCCCCCACCACCCCCACCCCCCAGCAGTGCAGGGGCACCCTCCACCAGGACCCCACCCATGTCTCCCACCACCCCCACCCCCCAGCAGTGCAGAGGCACCCTCCACCAGGCCCCCACACATGTCTCCCACTACCCCCACCCCCCAGCAGTGCAGGGGCACCCTCCACCAGGCCCCCACCCATGTCCAACTCATGTCCCCACCACCCCAGCCCCCAGCACTGTGGGGCACCTGCCAGCAGGCCCCACCCATGTCCAACCCATGTTCCCCACCACCCCCACCCCCCAGCAGTGCAGGGGCACCCTCCACCAGGCCCCCACCCATGTCTCCGACCACCCCCCAGCAGTGCAGGGGCACCCTCCACCAGGCCCCCACCCATGTCCAACTCATGTTCCCCACAACCCCCACCCCCCAGCAGTGCACGGGCACCCTCCACCAGGCCCCCACCCATGTCTCCCACCCCCCTCACCCCCCAGCAGTGCAGGGGCACCCTCCACCAGGCCCCCACCCATGTCCAACTCATGTTCCCCACCACCCCCACCCCCCAGCACTGTGGGGCACCTGCCAGCAGGCCCCCACCCATGTCCAACACATGTTCCCCACCACCCCCACCCCCCAGCACTGTGGGGCACCTGCCAGCAGGCCCCCACCCATATCCAACTCATATTCCCCACCACCCCCACTCCCCAGCACTGTGGGGCACCTGCCAGCAGGCCCCCACCTATGTCCAACTCATGTCCCCACCACCCCCACCCCCCAGCAGTGCAGGGGCAGCCTCCACCAGGCCCCCACCCATGTCTCCCACAACCCCCACCACCCAGCAGTGCAGGGGCACCCTCCACCAGGCCCCCACCCATGTCCAACTCATGTCCCCACCACCCCCACCACCCAGCACTGTGGGGCACCTGCCACCAGGCCCCCACCCATGTCCAACTCATGTTCCCCACCACCCCCACCCCCCAGCACTGTGGGGCACCTGCCAGCAGGCCCCCACCCATGTGCAACTCATGTTCCCCACCACCCCCACCCCCCAGCACTGTGGGGCACCTGCCAGCAGGCCCCCACCCATGTCCAACTCATGTCCCCACCACCCCCACCCCCAGCAGTGCAGGGGCAGCCTCCACCAGGCCACCACCCATGTCTCCCACCACCCCCACCCTCCAGCAGTGCAGGGGCACCCTCCACCAGCCCCCCATCCATGTCCAACTCATGTCCCCACCACCCACACCCCCCAGCACTGTGGGGCACCTGCCAGCATGCCCCCACCCATGTGCAACTCATGTTCCCCACCACCCCCACCACCCAGCAGTGCAGGGGCACCCTCCACCAGGCCCCCACCCATGTCTCCCACCATCCCCACCCCCCAGCAGTGCAGGGGCACCCTGCACCAGGCCCCCACCCATGTCCAACTCATGTCCCCACCACCCCCACCCCCCAGCAGTGCAGGGGCAGCCTCCACCAGGCCCCACCCATGTCTCCCACCACCCCCACCCCCCAGCACTGTGGGGCACCTGCCAGCAGGCCCCCACCCATGTGCAACTCATGTTCCCCACCACCCCCATCCCCCAGCACTGTGGGGCACCTGCCAGCAGGCCCCCACTCATGTCCAACTCATGTCTCCCACCACCCCCACCCCCCAGCAGTGCAGAGGCACCCTCCACCAGGCCCCCACACATGTCTCCCACCACCCCCACCCCCCAGCAGTGCAGGGGCGCCCTCCACCAGGCCCCCACCCATGTCTCCCACCACCCCCACCCCCCAGCAGTGCAGGGGCACCCTCCACCAGGCCCCCACCCATGTCCAACTCATGTTCCCCACCACCCCCACCCCCCAGCAGTGCAGGGGCACCCTCCACCAGGCCCCCACCCATGACTCCCACCCCCCACCCCCCAGCAGTGCAGGGGCACCCTCCACCAGGCCCCCACCCATGTCCAACTCATGTTCCCCACCACCCCCACCCCCCAGCACTGTGGGGCACCTGCCAGCAGGCCCCCACCCATGTCCAACACATGTTCCCCACCACCCCCACCCCCCAGCACTGTGGGGCACCTGCCAGCAGGCCCCCACCCATATCCAACTCATGTTCCCCACCACCCCCACTCCCCAGCACTGTGGGGCACCTGCCAGCAGGCCCCCACCTATGTCCAACTCATGTCCCCACCACCCCCACCCCCCAGCAGTGCAGGGGCAGCCTCCACCAGGCCCCCACCCATGTCTCCCACCACCCCCACCACCCAGCAGTGCAGGGGCACCCTCCACCAGGCCCCCACCCATGTCCAACTCATGTCCCCACCACCCCCACCACCCAGCACTGTGGGGCACCTGCCACCAGGCCCCCACCCATGTCCAACTCATGTTCCCCACCACCCCCACCCCCCAGCACTGTGGGGCACCTGCCAGCAGGCCCCCACCCATGTCCAACTCATGTTCCCCACCACCCCCACCCCCCAGCACTGTGGGGCACCTGCCAGCAGGCCCCCACCAATGTCCAACTCATGTCCCCACCACCCCCACCCCCCAGCAGTGCAGGGGCAGTCTCCACCAGGCCACCACCCATGTCTCCCACCACCCCCACCCCCAGCAGTGCAGGGGCACCCTCCACCAGGCCCCCATCCATGTCCAACTCATGTCCCCACCACCCCCACCCCCCAGCACTGTGGGGCACCTGCCAGCAGGCCCCCACCCATGTCCAACTCATGTTCCCCACCACCCCCACCACCCAGCAGTGCAGGGGCACCCTCCACCAGGCCCCCACCCATGTCTCCCACCATCCCCACCCCCCAGCAGTGCAGGGGCACCCTGCACCAGGCCCCCACCCATGTCCAACTCATGTCCCCACCACCCCCACCCCCCAGCAGTGCAGTGGCAGCCTCCACCAGGCCCCACCCATGTCTCCCACCACCCCCACCCCCCAGCACTGTGGGGCACCTGCCAGCAGGCCCCCACCCATGTGCAACTCATGTTCCCCACCACCCCCACCCCCCAGCACTGTGGGGCACCTGCCAGCAGGCCCCCACTCATGTCCAACTCATGTCCCCACCACCCCCACCCCCCAGCAGTGCAGGGGCAGCCTCCACCAGGCCCTCACCCATGCCTCCCACCACCCCACCCCCAGCAGTGCAGGGCACCCTCCACCAGGCCCCCACCCATGTCCAACTCATGTCCCCACCACCCCCACCCCCTAGCACTGTGGGGCACCTGCCAGCAGGCCCCCACCCATGTCCAACTCATGTTCCCCACCACCCCCACCCCCCAGCAGTGCAGGGGCACTCTCCACCAGGCCCCCACCCATGTCTCCCACCACCCCCACCCCCCAGCAGTGCAGGGGCACCCTCCACCAGGCCCCCACCCATGTCCAACTCATGTCCCCACCACCCCCACCCCCCAGCAGTGCAGGGGTACCCTCCACCAGGCCCCCACCCATGTCTCCCACCACCCCCCACCCCCAAGCACTGTGGGGCACCTGCCAGCAGGCCCCCACCCATGTCCAACTCAGGTTCCCCACCACCCCCACCCCCCAGCACTTTGGGGCACCTGCCAGCAGGCCCCCACCCATGTCCAACTCATGTCCCCACCACCCCCACCCCCCAGCAGTGCAGGGGCAGCCTCCACCAGGCCCCCACCCATGTCTCCCACAACCCCCACCACCCAGCAGTGGAGGGGCACCCTCCACCAGGCCCCCACCCATGTCCAACTCATGTCCCCACCACCCCCACCACCCAGCACTGTGGGGCACCTGCCACCAGGCCCCCACCCATGTCCAACTCATGTTCCCCACCACCCCCACACCCCAGCACTGTGGGGCACCTGCCAGCAGGCCCCCACCCATGTGCAACTCATGTTCCCCACCACCCCCACCCCCCAGCACTGTGGGGCACCTGCCAGCAGGCCCCCACCCATGTCCAACTCATGTCCCCACCACCCCCACCCCCCAGCAGTGCAGGGGCAGCCTCCACCAGGCCACCACCCATGTCTCCCACCACCCCCACCCTCCAGCAGTGCAGGGGCACCCTCCACCAGCCCCCCATCCATGTCCAACTCATGTCCCCACCACCCCCACCCCCCAGCACTGTGGGGCACCTGCCAGCAGGCCCCCACCCATGTCCAACTCATGTTCCCCACCACCCCCACCCCCCAGCAGTGCAGGGACACCCTCCACCAGGCCACCACCCATGTCTCCCACCACCCCCACCCCCCAGCAGTGCAGGGGCACCCTCCACCAGGCCCCCACCCAGGTCTCCCACTACCCCCACCCCCCAGCAGTGCAGGGGCACCCTCCACCAGGCCCCCACCCATGTCCAACTCATGTTCCCCACCACCCCCACCCCCCAGCAGTGCAGGGGCACCCTCCACCAGGCCCCCACCCATGTCCAACTCATGTCCCCACCGCCCCACCCCCCAGCATTGCAGGGGCAGCCTCCACCAGGCCCTAACCCATGTCTCCCACCACCCCCACCCCCCAGCAGTGCAGGGGCACCCTCCACCAGGCCCCCACCCATGTCTCCCACCCCCCCACCCCCCAGCAGTGCAGGGGCACCCTCCACCAGGCCCCCACCCATGTCCAACTCATGTCCCCACCGCCCCACCCCCCAGCAGTGCAGGGGCAGCCTCCACCAGGCCCCACCCATGTCTCCCACCACCCCCACCCCCCAGCAGTGCAGGGGCACCTTCCACCAGGCCCCCACCCATGTCCAACTCATGTCCCCACCACCCCCGCCCCTCAGCACTGTGGGGCACCTGCCAGCAGGCCCCCACCCATGTCCAACACATGTTCCCCACCACCACCCCCCAGCACTGTGGGGCACCTGCCAGCAGGCCCCCACCCATATCCAACTCATGTTCCCCACCACCCCCACTCCCCAGCACTGTGGGGCACCTGCCAGCAGGCCCCCACCTATGTCCAACTCATGTCCCCACCACCCCCACCCCCCAGCAGTGCAGGGGCAGCCTCCACCAGGCCCCCACCCATGTCTCCCACAACCCCCACCACCCAGCAGTGCAGGGGCACCATCCACCAGGCCCCCACCCATGTCCAACTCATGTCCCCACCACCCCCACCACCCAGCACTGTGGGGCACCTGCCACCAGGCCCCCACCCATGTCCAACTCATGTTCCCCACCACCCCCACCCCCCAGCACTGTGGGGCACCTGCCAGCAGGCCCCCACCCATGTCCAACTCATGTTCCCCACCACCCCCACCCCCCAGCACTGTGGGGCACCTGCCAGCAGGCCCCCACCCATGTCCAACTCATGTCTCCACCACCCCCACCCCCCAGCAGTGCAGGGGCAGCCTCCACCAGGCCACCACCCATGTCTCCCACCACCCCCACCCCCCAGCAGTGCAAGGGCACCCTCCACCAGCCCCCCATCCATGTCCAACTCATGTCCCCACCACCCCCACCCCCCAGCACTGTGGGGCACCTGCCAGCATGCCCCCACCCATGTCCAACTCATGTTCCCCACCACCCCCACCACCCAGCAGTGCAGGGGCACCCTCCACCAGGCCCCCACCCATGTCTCCCACCATCCCCACCCCCCAGCAGTGCAGGGGCACCCTGCACCAGGCCCCCACCCATGTCCAACTCATGTCCCCACCACCCCCACCCCCCAGCAGTGCAGGGGCAGCCTCCACCAGGCCCCACCCATGTCTCCCACCACTCCCACCCCCCAGCACTGTGGGGCACCTGCCAGCAGGCCCCCACCCATGTGCAACTCATGTTCCCCACCACCCCCACCCCCCAGCACTGTGGGGCACCTGCCAGCAGGCCCCCACTCATGTCCAACTCATGTCCCCACCATCCCCACCTGCCAGCAGTGCAGGGGCAGCCTCCACCAGGCCCCCACCCATGCCTCCCACCACCCCACCCCCAGCAGTGCAGGGCACCCTCCACCAGGCCCCCACCCATGTCCAACTCATGTCCCCACCACCCCCACCCCCCAGCACTGTGGGGCACCTGCCAGCAGGCCCCCACCCATGTCCAACTCATGTTCCCCACCACCCCCACCCCCCAGCCATGCAGGGGCACCCTCCACCAGGCCCCCACCCATGTCTCCCACCCCCCCACCTCCCAGCAGTGCAGGGGCACCCTCCACCAGGCCCCCACCCATGTCCAACTCATGTTCCCCACCACCCCCACCCCCCAGCACTGTGGGGCACCTGCCAGCAGGCCCCCACCCATGTCCTACTCATGTCCCCCACCACCCCCACCCCCCAGCAGTGCAGGGGCACCCTCCACCAGGACCCCACCCATGTCTCCCACCACCCCCACCCCCCAGCAGTGCAGAGGCACCCTCCACCAGGCCCCCACACATGTCTCCCACTACCCCCACCCCCCAGCAGTGCAGGGGCACCCTCCACCAGGCCCCCACCCATGTCCAACTCATGTCCCCACCACCCCAGCCCCCAGCACTGTGGGGCACCTGCCAGCAGGCCCCACCCATGTCCAACCCATGTTCCCCACCACCCCCACCCCCCAGCAGTGCAGGGGCACCCTCCACCAGGCCCCCACCCATGTCTCCGACCACCCCCCAGCAGTGCAGGGGCACCCTCCACCAGGCCCCCACCCATGTCCAACTCATGTTCCCCACAACCCCCACCCCCCAGCAGTGCACGGGCACCCTCCACCAGGCCCACACCCATGTCTCCCACCCCCCTCACCCCCCAGCAGTGCAGGGGCACCCTCCACCAGGCCCCCACCCATGTCCAACTCATGTTCCCCACCACCCCCACCCCCCAGCACTGTGGGGCACCTGCCAGCAGGCCCCCACCCATGTCCAACACATGTTCCCCACCACCCCCACCCCCCAGCACTGTGGGGCACCTGCCAGCAGGCCCCCACCCATATCCAACTCATATTCCCCACCACCCCCACTCCCCAGCACTGTGGGGCACCTGCCAGCAGGCCCCCACCTATGTCCAACTCATGTCCCCACCACCCCCACCCCCCAGCAGTGCAGGGGCAGCCTCCACCAGGCCCCCACCCATGTCTCCCAAAACCCCCACCACCCAGCAGTGCAGGGGCACCCTCCACCAGGCCCCCACCCATGTCCAACTCATGTCCCCACCACCCCCACCACCCAGCACTGTGGGGCACCTGCCACCAGGCCCCCACCCATGTCCAACTCATGTTCCCCACCACCCCCACCCCCAGCACTGTGGGGCACCTGCCAGCAGGCCCCCACCCATGTGCAACTCATGTTCCCCACCACCCCCACCCCCCAGCACTGTGGGGCACCTGCCAGCAGGCCCCAACCCATGTCCAACTCATGTCCCCACCACCCCCACCCCCCAGCAGTGCAGGGGCAGCCTCCACCAGGCCACCACCCATGTCTCCCACCACCCCCACCCTCCAGCAGTGCAGGGGCACCCTCCACCAGCCCCCCATCCATGTCCAACTCATGTCCCCACCACCCCCACCCCCCAGCACTGTGGGGCACCTGCCAGCATGCCCCCACCCATGTGCAACTCATGTTCCCCACCACCCCCACCACCCAGCAGTGCAGGGGCACCCTCCACCAGGCCCCCACCCATGTCTCCCACCATCCCCACCCCCCAGCAGTGCAGGGGCACCCTGCACCAGGCCCCCACCCATGTCCAACTCATGTCCCCACGACCCCCACCCCCCAGCAGTGCAGGGGCAGCCTCCACCAGGCCCCACCCATGTCTCCCACCCCCCCCACCCCCTAGCACTGTGGGGCACCTGCCAGCAGGCCCCCACCCATGTGCAACTCATGTTCCCCACCACCCCCATCCCCCAGCACTGTGGGGCACCTGCCAGCAGGCCCCCACTCATGTCCAACTCATGTCTCCCACCACCCCCACCCCCCAGCAGTGCAGAGGCACCCTCCACCAGGCCCCCACACATGTCTCCCACCACCCCCACCCCCCAGCAGTGCAGGGGCGCCCTCCACCAGGCCCCCACCCATGTCTCCCACCACCCCCACCCCCAGCAGTGCAGGGGCACCCTCCACCAGGCCCCCACCCATGTCCAACTCATGTTCCCCACCACCCCCACCCCCCAGCAGTGCAGGGGCACCCTCCACCAGGCCCCCACCCATGACTCCCACCCCCCACCCCCCAGCAGTGCAGGGGCACCCTCCACCAGGCCCCCACCCATGTCCAACTCATGTTCCCCACCACCCCCACCCCCCAGCACTGTGGGGCACCTGCCAGCAGGCCCCCACCCATGTCCAACACATGTTCCCCACCACCCCCACCCCCCAGCACTGTGGGGCACCTGCCAGCAGGCCCCCACCCATATCCAACTCATGTTCCCCACCACCCCCACTCCCCAGCACTGTGGGGCACCTGCCAGCAGGCCCCCACCTATGTCCAACTCATGTCCCCACCACCCCCACCCCCCAGCAGTGCAGGGGCAGCCTCCACCAGGCCCCCACCCATGTCTCCCACCACCCCCACCACCCAGCAGTGCAGGGGCACCCTCCACCAGGCCCCCACCCATGTCCAACTCATGTCCCCACCACCCCCACCACCCAGCACTGTGGGGCACCTGCCACCAGGCCCCCACCCATGTCCAACTCATGTTCCCCACCACCCCCACCCCCCAGCACTGTGGGGCACCTGCCAGCAGGCCCCCACCCATGTCCAACTCATGTTCCCCACCACCCCCACCCCCCAGCACTGTGGGGCACCTGCCAGCAGGCCCCCACCAATGTCCAACTCATGTCCCCACCACCCCCACCCCCCAGCAGTGCAGGGGCAGCCTCCACCAGGCCACCACCCATGTCTCCCACCACCCCCACCCCCAGCAGTGCAGGGGCACCTTCCACCAGGCCCCCATCCATGTCAAACTCATGTCCCCACCACCCCCACCCCCCAGCACTGTGGGGCACCTGCCAGCAGGCCCCCACCCATGTCCAACTCATGTTCCCCACCACCCCCACCACCCAGCAGTGCAGGGGCACCCTCCACCAGGCCCCCACCCATGTCTCCCACCATCCCCACCCCCCAGCAGTGCAGGGGCACCCTGCACCAGGCCCCCACCCATGTCCAACTCATGTCCCCACCACCCCCACCCCCCAGCAGTGCAGTGGCAGCCTCCACCAGGCCCCACCCATGTCTCCCACCACCCCCACCCCCCAGCACTGTGGGGAACCTGCCAGCAGGCCCCCACCCATGTGCAACTCATGTTCCCCACCACCCCCACCCCCCAGCACTGTGGGGCACCTGCCAGCAGGCCCCCACTCATGTCCAACTCATGTCCCCACCACCCCCACCCCCCAGCAGTGCAGGGGCAGCCTCCACCAGGCCCCCACCCATGCCTCCCACCACCCCACCCCCAGCAGTGCAGGGCACCCTCCACCAGGCCCCCACCCATGTCCAACTCATGTTCCCCACCACCCCCACCACCCAGCAGTGCAGGGGCACTCTCCACCAGGCCCCCACCCATGTCTCCCACCACCCCCACCACCCAGCAGTGCAGGGGCACCCTCCACCAGGCCCCCACCCATGTCCAACTCATGTCCCCACCACCCCCACCACCCAGCACTGTGGGGCACCTGCCACCAGGCCCCCACCCATGTCCAACTCATGTTCCCCACCACCCCCACCCCCCAGCACTGTGGGGCACCTGCCAGCAGGCCCCCACCCATGTCCAACTCATGTTCCCCACCACCCCCACCCCCCAGCACTGTGGGGCACCTGCCAGCAGGCCCCCACCAATGTCCAACTCATGTCCCCACCACCCCCACCCCCCAGCAGTGCAGGGGCAGCCTCCACCAGGCCACCACCCATGTCTCCCACCACCCCCACCCCCAGCAGTGCAGGGGCACCTTCCACCAGGCCCCCATCCATGTCCAACTCATGTCCCCACCACCCCCACCCCCCAGCACTGTGGGGCACCTGCCAGCAGGCCCCCACCCATGTCCAACTCATGTTCCCCACCACCCCCACCACCCAGCAGTGCAGGGGCACCCTCCACCAGGCCCCCACCCATGTCTCCCACCATCCCCACCCCCCAGCAGTGCAGGGGCACCCTGCACCAGGCCCCCACCCATGTCCAATTCATGTCCCCACCACCCCCACCCCCCAGCAGTGCAGTGGCAGCCTCCACCAGGCCCCACCCATGTCTCCCACCACCCCCACCCCCCAGCACTGTGGGGCACCTGCCAGCAGGCCCCCACCCATGTGCAACTCATGTTCCCCACCACCCCCACCCCCCAGCACTGTGGGGCACCTGCCAGCAGGCCCCCACTCATGTCCAACTCATGTCCCCACCACCCCCACCCCCCAGCAGTGCAGGGGCAGCCTCCACCAGGCCCCCACCCATGCCTCCCACCACCCCACCCCCAGCAGTGCAGGGCACCCTCCACCAGGCCCCCACCCATGTCCAACTCATGTTCCCCACCACCCCCACCACCCAGCAGTGCAGGGGCACTCTCCACCAGGCCCCCACCCATGTCTCCCACCACCCCCACCCCCCAGCAGTGCAGGGGCACCCTCCACCAGGCCCCCACCCATGTCCAACTCATGTCCCCACCACCCCCACCCCCCAGCAGTGCAGGGGTACCCTCCACCAGGCCCCCACCCATGTCTCCCACCACCCCCCACCCCCAAGCACTGTGGGGCACCTGCCAGCAGGCCCCCACCCATGTCCAACTCATGTTCCCCACCACCCCCACCCCCCAGCACTTTGGGGCACCTGCCAGCAGGCCCCCACCCATGTCCAACTCATGTCCCCACCACCCCCACCCCCAGCAGTGCAGGGGCAGCCTCCACCAGGTTCCCACCCATGTCTCCCACCACCCCCACCCCCCAGCAGTGCAGGGGCACCCTCCACCAGGCCCCCACCCATGTCCAACTCATGTCCCCACCACCCACACCCCCCAGCACTGTGGGGCACCTGCCAGCAGGCCCCCACCCATGTCCAACTCATGTTCCCCACCACCCCCGCCCCAGCAGTGCATGGGGCACCCTCCACCAGGCCCCCACCCATGTCTCCCACCCCCACCACCCAGCAGTGCAGGGGCACCCTCCACCAGGCCCCCAGCCATGTCCAACTCATGTTCCCCACCGCCCCCATCCCCCAGCAGTGCAGGGGCACCCTCCACCAGGCCCCCACCCATGTCTCCCACCACCCCCACCCCCCAGCAGTGTTGGGACACCCTCCACCAGGCCCCCACCCATGTCCAACTCATGTTCCCCACCACCCCCACCCCCTCCTGCCAACAGGCCCCCACCCATGTCCAACACATGTTCCCCACCACCCCCACCCCCAGCACTGTGGGGCACCTGCCAGCAGGCCCCCACCCATGTCCAACTCATGTCCCCACCACCCCCACCCCCAGCACTGTGGGGCACCTGCCAGCAGGCCCTCACCCATGTCCAACTCATGTTCCCCACCACCCCACCCCCCAGCAGTGCAGGGGCACCCTCCACCAGGCCCCCACCCATGTCTCCCACCCCCACCACCCAGCAGTGCAGGGGCACCCTCCACCAGGCCCCCACCCATGTCCAGCTCATGTTCCCCACCACCCCCACCCCCCAGCAGTGCAGGGGCACCCTCCACAAGGCCCCCACCCATGTCTCCCACCACCCCCACCCCCCAGCAGTGTAGGGGCACCCTCCACCAGGCCCCCACTTATGTCCAACTCATGTTCCCCACCACCCCCACCCCCTCCTGCCAGCAGGCCCCCACCCATGTCCAACACATGTTCCCCACCACCCCCACCCCCCAGCACTGTGGGGCACCTGCCAGCAGGCCCCCACCCATGTCCAACTCATGTTCCCCACCACCCCCACCCCCCAGCAATGTGGGGCACCTGCCAGCAGGCCCCCACCCATGTCCAACTCATGTCCCCACCACCCCCACCCCCCAGCAGTGCAGGGGCAGCCTCCACCAGGCCCCCACCCATGTCTCCCACCACCCCCACCCCCCAGCAGTGCAGGGGCACCCTCCACCAGGCCCCTACCCATGTCCAACTTATGTCCCCACCACCCCCGCCCCCCAGCACTGTGGGGCACCTGCCAGCAGGCCCCCACCCATGCCCAACTCATGTTCCCCACCACCCCCACCACCCCCACCCCCAGCACTGTGGGGCACCTGCCAGCAGGCCCCCACCCATGTCCAACTCATGTCCCCACCAGCCCCAACCCCCAGCACTGTGGGGCACCTGCCAGCAGGCCCCAACTCATGTTCCCCAGCCAACATGTCATCACAATCTAGATCCCTGGTTCCTATGGTCAGCCTCCAAATGCAAAACACCCACCCGAGTATTGCATCCACCCACTCAGAAATGGCAATTACATGACAGAACACCAATTGCAAGTTTCGAAACAAACACATGTCCCTCACATATACCCAATGGGTGTCAGTGAATCTCAAAACCCATATCATGATATGCATGAAACCAATGAGATGATACTACACATTGAAGTTCGATAAAAAAATATGTATTAAAGGAAACATAAATAGATTCAAAAATAAAGAAACAGAAATGGGAATGTACAAAAAAGAAAAGAAGCATGTCCGTGAAAAAAAGCAAAACCAAAAATCATAATCCAAAGTAATGGTGCCCAAAGTCACTGTCCACAAAAGAAAATCCAATGGGAAATAATAATTGAAAGCCATTGCTCCATGGGTAAATTGTGAAAGAAAAATAAAATCCAACAGTGAACTATGTACAGACGAACAAGCCAGGGTCCATTATCCCAACAAAAGAAATGAAACCTATCTAACAACACTAACTAATAAAATAAACTATATACAAAAATCTGGCCAATGTCCAAAAGGTCCAAAATAAATAAAAAAACAAAGAAAACCTAACACTAACTACATAACTATGTACAAGGGCAGCGGGCTAGTCTGACGGCTCACTTTTGGATGTCCCGGGCCAGGCATCATCGAACTCCTGCTCAATGTCCTGTAGGCGGTCCTCCTCCATGGCCCCGAGAGTCCGCAGGGCCATCGACGTGTCCACCTCCAACCCCCTGCGGATTGCCTCGAGGCACTCTGCCCGCCTCAGGGCCCTCCGCATGGAGTTCTCCGCCCTGACCATTGTGAGCCGTGCCTCTTCCGCCCGCTGCCGCTCCGCATCTATGGCGTGGCCCAACCGCTGCCACACGGAAGACACTCTCTGTCCTGGGTCCTCTTGCCCTCCGGCCGATGCCTGCCCCTCCGATGTTGAAGTCCCCGAGCCTTCATGGCTCCCACCACGTTGCTGCTGTGCCTCTGCCCGTGCACTGCCTCCTGCTGCCTGCACATCCTCCGCTGGCTGGGGTGCAGTCGTTGATGTGGCCACCCCTGCTGGACGTCCGACTCCTGACTGTGGCAGGGATGCCTCCTCCACCAGCCTGGCCGCACCGTCAGAGGCATCTCCACAGGGCACCCAGGTCACTGATGGGCGGGAAGATGGCACGGAGGACGACTGGCGCGTAGGGGGTTCAGTTGAGGAGGGGGTCGTAGCAAGCCCCATCAAACGGAGGAATCCGGCCTGGGTGACCTGTCCCAGTAGGCTGTTGTGGTCAATGAGCCATTCGAGATGACGTGCAGTCTCCTCATGAAAAGACTGCAGGTCATCTCGCATGGCCTGTTGACGCAACGCCACACGAGTCAGGACAGTCTCAACCCGGACCCGGATAGCCACGTCCGCAGGCAGAGGAAGGCCAGTTGTCGTTTGCTCATCCCCTGCCTGAAAACAGGTCTGGACGTAGGCATCCCTGCTGATGCAAGATGATGCAGGGGCAGGATCAGGGACAGGATTGCACACAGGCACCTCCGCGGCGGACTGTGCTGCCTCCTGTCCCTGGTCCTGCACTGCACCACTAGCACCAGTGGGATCCCCACCTCCAGACCCCGTCTCTGTTGCTTGCAGGGCCTCCTCCTCCACCAAACCCCCCACCAACCTGGATGACTCCGTGCCATCTTCTCCGTTGGGCCCTGTGGGGTCCCAGCTGCCCCTTCTGCTGCCGAGGAGTCCAACTCCAACCTCCGCCTCTTGGACCTCCCCCCGGCAGCTGCGGCCTGGGACGCGGCACCAGACTCCTCACTCCCCGATGTGATGACAACCTGGGAGGGGAGCCGGGCCTTGCGTCTCCGGCTGGCGGTGGGATCCCCGCTGCTGTGCTCCACAGCACCTTCTCCGCCCTCTTCATCAGTCGACGCTGCAGACAGGGAGAAATAAAACACAGGCATCAGGGCACTGTACAATGGACACATACACACATGACAGTTGTACATGAGTGGCATTGGCAAACTTCAGACATGCCATCACAATCCCCAACACACATGTCATTTCAACTTGCACACATGAGCCATACCACAGCCATATTGCAACTGACAGCACCATCCATACACATACAACAGCATGAGCAGGCAAAGCTGAGCCAGACATCACATGCAACACAGGAAGTGCACCACACATGTACACAGACCCCCACACTTGCATGCATGTGTACCTCTGCCAAGTGTCGCAGTGTTCAGATGGGCATCCATGTCACATCTGCCAATCAGGCTTCCACATCCCGCTGTCACATGCATCCATGTTGCATCACTGTTGCACCCTTGTCAAATACACACAAATACACATGTACACAGTGCTGATACATGCAGCTGAAAACAACATACATGCGTGACATCACGGACATGTCTACTTACATACACATTCATCCAAACATGTGTGCCCACACAACTGCATTTGGCATGCAAGCCTACACACACAAGCACCATCCATGTCTCACACATTACAGCCCTCGCGTGTGTTAGCCCCACAGCCCTGTACACCCGCACCCATACTCGACCCCATACAAACAGATGTGCAACCTGCACACTACTGAAACATCACCACATGCACAGCTCACAATCAGGATGCATGTACATTTACCGCTCGACTCCAGACGGGTCTGCCTCTCAAGGACTTGGACGTGGAGCGCTGGGGATATGCGTTCCAGGACCCTCATTTGATCTTCCGACAAGTGGCCCCGGCGCCCCTTGGCATCCGCTGCCTTCAAGAGGCGGCGGGCCTTGTTCAGGGTCCTGGACCTGAAGTCCTCCCAGCGCTTCTTGACATGTTGGAAGTCGCGAACTGCCACCCCCTCCACGTTGATGGCAATCACGATGTCAGTCCAGATCCAAGTCAGTCCTTCCTTGTCGGCGCGGGAACTTCCGAGGAGGGCATCATATTGCCCCAGGACTTGCTCCACCAGGACACCAACTTCCCTGGCACTGAAGCTGGTGCCCCTCTGCCTCTCTGGCCTGGGGTTGTCAGTGGTGCCAGATGTTGCAGTGCCCGACATGACAACCCCAGAGGCAGGAGTGGGTGGGCAACTGGGTCCTGGGGCTGGGCTGTGGAGCGATGGAATCCCAGTCGGGAGTCTTCGGTTCCAGCAGGGGTGGTCACAGCAACAGCACCCCTGGCTGATGTGCAGGCAACAAATGGCAGGGCACGTGGGCAGCAGGCAGGTGGGAGCGTGCTCGGGGCTCTGGGGGGCAGTAGTTCGGCCTTCTGGGCAGGAGCGAGGTCTTCCGTGTGCTTACGCGTGGCCATCTTGATCCGGAGTGATTTGGCACGTGAAATTTCGGCACGTCAGCGTGTAATTCGAGGAAAGGCCCTTAGCGCGTAAGCGCGTCTGCACGCATTCTCAATTTCATTGGACAGAAGGCCCCTCAAGCGCCCCTGTGACGTGACGCGCACAGGCGTGCATGGGCATTTCAGCGCGCGTGAAAAACTGCACGTCCGCGTGTAATACGAGGAAAGGGCCCATGCGCGTAAGTGACGTGACGCGCACGTGCGTTTCCCTCAGCACAGGTTAAAGGTGAGCGGGCCCAGCAGTTCGCTGTACTTGCCTTTCGTGGAGACCGACGTGTGTTGCTGCTTCCTGTTGTTTCGCGCGCCATCACAACTTCACAGCTATCAAGGACGTATCTCTTCTTTTGGCGGGGGTATTGGCTACACGCTCTTTTTCCCACTGCGGGTGCCCCTGTGTATCGCACCCATTTTTGATGTCATAGTAGCCTGCGTGTCCCACGCGTACGCGTTATTCGTGTTACTGGGTGCCACCGCGTACTGCGGGAGGTTGAATCCACGCATGTAGGCTGCAGGGTTGCGTGCACGGTTTTACTGCAGTTTTGGGGTGCCTGAGCGTTGCGTGACCCGTCACTACATCACTGGGTTCACATACAGCCTTGCAGGTGCAGGGGGGCTGTTAACATCTTGCTTCCCACCCCCTTCACCCCAATTGCCCAGGTCAATTGTGGTGTACACCTCCCATTGGTACCACTCCATCTGTGCCGGCACTAGTACATCTGTGCCATGGTTGGGAGGCCACCAAAGGTGAGGGGCGCCTCAGCTGGGCGTCCTCCTCGTGGCGGGCGTGGTCGGGGACGTGGCCATGGTGACCAGGGAGTAGGGGGACTCCAGGGTGTCCAGGGCGGCCACAGAGGGGGAAGAGGCAGGGGTGCGCCGCTTGAGCACAATGTTGTGCCATGTGTCGGTGCAGTCATGCCACCACCCCCTGTGGTTCCGGGGGATGCAGCTTCTGCATCTGGCACTGGTGCCCGTGTGACCCGGCAGTCCGTTCCATCGACTGCCACGGGCCGAAGGGTAGTGGTAGCTGCAGGTGCAGCTGTGGACACCGCCACCCAGGCTCGGGTCTGCCAGCGCAGGCTGCGTTGGCACTTGAAGAGCCCTTGGTAGATCTCCAACAGGCCAGGGGGGAAACCATAGGGGCAGGCCGGGCTACTCAGACCAAGACACGTGTCCCTGGGGCAGTCATGTCATCTGCTGCCCCGAACAGCCGGGTGTTGGCAAGTGCAGGGGCAGATGCACCCAACAGCACCCCGGTTGTGAGTCTGCCAACCAGGACCGTTGCGGTCAATGACCCTGCCACAGCTGATGATGCTGCGCAGGGTCCATTAGTGGGCACCCAGCTGCCACTGACACAAGTCAGGCCTTTGGTCATCCCTCCACCTGCCACTCCCTTGGCTCAATCCACCGAACCCACTGGCCATACTGGTCAGGGCGGCATTAGCCAGCCAGGGTCTGCACCACAGTCCAAGAGGAGGAAGGTTGCACCTGCAGCACAGGCTGGGACCCCCCACATAGCCACGACCTCCTGCACGTCGAGGAAGAAGCCTTTCTGTAAGCAGGAACTGCACTTCCTTGTGGACTACGTGCGGGGCCACAGCCCAGCCGTGACATGCTAGTGGGTGCCAATAGTCAGACTACGGCTGCCCAACGTGATACCCACTGGAAGCATGTTGCGGAACATGTCAGTTCATTCGGCCATGAGGTGCGCACGGCGAAAGAGTGCAAAAAGCGTTGGAATGACATCAAACGCAGCACTAAGGCTAAGCGTGCCTCTAATTACAACTTGACTCTGGTGACTGGCGGTGGGCCTGCACCAGAGGAGGAAGAGCTCACTCCGCATGAGGCACTGGTTGCGGAGTTCATACCACCTGAATTGGTCGAAGGAGTGGGAGAGATGATGGACTTTGATGCCCAGTCCAGTGAGTGTTGATGCGTGTTTGTTGAGGACGTGTGTGTTTCACTTGTGGGATGTGTTGTGCATGATTGCCGCTACATGTGACGTGTACAAGGTTCTGATGTGTAAATAATGCAATGCTTCCGTCATAAATGTCTCCTCTGCCTGCATGCGGGGACTCCATGTAGGCATGCTCCCTTGCCCCTCCTCCGCCACTCCGCACCCCAGTTTCACCTTTGCACTGGTGTTCTTCAATCTTGCCAATGTGTACTTTCTTGTTCATGCGTCCTGTGTAGATGCTAACTTCCAGCGTAGAATCTGCCAAACATATGCCGTGTGGTACAGCCTTAGTACTTGATGCAGGGTATCTCACTTGTACTGTGCATAGGTCAGATGTCCCGCAGGGACATGAGTGCCCATTCATGCTCCATGTGCTTTGCACGCATGCCCCTATGTGTCCTTGACTGGATGATCACTGTAATACAAGTCAGCCTTCCCATGTCAACTGTGGCTCAGTCCTGCGTTGCACACATGTTTAGGGTCTGACAATCTGTGTGGCTCACAGGCCTCAGCCTGTTCAATGGCCAATGACTCTGTCCAACTGTTGTTTTGTCTTCTTCACACATGGGCGGAATCCAGAGTTTTCATCATGTGTCCTGCTTACTGTCCCTGCATCATTTGCAGTGTTGTCACTTGAATCACATTCAGCTGTTAATGCCAGTCAACACTGCCTGTCAATACACAGGTGTATGGTCAGCCTTTTGATACCATGCTAGGCATCCCTGCTTTGGTACTGGGGTGGAGGGGTGCTTGGCTTCTAGATATGGTACACATTGAATGCACAATGCACGTGATGTCTGAATTTGACATTGCATTGCCTTCACATTTCCTGCCACACACCATGGAGTCCTTGTACATGTAGGTAGTGAGTGGCGTACATATTTTCTGCACTGCATAGACCCACTTCCATGGAAACTGCCACCTTTCAACAGGTCTGATCACAGAAGAAATTCAAAGTTGACCCAGTATGCATGGCAGGTTATATGTTGTGTGTCACATGTCTGCCTGATGCGTTTGCTGTCGGTGTGTGTGTGTTGTGTGCTTCTGACATGTGTAGTGACCTTTTTTCTCTCTATTTTTCAGGTGATGACGCAATGGAGGCGGAGGATGGTGTTGTCATGCCAGACACAGGGTTGTTACCACTACATCAACCCGCCACTAGTGGGGGTCGTGGGGTGGTAGGCCACGAAAACCCCCAAGTGCTACAGTCCATCTTGTCTCTGGCTGCCTATGAGTCCAGCCTTGATGACGACTCTGACGTCCATGTTGAGTTGGATGAGCATCAAGTCCATGTGTCAGGGGTGAGTGATTCTGATGTGGACACTCCTCTGTCTGCGACCCCTGCACTGAGGGATCAGACAGTCTTGGTTCCTCCACCCGTGGTGGATCGGGACGCAGGGTCACCCTCCACACCAGTCACTGATGGGACATCACGTCGACGGGGGCATGTAGCCGTGCAGCCGCGGGCGGTGCCAACACAGCGAGGACACCCGGTCCTTGGGTCCCGCAGGGGTCAAGCCCGGCAACGCGGTCGCCGCACGCAACTGCAGTATACTGAGTGGGAGCAAGACATGACTGCCAATTCAGAACGGCAGGGGGCAGCAATGGAGAACATCGCTGAGAGCATGGATCGTTTGGCCCGATCTGTGCTCCCCCCTGCTAGGCAGGTGCTTCTCCAGCAGCAGGCGGCACGGTCCACGGCCCGCTCGCTCAGGCTGGGCATGGCGGCCTCAGACAGGGCACGCCAGGCTGAAATGTCGTCTCTGCGTCAAGCAATTGCTGCTCACGCAGAGGCGCACATGGATGCCCTGAGGGAGGAGTATGCTTCCCTCATATCCACTCTGGGTGTCCTTATGATGTCCCAGAGGCAGCAGGCAGAGGAGAGGTTTGCACAGCTTGAGCGTACCATCTCGGTTGAGCTACAGACTTGCCCGGAGGTGCAGCGGTTGTCCAGCCAGGCCTTGCAGGAGGAACTCTGTGTTACACGTGCTACCTTGCAAGAGGAAGCACGTGTATCACGTGAGGTTCTGCATGCAGACCTACATCACATCGCCACACAGAACTAGGCTCACCCATCTGGCAGACTTGCTGCCGACGAGGGGCAAGCTGCGGCTAGGCGTGGCCAGGCTACTGTGCCACGTCCTCCTTTACAGGATGAGCCAGACTCAGACGACCATCTATCTCCCACATAGGTCGGGCTGTGCAGGCGTTGAGCCCATGGAGGTTTTTGTTTGGCTCAGCATCATCGCATGTGGATGTTGAGCAGCACCCTGTACCTCCCCCCTCCTTGGTGCCTCCCCTCCCCCCCGGGTCGTATGTGGCCATTTTTGATAGTTAGTTTAATTAGGTAATGTAGGTTTTCCATAGTTAGTGTAATTAGTTAATAGTTACTATAGTTGCTTGTCTATTGTGCTTTCATGTGACGGTGTGGTGCTTTGTGGCTTTTGAAGGCATCCACTGTCTGTTCCAGCTGGGCCCTTCAGGCTTGTCTTGTGTATGTGTTTGCTGCTTGGGGTCCTTGACTCACATATGCCACTCCTGCCTCCCTTATCCATGGGCTCGCAAGGATGGTTCGGTGTCACAAACTTTTACACAAGGGCTTTGGACTGTCATATCTGTGGCATGTCTGGTGCTGTGTGACTTGTGTTTACACCTCTATTGGGAATGATTTTGGTGTTATTGTCCACTGTTCAGCTTTTGCTAGATGGGGCGTTTCATGATTAATGTGTACATTAATTGCTATGCATTGTGTAGTATGTTTCTTATCTTTACTGTACACGTGCTTGTTGCAATTCATGCTGTAGATAGTGTTCCACACTTTGGACGTGAAAGACGGACTGATGGTGTGATTTATGATGTGACTCTCTGACATGGTCAAGTAATGAGATGCCTAAAGAGACACACACAGATGACTTTGAAGCATTAATCATGGGTTTCATGCCCTTTCTGCAGGGGGATGAGCCTCCAGAGCACCTTTGCCAGCAGACATGGCCCATTGGACGACAGAATTCTGGACACGTTTGTTGGTGCCCACATGCACATGTATGCACAAGCAGAGGCACAGGGATTGCAGACCTACATCCTAGAACTGCTGACGAGGGGCAGCTCACAGGGACATACAGCAAGGGACATACTAGGGTGCAGTGCATTTCATTTCCATGTACTTTATGATAAATGCACTGCCAACTTTGTTTCGTCATGGTGGTACGCAACTTGCTCTGAAGTCATGGCTTGCTATATGGGTCTGTCTGCTTACCCAGGGAACATTGCATGTTGTGTGAATTGTGACACATTGGTGTTCCATTTGCCACGCACCCACCGGCGGCTGACTTACTGCATTGACTGTGTATGACCCGTCACAGGGGTAATGTTATATATGGGTACGAAGCATCTACACCAGATTGTCTGTTTGTAGAGTAGTTTGTTGCTATGGGGCATGTTTGGTGGTGTGTTTCTGTGTAATGGGCACATACAGGTTGTTGACTGTGGCTCTCTTTGCAGCATTGCAGTGCTCCTGTAACCGGACCTGAGAGTGCGCAGGCAGGAGGCCAGCACTCAAAACCAGAGCTAAGTGTCTTGTTGTTTTTCTTTCAAACTGCTCTGCATAGGCTTGCTGGGGGGTGCACTAATGCATGGATGTATGTGTGATTCAATTTGGTATGTTTTTTCCCCCTAATCACCCGGAATCCTATGCAATTTTGAACCCTGTACCCTCTATCCGGTGTTCCTGCTTCCCGTACCTATCCAAGCAACGTTCCCTAACCCTCTTTCCCCGCTGGGGTTGTGGATGCCTGTGTAAGCCCTGAACTTGCAGGCACCAAAACCCTAGAGGGGGTGGTTGGTTCGTACCACTCCTAAGCCTGGACTACAGAAGGCCATGACAATGATGTCCAAGTTTGTTCGGATTGTGTATGTGTTGATGCAGGTAGTACATTTTCGTGCATTCCCTACTTTCATGTGTCATTCCTCCTCCCCTCTCCTGCCACTCATTTCAGTTATCCAGTGTGCCAACACCTGTCCCGACTGCATATCCCTGAACCTCCTTCCCCACCAGGGTCTCAGGGGCCTGTGTGAGTTTGACCTTGCAGGCACCCGGGACACGATGGGGGTGGTTGTTTCGTGACACTCCCGCGCCTGTACACGGGACCTGTGACAGTACACATCCGTTCATGGTGCATCATCCTATGTTATGTACCATACATGGTTCACATCCTGTTGTGACATTGTTTTACTGTGCTACCTTGGTTGTTGCATCATTGTGGTAGTACTTGGCCTTTGTGAGGTACTGCTAGGTCAAGTCATCTACTGGAGGGTGTTCGGGTTCATTTTTATGGCTTGGATTTTGTGATTTTGGAAATGAGTGTGGATTCTGAGGGTGCAGGCACCTTTTTACACACAAGGTGGGAGATGGTGACGAAGGGTAAAGGTGATCCTGTGGCCAGGTGGAATTGAGGGTTGAAGGCTCCATGACCCAGGTGCAGTTGTTCAGTGGGTCATGGTAATTTGTGAGGGAGGGGAGGGTTGTTGTTGATAGTTGCCTTGCCCTGCAGTGTGATTGGAACTCTGACATTGTAATGGTGGTATCCTATGTACATGTTGTGTTGTGCTGATCAATGCCTGTTCATGTGTTGTGTTTACCTTTCAGGTGCGAGGGGATAGTTGTGGTTTGACATGCTGGGGTGTACACATGGTGAATGTTCACATGTGATGTGTAGAGAACACTGATGGTCACTTGAGTGCACATGCATATGTTGAGTGCATGTCCTTGCACACCCACACACTTGCACTCTTATGCACTACATGTACTCCCACCCTTGCATATCCACGTGTACACGGTTTGCCTTCTGGTGGCCACTGTGTCCCTGCAGCACATGTTCTGTGACCAATTATGGATACTGTACATGCCTAATTTGCTTTTTGATGTGGTCTGTCACTTAGATGTGATGCTCAGGGTGTGCATCACACACAATGGCTGTTCACTGTGATGTGGGCTGAGCAGTGTGTTGCAGGAGTAAGACACAGCACACAGAAGCTGCAGTGTTGATTTTGCTATGCACAATGTGCATGCAGACATGCATTTATTGTTATGTTACGTCTACAACTCTTGTAATGCATTTGGAAATGACTTATTTTGGGTGGGAGGTTGTTGGTCAGTCATTTCATCTGATTCCAGGTCAGGCATCATTGTCTGATGCCACTGTACATTTTGGACATGGCAATGTTACTGTGTTGATGTATGGGTATTGCTTGCCATGTCATGTTGTGGTTTGGGAGGGTTTGAGTGACACAACAGTGATGGCCATGGCCTGTTTTGCAGGTGTGTGTGATGCACACCTTGCATGTCAGGGTCATCTGCTTCTCAGAGCAACTAGCTGGGGGTAGATCTCTCTCCGCGGCAGAGCCCTCGCTCTGGAACAGCCTTCCTGCCTCACTTGAACTTGAGGGGAACCATCTCCGGTTCGGGAAGCATCTCAAGACCTTCCTCTTTGCTTCTGCTTTCTCTCTGCCTCTCCCTTGCGGAATTCTTCACTGGAACTGCACTGGATCTGCAACTGTCACTGACCTCGGTCCCTGGCCCAGCCACTCTCCACTTGCACTGCCTCCCTGGCAACCCCTGCACTGCGGTACTGTCTCTCTATCCCTACAGCCCCCCCTTCCCAGCACTTGTCTGCACTTACCTTTGCAGTTGCCACCAGCTGACCTATGTATTTGTTTTTTGGCCTACTTCCCCTGTACTGCACTCCCCCCCTTTCCCCTTGCACTTTTCCCTTCCCCCTACCCCTGCACTTGCAAAATCTAAATGACACCTGGCCTAGTAGTACCGTTGTCTGTCTTCCCTTGTTCCCCCTCCCTGCCTCATCGCACCTTGAAATACTTGTGTATAGGCCATATCATGTCATATGTCATATGTGTGCCTTTTGGTCACACAGGATAGCTTGTGTTTAAGTAGCTAGGGATGCAGACGATGTGGCACTTCCATGGCAACTATCTCAGGGTGGTAGGGTTGTGACAGTTGACTGTCTCTTTGACATCATCGATTGTCACCTGGTATGTGCGAGGCCTGTGTGCACTCCGCAGGGGTGGGAGTTTAGGTGAAAAATGTGGCCACAAGCTGGGTCCGGGCTTCCTCGCCACGTGCCCTGTCCCCTCCCATGGGCAGCACCTGTGCCTGTGGTTGGGGATGTGGGGGCACCACCATGTCCACCGGGACGCCCTGCCGTGTTGCAACATTGTGCAGGACACATGCTGCCACAATGATCCTGCACACTACTGGTGGTGCATAGAGTAGTTGCCCGCCAGAGCGGTCAAGGGAGCGGAAACGTGACTTGAGCACTCCGAATGTGCGCTCCACTATGGCCCTGGTTGCAATATGGGCGGCGTTGTATCTTACCTGGGGTGGTGTGGTGGGGTTCCGGATTGGCGTCATCATGTGGTTGCTCAGAGGGTAGGCACTGTCCCCTGGGGAGGTGATAATAGTTGAGATTATTAGGGTTTGGGTATTTGTCTGTGTGTTACTTGCATGCATGTGCAAGGGCATTTGTACTCACCTAGGAGCCATGTGTCGCCATGCTGCCCAGCTTCCAGGGCCCGGCTCAGGGCGGACATTCTGTATATGAAACTGTCATGGGTGGAGCCAGGGTAGTTTGCATAGACAGAGGTGATGATTCCCTTTGCATCGCATACCACCTGTACAATTATGGAATGCCAGTGCTTGCGGTTTCGGTAGATGTGCTCAGTGGCCCTAGGTGGACGTAGGGCCACATGGGTGCAATCTATGACACCGAGCACTTTGGGGAAGTGTGCCACCCTGAAAAAATCCAGGACAACGGCCTGCCTTTCTGCGGGTGTTCTGGGCATGTATATGTGCCTGCGGACTGAGGGAACGCTGTCATGATTGCCAGTACCTGGTGTAGGCAGCGTGACTGCGTGGCCTGTGAGACCCCCCCCACTATGGCAGTAGTCCGCTGAAATGACCCAGTGGCCAAATAATGCAGGACATTGAGCAGCTTCTCCAAGGGGCTCAATGCTTGGGAGCAAAGGGTGGGGGATGTAAGGTCATCTTCCCATTCCCTGACCAGGTCTAGGATGATGTGGGGTGGAAACCTATACCTGTCATAGACCTGGTCGTCAGGCGTCCCAAAAAGGCTTGTCTGTGGTGCGAAAATGCGTGCCCTTGCTATTCTCCTCCTCCTGCGGTGTCCCACGATCAGTGCTGCGACAAATGGGGCATTCATCGTAGCTGTATATACGTGTTTGTTGTTTGCGCGCACTTTTTTACTGTGCGCGGGGACGCTTCCGCCTGCCTTCGTGTGGCGGACACGTTGACGCCTGTGTGCGTCTTTTGCCGTGCGCGGGTTTCCCATATTCGGATCCATGAATACGGGTTGTTCGCGTGCGTGTGGGCGTTCTGTGTAGTTCCCTGCAGTACTTCCCCAGTTATGCCTTCTTTTTCACGCGTTGTTCCCCATTCCGCGTGTTACGCCCACTGTTCCGCCCACTTTGGTTGTGTGCGCCTCGCTATGTGCGCTTTTGCTGTGCGCGTAGTGCACGCCGTGTATGCCTGCATGCGCCATGGCTGGATTGGGCGCACGGACAGCGGGAAGCACGTGCAGCGTCTTCCTTGAATCGCACGCTTGCGCTGCATTTCTCACGCTTGCGCTCCCTTGCGCCTGCTTGCGCATGGATTTTCGGCGCACGTTTGTTCCATGAATCGGCCCCTGAAGGACATCTGTATTTTAAGCCATTTTTCCTAGCACTCTTAATAAGTAGTAATTTTGTAGTATGACAGTTTTTCATGTGATTTTAGACAAATATAAATAGACCAAGTGCATGTTTCTTGCACTTGGTGAACTGAGATGGCCATGAAAGACGCATTTTGGGGGTGAATTATAAATGGCACAATTATGAAAAGAGGTGGAAATATGCGAGATGTTACTGGGAATATGTGTAGCCATTGACAGAATTTTTAATATTATGCATTTCATAAAAATGGTGAAAATGTGCAAAAGGGTGATGCGACCTCGCACAGAGTCGGTGATCAGATTGTCCAATTCCCTGTGACCTATTGAATCTGGATCTCCACTTCTAATGGCAGTGGCTAGTAAACATTTGAAGTTTTGATTGATAACTCATTTTTGGTAAAAAGTAGTTCTGAGAGAAAAAGAAAGGTCATGAATGCAAACACACACCTGATCTCATTTCCCCTGAAACAATTGGCCCAGGGAGAGGAGGGAACACTGGTAGGCTGCCCTATCCCAGGAGAGGGGTACGTCCAGAGTATGCCGCCCCCAGATTGTAAACTGATGATGTCATTTGGCTATATAAGAAGGAGACAGGGAAACACAAGGGACAATCCACTGAAGCTCTGACTTCAACATCCAGGAAAGCCGAGATACATCCATCCATTCATCCATCCAGATCCAGGCACACACAATAATCCAAGGAGAAAGGAGGAGATGCAGCTGATCCCATTCAAGAGAGCCCAGTGACCAGATGCCTTGCCTAGCTGTCCAGCCTCCCATCCAGCTGTCCACAGTGACCAGACCTTGCCTAGCTGTCCAGCAATTAATTCCCCTATAAAGAGATTCACAGTGAGCTGGTTTCCATTCGAAATCAACCACCTCATGTCAAGTGCCTTTCTATAATAATTTAGCCATTAAAATATAGTCCCAACAGAACTAGTCTTTGTTTAACAGAAACCAAATGTGCCTGTGTACTGTGCTTTCCTACTAATTCAGATTTGCCTTCATCCCATAGAAAAACCCAAACTGTACCATTAAGAGCAACCCCTTTCTATCAAAATCCTATCTGTTATGTGCCTCCGTTCCTTGTCATAAAAACCGATTTTTGATTTTGACAGCCAAGTCCTTTCTGTGGCTGCCTGTCATGTAAAGCCCTGTGTAGAAATAAATTGCTATTCAGCGGCATGTGTTTTCTTTTGCATTCTGTCTTTTACCCAAAATCGATTTTCTTACATGTGTTCACGTTGCCTTGGTGCCCTGCTTAATAATCTGTAAGCTTCCTTATCACTCGAGTGTAGCAACACAGTTTTCCTGCCTAGCTAACCCACCGTGGTTGTAAACTGCTGTGCAAGTAACAAGGGAAATCCGATTATGCCATTATGCTCTTAATTAAGGTTTTCCATTTCTTTTCTGGTCTCCCATTTTGGGGTGGTGGGCTGAATTCTAAATCTGATTTTTCCCTCTTCATTCTAACTCCTTGCCACTGCCTTCCATCCACAAAGGATTTAGTTAGCTGGAGTTTGGGGGTTAGTGTTGCAGGGGGAGTGCATAACTTGAGTGCTATCTGCTATTATTATCTGCTATTATTATATAGTGGATGACACGTGTTTCAGCAACCAAGCTTTGCCTTTCTCAAATCCGGGCCATTTGATAATCGCATCCCACGTGCGTGGATAACTGCATAATGCAAATGGACTTGAAGTGGGAGATGTAAAATTATGAGGTGGAATTGAGCCCATAGAATCCATTTGCATTATGCACTTATCCACACACGTGGGACGCAATTATCAAATGGCCCGGATTTGAGAAAGGCAAAGCTCAGGTGCCGAAACACGTGTCATCCACTGAGGGCTACAAAATCACAAAATAAAGAATTTTGCACAACAATGAAATACTGGAATTATTTCTTAAGAGGAATACTTGAGCTCTTACTAATGACCTTGATATAAACTGGCGTACATGTAGGTGTGAGCTCACCCAAAATTCTTTGTTTCTATATATTAGTTTAGGAGTTTGAATTAACTGTATTGTGGGAATCTTTGCATTTGTATTGACACAACACTGGTGGTTGCTGCCAACTTATTTGTTTTTGCTCTGATTTTTCATTGAACCATGAAATTAATAAATATTTTATTGTTATACACCGGCCTGGTTCCTAGTTCATTGCGACCCGTGGTTCATTAAAGATAAAAAGCGTTTCTATTGTGAACCACGTTCATTGTCAGGTGAAGAGGTCCCTGGCTCGAGTGTGCCGTGTTATAAAACCATTACACAGCGTAGAATACAGCCTGCATTCTGAGCATACTGATTAATGAGGACAAATAAAAAAATACCTTTAGCTTATGCTGCACCATTACCCAATCTTCCAATCCTCCTGAACTCTTTTTCCTATAAATATAAACATAACTAAGTTAACACAACAAAATTAACGTCTAATATAAAAATATACAATCTGATTCGAAAATCACAGTTCGCAAACCAATACTTATACATCTTTAATTTTCCAAAAATCCATTTTTATAAAACAGATCTATTTTTACATTATGTACTCTTCGTTAGTCACATCTTATGAATCGATAAATCATGTGAAATAGTGCAGATTTATCTCTGTGCCCACTGCCTCTTTGCCAAAATTGACAACATTAATCTACCTCCTTCATACTCCTCACATCCTACCGTCAAATAAATGAAACATTAAAACATCCTAAAATCAACCTTTAAAAGTTCAAAATCTGACTTCAAGAACACAGCTGAAGAGAGCACTGAATCAAGAAGTATTCCTTCAGATAAAGAGAAAACCTCATGCTTTCAAAACAAAACACAATGTAACCATGACTCGGCCATAAACGCATCTCATTGGCGCACTTTATATTCACAAAACAAAGTTAAACAAAACATTTCTCAATCTCGATACATAAATGCAGAACATTAAATCAACTTAACACAACTCTCCTACACATTTTACGTTCAATTAGAAAACATTTTTTAATAAATATACTTTTTAAATGCTCTCTGAGCTTGATTCTCGAATTGTGTAATGGCAATCTTTTAGAACAGAAAAAGTTTGCCAGCAGCAGAGCATCATGGGAGATACGACTAACGTTTTGTCTACAGGGGCACTCTGCTATCCATCAAATAAAAAAAATATTAGACGTTTTTGCAACAAAACAAGAAAGGATTTCATTAAAGTGCTTCGTGCGCACTTGTTTCTTATTTGGCACAAGTCCATCCAGTGGTTTGGGTTGAGTGCATGAGCAAAAATTTGACATTACCTTTTTTTTACCCTTTATATCTTTTGAACCATAAAACAGATGTGCATGAAACTTGCCAGTCGTAGGTGGCGTGGGCCATAATATAAGAATGTAAAACTCCATGCTCATCAGTCCCACGGCTCAAAAGTGTTTGACCATAGACTTTCACTTTTCCTATGGATGATATGTTTCACCTACGATAGCCGCCCTGCAACATATATATATTGTGATGAATCTGATGATGTCATCACTTCTTTCCCTGAAGTAGCCTCTCCTCGTGTGGTGAGGGGACAGAAGCTGCTATCTGATCCTGACTCTCAGGGGTGGCTATTTGAGGGAGGACCACATGGGGTGAGGCAACCCTCGGGCAAACCCTTGAGGGGATGACATGACATCATCAGGTGAGAGATGGTATCCCCTTTCCCTTTTAGAGATATTTCCTCCATTCCTCATGGTCTAATGGCATACTGTAATTATCAACTTGAACAACCTGACAATTTTACTGACAGTACTCCTTAATATCAGAAAGCAAATCCTGAAGCATAAAATCGAGATGAAGAAGAGGCAAGGAGCAATTTATTTATTTATTTATTCATTAATTTATATAGCGCTCAAAACCCAGAGGCAGCTAGGTGCAGTTACATGCTGAAGGAAGTGGTTGCAAATTAATTTGGTACTAAGCTCCATGGTTGCAGAATTACATTTTTACACAAAATACAGTTTGCTTTCATAACATGTATATACAGTTTATGTACACGGGTCATCCAGGTATTGAACTTATGCCGAAACAACTATTGCGAGGTGTCTGTCCTGAAGAGTAAGGTTTTTAGTTTTTTTGTGGAGGACCAGAAATACGTCATTTCTGAGATGAGTAGGGAGGGCATTCCACAATTTAGGAGCTAAGATAGGTAAACTTGCTCCTCCTGCATTCTGTCTTTTGTTTTTGGGGGTGTTGAGAAGATTGCTGTACTGGGATCGGGTTGGTCTTTTAGTTTGGACTTTATGGATGAGGTTGCTGAGGTATAGGGGTGCCTTATTTGTAATACATTTGTGGGTGAGCGTCAGGATTTTGAAATTAATTTTGTCCTGGACAGGGAGCGAGTGGATTTTCCTCCTGATGGTGGAAATGCGTTCATGTTTGGGAATGTTTAAGGCAGCTCGGATGGCGTTGTTTTGGACAACCTGTAATTGTTTTATATTTCTTGAGCTAGTTCCTGTGAATAGTGAGTTGCAATAGTCTATCCTGGATAATATCAAGGTACTGACCAAGGTGATAGAATTGTCTGCAGACATTAATGGTCTGCTGGCTCTTATCAATTTGGCAGTGTAAACTGCTGTTGAGACAACAGCGTTGACCTGTCTGTTTAAGGTAAGATAGGAGTCGATATACACCCCCAAGATTTTTATTTCATTGGCGACTGTAATTGTATTACCGTCGATATTGAAAGATTTGTATGTCTGCGGGAGGTTACTAAGTTTGGTTTTAATACAAATGATGGTTAACTCGGTCTTATCATCAATAAGACACAATTCGTTAAGCACCATCCACGCCTGGATGGCCAGATATATCTTGTTTAAGTTTCTGAAGTCGGTATCATGGCATCCAGTAATGGGTATTAGCATTTGCGTATTGTCCGCTTAGTTTGTGTACGTGATACCCATGTTGTCTAATTCATCAAACAGAAGCTTCGTAAAGGCATTATAAAGTGTCAGTGATACACAGGAGCCTTGGGGTACGCCACATTTCACAGGGAATGGATGTGCTGGCCAAATGTCAGAGGAAACCCTCATGGTTCGATTGGTAAGGAATGACTTGATCCACTTAATGGAGTCAATTGAGAATTGGGAAGCGTTCTCTAGGTGCTGGCAAAGAATATCATGATTGACTAGATCGAAGGCTGCAGAGAGATCTAAGAGAAGGAGCATGCACAGTTCCCCTTTGTCTTTGTATTGATCCATTTGCATTTTCAGATCTAATAGGGCAATCTCTGTGCCGTGACCTGGCCTGAAACCTGATTGGCTTCGGCCAAAGAGGTTATCTTCTAGATATTTTTGGATCTGCAGGTACGCTGCACGATCGAGTATTTTTAATAAAAACAGTACGGTGGTTATGGGACAGAGTTAGTAGGGATATTGGGGTCTAGTGTTGGTTTCTTGAGTAGGGGTAGAACCCAGACTGTTATTAAATCGCTTGGTACTGTGTTGGAAGAAAATGACCTGTTAATAAGACTGGTGATAAAAGGTGCGAATTCTGAAACACATTCTTTTATCAGTGTTGCCGGGCAGATGTCGCCTTTGCATCTAGATGGTTTTAAGCTATTGATGATGTTAATAGTGTCTGAGATAGAAAGCAGTGAGAGTGAGAATTTATTAGCCTCCACTGAGGGGGGTGGGTGAGGTTGGCTGAATTTGGGCGAGACAGAGTTTAGCTTTTTTTGTTCTATTTTTCATTGAAGTGAGGAAATGTGTTCCGCTAAAGCATTTTGAATGTTGGAGCACCCTTGCTCATCTTTCACTGTATGGTCTGGGGTGGGGCTGGAGATTCTAATTCCTGGAGGATTGTGAAAACTTCTCAAGTATTGGATTGAGGATTGTTTGTTCTCTTGTTATAAACGTCACTTTTAGTTAAAAGAATGTATTTTTTGTAATTATTGGCTGCTGTCTAAAAAAGGCTTTTGTTTGCTGTGGTTGGCGATTTGCGTCAGTTGTTTTCCACAGATCTTTTTGAAGCATGCATTGTTCTGAGTTCTGGGGTGAACCAAGGGTTGATGTGTGCTGAGTGTTTAGCTATTTTTCTTTTCAGGGGAGCAACTTTATCAATAACTTCTAACATGATTTAATTGTATTGACATACTAGATTTGTTGGGTCATTGTCTAGATACCTAGAGTTTAAGAAGGGTGTTAGGAGGGGTAGCGTATTGTATTTATTCATATTTTTAGAGCTTCTAGATGGAGCTGTGGGTGCTGAAACGGAATGGTTCTGATTTTTAATGATAATGGAGTGGTAAAGATTATGGTGTTGTGGACCGACCAAGGTGTAGGGGTATTAGATAGTATGTTGGTGGTACAGTTGGTGTCCTCTAACAAATCCAAAGTACGTCCTTTTTCATGTGTAGGATAAAGGATCCTTTGAGTGAATCCTTGGGCTTCCGTAGATTTAACTAAGAGTTCTGCATGGATGTCAGAAGGGTTGTTCAGCCCTAAATTAAACAGTGTTGTAATGTCGTCTTCAAAGGTGGAGATGGCTCTAGGGGGCCTGTAGACGATGTGAAGGGTGAGTGTGCAAGAGGGTGTAATGGATATTTTTAAGGTGATGACTTCCCCTGCACTAAAAGGGAGATCGGAGGATATGCTTATTTTTAAGGCATCTTTAGCTAATACGTCAACGCCGTCTCCTCTTGATGTGTCTCTATCATTTCTGAAGATGGTGTATCCCTCTGGGATAGCTAGGGAGAGCTGTGGACCTGATTCTGAGTGTAGCTAGGTTTCTGTAACTGCTAGAAAGTCGAGGCCATTAGATGTGAAAACGTCTGCAATATCCAATGTGTGTGCAGTGATAGATCTGGTGTTGATGAGTGCCCCTTTTAGTGAGGTATCATTCAGGTTGGTAGATGCCTTGCTAGGGGCAATTTTATGATGTTTAGAGGCATTTGGTGTATGTGAGCATGGTGAGGTGAGGTTGGTGTCGGTGGGAGTGTGTAATTTACTTAGCCGTAGGAATGAACGAGAGGAGAGTTTATGCACTCTCGTTGATCCTGTGATCGTGCATGAGATGATAGGGAGAGTAAGGGCTGGAAAGTCTGTGAGCAGGTGTTTTTGTGGGTGAAGGATTGAAGCAACATGAGCATGTCTCTTCCCAGTTCTCGCAGAAAGACGGTGGAGTCTTGTAGGTATGTCGGGCGCAGTGCAGATGATGGGATGTCCTTGGTGCCGGAGTGTGGTGTAGTCAATCCTTTGTGGGGCAAGGAATAGGGTGATGGCGAGAGCAGCGTAAGCAGCCCAGGCCCTTTGCTAACTGGATTTTGGTGCCAGGTGTGCAGGGCGAATCCATTATGTGATGGGGTGAGGTAGTTCCTTCAAATGGTAATTTGCTTCTAATTACAGGATTAGGAGGGTGGGTATCAGGAGTGTGGCTGACATAGCACTTAGTTTTGGTTGCTGTATTAAGAGGTAAGTTTAGTGGCAGAGTGGCTAATACACAGAGGGTGATGTTACAATAGACAGGTGTTAGGCAGCACAGTGACAGGCGGTAGCTAACTAATAGCGTGATAATAGGCAGCGCATGTTATAACAGGGCAAAGGGCGACACAGTTCAAAGTGTGGCAGAGGGCTACGGAACTCGTCGCAAGGCAATGATCTGCGCAGTTCAGATCATAGCGAGATGGCAGGCAACAATTGATATCAAGACAGTACAATTGATAATAGAGCGAGGGGCCACTCAATTCAGAGCATGACAATGGGCAACATAATTGATGTCATGACAATGATAAAGGGCAGTCGAGTTAGTAACGAGGCGAAGGGCTTCTCATTAGTAATCAAGGCAATGGGCAGCGCAATTGATAGCGTGATAGAGCATGGTGGAGGGCTACACAGTTGATCGCAGGGCAATGAGTTGCACCGGTAATAGCATGGCAGCATGCATCTCAAAACAGCATTATGGAAGGCAACAATTTATATCATGGCAGTAGACAGTACAATTGATAATGGAGCGGGGGGCTTCTCAATTGAGAGCATGACAATGGGCAACATAATTAATATCGTGGCAGTAGGATACACAATTAATCACAGGGCAATGAGCAACACAATTGATAGCATGGTAATGGGTAATTCAATTCCTAAAATGATGGAAGGCAGCATAATTGATACCATGGCAATGGGCCGTGCAGTTGATGGTAGAACGGGGGCTACTCAAATGATAATACAAGTGAGGGAGTAGCAGAGATTACATGGGTGACTTTTGTGCTAGGGGCTGCACCATTGATGGTAGATATTGAGACAGCGTGAGTATTAGGAGAAGTGGATTCAGTAGAATCAGGATATGCATAAAAACAATGATATTAACATCAGGTGATACAAGCACTGTGAGCCAGTGTTCCGTTGTTAGGTGATTGAGTGCCAAGCAAAGGCAAAAGTAGTGAGTCTGAGCTAAATGGCAATGTTTCTCTGCTCGATGCAGCGTTATCAGGGTGCGGTGGAGACTGGCAGGCGGCGGCCAAAATATGCAGGTAGTCTTTGAAGAGGCAGTACGGCAAGTCACTTCAGGTCACAGTGGGTGGCTGTTTAATGTGGAGATGTAGCCGATTGTGCCTTAATTAGGTTAGTGGGGACAAGGTACAGCGCTCTTGGTGCAGAGGAATTAGGCAAGGCGCGGGCAACAATAAGTAGTTAGAAGGTATGTGGGTATTATAGGTTGGGCGAGGTACACACCTAGGGTGACTGAAGAGATGGGTGGTAGCGTGGGCGGCCACTCAGGGTAAGCATGGAGTGGAGACTACTCCAGTTATATAGGTTAGTTAAATCGCCCCAAGAAACTTCGAATTTGTATCAAGAAGAACATAAACAATCAAATATCTTCATGAAAAGATTGACTAAAAAGGCAACCTCTATTCTGCTACGCATTTCCAGAACAGTGGATGACCCAATGTTTAATGTGACCAGATGTAAGCAAGCTTTAAATAAAATGGATTGGTTATGTATTATTAAGGCGATGCGTCGGTTAAAACTTCAAGTTGACGCTCTATCCTGGACAAATCTCTGGGGGATCATCATAGGTATTTGGAAAAGTTTGGAGATAGTAGAGGAAGAGATGCTCTGCTGAGGTTCAGGTTGAACGTATTGCCAACCGGCGAAATCTTGTCGAGTAAGTTGAGGCTAAGACCAGCGATAGATTTCTGTCCGATATATAAAATCAATACCCAGTGTCATGTTGACATATGTTCCGGGGCAGGGGGATGCAAGAGGTTGGGAAGGGTAAGTGATGTGGGAGGGCCGGGCTTGGGAAGTTCCTGTTTATCTTTAATGAAGATTAGACATGTATGCCATAGCTACGTGTGCCGCGCCCTTATTACGGTGTCACCACCGAACGAAGAGGCCTATGCGAGGCCATAAGACTGGTGATGAGGCGGCAGTGGAGCTGACGAGACCCACAGAGAAAACTGCTGTGATTTGGGCAGCTTCCTGGAGGAGCACTGCACGGTGATGCACACACAGAGGCGCGACACAGCGAGGCTGTGTCTCTCGGTGCAGGAGCGCAGATGCCATTCCCCATCTCCCAAGGCTCGTGTAACGCTCACCTGATTCCCACGGAGGCGCTGACCCAAACTGGACTGCTACAGTTGCTTCTATGACTATGATGAGGCGTAGAACTCGGAAGACGCTCTGGGCAGGACCTCCGAATATTGACTGTCTGGCTTGTAAGGTGAGTTTTCTGCAGGTGGAAGAAAAAGGGGTAATTACAAGCTGGTTGGATAAGTTCTCCCACCAATCTTCTGCTTTTCCCACTTCTTGGTTCTCGACTGGTCTCCACGAACTCTCACCTTTGGTTTAGTAAAGCTGAGCTCTCCATCCTGCTTCTGGTGCAGGGGCACGTGGAATCCAGTTACGTCACTGGATGATTTCAGTGTTTAGGCTCAGTGTCCTTTTGTGGTTTGTAATAGTCCTTCAGGTGCCGAGGAGCTGTTGGCGACACCACCACTGCTGTGCAAGAAGAGGCTCGTGAGTATAGAAGATCTGAGGTCGCTTCTGAAGGAGCACCCTTTTATAATGTCCTTTTCTGTCTTTCAGGTGCCGAGATGCTGAGGGCGATGCTGCCGCTGCTGCGCGTGAAGAAGCGCGTAAGTATTACTGAATTGTGGCCACTTCAAAATGGGCACCTCTAATAATGTCTTTTGTCTTCCAGGTGCTGGGATGCTGCCGAAGCGAAGGCCGCGGTGAACTCCGGTGTGATCACGGATGGATAAGGTAAGCGAGCGCAGCTGCGAGCATGTTGCCCATTTTCTAACCTTATGTCTTTATTTGCAGGTTGTCGGAGACTGGACTCTTGTGGCTGAATTCTGGTGAGTAGATGTTACTGTGCCTTTTCTTCATCTACAGGTTGCTGCTCGAGAAGCTGAGGGTGTGTCTGGACCTGGAATGCAGGAGCCGACTCGGTGAGCGTCCTGCTGCTGTTGCAGAATAAAGCGAAGCACGTGAATTCTATCGGGCGTGGTTTAAATAGTGGAGAAGTGCTTTGGTGCGTATTCTTCCTCCAGCCTCACCCAGGTAAGAAAAGAGTTCCAGTGTCAGAGGATTAGCATCAGCCCCACCCAGGTAAGAAAAGAGTTCCTGTAACAGAGGATTGGTCCCTCCCAGCCAGTGGCTGGGACTTCACCCAGCTTGGATTGTTCTAGGTGAGTATGCAGCATGGTCTGCCACAGGTAAGTCCACCCAATCACTACTGCACACTTTAAGAATATGAGCCCGGCGCCCATGGCGCCGGGACTGTGGTTCCTTATGAGCCTGGCGCCAGAGGCGCCAGGACATGGTCCAAAGGGCCCCTGTAGGGGTCTGCTGGAACCGGGGGTGTGGATGATGAGCCTGCTTCCGGGGACGCGGGGCCAGTCTTGGCTCCTCAGGAGTAGCGCTCATGACAGCACCCCCCCTCAAGGCCCCTCCCAAAATTGTCCTCCCCGGGGGTTTTGGTTTATCGGGAAAGGTTCGGTGGAATTTCCTGACTAGACAAGGAGCATGGACGTAGTCATAGGGTTCCCAGGATCTTTCCTGGGGTCCGTAGCCTTTCCAGTAGATTAGGTAGAATAGTTTTGATTTGATGATCTTGGAGTCCAAAATGTTTTTAACTTCAAATTCGGGCTCTCCATTCACCTGAATGGGTTCTGGAGGTCTGGTCAGTCTGGTTCCAGGTTGCATGGGTTTCAAAAGAGATACGTGAAACACAGGATGTATTCTCATATGGGTTGGCAAATCTAATTTAACGGCCACTGGATTAATTATGGCCGTAATTGAATATGGTCCAAGGTATTTGGGGTTGAAGGTGCGAGGTCCTTTTAGCGATAAATGTTTGGTGGACAACCAGACTTGATCCCCAACCTGGTATTGAGGGGCATCGCTTCGGTGTTGGTCTGCTCCTTTTTTGTACCTTTCTTTAGCTTGTTGTAGATGTGCAGTCGCTTCCTTGAAATCTTGGGTAATAACAGAGTGCAACTGATCTACGGCGGGTGTTCCAAGATCTTGAGGTGGGTCGAGGTTGGAGGTTCGAGGATGAATTCCATACAAGATGTAGAAGGGACTCTTTCCGGTTCCTGAATGAACTGAATTGTTGTATGCATATTCAGCTATCCAAAGGATGTCCTTCCAGTTGCTTTCAGACTGTTGTAGCATGCATCGTAAATATTGTTTGAGAGTCTGGTTTGTTCTCTCGGTTTGCCCGTGGGTCTGGGGGTGATGGCTGGTTGAAAGTCTTACATCGATTTGAGCTGACCGACAACAACTACGCCAAAAGTGAGAAATAAACTGGCTTCCTCTATCAGAGATTAGTATCGACGGGAAGCCGTGTAACCGGACAATGTTTTCAAGGAATTCTCTGGCTAGTACTGAAGCTGAAGGTAAGCCTTTTAGCGGAATGAAGTGGGCCATCTTAGAAAACAAATCCACAATAACGAGAATAGTGTTGTACCCGGAACAAGAGGGTAAGTCTGTGATGAAGTCCATGGAAAGGGTATGCCAGGGACACGGTGGAATGTCTAATGGTTGCAGAAGACCCTTGTTTTGAGCGCACACACCACAGGACATCACAAATTCTTTTATGTCTTTTCTCCATGAAGGCCACCAGAAGTGTATGTTCACTTTTTCTGTGGTTTTGGCGATGCCAGGGTGACCCTCGATTAATGAATCATGATAACAGGAGATTACCTGTTTTTGTAAATCGGCGTGTGGTAGGAATAATCGTCCTTGGAAATAAGGCAAGTCATTGTTTACGGTGAAGTTCTCTCCTCTTTGTAACCAGCTCAGTAAGTCTGATGGGGTCACAAGTTGTTTAGTTTTTGCCTCAATATCCTCGATGGGTTGCGAAGAAATCAGACCCAAGATCCTTTGTTCAGGAATTATTGGTACGGGTTCGGGATTGACAACGTTATCTCCCATTCCAATTCGGGAAAGAGCATCCGCTTTGCCGTTCTTGTTGCCCGGGCGGTAAGTGATCACGAAGTCAAATTCAGCAAAGAATAGAGCCCAGCGAAGCTGTCTCGAGGATTGAGCTTTGGCGGTTTTCAGATACTGTAGATTTCGATGATCGGTGATCACCGTAATGGTGTGTTTGGCCCCGAGGAGATAATGCCGCCAGGCCTTAAAGGCGGATTTAATAGCTAAAAGCTCTTTGTCCGTGATGGTGTAATTAATCTCAGGCGCCGAGAACTTTCGAGACCAAAACGCCACAGGATGCAGTTGGTTAGTCTCTGGATCCCTTTGTGATAGAACTGCTCCCATTGCTAAGCTGGAGGCGTCGGTTTCAACGATGTAAGGGAGATCCGGGCATGGGTGTTTCAGTATTGGCGCCCAGGTGAACTTCGCCTTTAGCTCTTGGAAGGCTTGTTCAGCTTCTGCAGACCATTCAAAGCGCTTATTTTTTCTTAAGAGGGATGTGATGGGTTGTACCACTCGTGAAAACTCTGGAATAAATCTGCAGTAAAAATTGGCAAAGCCTAGCATGCTTTGAACGCCTTTCACGGAAGTAGGAGATGGCCATTTGAGGATTACGTCAACTTTTCTCGAGTCCATGTGGACTCCTTTGGGTGTCAGAATAAATCCCAGGAATTCGACCTCAGTGACATGAAAGGCACATTTCTCGAGCTTAGCAAAGAGTTTATGTTGGCGAAGTTTTTCAAGGACCGCCCTAACATGATTTTGATGATCAGCTTCCGAAGATGAGTACACAAGAATGTCGTCTATGTAGACGACAACACAGACATCAATGAGCTCTCTGAGGACGTCATTCATGAAATATTGGAAGGCGGCCGGCGCATTGCATAGTCCGAAGGGCATCACTTGTTATTCAAATAGCCCATACTTAGTGCGAAATGCCGTCTTCCATTCATCACCTTCCTTGATCCGTACCAAATGATAAGCTCCCCGGAGATCAAGCTTGGTATAAATACAGGCGTTTTTCACCTGGTCGAGGAGTTCCGGGATCAGAGGTAAGGGGTATCTGTTTTTTACTGTTATCTGATTCAGAGCACGGTAATCAATACAGGTTCTGAGGTCACCTTCTTTTTTTGGTACGAAGAACAGAGCCGAGGATGCAGGAGACTTTGACGGACGGATAAAGCCATTGGCCAGATACTGGTCTAAATACTGTCGCAGATGAAGGTTCTCAGGCTCGGTGAGGGCGTAAATCCTACTGCAAGGGGGAGTTGCACCGGGTAGCAGATCTATCTGACAATCGTATGATCTGTGAGGTGGCAAGGTGTTAGCCTGTTCCTTTTGAAAAACATCTTGGAACTCTCGATACTCTTGAGGTAATTGTGGACCCTCAGTCGTTGCTGACGCTAGGCCAATGCTGGGTCGTGGATAGCAGGTTGGTGCAGACTCAGGGAACATTATCGTCTTTGCTCGCCAATCAATCTGAGGGTTGTGTTTCTCCAACCAAGGGATTCCTAGGATTACTTGGAATTGAGGAGCCTTGATCACGTCGAACACAATTAACTCCCGATGCCCGTCTTGGCCTAGTAACGTCACTTCAGCAGTGGTATGGGTTACCAGTCCGGAGGCGATTTCGGTCCCATCCACCGTGGTAATGACGTCTTTAACCGCCTTTGGACAAAGAGGTAGGTTCATCCTGGAAGCCAATTCGCGGTCCACGTAATTTCCTATTGCTCCACTATCAATGTATGCCTTAATAGCATGCAAACGTTCTGGTTGCTTTGGGTTTACGAGGACCATAGGCATTATGAAGTGCGAGGTCAAAGAACTGGTTTTTAAGCTCGGCAAGCGGACCTCTACACTTGTCGGGCGAGGTCGTTTCCCGGCTCAGGCTTTTCAGAGTTCTTGTCAGAAGCTCCTACTGTCTTCTTAGGTGGTTTTACCGGGCAATCTCGAAGAAAATGTCCGGAGTTTCCACAATAGAGGCACAATTGCATTTGTCGTCTTCTGTCACGCTCTTTCTGGGTTAAGGGACCCTTTACGGCCCCAATCTGCATAGGTTCAACGGTGTCGACCCCTTTGGCGTTGCTTTGTGTTTTAGTGAATACTCGGGTTTCAAACCTGGATCGGTCCGCCTTTCTGTTTTGGAGCCTATGATCCAATTGGACCACCAAATCAATATATTCTGAACAGTCCTGAGTAGGATTCACGACCTGGGCAAGGCCGTCTTTAAGTTCACCACGCAGACCTCTGTGAAATAGCGTGATCCTTTTATCCTCGGGCCATCTAGTTTCCACGATTAACCTATTAAAAGATGCAATGTAGGCTAAGAGGTCCTGGTTGCCCTGTCGCAGGGAGAGGAGTTCGTTGTCCAGGGCCTGCCCTTGGGAATGTCTTGCAAAAAGTCTCTCCATACTCACCTGGAAGGCTGAGAAGTTCCGAAGATTTGGGTCATCCTGTGTAACCAGAGGGATCGACCAATCAGCGGCGCTGCCGCTAAGATACGAAAGTACAAAGGCTACCTTGGTCTGGTCAGTTGGAAAGGCTGCGGGTCTACAAAGAAAGTGCAGTCGGCATTGATTTATAAACACTGCAAATCTTTTAGGGTCACCAGAAAAGCGTTCAGGTGGTGCCAATGGCACATTTCCAGGTAGGTTGATTTGAACAGGATTGGTTGAAGTAACTGGGGTATAATTCCCCCCTGAGTTAGGTAGGGGAGTTTGCCCCGCTTGAATCTGTAATAACTGTCTGGCGAGATCGTCAGTTTGTTCTTTTGACATTATCAATTCCCTCTTAAGGGCATTCGTTTCCTGGCGAGCAGCATGGACTTCAGCTCTTAATTCCCCCAACAACTGGGCCAATTGGTCTGTGTCGGAAGTTTCCATAGCGCCTGGGTAGGAGATTATGGGTAGGCTTCGCGTTCTGTAACGCTCACCTGATTCCCACGGAGGCGCTGACCCAAACTGGACTGCTACAGTTGCTTCTATGACTATGATGAGGCGTAGAACTCGGAAGACGCTCTGGGCAGGACCTCCGAATATTGACTGTCTGGCTTGTAAGGTGAGTTTTCTGCAGGTGGAAGAAAAAGGGGTAATTACAAGCTGGTTGGATAAGTTCTCCCACCAATCTTCTGCTTTTCCCACTTCTTGGTTCTCGACTGGTCTCCACGAACTCTCACCTTTGGTTTAGTAAAGCCGAGCTCTCCATCCTGCTTCTGGTGCAGGGGCGCGTGGAATCCAGTTATGTCACTGGATGATTTCAGTGTTTAGGCTCAGTGTCCTTTTGTGGCTTGTAATAGTCCTTCAGGTGCCGAGGAGTTGTTGGCGACACCACCACAGCTGTGCAAGAAGAGGCTCGTGAGTATAGAAGATCTGAGGTCGCTCCTGAAGGAGCACCCTTTTATAATGTCCTTTTCTGTCTTTCAGGTGCCGAGATGCTGTGGGCGATGCCGCCGCTGTTGCACGTGCGGTGGCACGTACGTATAACTGAATTGTGGCCGTTTCCAAATGGGCGCCTCTGATAATGTCTTTTCCTTCCTTTCAGGTGCCGAAATGCTGAGGGCGATGCTGCCGCTGCTGCGCGCGAAGAAGCGCGTAAGTATTACTGAATTGTGGGCACTTCAAAATGGGCACCTCTAATAATGTCTTTTGTCTTCCAGGTGCTGGGATGCTGCCGAAGCGAAGGCCGCGGTGAACTCCGGTGTGATCACGGATGGATAAGGTAAGCGAGTGCAGCTGCGAGCGTGTTGCCCGTTTTCTAACCTTATGTCTTTATTTGCAGGTTGTCGGAGACTGGACTCTTGTGGCTGAATTCTGGTGAGTAGATGTTCCTGTGCCTTTTCTTCATCCACAGGTTGCTGCTCGAGAAGCTGAGGGTGTGTCTGGACCTGGAATGCAGGAGCCGACTCAGTGAGCGTCCTGCTGCTGTTGCAGAATAACGCGAAGCACGTGAATTCTATCGGGCGTGGTTTAAATAGTGGAGAAGTGCTTTGGTGCGTATTCTTCCTCCAGCCTCACCCAGGTAAGAAAAGAGTTCCTGTGTCAGAGGATTAGCATCAGCCCCACCCAGGTAAGAAAAGAGTTCCTGTAACAGAGGATTGGTCCCTCCCAGCCAGTGGCTGGGACTTCACCCAGCTTGGATTGTTCTAGGTGAGTATGCAGCATGGTCTGCCACAGGTAAGTCCACCCAATCACTACTGCACACTTTAAGAATATGAGCCCGGCGCCCATGGCGCCGGGACTGTGGTTCCTTATGAGCCTGGCGCCAGAGGCGCCAGGACATGGTCCAAAGGGCCCCTGTAGGGGTCTGCTGGAACCGGGGGTGTGGATGATGAGCCTGCTTCCGGGGACGCTGGGCCAGTCTTGGCTCCTCAGGAGTAGCGCTCATGACAGCTCGTGAGGGCAGGGACACGTCCCGGGCCGCGGCAGTGCATTGGAACGCTCATTCGACAGTCCACGAATCATTCATAATCCCAGGCCGCAACGGTGAACAAAGGACATACGCCCAGGGCCCGAAGGCCACGCCCACAGAGTTGAGAGGGGCCACATGATGAGTGATCCAGGATCCCAGAAGCACAGCTAGTCTCATCAACAGCGACTCAGCAGGTAATACCTGTAATGGACTGCATCTTTACCATATACGGCGATCCCCAAGGTGCTAAAGACAGACAACGGACCCCATTCAATGGACACCAATTTACGCAATACGCAGAATACATGGGATTTCACCATAGGAAGATCACTCCCCTATGGCCTCAAGCAAACGGCATGATCAAGAGATTCATGGCCAACTTGAAGAGAGCATTACAGATTGCCAAGCTCACTGGACAACCATATGAACAACTAATGCATCAGCTACTGTGGGACTACAGGAGTACTCCGCATAGCACCACTGGGAACACTCCAGCCGAAATAATGTTTGGAAGGGATATCAAGACAAGGTTACCCCAAACCAAGACAGTGGACAGCCGACCGGACATAGACAGAGAAGTGAGAGAAGGTGATAATGCTGCAAAAGAGCATATGAAAGCCTATGCAGATGAACGCAGAGGAGCACGAGAACCTCAGATGGAAGTGGGAGACGTGGTGGCTGTGAAACAGCCACAGACACAGAAACACACTTCTTGCTTCCATAAAGAGCCCTTGCTCATCACCGCAAAGAAGGGATCCAGGGTCACCGTCCAAGGATCAGGCGGTCCCACCACTTGCAACTCATCTCACTTTAAGAGAATACCTTCATCAGAGTCACAATGGCTAAGTGGAAGAGTGATTGTCCCTATTGACTATATATCGGATGATCCTTATCAAAGAGATCAAGAAGACATTGGCGGCTCAGACGAGGAGGACCAGGTGGACGACGGAGTCAGGAGCAGCCCTCCCGAGCAGAGTAGCTCACGGCCAAAGAGAGCTCGAAACAAGCCTCGTCGCCTCATCGAGGAAATGGCCAAGTTATCCACTCTTGACATCAACCTGTTAGGAAGTCCAAGTGACTGTTTAAAACGGGGGAGAAGTCATGCTGACGTACGTTCCATCGCAGGGGTAGGCTGGGAAAGGGAATTGATGTCGGAGGGCCGTGCTTGGGAAGTTCCTGTTCATTTTTAATAAAGATGAGACGTGTATGCCAGAGCGCCGTGTGCCGCGTCTTTATTTTGGCATCTCTGCCGAACGAAGAGGCCTACACGAGGCCATAACACCCGGCAATCCTTGTTTCATATTTTGATTGAATGTCGAGGGACAAGAGAAAGGATAACACAATCCTTTTTGCGATTTGTGAGTAACCAGCGATGGTTAGAGACAAGACATTTTTGGTATCGATTGTCCTCTGGGCAAGAAGTCTTTTAATCAATTGAACTCATAAAGGTGCTAAAAATGCTTGAATTGTATACTGAAACGCCCCAAGGACTGGTTGGTTTGAAGTGGAAATGTTTATGCTTTTATGTTATGGAATGATATGCTTAAATTTATTGTATAAAGATTGAAGTATTTTGTATTATGTGAAAAGTCAAATAGTTGACTGTAACACATTCAGAATAAAAAAATTAAAAAATGAAGGCAGCACTTCTAATAACAACCTATCTACTGTCAACCACAGGATGTTTCACACAGAATGAATAGATGCCTCCACAAGAAGTACATTGTTGCACAATGGCAAATAAAGCATCCTTCTGTTTTAACAGCAGCTCCTTCTGATGCTGGTAGCCCAGCCAACTCGAAATCCCATTATGCTGCAGGGCAGTAACAAGGCGCTATGATGGAAACCCCATTGTAGGAGTAGCCACCACTGCAGCCTCTCCACTTGTTCTGATACTGATTCCATCCATAAATGGTAGAAACTCTGCACAATGTGTCTGGAAAAGAGTAGAGAGAGAACTGCTTCCGACTATTGTGGCATTTGATCCCACCCACAAGAAATCACTGCATGGGATCCTGTCAGTCATGCATGCAGAATAACCTGCTGGTGGTTATTACATGGTGTGGTATGTTCGGGACTTAGCAACAGCTGTAATGGCAAGGACTGAACAAATGCAGGCACCAACGAAGAGGGGGATGAGGAATAAAGGATCAATAAAGTGCCTAATTATGTGCATATATAGTCCTTAGAAAATGTCCGGCAAAAATACCTCATATGTTTGTTCATTATTTTTCAGTATTTTTTTTTTATTATCTTTTTTTATTTGTTTATAATCTCTACAGATTTTTTAACAAAACACTGGTGTAGCAGAAACACGTCGACAGTCCGACAGTCCGGCGTGCTTGGAAGTCGAAAGGTAACGCAGATTAGTTTGAAGATCCAAGTGGAACAATGGTTTGGGTCTGCAAAGGGAGGATCACGTTGAAGATGTGTTGCATGATGTTTATTGTGGCTAAATGCCATGTCTGTTTGTCACCACCTAGCAGTTTGTTCCAGCAAATGTCCTCGTCTTGAAGAGTAAAATTTGAGAAAATGTTTTTCAGGTAAGTGAAGCGAATGTCTTGCGTCGCAGGACAGTTCAGAAGGAGATGGCGAATAGTTTCCTTTACAGCGGGAGATTTACAGATTCAGCAGTAGTTGGATGAAGATAATTGTCTGATAGCTAAAACTTTGTTAGTTTCTAGAAGGTTCAGACGGGTTTTTAAGTAGTAATTTCGCGCCGACCTATTCGGAAAATTTTTTAAGTAAGGTTGAACAGAACCCAGTTTCTTGGAAAAGGGAGGGAGGTGGCTGCTGAGTTTATATTTGGCTGCAGTCTCGTTGGTGTTGATCCAATCCAGCTCTCTGATCTTTTTGATGACTCTAACTGGGTTAGTTATACGCTCTTCTATGTCGCATGCTACTGAGTTTAAGATGGTCAGATTCTTAGTTTCCCATCTTGACAGCATTTGGCAGGTTCCAAGCCGGATTTCCTCACTTATCAGGTGGTAAGCATAAGGGGAGTCTTTCTGTATACATTGTCGGTGTAGCAAGACGCTGTTACAGTCTATAGTTGTTTTTAAAGATGAGAGGGTAAATTCACGTCTGATTAATGTTATCGGTGTTGATTTTGGGAGGCCAAGGATTGATCTCCAAAAAAGTTTTGGCCACAGTTCTGGGGGGCGATTCGGCATTGCGTCTGCACCATAGGTCAAAGATGGTATGACCTTCTTTTTGTAGAAGTCTCGCACAGGAATGATTGAAAATCTGCCGAATTTGATGTCAATCGCTTTTCCTTGGGTTGCCAGTTTAGTAGTTTTTGCATACAGGGCCAATTGCATCGCTTTTTCTTTAGGCGTGCTGTCTAATATAACGCCAAGTTACTTAAAGTTAGTGACTCTCGATTTGGTCGTGCCCAATTTAAGGAGAATTTTATCTTTCTTTTTCACAGACTTTTCAATGAACATCATTTTTGTTTTCGATTCGTTGATTTCCAAGTTGTTTACTGTCATATATTGTTGCAGGTTAGTGAGTTGGCGTTGTAGGCATATAGGAGTGTTGTCCAAGAGAATTAGATCGTCTGCGTTCCTCTAGTGTTGGTTCATGTTTCCTTTATTTGCAATCTACTCTATTACCTGTCTCCATGCTCAGTTTTTGCATGGCCATTTAAAACCAAGGATTCCTTTATCCCTGTCTTACTTGTTCTTGCACAACATTTCTGTAGGAAGTTTTTCTCATCTTTATGTTATTTTTATGTTACATTTTCGCATTAGGGGAATGTCACATTTCAGCTGTCCATCCCCTGTCATTTCCATTTCTGCATCACAGTCCTGTGCCACAAAACATTCAACACATACATCAGTTTCAACAATTTTTTTGCTTGGGTTCATCAATTGGTAATTGGTATAGCTATGCTCTCCCAAGCTCTTCACCATTCACCCATAATTGCGGCATCAAAGAAACCTCCACCTTCATTTTCGGGTTGCACATACATTTTTAGTCTTACATATGTATCTCTGCAGAGATAGATGCAACCCATCGAGGAAAAGTTGCACATCAGATGAAAGGGAGTGATTTATATTGTAGACTTATTGCATATTTACATTACACTGCAGCATAATTGGAATAGCCGCGCGCACGTGATCCTATCACATGACGTGCTTTTAGGTCCGTTCCTTTAATACGCGGAAGCAGCGAACCGGTTGCGGGCTGCTGCTGCACCAACATGAAGTTCTTGTCAGACAGTTCTGGGAGCAGATGACTAGTGACGGCTGTTTCTCGGATGGGAACTAGACACGGAGGGGACTGAGAGCGCGCGCAGGACGGACGGGAACGGCTCGGCTCTGGCTGTCAAGCCGTCTTGCCTTTTGTTCACAGAGTTTTTAGTCGGCTGAGGGAGCCGAGCTAGATACTCCTCGAATGGGAACTAGACACTGTGGACGGACGCTAGCAGAGGCCCGTTCCTCTAACAGGAACTAGGGACGGTGGCTCTGTTGCAGGGGAGAGGAGACTCTCAGAGAAGGCGGACCCAGGCAGGACGGAGCAGTGACTGGGTGGAGGGTGCTGGGTTCGAGGAGGAGGAGCGGTCTCTGGAGTCGGATGCAAGGAGTGAGAGTGCTCAGAGGAGGCGGTAAGAATGGGTAAGGGGAAAGGGAAGGTTGGAAAGAAAGGGGGGGTGGAGGAGGAGGAGGCAAAGAGGGGGAAGGCATCTTCTGTGAAATTTACACCTGTGGAGGGGGGCAAGGGGGGAAATGAGAGGCGGCATCGCAGCAGATCCCCTCAGAGGGATGATGAAGGGGGGCTGGTCCGGGACATCCCAGGGTCGAGGGCTCCAGAAAAATGCGTTTTGGTAGGGCTGGAAGCCTCAGTGAGCAGTATGTCTGAAGAGAAGATGCAGTCTGATAGTGTGTGGAAGGTAGTGTTGAAACCTGAAAATCGTGACAAGACGTTTCTGGGGGTGAATCTGACGGAGATTGCTAGATGGTTGAAGGCAGCAGTGGGAGATGTTTCCCGGGTACAAGTGGTGGCTGGGGGTCGGTTGTTGGTGGAGGGGACGGATGCTGATAGCAAAGCAAAGATTCTGGAGGTGCATTGTCTGGGTAGGCATGCGGTAAGAGTGTTTGATCAAAGTGGAGTGTTTTGTAAGGGGGTGCTGTATGGAGTGCCAGTGGTTATGAGTATGTCTGAGGTGGAGGAGCAACTAGCGGGAGTGGGGGTGGTGGAGGCGTGGAGGTTGGGGAGGAGGGATGCAAATGGGGATGTGGTGTCTACAACTGTGGCAGTGAGATTTGAGAGAACGGAGTGTCCGGAGGTGGTGGAGATGGCTTATCAGAGATATCGTGTGAAAGCATATGTGGCAATGCCATTAAGGTGTTATAAATGTCAACAATTTGGACATGTGGCGAGAGCATGCAGGAATGAGAGACATTGTGGGAGGTGTGGTGGAGAGCATGATATAAAGGAATGTAAGGTGGGGACTCCGGAGAAATGTGTGAATTGTGGGGGGGAGCATTCTTCCGCGTTTAGGTGATGTGAGAGTTACAGGGTAGCGAGAGAAGTGGTACAGGTGAGGGCGGCGGAAGGTCTGTTTTATGCGCAGGCTGTTGCAAAGGTGAAACCAGTACGGGTAGTGAGTGAGGGGAGTGAGAAAAAGTTGGTGGTGGATGAGGTTGTGGGAAGAAAGAAAGTGCTGGGTGAAGTGAAAGGTGTAGAAATGGTGGTTGTTCCGAAAACTGAATTTTTGTGTTTTATAGTGAATGTGCTGGATCTGGTTCAGGGGAATACGTCTATCAGTTCATCAGATCTTACGAAAGGAGTAGTGGAAGCTGGGAGGAGGTTTTTGAATGTTGTAGATGTATCAGAAGAAGATGTGTTTAAGAAGGTTGCTAAAGTGCGGAAGCTGAGTGGGGTGCCGGCATGAGGATTTTGCAGTGGAATGCGAGGAGTTTGTTGAGGAATGGACAGGAGTTGAAAGCCATGTTGTGTGAGGAGTTGAATGTTGACGTGGTTTGTATTCAGGAGACGTGGTTGAGGGGTGATTTGAGATTTGTGATACCAGGTTTTGAGTTGTTTCGTAAGAATAGGTTGGAGGGGAGAGGGGGGGTGTGGCTTTAGCAGTTCCAAAGGGGTTGATTGCAAGGGAGATTGTGGTGGATGGAGCAGTAGAGGCGATTGGGGCAGGGATTCGGGTAGGAGGATCGGAAGTATTGGTGCTGAATTATTATAATCCGTGTGAGGTGGTGGAAGTGGGTGTGTTGACTGGAGTGATAAGAGGACATGTGGGATCGTGTGTTTTGTGTGGCGATTTTAACAGTGCCAATACGTTGTGGGGTAGTGATAGGACAGATATGAATGGAGAATTATTGGAAGACATGGCGGATGAATTGAGTCTGGTATTGCTGAATGATGGGACGGGTACGAGGTTGGATGTGAGGACTGGGAAGCTGTCGTGCTTGGATTTGACCTGGGTGACTGCTGCAATTGCAGGTGAATGTGATTGGAAGGTGCGTGAGGATGGAGACATAGGGAGTGATCATTCTGCTATTTTGGTAACTGTGAGGGGTGAGGTAGGGATCAGGTCACGTATGACTGGGAGTCGGTTGAATTTTAGGAAGGCTGATTGGGAGGTGTACAAAGGAGTGTGTCGGGATTTGATTGTTCCAAGGGGAAGAGAGGGGGGGTTGGATGAATGGAATGAGCATCTGGTGCAGGGAATGAAAGCAGCGTCTGTGGCAGCAATTCCGGAGGTTGAGAAGGGGAAGGGTGGGAAGATCGAGGTTCCTTGGTGGTCGGTGGAATGTTCAAGAGCAGTGGCGGCACGAAAGAAGGCTAGAGCAAGAGCGGTGAGAACGGGAATGTTGGTGGATTTGGTGGCATATAAGAAGGCTAAGGCGGTGGTGCAGAGGGTGATTAGGGAAAGAAAGAGAGGATATTGGAGGGGCTATTGTTTGTCCGTGGGGAGTGATTCTGGTGTGAGTGAGGTTTGGAAACAGTTCAAGCGGATGTCCGGATTAATGAGGTCGCAGGGTGGTATGTCTGTGTTGTTGAAAGGAGAAGAGGTGATTAGTGAGGATGGGGATAAGGCGAATTTATTGGGGGAATATTTTGCGGGGGTTCACAGTTCAAGGAACTTCCCAGAAGAGGTGAGGATACGAATGGGTGTGGTAGAGGAGGAAACGCGAGAGGTGGTGGTGAATGTTGGGCCTTGGGAGGAGCAATATGAGGTTTCATTTTCGATGGTAGAGTTGAATGGAGCGATTCGGAAGGGGAAGTGGTCTAGCCCTGGGGTGGATGGAATTATGTATGTATTTTTGGACAAGTTGCCTGAGGAATGTAAGTTGGAGGTATTAGCGTTGTTCAATGAGATCTGGAAGAATGGAGTTTTGCCGAAGATGTGGAAAAGAGCGATTGTAGTGGCGATTTTGAAGGGTGGCAAGGTTCCTACAGAGTGTAAGTCATATAGACCGATTGCGTTGACTGTTGTGTTGTGTAAGGTTATGGAACGGATGGTGGTTGAGCGATTGGGGTTTTATTTGGAGTCGAATGGATGTTTGAGTGACTTTCAGAGTGGGTTCAGGAGGAATCGGTCGGTGGCTGATCCATTAGTGAGATTAGTGACTGGGGTGGAAGAGGCATTATGTGATGGAGAGTTTGGTGGGAGCGTTCTTTTTGGAATTGGAGAAGGCGTATGATATGGTGTGGAAGGGAGGGTTGTTAGTGAGACTGTTGAAGATGGGTGTGAAGGGAAGAATGTTTCGGTGGATCAAGGCATTCTTGGCAGATAGGACATTTCAGGTGAGAGTGAGGGGGGTGCTGTCTGAAGTTTGAAAGATGGAGAATGGGACACCGCAGGGGAGTGTGATTAGTGCGATGCTGTTTAATGCGATGGTGGATGGGTTGATTCGAGCTTTGGCGGGAATTGGGTGTCAGGTGGATTTCTTCGCGGATGATGGCGTGGTCTGGGTAAGAGGGCGGTGTTTGTTGTTAGTACAGAGACGGTTGCAAGCTGCGATTGTACGCATGGAGGAGTGGTGTGGGAAATGGGGTTTCTCGGTGTCTGTGGATAAGAGTGTGAGTATGGTGTTCTCAAGGAAAAGAGTGCAGCAGGAGTTGAATTTGGTTTTGAAAGGTGTGAGGGTGAAGAGCGTGGAAGAGTTTCGGTACTTGGGGGTGATTCTGGATAGAAAGTTGAATTGGAATATGCAAGTGGATGGTGTGGTGGATAAGTGTAAACGCAGGTTGAATTTGTTGAGGGCGGTGAATGGGAAAGAATGGGGGGCGCAACAGAAGTGTTTACGAATGTTGTATAAGGGGTTGATTTTGAGTGTGATGGATTTTGGGTGTCAGGTGTCAGTGGGTTATACGTCGAGTCAGAAGTTGCGGTTAGATAGAGTACAGGCGAGGGCATTGAGAGTGTGTTCGGGTGTGATGAGGTCCTCCCCAGTGAATGCGGTTCAGGTGCTTGTGGGAGAGATGCCATTGGGGTTGAGGAGGGATGTGTTAAATATGAGATGGTGGGTGAAGTGTAGTGCGAAGAGTGTGGCTCATCCGGTGCGTGAATGTTTGAAGTATAATTGGAGGTTTGACTATTACAGGGATCGGTGGAGGAGGAAGGGGGGCACTTTTGGGTTTCACATGTGGGAGAAGGGAATGCAGTGGGGTGTGGGTGATTTGATGTTTGTGACAGATACGGATTTGGAGAGAAGGCCGAGGTGGATGATGAGATCTCCAAAGGTGTGTTTGGAGTTGGCGAATGTGGTATCGAAGAAGAGAGGTATGCGGGGTGAGATCAAAGCTTTGGGTCAGGAGTATGTGGCAGGAAAGGAAGGATACAAGGTGTTTACGGATGGTTCAAAGGATCCTATGTCTGGGAGAGTGGGAATGGCGTATTATCTAGAAAGCATTGGGGAGTATAAAATAGGATGACTGACGAATGATGTGTCTATTTGTACGGCTGAGTTGGTGGCGATTGCATTGGTGATTGACAGGGTGTATGAGTTGGGGTATGAGAAAGTGGTGGTGTTCTCAGATTCATTGAGTGGGTTACAGGCGATCGTGGCAGGGGATGGTGATAGGAAGGATGTGATTTTGGACATTAGGATGAAGATTGATCGGTGTGTGCGCGGGGGTATGGATTTTGAGTTGGCGTGGGTTCCCAGTCACAGTGGCATTTTGGGAAATGGGTTGGTGGATCTGGCGGCGGGTGAGGGTATGAGGAGGGGAGCGATTGATGTGAGGTTGCCTTTGAGTGTGGATGAGGTGAAGGCTGTGATGATGAGACGGGTCCTGGATGAGTGGCAGGAGAGGTGGGTGAATGGGGTGAAGGGCAGGTGGATGTTCGGTGTTCGTGGGAAAGTGTCGGTGAAGGTGGATGCAGGGAGTTCAGAATGGAGGAGGGGGAGGAGGTGATGCTGAATCGGTTGAGGATAGGTCATGTGGGGCTGAATGACTGTCTATTTCGAATAGGGAAGCGTGAATCAAGGGACTGTGCGGTGTGTGGGGTGCCTGAAACGGTGGGACATTTTTTGATTAGGTGTGAAAGACATGTTACGGAGAGAGAATTGATGAGGGTTCGGTTGACTGCGTTGGGTGTGGCTGAGCTGAGTGAGAGGATTATACTGGGAGGTGATGGGGAGAGAGGCAGGAGGAGGAATAGTGTGATGTTGGATTTTGTGAGGCAGACAGGGAGGTGGGAGGAATTGTGAGCTTAAATGGAGCCAAATAATAATTAGTGGGTACGGTGCACATCATCCTATAGGATGGGGAAGCGCCTGCGTGGGTCCGTCCACGCTTCCGATAATTAAGAAGAAGAAGAAGCAGCGAACCGCGCGTTTCCTAACAATGTACACCCGGGAATAGTGCTTTGTAGGGGATCTAACCCCAGTACTCGCAGGTATGGACTTTTCTTTGCGCGAACGCGTTATGCCAGCAAGCCCATTTGAGTCTTACACTTTATGTAAGCTCGCTTGTCCCGATGTCATTACAGTTTACCTCTTTAGTAATTGCAGCATGCACTTCAAGACCATGTCGGGGAATGACCCAGTTTATTTCATTCGTATGACTGATACTTGTTCAGGTAAATCCCTAAATACAGCTACTCATTTACCTAATATCAGCTATAATTCACACTGTATGGTGACACATCCGTTTCGGCTCTTTCTACAGACTGTGTTCTGTTCGAGCACTTCCTTGTTGTGCAGTATTTCACTGCTGAACAGGCAATTTATCAATCAGCGCCCATTTGCATCGCCTCAACGGGCTGCGCAATCTGAACTCTTGACAATTTGCTTTGCCACAATAACACAGTAATTTAACAATTTTTTCAAATATTTTGGATCCCTCCAATAACTCTTTGGGAAAATGGTACCCACAGTTTTTATGACCACTGCATGAAATCACGCAGGTTAATAAGGGATGGACAGTTTGAACTGTGGCACAACACTGGGTCTTTTCTTATTTGGGAATCAACCTCTGTCACAAAATGAGTACTACATGAAGTTGGCTCACTACACTTTAATACTACCTCACTCTTTCTCTACAATGTTGGTTCTAGAGATTTTAAAGCTAAATTCACCAAGCAGGAATTAAGGCTATGTGACATAGCCTGCACTATGTATAGCATTATGATTTCCGGCACAATATGAGTTAAGACTGTATCATGAGTAACACCATGGCATTCAGTTCATTGTCTGTTTTATATGTTTTGTTCCCCTTTTATGGTTGCAATATTGGATACCTCATCTTTGGACCTTGGTCGTCGAATGTTTGATTTCCAATGGTAACACCTTATTCAATTCTGGTACCTTATCATTTGTGTATTTTGGTCACCACCAATATGGATTCCTTTTGCTTTCTCCTGATGGGTTCTGGCCCCATCCCTTTCTTTGTTGTTCATAATTTCAATTTGACTCTTCTGTTTTTTGACTTATATGTATTATGTGCAAATGATGCCATGTGACTTTTATTTTACATCATTAACAATTTTGCATTGAAAAGGACCCGTTGTTTAGGGTTGAAACAAGTGTCGGCAGTTCTGTTTCATATTTGACCATAAAACGTTTTCAAATAGCCCTCAGGCTGATGATTTTCTTGTACAGTATAATTCACCACATTGTTCTCTAATTTCTGACATTGATCTGGTTTATCTTTGTACTTACCTACCTCTGTTTGGGCTGCGCAACGAAATAGAGGTGACAATTTTGTGTTTGCATTTGTTTAAAATTAGCAGTTTTGAGGTAACTGCTAGTCCCTCGCATTTGCAGCAACTCTAGTTTTTCTCTGATTTTCCTGGCTATCGACTGTAATATTGTATTTTCTTTTTCAACCAACCTTTAGTCCCAGCACCTCCTACATACGGCATACCTCAATTCAGTTCCTAGGTGAGACACTAGACTCTAAATGCAAAGCAATTTTTGCTGTAAAGTCACTGTGAATGGTTTGGCACCATGCAGAGTCTTGAACAATATTGGTTTTAGTATGAGTCTCATGTTAAATATCCAAAGGATTGCAAACAGCTCTTTTGAGCTTGATTTAGCTTGACATATTATGTTGTTTTAATAAGCAGACTTCACCAAAGGTCACTGCGGCCTTGCAATTCTTAACAGCGAGTTTACATGTGGCCAAGAGGGCTGGTGACGGATGCTTCCGCCAGGCCCACTCAGCTGATCATCTAAGGTGTCTGAGGGTAAGAATATCCTCATTAAACCAGAGATGGGCCAGATTTTCTGCTTTACCTGCTTAGTGGTAAAGGGAGCAAGATCCTCCATGAAGGAATGTAAGGTGGATTTTATGTGCCCTGAAATGTTAGAGGAACTATTGTAGTCCTGCATGTCACCAAGCCTACTTTTTAATTTTTGAGAAAGTCTTTGAGGTGTTACATTTTTGAATGATCGACCGCTAATAGACTGCCTGGGAACAGAGTCAACTATAGGGGATGACACAGGCAGATCAATACTATAAGTTAGTATGGAATGATCATATCATGGACATGGTGTCACAAATGGAGTGGAGATTGAAATTTGATGCACTAAAATGCAGTCGAGGATATGGCCCCTTATCTGAGTGGACTTAGTAACCTGTTGAATGTAACCAATAGTGGAAAGAGCACCCAGTAGTGACTGAGCAGTTCCATCTGTGGGCACATTGGCCCACAGATTAAAGTCACCAAATAACACAACTGGTGCAGTATCACTAGATGCCCCACTAAGTAAGTGCAATAATTGTTTCTCAAACAAAGGGAGTGTTTTAGGTGGACGATAAACAACAATAATGGTAAGGGTGGTGTTGCCACTTATCCTAATTTGGAGCACCAAAGATTCACACTCATCTAAAGACTCATGAGGTGAAAGATGGTACTGAAAAATATCTTTAAGGAGGAGTGCAACACCCCCACACCCCTTTGCATCTTTCTATCCGCCCTGACAAGCACATAGCCAGGCGGAAAAAAGCAAGGGTGGCCTCATTAGAAATAGCATCATTGAGCCATTACTCTCCTACCTCAACAACATGTGGCATAAGAGAACGTGAGTTAAGCAAGGGGATAACCAGTGAAAGATTGGGCCAGGCTTTACTGGGCGGCAAGAGACTCATTGGATTCCAGGTGATAACATTACATGGGCCCAGAGATGCCTGTTTGGGCCTGGGGCACATTGTGAAGAAAGTAAATACAACAAAACAGAACTAAGGTGCAACTAAAGAAGGGAAATAACCCAAGAAAGGGCATACATGCCGCAAAGGGACGCAGTCCCTAAACCAAAAGCAGAGCTGGACGCAAACCAGCAATAACCGGCCTACCTAACGCGATGTGGCACGCTGGGGAATGTAGTTCAGAAGAACTATTTGTGACTCTCAATTGGTGGAGTTGTTTCAACTATTAAACGTAGTTAGACAATAGCACACAAAAATGTCCTAAGCAAGTTTAGAACTTATCAGAGCAAGGCTGTTGGTATTGTGACACAGATTAAAGGTTTGCAGATAGTAACTGGAAGAAATCACAGTTGGCATTCACTGTAAGGTGAACAGGGCGCTGTCTGACACACAGGTACTCAAAGTCATGTAACGACACACAAAATTATGTATTTAACTCTAACCTTTCAAGAGGCTTGTAATGGACAATTTCACAATAGCAAGTTTGAGCCTTTTTCCATTTTGTATCCCCAAAAGAGGATCATAAGATCATCAGGAATACTACTCAGGCCCTCTCTTGTTATAAGGGGGAAGAGGTGAGTAAAGTGAGCAAAGCCCAGAGTGTGATTCTTGCCAATAAATCCACTGATGATTGCTGAACTGATAAGGTACAGGCAATCCTGAATAGGCAAGAGGGGGCTGTAATGATCTCTAATCAATTTGACGTCCTATCTACCATTGAAGAGAATAACTGACTGGAGGCTGTTCTGTCCCATGATCTTGTCCCAGCTTCTATGATGTCTAGTAGTATTGAGAATGGATAGTCCACACCGAGAATATAGTCCACATTTATGAATTGGGACACATTGTGATTTTTAAAACAATACAACGCCATCTTACTGCAGGACACTTGGGCTGTAGATGACCCATTTTTGGATGGGTTTGTTTCATATTCTATCCATGTCTGCAAGAACCAGAGAGGTCATAGTTTTGGGGGTTTGGGTATGTTGATTAAGGCATTTTTGGATTATAGGATCTGTGTAATTGATACCAGTATGAACTATCTTCAGTTAATTAGATTATACCGGAATAAGGGTGATAATATAATTTGGATCATCCTAGATTACAAGCCTTTAAAGACTATGTGGAGTAGAAGGTGCTCCACCAGCTTGACCCAAACACAGTCCTTTTGATAAGGGGAGACCTCAATGCTAAGATGGGTAATGGGATGCCTGAGGTCTTTATGATGAATCTGAAGATCTTTCCTTCAAGATCCCAAATGTGCTTATGTTGGATGAACAAAAAGATTATTGGTCTGTTCATGGCTTATAAAATGGGGCCTGCACTCTTTGAACGAAACACTACTTTATATACCTGGAGACTCAACCTTTAAAAGTCACCAGGGCTCTTCCACTATTGACTACTTTGTATGCTAGTGAGCCAATGGCATAAGATTAAGGACTTCAAGGTGGTAGCTGACACATGAGTGATCACCAGCCTATCTGCATCACCTTTTGTGGCAGCGTAATCTGCAGGCCTTAACCACCATAACACATCAATGTCAATCTACACTGTAAACGAAGAATTAGATTGGCAAAGATATATTCTCCTAAATTCCATCAGGGGCTGGTTTCAGCAGATCTATTTTTGATTTTGTTAATCTTGAATGAAACAATGACCCCCTATTCTCTTAGTCACTAAGTTTCTTAAACTAAATGAATCATTGTCGATAAGAATCCAGCGTGAATTTATAGAGAAAAGGCCCCAGGTTAGGAGTTGGTTTAATGCAGAGTTAAGAGAGCTCAAAAAATGTCTGCTCAAAGTTTTAATTTCTTCAAATACGTCTAGAGGGGATATAATTCATGCTAGAGCTGCCTATCTGGTTATGGTAAAAAAAATACAAAATTAGTTAGAAGATCAGGTCTGGGATGACTTGATGGTGGCAGTAGTTTCAAATGATTCAAGGACATTTTGGGAGTTTGTCACTTCTGGACAGTTTCATAAAAGGGCTTGGAATTGCACAGAGACGCATGTGGATCCCAGAACCTGGGTGGACCAATTCTCACATTTGTACCAGTGTCCCACTGAGTAGCTGGTAATTTTGAACCCTCCTGCTTGCCTGAAATCGTCCTTGAAGGAGATGGAGGATGGGATTCTAAAACAAGCATGTAATCATTCACCGAGTCCAGATGCTGTGCCTGCGGACCTTTATCAAGAATAACTGGACCTGTGGGCCCCATTGCTAACAGCCAGCTTCAATGCCATTCTTGAAGCTGTCATATTGCCATTCTCGTGGAAACTGCCCATCATTTCCCTATTTTTAAAAGGGGAGATTGAGAAAGTCCACTTGCATACATGTTTACATACAATTACTCTCAGGAGTTGTTTAAAGTGGTGCAGGCTTTGTCAGTCCTGCCTTCAGTGAACAAAGTTACTTCCTCTTTGCAGCTTTTTACCTCACTGTCTATCTTCTTTCATGACAAAATAGGTATGATTCATCAGAAGATCTCCGATTCTCTGGAACCAAACATGCAGGAAACTGTGGTTTCATTCGGAGGATCCACTCCTGTATTATGGGAGGCATTTCCTACTTTCACTGAGGCGGATGTTATTATGGCCACTCAAAGTCTGAAGTCCAGCTTTCCAGCTGACCCTATTCCTCTTGGTACCCTTAAAGAGATCATCTTCCTTATTGTAGCCTCAGTGTCGTGAGCAGTTAGCTCCTCCCTCAATAATAGCTATATCCCTCCACCTCTGAAGCACACCTTGGCGTTTAAAAAACCTGATCTGGATCCTCTTCTTACAAATTTATGTCCATTCTCATTTGTGTCCTTTCCTATGAAACTGGTTGAATCTTTGGTTACTCCCCTTCTTCACTCTTTTCTGGAGGGTTCCCACGCTTGGATTCTTTCCATTTGGGATTTAGGCTGGGTCGTGGCAGAGAGTGAATATTGGTGTTTGTTTCTGATGATCTGGATCAGATTGTAGACCAGGGAAGGGTTGGTGCTGTGATCTTCTTGCATCTCTTGGCGGCGTTCAACACCATTGACCATTCCATCTTGGTCCGGTGACTAGCCGCTGTGGAGATTGCTGGCTGGTTCTCTTCCTTCGATGCCGGTCATTCTCAGTCACTTATTCCTTCTCCTTCCACATCTGCCCCTCTTTCCTTGATCTGTGGGCTCCCCCAGGGGTCTGCTCTCTCTCTCTCCTCTTCTTTTCAATGTCTGTATCATGCCTCTAATCTCTCTGAGACACACCTTTGGGTTTCAGTGTTATTCATATGCTGACGATACACATATCCTCATGCACCCTACGACGGCCGAGCGCTGTCGCTGCTGCCTTTCTGTGATCTCTGCCTGGACGGGCTTAAATTGGCTCCAGCTCAATGGTGAGAAGACTGAGGTTTTGATTGTGGGCCCCCAACCCCTGAGGTATCACTCTGGTGAGACGCTTTTTGCCTGCTTGAGCTGGGCCCTGTACCTCAGCCTTCTGCATTAGTCAAGAACCTAGGGTTAAGGCTCTTAGCGTCCTTTTCTATGCCTCTTCAAATAAGCACTGTTTGTAAAGGGGTCTTTTTTAAACTTCGCACTCTGTGAAAAGTCCTTCATTTTCTCCCTTTGGGGCTTTTCCCATTGTGGCTTCGTCATTAGTTGCTGGTTCGCTGGACTATTGCAACTTCCTTTATTTGGCCCAGCCGGCTTATCTTTTGCGCTGTGTGCAGCTCCCGCAGAACTCGGCTGCACGGCTGGCCACAGGTGTTTCTCGTTATATTTCTGCCTCTGGCATTCTCAAATCTCTTCACTGGCTCACTATGGCCAGATGGATTAAATTCAAGGCAATGTGCATTGTGCACCGTGCCTTTTATAATACTGGTCCGGAGCTCTTACAGGAGAAATGTTATGTTCTGGCTCACCCTTTGAGGTCAGCTAATACAGCCTGTATTGTAGTTTTGCGCTTTAGGCATGATCACATGGGGGGTCGCTCTTGAGTCTCGGTTATGGAATTCTCTTTCCCTGCCTCTCCACCTCACTGAGGACCACCTTGGTTTTAGGCGTGCCATTAAACCCTGGCTGTTTGTGGCCTAATTCTGGTTACTTGTTTTAACATAACATAACATAACATACAGGCCATTATCCCTATTAGATACTTTGTTTAAGATTTTTGGAAGGGTACTTCTGGGTCATTTAGAGAAGTGGATTTCCACTCATTCCATACTCACTGTCATACAGTATGGTTTTAGAATGGGGGTGGGCACTGGTGACCAGGCTTCAAATCTGTATTTGCTTGTGGCACATTCAGTGTTCAGTAGGGGTGAACTCATTTATTTGGCATTGATGGACCTGAGCAGGGCCTTTGAAAAGGTTAACAGAGCTAAGCTCGGATGGTGCTCCTGTCCACAAGTTGCCCGGTAGAGATCCTGATGCTGCTTCAGTCAATACACATTGGCACTCAGGGTAATGTGTGATTTGGAGAGCAGGGCCAATGCACAAAGATTTGTATGCAAATCCTGGAGTTATACAAGGTTGCGTATTGGCCCCTGTCCTCTTTACTCTTTACATGAAGGGCCTTTACAAGGCAATTGTTGATTCACACATGGATTACCCTTGATTTGCTAACAAGGCATTTCCACTACTGGCGTATGCCAACGATACAGTGTTCATTGCTTACACCCCTAATCCACTTCAGAGGTTGATCGAAATATATTCTCAGTTTATGAATGACTTGGTCCTTAAAATTAACATCTCTAAATCTGCCATTATGGTATGAGTCACAGGACAGAAGAAAGTTAAAATGAATAAGATAATGGGCCTCATGACGTGTGTAAGAAGATTCAATTCAACACTACAGCTAATTCAATGCCTAGTCTGGGATACTGAATGGAAACCCTTATTGATATATCTTTATGTCCAGTTCATGAGTTCTGGATGACTACCCCTATATAACACCCCTCTCTTAGAATCCCCCTGACCCCACTGAGCCAAGAAGTAGTTCTGTTTTGCAAGTTTAAAAGGTTTATTTGAGAAATATAACAGTATATCTATCACACTCTTATAATAAATTAATATTTAATATCACACTTAAGAATATGAGCTGTAATCAACAATGAATAATGTTCTACTGGTAAACTGATTTGGTTACTCAGGAGTAGTATAGAGGATGAGGTAGCACACTTGTGAATAGGAACAGAAGAATAAAGGGGTAGAGAATTCAAGGAAATGCAAGGTGGAATAAATGCAGTACAGAAATAACTTGATATGACTTCAACAAAACAAGCAATCACTTTTCTTTGACAATTCACCCCCCCCTTTATGCAATGTAAGGAGATGAAGAGGAGAGCACACGGTTCTTAGAAATGCAATCAGATATAATTCAGTTCAATTCCCCCCCCCCAGCAACTTAGAGAAATCAGGTATGAGTTTTAAAACACCGGCCCAAGTGCTTTGAGTGTGGTGGCAAGGAAGTGAAAAATATGCCGAAAATGGTTTTCATTCCCTTTAGGAGGTTCAGGGTGAGTGAGAGATACTTGGGATGAGTTCAGGCTCACTTTAGCAATGATTCTGAGATGGTGATTAAGAGGCAAACAAATTTTTAGCAAGGAAAGAAATGACTGCTGATGGTTACACGTGGCTGGATTTTTAACCAAATCGCGGGTGCGTGAAAAATTTGCGAGTGTGTGAATCGCGATTACGGCAAAAGTATAAGGAAAGTTAAATTTCGTTCCTAGCCCAAACGGTTCCAGAGATACGGACGATTAAATAAAGGTAGTTTTTCGGATTTAAAGTAAACTCAAAATGACAGGTGACAGCTTGCAGCTTCAGAATTGACAGGTGACAGTTGTGCAGCTTTACAAATGACAGATGACATGATTTCTAGGAGGCTGTTCTACTTAGGTTAAAATAGTTTGGATTAGATTATTTTACCTAAGAGATTGGTTCTGCACAGTTCTGCTAGGTACTCACAATATAAATTTGAAATAGGCCTCGCCACGGATCTGGTCAGGTTTTGGACTGGACTCCGGTTCTGGTCTCGGCACTTCACAGTGATCTGGGTCAGCTCTCTGGTTCTGCTCACAGCGGTCTGGGTCACTCTGGATCTCTGGTCTGTCCGGATACAGCGGTCTCTGCACGGCTCCTGGATCTCTGCACTGGTCCTGGCAAAAGTTCTTGGCAAGGGATTCAAGCAGCTCGCCCGGCTGTGAGTAGCTTGCAATGATTTGAGGCCTGCTGCAGAGAACTCAGCTTGTGGTTTTAGGCCTCTGATTTAGGTTCTAAAGTATAAGTTCTAGGTTCTGGAGCATGTAGCTGGAGTCAGTCTGGAACTGGTATCTTCTGGATGTTGTGTGGTCCGGCAAAACGCTCCACAGCAACTGGATTTGAATGTCTCTACCTGTCCCAGCAGTCTCTTTTTATGTGTTTTGAAAATGGGTGTGTGCCTGGGCCTAGCTAAGCCTGCCCCTCTCTACTTGTCATTGGCCCAATTCTCCCCTCTCCCATGATTGGGGGAAGGAAATGTGAGTCAGAGTGATGCTGTAGGTTTTATGGTCAGAGGAACCTCCCCTTGTCAGTTTGCCCACAAATCTATATTTGATTCAAATACATATTTATCTATGTACCATTTTTCTAATATTGTAGGTCCAGTTAACATATTTTGTGTAGCACCAAACCATCCGATCCCTGTCTTTGTACGATGTTGTGTCCACTGATGACAGAATTCTCCCCTTTTCATCCAGATAACGACCTCTAAACCTTTCCAGATTTTACACAAATGTGCACCAGGGATATGGGTTACAGATGATAGTGTCAGATTTTTAACATGCATACATTTGGAGTGAGACCCTATTTTCCGCTAGCAACCCCCCAGAATACACCACAGGGTCCTAACGCATCTCAAAATGTTCACAGAAAAATCACAAAAATAATGATATTACTTATATAATTCTGACAAGTCCGCACTTTGAGTTATCTATCTTTTTAAAATGATGCCCTGGTCAAAAAGGGGTGTGGCTTCCCACATCACAGGGTGGAATAACTGGTTTATCCACTTCCCCCAAGCTCAGCTGCTAGCAGAGGCACTGCCCCTCCCAGTTTCCCCTAAGAGGAAGCCACTTTTACGACGCCCCCAATATAACATTTGCCTGAGTCCAGGACAGGCCTTTGTTCAACTCCCTGTAGTCCCCAGCTGCTCCACCCCTAATCTAATCAACAGGGCCATGTGACCTCAGGATGCAGCCAGGCCTGGCAGCCAGGCCTGGGAACACAGCTGTTGATCCAGTATCAACTCCTGTCGGGGGTAGTTGTCAGGCAGAATTCAGTTTCATTAAGCCAGGTTTCAGCTAAATGTCACTTTCTGTTCCTAGTTTAAATCACTTACAATTTTTACATATACATTAAATAATTACTTCCTTCAAGTCATTTCAGAATATAGTTTTACATTGTATCCACCTCTTAGCAAGTCTTTCCTTGGTCTGGTTTTGTTTCATTTGTTCAGTTTTACACAAAAGTCTGGTGGTTTTAAAACGCCGGCTTTCTGATAGTGGTGAGTACTGGTAATGCAACCATTTTTGGGATTAAGAAAATGAATTCCCCACAAGAAGGTTGTATCTTTGGAGTGGTCTCGTGCCAACTGCGCAGTTCTCCTATTCTGGCGTGAATGTGGGCGGCGATAGCTCATCCCCACATCCGCCCAGTCTATTGATTTAGTTTGTTCTGGGATAGAATAATGGGCGGCGACAGCTCATCCCCACATATACCCAGTCTATTGATTCAACATGGGTCAAAACCCAGGACACGTGTCAGGTGGTAACCCTGCCAGTGGTACCGGCAGGTTGCCCACCGGACCCGTAAGATTTTTCCGGCACCTGACTTCCCAGTGCCACTGGGTCATTACGAGTCCAGTGGCCGGAAAGTCATGCACGGATACATTTGTTAATCCCCATTCCCATGGAGTTTTACATGACTCTATGGGAGTGGGGACACGGAAGCACCGGCACCGTTGCTAACGGTGCCGGTGCTTCTGTGACGGGTTTGCTTACCGTGACCGCTGCACTCGGCATGGTCTGACGTGTTGGGCACAGCCGCTCCGGCAGGCAAACGCGTAGTTTGCCAGTCAGGAAACAACTGTGCCGGTGAACTGCATCTATTTAGATGAGGTGATCGAGGAGCTGGAGGTGCCGTCCCAAGATACCCCCCATACTGGAAGTAGAAAGAATACTGTGGCTCTTTTTTGCTGACAATGCTGTTTCATTGCTAACTACGCCAATAATAATAATAATAATTTAGCATTTGTATAGCGCTACAAACCCTCAGGTATCTGAGCGCTGCCTTTTATTACCCACAGTGTGTAGTGCTCATTTATCAACCTCGGAAGGATGACAGGCTGAGTTTGGCCTTGCTGGGATTCAAACTTGCGTCAGCAGGCTCTGCACAGATCTCAAAGCGAGCGCTCTACTCGCTGTGCTATCGGACCAGCGTGCAAACCCAATGGGATTAGATAGCTTCATTACTAAGAGTAAACAACTTAAAGTAGTGATCAATAAGAGGAAGACCAAGGTTATGGTCTTTAGGCCGAACACCATTAGACACATGAACCTGGATATTGTAATCGATGACCGTTAACTGGAACAGGTTTCCGCTTTTGACTATCTAGGGATTTGGTTTTCTGGGAAAGGTTTGTGAACATCCCAGGTGGCCATAGTGTACATGTGGTAAGGCAAGAACAGTGGTGGCATATGAGGGTGGGGCTATTACACCAGCTCTAGAGGTTTATAAAATCCAAGCTTTATCTTTACCGCTGCTCAGGGCTGAAATATGGGGATATATTAACCCTCAGTCACTGGGAGTTGTGGAAAATACATTTCTTAAGGCATTGCTCCTGCTAACCAAGAGCACTACAAATGCTACCTTATGGAATGCGACCTGAGACCCATAATGGATCTTGTGATCAATAAGCCAATATTGTATTGGGCTAGGATCTGGGGGACCCCAGGGCTGGAGAAATATTGGGAAGCCCTCTCACACATTATGTCATTAAAGGGAGGAAGGGCACTTCTCTGGCTCAAGTTTGTGAAGCAGGGGTTGACTGAGCTGAATCTCCTATCTAGGTGGGAGCTACCAACAAGGATCAGCATCAAAAGCAAAGCAATAATCAAGGATGCTGCAATCATCTGATCCAGGAACAAAATAGAGGATGCCTGCTGCCAGTTGAGCACAGGGTTGCTATACCTAAACAAACCAGATTTTGGATATGAAACATACCTGGATAGAATTAGCCCTTCCTTTGCAAGAGCATTCTATATATCGTATAGATGGAATATATTACAAGTGGCTACATTTACCAAGAACTGGAATGAATCTAATTCAGTTTGCTGTCAATTATGTGGCAAGGATGACAAATCTATTTCTAACTTTATGTTGTTCTGTGAAGGATACGAAATGTGGAGGGGTATGTATTTACTTGCACTATTTAGAGTGTCTGGCATTAGGTGAGTAAATGAGGCTTTAGCCCTATGCAGGCCAACCAATGGCCTTAACATTGTCTATTGTGTAACTAAGTATATTCACAGGGCTTGCTTGACGAGAGACAAGTGGATTAAACTATCAGCCCAAAATGAGCTAGGTGTAAAGAGTGAATAATGTGTAATTGACGATTCCCCTAATGCCATGACCTGAGAACTCATGAAAGGTGTGTCCCTTTGTAATTGTAATTGGTTATTTAAAACATGCTTAATACCCAGAGGTTTCTAAGTGTGGACCCGGGGATCGAAACGGTGTTGCATCTCTTGTTTCCAAGGCATATGTCTTGCCCCTGACCTATCCTCCCGGGCTATCCTCCTTTCAATCCTGCTCCCTGGAATCTATAAGAATGTTTTGTTCACTGAAATAATACTCAGATCAAGATCTATGAAAGTACTGGGACGAGGAAGCGGGCCCAGCTAACATGAGATCTAGATTCATGAGCAGTATCCATAAATAAGAGAAAACACTACTAATAACATGTGAAACTGTTGCTTTCTGTTTTTTATTTCCACTTTAACCACTCATCACAAATCTAGATCTCATACTCATACAGCGCTCATACGCGCCCCAGTACTTTATTCAATGTAGAAACAAAAAATACATTTTCAGCACATCGGAATGACATACACTTTTCAAAACACTCCCTCATTTCAATAGTCGCTCATTTCCAATCACATGTGCATGAGTTTCATATAGTGTTTAGATTGTATCTGTGTCAGTATTGTGACAGACAATTAAGATACAACTAGAGACATGAAGACACTCTGTGAATCGAGAACCAGATAAAATAAAAACAGAGTCATTTCTTTTCGAATCGTGAATCACACGTTCAAAGAATCTGTAAACTGATTGGCATAAGGACATGTGCATGGTATAAAATTCGAGAGCTGATCAGTTTATAGACACACAGATCGTGAATCACATGTACATAATCCAGAAAAACTGACACTCTCTAGTTGCTGTGGAGGCAAATTCAGATAGTCACAGTTTAAACTTTGACTGTCCTATTTGTGCATAGAGCACTATTTACTATCCAAACCTTTTCCCTGTGTGTTGTCCCTTTGTTGTATTTTGTTTTCTGTTCGTTTGTTTTATATTAGTTTGTTTTTTATTTCCTTTTTAAGGAATTTTTGATTCTTTTTGTTTTTTTCTTTAGATTTTTGATTTTTTTGGTTTTTTTGGGGACATGGAGACACAACATCACGAGGAACCATCCAGCGATGAAGAGATCACCCTTGTGACTGTCCCTGAAGACCCAGAATACATACAGGTAGAGGACATTGAATGAGTAGAGCAGCCAGCTCCACACAAGAAGTATAGCTGCAGGAGTTTTACACCTTCCCTCTGCTGGCAGTATTTTCAGGTACCTAAAGACCCTCCACTCTCTGGCGTTGCAGAAAGGGACAGTGAACATTTTATGGTGAGGCACGAAAAGAGGATTCTATAAAGTTGCTGAGCAGAGTTTGGGCACCACTGTGTTCTCAAACCACCTGATTTGTTACAACTGATGGTAAGTGGGCAACAGGCATTCCACCTTGGTTGCATTGCACTTCAACCCACCGCCAGCCCAGCAAATTCCTTAGGCCACAGTTGAAGCAGAACCACAACCGCCAACTGCATCATCCGCAAGAACTCTCCCATCAACTTCATCTGGTACCAATGATGGGAATGTCGACTCTGCCACCCCTGCTTTGGGCACTCTACGCCAGCGCAGGTACACAGAATGTAGCTTTTTCACCTGCAGGAAATGCTATCTCTGGATAGCACTTAATGCAACCACTGTTGATGCAATTAAGGATGCCTGGGTGGAGCATGGGATAAATTGGCAGTCATTTATTTTAACCGTTTTTTTACAACTTTTTTCAAGTTTGTTTTTACCTGACTGTTAATTAAAAAAACAAAAATCTTGTCATGAACACAAAATGTCTTATTTCCACCTATCTTTCATACATCAACGTTTTCCCCCCTCCCATCCCCTATTTAACACCACAACAGTTATTTACAGAACCACCATAAAAGTTTGAAAAAAGATCTAAACTGGGGAGAGGTGGGTTTAACATTAAGCACTATGGCAACAGGCTAACCCAGCAGGTAACTGCCCGCCACACACGCGAAAGGCCCAAATGAAACAAGGGTCCCTTAACACAGGCAGAGGAACCATTAACGGATGCCTCGACCCGCTGCTGTGAATTATATTGCAATTAACAACTCTGTAGTTTTCTACGCAGTTGCAAAGGGTTCAATTTAAAAAAGAAAAAAGACCGTTGTGTCATCAACAGGGAAACAGACTTCGGAAATTATGGCACGGCACAGTGCCACACCAAAAAGTCATAATTTGTTTTTTAATTAAACATTTTTATCATCAGACAGGGGCTAAGGGTATTTAATCCATTTTCTCTGTTGATGACTGTGTCCTCAACAGGAAAATGGACTTCAGAAAGGTACAGTATTGCACAGTGCCACACCACAAGGCCACGTATTTTTTTTAAATGAAACACCATTAGTGCCTGCATAGGAAACTACATGAGTGCTTAGAGGTGGGCGGAGAGTGGGGGGGGAAGGATTCGCAGGAGAAGGGGCCACTAGGCAGTAACACTCAGACTCCTCATAATTTATACTGAAGAATACAGCCTACGTTCTGAGCATATTGATTGGTTAGTACCCCCTTCCAGGGACCTAATGAAAAATAGAAATAATGTACCTTTAGTTTATGATGCTTTTTTGTATAAATATAAACACAAATAAGTTAACACAACACCATCAACTTCTAATATAAACATGTGCAATCTGAATCGAAAATCACAGTACTTGTACAATACATACTTTTATATTCAGAAATAAAACTCTTACAAAACAGACTTCTTTTTACATTGTATACTCTTCATTAGTCACAACTTCACATCCTCCCTTCAAATCAAACATTAAACGATCCTAAAATCAACTTTTGAAACCTAAGTAGTCTGACTTCGAGAACAGCACATAAGAGAACACTGAATCAAGAAGCATTCTTGCGGATCACTTGTAACCCTCATGCTTTCAACAGAAAACACAACACAATGTAACCACGGCTCGGCCACGAACGTGTCTCAGTGACTTACTTTATTTTCACAAAACAAAGTTAAATAAAACAGTTCTCAATCTCAATACACACAATATGAATGTCAAATGCCATGCTGATCCGTCCTACGGCTCAAAAGTTATTAACCATAGATTTTGCTTTTCCTATGGATGATATGTTTCACTTTAACGATAGCCACGCTATAATAAATATATGTATTTTATAGTGCAGCAGTCTCTGAGTATCAATTAATGCTATATCTACCATGGTGCTTTGCAGCAGAGAGGCATTTCAAAAATGCGATAAATAACTACAGTTATGATGGGTATAACCGGGGTTAGCCGAAAAAGAAAAGTTTGAACAAAATGCCATTTGGAGGAGGTAAAAGGATTACATTGCACCAGGCTTGAGGTAGGAGGGGGATATTGTGATATTGGGGAGTTGGTGTGGGGCTGGGGCCCATGTTCAGAGCTTGAATGTTTTCGCATAACCAAGGTTATTTTCACATAACCATGGTTATATTAGAAAATGGGATTAGGAATGAAAGTGCATCACACAAATAACTAGGGTTATTTTATGAATAACCAGAGCTATTTTACAAATAACCAGGGTATTTTATGGCTGTGGCCACTATACTATGTTGTTAAGTACCCGGTCCAAGGGGTACACCAGGGGCTAATGGTCGGGTCCTGAGTTAAAGGCCTGACCAAAGCGAGGGCTTTTAGCAAGGGTCCTGAGATGTAACCCCTGGGTATAGCCCATGGAATGTTTACTTAACACTATTAGCACCCATTCCATGGGCTGGAAAGGGGCTAATTTGAATTATTTTAATTTCGTGAATGGGTCGCCTTGTGGCACCCCGTTCATGGAAAAACAATACTATGCTAAAATGACCGCCATGGATTGGGAAGTCGGAGCTCCATAAGGAGCCCCTCTTCCATTTCCAGGGGGGCCTCACTGAGCAGCTGCAGTGGCGGTATTCACAGATGCTGCAGCCTCTTAGAATGTGGAAGACTTTTTGATTCTGAGCAATTTTCCCCATTATCGTGGTAATCAGCGAGCCGCTACTCTACCGCAGAAATTGTTGTTATTGGAAATTATTACTTTTAAATTATCGCAGCAATAAGGAGTTAGGGAAAACAAGTTTAACATCTGCAGTGCCTACATCTACTGGGCAGGGGGCAATGGATGTTTGGTAACAAAGTAATGGTTTGACATTGCCAGTGGGCCAAAAAGAAAAATATTGGTGCAACACGCACAGAGGTCATAGCTAGTGAGACCTCCAGAAACTATGCACCATGTTCGGCCAATGGCCATGGCTAATGGTCCCAAAAGAAAACTATTGTTAGAACATGTGCAGTGGCCACTGCCGAAGGCTATGGCTAGTGGGCCCTGAGGAAACTAAGGTATATCAAAACCCTTGAAATTCAGTGAAAAACCATTTGTTAAGAGAGAGTTAAGGTGATAAAATTGAATGCACCAAAACCTCTAAAATTTGGCAATCGCATTTCGATCAAGTCCACCTAGGAGAACAAAAGTGCATCATACGAACCGAACAGAGTCAGGAAGTAATAGCCAGGAGAGGGCCAGGGAGGAACAAGCAATTGAGGTGAGTGGAGGGACCCTGAAAAAGGAGGGGGCACCTGGTGAGTGCCTGTGAGGACATGGAAAAGCATTTTGTGGGGAATACCGGTAAAATCCAGCAACAATGAGGAGAGAGTGGAAAAAAATATTTTTACGGTAGTTTTACATGTACAGTGATCAGATATCCTAGGCAGGGGGGTAATGGATCTCTGGCCATGGCTAGTGGGCCAGGTAGAAACCTATTGGTGTAACATGTACAGTGTCCACTGCCAAAGGTCATGGCTAGTGGGCTCCAAGAAAGCTATTGGTGCAACATGTACAGTTCCACAATCTCAAGCCATGGCTAGTGGGCTCCAAAGATACCTTTTGGTGCAACATGTACAGTGGCCACGTACTTGGGAGGATAGCTCAGGGGAAACATGCTCGCCTTGGAAGCAAGATGACACAGAGCACCATAGGTTCGATCCCCGGGTCCGAGCTTAGAAACCTGTGGGTATTAAGCATGTTATAAATAACTTATCATATCATCATATCATAAAGGCCATGGCTACTGCTCCCCACCGAAAGATATTGTGCAACATATACAGTGTCCACAGCCAAAAGCCATGGGCAATGGACTCCAAAGATTGTTTACAAATACAATTTGTGTAAGGTTACATACTTTTGTTTCAAACTATAAGTTGATAAGTACTACAAATGAATGCTCCACATGTAATCATATCATACTTCTGTATCAGTGTATTGTTCCATGTCATGTTCTTTTATCCTTAAGTGTAATAAAATAAAATATGTATCAAAAGAGGTCAACAAATATATTATAGCTTATTTAATCAGTAATTTCAGTGATGCTATCTGTGATGTCATCATTGTGGTCATACGCTGCGCAACAGGGGGCACATAGTTATGGTGGACTTGATTGAAATGCGATTGCTGAATTTCAGGGGTTATATGCGTTAAATCTCAGCATCTTAACACTCTCTTAACCAAGGTTTTTTTTCACAGAAGAAAAAAATATATATATATGTATATTCACTGAAAAAACTTTGTTCATGTACTAGGTGTTCGTCTTAGCAGTGCACAGTGGTTGTGTGAGTTATGGTTGCTTATCCTACCATAACTGCCGAATTTCTGTGGTTTTTACGGTTTTACTTGTACCCATAAATTCCCTTTAACAAAGCTATTTCATTGAATTTCATAGGTGTTTTTATTAGTGCAACCTAACCATAACATCCATTTAACAAAGTTTTTTCATTGAATTGTATGGGTTTTTATTAGTGCATCCTAACCATAACGTCCGTTTAACACCATTTTGTCAGTGAATTTCGTGGGTTTTTAGCAGTGATGTCATCAATGACATTTGTGATGTCATCTTTGATGTTGTGGGTGTTAGTCTTAGCAGTGCACAGTGGTGGCGCGAGTTATGGTTGCTTAGCTTACCATAACTGGCGAATTTCAGGGTTTTTTCGGTTTTACTTGGAACCATAACGTCCCTTTAACAACGTTTTCTCACTGAATTTCATAGGTTTTTAGTAGCGCAACTTAACCATAATGTCCCTTTAACAACGTTTTTTCACTGAATTTCATAAGTTTTTAGTAGCGCAATTTAACCATAACGTCCCTTTAACAAAGATTTTTCACTGAACTTCATAGGTTTTTAGTAGTGCAACTTAACAATAATAACTCTGATTTTATGTACATGTAATATGGAACATACTGAACCTCCTCTACTGAATTTGATGTCCGCGAACTCTTTTCGTAGAACACACGGGGTGTCCTGAAATGTTCGTCAATGGACGAAATGTGGATGTCCTGACGACGCTGTCCGTATTGTTCTCTGGCAAGATGAAAGTGTTCTTAGAACATATTATGTGTCCTGGGATGTTCATAAATAAACAAAATGGGGGTGTCCTGAGGACGCTATGCCTGTCCGTACGGTTCGTAGGCAGATTGTAAGTGTTCTCAGAACACATCAAGTGTCTGGGAATGTTCGTAAATAAACAAAATGGGGGTGTCCTGAGGACGCTTTGTCTGTCCGTATTGTTCGCAGTCAAGTTGAAACTGTTCTAAGAACAAACGCCTGTCCGTAGCTGTTCGTTTCACTTGTGACGCACTTTTAATCACTCCAGGACCCGAACAGTGTCCGTAGAACACCAACGCGCATGCGCAAATAGTTTCAATGAATTTGGTGTCCTGCGGACACCCGCTTCCTTGTGAACATGTTCGCGAAGCTATCATGTGACCGCACCCACGATCAGCGTATGTTCTGATTGCGAACACTGTTCGTGGCCCCGAACAATTTTAAACTACATTTTCAAGTAATCTATAATATATTCCAACAAAAACTCACCATAGAACAAGTCCCACATAATAATCCTGAGTTTCTACATACTTTTTGTGACTTTTTGAAACCTTTTTTCTGTTCGATCTGTCTGCAGACAGCGCGCATGTCTGCGAACCACGCACAAGCACCCCTATAAAAGACCACGCACTAGAGCTCATTCTCCTTGTGTTTCTGGCTATCCTACAGAGCACAGTGAATTTTCCTGCCAATTTGCAGATTTTCAACACCAAGCTGATGGCTTCCATGGCTCCACTACTGCCACCTGGTGCTGCATGTGCCTCAGCACCACCCCCACCCCCTCCACCACCACCACCTTCCCAAGGGCCTGAAGAGGGGAACAGGAGTGAGGATGCACAGGAGGAAGAAGAGGATGATGAGAATGAGGTAGTGGAAGTCTCTACTACCAGCACTCGGCGTGAGTCTTGGGTGTGGCGGTTATTTACCATTCGTGGTAATGGTCCTAAGGCGCTTGCGAACCAAGTCACCTGAAATAAGTGCAAAATGGTACTCAGTCGCGGGAGGCATGGTTCATACAGCTTTGGGACAACTACCATGAAGCGAGACCTAAAGTCATTCCACTCGGGGGCCATTCTCAAAGTTGTACCTTGTGAGGAGCATAGCAGGTTGACTTCCTCTACTTCATCCTCTGTTTCCGATCCTGTCACCACAAGGAACACTCCTGTGGGAGAGCGTATTCCTCAAGCTGCCTCACAGGCCATACGCAATGCAGATGACCCATACCTTTCGAGGGTCACAGTTGTGTGTATGTACTGCGACGCAGTACTGTACAGGGGGGAGAGACTTCGTAGTGCTTTTAAGGCTATCGTTTCAGAGCACGAAAAAGTCTGCTCACTACCCAAGTGGAACCCACTCTACATCTTCCTCTCTCAGCTCACCCTTTCTTATCTCCGTGGTTGGTGTCCCCCCTTACCCTCCTTTCCCCTCCTCTCCTAGTGTGTCTTGTATAAAAAAACAAAAAAATGTAAAACAACCATAATAAAAAAAGGCTCTTTTCAGAGCCGCCTTTTACAGTTAAAAAATAGAAGTGAAAATAAATGAAGCAGGACTCTGTGTATTTTTTAGAAGTCCGCGGACAGTCCGCGGAAGGTCCGCGGACATCTAAAATTTTGGAGTGCTACCCTATCATAACCCTTGCAGTTTTATCTGGGAGGAAGTGGTGGCTCTGAAAAGAGCCTTTTGGTGGTGTTTATTTGTGTTTCAAAAATTTGAAATGCTCAACACCAACTATAAAATGGATGCTGTAATTCCAAAAAAGGTTGCAATGCATTTTGTACATTTCTCAAAAAAATCTGATTGCCAGCATAAGCAAAATGGACTCCATCTCTGCGAAAAATATATGTACTACGAACATAATATTTTCATTGTGAAAAGAGGACATGCCTTATTGACATTGCGCCTTGCTTTCTCCATTTGTGGACCAAATGAAGAAGAACGAAGCCACCTTTGTCTCTGCGCAATCCGTTAAAAATTTACTTGAGAATTTGGAAACATGTCCATGACCTTCCCAAGTCCTTCTTTCATTGCAAATTGCAAATAAATTCTAGACACATGTCCTAAACTGTTCCCTCCACAATGAATTACAATTATGTCTGGATGTTGCTCTGTCTCCAAAGTAGCACAGAGAGGGAGCAAGTCCAACCACTTAATTCCATGTACTCCATGCCAGTGCACTTCCACATGTGGGAATCCAAGATCTACAGCTACTCCACAGCTTTCTGCATGCACCTTCAACCAATGTATCCACGAGCCTCCCAAAATCCAAACAATCTGTTTTTTGAAACACACAGCCATAGCTATCTGTTCTTCTCTCAGCAAAAAGAGTATCTGAGAAACTCTCTCCTGGCACAACACACCCACTAAACTTTCCTGACCAATCCCTTTCTCTGCTCATTCTCATTTGCATGGCTCCCCAACCCAAAAATCCCCCGATGTAACACCTGATGTCCGCGGACTACCGCCATGTCCGCGGACATATTGTAACATGAACAGTCCTTCTACCATATCCTTTTCACTTTCTGTGCCATCCCTAATTGGATATAGCTAAGAAGTCACATGAACATCCACCAATCACATCCAAGACCTCTACATCTAACTGCATCATCATAGATCACCACTTTAAATGTACTGTTAATCTCCTTGAGTATAAGTGTCATATCATTGGAAAGCACCTTCTACAAGAAATACTGTACAAGTCTCCAAGATTTCTACTTGCATCTGCATGCATATCCATATGCATGAACACAAACTACAGGTATGCATATTTTCTGTATAGTACATGTACAATTTGTATAGATTCATATAAACAGATTAACTGACTTTTAGCTTGTATAATCTATAAAAATGAATTTACTGTAATTTTTTCCATCTCCTAAAATCAACTGTCACTTCCAAACCTATCTGCTATTTAAGTTCTTTTTACACACACATTTTCAAAGCATGTTGAACTAACATATTTAAAGAACAATATGAAGAGTTAACATACTCAAACAAAATTGCAAGCACACCGTATGTTCAAACATCAAACAACAATACTTGTACAAAAATGTAAACATTTATTTACTTATGTTTATATACTGCGCAAGCAGCCCATGGCATTGAGGCGCTGTTACTTACAAGAGCTTAGTTACAGAAATAGTGGTATTCAGTGGTACATTATGAATTCCACAAGGCATACAAATGATATTTTGGTTGGTACAGTTAGTCATTACAATACAGTTTATGCATTAAGAACATATGATATGTATTCAACTGATGCGACGCATCTTATGTGAATAAGATAGTTTTCATGATTTTGAGGAAGGCGCTGAGGGTCAATGTCAATTAAAAAAATCAATGTCTAAATTAAAAACAATGCTATATACAAACAAAATTCCTTATTTTTTCATTTACAATTGCAGTGAAGACCATTCTCCTGAAACGAAGCAGCCGAATTTGAAGTACAAAGAACAACTAAGAAGAAACCTGCTCATTTAAAACATTTTAAAAAAAAGTAAGTTGAATACCACCATATTATTTGTACTATTATTCAAACGCACTGTAATGTTAATTCAATAGAGATTGTGCACCATTCTGTCTACAAATCCCCATTTCTTAAACAGAGATTTACAGGCAGAATGACACATAATTACTTAGTTTTCAACACACAAATAACCCAACTCAACCCCTAGAATATTCATATTATAGAACAAACAACTGTTTTAATTGTATACCATTAGATTTACTATTTCTACTTCTCCACACCACCAGCTTACTTTCTACTATCATCTGAACCCCTGTTTAGTAGCACATAAATTCAAGAATAGCCATCCCAACTAGTTGTAGTTGCCCAATGCACAATAACACACCATTACATACATTTTTATTATCTTACTCACACACTCATGCAAACAACACAAATACATTAAGAACACCCTAACCCATACCTTCTTTATTTTTTTCAACAGACCTTAAAGAATGCCTACCAAAAATCAAGTCCGTAGAAAGCAACGCAGAAACAGAGCAAATGAAAATAGAAGTGTCCAAAACAAGCATCCTTCTCTAGCAGAATTTGTAAAAAAAGTTAAAACAAAACAGCTAATACAGTCATTTACAGGAACTTTGCCTCCTCTATCGAAATGTAAAATGAACCACAAAACAATTAACAAAACATCAGCTACCACTGAAGATGAAACTGCTCCTATAAATCTAGACATAGTGCAAACTAAGCAAACCAAAAAAAGTATTTCAGCAAAAATGTTCCATCACAGAGTCCTGCAAAATCTTATAAAAACAGGAGAGAAATAAAACTCAACCCTTAAAACCTATCGTAGCAAATTAATCTTAGAAGCGTTGATAAACAGTGCAATCCTTCTCAAAAGAAACATATTTATTTTAGTGTTAAACAAAATGAAACCACTAACAAAACTAATGACTAAATTACAAAAAAGACTTCTCAATAAACGAAATGTCAACAGAAATAACTTCTTAAGTATCTGTGGAGGTGAATGGAGTCACACTACGAGCACAGAACCATACTTTAATGAAGAAGCATACAAACAAAAGCCAACAAATACAATTGCCATACATAGCAGTGGACGAGGTTATGAAAAAGTTAATAATATCATAATGGAACAAGAAATACTACTTACAAAATATCCCCAGAAAACTTAGAATTACCTCTCCATTAAACTGAATCAGAACGTCTAGTATACAAATGGCCATGCACGTCAATGTGTAACATTCCCAAAGAATCTTTCAAGTCTTTACGCCAATTCCTCAATCAATATGTGAAAGGCAAAGACAAAATGAAAATTAAACTACTGCAAAATATGGATACCTGTCCAGTGCGCAAGTACACAGGACTACAAGGACATTCATTGGCCTGCATTTCAGGACCTACTTGCAAAACCACCTTCCATTATATCTAGTCTATAAACTGTATTATGCTAAAAGTCCTGCTTTAGCACTAGCCAATTTAAATAAGATTCTTCTACATGGTACAGCAAAAGACCTACTTGAAGAAATCGACTATATCCAGAAAAAATATTTTGCACGTGAAAGCCACTTACAGAATGAAATAGCCTTAAAGCAAATTAGCAACAATTCTATGCATGGCAACCTTCTACTACACACATACAAAAAAGAAATACTGAATTTTAAAAGTACATCTGCTGAAATACCAAACCATGTGTGTGTATGTTGCTGTAGAACTTTCTATAAAAGTAACACAAAAACTGCAGACCTAACATATAAAATAGAAAACAATGAAGATTCTAAATGGGTTGAATTAGCTCTCTAATTATGAAATAACTGACCCCTTAATACTTTGCAGTTACTGCACTACAAAACTTGACAACAACCAAACTCCTTCACGTGTTATCACAAATAATTTGGAATTATATCTACTACCAAAACCCCTACACAACTCAATTTATATGAAAGCATCATAATTCAAACAGTGCACCCCTTTCAAGCAATAATACGCCTTCAGCCAAAAACAGCAAAATTACCTCCCTCTGAATTAGTGAAAGGTATTCGTGGAAAAGTAGTGTATTTACCATTAGATCTAAAGGAAAATGTGCACACTCTAGGAGTGCAACGTCCAATGGAACAATCTGCAATCTTTAATTATCTTAGTAAATGGTGTACCTACAAAAGACAAAAAAATGTGGCAGCAACTGGTAGATTTACATAAAGTTAGACAAGCTTTGCAATATCTAAAAGACAATAATGAAAACTACAAAGAAATTAATATTGAAGAAAACTTGAAGGATACCATTGAAATAATTCAAGAGACACAAGAAGCTGGTCAATTTGAGCTCCTAGATCCTGCTACAATATCCAGTACTTTAGACCATTATACCATTCACCCATTGCATTCTAATGACACCGTAGAAGATGCACTAGAAACGTACCAAATGCGTCAAACAAAAGGATCACCAATCAGCAAATGGGAAAAATTATAGAAGCACATGCTTTTCCTCTACTTTTTCCTACTGGCAAAGGAGGAAGGTACGATGATAGACCTATTCAAATAACAGCATCAGAATATCGCTCATTACGGATGTATTCTTAAGATCCCAGATTTAGACAAAATGTGGAATACATATTCCACCTACTCTTTGAAAGTGAACTAGCAACTTTATGTTACGGAGTTGCACACACATTAAAATCAGGATCCCACTTTCAAAATATGTCAGCTACACAATTATTACAAAAAGTGCAACAAAAGGATGAGGTTTTACAATCAAATATTACAATATTAGCGAATATGCGTGGTACTAAAGAATACTGGTTTCGACGTCACAGAGATGTACGTTGTATGATAAGAAACCTTGGCCCACCCACTTGGTTTTTTACATTAAGTTGTGCAAAATATGCATGGGAAGATTTACATGATTTCCTACGCATATCAAACAAAAACAAAACAAACATAGATATACTAATACCTGGAGAACTTTGTTCTCTAGATCCTGTTAATGTTTCAAGATATTTTCACCATCGCATCATTGCTATGCTACACTTTATTTGTAATAAAACTGCTCCTCCCCTTGGAGAAGTGCAACACTTCTTTTGGAGAAAAGAATACCAAGCCAGAGGAGCACCACATATCCACATGCTTTTATGGATTAAAGATGCTCCTAAATTTGGTCAAGACAATGATGCCACTGTTTTACAGTTTATTGAAAAATATGTCACTTGTCAAATTCCATCAGAAGCAACAAATAGTGATCTCCAAGCACAAATTTTACAATTTCAAAGACACAAATGTGGCAAATATTGTCGTCGCAAATACAAAAACAAAGGGAAATACTACACCAAATGCCGCTTTGGTTTCTCTAGACCGGTTACAAAAACAGGTCAAGTGAACACCTTCATGTCTTCGGTTAGACATAGTGTTAAAGGCAAATCACCTAAAAATACATATCATATCAAAAGAACAGAAGAAGAAAATATATCAATGCAATCATTGCCCACTTATGGAATGCAAACATAGATGTGCAGTACATTTTAGACAATTCCACTGCAGTTGCACGATATGTTACAGCATATTTAACCAAAGCAGAAATAACAGAGCTACTAGACCTCTGGAATGACCTGTCATCAGACAAAACACTGTAACAAAAATTATACAGCTTGGGCATAAAAATGCTCTCCTATAGACAATGTGGCTCCTATGAAGCAGTAGATCGTTAAACTGGTACTGCTTTGTATGGAAAATCTGAAAATATAGTATGGCTAAGTCTTGGTCCTCCTAAATCTAGAAAAAGTGTTCTAAAATCATACGAAGATATAGAAACAATAGCCAAACATGATCCCAACAGCCAAGACATTTTAAAAAACTATTTGCTGGACACATACTACCCAAACAGAAGTATCACTTTGGAAACCATGTGTCTATACCACATAGCCCAAAACTTCACATACAAAAAATAATATAAAACCAGATAAAAAAAAAGGTAAATACAGAGTGTCAAATTGTGAAGGCAGCTTAGTAAAACTCACCTAACCAAATTTAATTAATCATATAAAATTGTCATTAAAGACTCCTCAACATAAAGAACTATATTACATGTCCCTGCTACAACTCTTTAAACCATGGAGAAAAGAAGAAGACATACTAGATAACTATGACTCCTATGAAGGCGCTTTCAAAGCAAATGAAAGCACTATAACTGATGTAAACTTTACACAGTACAAAACAATGTTGCGCAATGAACAGCAACACGAAGAAGAACTGCAGACCCAACTAGATAAGGACACTCCTGACAGTAGTCAACCTTCTGTAACAGAAAGCCAAGAACCACTTGGAGAGCCACTAATAACAAATGAGGCAGAATTAGCTATGACAGAAGTAGAAAACACCATGTGTCAGTATGAAGATAAAGAAGACTTAACTATACTACAATCAAAACTAAACAATGAACAACGTAGCATTTTAGAAGAATCAACAAAAGAAATTGCACATGGTGTGCAACATGAAAACAAAGAATGCACCTGCCAAAATTACAAACCTATACTGCTGTACGTCAGTGGTGAAGCTGGTTCTGGCAAAACATTCTTAATCAAAATCATCAGTAAATTCCTTCAACAATTCACAAACAACAAACTGTCAGCTGTTGTCACTGCCCCCACAGGTTTAGCTGCCTACAACATAGGCGGTGTCACTTTACACCGATTACTACTCCTGCCAGTAGAACACCAACACACATTAGACTATTATAAACTTTCTACAGAAGCTGCAATGGCACTACACGGAGTATTAAAACACATGAAAATGCTACTAATAGATGAAGTGAACATGGTCTCCAACCTAATGTTGGCCTTGATTCACCTCAGATTACAAGAAGTACTCAAAACAAACTATGAAGAGCTCTTTGGAGGAAAACACATTATTGTTTTCGAAGATCTTCTTCAATTAACACCAGTGAAAGGTGAGCCTATTTTTAAAACCTTAGGACACAAACTCTGCCATAAAACTGTTGGCAGCATTGGAAATGTCAACCTTTGGCAACATTTCCAATACAGAGAATTAACAGAAAATATGCGGCAATCTGCAGATCTCCCTTATGCCAACATCTTAAAAAGTATTAGAGTTGGTATATTATCTCAAGAAGCACAAACAATATTGAAAACCCGGCACATTCATGCACTTTATGGGCATAATGCATTTGCTACGGATGTTATGGAGCAATTAGCCCACAAAAATGTAAATTGTATGGCCTTAACGCCAACTCTTGCAAGCTGTTTCAAATTCAATGAAACAATGTTAAAAAAAGAAATGCAATCAATAATTGGAATTAGCGCCACAGATAAACTAGACATACATGGTATGACACTACCGATGTTGTAACAAGCCACAACGAGACTAACACACTAATTCATGGATTATTTGCGCCGAAAAAAACGGGATTTGTGCGCCATTCTGCCTGCAAATCCCATTTGCTAAACAGGGATTTGCGGGCAGAATGGCGCACAAATCCTGTTTTTTTTAGCGCAATAATCCATGAATTACCCCTTAAATAGTTTAGAAAATTCACTCTCCAACACAACTGGATTGGAAAAAATATTAAAATTATCCTTAAATTGCAGAGTAATGCTTAAACGTAACCTTGACGTGGATCAAGGACTAGTTAATGGAGCACTGGGTACAGTTGTTGGCTTTCAAACATACCTACGTGACAACAACATTCAGTTTGTCAATATTCTCTTTGACAAACTTTCAGAAGTGAAAAGGATAGGACGGTCAACAGCTCGATTCCTTCTCTTCAAAGACATGTATGTACGAAGAGAACAATTTTATCTTACTCTTGCATACGCAGTCACCATTCATAAATCACAAGGTCTTACCTTAGACAAAGCATCGATAGACATTGGTAAAACAGTCTTTAAAGAAGGCATGAGCTACGTAGCACTATCACGCTTACGTACACTTCACAGTCTATTTGTAATCAACTTTGATGCAAGTAAAGTAAACGCTGATATTCCTTGCATTTCAGAATACAATAGACTTCGTTCACTATACACCCCCCATCTAAAAACATATTCTATTCCACAAAAAGTAAAATGTTCTAAAAGAAAATAAATCAAACAGAAATGCAACAGGATGTCACTGCGAATCCTCCAAAGAGATGAAAAGAAACTAATACTTCATCAAGTACCACAATAAAAAAAGAACCTATTAGGGAAAGTAAACCAGGTACTTCTTCAAAAAAGGAAGACAAACTCCAAAGAAAGCACTCAGATACAGAACTACCTGGTCCATTTAAACTTTCAAATGTAAATGGTGTATGTTGCTACGCAAATGTAGCAATGAATATTCTATTTCAGTTACCACCAATAGTTGACAACATTTACTTACACAGTACAGAGCAATTGTGTTTGCAAATGTTAGTACTTCATAGAAACGCAACAAACAATCCTGACAACACGTATAGTGTTTATGGAATAAGACAACAATTGGACTACTGTGCTGGAATGGTGAAATTCACTATAAACTCACAGGAAGATCCACAAGAATTTCTAATGTACTTCCTACAAGTACTGGAAAACAAAAACATACCTATAAATGAAATCTTCCAGATTTCATAGATGTGGAAACATACATGCACTCTCTGCAACAATATGACACAAGAACAAATCCCCAATGAGCGCTTTGTGTTTGTATCAATACCTAATTGTGAATCCGTTCCATTTCAGCAACTTGTACAAAATGCAAACCATGGTAGATTGAGTAGTACCTGCAATTCAGATAATCGCTCCACCTTACTAATACAAACAGATAGTAAATACGTAATAATAATGCTTCTACATTACACTGCAAAAACAACTGCAAGCTGACTGGATTCACACATGGTGAAGTATCACTTGGTAAAAAAACCTTCATAACAATAAGTACAATCTATCACACAGGAGCCACAACCAATGCAGGTCACTATACTGCATATATAAAAAAGAATTGTGGATGGTTCGAATGTAATGATAGTACCATTACTCTAAAGCAGAGATTACCTGCAAATCTTACAAACGCTTATTTAATCTTCTTAAAACCAAAATTTATTAACTAAACTGTACTTAAACATTAACTAAACTTTTATTAGAAAACTATAAACTGTTACAATATGCCAACAGCTATATTACTGCCCCAAGATTCTACAACAACTAAACAGATACATGAATACCACTAAATTATATAAAAAAATCAACAGTTAGAATACGCCAACTGGTATCTAACTACCCCAAGATTTTCAATAACCAAACAGATAAATCAATACCGCTACATTATAATAAAAAATAGACAGTTAGAATACGCCAAATGGTATCTACCTACCCCAACATTTTACAATATCCGAACAGATAAATCAATACCACTTCATTATAATTTCTTAAAACCAAAATCTATTAACTAAACTGTACTTAAACATTAACTAAACTTCTATTAGAAAACTATAAACTGTTACAATATGACAACAGCTATATAACTGCCCCAAGATTCTACAACTAAACAGATAAATGAATACCACTAAATTATATCAAACAATAAACATTTAGAATATGCCAACTGGTATCTAACTACCCCAAGATTTTCAATAACCAAACAGATATATCAATACCACTACATTATAACAAAAAATAGACAGTTAGAATACGCCAAATGGTATCTAACTAACCCAAATTTTACAATATCCAAATAGATAAAGCAATACCACTTCATTATAACAAAAAATAGACTGTTAGAATATGTCAACAGGTATCTAACTGCTCCAGAAATCTGCAACAAGCCAATATATAGAGCATTAGACAGAAACAGCAAGTGAACACTGAAAACAAACAAACAAATAGACTGTAGCATAACAAAAAAAGTTTTTTTTTAAAATCCAACATGGATTTTTATTTCTCCCACAGACCCAATGATTTTAGCAACAACCACAGAAACTGAGCGAATTGCACAGTACACTGGTTTGTAATCTACTAAATATGAGGGTAAAAAATGTTGATTATTCAATTTTATAAGTTGTTAAAAAATACCAATACTAACATGATCTTTTCTTTTATCACAGAAATAAACAAGAAATACATGTACTACAGTTACTAAACCAAACAGTAAGTATATTATATTAAGTACAACCATCACAGCAAATCACACCCATAGTGACTTATAACTTTGGTGCCTATAAATTTGATCTTGTCTATGCACCCAAGACTATAGACCCTGCCCAGAACCACCACAGCATATCACACCCATAGTGGCTTATAACTTCGCTGCTTATAAATTTGTTCTTGGATCCAAAAGTTATAAGCCACTGTGGGTGTGATATGTTGCAGTGGTTGTGGCCAGGGCATAGAGTCTTGGGAGCATGGCCATATAGCCATATAGCCATGCTCCCAAGACCTAAGATCTAAGAACAAATTTATAAGCAACGAAGTTATAAGCCGCTATGGGTGTGATATGCTGCGGTGGTTGTGGCCAGGGCATAGAGTCTTGGGAGCATGGCATATCACACCCATAGAGTCAAACATTTTAACTATGCCATATGGACACTTTTAATGTCCGCGGACATCATGAGTGTTCTTAGAACAGTTTCAACTTTTCTGCCTATAAATTTGATCTTGTCCATGCACCCAAGACTATAGGCCCTGCCCACAACCACCACAGCATATCACACCCATAGCGGCTTATAACTGTGTTGCTTATAAATTTGTTCTTAGATCCCAAAGTTATAAACCACTATGGGTGTGATATGCTGCGGTAGTTGTGGCCAGGGCATAGAGTCTTGGGTGCATGGCCATATGGCCATGCTCCCAAGACTCTATGCCCTGGCCACAACCATCGCAGCCTATCACACCCATAGAATCAAACATTTCAACTATGTCATATGGACACTTTTAATGTCCGCGGACATCATGAGTGTCCTTAGAACAGTTTCAACTTGCCTACGAACAGTACGGACAGACATAGAGTCCTCAGGACACCCTCATTTCGTTTATTTACGAACATCCCAGGACACATAATGTGTTCTAAGAACACTTTGAACATGCTGGCGAACATGTGTTCTTAATACAATTTGAAATTGCTTGTGAACAGAACGGACAGGCATACCGTCCTCAGGACACCCCCATTTTATTTATTGACGAACATCTCAGGACACTTTCAGCTTGCTTGCGAACAATACGGACAGGAGTAGTGTCCTCAGAACACCCCATTTCGTTTATTTAGAACATTTTAGAACACCTGCATTGTCCGCGGACAAAGCGAACACAACAGGGGGGTCTACCACCTAAATAAATAAAACATTTAACCAATTTCTTATTCCCCCACCCTCCCCAAACACTGTCTCACAACAACACACTGTACTAAATAGTATTTTTCAACAAAGTTTCACCGTGCTGTTCGTGGACGTCCGAGAATCCAAGATGGCGGGCGTTCCCGAAAATCTGACGCGCTTCACGCTCTTCACCGTCCAATCAACGAACACGTTGCATGTCCCTGGACATGACACAAGCCGATTGGCCAATCAGGACACCGTCCGCGGAGCGAACAGAGAAGTGTGTCCGCGGACCGAACATAGATATCACTAATTTTTTTTAACCTATTTTTTGCTCATTTTATAAAAAACTACTGGACGGATTTTCACCAAATTTGCAAAAGCACGCTTTCGGGACCAAGCCACTGCTCCTGGTCCAAATTTGGTGAAAATGTGTCCAGCGGTTTGGGCTGTAGACGTGAGCAAACTTTTTCCCCATTAAGTCTATGGGGAAAAAAAAAAAGTTTTGGGACCCCCCCTTATAACTTTGCCCCCCCTGAACCAAACCTCACCAAACTTTGCAAAGAAATCCAGAGTGACCCATATACCTTTTTTGCAAAGTTTGGTGAGGATTCGTCCAGGGAGAGCAAAGTTATAAGCCACCCAAAAAGGGCTCTTCCTATGACAACAGCAACTTAACCATAACTACACAGCCACTACCGTATGTCCTCTCGTGTCCCTGCATGAAGTGTTACGTTGGGAGCACCACATGCAATCTCAAATTAAGGCTCTTGCAGCATCTCAGGGCGATCAAGAATTCAGATCCCGTGTACCCTATGGCGAAGCACCTCCAAGAGGAACATGAGAATGACCTGAATTTGCTTACGTTTTTTGCAGTGGCACATATACCCATTCATCCTAGGGTTGTTGACCATGTTTTAAAGTTAAGACAATTGGAAACGAGATTTATTTTGGACTTCGACACTAAGTTTCCCAATGGCCACAACCTGGATGAGGAACGCTATACGTTTTTGGGCACCTAATTTAGATCTATGTGCATATATGATGTTTCCCTTTTTCTGATGCTTTTTTGATTTCTTTGCTGGCTGGAAGTTTTCTTTTGCAATTGATTTCAGATTTTCTCCTCCTTGGCTTGTCTGTATTACTAGTTTTTCACCTTTATTTTATTGGTGATTATATCTTTTCTTTTTAGACTTATACTGGTCTAACCTCCGAGCTGCTGTAGTCACGAACCTGTGGGATATGACCCCAATATTTTTTCTGATTATGTCTTTGTAATCTTTTGCTTATTTTATTTCAAATGTTGCTGCTATCTTGTTATCCTTGTTTTACATGTTTGTACTGCAATTTCAATTTATATTTACATCTTATTTTTTCCCCAGCTTGTGCTAGGATCAAGATTATTGTCATTTCCAGCCATTATGTACATGCTTTTTATGGCTAGAGATGTAGTCCGCATCTCTGCACATGTATATATGCTGCTATTTCGGCTTTGCATTCCTTGCACTTCTTCATGTTGCCATGCACTCTTTTAGTGAGAGTGCACTAACAATGGCCCTCATTACGACCCTGGCGGAATTCGGAAAACGATGGCGGAAATGCAATACCGCCATCGAATAGCGCTCGGTGCGACTATTACCCGTCACCGCAAAGTACGATGCCATTAGCGACACCGTAGTGAATGCCAACGCTAACTGCACCAAGCACGCGCGCGCGCGCCATGCCAAACCGTAAACACCACCATGGCGCAACGGTACGCCAATTCCGACCCCAGCGGACATGTACCTAACGCCATCAAGCATGGCAGAATGCACCATTCCGCCATGGTGAGAAGTACGGCATCGCGAATCAACCGTAAACGGCCCCACTGACTGCCCGTACACCGCTCCCTGCCCACAAAGTACAACTCCCCGTAGGTGCAACGAAGCCACAATGCAACCAGTGAAATGCACAAGTCACCCATGCATGCCAACGAACAAATGAACCTCAAGAGGGGCCAATGGGAGCTGCAGGGCACAGATGGCACGAATACAGAAGCCATCCCAATGGATATGACCACAGTCCCCCACCAAGAAACGCACGCAAACACAGGCACCTGTGACCAGCAATATTCAGAAAATCACAACATTCCACCAGTCCACCTGGCTGACCGGCATCTGTCACACAAAACCCAATCCCCCGCCCCTGAGCATGACAACATTCAAACTGTCATATTGGCAGCCCCCATCCCTGACCTCACGGGCTTCGTAGGCAAAAGCGCCCAGTACAGGACCACGCAACAAAACTCCGAAGCTGGAACCCAATGCAGATCCCCTCACAATACATCGCTCCCCAAATAGGAATATGCCACATCACTTGCAAAGAAGAACGCTACACGGCCCATATCAGAATAGAATTTTAATGCACATCAATATCACCAAGCCCATACAGCCATCAGGCCATGAACTCCAAAACACATTTCACCATTGTGGGCTGCATCCGCAAGAAATGACCAGCCACTACTCGTGTGACGCCCTGTTCCCTCATGGTACACAGAGCCACATACACGTACGAAAAGGCAACATGGAAGCGCACAGAACCGCAGGGCCGTCCCAATGGGGAGGCACTAGTCCAGCTGAAAGGCCGAAATGTTGCTCCGAGCCACCAGTACTGCGTAAGGGCATGTGGCCCATTGGCGATCGTCCCATAAGATCGTAATGCTGCTCCACTGATTAACACGAAGCAGCAGGTGTCGGGAGTAAAATCCATCTGCAGGAGTGGCATACAGATGGCAGTGGCAAAAGGGGAGGAGATACCTGTCAACCAAAAGAAAAGAAACAGAATAGAATGGCCATCAGAACTACATTCGAACAACTCACTTCAATGATCACACTAGATCCACAGCCATATGCATGCAAGCCCACTCCAAAGGATCATCACCACCCCAAAACCACTTGCGAATCATAACTATCTATATCGAGGTGAAAACACCATCACAAACGAGTGTACCTGTGCATGCGCCTGTGAAAACAGAATCCTTCAGATGGGATTGGTAACGTGCATGGACACAAGTGTCTGAAGGCGCGTCGAGACAGGGAGGGCTCAACAAGGCCAGATAGACGATGGTCCCACTATGGCAGCCCTGCATCACATAGCGCAGGGGGGGCGGACAGATCCCAAGAAGCCCTGTACATGGCAAACACTGTATCAAATCACCTGCCCATGCATCCATTCATCATTCCCTCATCCCGTAATGAAAACGCCTGAATATTTACTCACATAACATTAGAAATATCCATTGAGTCTGTGCGTTATGCAGCCTGCAAAATCCACAGTGCCCCAGCACGTAATTCCAGTCTAGTGAAGTAACATGTATTTGGGAACGTCCTGCCTTATCGTCCACTACGCAATTGCGCATCCCATACTATTCATATCAATCATAGCATTCTCGCCATGGCCCCTGTCCCAAGGACATTGAACAATAGAACGTTATATTTGCAGTCAGACCTGTGGGCATCTCCTCGCCGCTAGCTGAATACCGAAAGCGCCGCCCTTCGAATTCCTCATTTGCAACATCACGTCGAAGAGGCATCTGTGGCCGTTTGAAAACACTAATTAATCCATCGAGTGCGGCTGTGTGTGAAAATGGCAACTGCCTTCACCCACGAATGGGACGCCCCGCCCGTCGTTGCAACTCGGTACAGTGATGAATGAGGGCCCACCGTTACTCGAGTACTACGTTCCACTGACCCTTCACAACTCTGTTCGCGACTGCACAGATAGTATGTGAAACAATGGGACCACAACAGAATGAACATATCAACCAATATTACACGGCCATCGGGTACAAATACAAGATTGCAATAGCAAGATGCCATTCCACGAATTGCAGCGTTGTGCGCGGGACGTGCTCGGCCAAAGGGGAGAGCAGTTTGCACAGGTGGAATGAATCGCCACAGGTGGAGGCCATTCAGCCTGGAAACACATAAATTGCACAGCCAGTCTCCTCCCACAACCACACCGAAATGCTACCGGCAGGACTCGCGATGTTGGCCCTGGGGGACCTGATAGCACTGCAAGTACTCCAACTCCAAGAAGAAGACGAACACCAACTACAACCGGCCGCACGGAGGAGACGCAGGAGGAGGAGGAGGCCAAGGCAGGGCCAGCAAGGGCCGCCAGCACAGCCACTACCACCACGCAGGCAGCCCGCAATCCCACGCCTCCGAGCACATCCGTTCAACCTCACTGATGAGCAGATCCACACCCTCTACCGTCTGGACCGGGACACCATAACCGCCATTGTGGACATGACACAGGCTGACCTTGTCAGCATGATAGATAGCCCAACCGCCATCCCACCCCTACTGAAGGTGGTGTTTGTACTCCACTTCCTGGCCACAGGCACCTACCAGCACACAGTCGGACAGTTGCATGGCATATCACAGCCACTGTTCTCACGGACACTATTGCAAGTGCTCGATGCCCTCCTGCAGCACGCAGACGACTACATCTCTCTACCATGCTCGGAGCAGGAAATTACCAACACAAAAGTGGGATTCCATGCACTTGGCGGCATACCGGGTTGCATTGGTGCCATCGACTGCACCCATGTGGAATTGGTCGTCCCACATGCCATGGAGGCCCAGTACCGCAACCGAAAACAATTTCATTCCCTGAATGTACAAATGGTGTGTGACTCCAACAGGATCATTACACATTGTTGTGCCAGATTCCCTGGATCAACCCATGATTCTATGGTCTTGAGGAACTCTACTATACCACGCTACATGGAGCGACACGCAGGGAACAGATCCTGGCTACTCGGTGAGTCTCATTTCATGCATGATGATGTGGGGTATGTGATTCGGCAATGACCTGGCAGGAAGGGGGCGGGGGGGGGGTGTGCGTACGTAGCAATGGCATTCCACATCATACGTTTATCGTCCACATACAGGTGATGCTGGATATCCACTGAAGAGATGGCTCCTCACACCAGTCCGGAACCCACGGGACCAGCATGAGGAGGACTACAACCATGCCCACTCACGTACCCGTGTAGTCATTGAACAGGCATTCGGCCTACTGAAGGGTCGTTTCCGCCGCCTCAGCAGGTCTGGCGGGGCACTCCTGTACCGCCATGAGAAGGTTGCAAAGATGGTGATGGCATGTGTCATGCTCCACAACATGTGCGTACGTAGAAATGTGCCCATGCCCCCTGACGCAGAACTGCAAGCACCTGAAGATGGTCATGATGAGGGTGGGGATGTGGCAGCACCTCAAGGAGTCTGCGAGGCACCGGAGGCCCGTGACATTCGTCAGCATCTCATTGATGTATGCTTCTAGCACTCACGCCTGGTGGCTGATACATGGACACGGGACTCGTGGCACTGTGTGTGTCTGGGACATGCACAATATGGACTGTACGCCTATGATGGCCTAGTACACAAAGATCAATGTCCACACATCTCATTGGTTGATCGTGCACTTTTTATGGCATATGTGATATCATGTTGTACACCCTATCGACCCGCCACCCAAGTGAGCCCAACACACCCCCTCCACCCTCCCACCTCCCCCCCGAACACCAGTGTCCAAAGATGCTCATCGTCCGTGGGCAGTCGCTATTGCAAGCCCCCTCTGCGGGTATCAGGGGCACCCCTGCCTGTGGAGCGCAGGTTCCTCCCAGATCTACGTTGGGGGCTGCCCTGGACGGAACTTGCAACGGATGATGTCTCTGCCTGCTCACGTCCATGCATGTCCCTAAGGGTTTGCGAGAGCTCAGTGAGCACACGGCGCACTGCGGCAAGTTCGGCACATACGTCTTTGGACGTCGCATGCAGTTCCCCCCTCAGGCTCTCGGTGCTTCTCTCCATTTGGACTCTCAGGCTCTCGGTGCTACTCTCCATTTGTGCCCTTAGTGTCTCTGTGCCTCTCTCCATTTGTGCCCTAAGTGTCTCAGTTGATGTTTCTATGTCTGCCTTAGTGCCCCCACATTCATCGGCATGGTCCTTGAGGAGCGTGGCCAGTTGCTGCTGTTGCACGATTAACTGGTCGAGGGACTGTTGCCTCTGCTGGGCCATGGCCATTTGCGGGGGTGTCACAGAGGGGCTGTTGTCCTCATGTTGCCCTGCCAGAGGGCTTGTGGGGGATGGCCAGTCGTCGTCTTGTGGGTGCCCCTGCGTGGTATCCTCATGTAGTACGGGATGGAACAGACAGGGGGATTGGGACAGGTCATGGATGGATCTGACTTCGACATCCCCGTCTTCTGTGTCGGAGCATGCTGCCATCAATGGGGTGTCACCTATGGTGCTGCTGCCACCGGAGGCAGTGCCTTCTGTGGCATCCGTTGGGGGGACCTGTGGTGGTGGTGTTGTGGGCATGCTGGCTGCTGGGGTGCCTGTTGATGTTCCCTCCTGTGTGCTGCCACCTGATTTGTGCTGCTTCCGTGTCTTGATGCGTGCAGCTGAGGTGGAGGGTCTTTGGCCGTCGGTCTTGGCCCTCTTTGCAGGTGTGCTGGTAGGGGTGTCCTGCAGCTCGTCGTTTGGATCGGACCCTGTGGTGGAGTAAAGGAGGGCGAGGGTTATTGGTGGGTCTGTGGGAATTGGAATGGCATTGTATCACATGCATTGGGGTGGTACCTGAGGGTGATTTGGGTCGGGGCCTTGGAGGTGCTTCCATTTGTGTGTGGAGTGAGGGTGCAGTTGTTTGGCAGCCTGCAGTTAGGGTGTGCCTGCTGCACGTGTAGTGCGTGTTTTAGGGGTTTTTAATTATTTATGTATTTATTGTGGGTTTTAACGTGCGCTATCAGGCCAATGTGTGTGGACGTTCTCCTGGACATGTGTTTCTGTTGCACTATGGGGACACATGGTGCTTCACATGGATGGACTTTGTGGTTTTGGCATTGTTTCATTAGGCCCACCTACCTGAATCTTCGGATGTCTGCACTCCTTTCTCCATCCCTCCGACTCCCTCTATGCTCTCCATTCCGATGGTGGAGGCACAGATTTCTTCCCAGGGGGTCAGCTTGATTGGTGATTCCGACCCTCCCCCGGTGGCTGTGGCAATGTTGCGGTTGGCAGAGAGTATGCTGCGGACGCGTATCCGCAGGTCGTCCCATCGCTTACGGCATTGCTGTGGGGTGCGGGGTGCGGTCCCCACCGCACTTACCCGCTGTGCCACCAGAGCCCATATGGCCTTCTTGTTTGCGAGTGCCGTCCTGGTCATTTGCGTGGAGAAGACGACGGCAGCATTCTCCTGGAGGGTCTCTGTTAGCACGGTGAGTTCCTCACGGGAGAAGTGGACCTGCCGCTTGCGGTCGCACGCTTTCTTCGCTACTTTTCCCATTTTTCTTGGTTTCGCTAGGGTGGATGACGGGTTGGGTTGTGTCTCAGGGTGGTGATTTTAGTGGTTGTGTGGTTTTAGTGGTTTTATAGGTGTACGGCGGGTTGTTTCCCGTTCCGGGCCCGTGTTTTAACTTCCGTTTCCGTATATTTCCGGTCACCGTACTTTACGGTAGGCGCGCACTGCGGTGTCCGCTGTGATGGGTGGCGGTATTGCACCTAGGGCGCCGTACGGCGGCGGTGTGGGCCGTTTTGGGGTCATTTCCGCCATCGCGGACTTTGCACTTCCGCCATGCCGTGGTGCTCGTGCCCGATGGGTCGGAATGGGCCGCACTTTGCTCCTTCTTGCAATGGCGGAAACGCTATTTACGCTGTGGCGGTCCGGTCAGTCACTTTCCGCCAGGGTCGTAATGAGGGCCAATGTATTTTGCATTTTTTGATCGTGTGTATGCTGCTATTTTGGCCCTGCACTCTTTGCACTTTTTTTGAGGTTACTATATACCTTTTTAGTGTAGATGGTATTTTGCAATTTTGCACATGTTGGTGCTGCTATACTGACCTTGCATATTTGCACATGACGGACGATGCTGCTACTTTTGCTGGCACTTTATTCTATTTACTACCTGTGTCATGCTGTTGTACTAATTTCTTGTTATTAGTTACATGCATGGATTGTTTTAATCTTAACATGGGGCGGGGAAATGGTGATTTTATGCTCTTGTTAATTGTCATTTATGTATTCTCATTCTTTCAATTATGTGTGGAATTTCAATTTATCTGACTGTTTGTATATTATGACTATAGGTTCTTTCTTGAAATTGTAAAACTTAATTGGGTTTTTGAGTGGAACATTGGGTATGCCTGGTGTGGACTATGCGGCCTAGATTATACAATTGTGGGTTTTTTACCAAGTTAAATTTAATTAAATTTTCTCTTGGCCTCTATTTTGTGGACTTTGCACAGTATAGATACCCCTTTCAATCCCTTTTTCTTTCCATGGGATTTTTTTAATCTTTGTTTGGCTATTGTTGCCCTTCATTTTAACATGGCCGCCACCTATTCCATTTTCCCAGGCATTCACCTAGCTCCACTGACATAGCAAAAGGACTACTTCATTTAGCTATTAGTATGCTTTGGTCCTTCTTCCTTTCACGTGACCAAGCGCTCAGTTGAGCGTGAAACATGTTGTGTGCGGGTCGTGCTTACGGGCGTCCTGCCTCTGTTTTTGCTGCTGCTTTTCCGGCTGTGTATTTTTTTATGTCTTCTTGCAATTATTATTAAATTTCAAGATTATTCTTTCTACTGTGAGCTGCGCTATTTTTTATCTATTTTTGGTTTCCATTTGGTCCGCGGAGAGTGCGGTTGCCTATATGTATATCTAAAACTTTGTTAAGGGGACGTTATGGTTAAGTTGCACTACTAAAAACCTATGCAATTCACTCAGAACACTTTACAAACGTGCCACTATGGTTCAAAGTAAAACCGAAAACCCCTTGAAGTTCGCCAGTTATGGTAGGCTAAGCAAACATACGTGCCCTCACCACTGTGCACTGCTAACGCTAACACCCAGGACCTGAAAGATGGCATCACAAATGTCATTGATGACTTCACTGATGATATCACATGTGTAGCCCCTTTGTTTTTGTTCACTGCCATATATATATATTTCAGTAAAAAAACTTTTTAAAAGGGACGTTATAGTTCAAAGTAAAACCGAAAAACCTTCACATTCGCCAGTTATGGTAAGCTAAGCAACCATAACTCGCGCCACCACCGTGCACTGCTAAGACTAACACCCAGGACATCAAAGATGGCATCACAATGTCATTGATGACATCACTGATGACATCACATGTCTGGCTCCCCCTTTTTTCCTTTACTGACATATCTAGGCCAAATGGTTTTCTTCAGTAACAGTCAGGAACTAAAAATTTAAAAGGTACTATATTTGTAGACTTATCCTTCAAGTATGTTCTTACAGTAATTCCCTTAGGGGCCAGTCACATCATATGAAACATATGCATAGGGGAAGACACAAGCTTGAAAGACAGCAATGCTTTCTGTGCATGAAGATAATCAGTAGGGTTATCAGCACATTCTGATAGTTCTGTTGTTTTTTTATTACTGTACTTTACCTGTGTATGCTCACATTTGTATACATTGTACTCACAGTACTTTCCTTAGGGTCATATCACACCATGTAATACATATAAATAGGGGAAGTAGCAGCTTTGAAACAGAGCAATCATTTCTCTGCATTAAGATAATCAGTTAGGTTATGAACACTTTCTGCTACTACTGCTGCTTTTTTGCTTACTTCACTTTCCCTGTATATACTCATATTTGTATGTGTTGTTGTCTCTTTGTGTTTTTTCTGTAATAATGCAATTATGTAGTAAGTGGGTTTCATTAGCTACTTATTACATGTTTCACAGTACACAAAACTCTAATAAGAAAGCAGTTATCATTTCAGTGTTCAACATGGCAAGATTATGAATATTGCACCTCCATCATGTATGCTGCACACAATGCCTATGTTTCTACATGAGTAGCTTAGTATACTGGATAGAACTTCATAATAGAATGCTATTTATATCAACGCATTGCTTAATGCACTAAGTAGCTCATGTTATTTATTCGAATGACCTTTGACACTTTTCTGTCAACATTATAATAACAATCCTTTGTACACACTTTTGATGAAAAGTAAATGCACATATGATGTCATCAGTGACATCATCAATGACATTTCTGATGCCATCTTTGATGTCTTGGGTGTTAGTATTAGCAGTGCACAGTGGTGGCCCGAGTTATGGTTGCTTAGCTTACCATAACTGGCGAATGTGAAGGGTTTTTCGGTTTTACAAAGTTGTTTTACTGAAATATATATATATATATATATATGGTAGTGAACAAAAACAAAGGGGCTACACATGTGATATAATCAGTGAAGTCATCTTTGACATTTGTGATGCCATCTTTCAGGTCCTGGGTGTTAGTGTTAGCAGTGCACAGTGGGGAGGGCAGGTATATTTGTTTAGCCTACCATAACTGGTGAATTTCAGAGGTTTTTCGGTTTTACTTTGAACCATAGTGGCACGTTTGTAAAGTGTTTTTAGTGAATTGCATAGGTTTTCAGTAGTGCAACTTAACCATAACGTCCCCTTAACAAAGTTGTTTTTGAGTGAATTTTATGGGTTTTTAGTAGGTCAATGTAAGTATAAAGTCTTGTTAATAAAATAATGTTCTACTGAATGTCACAGATTTGCAGTAGGGCAACGTAACCATGACGTCCCTTTAGCAAGGGTCTTTTCCTAAACAGTATACACCTTGCAAAGAATGGCACATTACAATATGCGGGCGTACAGCACGGTGACATGTCCCAGAATCAGTACACACTTACCAGTACAATCTATGCCTCGTGGACAGTGTGGAAATAGATTTTATATTGATGTAGGAACGTCCAACTTTAACATTTCCGCTACAGAATGCCAACACGTATTGGTATGCAGCGATGTCCTAGAATCAGTACACACTTAACAGTAAGATCTATGCCTCGTGGACAGTGTGGAAAAAGATTTTATATTGAGGTAGGATCGTCTACCTTCAACATTTTCCTTACACAATGCCAACACATATTGGTATGCAGCGATTACCAATGCATTACACATTGTATATCTTTAACAAAAGTTGTACTTATCTGAAAATCACATCAGCTAAAGACATCCTTCCTCCCTAAGAAACAGCAGCATTGCTGTGATGAAGAAGCATGAGAAGCAGTGCCACTACCTTGCAAATAACAAAACGCCGTACATCTACCGACCCATATTACCATTGTTGCCTCTTTGCTCATTGCCGTTTGCAAATTTCCGTATAACCTGCCGTACCAAAAAATAAAGCCACGCGTAAACAAAGTTAATAATGCATTAATAGCAACCTTTCACAGTATAAATAACATTAAAAAAAATTGCATACACTCCAACTATTTCATATTTCTCAATAAAATATATAGGGCCTCATTACACGGAAGGCGGAAGGCTATTAGCACCATGGTTGCCGCCGGTACCATACCGGTACCACCATGGAGAAAAGGGGAATTACCACCCCATTCCAAGGTTGGCGGGCGGTAATTCCCCCCGTTCTCCATGGCCCTTCCCCATTCCCCTTTTTGCCCCATAATGGTAATGGGGAGGGCGGTAATTACGGTACCGCAAATTGCGGTACCGTAATTAGCACCAAGGTCCCTTTGCGGGTCCCAACTTTAACGGCTGGTCTAAACCAGGCGTTAAAGTCGGGTCCCGCAAAGGGACCTCGTAGTAAGGCGGTAAGGGTTAACGGTCACCGGTACCCTTCCCGGTGACCGTTCACCCTTACCGCCTTCCGTGTAATGAGGCCCATAGAAACAATAATCTTTGCGAGTAATAGTCTAAATTTGCAAAGCACTAACGTGTGCTACTAAAAAGGAGGAATACTTGTTATAATCCGGGCGGCTTTGGCGGGTCGGATTACAAAAGAAAATCCTTTTTCAAGATGGCCACCATAGAAAGGGAAGGCGGTTATTTCATACATAGTCCCTCTTCCCTTTCCATGGTAGGCTGCAAAAAGCACAAGTACGAGACGTGACGCAGAACCTGTAAATAAACATACATTGATGTACAACCTGATAACTTACATTTCGAAATAATAGACTGGACTGTAACAGAAAACGTGAACATTTTAGAGTTCGTAAAGTAGTTTTATTTAACAACAAACTGTCAGAGACCATCGCAGTAATTCCATTTTCAATGCAATGATAACAATGTTTCTAAGAGCGACATTGCAAATGTTAAAGATGAGGAACACGTTGGTTTTTTTCCATACAAAAAGGTTGGGTTCTTGGTTAAAGCAGCCGCTTTGTTTACACAGAGATTTCCAAGAAGGCGCCATGAGCTTGAGCCTACAGCACCATAAATGATGTGATGTTGCTTCGAATAGCGAGTTCAGCGTATGGACAAAGCGGGCTTAGAGTGTCATCCCACATAATTGTTATGGACAGGCAAACGCTCACGAGCAGTTGTATTTGCCGGCCAGAACCAGCAAAGCATATCGCAACCATTGTGGCTTCTAATTTCACTACTTATAAAGTTGACATGCTCCCAAAACGCTACGCCCTCCCCACAAACACCTGAATGATGTTTCATAGTACGAGTGTACCTATACCTGTGATATGCTGAAGTAGTTGTGGCCACAGGCTTCAGACTTGGGTGTAAAGCCATAGATTTCTGAATGTATGGGTATGCAGTGTATAAAATCCATGGTGGCTTACAACTGCAATGCTTATAACTTTGTTCTTGGGTGCATGGCCAAAGGCCATGCACCAAAGACTCTATGTCCTGGCCACAACTACCACACCATATCACACCCATTGTGGCTTGTAAGAACACTACCTATAAATGTGCTGTTGGGTGCATGGCCTTCGGCCTTGCACCCATGACTGCAGGGCCTCCCCACAACCACCTGAGTGATGTGCAACACTACAGGCGTATTTATAGATGTGATATGCAGCAGTGGTTGTAGTCAGGGCCTAAAGTCTTAGATTTATGTCCATACATATTTCAATGTAGGGGTGTGAAGTGGCTTATCGCTCCAGTGTGTATAACTTTGTTCTTGGGTGCATGGCCTTCGGCCATGCAGCCAAGTCTCTACACACTCTCCACAACCATTTGACCGATAAGCAATACTACAGGTGTATCCATTTCTGTAATATGCTGCGGTGGTTGTGGCCAGGGCCTAGAGTCTTGGAAGTATGGCCTACGGCCTACGGCCATGCACCCAAGACTCTAGGCCCTGGCCACAACCACCGCAGCATATTACACCCATGGTCCCTTATACATGAGTGACACACCCATACAATCAAACATTATAAGTGTAGCATGCACTCAACTTGTAATCAGGACTCTAGGCCCTGCTCACACCTACCAGATACATAATTGAATGTATGGGTGTGATGTATGAGTGTGATATCTTGCACTGCTTGTGGGCAGGGTCTACACTCTTCGGTGTATAGCCTACAGCCTGCTGCCATGCACCCAAAACTATATGTCCTGCCCACAACCACTGCACTATGTAAAATCCATGTTCCCTTATAACATTTGAGTTGACAAGTTTGTTCTTTGAAGACTGCAGATCCTCCCCACAACCACCTGAGTGATGTGCGGTAGTGCGCATGCCTACAGGCCAAACCGCTGGATGTGCCAGGAGCGGCGGATTGGTTCCAAAAGCGTGCTTTTCTAAATTTGGTGAAAATCCGTAATGTACTTTCTTTAGAAACTGTTGAAATGTATGTCTAAAACAAATAGTGATATCTGGCTCCGCTCTGCGGTCCCATTTTCCTGTTAGCTCCGTGGTTAACAGTCTCATTGGTCTGGAGTGTGGCGTGATGTCGACGAACATTGGATGCGGCCGGTGGTTGGCTGGAGAGAAGCGTGATGTGCATCACAATTTTGGGAAACGTCGCCATGTTGTATCAGAGGATACTGCAGCACCTAAAGGGGTTGGAAAACATGGTTTGCGGCATCTGGTGGTGGGAAGAGGGGATGAAAAGGGTGGGGGAGTGGAAAGTGGTTCATATGATATATCTATTTAGGTGGTAGAGGACGGTGGTGTGAGGTTTTGTGGTGTGGGAAAGTTATAAGGGGGTCCCAAAAAATGTTTTTCTCCATAGTCTGAATAGACAAAAATATTGAGCATGCCTACAGGCCAAACCGCTGGACGGATTTTCACCAAATTTGGGCCAGGAGAGGCGGATTGGTCCCGAAAGCGTGCTTTTGTAAATTTGGTGAAAATCCGTACAGTACTTTCTTTAGAAACAGTTGAAATGTATGTCTAAAAAGATAGTGATATCTGGCTCTGCGGTCCCATTTTCCTGTTCGCTCCACGGTGAACAGTCTCATTGGCCTGGAGTGTGGCGTGATGTCGGTGAAAATTGGACACGGCCAGTGGTTGGCTGGAGAGAAGTGTGATGTGTGTCACAATTTTGGGAAACATTGCCATTTTGTATCAAAGGATACGGTGGTGCCTAAAGGGGGCTGGAAAACATGGTGGGAAGAGGGGATGAAAAGGGTGGCCGAGTGCAAAGTGGTTCATATGATATATCTATTTAGGTAGAAGAAGACGGTGGTGTGGGAGCGGTGTCCGTGAGTACTGCAGCAATTCGCGGGTAGCTTGTCAGGTGACTAGCTTCTGTGGTGACTGCAGGGAGGCTGAATTGGGGATGGGGAGTTAATTCCAGAGGATACAAGGATATTTCCATTGGGAATATTGTGCTGTGTTGACTGTGGTAAGCACCTAGCAGCTTTGGTGCACGGGCGGAACCCTTGAATCAAAGAATATGCCCACTGCTTGCAAGTACATTTCACATTGTTGCCTTGTGTGTGGCATTTGTGTGCAGTGTACACATTGTTGGTTACATGGCTGTGGTGATTGTTAGCACGTCCTACAGTTTTCGGTCCATGCCTGGAGGTGAAGGAGTCAATAGTCCTGTAGTGTGTCCACTGGGTGAAGTGTTGCAATACTGTCTTTTAACAAATGGATAGGGTTCCAGTGGATGGATTATGTGTTTGGGTTGTGTCTCTTGGCCAGATGACTGAGTACTTTACTGTATTATGATGTGTTGGTTATCTGTATTTACAGCTGTTGGTGATGCAGGGGCAATGTTCCCAAGATTTTGTGGTTTGGTTGGAAGTAAAATAATAGTATGTGATCATAAGTGGGTAGGGGTGCCCAGGTTGTGGGTTCTGGTAAGTGGCTACATGTTTGCATGCATGGCTGTATTATTTTGCGGGGTTGGGTAGGGGTCCCTGTGTCTGTGTTACGTTTGTGTTTTGTGGTAAGTGGCCACATGTTCCCATGCATGGTTGCATTGGGTTGTGGTGGTTGTGGCCAAGGCCTAGCCTCTTGGGTGCATGGCCAGAGGTCATAGGCCTCTGCATGGATGCAAGAGGCTAGGCCTTGCCACGACCAACCCAATGTCCTTCAGCTATGTATGCGAACATTTTAATACTGGTATATGGATTCCAGACATAGGTTTATGGAGTTTTTTTGTTTTTCGTTTGCTTGTTTGGGTAAGTTGTTATAACCATACTTTGCTCCATTGTACACCCTTTCAAATCTGCATCACCCCTATGGGTGGTCACCATTACAGAATGGTTGTGGAGGATATTTCAGACTTGGTAGAGCACCAGAGGTGACCTGAAATGTATGCAGTTGAATATGGTGTACTTTATTACACTTGTTGCCGGTTACGGAGTGACATGTCACTATTTGTGTTTGGTATGGGTTTCCCCTAATCACACCCTTTGCTTAGGGAGTGAAGTAAGATATTGCGACATAAACGAGTTCCTTACCATCACACATGTGACATATGGCTAATGTACACATCTACCCACATATAATTGAAGGTGTACTTCACATACATGTGTATACAATGGTTGCTTTACAGACATGCGTTGGAAAGAAAACCTATCTCTTTATAAGAAAAGGAGCACTTTAGAATGACCTTGCGCTACATAATTGATCATAGAAATATGTTCAGCCAAATCCGTATGCTGTTATTCTTTTCTTCCCCATCCAGCAAGGAAGGTACAGCAGTACTAGACACACTACTTTGGGAGAAAAAATGTACAGTTCATTCTGAAAATTACACTCTTATTTGCCAGACACCATGCTCCACTGTTGCTTGTATTCACTCAGAGTGCACATTTCTTAAACGACAACAGTCCTTGCTAATATCCCCCTCTGGCCACTATTGATATTTATCTGCTGCCAATGCAGTGCTCTGTGTACACAGAGCAACATCTTCAAAAGCAGCACATCTTCAGAGAGCTGCCCTACCGCCTTTGTGCTTTGGCGTTCAATTATGACACAGAAGTGTGAGCTCAGGGCACAAATGTTTTTACGCAGACAGGGTTTAAAGGGAAAATCGACCTGTTTAGCGGTCTGCAGACATTTCCAGCAAATCACCGGACAAAACCATCTATGCGGGTAAGTACAGCAAAATACAGGACGGTTGGCTATCTCATACATGCCAACATTCTGTTATCAAAAATGTGTAGGAATATTAAAGTTTCAAAAATAGTAATTAGCATAATGATGCGATCCCAGGAAACGATGTCACATCAGCTGGACCCGATGAAATGACAGGAGATGACATCACAGGCAATTATATCAAGAGAACTTTGAACTTACAACATCACAGGAAATGACTTCACTTGACATATGGGGCCTCATTACACGGTAGGTGTTAAGGGTTTACCGGTACTGGTAAGGGCACCGGTAAGGGCACCGGTACCGGTAAACCCTTACCACCTTACTATGAGGTCCCTTTGCGGGACCCGACCTTAACGGCTGGTGTAGACCAGCCGTTAAAGTTGGGACCCGCAAAGGGACCTTGGTGCTAATTACGGTACCGCAATTTGCGGTACCGTAATTAGCTTCTTCCCCATTCCCATTGAGCCCTATGGGGCAGAAATGGGAATGGGGAAGGGCCATGGAGGAAGGGGGAATTACCACCCCGTCAACCTTGGAATGGGGTGGTAATTCCCCTTTCCTCCATGGTGGTACCGGTATGGTACCGGCGGCAACCATGGTGCTAATAGCACCATGGTTTACCGCCTACCGTATAATGAGGCCCATGGTCTTGAAGAGATCAAAGGAAAGGAGTGCCTGTCCTCTGACCTAACATGAGAAAGAAATGTACCAAATGTGTGATCTGTGAGCACTGTGAGCTGCTTAGTCCTCATTAAGACATATTTTGTTGTTCTAACATACAATGAGGTGATAAGAAATCTGTATACCCCAAGTGAAGTGATAGGCACATGGGAAAATGCAGATTGTAAAGCAAGTGCTGCAAAGCGCACATTTGAAGCCCCAGGACAAAAGTAACATAGAGGGAAACATATTGTTGCTTTATTACGCTGCTGATTTCCAACATGAGGTAGGTGCTGCGGCCTCTCTGTGCCTCATGGCCACTTTCTACTGAAAGAGTGGAAAGGCCCTGATGACATCCCTACTTTTGCCATATGAATTGCCAAATACTTTTTTTAAAGTATGGCAGTGTGAAAAGGCAATGAGGTGATAACACTTCTGTATATGGAAAGGGAAGTGGCAGCTGCAAAGGCTCCAGCAAATGCAGCTTGTAAGACGAGCACTGCAAAGTGCACGTTTAAAGCCCCACAACGAAAGTAATATAGAGAGAAATATATTGGTGTGTTATGAGACTGCTGGCTGAGAAAATGGGACAGTTGCTATTCCCCACTCCCCTCGGGCTCAGGGCTCTTTTGAATTGAAAGAGTTGAAAGGCCCTGATGCTGAACAAACAGTATGCATGGAAGAGCTGAGACAGGCAGCTCTGAGATGGACAGGATTGTTTGTGGCCGGAGCTGCTACAGGAGTCTGGAACTTTTGAATCTCCAGATGTTTTGGACTACACATCCCAATATCCCTCTGCATTGACAGTGATAGCTAGGGCATATGGGAGCGGTAGTCCACACCATCTGGAGCGCCAAAGGTTGCAGACTTCGATGCTATTGTATTCCATATGAAACAATTTTTAGAAATTGGTTTAAAACACAGAAGCTTTGTTATTGTGCCAAGGAGCTGGGAGCCAGTGCATTAGAAAAGTGTTTAAAAACAAATAGTAAAGTGTGCTTTTCTGGTTTGCCGTTGCCATTTTAATTTTCTGGTCTGTTTTCTTAAAGGGAACAAAAACGTGCTCTGTCATGTCCACCTCATTTACACATTATTGCCTTCTGAGCTACTGAAAAGGAGAGAGCATGGGAAAAGTGTGAGAGAAAGCTTCACAATAGTGAGAGTGACATTGAACAAACACCACAACACACCAAGGGCCCGATTCATGGATTATTTGCACAGTTCAAAGTCAGTGCACCTGGTTATTTTTGCAGTACTAAATGACGTTACACTGCAAAAATACACTTTGCACAGTTCCATGAATCAGGGTTTGTGTCGCCAGTGCAAAGTCATTTCTAAGCAGTGCAAAGTCACTTTGAACCATCCAAAATGTCAATGAATCGGGCTCCAAGTTCTGATTGAAAAGTAAGACAAGTTGAAAGAAAAATGCTGTCTGACATTACGTAATCATGTATCTGGAATATCTTTAGACTTGTTAAAATATTACTTTATGTGGTAGTAGCGTTCTATCGCATTCCACGTCTCAAGCCATATCTACTTTTCAAATGCATTTTAGACTGCTCTGTCATGTAAGCAAATCTGTCCCAAAATATAAGCATTGGTACTTCACTTTTCCATTTGTGGGGGGTGGGGCCTGGAAAAATCGACTGTGAATGTAAAGTTTTTCAAAAATCCAACATTATAGCAGTGAATATATTTTTGCTAGCAGGTAACTACAATAGCTATTACAAAGCGTGAGCAGGGATTTGGAGATGCATTGGGAATGAAAGCCCATGAGTTTAACTCACCCCCAATACCCTCTCCGTTGCCTCCTTTTTGACTGCCAGGAAAGCGACCGAAAACAGGTTGCTATTAACAGTACAATACTAAATGGAAAGTACATATCCAACGTCTGATGCAGTAATCACAAAGAATTTATGCAGGGGCGCTGCCATATCTCTGAATCTGTCAACACGGGCAACAGGTCCTAGCAGATAATGAAGTGCAGCATAATGTATGACATCTGTCACGCCAAAACCTTGGTAATTGTAAGTCTTCAAATATAGCAATATGTGGATCAAAGGCAAAGCATGGTCACTTGAGACCACAGAATTAGCCGTAGTACCAGTATTTACGGACATGAGTAAATTCTGAAATACAAGAATGCTTTTAACACGGAGAAACACAGCTTTATTATGTGGAGCAAGAAGGTAATTATTCAGGCAGCCCCATGCGGCCACAGTCCCTTTGAAACCACCACTGATATTCTTTGAGATCTGAAGATTCTGCTGTTTACTTACTTGTCCTTGGGTTTAGTTGTATGGGAGTAACCAAGCAGCAACAGAGAGGCCATTTTTCAGACTTACTAGAGACTGTCACACTTGCAGTGAAATCCTTTGTCCAACTCTACAAACCGCAGGTGAGAAGTTGCCACTTTACCTCACGGTGCTCTGTGCAGAGATGGTGTGTCTGTTTCACGGGTCATGCAAGGGTAAGCAGCACATCAATCAAATGAATGGGCCATTTAACATGCCCAACGTACACTGGAGGAGGCTGTTTCTTGCTCCCACTGGGCCTCAGGCAGCCAGGCCTGCTGCAGCCACTAAAGGGTAGGTTTGGACAGCAAAATCCGTAGGGGGTAGGACTGCTTGAAATATGGTAGCCTACCACATGAATGGTAGGGTTGGCAAGTATTTACTATTAGCTTTGTTTTTTGTACTTTTTGAGACGTGCAAACAACGCGGTTGGCGTTGCCATTCTGTGCTATTGTTATGCGTGCATCGCTTGCACTAACTTTACGTGTGGCTGCGCCACAAGATCACCACACTCACCTTCATAGCTGACATTAGTTGTTGATATTAGTTGCTTAATCCCTGCAGTGCAAGTATTTTCATAACATGTGTGCCCAGCGTAGCGCAACTTGTCATGTGAGGAGCTAGGTCCGGAAACCAGCAACATAAACAAGAGCTAAAGCAAACATGCACATACAGAGCGTACGGTTGCGGTGTTGATGTATACAGTGGTTGCTTAGAGAACATGTGAATAATTTACGGGCAACACTATGTACTGTTGCAATTGGTTTTATTTTTCATACAATGTTCACAAGAAAGTGTAAGATGCCTGCAGCCACCGCTTTCTTCATTTTGCAGATAATTTCCAGCATAGAATGCTTTCTTTGCTTTTCTGCACTTCTTTTGTCACCTGGCAAAGTAGAAAAGGATTACTTGGTGGTTCCTGGTGGTTTGTGTGGGATAATACACTTTTTTAGTAATTTAGGAAAGGTACCAGCTGTTGTCTCTGTGATGCCTTACATCATAAAGGTTTGCAGGTTGCTCTTATTGCCGGAAATGCAAATGGACACACAGGCCCATAGCGGTTGTCCCAGATAAGAATGAGTGAAAACAAACCACTTATGGTAATCTTGCAATGATTGGTCCACCACCCATCTCTTAGAATGTGAAAGGTGTGGCACGGGCAGTGAGGTGCAAGATATCTGCAAACAAACAGGAATAAGAATTGATTTAAGTAGCTGTTACCAGTGGTAGCGTAAAGGACAAGGGTCTGCGGGAAGTATGTCTTAAACGGGCACAAGGTGGCTGGGTTATGTACCTTTGGGTGATCTACTGTGTGTTATTGAGTAGCGTCATATGCTCACCCACTGCCTTGCTCTCTGTAGATGCCACTCTCCTTCTATGGCTACACAAACATCTTTCAAACGTTTCCAACACACGCTCCTTTTATGTGTTTGCTTTTCACAAAAGATGTCAGTGGCAGTGAGTGTTGTCAGACCTACGGCACATTCTCTATGTGTGTGTCCAAAGAAACATTAAAAAAATGAAATCTTCATGGGGGTCCCCTCCAATTGCAGGACTATGCAGGAGCTGTTTTGCCAAAACATGCAACACTTCCAATATTACCTGCCATCGTTTGTGTGCCGGTCAAGTGCTAAATGGATCTCTGGGCGTCATTCATTTTAATACAATGAAGGCGCATACAACTCTTAAGTGTTTCAAAGGCCATTGTAATCACAATACAGGCAATCTAGCAGCAAACGATTGAGCATATGATGTGCTATTTGAGTGCACGAGGTGTGTTCACTTTCAATGTTGTGCTTTATGTATACATTGCATGGGCTGGAGAAGCGTGTCAACAAAACAAAGAACACTCATATCTACCATTTACGTAAAATGGTGGAGACATGGAACTGTAACGCACAGTGACCACTGCTGTTACAAACCCCCGTACAGTGCACACGGACAAAGTCAATGGTCTGGTAACTTCATAATTATGCATACAGAACTGTATACTACTCAATTTTAATCTCACTACACATATATCGTAAAGTTGTACTTACATAACCCTGCAAATTCCATGTTTATACTGTGTGGATGGGAAATTGCTCTCTGCAGCGTATTGAACAGTTGCAGACTAACTTTGCAGAACATGTGCGCAGCAACTATGCTGTATGTTATCTTTGCTTTTTTGTAATATTTCATACAATGTCTGACCTTGGAGCAAACAAAGCGTCCCACTCAAGGCTGTTTTACAATGAGCATTTCTCCTGTTGACAGGGAGGTATGTTAGGTTTCACTTTCCAGTGACTATGCGGCTAACAAAAAAATAATAATCTGGCAGCAACGTGTTTCAATTTCACTGTGCATTTGTGAATGTCAGTCGTGTTGTTACTTTGAAGTTAGTATAACATACATGGAGATGATGCTATTTTACACATGCTGCAGTGAATGCACAGATGACAGAATACATAAATGTAAATTTACAGGCCCTGCATACTATTTATATGTGCAATGTCTTACGAGGCAACGGTGAATGATGGCAGATTGTGTGTGCGATGGCTCCACATACGTGGGTGGCAGCACCATCTTACGCAGTTTGGTGTCTTGTAGCAGGAAGATATTTGGGGCTCGTGTTCATTAAACAAAAGGAATTACTTCATATCTTCTTCAAACATTGTTAGGTGGGTATGGTTTTCAAATTGTGTCTCCATTACACATTAAAAAAGAGAAGCAGAAGTTTGAAATTTTAGGGAGCACCATAGACTTTAAAATATGCTTGCCAAGTTGTGCACCACGTGCTGCACTCTATTATGTCTTCTATACCTTCCAGGGAAATGGTGTACATAACAACACAGATGAAATAATGCTCTCACATGTGCCATTGGAATGCGACGATACAAATATTACAGAACATGGGCAGTAACGTAAGAAATATGGATTCACTTTGCTGTTTGGGTTGTTGTGAATGTGCACATTAGTGGGTAGGTTAGTGTACTATAGTGCATTGAATGTGCCCACTTATTACAGGCTTAGGTGAAGAGGGTATTTAGCAAAGAGATTGTCCATTGTGTGAAAGTAATGAAATACAATGTGAACTGAAGTGCCTAAGGGGTAGGTGGCTGTGTTATGTTTCGGGTTTGTAGTAAGTGGATAGATGTTTCAATGTATGGTTGTACTGTGTTGTGGTAGTTGTAGCCAGAGTCTACAATAATGAGTGCATGGCTGGAGCCCGTACACTGTACGGTGTGTAGTGAAGCATGTAGGCTGGGTTCAAAAGCAGCACAGTGCTATATAGCTGTACATTGAACATTATGGCATTTCTATGTGGATTTCAGAAATATGTGGACACATTACCCTTTGCAGATTATGAAGAAGTATGATACCAATAATTCCATACTTACTGTTTTTTATTGTGGAGGTCCTGTGCAGTTTTTTGTGTATGGGATGTGAAATTTTGTACTAATCGTTGCTTCATTATCTGTAGAAAAAGAGAACATAATATGTTAGAGCAACTATGTCGTCATTGTGCAATTCATTACATTGCAGAAATTTTTTATAGTTTGTGAACCCTCATAATGAGTACTTCATAAGTACTATGCTTTAAACAAGTGTACTGTGCAATGTGCACAGTTACTGTGTTTCTTTGCATAATCATTGGGTCTGTGGAGAAAAAAAATCCATGCTGGATAACAAAGAAACTTCCAAATGTATTTGCTGTTACATTGCACAGTCAATTACAGTAACGTTTGTACTCATTATAGTAATGTTTAAGGTGCAGTGTTGTAGTAGGAGGAATTGCAATGGTGTACGATATCTGTTTTGTACGTGTTGGTAGTATGGTTGCAGTTATATAGCAGTTGGTGTATTGTAACTGTTTACCTGCCTTCTTTTGTTAGCACTGTTTCTTTATGCGCTTGGTTGCTGGTCATGTTTTGCAAGTATTGTGCCATTGCACTACGTTACTGCAGAATTGTGAGGGCAGTTACGTACCTGTTGGCATACTGTAACTGTTCTTACCTTGGAAGTGTTTGAGGATATGATTGAAGCATAGTGGTTGTTGAAGGTAGACTTGGCCTGTTCCAATGCTGCAAGTAATATTGCAGTATTCTGGTTGCAGTTAGATACCAGTTGGCGTATTCTAACTGTTTACACTGTCCCATTTCTACAGGGTACATTTTGAAGCTTGTGCACTCCTGTTGGTATTTTTACATCTATTCGCATTTTGAAGTGGAGGTGCACCATTACGAGTTTACTTACTGATATTTGCACATGAATGGAATTTGTTTGGCCATTGTTAGACAGGTGGTGACACATTTGTGTAGTTGGTGGTTTCAAAGGTTACTGAGGATAGTTTTGAACCCTAATACTTACGAGTTTTTCTTTTTTTCTTTTACGTATCTTGTAGGAAACAATATTAGTGTCATTTTTGTACACTTATTGTTTCTCTGAGTGCAATCTTTGGGTTCATTGGGGAAAAAATTGTACAACAGACACATTGATGTATTTGTTGGATACTTACTGTATGGTAAATTGTTCTAGTTCCACAGTGTAGAAGGTAATTCCTTTCTTTCTGCTATTACGTAGGTACTGGTGGGTGTTGGGGAGTAAGGTATTCTAATTTTGTACATCAATGAGTCCATTTTGGCTTCAAGAATATTAAGTAGGCATTTGTAAGATTTGCAGGTAATCTCGGTTTTTGAATAATGGAAGTATCATTGCATTCCCGCCATGAGCATTGCTTTCTAATGTATGCAGTATAGTGGCCTACTCTGGTTGTGTCGTCTGTGTGGTAGATTATGGCTACTGTTGTGAAGGTTTTCTTGCCAAGTGATACCTGTCCGTGAGTGAAGGAAGTAAGTTTGCAGTTATTTTTGGTTCCACTTGCACTGTATCTTAAAAGCATGAAGATTACACATTGACTGTGATTGTATATGTAACGTGGAACGATTATCGTAATTGCAAGAAGTACACAATATGCTATGGTTTACATATTTCACCAGTTGTTGAAATGAAATGGTTTCACAGTTAGGTACTGATACATAGACAAAGCGCTCGTTAGGGACTTGTTCCTCAATGAGATGGTTGCAGAGATTGCATGCATGTTTGTACATGTAGGAAATCTGAAAAAGTTCAATTATGGGTATGTTTTTGCTTTCCAGGATTTGTAGTAAATACATTAGAAATTCCTGCGGCTCTTCTTATCTGTTTAACGTGAATTTCACCATTTCAGCACAACAGTCCGATTCCTGCCTTATTCCTGAGACACTGTGTGTTGTCAGGATTATTTGCTGCATTTCTTTGAAGTATTAGCATTTGTAAACACAACTGGTCTGAGCCATTTAAATAAATGTTTTCAACAATTGCCGGCATTTGGAATAGAACATTCATTGCTACATTTCCATAGCAATTACAGCTGTTGTATTGAAAAATTTGAAGGGACCAGGTAGTTCTGTGTTTGAGTACTTTGATGGATGTGCATGCGCTTTCTTTGAAGATGTACTTTTCTTTGTGTGTGGAGTTGGTTATGTGTTGTCCTTTTCAGTCCATTTTTCTCTGTTTTTGGTAGTTGATGCAGTATGAGCAGATTTTAATTTCTTTGGTGGTACTGTTGGGAAATCATGTAGAACTTCTGATTGAATGAGTTTTCTTTTAAAACATTTTGAGATGGGTTGTGTAGACTGCACGTAGTCTATTGTACTCTAGTATGCAATCAATGTTAGCGCTGACTGCACTTGCATCAAAATTGACTAGAAGTCCTTCAAGTGTATGTAGGCATGACAGTGCTACATAACTCATGCCTTCTTTAAAGACTGTGCTGCCAATATCAATTAATGCTTGATCTAAGGTTAGATTTTGCGATTTATGAATAGTCACTGCATAAGCTAGCAACACAGAAAACTGTCGTCTGCGTACATACATGTCTTTGAAAAGAAGGAATCGAGCTGTTGTGCATCCTATCCTTATAACTTTTGAAAGTTTGTCAAACTGGACATTGACAAACTGAATGCTGTTGTCACGTGGGTATGTCTGGAAGCCAACAACTGTTCCAAGTGCTCCATTTCTCTAAACCATGCTCTACGTCAAGGTTACGTTTTAGCATTACTCTTCAGTTAACACATAATGTTAACATTTTCTCCAAACCAGCTGTGTTGGAGATAGAGTTTTCTTAGGTATTTAGTTGTGCTATGGCTTGTTGACACATAGGTATTGTCATACAATGTACGTCCAGTTTGTCTGTGGAGTGAATTTCCACTAGTAGTTGCATTTCTTTTTTAAGCATTCTTACATTGAATTGTGCACAACTTGCCAGAGTTGGCATTAAGGACGTACAGTTGCCATTTTTGTGAGCTAATTGTTCCATGACATCAATAGCACATGTGTTATGACCTACAGCTCATGGATGGATCTGGTATTTAGGGGAGACTGCGCTTCCTTTGATAGTACACCAATCCGCATGTTTTTTTTAAATGTTGGCATAGGTGAGGTCTTCAGACTGACGCCTGTTTTCAGATAGTTCTCTGTATTGGAAATGTTGCCAGAGATTTACATTCCCGATGATTCCAAGACTTTTACGGCACAGATTGTGTCCTAAGATTTTAAAGATAGGTTCACCTTTCACTGGTGTTAATTGAAGGAGATCTCTGAAAACAGTTACATGTTTTCCTCCAAAGAGATCTTCGTAGTCTGTTTTGAGGACCCCCTGCAATCTGAGGTGAATCAAAGCTAACATTAGGTTGGAAACCATGCTCACCTCATCTATTAGGAGCATTTTCATTTTTTTCAAAACTCTGCGTAGCTTCATAGTAGCTTTTGCTGAAGGTTTGTAATACTCTAATTTATTTTGGTGTTCTACTGGAAGCAGTAGCAATCAGATCAGTGTAAAGTGACACCACCTATGTTGTAGGCAGCTAAACCTGTGGGGGCGGTTACAACAGCTCAAAGGTTGTTGTTTGTTAATTGTTGGAGGAATTTGGCGATCATTTTTATTAAGAATATTTTTCCTGAACTGGTTGCACCACTTACATGTAGCAGTTTAAGTTTCATGCTGCATACCATGTTCAATTTCTTTACTTATTTCTAGAAAAATGGTATGCTGCTCATTGTTTAGTTGCGATTTTAGTGCAGCAAACTCTTCTGTAGATTGCTCATACTGACACATGGTGGTCTGTACTTCTATCATTGCTAATTCTGCCTCATGCTATGAGCGGCTGTCCAAGTGGTTCTTGGCTTCCTGTTACAGAAGGTTCAGTGCTGTCCGTAGTGTCTACATTTATTTGTGCTTGAAGTTCTTCTTCTTGTTGGCGTTCATTGTCCAATATTGTTTTGTAACGTGTATAGTTTATATCTGTTATGGTACTTTCACATGCATTGAAAGCATCTTCATCGAATGTGTGGGTGGCTAATAACTCTTCTTCTTTTCTCCATGGTTTGGAAAGTTGTAGTAGAGCCATATAATACAGTTCTTTGTCTTTCATATAATACAGTGCTTTCCAGTGGAGGTGCTTTTCATTCACAGAACACTTGTACTCTGAGTGTTTAACAGTTAATATGGAGTGTTGAACAGAGATGATACTGTTAGATGCAGAAGTCTTGGATATGATTGGAGGATGCATGTGTGACTGTTTAACAATACCCAATGAGGGAGTGCCGGAAAAAGAGTACTGGAAAGGGAACAAGGACTACCCCTGCTTTACTGGGGTGCTGCCCTCACGGTAGTTGGGGAAGCACACGTGCTACATGCTGTCCTTCTTACTATGCTTGGCATGGAAATGGGACTGCAGATTATCCAATCAGGTGTTGAGGGTGTGCGTAACAGGAAGGGGTGGTAAAAAAAAAATGGAATTGCTGTGTACCGTGATGATGGCAGAGATGCAGAGAATGCAAGTGCTTATTGTCAGTGATTCGTTTGTGGGCCACCTGCACACATATGTTCGGGATAGCAGCGTTGATGAACATTTTGTTGTGGAAGGAGTGCACGCTTTGTGGCACAGTGTGCCTCTACCGAGTTTGCAAGCTGTGTTTCCAGAGTGCAGAGATGTGGCCACTTGGACTACTGTTGACATAGTAGTTCTGCATTGTGGAGCACTGCATGTGGCTTTTCGCACCGCTGCAAGTTTGCTCGGTGAACTGAAGGATGTGATGAAAGCAGTGATGCACCTTTTTCGCACTGCAACAGTGATTTTCTCATGCATACCACCGAGACTAGTGTGGAACAATCCCGATGTACTTTCTTCCGAGGAAGAGAAGGAAAGGTGTCCCATAAACAGCAGCATGTGTGCTTTTCTGTTTGATGCAGGGATGTTCTTTTGTGGCCATTAGAACCTTAGTGCTTCTAATGTGAGGGTTTTCAGTGGAGCTGATTTTTTTTTTTTGTCCCCCATTGAAAATGTTCTTATGTTTGCGTATCTAAAAGCTATTTTGGAGAAGTGTGTGCAATAATGTAAGGAGGAGAAGAAGACAACAATACCCAACAAATACAAATAAAAGGTGTTTGTTTAGAAGCACTTTTAGAAGAAAAGAAAAAATAAACACTTTTCATAGCTACCAGTAACGAGGTAATCCTTTACCCAGCTTAAAATGTGTTCCCACACATGCGCACAAAGGACAATATGTCTGGCGGCACCGCAACATTTGGATGTGCTCATGTGCCAAATGCGGCTCTTTTCAGGGTGGCTGACATGGAAATGGGAATTCGCAGGTGTGGGAATTGGTCAATAAGGTTTCTTAGGTGTGGTGTGTAAGGAGAGATTACCCTGAGTGGACGCTAGATGATGAACTACTCTGGCCCTCTGGTCAGGTACCCAATGCCCTACCTGTGGTGGGAAGGAGGGTGATTGTATCTTGGGTAGCCTGGGTGTGGACAGGCCACCGTGTGGTGCCTTGTCTAGGAGGGAGGGAGTTGCTGGGTGATACTCTTTACGTGTGGTGGTTGGTGTCCCACACGTGGTGCTGACACCAAGAGCCTGTAAAGAAAAAGTAAGATGGGAGGACAGCCGCCAAGATGGTGGGCTGCTGTGAGAGAGGAATTATATCTCATGGTGATGAACCAAGCGTTTTTGGCTAGCATGAAAAGTTTGAAGGCATTGGTATTTCCATAGTTAATGCTTTATTCACCCTAATGTCTCAAGATCCGTTGCATGCAGGCGGTTGTCTAGATCAAAAGAGAAAAAGTGTAAAAAACGTAAAGAAAGGCGGAAAAGTTTTTGTTTTATCAATAAGCCGTTTGGCTTTTGTCTTAAAACCGCACAGTCCCACTGGTTCTGGGGATGTGCTAAAAACCCATGCCTCTCTGGGTTGTGATGTTCAGTTTGTTGGTACCCCCTCTTTGTCTTGGGGCTATCGTGGGGTGTTGTGGAGGAGCCACAACAGGTCTGGTCGACCGGTTTCGATGGTTATAGGTGGTTGTAGACCATCTTCTTCAGGACACAAGAATTCTTCATGTAAATATCAAATCACAAACTGACCTCGTGGTAGGACAGCATGAACAGTATGGACAGGTGCACAGAATCCTCGGTGCAGTCAAGGAGTCGGGTGATCTTCAGCGTGTGGGAATCACGCACACTCGTTCTGCAGCACAGCGCCGGGTGAGGTACGGCGCCAGCAGTCGCTGTGATCGCAGCGATCTGGATGTGAGTCACTCCGATCACAGTGACTGCTGGCTTTGACTTTGCTACATTGTACCACTATGTAAGAGAACCCCTGCCTTTCTGAGCAAGTTGGATGCTACCTGACGTCCGCGAACAGATGCATACTCTGCGACCACTGTGCCCATTAACATGGAGCCAGCGGGTTCAGTATGATGTACGATACATCAATACAAATTAAGGGTCTCCTGCTAAAAACCTATGAAATTCTGTGAGAAAACGTTGTAAAGGGATGTTATGGTTAAGTTGCTCTAATAAAAACCTGTTAAATTCAGTGAAAAAACTATGTTAAAGGAACATTATAGTTACTTTGCACTAATAACAACCTATCCCTATTATAGTTACTAGTAAAACTAAAACCCCCCAGAAATTTGCCAGTTATGGTAAGCTAAGCAACCATAACTCGCGCCACCACTGTGCACTGCAAGGTCTACCACCCATGACATCACAGATGACATCACATGTGTTATTTACTGCGATGTCCTCGGACAGCGTCGGCTGTCGGCAGATCCAAAATGGCAGTTGTTTAAAAAAATATGACGCAACTCATGCTTTTCCCCATCCAATCAGCGGGTGCATCCACTATCCGTGGACATCACGACAGCCCTTGGAGCAATCGGAGGCCAGTTCATGGACCGAACATGGAAGTGATTGCGACGAAGTCAGATATCAGTAATTTTTTTTACCTACGTTTTGTCTGTGTTAAAAAGAATGACTGGACAGATTTACACCACATTTAAAAAAGCACACTTTCGGGACCAAGCCACTGCTCCTGCCGCAAATTTGGTGAAAAGCCGTCCAGCGGTTTGGGGTGTAGGTGTGAGCTAAATTTGTTTTCCATTGCATCTATGAGAAAAACCACATATTTTGGGATCCCCGTATAACTTTGTCCCCCATGAAAAAAACCTCACCAAACTTTGCAGAATCAATCTGAGGGGGCCATACATTTTTTTCCAAAAGATTGGTGAGGATTTGTCTATGGGGAGCCAAGTTATTAGCCACTCAGAAAGTGCTCTTCCTATGGGTTGGGCAACTTAACCATAACTACAGGGACACTACCGCAGGCCATGTAATATTTGGTTAACTCAGTCAAACGGTGTTGATAGATTTTAGAGCAACAACGTGGAGGTTGTTGTAACATGGCAATTGATTTTCCAGTTAAGTTTTAAAAAAAGTAGTTTTAGTTTTTGATAATTCATTAGAACAAAGTGTTAGGCTGTATACAGGTTGTGCCATATCTAATGTTTAAGTGTGCTCTGTTGGGCCCTATTTCAAGACGACGGTCACTTGGATGGTACATCTTGCTCATTGTTATGTTCAATCTTTTAGTGAAGATGATTGTGGGCTTATATTTGTTATCACACAGTAAATTGAACACAACGTTTTCATTAATCAACTCTTTTTCACATTGTTCCTTTTCTCTGTTCCACCCATCCTTTTCTCCCGTCGCCAGAGACCAAGAATAAATGTATAAATAGCAACTCTGCAGATATGTTGAATAGTCATAGTTGCTCTATAATTAGAGGTTTTGGGGTCTGTTGCATGTCAATGCGAATTATAAGATGGTTCCGTACAAAGTGAAATGATATTTAGCCCATTCAGGAAATCCCCAAATTCAATGTGCAAATGTATTGTGAATGTACTGAACAAACCAATAAACAATAAATTAATACTTAGCTATTTGAAGAAAGATGCAATGATACATTGAGTTTTGATTCACCACAAGAAACTAACTTGAGTCATGAGGGTCAAGAAAAAAACAGAAAAGGGCTGGATTGATCACAATTACATATACCCAAATGACAAGTAACTCAAGAGCTGTTTGCCCAACATTATCACTTAATTCAACATTTAAGATCCTTAAAAAATATGCAGACCAAGATGGAAGAGTAATCATTGTGAAGGGTAGAAGCAAAATACCTGCTGTTGTGCTTGTTCGCCTCAAAAGTAGAGGATACTGATTAATCCCACAATGTCTCACAAAAGGTATTTGACGTGCTGTTGAAAGGGAGATTTAGGATAGGAACATTTCATCTGCCTTTAGTTCCACACGTAAACAAATTCTCAAAAGGGGGATGCCTTGAAGCTGCAACAAGAGCGACTAATACACCAACTGATGCAAGACTTAGGCCTTCAAGACATTTAGCGGTTGTAGAACACCACTACTGGAGGCTACACATCCTTCCCTGTGGCATGCAAGCCACTTTGAAGAATAGACTTTTTCTCACCCACATACAAGTTGTCAGCTTTTTTTATCAGAACGGAAATGGGAAGAATTGCCCTGACTGTCCATGAACTGGCGCATCAAGAGCATTTGCTTCAGGATGCAACAATGCCCTTCCCATGCTCTACCATAAACAGGGGACTGGTAGCAGATTTATCATTGGTACACATGATGGACAGACCATTCTATAACTTACTTCAGACAAATAATGGAAGTGTGATCTCAGAAGACATGCTTTGGGATTCAAAGAAGGCCTTCTTAACAGGAGATTATTTCCTAGTCACTGGAAGCAAGACAAAATGAATGACTGGAAAATACCAGCATGATTCCTCAGAAAAACATAAATGAGAGTTATTGTCAGAGATCAACAAATAATATACAAGGAGTATTGTGTGCTTACTTTTCAGAAAGAAAATCTAATTCTGGGACTTAGTCAAGAAGGCTCTCGTCTACTGGCAATTAGGATTACACACTGACAACCAGCCAGACTGCTTCTAGGTAGCCAGTGACAGCATCAAAAGAGATGGGAGACAAGCTTCTAGAATTCGTCATAGGGCTATAAACTGACCTGAAAGCATCACATGAATGAAGACAGACATTTTGAGATAAGACACCTATAACAAAATGATCACCAGATGAACTGGGCAAATTGGCATGACTATTAGGAAATATACAAAGCTTTCTCAAATATGCAAATAGGCAAGTCACGTGGTCTGGTGTTACTCACCGAAATGGAGAATACGTAAACAGGCCGGACCTCTATTGCTGGGGAGTTGCTTGAATGAGCTAGGGTTGGAGCCTCCTACCCAAGTCTCCTCTCTGTGAGGGAATGAGCTCTTTAAACCGATATGACCACTTGCTGAACAGTACAGACAAGGGGACCGATCGATCAAAAAAGCGGGGAGAACAGACCGTCTCAAACCCAGGCTGTAAAGGAAAGGATAACAATTTAATAATCTGCCAATAATGAAACTGGTTTATTCCCAAGACTATTCCCCTTTAGTAGTACCTGGTTTAATCTCCCCTTAAGCCAAAGGAACCGGAGTAACCTATAAGGCAGAGAGGTCTTAGTATATGGCTAACGTATAATTCTGCAGTATGGAAAAACCAAGAAAAACTATACTTTACCCCTGATGGAAATAGGATTGAAGTAAGAGTCCTGGGAAACAACGAAAGTATAAAATAAAAAATAGGGAGGTTAGTAAGGTAGCTATCCCCGAACGGAACGAGGGTCGCACTGGTTTCGGGATGGTGCACCACAGCAAAGCGTTCAAAAGATGCACTTAGGACTGAAGTCGAATTCCACAGAAAATGGTGTTCCAATTAGAGTTTTTCTTACCGGGGTAGTTACTGTCTCAGAGTCCAGGAAGCAGGCAGGGGTCTGGTACACAGGCGGTCACGAAACACAGCAGAGTCAGTGTCTAAGAGTTCCGAAAGCAGGCAAGGGGTCTGGTACACGGGCGGTCACGAAACACAGCAGAATCAGTGTCCAAGAGTTCCGAAAGCAGGCAAGGGGTCTGGTACACGGGTGGTCAGAAAACAGTTCAATCGGGGATTCAGAATAAGGAGTCCGTGTGCAGGCAGGGTCGGTACACGGGAAAACAAGGACTTCACAATTCAAGATACCGGGAGAGCACTTCGGAAAGTATGCCGGTTGTAACTTTAAACAGAAGCAGCGTTCTGTATGCCGCTGTGGAATAAATAACAACAAGAGGCGTATCGTTTGAAGATGAGGCTCCCCTCTCAACGCCGAGAACTACAACGTAACGGGTTTTCTGGATACTGTAGTTCGTGTAGAAATTTGCCATGGCAGCTGCCAGCGCGATAAGAAGGGCGCGTGCCGGCGCCGTAACCCTTTATGAAGGGCGATCACTTTCCTGTCCCTTATTTTGGTTTTAACCGGAATTCCCCAATTGTTCTTGCTCATACGAGAGCAACGAGGCAGAACCCGGGAAACGCGGCACGGCCGAGGGCGGGGTGTAACAGCATCCACCCCCAAAGGCGGCGCAGACCCCCTCTGTGCATGGAAACGGCGTAAGAGAGCCGGAGAATGTATATTGCACAAGGGCTCCCAGGACCTGTCTTTGGGACCGTAACCCTTCCAATCCACCAAATAAAAGGGGCGCCCCCTACGGAGACGAAAATCCAGGATGTCCGCCACTTCGTATTCATCATCCCCATCCACCTGAATCGGAGGAGGGCGATCGGGCAGCCGAACAGAGGGTGGACAAGGCTTCAAGAGACATACGTGAAATACCGGATGTTGATTCCACGAGGAAGGCAAAGAAAGGCGTACAGCCACCGGATTAATAATCTCAATAATGGGAAAAGGACCCACGAATTTAGGCAACAACAAGCGCTTGCCAGGAATCCGCAAATTACGGGTGGATAACCAAACTTTCATGCCCACCTTGTAAGCAGGTGCCGGTTTTCTGTGACGATCAGCATTTTTCTTTGCCCTGGCCTGAGCTAGAAGTAGATGAGAGCGAACCGTACCACGGGTCGTCACCAATTCCCTTACACAGTCCAAAGCCGCCGGGTTATCAATGGGAAGCGTAGGATCAAACGGTAAAGATCGTGGATGGCAAACATATAGGGCAAAAAACGGGGAGACCCCTGAGGCGGTATGCATGGAATTATTGTACGCAAATTCAGCAGAGGGAAGCATCGTCAACCAGGATGCTTGGAAACGAAGGCAGAGACACTGAAGAAATTGTTCAAGGGTGGCATTTACCCTTTCGGTTTGCCCATCCGTCTGAGGATGATAAGCAGAACTGAACCGATCATCAATACCCAATGAAGCAGTCAAAGCCCTCCAGAAACGTGATGTAAATTGAGAGCCACGATCCGAAACCAGGATGGCAGGCAATCCAAAGAACCGAAAAACGTTCTGGAGAAAAAGGGAAGCCAACACAGGGGCAGAAGGCAGACCTGTACAGGGAATGAACAACGCCATCTTGGTGAAATAATCAATTACTACCCAGATAGTGTCAAAACCTTTCACAGGAGGTAGGTCCACAATAAAGTCCATGGAAACCATGTACCAGGGTTTGTGAGGCACAGGGAGAGGGCGTAACAAACCCACAGGTCTAGAACGGGAGACCTTACATTGGGAACATACAGAACAGGATGCCAAATAGTCAATCACATCCCTTGACATGGTAGGCCACCAGGACCAACGGCGTAACGCCTCCAGCGTCTTTTGCTGACCCGGATGAGCCGCACATAGGGAATCATGAGACCAGGCTAGAGCACGTAATCGTGCCTGTCCTGGAGGCACAAACAAGCATCCTTGGATGTAGGGTAGGCCTTGAACCACATCAAGATTGAGAGTCTCACATTCTTCTTTATGCGCGGAGACCCAATCCGAAATCAAAGTCCGCAGGCTAGGTTGAGGAGTGCAAGCACAAACAACGTTACCAGGTAACAAGAGCGGTTTGTCAGAGGTTTTGTTGTCAGAATGGAAGGCAATGCATGACAAAGCATCTGCACAAGTATTCAATCGGGCCGGTCGATATGTGATTGTGAAATAAAACTGGGAAAAGAAGAGATGCCAGCGAGCCTGTCGTGCAGTAAGACATTTCATTGATTTAAACGCCAAAAGGCTCCGATGATCCGAAAAAACTGTGACCTGATGTCGAGCCCCCAAAAGATGGTGCCGCCATTCGGAAAAGGCGTCTTTTATGGCTAGGAGTTCCCTTTCTGTGTTTGGATAGTTGCGCTCATAGGGCGTCAATTTTCTTGAGAAGAATGCAATCGGATGGGCTTCCCCTGAATCTGGACACTTTTGAGATAGAACCGCCCCAATAGCCAAGCCAGAGGCATCGGTCTCCACCAAAAATGGGAGTAACGGATTAGGGTGCTGTAACACTGGGGCGGAAGTGAAGGCTGCCTTAAGGGTGTCAAAGGCTCCTTGTGCCTCCTGGTTCCATTGATAGGATTTCTTAGAGCTGGTCAAAGCCGTCAACGGCGCTGATATAGAAGAAAAAGAACGGATGAAGCGCCTATAGAAGTTCGAGAACCCCAAAAAGGATTGCAAGGCTTTCATTGACGTAGGAACAGGCCAATCCAAGACAGCCCTGACTTTAGAGCGACTCATTCTTATACCCCTACTAGTCAGGTCGTAACCAAGAAACTCCACTTCAGTGGAGTTGAAGACACATTTTTCAGCTTTGACAAACAGGTGGTTTTCCCTCAACCGTTGCAAGACGATTTGCACGTGCCTCGTGTGCTCCTCACTGGAGGGTGAATATATGAGGATATCGTCCAAATATACTACAACAAACTGATCCAAACAGTCATGGAAAATATCATTCATGAATGCCTGGAAGGTGGCAGGGGCATTACAGAGACCAAACGGCATCACCAGATATTCATATAGTCCGTAGCGTGTTTTGAATGCGGTCTTGCACTCGTCCCCTTTTCGCATTCGAACGAGATTATATGCCCCCCTAAGGTCCAGCTTGGTAAAGACTACAGAAGAACCGAGATGGTCCAAGAGCACTGAAATGAGCGGGAGGGGATATTGATTCTTTACCGTCACCGCGTTTAATGCCCGATAATCAATACAGGGGCGGAGGTCGCCCTCCTTTTTCGGAACAAAAAAGAGCGGAGAAGCCGCAGGGGACCTGGAAGGTCTAATGAACCCCGTGGCCAATGCCTTGTCAATATAGTCCTTTAATACCTTATCTTCTGGAACCGTAAGGGAATAGACCCTACCCGCCGGGACCTTAGCACCTGGCAGTAAATCGATTGGGCAGTCGTAAGGCCTATGAGGTGGCAATTGGTCTGCCCCTCCCTTGTCAAACACATCACAGAAAGACTTGTATTTAGGCGGGATTTCGTTTTCGGGAGATTTAGCGATGGCTCCAATCATGGACATAGATGCTACCAAGGCTTGACAAGAAGACTCAGAGGACACACTAGTGTCTAGGAAACACTTTTCGTTACACTCAGTGGAAGGAAACTGCACCGTTTTTCTTGTCCAGTCGATGGCTGGATTATGATGTTGCAACCAAGGGATGCCCAAGATGACCTGGAATTGAGGGGCTTTAATGAGATCGAAGGAGATCGACTCAGCATGTCCTTCCCTGGTTTGCATATGAATTAAGGAGGTATTTTGTGTGACTAGGCCAGAGACCAAGGATGTACCGTCCACAGCGTGAACAGCCTCGGGTTGGGCTTTAGAGACAACCGAAACGTTCTTACTTGTGGCGTAATCGTAATCCATATAATTCCCGGTGGCCCCGGAATCAATGATCGCCAATGAAGTAAAGGTACTATCTTCAGTGGTAAATACCACAGGAAGGCTAACAGGAACAGCAACAGCACCATGAGAGTCCAAGGAAAGCACCCCTGGCGTAGGGACCCTGTCTATCGCCGGGTTCTGGCGTTTCCCGGCTTTTTGACAGGTCTCTTAGGGCAATCTTTCAGAAGGTGTTCAGCAGATCCGCAATACATGCATAAATTATGCGTTCTGCGATAATCCCGTTGTGCAGAAGTCAAAGGACCTCTTACTGCCCCGATCTGCATAGGTTCAGGAAGCGAAGTAGAAGGAGAAGACTGTTCCACCTGCAGAGTAACAGGGGCTGGTGACTTGCGTTCACCCCTTCTTTCGGTTCTTCTAGCATCTATTTGTAATACCAGGTCTAATAGTTCACCAAAAGTGGTTGGAACCACTGGTACTGTGGCCAAAACGTCCTTTAATTCCTCTGACAACCCTTTGTAAAACATGGCTGATTTTTTCTCCTCCGGCCAGTCAGTTTCAGCAGCCAACTGATTGAATTTAGTAAGGTATGTAAACAAAGAGGATGTGCCTTGACGCAGATTGAGGAACTCCAGGTCAGTATCCTGGGTTTTATAGCGGGTGTCAAATACTCTGTTCATTGCCGTGATGAGAGCATCGCAGTCATATAGGACGTAACTATTAGATTCCAGTAACGGATTAGCCCAAGCGGCTGCGGTACCCCCAAGATGAGAGAGAACAAAGGCTGCCTTCGTTGTAGAATTAGGGAAAGCAGTGGGCCGACAGAGAAAATGTAATTTGCACTGGTTGATAAACGTGCGATAATGTTTAGGGTCCCCAGAGAATCGTTCTGGGGGGGCCAGTGGGAATTGAGTAGCCATAAGCACTGGGGTAGTTGTAAAGCCAGAGGCAGAGGGTATGGGACCGGTTGAACCTGATGCCATAGCAGCAGACGTATCCACCCCCAGGGTGTGGGGGCTTGGGAAACTCTGCAAATTGTCGATCCTTTGATGGAGAGCACTATGTGCGGTTGTCATATCAGAACGAAGTTCGGATACCAAGCGAACCAAGGTGGTTAAAGGATCAACTTCTTCCATGGCTTCTGTTTCTGTTACTCACCGAAATGGAGAATACGTAAACAGGCCGGACCTCTATTGCTGGGGAGTTGCTTGAATGAGCTAGGGTTGGAGCCTCCTACCCAAGCCTCCTCTCTGTGAGGGAATGAGCTCTTTAAACCGATATGACCACTTGCTGAACAGTACAGCCAAGGGGACCGATCGATCAAAAAAGCGGGGAGAACAGACCGTCTCAAACCCAGGCTTTAAAGGAAAGGATAACAAGTTAATAATCTGCCAATAATGAAACTGGTTTATTCCCAAGACTATTCCCCTTAAGTAGTACCTGGTTTAATCTTCCCTTAAGCCAAAGGAACCGGAGTAACCTATAAGGCAGAGAGGTCTTAGTATATGGCTAACGTATAATTCTGCAGTATGGAAAAACCAAGAAAAACTATACTTTACCCCTGATGGAAATAGGATTGAAGTAAGAGTCCTGGGAAACAACGAAAGTATAAAATAAAAAATAGGGAGGTTAGTAAGGTAGCTATCCCCGAACGGAACGAGGGTCGCACTGGTTTCGGGATGGTGCACCACAGCAAAGCGTTCAAAAGATGCACTTAGGAATGAAGTCGAATTCCACAGAAAATGGTGTTCCAATTAGAGTTTTTCTTACCGGGGTAGTTACTGTCTCAGAGTCCAGGAAGCAGGCAGGGGTCTGGTACACAGGCGGTCACGAAACACAGCAGAGTCAGTGTCTAAGAGTTCCGAAAGCAAGCAAGGGGTCTGGTACACGGGCGGTCACGAAACACAGCAGAATCAGTGTCCAAGAGTTCCGAAAGCAGGCAAGGGGTCTGGTACACGGGTGGTCAGAAAACAGTTCAATCGGGGATTCAGAATAAGGAGTCCGTGTGCAGGCAGGGTCGGTACACGGGAAAACAAGGACTTCACAATTCAAGATACCGGGAGAGCACTTCGGAAAGTATGCCGGTTGTAACTTTAAACAGAAGCAGCGTTCTGTATGCCGCTGTGGAATAAATAACAACAAGAGGCGTATCGTTTGAAGATGAGGCTCCCCTCTCAACGCCGAGAACTACAACGTAACGGGTTTTCTGGATACTGTAGTTCTTGTAGAAATTTGCCATGGCAGCTGCCAGCGCGATAAGAAGGGCGCGTGCCGGCGCCGTAACCCTTTATGAAGGGCGATCACTTTCCTGTCCCTTATTTTGGTTTTAACCGGAATTCCCCAATTGTTCTTGCTCATACGAGAGCAACGAGGCAGAACCCGGGAAACGCGGCACGGCCGAGGGCGAGGTGTAACATCTGGATGGTCTGAAGACTGAATTCTTTAAGAACTTCCTAAAACATCTCAGTGATGCTGATGTTCTACAGAGAAAGCCCTTCGGAAGGCTGACTTTCTAACACACTACGACAAGCAATTATATTAGTGCTTCACAAGAAAGTAAAAACTCTCAATAGATGCTAAATTTACCAGCTGAAATCATTAATAAACACAGAGGTGAAAATCTCTGCAAAGATCTTCAAAACTAGATCAGACTTGTTTATGCCAAAACTGCTGAATAGGAAACATCCATGCTTCATCAGGGCGAAGTGGCTACATCAAACCACTATCTATCTCTGGATTTACAGTAGCTAATAATAACAATGACTTGCCCTCTATTAGCCATTGTATGTGATGCTAAAAAAAGCAGTTGATTGTTTAGATGGGAATTCATTGTTTGCAAACAATGGGTCGGGCTACAAGGTAGATAGTTGAAGTAAAATATATTTTATTTAAGAACACTGGATGCTTTACCACTCTGCCTAAACATGAACTTGTTCTCAGCAAATGTTGTTTGCCACCTCCCTTTGTGTGGAGGATATTTCCTTCTCCCAAAAGCCTTACTGCATGTAGCATTAACCTTAGAATATTACCACATACGGTAATAATGCATGTCCTCAATGGAACCCAATGGACTACAAAATGAGGAATAACAGAAGGATCTGCATGGCTTGAAATCATGAGGACCCTTCACATTAGAGCATCTGAGGTAACACCACTAAACTTGCAATCAGACTTTGTGGTTGTGTAGTTGTGTAATCTGGGCAAGGTCTTTGAGAGCTTGATTCAAGTGCTGTATTGTACACCTGAGGCATGTGTGGCAGTTAACGAAGGGTGCTGTCACTTCAGCATTATGGAATGAGGGATGAAGCTGGCAAGCCCATTAGCACACTTGCTGTTTTCTCTGGTATTTGAATCACTGAATCATAAGCTGCACACTTTACATGTCCTTATATCGGGCGCTACTGGAAGAAAATGGAAGTAATGCCGACGTAATACTTTGGAGCATAATAAATAAGGCTTTCCTATACATGAACATGCGCCAAAGATCCATTCAGGAAGAGGGCTTTAACTTTCCAAATCCGCACCTATATACCATGCCATTGTGCGTCAACTAGTCAGCTTCTGGGAGGAGGACAATAAGAATATGCCGAAATGTATCACACTGGAGAGAAGGACAAGTAGTAGTAGTAGTAGTGCGTTATTTGTATAGAGACTTAGTGTGTCAAAAAATGGAGGAGAAAACCACTTCATCCCCTGGCCAAGGGAACTCGAGACAACCACAGCACCCTCGACGATTGTAAAAAACCTGGGGTCCTGATGGACAACAATCTGAAGCTAGAGCAACAAGTAAACGCTCTTCTCAAGAAATGATTCTTCCTCCTGCGAGCAGCAAAGAGAATACAACCGTTCCTATCATTCACCAATAAAGCAACCACCATCATCGCCCTCGTCATGCCCAGAGTAGATTACGCCAACAGCCTATACTTAGGAATGCCTGAAAGACTTTAAAAAAAACTACAACACATACAAAATGCGGCAGCCAGACTGCTTCTGAAACTACCCTGAACAGAACACACCATGCCAGCACTGAAAACACTACATTGGCTACCAAAAAAACAACAAATAAAATTCAAAACAATGTGTATCACGCATAGAGCAGTACACAACCAAGGCGCTGAGTTCCTGAGAGACAAACTGCATCTACATCAACCAACAAGAATGCTCAGATCAAGCATTGACATGCGCCTTGAACCGAAACCCTACAACAAAAGAAAACTCAGATCTTCCTTCTCTCACCAAGCCCCGAAAACCTGGAACGACCTTCCAAAGTACATACGTAACACAAAAAAACACTTACTATTCAGGAAATTACTCAAAACTTGGCTCTTCACGTCATAACTAGAAAGACCAGCCACAGGGGCACACTCACACCTTAAACATCGATGAACGAAGAGACAGACCCTTATCCACACTAAGCAATCTACAGAAAAACCCTAAGGAAAAATCCCAGGACACACCAAACGACTAATCGAGAGACAGCAGTATTAGGACCAAAGACGGAATACATAGCAAGACGAAGACAGAAACATCAGGACAACTCGTCAATAGGACCCTTACCCTAAACTATAGCCATTCCCAACAGACCTAATCACAGCAGACAGCTAGGGAACAGGAAACCCTGAACCATTCGCCCCAAACCAGATAGTGAGAAACAGAATAAGCACCCACTTTACACAATGCTCATCAAGATACAGCAGGAAGCACAATTGGCCATCACACACAAAATACAACTAACAATAGCCCTAAGGAAGTCACCCCACGAAAACCAAAGAACTAACTGAAAGATAGTCATGATAGGAGGAAACTAACGTCAGAATACACAGGCTGACCAAGACGGGCGTACTAGCATGCCTCATCAACAGCATTCTGACCCTGAATCATTCAAAGCTTCAAATGACCAGTGTCACATTTGATAACAAGAGAATAGATAGTACCAGCCCAGTTCCATACACGAAGAAATGGTTCAGACACACCCACCACCCCATACAAGACTCACTATGACACAGCTGGATACGCGCAGCACCACCACAGCGAGATGGCCCATAAGGAACCAGCAACAACCCCACCCACAGGGATACAGCTCAAACTGAACGAGAAGTACCTGAACCAGGATACAGACCCCACTAACCCAAACCTCAATGTTCTGCATACTCAACCCACACAAAACTCATACAACCATGTCTCTCCCAGCAATCCGCATGCACTTTACCATGCCGCATCAACACATAGACAGCACCTACAGCACACAAGGCCTCATCTGATCCAATAGTAGAACAATGTGGTCCAAAGAGGTCACAACTTTGCACTAACTGTGAGGGTTTGGGTTTTATCTTGTTCTGTATAGATTACTCATTTGGACAACGATCTAAGGTAATCTTACCTTAAATAAAATCAATTGGTTTAGGAGTATTATTGGCGATCTAGTCAACTAATTCATCCCAAGTTGTTTAGTCACCGTACCACACTCATTCTCTCATGTTGTTTTTGTCATTCTTTTTCATTGCTTCCGTAATTGGATTTACTCTACTGGAAACGGTAATTAATTTACAAACTCTGATTTCATCGTATCATATTGGTTTAACAATTTTTGCAATGTTATGTATTATACAATTATGTTCTTGTATTTTCTGCCACCCCCCCAACCCCCCCTGTTTTGTATTTACCCAAATGCTATGGTGTATTTAAATTGGTGCACATGGTAACGGCTTGAAATTGTAATTTGATGTACAGCCTTTGAAAAAGAGCTTTGCTCGAAACACGTGTCAGGCTGTGGAATGAAATTAAAATTATAACCAACTTGTTGTTATATTCATTGTTAATTGGCGCAGTTCACTGTTATACTCATCTTGCTATTATTGAGGGTTCTTGGTCTAGGCACCCTCAAACATTTCATGCTGAACGCTGCCTTTTTATCCTTAAAGAATTGGCACTAGCGCTGGCTGTTCATAGTGACCTCTTTGGACCACATTGTTCTACTACATATCTTTGGTCCTGAACCCAGCAGCTGTTGCATTCCATCCTCCTTAGTTTCAAATGGCTGAAGCAGCCGAATATATCCTCACTAGAGATGAGGATATTAAAGCATTATTTGCACCTCGTGGTTCTACTTTGAATCCGTTTAAACGGTTGTCTAACATCACGGAGGATCTTAAATCCAAATTCATCAAGTTAGAGAGGTTGAGCATCAGGGAAATTAATACATTTTGGGAGATGACTACACTCAAGCACTATATTAAAGAACGTAAAATACCGAGAGGTTTGCGTATACTTATTTTGCCAGATTTTGAGGATCCTCAGGATAATGATTTGGCTGTGGAATGGGAAACGAACCTGACGAATAGCTCTAACAAAATGCTTATATTACTTATTGAACATGCAGAAAGAGTACATTCTCGCATTGTTAAACACATTGATGAACTAAAACAAGAAATCCAATTGTTTGATGCACCTGATGCAACTATTGAAAAAAATTTCAAAACAATGTACAACATATTGAGAAGACACCAGGATGAGGTCAAAATGAGAAAATGTAGAAAATTCTCTAGAGATGATAGGGACTACCGAGATAATCGGGTTTACACCTACCAACCAAAATTTGATGATATCTCTAGATCACGTAATAGTAGCGCTGCCTCATCTCCGGCTAGTTCTGATGTCGATAGTGATTCAGATAGATCTAGGAATAAAGTTAGTGTAGGGAGAGTACCACCTGAGGAAGAGACTCAGGATGAAGAGGATGTTGTTCCGCTTGAAGTGTCTGTACAACCTACTCTTGCCCTGGCACCTTTTTTAGTACAGATGAGGAGATTCAAAAAGGGCAACAGACAAGAGGTTATCAAGAAACAGGTCAGGTTCCGCTTACCACCCGCTGCCAATACCGCAATGCTCGGGCCCAACCAAGGGGCTCAAGGGGTGGTCAACATAGGCGGTGACAATGCCGCCCCCTTAGGACAACAGCTAACCAGAGCATCGTATCAGAAATCCATGCAGAATCAGTTCGATCTGAACCAGTTCAGATAGACTTAATACATAATTTAAGTCAATATCAGCTCTCTCCAGAAGAACACTCACTACTAAACAAAGGTTTGTCATTTGCTCCATCTTGTAATAATGACTATGTACAGATAGAGATTGATTTATTTAAGTTTATTAGAAAGCTGAAATTAAAAAAGTTATTCGCCACACAGGTTAAACAATACTCTCCTACAACACCTGTCGCCACTTTATCAGAACTCACATTGCAGACAATGATGAGCACACATATACTTATGTCTATTGATGAGTCAAGGTCTGACAGTGAGTTTAATTTGCTTGACACCATGAAAGAACTTGATATACAGCATCGTAATCTGTCAATTAAAGAATTTGCAAACAAATCTAAGTTCACTCCCATCTTTTCAGATGACAATGTTATAGATACTTTTCATCGGGTCGTGACTAATGATATTCACATATTATGTGATCGCAGCTCTTTTCGCTCTCAATATAAGGACTCTAATTTAACATCGGCACAACGTCTCGCTCTTCATAAGTTAGCAACTAATGACACACTTGTGATTAAGGAGGCTGATAAAGGCTGCAATGTTGTAATCATGCATAAAGTTGACTACATTTCGATGGCTTTGGAACATTTAAATTCTCCTGGGTGTTATGCCGTTTTGAAAAATAATCCTATCCTATCCATACAGAACAAAGTTCATTCTTTGATTGATAAATGGTATAAATTAGGTATCATCAATGACGTGGAAAAATGTTTCCTTTTCTCTGACAAATCGACTATGCCAACTGCCTATTTTCTACCAAAAATCCATAAGTTGTTCGACAAGATACCGGAAGGTAGACCCATTATTAGTGGGCAAGGGGGTATCTTGGAACCAATTTCAATTTATGTTAATGAATGTATCTCACCATTGGTTGAATCTACACCTACATACATACGGGATACTATGCATATCCTTGAGATTCTTTCACAATTGCCACACATCTCTGGAGTACTATTAGTCACACTTGATGTCAAGTCTTTATATACTTCTATTGATCATCAGAAAGCAATCGACAGCATTACATACATCTTCCGAAACAAATCAGCATCATATCATCTTCACATTGAAATGGTCAAAGAATTGCTTTTTTGTGCTATGCAAAACAATGTTTTCCTCTTCAATGATACATATTATCAACAACTGATAGGAATTGCAATGGGAGCAAGCTTTGCGCCCTCTGTTGCGAACATATTTATGCATCAATTTGAAGAACAATATGTGTTTCAGAACAAAAAATTCTTCCAGTGTATATATCTTTGGAAAAGATACATTGACGATGTTTTTATGATTTGGACTGGTAATGAATTTGAACTATGTGATTTTGTTAACTTTTTGAATGATAACAGCTGGGGCTTGCAATTTATACATCACTTTTCTAATGACTCGGTGGATTTCCTTGATTTGAATGTCTCTGTGTCCGAGACTGGTTTTATCACCAAACTTTTCGTAAACCAACTTCGGTCAATGCAGTGTTACACTCATCTAGTTCACACAAACGTTCTGTTATTAACAACCTTCCCAAAGGTGAATACATTCGCGCTAAAAGGAACTGTGCTCTCAATGCTGATTTTGTCGTGGAAACATCATTTATTCATAATCAATTTGCTCAACGAGGGTATCAATCGACTCTGCTTAATAAGGTTGAACGTGATGTGTTCAGTATGAAGAGAGCTGATTTACTTAAACCTAAAACTAGATCTCCTTTGGCTAATATGTCTTCTAACAAAATTAGATTGATCACACGGTACAATAGTGATAGCAATGGTGTGTATGCTATACTCAAACATCATTGGCACCCGCTCCATTTAGACAAGGATCTTACTAAATTACTTGAACCATATCCATCAATTGTTTTCAGTAGAGCCCCTACTCTCAAAAATTTGTTATGTCCGCCCTTTATGGCACAAGCACCAATTGCCAAAACATAGTTGGATCAAGGGCGTCTTAATGGTTTTCACAAATGTGGGAGTTGTAATATGTGCTCACACACAATTGAGTCTGACTCCTTAGATTTTGGGATCACAGGCAAACATGCAATTAATTCATTCATTAACTGTAATACAAAGTTTATGGTATACTGTATTGTATGTGTGTACGGCCTTTTTTATATTGGAAGTACCATCAGGCGACTTAAAATTCGGATTCGTGAACATTTGGCTTCTCTGAATAAACAGGATGTCAAATATCCATTGGCGTTGCATTGGCAGACTCTACATCAATTGGATGACTCTAAGGATCTAAAATTCATTGGTCTAACTCAGATACATCCTTTGAAAAGAGGTGGCAATATGGAACTCAGACTCCGACAATTGGAAGCTAGGCTCATTTGTAAACATAGACTGGTCATTCGTGGACTTAACTCTGATCATGAATTTCATGTGTTTTTATGACTCAATTCGTAATTCAGTTTGTTCCTGTCTTTCTTGCTCCATTTTGAATTTTTGCCATATGACTAATTGCCTAACTGTTAGCAACCTACTTTTAATATATTTGTTTTGCCATATAATTGCTTTTACATACCATTGACCTAATTTCATGCTATTTATAGCTGGTCGCTATTTAACAAGGTTGTCATAATCTTTCTAACCAATTAATATATGTTTGCACTGAGTACCTTGAACTAGGCTGACTGCAAGCACTGTTGACATTTTAGTGAGCTACACACCTGTTCTTTGTTCTTTATGTTATACTAATTGTCTTTCCCTTTATGTAAGGTAATCTTGTATTGTGATTTATGTGAGGTGGTGTGTGTGGTCGACTACCCAACTAGGATGCACATTATTCAGGAGTGTGCTTTGTTTAATTTTCACTCATTACATTAATATTGTATGCAATTTCTTTTTGAGGTCCGTGACACTCATTTTAATCCATTGAGGAGAGTGCTATGTTAAATTCCACCCATTACATTAATACCGTATGCAATTGTATTTGAGGTCCGAGACAGTCACTTTAATTCACCTTCTTAGTAACATGCACATTATTTTTCAAAAACTTTTTCCAATTGTGCCAATTATAATTGCACCTGAGATCGCTAGAATCATTTTACTCAACTTTCTCTATTTTCGAGGCAAAGCAGCCTGTCTTTGTTGTGGGGTAACTGGCATCGATAGTTTTCCTCACCCAATATGGCCACCGTGCCCGGTGGCGTCACGTTGTAGTTCACGTGAATTCGTTTTTTCCCCTTCTTTACTTCACGCGCGGCATCTTGCGCGCGCGCTCTCCCTTGGATACGGCTGTTGCCGGAAGGACGGTGAGGCAGATGTTGCTCTTCAATGCGCTCCCTGTTTCTCAGGTGGCACGTACAAACTAACTAATTCCGGGCCCGTTTTTGTTTCCCATTGTCCGGGTTTGTCTAATTGTCAACTGATATGGATTACATTGGTCACATCGCATTGATGAATCGTTTTTTTCTTCGGGGGCAATATTTCCCGTATTCGCGGATCGATGCAGGCAACCTTATTAGTCATTGCACTTGCAATTTAAATTAAGGTAAACCCTTTACTCTTAATTGACTTTGGCTGTCTAATATATTAATATCGTGATTGAGTTATAGTACTGAATGCTGACTATAAATAATCAATTTATTTTTGTTTAGTTCAGGAACTGTTCCTTATTTAATCTGCAGTATTGGTAAGTGTTAACTATCGGTATTAGGTTTTTGAAAAGTGGCATACTTGCATTTGGTCACAACTTTGCACTAACTGTGAGGGTTTGGGTTTTATCTTGTTCTGTATAGATTACTCATTTGGACAACGATCTAAGGTAATCTTACCTTAAATAAAATGAATTGGTTTAGGAGTACTATTGGCGATCTAGCCAACTAATTCATCCCAAGTTGTTTAGTCACCGTACCACACTCATTCTCTCATGTTGATTTTGTCATTCTTTTTCATTGGTTCCGTAATTGGATTTACTCTACTGGAAACGGTAATTAATTTACAAACTCTAATTTCATCTTATCATATTGGTTTAACAATTTTTGCAATGTTATGTATTATACAATTATGTTCTTGTATTTTCTGCCACCCCCCGCCAACCCCCCCTGTTTTGTATTTACCCAAATGCTATGGTGTATTTAAATTGGTGCACATGGTAACGGCTTGAAATTGTAATTTGATGTACAGCCTTTGAAAAAGAGCTTTGCTCGAAACACGTGTCAGGCTGTGGAATGAAATTAAAATTATAACCAACTGGTTGTTATATTCATTGTTAATTGGCGCAGTTCACTGTTATACTCATCTCATCTGATCCAATACTTGCACCAAAGCCCAGCACTCGGTGTATACCGAGCTGAAGCTGCCAACATCACACACTTCTCCCACTCTCCTACTCCCCTCCTCCCGACTAACCCTACCTGCCCTCCTTCCTGTTTACAGATCCGCCAGAGCGTCTGGAGACCAATTCCATTGGTGACGGTGCGCTATATAAGTACATATAACATAACATAACATTAGAATGGTCATAATGCGCTGTAGGTTGAACACCCTCGGGAGACCTAAGTCCAGTTATGGGAAATTCAAAGGAGGTGCTAGTATGCATGTGTGTATATTGGCCAATATAAAGATATGAAGGGGTGCCAATTTCCTGCTAGCCACACATGTTGAACTGGCATATGGAGGGGTGGTGGGAAGTAGTCTAGAGACGGTATGCAAAAGTGATACTCCTTATGTTTGCAGCGACCTATTGAATTTCGGTTGTGAACAGAAGCTGCATTCTTATGGCAGAAGTGTTGTGCAAGGAATGTTCGAGTGGTGTATGATGGCAGATGCGTGCCTGTCGATGGTCATGCCTTTGGCTAGTTTTCCATATGCATGGAGTGTGAAAGGTTCAATGCATTAGCCACATTCTAACAGTTACGCACATTTAATACATTGGCTACACTCTGGGTCACCTAGATCTGATTCACTGGCTACTTTGACAAGCGCTTAGAATGGGCAGGTTACAAATACAATTATTCTAGATTCCTTAGCTGGCTATGTATTCTTAGATTCAAAGCATTGGCTAAAGTTTACATTCACCTAGAATCATTATCAAGATTAAATTCTACACTCGCCCTGTGGGTTCAACAAAGGCTACATTCTTCATTAACCTAAAACAAAACAGTAGTTGTACTGTGGGTGCTCCTGGATATGATGCAGAGGCTACAAGGGACGTATGCCTACGTTCAATTTCATGGCTGCATGCTACAATTTCCCAGGTTCAGTACACTGGCAGCACTCAGCAGTCAAGTAGCATAATACAATGGCCAGTGTGGAATGCACCTCGATGCAAGCATATGCGGTCTATAGACTCAGGCACATTCTCGGTGTAAGCCCATTTGGTCTCGGATATTCACTGTGTGATCAGTGCACCTAGAATCAAAAACCATATTCTGTGAGTGAATCTGTTTACTCCATATTGAATGCACCTGGGCTCAAAGGATGCACTGTGTCTATGACCAGCTGGATTCGAAACAATTGCTGCATGTTAAGCACCTGGATTCAAAACAGTTGCAGGGTATAATCCCATCACAGTGAGTTAAATGCACCTAGGGTCAGGACATTGCTATGTGCGAGTCCTCCTAAAAGTCCCTTAGATTTAAACATCTACTTAACACTCAGGAATCGCGATTCAAAGCAGATGCTGCCTCTAAGGAGCTCATCTGGATTCAAGGATTCACTGTCTCTGGACTCACCGCATTTAAACCAACCTAGATTCAAAACATTTGCTCTGTCATAAATGCACCTAGATTTAAAGCATTTGCTGTGTGATAAAAGAACCTAGATTCAAAACATTGGCTGTGTGATGAATGCACCGAGATCCGAAACATTTGCTGTGTGATGAATTCAACTACATCCCAAACATTTGTTGTGTGATGAATGCACCTAGATTCAAAACATTTGCTGTGTTATAAATGCACCTAGATTCAAAACATTTGCTGTGTTCTAAATGCATCTAGATTCAAAACATACGCTGTGTGATGAATGCACCTACATTCAAAACATTTGATGCGTGATAAAAGCATCTAGATTCAAGACAGTCGCTGTGTGATGAATTACCTAGGTTAAAAAAATATGCTGTGTGATGAAGGCACGTAAATTCAAAACATTTGTTGTGTGAAAAGAACCTAGATTCAAAACATTTGCTGTATGAGATCAGAGGATCAAACAATACATGAGTATACGTCAATGTGGATTCAGAAAATGTGCCAGGTGAAATACATTGCCTACCCCACACTCTCCCCAGTGCAACACCTTGGTCATTCTACCTACCAGATCCTGGGCCTCATTACGACCTTGGCGGAGGACCATGGCGCTATTGGCACCATGGTCCATGGCGCTAAGTTGCCAACTCTGCCATGGTGGATGGCGGACTTACCGCCCCATTCCGACCTTGGCGGGGCGGTAAGTCCCCAATCCCCATTTACCCTTCCCCATTCCCATTTTTGCCCCATAGGGCATTATGGGAGTGGGGAAGGCGTTAATTACGCCACCGTAAATTACGGTGGCGTAATTAACATCAAGGTCCCTTAGCGCCATGGATTTTAACACCTGCTAAAAGCAGGTGTTAAATCCGCCATGGCGCTAAGGGATCTCGTACTCAGGCGGTAAGGGTCGGTGCTGTTTACGCTGCCGTAAACCCCTTACCGCCTGGGTCGTAATGAGGCCCCCTGTAAGTGAAATGTAGTGGCAGTGAAAATAAATCGGGGATGCAGCAGGCTCAGAAGCGGGTGACAGGGAGAATCACACTAGCAACTGCAACAGATAAAAAGAGAAACAAATAAATCAGACTGCACTCGATGAGGTGCAGAGTTGAAAGGCTGATGACAGGCATGGCAACCAACTCTTGTGCTAACAATATATGACTATGTATGTCATGAGTCAACTATCTTCATTGGAATCCCATACACCAAAAAAAGCAAAAGCATTTGGAGGTGGGTTAAACAAATCCAACACAATTGCATGATCCATGCAAACACTTTTTATTGTTATGTGTCAAATGCGCAGTTAAATGAAATGTTTCCAACTTCCCATTGATTAATTAAAGTGACAGAAACCCATGAAAACTTAAGAAACCTGGCAAATCAATAAAGCTTGATCGCATGCAGGTGGTAAGAGCTTGGTCAGAACAAGAAAAGACTTCCATAATGAAATAAAGGGGGCAGTGGATCAGCCCCACTTCCCCCCCTTAACAACTAAGGAATGTCCAGAGACTAAAGTTGTAGGGTGTATAAAGTGCTGAACAATGTGTCAATGCCAGAGGTGGAACAACTAGGAGATGAAAGGCATAGGGTGTAAGGAACCACTAGGCCTGCAACCTGGTGTAATGACTTTCAAGGGAACATCTACAACTGTTGCAGAGAATTAGACATTTGATGGGAGCACCAAAGGTCACTATTTAGAGTAGAATGGACACCCGGTAGAAGCACAAACAAGACCTCTGATCAGAAACAACTACAGAACTGTGTCCGGACTTGCATCAAAAACAGGGGACCTATTGTATATGATTGTCTGACAGAATCAAGCTATGCTGCAATGTGGGGGACAGGGGTTCCAGGAGGGTTAATACAACAATGGGAGCCACAATAAGTGAAGTTGCTGTGGCTAAGCTTGGATGGAGGTTGGAGTTTGGGGTGATAATGAGAGTGGCAAAAGTGAATATATGGGGTCGATTTTACAATATGTTTTTTTCAGTCCTTTGAGAATTTAAGAGATTCAAACCTGACTGTGGCTGGGGACCATTTGGTGTCCTACCCGAGCCATTCTTAAAGTAATCCATGACTGACACACTCTGCCATCAAACCACCAAATAACTATTGGTTTCAATGTTCATTAATTATGTTCTGGAAAAAACATTGACCTGATATCTCAGGAGTATGACAAATCTAAACACACCAGCAGCAGTTGAGTGCCTTCAAATGGCATAGATGAGTGAATAACATATAAATGACTTTTGTTGAAGTATAAATATGTGTTTTCCTGTATATTTGTCCCTCTTTAATCGTACACATTTAAAGCAAATGCAATTTTTCAGAGCTAAAATGTCATATTCCAGTATCATGGTTTGCATGTATATTTGGAGGCCGTCAGTCATAAGATAAACTATGGTGTTTATTTTCATATATATTCGGGGTAATTCATAGAATCCAGCGCACAAGTGGCGCACGCGGCTGGCGCACAGTGTGCGCGTGCGACAGTCTGCGCCAGCCGTGTGCGCTAAAATCCATTTCCGCGCACTGCGTATTCATGGATTTCAACATCCAAAACCAGCCGTGGTGCAGAGTGGCACAGCGACCCTGCAGCAGTGCCAGTTACGCCCCCAACCCCTCCCCGTGTGCCATGCACAGCGCACAAATCCCGTACATGGCACACAGGCCATTGGACCAGCATATAGCCCCCCAACCACGAAAACGCCTGTAAAACTCCCCGCGCACCCCTCCAAATACATGTACACCCCGGCGCAGGGAGTTTCACACGCGATTGGCCCTGTGCCAGAGTGGTACGTGTATTACTGGGGTTCGCGGGGAGTTTCACATGCGATTGGCCCTGTGCGAGCGTGATACATGTATTTTGGGGGTGCGCGGGGAGTCTCACACGTGATTGGCCCTGTGCGAGCGGGGTACGTGTATTAGTGGGGTTCGCGGGGAGTTTCACACGCGATTGGCCCTGTGCGAGCGTGGTACGTGTATTTCGGGGGTGCGCGGGAAGTTTCACACGCGATTGGCCCTGTGCGAGCGTGGTACGTGTATATCAGGGATGCACGGGAAGTTTCACACGCGATTGGCTCTGTGCGCGTGGGGTACGTGTATTTCGTGGGTTCGCGGGAAGTTTCACACGCGATTGGCCCTGTGCGAGCGGGGTATGTGTATTTCGAGGGTGCGCGGGAAGTTTCACACGCGATTGGCCATGTGCGAGCGGTGTACGTGTATTACTGAGGTTCGTGGGAAGTTTAACACACGATTTTGCTGTCAGAGCGGGGTAGGTGTGTTTCGGGGGTGCGCGTAAAGTTTCACACATGATTTCGCTGTCAGAGCGGGGTACGTGTATTTCGGGGCTGTGCGTGAAGTTTCACACGCAATTTCACTGTCAGAGCGGGGTACGTGTATCCAGTGGGATGCGCGAGGAGTCCCACATGTGAATTGGCAGTGTGGATCCTCCCAGGTGTCCCCACTACCCCCTCCACGGCCCCTGCAGGCAGCCCACACCACAGGGGACTACCCTGCACCCCTGGTCATGTCCCTCAGGCAGCCCATCCACCATGGGCATGCCCCCCAGCCAAACCACATGTCACCTTGTAATATGATCACCAACTCATGTCCCCGAGCACCCCCACCCCCCAGCAGTGAGGGGCACCTGCCAGCAGGCCCCCACTAATGTCCCACTCATCTCCCCCTGCACCCCCACCCCCAGCAGTGAGGGGCACCTGCCAGCAGGCCCCACTCATGTCCCACTCATGTCCCCCTGCACTCCCACCCCCCAGCAGTGAGGGGCACCTGCCAGCAGGCCCCCACTCATGTCCCCCTGCACCCCCACCCCCCAGCAGTGAGGGGCACCTGCCAGCAGGCCCCACTCATGTCCCCCTGCACCCCCACCCCCCAGCAGTGAGGTGCACCTGCCAGCAGGCCCCCACTCATGTCCCACTCATGTCACCCTGCACCACCAAACCCCAGCAGTGAGGGGCACCTGCCAGCAGGCCCCCTCTCATGTCCCACTCATCTCCCCCAGCACCCCCACCCCCCAGCAGTGAGGGGCACCTGCCAGCAGGCCCCCACTCATGTTCCCCTGCACCCCCACCCCCCAGCAGTGAGGGGCACCTGCCAGCAGACCCCCACTCATGTCCCACTCATGTCCCCCTGCACCCCCACCCCCCAGCAGTGAGGGGCACCTGCCAGCAGGCCCCCACTCATGTCCCCCTGCACCCCCACCCCCCAGCAGTGAGGGGCACCTGCCAGCAGGCCCCCACTCATGTCCCACTCATGTCCCCCAGCACCCCCACCCCCCAACAGTGAGGGGCACCTGCCAGCAGGCCCCCTCTCATGTCCCACTCATGTCCCCCTGCACCCCCACACCCCAGCAGTGAGGGGCACCTGCCAGCAGGCCCCCACTCATGTCCCCCTGCACCCCCACCCCCCAGCAGTGAGGGGCACCTGCCAGCAGGCCCCACTCATGTCCCCCTGCACCCCAACCCCCCAGCAGTGAGGGGCACCTGCCAGCAGGCCCCCACTCATGTCCCACTCATCTCCCCCAGCACCCCCAACCCCCAGCAGTGAGGGGCACCTGCCAGCAGGCCCCCACTCATGTCCCCCAGCACCCCCACCCCCCAGCAGTGAGGGGCACCTGCCAGCAGGCCCCCACTCATGTCCCACTCATGTCCCCCTGCACACCCACCCCCAGCAGTGAGGGGCACCTGCCAGCAGGCCCCCACTCATGTCCCACTCATGTCCCCTTGCACCCCCACTCCCCAGCAGTGAGGGGCACCTGCCAGCAGGCCCCCACTCATGTCCCACTCATGTCCCCCTGCACCCCCACCCCCCAGCAGTGAGGGGCACCTGCCAGCAGGCCCCCACTCATGTCCCACTCATGTCCCCCAGCACCCCACCCCCCAGCAGTGAGGGGCACCTGCCAGCAGGCCCCCACTCATGTCCCACTCATGTCCCCTTGCACCCCCACCAGTGAGGGGCACCTGCCAGCAGGCCCCCACTCATGTCCCCCCCAACATGTCAACATGACCCACAATCATGGCCCTCATGGCCACCAAAATCCCACGGCACGCCACCCCTGCCCAAATAACCAACTAAGCATAACATACAGCCCACATTGAAATGCCCATTACATGAAACAACCCAAATGGCATGTATGTACATCAACACATGTCCGTCACACACACACAATGGGTGCCAGTGAATGTGAAAGCCCACATCGTGACATGCATGAAACCAATGATAGAATACCACACATTGAAGTACGGGAACAAATGTATTGAACAAAAAATGTGGTGAAAGAAATTCAAAGACATGTACATAAGGAAAACAATGCAGAATGTCACATAATGATAAAAAAAGGAAATCAGAATCCAAAATATATGAAATAAAAAATGTCTCCAAAGTCTCCTCACAACAAAGCAAATCCAAACAGAAATGAAAAAGTAAAATCCATTGCTCCATGGAAAAATCAAAAATGAAAATGCCGACAAATCCACAGTCCAACTATTTACAAGGATGAAATCCTGGGTCCATGAGCCCAACTGTCCAAATGAAACCTACAAAAAACCCTTGTGGCACCTGAACCGGCACAGGAAGACTCCCAGGCTGACTTCCAGGTCAGCAAGTCTAAGCCACGTGTGGCGGTGCAAGTTGGTGTCACCAGGCCACGTGGATCTGGGGAAGAAATGTCATCTGCTGCCCCAAGTAGGCAGGGTGGGGAGGCTGCAGGGGCAGCTGCAGCTCTATCCACCCCAACTCTGATTCTCCCAGCCGGGACAGTGTCGGTCCAGGTCCATCAAACCGACATTGCCCCTGCCAACATAACCCTGCAGCCAATGCCTGCACCAAGACAGATGGTCATTGTGCCTTCGCACACTCTTAGTACACAGACCACCGGTGCTTCAGCCCCTACTGACCAGAGTGGCGTAAGCCACTCAGGATCCGCACCACCTTTTAAAAAGAAGAAGGGTGCTCTGGCACTACAGGCTGAGACCCCACACACGGCTACACACTCCGGCACGTCAAGGAAGCCTAGCTTTAATGACGCCGAACTTGATGCACTTGTGGCCTATGTGTCGGCACATAGCCGCGAAATGGTGGTGACTGCAGGGTGCAAGACCACACCTGGTCAATGTAGGGCACACTGGCAGACCATCGGGGACCACATTAGTGCCCTTGGATTTGTGAGGCGCACAGCTGATGATTGCTACAAGCGGTGGAATGACCTGAAACGCACAGCAAAGAACAAGCTGTCCCCAAATCATGCCTCTACTCTGGTGACTAGCGGTGGGTCTCCACCAGAGGACAACCAACTCACTGAACATGAGTCTGTTGCTGGAACCTTTGTCACAGAGGAACAGATCCAAGGCTTGGGAGACCTACCTGATTACGACGCATTGTCCAGTGAGTGCCCATGCATGTGTGTGTAATCCATGTGTATGTTGTTTGGGTGACGGGTTCTGATTGAGTGCCAGGTGAGGGTGTGTACTCCAGAGTGGTATGGGTCACCCATGTGCTTCCTCCAATACATTCACTTGCCTTGGATTTGGGTATGACTGTATCCCTTCTGCCCACAGTAGCCAATTAGCGCCACATTACTGCAGTTGCCCTTGAACTGTCATCTTGCAACAACATTGTTCAGATTTTTTCAGTGTTCATTCAGGCTGATTGTTTCAATTCTCCCATTTTTGCCATGCATTTTTCAGCCCTAATGCCACATATGTGACATGCTTCTGTCATTGATTACACCACAAATTGGGCCACATTTGTTACCTGGTTATGTGAATGATTAGACCATTCAGGCCGATAGAGTATTGGCCTGCTCACATTTATTTTTAGGGCCTGTTTGCATGTGGAACATGATAGTTGTTTCCTGTCATGTTAAAGTGACCAACCTTTGATGTGTACATCTGCCTACAATCACTGTATTATTGTACACTGGATGTGTTGCAGTGTGTGGCACATGCATCTATTTAGGATTTTTCATCTCATCATGTCCATCTCACATGGATGGGTGACAGTACTCATTCACTGACATATTGCTGTAGTTGTCTAATGTACCATGGCTATGCTACATGCCATTTGTGTGCTGGCATGTGTCATGTATGTGTATTGGACATGCCACTCACAGGCTAATGTGTGATGCCAGTGCTACCCACCATGCAGCAAGTGTGTTGCTTTTCCATCTTGGTGTCCTCATTGTCTGCTTTTTGCCTCCCCTTCCAACTCATTGACAGTGCATGCATGCCAGGGTTATAGTCATGTGGGACATGTGTAAATCATGTACAGGATCTCTGTCTTGTCAGGCCTATGTGTGTGCTATGGTGCTCATGCCTGTTTCCATTTGTTGTATTTCATGTTTTTGCAGGTGATGACGCACTTGATGCTGGTGAGGTTGAGGAGATGGTGCAGACCCAGGAGGGATCTCAGCCACGACCGGGCACCAGTGGAGGACGTGGTGTGGTGGTGGGTGAAAACCCTTTGTTAATGCAGACCATACTGTCCAGGGGTGTCTCTGGGTCCACCTCCCCAGACCTCTATTCAGGTGCTGAATCGGATGATGAGACTTATGTGCTGTCGCAGGTGAGTGCTTCTGGCAGGGATTCTGTTCTGTCCAACCCACCTGCACCAGGGGTAGAACCCTCTATGGGGATGTCAGTGTTGGTAGGTCCGCCTTTGGTGGTTACGGATGCAGGGTCACACTCCACAATATCTGATCCTGTTCCTGGGCCAGCAGATCAGAGGGGGAATGCAGTCCTGCAGCCTCAGGCAGTGTCAGCACAGCAAGGTGCAGATCGCCTTGCCCCAAACAGGTGTGGTACCCGCCGACGCGGTGGCCGTGCGCCACCAGGCAATACTGTATGGGAAAACTCCATGTACGGTATGGCAACCCAACAGGCAGCATCAGTTGAAATGATGGCTCAGGCAATAGAGAGGGTGGCCACTTCCATTATCCCCCCTGAAAGGCAGATGGAGCAACAACAGCAGGCAACAGACTCCATTTGCCAATCACACAGGGAAGACATGTTGGCGTCCATCAGGGACCGACGGGCAGCACTGGAGACTCTGCACGAAGCCATATCAATAGAGTCACAGGGAAGTCCTGAGGGTAGAACTCCATAACGTCAGGGAGACTCTGCTTGAACTTGAGGCTTCCTGAAATTTTAGGGCAGAACAGCAGCTGGAGCAGTTTACACATTTGCTCTCAGCTGAGCTGCAGGCAACCCGTGAGGAGATCCGGGCATCACGCGAGGCCATGCGTGCAGAAATGCAGGCAACCCGTGATGTGCTGCATGGGGATCTCCGCACTATCATCCTCCAGAATCAGACCTTCCAGACCTGCATGCTTGCTGCCATGGAGGACCATACCAGGGCTTTGCGTGGGCTGCCTCCCATAGCACCACCACCTCCTGATGCAGCAGCAGAGGGTGAAGAGACCGACAGCAGTTCTCCCACGATGGCATAGCCGTGCAGGCCATGAGCCCATGGAGGTATTTTTTTTTCCGCAACATCCACGCAGGTGGGTATGGTGTGCACCCTGTCCTCAAACCTCCTGGGTGGCCTCCCCCCGGGCCCCCACATGGCCATTTTTTTTTTTTCTTTTTTTTTTTTCTTTTTTTTTTTTTTTTTTACAGTGTGTTGCCTTGTGTGGCTCCCGTGGGCATCCACTGTCTATTCCGGCTGGGCACATGCAGGCTTGTCCTGAGTTTGGGTTAGATGCTTGGGTTCGTGACACACACACACCCCTTCTGCTTCCCATTTCCATGGGCTTGCAAAGGGTGTGACCAAGTGACAGTGACTTACACGGTGACATTGGGCTCCCATGAGCTGTGTGGGCAGTCTGTAGTCAATACTGTGTGGACATCCCTAGTGGGTATTGTTGTTTTATTGAACACTGCATGGTGTATTGATATGTGCTTGTGCATCCATGTCTTCCTCAAAATTCGCAGGTACCTTCTTCTTGTCTTCACAAGGCCGTCTCCTTTGCAGATGGAATTCATGTTGTATGCAGTACACTGACACATTTGCGTGGCAGCAACACTCTGCAGTTGGAAGGGGTCGATGTGATGGCTTATTCAGGTTGTAAGACTACCACTACTTTGACTTTGTACTGTCATGTTTTTGCAATGTTTCATGCTGTGTTGCTGTATTGTGTTGGTGGTAAATATTTGGTCATGTGTGCTGTTTGTTATTGATTACTGGGAGCATATTGTCTGTGGGCTGTTTCCATTTGGGACAGTGCACTTTGTGACACTTGTGTCAGGTCTTGTGCATTGCTTTGTTTGCTTTCACATTGCATGACATGCCATGGTGTGTTGGGTGGCGGAGATGGGGAGGGGTTGGGTGACATGGCGCTATTTTCATGTTGTATTTTGCTAGGGGTAGTCATTCATGCAGCATGAATGTATGTCTTTTAATGACATATCATTGGTTGTCTTTCGGTAGGTAGGGATGCACACAATGTAACACTTCCAGGTGACCAATCTCAGGCTGGTATGGTTGTGACAGTTGACTGTCCCTTATGTCATCATCATTGATTGTCAGCTGGTATTTGCCAGGGCTGTGTGCACTCCACAGGGCTGTGATTTTAGGTGAAGTAATTAGCCACCAGCTGAGTACGGGCTGCCTCACCACGTGCCCTTTCCCCTCCCATGCGCAGCGGCCAAGCATGTGGTTGGGGATGTGAGGGCACCACCATGTCCACTGGCAGGCCCCGGCGTGTTGCAACATTGTGCAGGACACATGCTGCCACTATGAACCTGCACACTACTGGGGGAGCGTATAGCAGCTGCCCACCAGAACGGTCAAGGGAGCGAAAGCGTGACTTCAGCACTCAGAATGAGCGCTCCACTATGCCCCGGGTTGCAATATGGGCTGTGTTGTATCTTACCTCGGGTGGTGTGGTGGGGTTCCGAATTGGCGTCATCATGTGGGTGCTCAGAGGGTAGGCACTGTCCCCTGGGGAGGTGATGATGGGTATCATTAGTGGGGTTGTGACATTACTCAGTATCTGACATGCATGCATGTGCAGTGGCATTTATACTCACCAAGCAGCCATGTATCGCCATGCCGCCCAGCTTCTAGGTCCCGGTTTAGGGTTGACATTCTGTATATGAAAATGTCATGGGTGGACCCTGGATAGTTGGTATATACTGAGGTGATGATTCCCTTGGCATCACATACTACCTGCACGTTGATGGAATGCCAGTGCTTGCGGTTTCTATAGATGTGCTCGGATGCCCTGGGAGGACGTAGAGCCACATGGGTGCAATCAATGACATCTAGCACTTTGGGGAAGTGTGCCACCCCGTAAAAATCCTGGACAACAGCCTGCCTTTCTGCAGGTGTTCTGGGCAGGTATATGTGCCTGCGGACTGATGGCCGTGACGTCATGATGGCCAAGACCTGGTGTAGGCAGCGTGACTGCGTGGCCTGTGACACCCCCCCACTATGGCACTTGTCCGCTGAAATGACCCAGTAGCCAAGAAGTGCAGTACATTGAGCACCTTTTCCAAGGGTCTCAGTGCTTGGGAGCACAGGGTGGGTGATGTGAAGTCATCCTCCCACTCACTCACCAGGTTGAGTATTAATTGAGGTGGAAACCTGTACCTCCCATACACCTGGTCATCAGGCATCCCAAAAAGGCTGGTCCTGGGTGTAAAATTCTGGCCCTGACTATGCTCCTCCTCCTCCTGCGGTATCCCACGACCACTGCTGCGAGGAACGGTATATTCATCGTAGCGTCTGAGCTTGTTTGCATGCATTTTTATGCTGCGCTGGTCCACGTACGCCTGCTTCCTGCTGACGTACGTGTTTCTGGATTAGCGCGTCTTTTTTGACGCACACGTTAGCCCTGTTCGATTCCATGAATACGTATTGTAGACGCGTGTGTGGACATTCCGCGCATTTGCCTGCTGTACTTCCCCCGTAACGCCCACATTTTCACGCGTTGTTCCCCATTCCGCGTGTTCCACCTCGTGTTCCACCTACTTTTGTTGTCTGCGCCACGCTATGTGGGCTTTCGCTGTGCACGTAGCGCACACTGTTTGGTGAATTTCAGCGCACATCCATGGATTTACACGCGCACGGACTTCCACGAATCGATGTGCGCGGGTTTCGCTGCGATTTTCGCACTTGCGCTGCGATTCGCACGCTTTCGCACGCTTGCGTGGAAATTTTCGGCGCACATTAATTCCATGAATCAGCCTAATTATCTTTTGATGTGCATCCTATTTCTGGCTCTGCACTGTATTTTCCTTTCATGTCAGGCCCATGTAACAAGTGACATTGTAAGAAAGTGCTGAGTGAAAAATCATATTCTGGTTTTCACAGAATAATTGATCAATGTTATATATGGAATGCTACCTTCTATTAAGCCATGAATTAGAGTATTTCTCCCACTCTATAGGGCAAGCTCAACTGCACATCGAATAGGTAATTCCAGTTAGGCTTTGAGGCAAAACAAAACACATTGGGGTAGTGATTTTCACAGGATCACGTCATTTGTCCAATACAATAGCCACGATTTCAGACCCTGTGTCCCAGCATCAAAGTTTGCAATTTAGTATGTAAACCACATCTTCTCCCATCTTTAGCTTTACACAAACATATAGGGCTATATTACAGAAAAGGTTCCACACTGCAGACAAATAAGATAACATCATTGATTCCGCCTCACCAGATGGAAAATACATATAACACAAAAATAGGTGGAGTGGCTATATCATTAGCAGAAGCTGGCAGTGGCAATTCATTTGAAAGAAAGGTGGATAACCATGACCATGGGTGGAGAGCAGCATTCAGTAGACTGCATCACTGCTGATGGAGCACATCCCCAGTGGAAATGACAGGCCATTGGCCCATACTCGCTTCTATTGCAACTGACATCATGTCCACTGGCAGTGCCCACCACCATCGCAGAGGCATGATACTGCCTGGTAAATGATGAGCACATGCAGTGTTGATGTTTGATGTTTGGACACCCAAAAGTAGATTACACCACTAAAAAACTCAGGAGGGACAAAATATAGGCAGGAGGGTGACACAGTCGCATATTATTCACACACAGCTGTTCTAATCCACTGTTAATAGCACACAATTGATGTCAGCATGCTGTGATGAATCAAGTGATGTCATTGCTTCCTCGCCAGGGAAACTTTCTTCCCATATGACCAGGGAAGGGCAGCCAATACCTGATTTTGACCCTGGGGTTGGCTGCCTGAAAGAGGACCATATGGGGGAGACAACCCCCATGGGAGAGAAGAGGCTCACTGGCAGAAATATGGTATCCCCCTTTCCACTCTGGGTATGACATCACCCCAAATTCCCAAACCCATATAGCACATTGTGGCATAGATGCAGTTCAACCAGTTTACGCTGACAGTAGGGCTCTTTCTAACGCTTTCTTCAAAAGAACTGAGACGAGAAAGAGCACAAGAGTAATGCAGAGCACTAAGGCTGCAGAACTGGAGTCACGCTCAGTGGATCTGATACGTGCTGGGACATTTAAAATCCTGGCAGAGCGAAGAAGAAGAATATCCACTTTACCCAACGGTGGTCGGGAAGCGAGAAAGAAGCCAGCGACAGAAGGGAATAGAGGAGATCCTAACAGCGCTGTCACGAGAAGCAGAAGAGAAGAAGAGAAGAAGGTAAGGCACACCAGGGCCTACAGCAGCAGATGCTGTGAAGAGGGGGCCCAGGTACAGAAAGTACCGGAGTGCTGACAGGACAACAGCAGCAGGAGGAGGTGCCCCGCTGGAGAGTGTCATGTCTTCTGTTTCTCCTCCCAGGTCCACATCTTACTCCCAGCCTCCCGCTTCTACACCGCAAGCGCAGGGTAACACTCGAACATCCCGCAACCCACGCCAGTCTTCGTTCAGACTGCGACCATTCTTTTACTGGCACCTACCTTGGCGTTGCTATCCCAAACAACGTTGGTATACAGGAGCACGAAACAACACAGGTCGCGTGCCGCGTTGTGTTCAGATAAGGAGAAAAACAAAGCGCCTCGAGTCACGTGCTTCTACATCGACGGCTGCTTCCTTCACTACGAGGGTCACCTGATTCGACTCCACGCTCCCGGAGCAGAATCACGTGATCCCTATATGCTGTTAAAAGAACGAAGGAAACAATCAACAAACGCTTCACAGCTGCTTCATTCCTTGAGTGCTGCATAGCGTTTAGTTGTCACGTTTGGAACTTTGGCTTACTCGACCACGGAACTCTTTTGGATTGAACTGCGTAAACCCTGACACTTTGCTTGGAACTTTGGCTTACTCGACCACGGAACTCTTTTGGATTGAACTGCGTAAACCCTGACACTTTGCTTGGAACTTTGGCTTACTCGACCACGGAACTCTTTTGGATTGAACTGCGTAAACCCTGACACTTTGCTTGGAACTTTGGCTTACTCGACCACGGAACTCTTTTTGGATTGCATTTTCTTTTCCCCGTTGTCAAGTTGAACGGAACACCCGGTGTCCTTGGAATTTCGATTGGACTTCGTGCCTCTGCTTGTGATATTCCTGCCTGCCCCAGATATCCTTCCCCCCTATCCCTTCAAAGTGTCCTGCCCACCAGACTGGGGTAAGCTTACACACGTTGATTCGCCTTACTGCATTTTCATTCGTTTTCTGTTAACTGACCTAACCATTATTGCCTTACAGCGGTCAGGGGGTCCTTCCGGCGTTCCCGTTTCCGGCCCTCGGCACTCTCACCTGTGGCCTCAAAGATTGCACTGATAGTAATTCCTAAATCTATCAGTGTGGTACTTGGGGACGGAGGTCCTATTAATCTGCACGACCATCAAGTACAACAGAACAGAGAGACCGAAGACCTCAGAGAACTCCAAAGTGGCCTAACAACACTGGTGAGCCCAGAGTAGGGAATTGGGACACGGGGGTGCTTTGCAGCATATACTGCATGCCGAGCAAAGGCAGAGACATTCACAGGGCATACCTGGGCACAGGAGCTGGGAAGCCAAATATATTTGAGAATGAGATCAATGAAAAGGGGTCGGAGACCAAGTACCTGAGTGAATTGAATCGTTGCATGTGGAGAAAGTCCTGGCAGGCGAGTATACCAGGCAAACTGTTTCAAGTCTGGGCCCCACATCCAAAGCGTATAGTGAACGTTTACCAGGCAATGTAATTATGAGTAATTGTGCATTAGGGACTAGCACCCAATTACAGAGAGACTGTGTAATTCCAGAAGAGGAACGAGTGCCTCTTAAAAGAGTAAAACTTAGAGGAAGGAAACCAAATCCCTGGATTTAAAACATGAACAAAGTGCGGAAATCAAGGAGAAGGAAAAATAACACTTTGACTGTGTAAAATCCACGGGAAGGGACCCATACCCCCTGGATTGGATGAGTTTCATATCAAAGGGAAATTAATTGTGATTGTGATCTTTGAGGAACCTGGTAAGCTAGGGGACCCCCCATCCACCCAGAGAATTGTTGAACTTTGTGGAACTTAATCATTTGCTTATTTTTGCACCTTTGGAACTTTGTGTTGGAACATTGGAAAAAGCTGAAGATGGGGCGGTGGCGGAACGGTAAGTTTCTATTCCCATGGAGTCCCGTAGGACATATACAGATCCCTCCAGTGTTTGTGGCGCTATTGGCTTTCCAAGGGTTTCATGGCGGGTATGATGGGGATGGACTATTCTACTTAACAGGTACCGTTAACAGGTACCGTTTTTAACCTGTATTCCTTATTCATCTGTAGCTTAGTCATCTGTAGCGATATCGGAGGAGAAGGGAATTCATAAGCACTCCTTTGACAAATAGAGCTCTTGTGTCCATTTCAAATGGCATCCCTTTGTCTATAGTCGGAAGTCGGGGCTAATTCCTGGTTTATTCCGAATTATCAACTCTCTCCCACACTCATTAGATTTGGTGGTTTGGGTGGCATCAGTGTTAATGAAGCAAATTTCGGACTGGGTCAAACCGGATTCCACCAATATGCTTGAGACCTGTTTTCCTTCATCTTGCTGAAGTAGTGACTCCCCTTTGTCCGTGTCTATCCCCACAGCTTCCACCAAAAAGAGGACACGTTTCTTTTTTTCTTTTCTTTTTTATTTATTTAGTGCGATTTAGTTTTACAAAAACTTTTCACACAAATTTCATATCAAACATTTTTGAGCTTAAGGTTTCAACTTTACATAACAAATATACAAAGAAAATAATACAATCTAAAAATAATGTAGAAAACAATTTTCCCCATTTCTAAAACCTTTTAAAACAAAATTAGGATCCACAACCACTGCAATATGAAATTACAGAGCTCATATTTTTTGAGTTGTGTTGCTGCAAACATGTACATTTTTCTTAATATTCCATGACTGCATTTCGTTTTAGTTTTAAATTTAACATTTTGACTCGTAATCGCATTGGTTTACTTCTGTGATGATATCAATCCCGTAACTTTTTCCAATCTACATTTTACAATGACCTTGTCTTTTCATCTCGGCATTATTTTCACTTTTGTTAACCTCCAAATAGAAATTGATCAAAATAGAACTATTCTAAATACACATTTGATGCCTCAAGCTATAATTAGGTATATTGATCTGCTGACAAAATCAATCAGTGCCACATATGGGTTATTTACAATATAGCATGCATGAGCAACCCTAGTTCTTTAGGGGTCACTTGTAGAATTTAGGAGCGACACCCCGTGTTTTAAGAATCCTAGATAGATTACTTCTCCTTTATCTAAACAGACAATATTAACATTAGATTCATTAAATCATGTTCAATTTTTAGCAACAAATGACCAAGAGAAAACATAAATGAATTATTAGTATTAGCCATGCATTTAGACCACAAGGATTCCCTTGCTAAGGCTGTATATCTTACCTTATTTTCTCCCATGTGGGCAATTCTCAATTTTTCATAATATGCACAGTATATAACGAAGTGTTTAATTGTTTCTGGCTGTTGTGGATGCAGGAAGAATCTGCAACTTTCTATCGGACTATTTATCCAATATTGAATGCGTTCCAACGTGTGCAATTGACGTTTCTTCAAAATAAGAAGTTCTGCAAGAACTGAGCTGCGCTGACACTCTTTCTGTGGAAAGTTCCCCTCACAGGGTGTATATATGAGAGTTATACTGATTGTTCACATGCTGAGAATGGCTTAGACATCCCATTATCCAGACCTGCACAGCTGCCAGCCACCCTCCCCTCGTGATCGATCAAAAGAATTTCTCCAGCCGATGATGATTCATTCTCAGTGCTCTGCAGGTCCTGACCATGTTCAGGAGAGGGCTTGTCATAGATGGTCCGCTCTAGTTATGTTAAACCCACCTCAGCATCAGGGACGGCCAATATTTGAGGCCACTCAGGACTGCCCAGGCCAGGTGGAATAGCAGTAAACATAACGGCAGACACAACAACAGGTGCTAAATTGATGGAGTTAATTGCGGGCTGATACACTGGGCGGGTTTGCAGGGAGAATATTCAGCACCTCCCAATTGACAATTGAGATCTCAGTGGGGGGGTTCAACATTGGGCAAATGGTTGCCCTTCCCCCAAGGATCCAAACTGACAGGGACTTTAAATGAGCCCGAAAATTGGTGTATCTCACTAATAAGGGTTCAGGGTTCCCCTTGTTTCTCAAATGAGTTTGACAGGGTGGTCTCTGTAGTGCATAAGGTGGAGGATGGGGGAACTGACACCAGTTTGGAATCTTCCTTTTCATGGACAGCAATTTTCGTTTAGGAAAAGGAACCTTGGCTTGCTGCGCTGTAGTTGGTATAACAGGAGGGATAAGAGTAGCCATCTTGAAGCTGCTTTGGAGGTTAGTGAGGAGACCCCTTTTAGCAAAAGGACCCAGTTGGTGGAGATAGTATTATACCCGAAAAACCCTGCGCAAGTTAATGACCGTTTGGGATCACCAGATGTTAAAATGTAAAATGTCCCAAATGTCACAGATGTATCAGAGTATCAATGGCAGTACAAGAGTTTCCTTAGGCTTTGGCCTTATTTCCTTATTATTTCCACGTAAAGAAGACCACAGCCCAGTGTCGTTCACTGTGCCTCTCACCTGCATTCCCGGGTGCTTCTTGGGGACTTGATGAACCCACTTATCGCATACTCCGATTTCGAGGACAACTTCAGCGATAGGCAAGGGACAAATAAGCACTGCTAGGAAATCATCAGGGACTGCAGACCGCTAACTCCCTGTGGGTGCCAACTCCCGCGCCCTTTACCCCGTGGGCTTCCCACTGCTGGGGAGGCCGCAATAGAAGTAGGGGAGGGGGCGTGCCCTTCAGCAAAGCAGTTTGGACGACATCCTGGGCTGGGTAGGAATCAGCACAGCAACTCCTGCGCCCTTTCCCCCGCAGGCTTCACCCTGCAGGGGGAGGCTGGCATAGAAATAGGAGAGGGGACATTTTCTCCAGCAAAGCAGCCTGCATGACTTCCTGGGTCCTGGGCTGGACAGGGCAGGACTCAACACAGCACATCATGCTGACTGTCCCCCACAGGCTCCAATAAAAAGTGTGATGAATCTATATTTATAAAATTGAAAATGTGTGGGTTGGTGACTGGGTTAGAGGCAAAGCATTGTTCCTTATACAATTCCACATTGTTTCACCAATTTGCAATTCATTTTGCACAGTTAACTGTTAGGACCATCTGGACAATGCCGGCTACAGGACGTTTGGACACCCCACCCGTTCCCTGGATTTCAGCACAAGTGCACATTTGTTTGTGGGTTTGGCGAAGTGTGGTTCCTTATACAATTCCACACTGTTTCACCAATCTGCACCAAATTATGCAGCGATACCTCTTAGGACCCTCCGGACATGACTGGCTACATAACATTTGGAGACCCCACCCCTTTCCCCGGATTTCAGCACCTTCGCACATGAGATGGTTGCTTGAAATCTCTGAAACATCAATGTGGTCATAGTAGGACCAATGCAGACAAAAACCATGTTTCAATGCCCTAGAATGCATAGTTTCTGGATATTTGCACTGCAACAGACAGACCACGCCAAGGTGAGATGACAGGTGGGGAGAGAACACTGAAGGTCCCAATATGCAGCGGCACACCAACTCTCACCTCTCCCCAACGTCTGCTCCAGGATATGTCAATCAGCCACATGCACCCATTGTCAGTTCAGTTTACTTCAGGGTGCAAAGCACATCAAGCGATAAGTGAATCAGAACAGTGACCAAGAGTATCATTGATTTTCAGCAATTGATGAGAGTATTTCCATCCTTCTTTCCTACAACTTCCCTTCTTCCCTATTCCTACTTCCCCTCCCCCTGTAATCGCATCTTCCTCCCCTACCTCGACCTCCCTTACTTCATCCCTCTTTCCTTCCCCTGATCTATATCTCTTACATTATCCGTTGTAAATTGTTCTCTATACTGTTTTTGATGGTTTGTTTCATGTCTTGTAATTTTATTTATTTTTTTTATTTTTTTTATTTAACCCGAGGGTTTTTAAAAGATTTTGTGTTGCATTGTCTTTGTCTATCAGGTTCCTAGTCTGTTTGACTCATTTTTTTTCTTTGTCTCACGTTGAGAGAATTGCATGAAAAATGTTTGCTGTGGCCATAACCCAAGTTGTTCGTCCACCCCCAATTAGCCTCGACCACCAGATCTCCTCATAGAAAATGTGAGCTGCAGCTAGAACAGGCTTCAGATACGGTTTTCTGATAGATTTGACTCCTGGACATGACAGCAGAAGATGTCTCGTTGTTTCGACTACAGCCAGATCTTTACAGAATCTGCATTTATTTGCGAGTGCCATGCCACGAATCTTCAGAATTTCGTTGGTGTGCAATAGATTAAGGCGGGCTCTTAAAAAAGTGCTCCTCATCTTCCGGTTAGGATATATTTCCACAAATGGTTGAAGCACATGGAGTTTGTAGTTTGTGTGAGGCAGATGTGAGACCAGTTTGTAAGATGCAGCCTGGTCCAAGGTGGTAATCCAATCAAGTTCATTTAGTCTTTTGTGGATTTTCATAGGGTTTTCCATTAGCTCTTCTTTTGAGCATTGAATTGATTCCAGTTTAGCTTCTTGTTCTTTATACCATTGATTTAAGACCGTGCATCGACTTCCCTCTGCCTCCTTGTTTACGGCTTCTATTAACTCTGGGTGATTTTCCGACAGAAGCTTCCTAAACAGCATCATGGTGTTTCTTTCCACTATCGATAGAAGTGAGAGCTGACTCAGTTCTCGTCTTATTAAGACCATCGGCGTGGAGCTGGGTAAATTCAGAACTTCCCTCCAGTAGTAGCTTTTCAGTTTAAGCCAGGTTTTTTTAGGTAGCCCTAGCATAGCTTCAGCACCATAGACAAGTGTGGGAACAACCTTAGCTTTGTAATAGTCCACGATGGGTGTTAGAGAGAAGCGACAGAATTTCCCATCTATCGCTTTTGCCTGAGACGTTAGGCTCTTTGTTTTCGCCTGCAGATGTTTTTGCATTGCATTCTCATGTTGCGAGTTGTCAACAATAATGCTTAAGTATTTGAATTCGGCGACCTTTTCAATACGTTCTCCCTCCATGAACCATGCAAAAGTATCGCTTTTTTCTCTCCCCTTTCCAAAGAATAGAATTTTGGTTTTTGGCTTGTTAATTTCGAGGCCGTTTTCTGAAATGTATTCGGCAAAGTTGGTAAGCTGTCTCTGTAGCCCTATAGCTGTTTGGTCGACAAGGATGATATTGTCCGCGTACAGAATTCTTGAGATTTTTGTATTTCCAAGTTGAGGCGGGAAGGTTCTAGCCTTTTGCTCTGTTTCCTTGTAGTCGCCTATGAAGCTCAGGAAAAGCGCAGGAGCCAGTGGGCAGCCTTGCTTGACCCCCAGTTTGTTGTAATTTCTTCAGATAAGGACCCTTGGTGGTCAAGCCGCCCCTGGATTCTAGTATCCGTATGGAGTGCTATGAGAGGTTGTAATACCGCCGCTGGGCAGTTCCAAGACCTTAGCTTCTCCCATAGTCTTGTTCTGTCCACTTGGTCAAACGCTTGGCTTAGGTCGATGAAAGCCATATAGGTTTGAGTTCCCCCCGCTAGAGACTTGCTTTTTAAGATACTCAGTGTTAGGATGTTGATGGTTGTCCCTACGTTCTTTTTGAAGCTGGATTGAAACGGATCATTACAGGGAGCCCCACTTTCCCACCTTTGAAGGTGGTGAAGGAGCAATGATCCATAGACTTTGCTGATCACATTTAAGAGTGCAATGGGCGGAATGTTCGTAGGGTCGTCTCTCTTTCCTCTCTTGTAGATGGGCACCACTACTACGTTGGTCCACGATTCAGGTAATGCCTTCACTTTTGTTACTCTTTGGAACACTTCGCTAATGAACCCTGCCCAAGCCTCAGGATGCTCTTTCAGATGTATGTTTGTCAGGCCGTCCGGGCCGGGAGTCCTTGAGTTTTTGAGTTTTTTCAAGATTTCTACGATATCTTCATTATCGTGGAGCTTAACCCATGGCGATGTACTTAGGTCCTGTATAGTGGTGGGCAATGCAGAGGGATTGTGGAAGAGAGTTTTGAAGTGCAAGATCCAGGTGTCTTCACCAATGCCATTGATTAGAGAGTTGGTAGTGGTTTGTTCAGTCGAGTTGATCAAGGCCCAAAATTCACGGGGGTTTTTACCACACACAAGACTCAACATTTCCTCCGAGTCTCTTTGATACAGGGAGTGGCGGTGTTGTTTTAGCCACGACTTATAATTCCTCGTCTCAAGGATCAGGGCTTGTTTGTTTACAGCAGAACTGTCTCTCACAAATGTTCTCTTTACTTTTCTGAGTAGGCGTCGTCTAATAACCAAAGTTTGATCGTAATTGTGAACTGGTTTGTTGATATGTGTTACACCTTTCGATCTTTTTTTTTAAAGATGTTGAGCAGTACGCCATAATCAGGTAGCATGTGGGCATCTTCCAGTGACCCTAGCTGGGCATATTTATTTGTCAGAGAGATGACGTTATTTCGGCTCAATGATAGACGGGTACCTTTTGAGTTAGCTTCCACCTTTGTGGTGAACGTTGTTTTTTCAAATGAAGTGGCTGGCCATGTTGTGCATAGCATTTGTGGTCACTTGCCTTGGTTTTAACAATGTAGAAGGATGCAATGATCAACAGCAGGGCAGATGAAACATAGATATGATCTATAGTGGCCAACGTGGCACGTCCTTCCCATGTTGGGATGCGTTTTGTATTGGCGAATGTAGTATCCAGGTTGACAAGTTCTTTGGAGTTCGCCAGCAAAGTCCATTTTTTGCCACGCAATTCGGCCTCAGTTCCAGAAGGCCGAGTGGATTTCTTTGCGCAGACTGCGCTCAGGTCTCCACAGACATACAGGTGAGGTTCTGAGTGATCGATGTAGGCACTGTCGATTTCTTTTTCCATCATGTCCAGGAAGTCTTGAGTTGAAATGGCATCTGGATTCCAATAGACATTTATAATTATCGCTGATATAGGCACTGTTTTGTTCAAAATTTCGTTCCAGTAATTCCATTTCACTTGGACTGTTAACATAAAGAGAGACACTGGGCCTCATTACGACCCTGGCGCTAATGGGTTAACGGCACCGTAAAAGGCTGCGGCACTGTTAACCCATTAGCGCCTGATTACGAGGTCCCTTTGCGGGACCCGACCTTAACGGCTGGTGTACACCAGCCGTTAAAGTAGGCAATTTGCGGTACCGTACTTAGCGCCTTCCCCAGTACCATTGAGCCCTATGGGGCAAAAATGGGAATGGGGAAGGGCGAATGTTCAATGGGGAATTACCGCCCCGCCAACCTTGGAATGGGGTGGTAATTCCCCATTGAACATTGGCGGACTCGTTACGATACCGGCACCAACCATGGTGCTAATAGCGCCATGGTTTAGCGCCAGTATCGTAATGAGGGCCACCGTCAGGATTTTGATCAGTTTCATCCCCTTCCCAATTCTGATCACAGTTTACAGACCCGAAGACGGTCTCCCTTTCGGCCCTTTTTTGGCCGGGGCAAAAGCTATTTCGAACCCGTCCAGAACAGGCTTGGTTGTGACCCATGTTTCCTGAAGACACAAGATGTCAAAGGTGCCAGGTTTACGTCTCCTGGCACTGTAAAATGTGCAAACCCTCCTGTATTCCAAGAGCCTAACTTAATAGTAAAGTTGGTTAGGGAACGTGTAGTTTCTTCGGCGGGTTTCTGGACGGGCTTGGATTGATATTTTTTTGAAGAGTCAAGGCTTTTGGAAGCCAAGCCCAAAGGTTTTGTAAGGGATTAAGTTTTTCCTTGTCCACGTTTTGTTTTTGGTCTTTTGTGACGTTCTGCGTGAAGGTTCTTTTAATAGATGTTAGAGGGCCACAAGGAGTTTGTTCGTTTTTCTTGTCCACCTCCTCTTGTCGTTCTTTATGTTTTTCCGAGGTGGGGGATAATCTTTCTGATTTTGTTGTTGGAGCTGAGTAACTTCTCGCCATATGCGGGGAATCTGGCGTCTCCGTCAGTGGTGCTGTAGGTTTTGTATTGTAACGCTGCTCAGAAAAATTATTCTGATTATCGGCCTGTGGAGATCTGGTAGGCTTGGTATTTTCTTTCATTTTCCCTGAACTTGTCTTCCGCAGTTCCTCATACTGTGTGTATCTGTCGTTATCAAGTTCTCTTAAGTCGTATCCCAACTTCAACCGATGGTTCAGGGTATCACGTAGCTTCTGTTTAACAGACCGGGAGGTGATGTATAAGTAGGTGGTACCCAGACATCCTTCATGAATTAGCTCTACTATTTGCAGGTTGCTAGATTCTACAGATCTGAGTTTGGGAATGCTGTGTAGCAATTCCATCACGGTTCTTCTGTTAAGGATAACATATTCTTGGCTGTTGTATATTTGTTCCAGTTTGAATGCAGGGTTTCCTCTCTTTGTTAAGTGGGATCTGAATTTGGGTGAGACGCCACTTCCTCGTCTTCCATTTTAAAACCTAGTCGATCCTTTGTTCTCTCTACCATCTTCTCTCCAAGAGACTTTTTTCTGTCTTTCAAGAGCCTGCTCCCATTTCTCTTTAATGTTATTTGGTTTCATCCACGGGCTACAGTTTAGGGAGTTCATTGCTTTGGATTGGTAATGTGTTTCCAAGCCTTCACTGGGTTTGTTATTTTCCTTCAGGAGTGACTGATCTGTACCCCATTTAGCGATTCGGGCTATCTTCTTGCAACGATCCTCCAGTGACAGGAAAAGGGGTTCATCTCCTAAATCAGTTGCATCTGCATCTGGTTGGGGTTCAAGCTTTTGCTCGTCCTGCTTCACTTTTGGCGAGATCTCATTGGTGATATCCGAAGAGGTTTCCTCACCGTGTTGGCTCAGGTTTTCTAGGGCTTCCTCCACCAGGAGGTCTTTGGTGGATTTTGAAGTATTTGGAGAACTAGATGTCTCCATTAAATCAATGCAGATAGGTGTCGAGCCTTTCTCTATTTGGTTGAGGGTTGAGATGATTGAATTTGTGGCTACCGTTGGTCCCCCATTTCGATCCATCTTCCTGCCAGCTTTGGGAGCCACGCTCTTTTCCGGGACTGGTAGACAGAAGACCAGTTGTTTCTCAATACTGGGTGTGAGCGTGTTAATTGTTCTGCGGTCTGCAAAGATAGAACAGTCTTTGTTTTTCGCTGGCTCCTTGCCCTTCCCAGGATGTTTCTCAGAGTCAATCAGGAGTACTGAGTCGTTATTTTCACATACACAGTTATGGAGGTTCTTCCCCCCATGCAGACTGCGGCTGCTGCCCTTCACTTCTTTGTTACTCGAGGGCATGCTGATGGTCTTAGACATTTTGACAACAGGTTGAGAGGCAGAGCTTGGCTTGTTTGTGGGCTTTTCTGATTCATCAGTTCGTCTAGAGGCTGCTTTGTTCAGTTTAGACTCCATGCTCGGAGTTTTACACCCCAGCTCATTAGTGGCGGTTGGAAGTACAGATGATGGTTTGTCTGTGAACGCCGAACGATGTAAATTGCGGTGATCTCTTGATTTTTATTTTTCTACAGCTGCAATGTAGCCCTCCAAGTAAAGCAACTTGGAGTGCATCATTGCCGATATAGGACTGTGGTCTTTTAATGTGTCGTTTATAGCCTCATACAATTTTGTAAAAGGCGGCAAGGCAACAGTAACAGCAGACATAATTGTCAGAAGGTCAAGTTTTTTTTTAGGTGATTCTGCAGTGGTAGATTCAGAGAGGACCCTTCGTCTTCTATCCTTAAGTGGAGTAGATGCCGTTGGTATGTGTATGTCTTTTTTTGCTGGTTTTAGACAAGCTGGAGTAATGGTCAAGGCAGCAGCTTTTTCCTTTTCTTTAGGTTCCTTGGTGATTTCATCTTCCGCATGTTGATCCTTTTGCTTTTTATCCATAACACTATGTGGAGTTTCCAAACTGCAAGACCTGTTCAAGTCGACTAGTGGTGTTATCAGGGTTGCGCTTGAAATTTGTTCGTCTGTATTCCTTGGAGTTAGCTGTGTTCCATCCGTCACTTCAGATGGACTAACAGAGTCCTTTTGTATTAGCGCTTTTTGGCCCTCCGGGGTGGGGATGGTACTTCCCATTATTTCGTTGTTTTTTCCCACCAAGGGAATCTCAGAACTAAATACTACTTCCAACATCTCACTGTCACTTATTTCACAGATGTTTTCGTATTTCCTTTTGCAACGCTTCCCAAAGAAATCTGTCAAGGTTTGTGATGAGGAAATGTTGTTTTCCGTTAGTTTTTTGTTTTCCGTAGGTTTCAAAATTCGCCTTATTGTGTGTTTGTCTTGCTGTTTTTTCCCAATGTTGGGTTTTTCACTTTTGTTTCTTATCATCCTACTAGGATGGGTGAATTGTCCACCAGACTGAGCAGGGCAAGTTTTTTTTATTTTTTAAGGTTATTTTCAATTTTTTAGGGCACGGCCCTTCCTCTATATTTGCAGCGGGCACTCTTGTTGGGGAGGAATCTGCAGGGAGTCTCAGGTCATCCCGATTCGCCCCATCCTCAATTGGGGGTGGATCGATGTTCGTAGCTGGTGTCATATCCTTTTTGGCATCCAGTTGCGGAATTGACGGGCGTTCATGGAGAGGCAATGGGTGGATTTCCACGTCCACCCTTAAAGATTGTCTTGAGGCCAAACCTCCTGTGTGCGAGGCTCCCTGATTACTCACAGCTAGGTTGTTGTCCAGCTCTGTGTTGGCCCAATCGGCCGCTATGGTGCCCTCTTGGGCATCAAACGTTGGGGCTCCTGCCTCGTCCGGCCCGGCACCCTGGCCATGAGACCCTCCCGGGGGGGCACTGCCACGTCTGCCAGCACTCACTCTGCATCGGTCTCCCGCTCCACCGCCCGCTCCCTCGAGCTGGCCCCTCCCCTCTCAACGTGAATCGACGCCGTCCGTCCTCCGACGGGTGGTGCAGAGACCGCGGCTGGCGGGGAGGTGCCGGACGCTGGGGAGCCGCTGCAGGACGCGTGAGGCAATGCAGAACTGTCTCGTCCTGTGTCAAGGTGAGTCAAGGTGAGTCACGGCCATGTTTGGGCAGGCGGACTATTTAGGGGTTCTGTCTTCGAACCGCTCGTCCTCTGAGTTAAGGCTGGGTGGTGCAAACAGGGTTCCTAGAGCTGCTGTAGGGTCATGACGAGCATTGACGAAAGTCGATCCCTGGGTCTTGCTGATCTTCGGACGGGCACCCCCACAGTTCGCGGGAGCCGCTATAGCGTGGTCTTGGACCGGCGGCTCCCCTGGACCCATAAATTCTCTGCTGGTATTATAACAGGGGGCTGTTTCTTTTTGACTTCAGCTCGTGTACATGAACGTGAGCTCCTCTGGTGAGGGCCTTCGTCTTGGCCCGCTGGGCTGAGCAGAGTAGTGTCCTCGGTGTCCTTGGCTGCCATAGACTGCCTACGACTGCTACTCTGCCGCTACTCCGCGGCCGCTCCATGGTTGAATGGAGGTTTTGACTGGTCTCTGGCAAAAAACACTGAAGACAGACTGTGTCTTGAACAGGAATCAGAGAGTAGCTTGCAGTCCCTTGCCTAAGACTGCTACTCTGCCGTTACTCCGCGGCCGCTCCGCGGTTGACTGGTGGTTTTGACTGGTCTCTGGCAAAAAACACTGAAGACAGACTGTCTGGAACAGGGATCAGAGAGTAGCTTGCATTCCCTTGCCTAAGACTGCTACTCTGCCGCTACTAATTTTATGCTTCTATTATCCTATGTATTCTTGTAGTTGAAATGTAAAGCGCTTTGGCGTAAAGCACTATATAAACTTAATAAATACAAATACAAATAATAAATACAAATGATCATGTTTGTCTACAGAACCCATTCAGAGAACGGGTACTTTTGCAAGCACATTATATGATTGACAAAAGTAATGACTTTGGTGATATGCTCTAGTGCAAACCAAGGCAGATTTGTCATGTCAGACCTGAAAAGGGCCAGAAGTTCAGCTCTACACAACCCAGCAGCATATGCATCACAATCCACGTGCCCATTCCTATCCCCAACCTAACCCACACTCGCAAACAACTATTCTAAAGTCCAGTCCCATGAATTTCGAATCCACAAAACTTCGTCCACCGTCTACGCACCACCACCACCCACACACTTCTTCCAAAACACACATGAAAAGTCATAATCGTCAATGCTCACTCGACACAACTAGTTGCAGGGGACCTCACTAACTAATCAAGGCTCAGACTCACTCTTCATCAAAGCGTATTGGGCTCACCGCTATATCCACACACATCCTGGATGATGTAAGCTACAGAAGTCAAAACAAAGACCACAAAGTGAAGACTTGAGCATTTGCAATCCTCAAAAAAGTCACCAAGACATGCTCACAGTAGAGTTACACCACACCAGTATCCATGGAACGCCTCACCTGCTACTTTTTACCCACCCTCACTGCTGACTACTGCAAACCAATAAGGCCTTCCCAGGTGGAATCACAGACTTCATCACAACAGCATGCATAAACAACACAACTGACATCTTCCACTGACATTTCAACCTTCCCATAAACAAAGCAACCAAGAAAAACTGATAGATTATATTTGAAATGCTTGACACACGGACATCAAGCAATTATGATTCAACCAATCCACAACAAATTAGTATTCATTACCACTACAGCTATCCAATATCACATTTGAGCAGGACAAGCCATACCATCCTGTGTCACCACACATATATCCCAACCGGCCAACCGAAAGCAACCAAGACACTCCCTGCTTCTTCTGCACCTTCCCTATGGATGAAGGTAAGGAAACCTCATAAACATGGTGTGATAAATCAACTTCCAGGGTACCAGTGGGCCACAGGTGAATATTGGTTTCTAAACCATTAATCAGGCCCACACATCTAATACACCCGAAGGAACCTGAACAGATTGGAATAACCTTTTCTGAGGTGAATGAAGAGGGGATCATTCTTCTCCTATCCAAGCTGAAACCCACGAGTTATAAGGGCGATGCCTGTGCTGCCAAACCCCTCTTATCACGAAATTTGTGAATTCTTCGTTTTGGAATATGCTGGTACCTACGGATATCAAGCAGGTGTGGATAAACCATCTTCTTAAGAAACCATCTCTAGACCCCTCTTGGCGTGTAGCTATGGTCCTATCACCAACTCCCCCTTCCTATTGAAAGTATTGGATAAAGTAGCTCACCAACAGATTCAAGCTTTCATAACCGATCATTGCATTCTAGGCCACAAGCAATCAGGCTTTTAGAGTATACACAGTACTGAGTCCTGAAACCCAACATCTTGCCTACCATAGAGAATGGCAAGACCTTGCTACTGATGCTGCTGGATTTAACAGCTGCGTTAACTTGGCCAATCACTCCATTCTTGCCAGCAGGTTACTTGAACGTGCTTCCTTCTCGAAGGAAGCAGTCAATTGTATTGTCTCCTTTTTGTCTGAGCATATGGCCAAAGTCTTCCATGGAGACGCCGCATCAGAGGGCTACACATTACAATGTGGGGTGCCGCAGGGCTCTTGTCTCCCTCCTACATTGTTTAACCTATTTTTACCTACTACTTTTTACTCACCCTCACTGCTGACTACCCCAAACCAATAAGGCCTTCCCGGGTGAAATCACAGACGTCATCACAACAGCATGCATAAACAACACAACTAACATATTCCTCTGACATTTCAACCTTCCCATAAACAAAGCAACCAAGAAAAACAGATATATTATATTTGAGCTGCTTGACACACGGACATCAAGCAATTATGATCGAACCAATCCACAACAAATTGGTATTCATTACCACTACAGCTATCCAATATCACATTTGAGCAGGACAAGCCATACCATCTGTTTCACCACACATTCTTGCCAGCAGGTTACTTGAACGGGCTTCCTTTTTGTCAATTGTATTGTCTCCATTTTGACTGAGTGTATAGCCAAAGTCTTCCATGGAGACGCTGCATCAGAGGGCTCCACATTACAATGTGGGGTGCCACAGGGCTCTTGCCTCTCCCCTACATTGTTTAACCTATTTATGCTCCAAGGAAGTGGCTCGGAAAGTGGCTGTTCGCTGCACAGCCTAACATACTTTCTTAGCCACTTATCCGTTTTTTCACTCGTATGAACTGAGCAAACTTAAGGTAATATCCCATATTATACTTTGCATATTTATTTGATAATAGAAGCAGATTAACATGGTTTACATGGTTACCTTCATGTGCCGCTATGTGAACGTGGGTAAGCACTCGCAACCTGACGAATACTATAACCGTTCAGAGTTATAGATTGTGTGTGCGTCTCACGGCAGCCTTTTGGTAGATTTCATTGGATGTTAGCAGATTCATATTTTATTTATTTATCTATTTACTGGTGTTCTGGGGTTGGGTATTTGTCATTACTGCGTTTTCAGTGCCACGGTTTTGCAGAGTTGCACTGTTGAACCGTTTTATTGAATGAGTTGTTTCACCTGCTCAAATTGATGTTATTTTAGCTGGTTCCCCTGTATCGCAGTGAAGGGTGAATGCGGTTGCAGACGGGAAATGAAATGAATTGTAATGTAATTATTGTTTTCCATGCCCGACACTCCTAGGTGTGGCGTAACGTATCGCAGCTTGGAGGGTGCTTGCGTAGAGTGGGAGTTGTTAGTACTCTAATCGGTTTGATACTCAATACTAAAACTGTTGTCTGGTGTTGAACATCGCGTCTCGGCACGAGTGTTTAGCACCCAGTGTCACACCAAACCTTGAAATAGTACCAGTAATAGTACTATTATTCGCACTTAAAAGGTGATAGTCCACAATTGACTTTTAATCCTGATTTTAATAACACTATTATGTGATCGTGGCACATGTAGGTCACCGAGCAAACCATTAGTCCCAAATGGAAATGATATCCTAAAGGGCAATACATCTAAAAAGGTGCCTGTTATGCTTTAATTAAAATCGGAAAAACAGCCGAGACTTGAACATCATGCCTTCATGTAGACCCATAAAGTTAAGTTGCATAAAAACAATAAACCTGCAAAGAAAAATCTAAATACAATTATGTCTGGCTTGGTGAAGGGAAACATAAATCCACCTAAATCGGATACTGTGCCTCAGATGGGCATTAAGCAACATGGCAGTTCGTTTCTGCCAAAAAATGGAGATTTGAATGAAATAAATATACTCCCAAATAAAGATGGTGTATTAGTGGCTAGCAATCCATCTAAACATCTATCAGAGCGCACACTAACATTAGAAACCGCTCGCCACACACAGAGTACTATAGCGGCAATATGGAATCCCACCAATTATATCATTGGTGATAAGCCGAATGTAGGCACAACAAACATTACTGCAGATAAAACGAGTGAGGTCAAAGCTTTACAACTTCACCAGGTTTTCCATGAAAAAAAACAACCCCCATTAAACCGTAGCGCGGTCATGTGTATTTTACAATCCATAGTTCCTCTTAGAACAATTAACTCTAGAGACATGAAGTTAGTAGACCAAGAAGAAAAAATAGAATATATGGTTCCATGCCGAGTCCATATTGAATTACATAATGGGTTATCATGATTATTTTTGAGACTAGGCTACAAAGTTAACGTTGTATCTATTCCCATTATCAAATCGCGGGTTTTTAAAGCCAGAAGCTAGCAATCTTAATAGAGCAAAAACATAATTGCTATTTGAAGCAAAAGCGATTGGTAGTGCCAATAAGGCACCCGTAACCATCTCTAGTACTAAAATGTCTGTGATGCCGCAGATAACTGTCGGGTATATAACTGTGACAAACCTAGGAAATACCACAAGTAATGTAGACAAATGCACCACTGAGGGATACTGGCAGTGGCTTCCGGCTGCCTTTAAACCTTATTTTGGAGCGGAGCGTCAATGTTACCTCAACCTTGAACTGTTGTTTTCCTGGAATACTAGAGGGTATACCCACTTTTTCGATGAGGAAGGCCTGGTATCAATCTTTGACAATCTCGCAATTGTAGCACTGCAGGAAACGTGGCTAACTACGGAAGTATTTTTTGATTGTAGAAGTTCTGTACATCAGGTCGCCACACAAGGGACCAAAGGAAGACCCAAAGGTGGGTTATTAATAACAGTCAAACATCCATGGGCCTTCACAATGTTAAAAGAATCAACCCCCAATGTACTTGTCACCAAGCTCTCGCCTCACAACATAGAGATTATTTTAGTGAATCTACATGATCCACCGAATATGGTAAGTACCTGTGAAAACGTAGAAGTTGTTGGTCAAGTGTTGGATCACTATAATCACAGATATCCAGTATGGTTAGTGGGAGATTTTAACGCTAAGATTGGTGCTCTCCCATCAATTGACAGTAGTGTAACTGATAATGTTTCATCAGGAGTACATAGAAATAAGAATGATAAACAAGGTAAATTGTGGTATAGAGCTCTTGCCCCGTATGATTTAACAATACTGAATGTGTCAACCCCTAGCGAAGCCAAAAGGGCCTTTACCAGAATTGATGGGAGATCGGCCAAAACTATTGACTATGCGTTTTCTAATTTGAGGGGTATGAATTACATATTAGATATAGGCATTGCAAGCAAGGATGAGAGCGATCCTTTCCACCTGTGTTCTCTATGAACACTACCAGTACCTAAAAAACAAGTGCAAGAGAAATATCGTAATGGCCAATTATACCTTAATGAAGGTCAAAACAGAATTCACTGGCATCAGCGTAACCTTAATTCTGCTATCGGAGTGGTAAAAGACATGCCTGCATTTATAGCGAATGGGTTGTCCAGAGGAGAATTGTCCGGTGAAATGCTGATAACCGGGTTTGCTCAAATGATGGAATACATTGACATGCAGGTGTTGAGGACGAGGCAATATAAAACCTGTTTAGAGCGTTCAAATAAAGTTATACCCAGGAGGGCAAACAATGATAAAACGATTAGCTTGGCAAAAAAAGAATATGCGTCGTGAAATTGCCACAATTTTAAGTCATCAAGGAAAGTCCTATTCGATCAATGCCAAAACTGCTAATGTTATTATCATTAAAAAGAATTACAGAAGATGGCTGAAACAATATCAATTCCAGTGTGAGATAAACAAATGGCAACAAATTGCCAATCTCGCCTTATCTAAAAACTCATTTGGGATATGGCAGATAATGCGAAATGCAAAAAAGAGACATATCCATTAACTGCATCTCTGAAGATAAGTGGAGCAACCACATACACGTTACTTTAGGATGCTGTGACAAATGTAATGGTTCCTTTCCCTTGCCATTGGATAGTTGGTATGCAAGGCCTCTATATTAGATATCATCTTGATTATCGAACATCTTAATAAGTCCAGGGCTGTTGTTCCAGAAGGTGCATGTAACTGACTGATAAAAATGCAACCAGACCTATGGGCAGCTGCCCTCCATTTATTATTCATTCAAATCAGAAAGACAGGAATTATTCCAAAGTCATGGAACATAGGTCATTGCAGTGTATAAAAAAGGTGCCTGGGACAATCCAGCAAATTATAGAATGCTAGCAATGCTGGATATCCCATCTAAAATATTTGCACACGTCCGGCTCTCAGAATTCAATGAATGGATTCAGCAGAATGACATCCTACCAGCGAACCAAATCGGTTTCAGGGGGAAATCTAGCACCACCCATAACCTAATTATCCTCATCTCGGCTATTTAGCATGCTTTGAAATGCAGAGAATTAAATGTATACTGTGCTTATATTGATTTCTCAGTCGATTTGATTTGGTTAAGAGGAATCAGTTATGGCACAAAATAAATGAATGGCAAATCCCAAAGGGTTTACTCAAAATGCTCATACTGTTATACTCTGACACCTACGTGCGAGTGCGGCTAGATGCTAAAGGCAACCTATCCTCATTGTTGCCCACCAGTTGTGGAGTGAAAGAGTTGTTTAGTCGCTGCAACCCTGTTTAATCTCTACTTGGCTGACATGCTAATGGCATTTGCTAATCAGGGGTCTAATCCAGTAAAGATAGGCACGTCAGTCGTCGGCTGGCTTGCCTACACTGACGATTTGTTAAAACAGGATTATTCGCCCACTGGCCTCCAACAGATGCTGAACGCCTTGGCTGTTTACTCAAAACTAAATAGGCTAACAATAAATACTGAGAAGAGTAAAGTCATGGTCTTCCCAGTCAAATAAACATCTAGGAAGTATGTGTGGGTATTAAACCATGAAGAACTCAAACAAGTATATACCTACAAATATCTTGGCATGATAGTGGATGCCAAGCTTAATTGGGAAACACATTGGTAATCAATAAAAACTTGTTGTTTGGTTTCAACTAATGCCTTGAGTGTCTTCATAGGAAAAAAAGCTGGCCATTCAATGTCTGCAGTTCTAACGATATACATGGCCAAAATTAGATTGATTCTTTTGTATGCCATAGAAATTTGGGGACACAAATATAATGTACGGATGAAAGTATTTGAATCACTACTATTACGCAAATTGATGTGGTTACCACAAAATATCTCAGTGGAATACCTATATCTAGAGCTTGACTTAAAAAGTGTTAAACAAGAATACATAAGTAGATGTGTAATGAGCTATGATAATCTTTGTAGTTTGAAGAATGATACCATCATGGTTGCCTATGTTCAAGCGTTTCTGAGGCTAGATGGTTGTGAAACCTTGGGCACACTAGGTAAATTAAAAACTATGCATGGACATTGGACCCAAGGATTTGCCCCTAATACCATTTAAAAAAAGTCAATGACAGTTGAAGTTTTGGTTAAAAAGGAAATTTACCATGTATAGCTTTGAACAAAACATTGTCGACTTGGTAACGAAAGTTTATAGTGATTCCTATTGCCGATATAGTCCACTTAGGACAATACCAGCAAAATATATAATGGTGTATCCTAGCCCTAAAATAGTTCGCACATACTTTCTAATGAAATGTAATGCCTCGGAAGCACTTGAAACCATGGGAACAAGACTAGGATTGTCATATGAAAAGCACTTGTGTCGCTTATGTGGCTGCAAAGAGATTGAATCACTTAAACACCTAATAACAGAATGTGAAAGCTTATCAGATTTACGGTATGTTTTTAAAGCCATACAATAATGCAAATGATTTTAATGATACCATATCGTATGGCAAAAATTCATGTCTGGTGATATTAATTTTAGGTATTTTATTGTGTCATTTTACCAGCGTATTGTTGACATTTTTAAATGTTTTGTATGATGTTTACAGTGGTTTTAGCTGATCAGTGATCAAACATATTAGAATTGCTGCGAAATGTAATGATATGTATGTAATTTTAAGTTGTTTGTATGTACAAAGACATTGGCTAAATGTATAATAAAATTGAATTGAATTGAATTATGCTCACCCTGTTTGATCTTTTGGATGTGCAGAGTACCTGCTACGCTAAATATGCTGATGATACCCAGTATCTGTTCCCTTTCTCAGGTGACTATATAAAATACTCTGGAGTCATCAACGGTACCTTCAATCTCATTTACCACTGTGAAAGGGGCCCCTAGGGGTCCTTCGCGTTATGGAAACAAGGCAAGTCACCACACACGATAGATACGCCATACACGAGGTTGTATTACCAAAGCTAGGGTTTATTGCAAAGCAAACAGTCTCAGTTGGCCAACTCGGTCTCAGGCCCCGCGACGTGTATCTCTAGACCTGGAGGGACACAAGAGAGTGAATTACGTACATCAGTTACATACACAAAATGCATATCATACAATCAGCTGTGACATGTTTAACACCCCCCTTTATTGGGTTTCTTTGAACTCGGTTTGATGATGGACAATTTCGACGAATATGACACCTTCAAATATCTATTCTAGCAACAGTATGCAACCTTGCAAGTGTGGAGACATCTTTTCTTTGTTGAACAGAACACAGTGCTTCTGTTCTTGTAAGCGAGCTACATACGGGGGAAGAGTCACATTCCAGACCTTGCTATCTATGAGGTGCTATTCGTGTCCTGGGAGCCAACACGCTCTACAGGGCTCGGAAAAGGGGGCCCGTAAGAAGAGCATAATTCAAGCCTTTAGTTGCCTTATTCTGACATATTCTACTATACGACGAGACTGGCTGGCAGCTGTGAAATTATTAAATGCCCTGCGGCTCTGCTTCAAGGCTACATTCGGGAGGGAGCCGGGCATTCCTCTCCAGAGCTAGCTACGTTGTGTTTCAACGAACTCTTATTAGCCTCGCGGCTTGCGGCCTTGTCCTTTCATGTTCAGACAACAATGTTAACAGTTGAGCAGAGTAAGCATAAATGTGCTGCGAAGCAGTTTGAACAGAAAGCAATGAGCAATCGTTAGAAAACGAAATGGCGATCCTTGTTACATCAAAATGGCCGCTCATTGGTCAAACTCGGAAACCTGTATTTCTATCGTTATGTACATAAGACGGTTGGCCTTCGGACACCAAAATACGTTTGCCGTCAATCGTGAGAGGTGTCCATTTTTCTAGACCGACAAACCCTCCTTTTGGCCGTATGCCAAACGTCTCATTCATTCATTGTATCCTCCTCTGATGACGATAAGTCTGAAGTACTTATGTCTGAATTTTGCATGCTATTATAAGCATCATTATAAGCATCATCATCGTCATTAATATCTATAGCCATTAATTCTTTCACTGTTTTCATTTCATTCGTGTCTCTGTCATCCCGGCCATAAATTTGTTTTCTTTTTGTTATCATATGCATACATCCCTTAGTACATCCCTCAGTTATCTCAGTGCAAACTATCGGTAGGCAGTGTATGCATGTATGAATATTACAAACACTACTACTAATATCGCAATCAACTTCCATCCCCAAGAACGAAGTATTCCCCAAAACCAGGACCCTATTCCCCAGCCCCCTTCTCCAGTAGGGTGTTCGGAGCTCAGGACATGCATTTTCTTTATTGCTTCAAAAATCGTAGGGGAGTAGTCATCTACGAATACGCAGCACACTGATCCCACAATTTTGCAGATTCCCCCACGATTAACCAGGATTACATCGAGAGACATTCTATTTTGCAGCATCATTAACCTAATTCCCTTTTCTTCCAACGTCATGTTAAATAGTATATCTGTCGTTGTGTTTATCGTATCTTTTAGTATTCTGGACAGCTGCCTTATGTTATAGGAGTTCACTATCCGGGACAAGAATGGTATGAATGATTTTGCTATGTCCTTCGCTATCAAAACACCTCCGCTACTCTTTCGGTTTCTAGATCTGGATAGCCTGGCCATGTCTGCTGTTTCTAAGAGGAACACTCCCGGGAACAGTAGACCTAGGTAACATGTACCTCCCCAGTTTCTGGGCAACCAAGGATATGCTTTTTCTCCACATATAAAATAGACAGGATTTCCCACATATACTGGTTCTATTTCCCATTTTAGTACCGCTGTATTCATGCATCCAGTATATGTTCCTACTAAATAGCAGCCTTTCTTTTTTAGACAAAAAGGGACAGTTCTCGGGTTGTAATTCACTGTGTAAGAAGGAGGGATTGCATCTTTGTTCCCGTCTGTCCTTACACGAAACGTCATCACAGATGTTTTAACTGGAGGGGACAATCTATCTTGTCTATTTTGTCATGTTATTTTTCGCGTACTTCTAGACGTAGGTTCTGGGATCATCACTTGCGCTTTATGGAATATGGAACAACCCACAGGCCTCATAATTATTTCCTCATACTCATTCATGTTTGTTCTATCTAATTGACCCGTACTACTCTTAATTCCACTTCCCATAAAACAGTGCACTTAAAGATGCACTGCATGCAGAACTTAATGGTAATGGTTGTACATACCAGCCTATTCCTTTCCCCGCATGCTGCGGTAAATGGGCGCATATCCAACAATTATTTTTCTTTAGAATTGCATGCATCATGTTCATGATGAGTAATACCCTTCTCTGTGTCTCTCTTCCATTGGGGACAAGGTATAAGTAATCACCTAAACCAGGCTTTCAGTAAAGGATATATTAACTATTGGTAAGAACATTCCCAATGGGTGTATAGACTCCACATACCATAACACAAAGGCTGTCGTAATTGGTGCTACCACACTCATGAAGCACATGATTATTGTCAAAGCTAGCATACAATTCTTTTTTACCATGTAGTTTCCCTAAGTTTACAGTCTTTATAAATAACTCATTCTCAGCAGTGGTGCAGGAGGAGGCTGAAACCGGTTCCGACATTTTTCTCACCGTCCTTCTTCCTGACAAAGTTTGTTGTGGATATCTCTCTTCGTCGCACTTGTCCGGATATCAATAAGTTCAAAGGAATTGTCAACAGTTTAGTCTGCCAGCCCTTTGCAGCCTGGATTGCTTATTCGTTCTAGGCAAGATCACTTATCCTCCACACTGCTCAGAGGACTTCTGAACAGTTCTCTATTGCCTTTGTACCATGTGCGCCCAGCTTGTCCGCTCTGGTTCAGGACACATGTTCTTTTTATGATCGCACCGAGGAGCTGCAAGTCTTGAATTGTGTGACTTGCACAACTCTCACGCTTCTCTCCTCTACACCTCGAGTTCCTTCTACGTCCATGAGCGGAACCAGAGGTTAGCATAAACACCAATAGAACTGTGGATCACTCTGTCTTTCGAGGCCGCAAATCATATCGCCTCACGCCTGGTATTGTGTGATCCGTGAAAAGTGCCGGTGCACTTCCAGATCCAGGCTCAGAGTCAGCCTGTGGTGCAATGGCAGATGCTGGTGTGCGCCACGACAGTGATGCGGATTCGGTCTTTGGCTCTGGCGCAATGGCAAGTGCTGGTGGGCGCCAAGGGGTACACGTTTAGTGTCTGCCGTTATTTGCAATGCAGATTTCGTGTCGGCCAACAGTGATGTAGGTTCTGCTGGGCAACGTTGAGGCACTCTTTGCCCCTCCCCCTTTTTGGCAATCTTTTCAGGCTTTGTTTCGAGTTTCACTTCTCGCTCGGACAGATTTAGCAGCGGTGGACTGGCAGTAGTTTCTTTTGTTTCTGGGACCGCTGTCTCTTTCCGGTCGTCCGGATTGGGCAAGTCTTTCAGGGAAGATGGGATCTTTTTGGCATGGGTGGCATGGATCCATGCCTTCCTTCCATCCACCCGTATTGCCGTCTGCGTTGCCAGAAGCACTTGATAGGGGCCGCGCCACCTGGGTGCTAACAACAATTTTCTCTCAAAGTTCTTAAGCAGCACCCAGTCTCCTGGCTCCAGCGCATGCCCCGGACCAGTATATCTTACGGGTAGAGGCTCCTGCACCTGCTGATGAATCAAACGCAATTTCTGCATTAAAAGGCCACAATAAGTGCTAAGTACAGGATGTTCCACTTCACTCAGTCGCTTTGGCTGAGGTGCGCACCAAACATTCGCTGGCCTCCCCATCACAATCTCATACAGGGAGAGCCCAGTTCTAGCCTGTACAGACGTACGCATGCACAATAGCGCTATCGGTAATGCATCCACCCAACTCAACTTGCTCCCTGCACATATCTTGCTAATTTTTGACTTGAGGATTCCGTTGTGCCTCTCAACAAGACCGTCTGAATTCAGATGCCTCGACTATGAAATCTCTTATCAATCTGAAGACCTGCACATATCTGTAATACCACTGCGCCCACAAAATGTGGACCGTTATCTGACCATACGACACTGGGCAGGCCAAAACGGGAAAAGTATTCTTTAAGCATTGCTTTTGCCATACTCATTGCTGTGCAGTCTTTTAAGGAATATGCCTCCACCCACTTGCTGAATGCACAGATCACCACTAAGACATATTTCAAGTTTTGGCACCTCCATCTCTATGAAATCAAAATGGATTACCTCAAAAGGCATAGAGGGCGGGCCAAAACTGCTTATTGGAGTCACTGTTCCCTTTCCTACATTTGTGTTGTAAACACGTAATTCAGTTCTGCATCAACCTCTCTGCATTTTTTTTTATGTTTACATTCTTCCATACCGTAGATAGGTGCTGTATTATTTTCTTGGCACAGATGTGGGTAGGGCTGAGAGCCATTGTGACCATTGCAGTTACATAGGAATTTGACAACATCCAGTTTTTAGTTACCTTGTCCACCCAACAACCCTCTAAATCTAACTCAGCAGAGCCCTCTGCCCACCCTTGTATCTCATCAGCCGTGGCTTCGGCCTGCATTTCTTTGACAGTGGCAATTCCATCTTCTATCATACAGGGTACTTCCTCAGTCTGGACTGTCATCATTTTATTATTCAAATCAGTGGCAGTGTCATGATGCCTACCCCCGGGCATCCAGACCAAGTCCATCAACCCCAGAAGCAGGCATCATGTTACCTGGAGCAAACCCAGCAACCCCTATTAGGGGCTATCTGGGTACAGTCCTGGCGCCTATGGCGCCAGGCTCATATGGGACATCATCCTGGCGCCATAGGCGCCAGACTCATATGTTAAAACTTACCTGATGCAGACCATGCTGCAAGGGATCCAAGCCCATGTGAGGCTTGAAGGGACTATTTTATCTTAGGAACTATTTTGTTACTCGGGTGTGGTTGTGGAGGAATACTTACCTGGGACTACTTTGAAGGTTATTTAAACCACGGCCAAAGAGCAGCACATGCTTCGCGTTATTCTGCATCCAGCAGCGTAACGCTCACCGTGTCTGCAGTCAGCATCCAGCATCCTGCCACGCCCGCCTCGAGTCCAGAGTGCCTAGAAAGAAGGGAAAGAAGAAGAAAGGTAAGAACAAGAACTTTACTGGATTTCTTACCTGATTTCGGATTCAGCGCATCTTCGAACCAGAAACAGACTTCATTTTAAACGTGTCGCATCGCCAGCAGCAGCGCTGCGCCATACTCACCGTTCCTCGCAGCATCTCTACGATCCGGTGCTGTCTCCATCACCAGGTTGCCGCATTCCAGCACCTAAGGGGGACAAGAAAACAACAAGGTGAGTGAAGGGAACAAACAAGAACAATCTCTTGCCACCATATGCTTACCTGATTTTACCGCAGGAGGTATTATCCACCAGCATGCCAAATCTTCCTACGCTGCACCTGCAAGAAAAGAGAAAGCAGTGAGTTAAACCTTGGCATCATTTACCGGACAGTGTTACAAAACACACTCTTACCTGAACACTTTCAGCTGCCACAAGACGATCATCTTTTGGGTCTAAGCTGCAAAAGAAACAAGGAATTGGACAAGAGTGATTATTGGGACATTTTGAACTCTTTAGAACTATATACTTACGGCCTTTCACCCGGAGGTTTGGAGCCAAGATTTGTCCAGAACTCTTCCAATACCCTCAAGTCAGTGAAGTAACTGGCCATCAACGCGCCCCTGCATTCTTCGCAGGACGGAGAGCTCATCATACAAAACTATAAGGTGAGTTTTGTGAAAGGGAATGTCAGAAGTGATAAGTGGGGACGCAGTGAGGTGTTACTACTCAAATCCACAGGTGGCTAATTCCCTTTCCCCGTATTTAGGAGACTACTTCTACGGGTCAAGCAGACGAAGCTAGGTGGGCCAGTCCAGTCAGTCATCTCTGCACTACGCATCACGTTGGTGGAGACCGTGGCTGTCCAGTTCAGTTCGACCCCACTGTGGGAGCCAGGTGAACGTAACAGGCAGTTTGTTTCGCAATTCTGTCTGCAAATGCGTTTCCCCCTCCCACTTTGCATGTTACCTTTTTATGTGCCTCGCATTTCACTATTGCTAGGCGCTTTGGAAACGTGAGTGTAGACAGCAATCATACAATCAAAGGGCCATGTTGAATTCTGGCCCCATGCGATGTCAAGAAACCCCTCTCAGCCCAGAGTCGACCAAAGTCATGAACCACCCCAAAAGCATACTGACTATCATTATAGATATTCACGTTCAAATTTTCAGAATTCTCATAGGCTCTGGTCAATGCTATTATTTCTGCGGCTTTCGCCGAGTTGTAGGGGATTCTTTTGCTTTCTACAACGCTCTCTAGGGTAGTGATAGCGTAAGCGGCAGTTGACGTGCCATCAGGTAGTTTAAAACAAGAGCCGTCACAAAATAACTCCATCTGGCTTCTTTTGTGGGATGTCACTTAAATCATCAACTCTCCCCTTTGTTTATTTCTCAGTGACCATTAAGCAATCATGGGGTGGTGATTCGTTGTCACCAATTTCTTCTGTGGGTAGTGGCATTAATTCTGCAGGATTCAAAGCGCTACACCTCATAATTTGGGTATGGGGCGCGAATAAGATAATTTCATATCTTGTCAGTCTAGCAGAGGTGAGGTGTTGCGTCTGTGTCCTATTTAATAGGACATCTATGGCATGTGGCACCATCAGAATTAAAGTATGCCCCAATACCATCCCTTCCATTTGTTTCACCGACGCAGCAGCCGCCGCGACAGATCGCAAACATCGTACGCATGCTACAGGGCCAAGCGCAGAAGAAAAATAGCCGCACAGCCTTTTTCTTCCACCTTGTTCCTGTGTCAACACAGCCAATGCACATCCTTCATTCTAGCATACAAACAATCTAAAAACGTTTTCATTATTTGGTGTGCCCAAAACTGGAGCAGAACATAATGCAGTTTTCAATTGGTCAAACGCTCTCTGGCATTCTTCATTCCACTGTAAAGGTATCACCACATCCTTCTTAGTTAATAGCACCATTGGCTTCACAATTAACGCAAAATTACCAATCCACTGCCGGCAATAAGAAGCCATGCCTATTATGGCTCTGACTCCTTTCTGTGTCTTTGGAATAGGCATACAAGAAATACTTTCTATGCGTTCTGGCGTTAGCCTTCTCCCTTCTTTCGAAAGTAGGTAGCCCAAATAAGCTACCTCCTTTCGATTATATTGAAACTTCTTCAAACTAGCTTTACGGCCATGTGCCGCTAGGTGTGGCAGTAGTAATACGGTGCTCTTTTTACAAATCACTCCTGTATCAGCAGCGATCAACAGATTATCTATGTATTGCAATCGTACACACCCCACTGGTAATTCTAGCATGTCTAGCTGCTCTTTTAACGCTCTATTGTAAATACTCTGACTTTACGTATATCCTTGTGGAATGCGCGTGAATGTGAATGATCGTCCCCCTAATGTGAACGCAAACAAATATCTACTGTCCTTGTCCACCGGAATGCTAAAGAAAGCATTTTTTAGATCAATTACACTAAAGTATTCTGCTGAGGCAGGTATCATTGTCAATATTGTAGTGACGTCTGGGACCAAAGGAAATTGTGGATCTACTACTTTGTTTAGCGCGTGCAAATCAATTATGAAACGATATGGTACTTCATTGCCTCCTTTCCTGAACACTGGAAGAATCGGGCTGTTACATGTACTGCCTGTAATTTCTTCAATTACCCCTAATTTCACCAAATCTGAAACAATACTTTTCAATCCTTTCTCTCCGTTAGCCGAAATCTTATACTGGGCAATTCTTGGCAGTGTAACTCCTTCTTTCAAAATGATCCTCACTGGCTTCAAGCATCCTACATCGTTGTCATGCATCGCCCATATACAGGTTGGCACTTTTCTTAACTCTTCTGGCAATGTTTCAGACATGAATTCTGACACAGGGGCATCTTGTGGCCAAATCGTCAGAAACACGCCGTCTGACGTGCACTGTATAATCGCACCTAGCTTTTTCAACAAGCTCAATCCCAACAGGATCTCCCCACCATTTTCTGTTATGAGAAAGGGACAATGTTCAGTGAATGGTCCTATAGTAACTGGGACTGGTTGGGACACTGGGTTTATGACTGGTGTACCTGCGAACTCTACGGAAACATTCTTTTGCCCTGACAGTGGTATATCCGGAACCAAGTGATGGTCTATTGAACACTTTTGCGCTCCTGTATCTACAAGAAAGCGGTGCTCCTCATTCCCGACTCTCATTTCTACGTAGGGTCCTCTCTGATTCACGGGAATAGACACTGGTTCCGACCCCTGCCCTGGGCTGTCCTATTGGGGAAATAACACATCATCCGATGTGTAGTCACTACTGTTACTGTAATACGTATTTGGCTGCGTATTGAAAATGTTCCCATTCTTTCCTCTATTTCCCCCACTCTGATTCCCATTCGGTTGGTTTTGCTGACCCTGACTTTGGTTGGGAGCACTTTGGTTTTGGGCTTGGTTTTGATTACCTTCATTATTGTGGTGCTGCTGCATGCTATTCCTATTTGGTCCAAACACTCCTTGGTGCCCTCTGTGCTGTCTTCGCTGGCCAGTTCCATTTCTATTCTGTAAATGTGGACATTGCGCTCGCCAGTGTCCTTCCTCCTTACAGTATGCACACTGATTTGGTCCCAATGGCCCACCATGCATATTCAAATTACTCCTCCCTTGTGCGTTCCCTCTTCCTCTATTATGTCCTTCTACTTGCTGTAGTAACACCCTTGTTTTCAGTATGCATGCTTTTAAGTCTTCCCCCACCTGTTTTAACAACAATAATTCGTCCACCATCTCCTTTCGCCCCGGCGAAGGTAACTGTTGCCGTCGATTATGTGGCCCTAGCACTTCCTTCCTATCTCTCCCGATATCCTTACCCCTGTACCCAGGTGCAGTAAACATTTCAGGGGAATCATTATCCAATTCATTTTTAACCTCAAAAAGTCCATATACATGTTCTCTTCATCTCTTTCTCTACAGCGTGCTAATGCATTCAAATCTAACAATCACTGCGGTGGTAATTTCCCAATTAACTGTTTCCATCTCTCCACCAAATATTCACCCATGCATTCCAACACTACCTGTCTTTCGTTGCTTCTTCGGAAGTCATACATTGTACCCAATGCTGCCGTCCCATCATTTCCGTCTATATACATCTCTGCCTGTTGTTGCAATTCCACATTCCTTTCTTTGCTGATCGCACTGCGAGTTACCTTTGTGCATCTACTTTGTTCAGTCCCGCCTCTCGCCCCCGTGGTTTCAACTTCAACCCCTGGAGGGACGGATGTACCGAGTCTGTATCTAAGGCAGGAGGTGCGGATGGTTCTACGTGATTTCGCCGACCTATTTTTGGTCGTGGTACTTTTCATCGCCGGATTTTACATCGCCAGAAACCCTGTTTTTTGTTTTTTTTTTCTGGGGGGGTTCCTCCCCAAGACCCCCCCCCTTACTATTATAATAATACCCCAACCCCAACAAAAGACCCCCCAAGATAAATAAATAAAAAACAGGATTTCTGTCGAAGTAAAATCCGGCGATGAAAAGTACCACGACCAAAAATAGGTCGCCGAAATGCGTGTATACCATGCGGATGGGACAATAGGAACGGGGAGGGTCTGCTGTGGGCCTGGTTGGCTAATAGGAAGTGTTACGTGCGCGGTCTGTGGCTGTGGGAGGGCTTGAGCTACGGGAGGGCTTGAGCTACGGGAGGGAGAGTTTGAGCTACAGGAGGGGCTTGAGCAATAGTTACTGGCGTGTTTGGCATTGCGTCTGATCTTGGGCCTTGTTTTGTATGGATCAATATATTTTCCATCTCTTCATCTGCTATGTGCAATTCTCGTTGTGGGTATATTTTTTCTATATTCAACTGGTCACGTCTACCTGACCTCCTTAAACTCTCAGTCCACTCCTCCTCCTCCTTTTCTTCCGCTACTTCACCTTTCGATTTATGCCTGCGCGCATGCTTCACTCTACTTCTTAATCGGAGCATTGCTTCCCTTCTCCAGTCCTTAACGATATCAAATGCTGCGGGACGCGCTTTCTTTCTTATCAACACCCTTTCCAGGTTATCTATTCTCGCTATCTCAAAACTACCATTTATCGGCCACTGATGGTCTTGTTGCTTTCTGGTTTGCCTATGTCAAGTCTCACAGAATATTATCGCTCCCACACCATACTTCACATACATCTCATACGCCGGCGTTCCCCCAGGTGGTGCAATTTGGCCATCTTCCAAAGATTGTCTACCGCAGCGGAAAAACCCCGCTAGGGTGGACAATACCCCAGGCATGTTTCAATCTCAACTCTCAACCAATATCAGGGATATTTTGAATCGGGGTATGACTCACCTGATAAATCAATTTGTCCTCCAGGACACAATTTGTCTGTATACCGACGTAACCAATGACGTTGTGTCTGCGTTTCTTGACTTCTGCCTCGTTTCAGGACCCTCGCCTCCTTGTTCTCTAGCCAGATACGTCGATCAGGGATCAGATGTGTGCAGATCTGCAAAGGAATCTCATCACTTTTACAGGGCACCCCGAACACCTCTTGATCCCGGCTCGATCGTCCCGTCCTCGACGTTCTCCGCCTTTACTCAATTACAACGTACACGATGGAAGAAGTGGGGGAGGGTCACTGTTCGGGCGCCATCTCGAAAGGGGCCCCTAGGGGTCCCTTGCGTTATGGAAACAAGGCAAGTCACCACACACGATAGATAAGCCAGACACAAGGTTGTATTCCGAAAGCTAGGGTTTATTGCAAAGCAAATAGTCTCAGTTGGCCAACTCGGTCTCACGCCCCGCGACGTGTATCTCTAGACCTCGAGGGACGCAAGAGAGTGAATTACGTACATCAGTTAGATATATACAAAATGCATATCATACAATCAGCTGTGACATGTTTAACACCCCCCCCTTTATTGGGTTTCTTTGAACTCGGTTTGATGATGGACAATTTCGACGAATATGACACCTTCAAATACCTATTCTAACAGTATGCAACCTTGCAAGTGTGGAGACATCTTTTCTTTGTTGAACAGAACACGGTGCTTCTGTTCTTGTAAGCGAGCTACATGAGGGGGAAGAGACACATTGCAGACCTCGCTATCTATGAGGTGCTATTCGTGTCCTGGGAGCCGTCACGCTCTACAGGGCTCGGAAAAGGGGGGCCGTAAGAAGAGCATAATTCAAGCCTTTAGCTGCTTTATTCTAACATATTCTACAATACAACGAGACTGGCTGGCAGCTGTGAAATGATTAAATGCCCTGCAGCTCTGCTTCAAGGCTACATTCAGGAGGGAGCCGGGCATTCCTCTCCGGAGCTGCCTACGTTGTGTTTCAACAAACTCTTATTAGCCTCGCGGCCTTGTGGCCTTGTCCTTTCACGTTCAGACAACAATGTTAACAGTTGAGCAGAGTAAGCAGAAATGTGCTGTGAAGCAGTTTGAACAGAAAGCAATGAGCAATCGTCAGAAAACAAAATGGCGATCCTTGTTACATCAAAATGGCCGCTCATTGGTCAAACTCGGAAACCTGTATTTCTATCGTTATGTACATGAGACGGTTGGCCTTCGGCCACCAAAATACGTTTGCCGTCAATCGTGAGAGGTGTCAATTTTTTTGTAGACCGACAACTGGATGGCACTAAACGGACTTGCCTTGAATAATGCCAAGACTGAGATTATGATTCTAGACACAGACCCCAAACTGTGTCTTTTTTTGACGTGCCCTATACACACAACCAAATTGTAGATTGTCTTCTCCCCACCTTAAAAAAAGATAAAACTCTGAGTCACCTTTGACCATGAGCTCTCTATGAAACATCACATTGGCCGCTTGGTTTCCAACGCCTCCTATTACATCAAGTTCCTGACACAAATCAGGCCCTTCCTAGACACACCAAGCTGTGCCACAGTGGCCAGAGCCTTCATTGGCAGCCGTCTGGACTACTGTGCGAGCAATCTGTTGGGGGTAGGTAAATGTGAACTGAACCGCCTGCAATTGGTGCAGGACAATGCAGTAAGAGCGGGGTTTATAGTCATAATATCGAAAAAATAATGTCGAATTACAAAAATGTCGAATTCAAAAATGTCGAATTCAAAAATGTCGAAAACACATACATATAATAGAAAAAGTCATTATTTCGAAAATAAAATGTCGAAAAAAAATCGAAAAACCAATGTTAAAATAACTATGTATAAAGTCACACATACTAACGTTTTTTATTGGGGGGGTCCCCCCCCAAACCCCCCATCCCAAAACCCTACCCCAACCCTCCACTCCTCCCCATCCCCCCCAACACCCCCCATGGATATACCTTTCATTTTTAAAAAAAAAGTATTTAATAAAACATTAATTAAATAATTATTTATTAAAAAAACCCATCCCAAACCCCTACCCCAACCCCCCCCCCCCTCCTCCCCATCCCCCCACCCACCATGGATATACCTTTAACCATTTAAAAAAATTATGTTTTATAAACTATAATTAATTAATTATTTATTTAAACATTAATTCGAAAAAAAATCGAAAAAAATTCGACATTTTTGTAATTCGACATTTTTATTTTCGACTAAATGTTTTCGACATTTTGACTTTCGACATTATTGTATTCGACATTATGACTGGATACCTAAGTGCGGTAATAGGACTATGCAAATCTGATCATGGGTTCATAGACAAAAAGTCGAAAACTTAATGTCGAAAAGCAAAAATGTCGAAAAAAAAATGTCGAATGCAAAAAAGTCGAAAACACATACATATAATAGGAAAAGTCATAATTTCGAAAAAAAAATGTCGAAAAAAAAATCGAAAACCCAAAACACTTTTTTTTTTTTTACACAAATACTAACATTTTTTATGGGGGGGGGTCCCCCCCCCAACCCCCCCATCCCAAACCCCTACCCCAACCCCCCCCTCCTCCCCATCCCCCCCACCCCCCATAGATATACCTTTAATTATTTTTAAAAAATCTTTAATATAATATTAAATAATTAATTAATTATTTAAGAAACCCATCCCAAACCCCTACCTCCAACCCCCCCTCCTCCCCATCCCCCCCACCCACCATGGATATACCTTTAACCATTTAAAAAAATTATGTTTTATAAACTATAATTAATTAATTATTTATTTAAACATTAATTCGAAAAAAAATCGAAAAAAATTCGACATTTTTGTAATTCGACATTTTTATTTTCGATTAAATATTTTCGACATTTTGTCTTTCGACATTATTGTATTCGACATTATGACTGGATACCCTGATCATGTAGTCTCTGCTCGGAAAGAGCTGCAGTGGCTGCCCATCCCCAAGAGAATCCAGTTGTGCACCCTCTACATAGCACACACCTGCCTCTATGGCCAGAGTCCATATTACCTGGCAGATCAGTAGAAATGGCTCCCTCACAGACGCTGCCTGAGGTCAAACAACTCAGGGCTACTTTGTGTTCCGAAAGCCAAACCGGCACTTGTACAGAATGGCTGTTTCCCATTTTTCACTCCGCATTTGTGCAATACCCTTCCACCTCACATCCACCTCTGCCTGAGCCTCTCTATCTTTAAACAAAGCTGAAAACATGCCTATCTGTCGTGGATCATTGATTAGTTGCAACATAGTGAAAATACAATTATTACCCAATGATAAAAGGAGTGTCCAGTCAGGGTTTATTAAAAAATATCTGCTTTATTAATCACAACAAACAGTCTAACAACATTATAAAATACAACCCACCCTATAAAGAAATGCAGGGGACAGTTTCAAAGAAGAAAAAGGGATGCACTCTGGATATTGACAGGAGGGTAGTCGGTATAATAACCACAACAGTTTAAGGTTTCTTGACACAAAGAGAGCAATGGGTCTTAATATGTTCGTAGGGGCCTTCTGGGAAGGACCAGGGGGACAGAACCCCAATGTACCTGGTGCTGTAGATGTTCTTGGTATTGGACAGGGTAGAATCAGCTTCAGGGTGCTTTGCAGACTTCTGAGACAAAGTTCAAGATGGGAGTCAGCTGCGGGTTTCAGATGGCAAGACGGTTTGGCGAGTGAAGCTGGATGAATGGCTGCAGGCTGGCCAACACAGCGGCTCTGGGTCAGGAATCGTTGTCTCAGTGCTGTTCAGTGGTTCTGAAGCACTGGTTGAGTTGCCGGCAAGAGTTGCCATAGGTTGAGTATTGAGTAACCCGACTGGCTCGAAAATGCCCTTTAAGGTGGATGGCAGTAGGTGCTTGTCGAGGCACTTCTCCCAGCTTCTTCAATGGGCTCATGTCATCCTTTAAGGCGGACGGGCCACAGATGAGGAGTGTGCCGCAGGCAGCTGCCTTGTCCTTGGTTTCAGGTTCAGATACCTTTTGGCACTTCCTATCTAGGAAGTTTGCTGCAGAGCCTAGCAAGACACATTGTGTGCTGGCTGGGTACCAGTTCTGGAGTGGCAGAAGGGTCCTTTGAGTTCTGTTTCTCCATCTGTTCCCTCAGAGAAGTTTAGGGGAGGATCTTACTTCCCTCTGTGGATATCCTGGCCTTCCTTCACTGGCAGACTGTACCCTCAGCCAGGGTCCAAGGTTGAGTTCTTCTTTGTTACTTCAAGTGAAGTCTTCAGATGATATGCCAAAAGAGGGGCTCAGCCCTCTTTTAAATCCAAGTGGGGTGCAGTGATTGGTGTAGGCTAAGCCTACCTTAATGAACCAATCCGGGGGTCCCTACCAACAGTCTCCTGTATGCGTAAGGTCATCACCAGAGTGCATTGCAACAGGAGAGGTAACGGGGCACAAACAGGAACAAAGTGTGCCCCCGAACTAAAATGGCAGAATCCTTCTTCCTGTCTTTTGTTTTCAAAGAGTCTCTCTGGCTAATGGTTCTCTGTGTGTGATCCCTGTTAGAGTGGCAGGTCTCCCTTGAAGCTGCGGCGAAACCAGACACTCTGGCTCCTGCAAACCACTTTCTCGTACTGTATGAATGCGGTCACCCTTGTGGGGGGGCTCACTGTAAACAACAGTCCCAGACAAGACTGCTCACTGTCATTGATACTGATGGTGGGAGCTGGCTTCAGGTTGACACAGTTACATATGAAATGTTGTTGGGTTTCCTGTCTCCTTTGTTAATCTCTGCAGACATGCCCCATGTGGGCCTGGTTGAAGTACCCTTTATTGGTATGTTAATCGCTGCCACCAGATGCAGCGCCTAACTAAAAAGCAGGGTGGATCCATAGAGCCTTTGTTATTAATCAGGCTGGCAATTGCAGGGGGAAGGTTGGCCCACCCCCTTCCTGGAGATGACCTTCTGCACTCCTGGCTGTCACATTCCAACTATATATGACAGGGTGGACAATGCATGTAGTCAGTGTCTACCCGGAGTGCACAGGTCAATGCATTTGTTGTGGTGTGAGCATAGGAAAATGTGTGTGGATTAGCCCCCCACATTTTCCTGAGGCTGGTCTACCATCATTCCATTTTATTACACATTTCAAAAAGCCCAAGAGAGCACACGCCCACTTTGTGGATGGTCGAATTCCCAAAACATGGTGGGCTCTTCAATCAACCCCCTAGAGGGCATACACACCAAGGTGAGAGCCTTCAACCGCATCCTAGCTGAAATGGCCAACACTGATGTACCACTAAAACTTTGACTCACCAATCACAAACCTCCACACTTTGGTACATATAGGGACTCATTGACAGACAATACATGTTTTGGGGAAAATCCCACCAACCAGAGGACATCCTCACTCTGAGAACTTTCTGCTCAGAACAGACATACCCTCATCACCAATGAAAACCATAATGGAAGCATTCATCTAGACAAGGGGGACCTTCCAAGCTATGAAGGAATTCATCAACCCCCTGTGCGACCCCACAATATAGCAATTCATAGACAAATGCAATTACATCAACAAGTTCATAATAGAAATGGTAAAGTCTTGCACTGACCTTTCCAAACGTACCACAGCTGTCTTACCAATACCAGCCTGCAACAAACCAACATGGATCAAATGTATGACAGTTATGACAAAAGGCCTGACAAACACTCTCACATCTCTCAAACCCCCCAACTTCAAAGACATCAGGCTTCCCATCTTTACTGTAAAGGTCATCAGGGGAGAACAGCTACAACACTCCTTACATGCATTAACACATCCCTCATCCAAGATACTTTGCCCTTGCAGATGTTTGGACAATGGGGCATTTCAAACCCCAAATAAAGAACCCCACACTCGACCTAGACATTCATCACCACTGCCATGCATCTACCTTGTTTCAGCAATGTGATTGAGATGCAAGTCATTATACAGCCAAACACAGGTATCACTGAGCATCTTTTCCTACAGGATTGCCAATCCAGATACCCCTTCTGATGCTGGCAGCCCAGCCACATCGAAAGCCCGTTATGCTGCAGATGAGGCAGAAGGGGCTGTGAAGGAAGCCCCATTGAAGGGGTTGCCACCACCGCGGGCCCTCCTGTAGTTCTGACACTGATTACATCTGTAACTCGTCGAAACCCAGGACAATGTGGCTGGAGAACAGCAGAAAGAGATCTTCTACCGACTATTATAGCTCTTGATCCCACCCACCAGAAATGACTGCACGGGATGCTGTCAGTCATGCACGCAGAAGAACTTGTTGGTAGTTATTAAATGATGTGGTATGTTCGGCACTGAGCAAAACCTGTAATGGAAAGGACTGCACAAATCCTAGAACCCAAGAAGATGCTGACGAGTAATAAAGGATTATCTAAGTGCCTGATGATGTGCTATTGTATATTATATTAGTCCAGTAAATATGCCTCACATGACCAACAGCTTTATTTTTTTTTATTTTTTTTTTCAAAAGCTACAATACTCCTTTGTTTTGATATGTTGCAATGTAGTGCACGTGCATCCCTTTACTCCAAGAAACATTTGTATGTCAATGAGTCGATCATATCGAATCAACGCTTTACACACTGATTTTTGTTTGCAATTATTTTCCTCAGGGTTATGTCTTCTTAGGATATATGCCAATACAACACAGATGCTTCAATTGTAACAATATGAAGGGTGTCAGAAGCACTTATTCACGACTTTATGCATCATTTACTGTATAACTTTTTTTTCCTGTGGGTCAGATTTATCAATTATGGATATGTTGCAGCACAATGCACATTCTTTTCCGTAAAACAAGGACCAGTTTTGTGTAAATCAGTTGGGGTTTGGATCATCCTTTGCCTTTTTCTGCTGCAGCAAGCACTAGAATTCAGCCTTCAGGTTTGCGAGATGTAACTGGGCACTGCTATCAATTTTGGAGCAATACTGCATTCTATTCGCACCTGGGGGAGTCTGAGTGCCTCCCACGGTTCCCGCTGTATTTTTCCAAAACATTCAGAATGTTTTTCATCGATCCTGCTCTCAGTTTACATGTGGAATATATGTGTAGTTCATTCGATCAGACTAGTCTGCAGCACAGCCGCCAGACTGGGCCATTGGAATCTTTATAACAATAATGATTGGCCGATTGGGAAGAGCATCACACAGTATCAGGATTGCTGTGGGTCCAGCAGGGGATCATAACAGTGAGGCCGGGTAGGCTATTCACTTCGGCATATTTTAAACCTGCCTCAGGCCCATCCAAAACCCTATGAACGTTTAGGCAGGCTTCCATAAACCTACCCAAAATAACAACAGCACAAATCCTTTGGCTATTGCTAGCACAAACCCATATCTATTAAATACTCTATAGTGCAAAGAGTTTTTGTGATTTTTACACTTACTAACCACAAGGTAGGAACATAGGGCCTCATTACGAATTTGGCTGTGCAGTGATGTAACGGAATTACCACCACTGTTTAAGGGAGTAACAAAATGACTCCTGAATTACCACACCACCAAATTCCGAGTTTGGAGGAAAAGTAGAGGATACTTCTCTGGCAACAAGTTGCAGGCAAATCCTCCACTTTACCACCAATCGGTGGATTTACCACAAAGTAATTACGCTGGCAGTAAATCTGCCAACAATCCCAATGGAGTCATATGAGCTCTAAAAATGTGGAATTACACATCCCTACCACCACTTGTAATCCTGTGGTAATCTCACAGAACCAAGTGTTTGTAATTGCAATGGTAAACAATTTTGGTGGTAATTCAGCTGATTTACTACTGAGTTGCCACCAAATTCTATACCATAATATCTTTGTGTTTTTCCCCTTTTTATAGTACTATGGTAGGACCTTTTTATCAAGTGAGGTGTTGTTCTGAGGAACCGGTCTAAGAATTATCAATATACTGTGCCCAAAAATATAACTATTAGAAACATGTATGCTGAGCAGGATTACATGTTCAATAACAGGCCTAACCTCTTTGTTACACCACCCTCCATAACCAAGTGGTGACACCCTACTCTAACTCTCATCTCTGTCTAGTAATAGCTTAAGCTGTGATAGCGTTGGATCTATTGGTTCTGAGTGGCAGTGGTATTTGCTTACTTCTTCAATTAGACATACACAACAAACCTCCTGCAATTGGAGACTGGGGAGCAGAACATGGATCATGTGACCTGGAAACCGTAAACCAGTCATGTATCACAGTATCATTATTTGCATTTGTGAAATTATACATTTGGATTTTACCCAAGAACACATTCATACAAAGAGACTCCAGTGCAAAAGCATCCAGCATAACTTCCTTCTCAAGCAGAAAAGAAGACAGAGGCTTTTAAGCTACGAATCACGGAAAGTGGCTGTCAGAATCCATTTACAAAGAAAAAGCATAGTCGCCAAAAGAGAAAATGGCTTTGCCACTGCACATGGCCTTAATACCAGTTTTTGCATTCATTCATTTCACTGGGGTGAGTGAAAACCTTCTCATCCTGGCAGTGAAATGCATGGAGTGGAGACAAAATATTGATCTGAATGCTTGTGACCTTATCATTGCCAGCAACGGAGGGTGCAACCTGCTTCTTCAGTGTGCCGCCTTTGCCACACAATTCTTCTTCACTTACTGGTATAAAACATTTTCAGATGGCCGTGTTGCTTTGCCGTTCCTTGTGACCCAGGATGCTCTGTTCTCCTGCAGCATCTGGTTCTCTACCTGGCTCTGTGTCTACTACTGTGTGAAGATTGGAAACTCCAACCAAAATGTCTTCCTCTGGCTGAAGGTCCGATTCCACAAAGTGGTGCCGTGGCTGCTTCTTTATTCGGTGCTGGGGTCCTCAGCCACCAGTCTTCCAATAATCTGGGATTTGGAGATTGTCTTCTCTGCCAACCAAACAACTCATGCGCCACAGATCACAAGTAGGGGTTTCTATGTCGTACATTTAGCAGTTTATTTTCTTGGTTTGTCAATATGCTGCTGCGCTGCTGTGGCAATTCTACTCTCCCTCTGGAGACACGTGAGACGAATGCAACAGAATACAGGGAGCTTCAGGAGCCCTCAGCTCGGTGCCCACTTGGGGGCAGCCAAGACTGTAACTGCCCTCCTCCTCCTCTATGTTGCCTCTTGTGTTCTTCTGCTCCTGATAGCTGTATTATATAAAAATGAAGAAATGAAATCGTCAGCTGATCTGATTGCCTATGTACTTTATTCTGCAATCCCAAGTGTGAATGGTTTTATCTTGATCATGGGGAATTCCAGGCTGAAAAAGGCAGTGTGTGGGATCATCCTGTGTCGGAAGTGTGGCGAAAATGAAGATGCTTGAGAAAGATCATGGACTCTGATTGGATGTGTGTCATAGTGTAGTACATATATGCCTTTAATACAGTAGTGTGATACGTAGTCAATGTTCACATTGTATGTTATACTAAGGTTCTATGGAGCATTCCCAACGTCCAGGAATAGCCGTTTTCAGCCATTCATGGATAAGTTAGCCGTAGGTGCCAGTCATTAAACTCACCTCCATAATTTGGTGTCCTGGTCTTCCTTTATGGCCTCTACACACATTGGCGATGAGGCCTTTGTGGCCTCTAACAATGTGCTTTTCTGTCTTAGTTAGAAATACATGCACACGCTATTGAACCATGCTGTGAGCAGGTCTCAACAAAGATATGTGCATGTAACAAGGTTATACATGAATTTAGTCTAGTGTACCTTTTGAAACCTGCAAATTCAAAGAGAGTTGAATTCTTAGGTGTGTACATGGTGTACAAGATGGATAGCATTCAGTCTTGCTTCACCAGAGAATGACAAATGAGAACCAAAATACATTAATGACACCCAATTTCGAGTCGGCATTTCAAAGGCAACTTACAAACCAGACCTAAACAGACACTCAGACACCTTTGTACAATGCTTTTGTTAAAGTTCGTCAATCACATCTGAATGTCCTCCTGGGTTTCTTGTTCCTAATGTTTCCTTAATCCCTCATAGTTATATAAACTTCATGCACTATGAGTTCAGACATGCTTTGGTTAAACACGCAATCAGGGCTGGCAAATTGACTGCAACCAGAAGCTTTGCTTTATCTTTCACTTGAAAGAGCTTAATGAAAAACAACCTATTGTATGGACACAACTTAGCAAAGCGCTGAGTAAATCCTACACAGGACATTTTCACTGAAACCTCATAATCTTTCCCAAAGCTATCACCCACTTGAGCTCATAAAGCAATATGACTGATATATTGTGTTTGTGTCTGAACCCAATGCTTTTGGTATGCTCCAAAATGTCAATAATCTCATTGACCAATGATCCATGCCCTGCAGCATGCCTGAATGCATGTGTTCTACAAAACTCCACTCTACTCCGTGACAAATACCTATGCGAACTCCTCGCAAGGTGATCTTCGTGTATGATGCAGCCAATCAGTGTCCGCCTTATACGATAGTCTCAATGAAGACAAGCACCACTTGCTAGATGAATTTAGGAGCGATTGGAAACTGGTACTAGTGGAAGATTTAAGGCAAACTGGAGAACCATTATCACCTCAATATATAACATCATTTGAAACTTGATAATGGTGCATTCACAATAAAAACAACTTTATTGACTTTGTTGGACCGAGGAAAGATGGCTGATCTGGTTTTACTTGAAAGCACTCACTGGGCCTCATTACAAGTATGCCGGAAAAAACATAATTTCCAGCATGCCAGTGCTACCATGTCCCTACGGTACTGCTGCCGGAATCAACGGCTGATTCTGTGTCAGCGTGCACATGCATTCTGGCATGCTGGAAACAGTTGCACTGGCATACCGGTAATTTGACCAAACTCCCCCAAAAACCTCCAGACCGGCACCCTTGGTGCTGGTAAATCCAAATTTGGCTTCATGCTCCTGGAATGACCAGCACCGTTGTTACCGGTGCTGCAATTACCGTGACCGGAAATAACGTGATCGCCGGAACAGGAAATAGACCAGCGGCCATCAACAAAACACAATCCATTGCAATCCTCTGTGCACAGGAGTCACGGGCACAAATACCCAACCAAAGACATGGCTTCAAGAGTACCAGCAGCACAGAGGCATAAGTCGAGGTTCTGCGAGGCTGAACTAAACATGTGAGCCGACACATTAGTTGAAAATGCTGACAAAGTGTTCAGTAGTGACCGACTGCGGCAAGCACAAATGTGTAAAAAGGCCAATTGGGCAGAGGAGGCCCGGAAAGTAACGCTGGTCGAGACAACCCCAAGAACAGTCCTGGACTGCCACAAAAGGTGGGACGATCTACATCTCAGGGTGCAGAACCTGCTGTCAGCACAGCGCACCCAGGGCACGGCCACAGGAGGTGGACCTGCATCCCCCATCCACCTACAGCCATGGGAGGAAACATGCAGCAGTGTAATGCACCTCGAGGCCATTGAGGGAGAAGAAGCAATGGAGGTGGGAGGTACAACATCGGATGAGGTGGTGAGTACCCATAACCCAATGTCAGACCGCACATCTTATACCCTGTATACAATTGAGTAGGCAAACATGCCAAGTATGATGTACTCAACACCAGTACAGCCCTGCTGGCATCCCACCCCCCCTTCAACCTGGTTGCACACATCCACATAGAACTTGCTCCCAAACCACATTCATACACCACTCACACATCGCACAGGCCCCCTGTATCGCCCTCACAAGATGCACCTGCAGGCACTCAGACACACATCCCCCTGACACAGAACAACTTCTGCTGTCACCCCGTGCTAGGACATGGCCAAAGTCACGTCAGTGTCAAGCACCTCCAGCACCAGCAAATGACCGGGTGCACACATCAATGATAGATGTGGCCCACTCGTCCCATCCACCACGGCCCATCCTGCTAAATCATCACCAACGCAGCAACTGCTATACGCAGCAGTCACATTTGTAACACATCTGTATAACAACCAGCCACAACACCATATAATACAGTTTGTGTGGCACACCCATAACACCCAAACTCGGAAACACCAGAAGCCCACGCACAGCCACTGCACACACCATGTTCGCACACAGCATCCCCAACACATGCATGTGGGCACCATGCCATGGCCACCACCGTGTCCATGACACAGCTTTCACATTGGGATCTACTAGCACTTCTGTCTGTCTCATGAACCCACACCCATCTCTAATGCCCTGCCTTTCTGACCCCCACAGGCACATCATCTGTCAATGAGGCTGAACAGCTTAGCACATCCAGGACCACCAGGCCATGCTGCTGCCGGAACACCACCACGTCCAGCCAGGACTCTACTGCATCATCCGGCAGACGAGAGCCGGCAACAACTCCTGCACTCCAGCCATCCACAGCCCAAGAGGCACCTGCCCCCCAGCCACCACCCAACCAGGCGGCGCCTGCCCCCCAGCCACCACCCAACCAGGAGGAACCTGCCCCACAGTAACCACCCAACCAGGAGGCTCCTGCCCCCAGCCACCACCCAACCAGGAGGCACCTGCACCCCTTCCGCAGGGGGGTCCACAAGGGGTGCAAGCTGATGACATTGGGGATGACGGTGGAATTGCTAGTGTTGAAAGCGGGCCCAGCTATGAGGAGGATGAGGGCTTCAGTCCCATGGGCCTACTGATCCCCCAACCCACACAACCTCCACCACGGCCCCTGCACAATGTCAGGGACATTAAGGGGCACCTGGCCAGAATGGAGGCACGTCAGGAATCCCTGGCCTCAATGGTACAACAACACCTGCATGAGGCCCATGTCATGCGTGAGGGACTTCAGGCCGGCTCAAGAGGTCAGCACGGGCACAGGACAGAGCTTCCAGTGCCATTCTGCATTTGGCACGGCGTGTGAGGGAGGGGAACAGTGTCATGTCCTCCCTGGTGGAGACAATTTCCGTATTGGTGCAGGCACTCGTGGACCAAAAGCACATGCCCATGCCACTGGCTGCCTCCATAAGCTCAACTACAGGGAGTTCACTTCCAAGCAGCCCAAGATATCGATCTGAGCAGCTGACTTGGACAGCAGAAGGCTGCACCCCTCAGCCCAAAAGGGGATGGAAATAGGACACTGATTGGGTGTTCAATGGCAGAGTCAAACAAGCACAAGCATGAATGAGATTAGCTAGCATATGTAATGGTTCAGGTACCAGTACAGCACTTTGTCAGGATGGGGGGGAGGGGTGTTATAAAGTGACATTCACACAGGCCATTCACAGTCAACAGGACCTCTGACCCTTTCCCTTTTTGTAGAACTGACACACATGGAATGGATGGATATGTCATCGATGTGTCATATATCTATTCCTTCCAGATGGCCATGTAGGACGGTAAATTTGGCATTCCCATGAGAAACATCTGTCATTGTGTGGTAGTGATTGGCAATGTACCAGTCCAATTTGCATGCAGCAAATTCTTTTGGTGGGTGCTTCAGTATTCTCTGGCTGTGCATCATGAGTTGTGGTTTTGCTTCATTGTGTTTGTGCCTGTCATTGTCACTATGGTGTGGTGCATTCTGGTACATGTAGCTCATTCGTTTTTCGCTGTACAGGATAGATGTGGTTATGTATGCACTGTGTATTTTTCAGGCATGGATGCACGCCTGTCAAGGACTTGCACTCTGCCATGCTACTACTGTGCTGAACCTCCAGGTACACCTACCCACTTGCACATTTCATGCACTCCCAACACTGAGTAGGGTCATATCGACTTCAATGTTTCAGGTGTACTTGTTTTACAGTTGTGGGTAAATATGTTCCTTGTTCTTGGTCTGCCTTCCCCTTTTGCCACCCTATCCACCATCTGTGCACTTACATGATGGTTTTGTGATAGTGTCAGCTAACTGCTGTGGGAGTAATGATGGATTCATGCATGCAGTGTGCACATCCACTGGTCATGATTGGCATACTGGTCCATGATATGACACTGCACATGGCCAAGTAGTTAGGCTCACCCAGCAGCCAGGTATGCTATGCTGTTTACTGCCCCCCACCCCAATTGAACACTGCACATGGCCTAGTAGTTAGACTCACCCAGCAGCCAGGTACGATATGCTGTTTACTGCCCCCCCAGTTGAAATCTGTACATGGCCTAGTAGTTAAACTCACCCAGCAGCCAGGTATGCTATGCTGTTTACTGCCCCCCTCCCCAATTGTACACTGCACATGGCCTAGTAGTTATTCTCACCCAGCAGACAGGTACGTTGTCCAGCGTGTCGTGCCATGTACCGAGGCAGCGTGGAGTTGCGCAGCACCATTGAGTCGTGTGTTGACCCGGGATATCTTGCACAGCAATGGGTGATGAGGTGGCAGGCATCACACACCATCTGCACGTTCAGTGAATGAAAGAGCTTCCTGTTGCGGTACACTGCCTCCACAGCATGCCTGGCCACCAGCTCCACATGTGTGCAGTCCACAGCACCAATAACGTTAGGCATACCTGCAAGGGCATGGAAGGCAATTTTGGTGGCATTTACCTGGTTAGCAGTCCTGGGCATGCTGATGTGGTCTTGTACATGAGACAGGAGTGCATCAATCACCTGGAATAGCACACTGGAGAAACAGTACTGCTACAGTAACTGCTAGCATTGTGGTGTTGGAATGGGTGTGGGGTGTGGGAGTGGTCCTTTTGTGCTGTTGCACAGCCCATTGGGTCCACCTGTGCTGATTTTGAGCACCTGTGGCATGTTTCTACACACCAAATTCCACTTACCGCCTGGATCGCAATGCCGACTTTCACGTTGTTACCGGCATGTCCATGCCAGTGATTGCGTGTTCATTCACCTCGGAATGTGCACTTACTTACGCAATGCCGGTATCTCAGGCACGGCGTCCGCGTGTCTCCGCAGATACCGTCAACAGTGTTACCGGTTGCAGTGGGGCCCTTTTGCTGCCAGTGTTTCCGACATCGCGACTCGGACTACGCCGGTCCAGAAAAAGGTGCCGGTATGCCAATACCGGCACCGATATTTCCAGACCCGCATACTTGTAATGAGGCCCACTGTCTGCTCTTATTGTAATTACACAGATTGCCCCAAGACAATGGAACCTCCTCCCCATCAGTATCAGACTCGCCCCCACCTCTTCAAGGAATCTCTCTGCCTCAACACCCAGGCCATCATTTCGCACTTCGTGGTACCTGATTCGCTAGACGCCACCCGACCCTCGGCCCCTTGCAACCCGGTATAGCTGTACTCCTCATCTATGTCCCTCTGTATCCAACCCGTCCGCTGTATAGATGTTCTGTTGTTACCTCTGGAAAGCGCTCCGTTATGCAGCTGTTGCTTCTCGTAGTTAGGTCTGCACTTAATAAATACATTAATAAATAGTAATAATAATAATAATAATAATGCACATTTCTGACCAACAAACCCCATCCCAAAGGACTACAGTTAGGTCACTTGTCACATCATTCCATGACATCTCCTAGTCATTCTTTCTAGTGTAGTTGCTAGACCAAGTGAGCATATTCTAATTCCCCTGTGTGAGATGTATTAGTTTGTACAGGAGCCATCTTTGGAACCGGACAGGGAACTGTCACTGTATTTATACATTTCAATGGCAGTATGCTCAGAAATGTTATTATCTAAAACGTTATGATTTAAAATAAAAGGTTTTTGGAAATAAAAAATAAATTCCACTTGAAATTTGCTGTTTCCTTTCAGTTATATGATGCAGATTTTTTTTCTTTCCAAAATTGTGCATTCAACATCAAATATGCAAATTGAATAAGAGTTCCTATTAAGAAATATGTTTTTTTTAAAAATGCTTGTAGAATTTCATGCTTTAGATTTTGGGTGGCTTGTGGTAAGGATCACCTGGCTTTCTCTCATTCTCTGGTGATTCTGCCTCTTCCATGCGCCCCTCCACTCAAGCAGGGCCCACTTTCAAAGGACTTCCATCCAACTAACTACTCCAGGGTTTTGTGACTGGGACACAGCGCTTTCATTTAGCGACTGTTCCCAGCCCAAAACCCCAACATAACGAAGCGACGCACAATGAAACAACAAAAAACATAAATTGTCACTCGCTTCACAGATCTCAACACCTCCCTGTGCTTGAAGTAAGAATAACCGTAGAGCCAAACTCAATCGCTAGCCAGAGGCATGGACATGACTACGTTCTCTTTGAAGAAACGAAAGTCTTCAGAACTTTGAGGTACTTCAGGTTAAGAACCGAACATTTATAAAAAAAACAGTAGTTGCATGAATGAAATTATTAGTGAACTGAATTTTCTTTTTAAATTGCAGAAATTGAAAAATTGTTGTAAAAAGGTACAGATCCGCACCTGATGAAGGGTTCCATATACCCGAAACGCATAGTGCATTAGAGAAACCTCAAAACAAAGGACTACTGACTCATCAGTCAATTATAAGTTCAACACATGGACTATAAGTTTCTCTCAAATACCAATAGGAAATGTACCCATGAGAAATGAAAACGTGAAAACAACGTTATTTAAATTGTGATGTACATGAAAAAAAGTTTCTTTTCAACTATATGGTTTAATTCTGATATACCGTTATGCATGAATTAATGCTGAAAATGTGTAATCATTTATATTTTTTGTACGAAACTATGGTATGAAATATTAGTGACTTCAAAACGTTGCATTAAAAGTGTTGAAAAACCCTAAATAACTATAACATTTATTTTTGCATCTATGATGCCCAAAAGTGTGCACAGAGCCTAGGTCACTTATGTGTAAGTGATCCCACAACTTTTCCCACTTTCAAAGGACCCTTTCGTGTCAGGCACCTTTCAGTCATTACATTTGGGCACTTAATTATCAAGAAACCTGAACAGACAGCTGCATAGACATCCCTTACACTGAAATAGCGTACCTATGAATTGCACTGAATTATCAATTGTCTTTCCCTACCACCCACGAATTATGCATTATGGATGTCATTCCACATTTGATTAATTTCTTAATTCAATTTTTTTCTTCATATTACATATGCCTTTACATGTTTAAATATATGATTTGTTTCATTTGTATGTGCTGCCAGGCTCATGGCACAAGTGTGCTAAGGGAGAAATCATATTGCGGTTGGCACAACATAATTTGCTCAATGTTATACGTAGAGGAATGCTACATTCTATTAATCCATGTATGAGAGCAATCTTTCCTCTCTGTAGAGCAAACTAAGCTGAATAATGTATATGTGATTCGACTTAGGCAGCTTAGGAAAAGAAAACACTTTGAGGTAGTGATTTGCACAGGATCACATCATTTGGCCAAGTGAAGAAGCCAGGATTTCAGACACGATGTCACTCCCAACATCAGAGGTTGCAATTTAGTAAGTAAACCACATCGTCTGCCATCCCATCTTTGGTTTCACAGCAGAATGTAGGAGGACTATATTACAAATAAATGTGAACCTTGCGGAAAAAAGGAAACCACTTATGATACTGCTTGCACAGGTGGAAAACCCAGTGCAATCCCCACATAACACAAAAATGGGTGGAGCAAACATACAATTGTTAGAGGTTGGTCGTAAAAATCCCTTTTAAAAAAGGGTTGATAACCATGACCACCTGCGGAGCATCTGATATCATATCTGCTGGCAGTGTACACCGCCATCGCAGAGGCACACTTCTGGCCGGGGAATGATGAGCACATGATAGAAATGAATTGTGGGGCACAGAGGAGCCCCAAAAGAGCTCACCCACAAGTAGATTGCACCAGCAAAAAAGCTCACGAGGGACAAAATATAGGGAGGAGAGTGACACAGACAGCAGCACAACATCACCACACAGCTGCGTTACTCCACTGTTAACAGTACAGTGGAGGCATGACACTACCTGAGACGAGTAAATGCATCCATCACTCATCGGGCAATAGTGCCAGCAGCCAACAAGAGCCTTTTGAATAGGTTGATCCTTAGCAAGATGCAGATCCTAAATCCATGGAAGACAGGGGAAGGAGACATTCCAGGGAGATAAACTTAAGGCCTCCAAGTCCAACGCAGAGGGCTATGATGCGAATGCACACACTACCACAAATGCCCATCAAGCACGGTTCTGGGGAGATGCCACAAAGAGGGTAAATGTCTTCGGGCATGTGATATGCACAGGGGAAAATAGTCAGAAATACAGGAAGGACCTGATGTGAGGGCTAAGAAAAGAGAAGCACATGGATAGTAGCAGTATCAGGACCTGGTGGTGGCAGCCCTTCAGCATTTCACATCACAGAGCCTAACCAGATGGCAGTGCCAGTGTCATGGAGAAGCAGGTGTTTGGCCAGGAGGACATCAATACTGAGTCACATGGTAAGGAAACCCCCATAATCACATCATCATGTGTCATAGGCTGACAGGTAAGGGGAAGCACATGGGGCTCAGTTCACTGACGCTCTCAGCGTTTAGGAATACAACAAAGGTCCAACAGTGGTTGCCACTCACATCCTGCAGCCGTCATAGCCAGATACAGGTAGAGCATGAGTGTAGTGTCATACACTCCCGAGCTGCTACAGCAGACAGCATGATGTGTTGACAGAGCAGGGAATGAGTTGAAGGAGATAACGACACACATTGGCATCAGTATAACTTGGTAAAAGTAGCACCATGAGGCAGATCAGAATGCTTAAATGCTATGGAAAAAAATATGCTAATGGTTTCGAACATTCCAGCAACAGCAAGTTGTATATATGATAAGGTGTAAATAATTGCTGCATAAAAAACCACCCTCATTTTATGCAATAGAATACATCTTCTTTGTGTGGTGCTAGGAACAGAGGCCACTGTTATGAACACACCATGGAGCAGTGCACACGCCATCATGGGACAAGCATAAGTGCCATCATGACTGGAGTGTCATTCTGCAAGCAGTGATGAGCCATTTGCTGTGGCTGCAAGGTTTGTCTCAGGGGTGAAGTCCTAAAAATTAAAGTGGGGGGACTCAACAAAAAACTTAATGGAATGTGACGTCACCATAAATTAGCATAGCAAGATGAAAGATGCACAGTTCATTAAATTGGCTTTACATAACCACACAAATTGCACAGGACGAAAACGTTAAAATGTGTGTATGATTTAAACTCCCAGAACTAATACACATTTCTCCCTGGAACTTGCAGTGCCGAAATGGGACATTTCTCCTTTAGTTGTATGTGATTTTTCATCAGGTTATGAGCAATTGTGAAGTGTCTGGCCTGCAAACCTGAGGACTGCGGCTCGATCCCCGAGGTCGGCTTTAATTCATACATTCAAAGAGGACATTCAATGTTTCTCATTTTAGTTGGGGGGGACGGAGTCCACCCTCGGAAAAAAGTGGGTGGACTCCGTCCCCCGCGTGTTCCCTCAACTTGAGCCCTGGTTTGTCTACAGTCCCCCATGTGAGCCCTGTTTGCCATTACTAAAGAACGATGCACATCTAACCTGCCCAATCAACACTGTTCCCTTCTCCACAGGGTCCAGCGCAACAGCCAGGCCACAACAGTGGGGTTCAGCAGAGGCGTTGCTAGGGGTGGGCTAAGGGGGCTATAACCCCTGGTCTTTTGGTTGTAGCCCTGGATAGAATCTAAGGAGCTACAACCAAAAGGCTAGCTAGCCCCCAGTCCTGACAGTTCCGACATCAGCGTAGCCCTGGGTCTTTTCCAGACCTAGCAACACCCCTGGGGTTCAGACTTCTGCCAGAGCTGCCAGTGACTCCTCAGAGACAGAGACAGCTTGGACACCCAGTCACCAGAGCAGTAGGCGTAGCCACTGAAGGCACAGAAGCCAAAAGCATGTGCCAGCACCATAACAAGTGCTACCATGAAGCACCAGGCACCTATGACAACAAAAATAGCCACAAGAAGTGGAGCCAGTGGGATCATCCATTCAGTTTTCGGGGGTCTCAGTAGCCACAACAGTGCTGAGCAAATATAGAGACAATGTGGTTACTGGGATGTCACTCAGTGACAAAGCGACAGTCAACGTACATCGGGTTCAGAGGAAAATACTACTGGGCATTCTTTGCAATATTGTGTGAATACCCTCAACAACTAGCATACCACCTTCAGCAATCACCAATGACACTCACTACATGCATGCAATACAGGTGATATGCCAGTCCTGAAATCATCAGGTTATCAGCAGATGGTTCAACACAACACATAAGACAAGGCTGAGCATAGACACCTAAAACAACACCATTGTCTAATGGAAAAACACACATCTAAGAACATCACTGCGACATAATAACTAACTGAGCAGGTGGCAAAGAGGGTGGTGGAAATGCAAGCTGGCATCGTTACAACACTGAGGGACAGTGGCATTGGCACTTACATTTGACACTGCCAATGCAGTGATACAAATGAGGCAAATTTCAGCCGTGGAGTTAGCAAAGCTTATAAATGCTGCACTGATATCGAGTGTACACCCAGATGAGCTTCCATAGCCTGGACTCCAGCTGTTTGAAACACCAGCATGATACAGGTGAGCAGTTCTTGTACATGTACAGATGTTGACGGTGCAATCATGTTAGTGTTAATGTTAAAGGGCTACAAATTTGCCAATTTTCAGCGCTATTACCACCGGCGGGAAATCCACTGACGGTAATAGCGCAAATTTTCCCTATTGGGCCCAATGGAGAATGAGGATTTCCCGAATGGGCCCAATGGGGAATGGGCACTAACCGTTCCGCCAAACCCGTGATCCGGCGCTAATAGCGCCGGGGGGGTTTGGCGGTAGGGCTAATAGCACCGGTGGTAATAGCGCCAGCTTTACCGCCCAACTCGTGATGAGGCCCTTAGTCTAGCCCAGTGGTTCCAAGGAACCTCTGACACAATCTTATAACAGCACCACTTTCAAGTTCAGAACTGACATACTCTTCCTTATTTGTTGGGAACAAGTGCATCTCTGGGAGAATCTTATTCCTAAATAACTGCATTTTAGAACCTCTTCCAATGATAGATCACCCAGAGTAGGATTTATTTTCGATGTCTTTTTCTTCTTCTCTATACATGACGCAACCTTTGTGTTTCTCTGATTGATTTCTATCCCGGCGGTAATTGTGCTGGGATACTGCACAATGCAATTAGTGTTACTGCAACTCAGACCAGCACCATTTGTTCTGGATCCCTAGCTGCGGTGGTGCTGTTATTCCCCATTTGTTATGAGACTATAGGACTCTATGGGGCTTTCCGGTGTTATTACTGCGGGCAGTAATAGCACCAGCAGTAGTAGTGCTTATATCACCATCTTTCCACCCAAACTCGGGATTGGGCAGAGTGCTAATGTGGCAGTACTAGCGTTACCACTGCATTTCTGCCGCTCTGCCCAATCCCTGATAAGGCCCTTTATCTGATCAGATTTTTGAGAATAGAATACGTTGTTTTTTAGGACACCTGGAGTCTTGGAAATTCACACTGCATCATCCACGAATAACAAAATATTGGCATGTGGCAATGTTTCAAGCAACAGGATTAACATACAGAATAAGGCAGAAGATCAGCAAGGTGATTCTAAAGAGGAGTAAGCTAAATGCAATCACTGCAAGAATATCCCAGAAATTGGAAGAAAATTACTGCTTAGACACAAACACTTGGAACTGGCTATAACCCATCCCGCCACACCAAGCACGCTGGTGTTGACCTGGAGCACCGGTCAGGATGATCAAAGAAAGGCTAGAATAGGTGGACATGAAGAGATCGCACACACACATGCACACACACCCACATCCATCAGAGCCTCCACATTTCACAGAACAACAGCACAATGTGCCTGATTCTTGCAAGCAGCCTGCAGGAAGATATTCCATCAGGTTGTGGAGTCCAGTGTACATAGCGAGCGGGTCCATGTGTATATTCTCCAAACATCGGAGGTGTGGCAGATCATTACAGAGGCTTATATATCATGCATGGCATCTCCAACAGCATTGGAACAGTGGATGGAACCCACATTCCGATAAAGAACAATCGACTATTCCATAAGTTCGGGTCCCTGGGTGTGCTGGTTTTAATAGTGACAAGTGAAATACGGGATGTATACGCATATGTTGTGGGAACTCCAGTCTCATGGCTGCTGGATTAATTACTGTTTCAATTGTATATGGGCCGATGTATCTAGGCTGAAATTTTTTGGGATCCTTTAAAGCAATGTGTCTAGTTGCCATCCAGACCGAGTTTCCCACTTGGTAATCTGGGGCTTTTCGTCGATGGCGATCTGCGTTTCTTTTCTGTGTTTCTTTGGCTTGCTGTAGGTTCTTGCTGGCTTCTCTGGCTGCTTTCATGATGCTGGCATGCAGGTTCTTTACTGCGGGCATCTCAATTTTTTCTGGCGGATCATAGACCGACGTTCTGGGGTTTCGACCATATATAGTAAAGAAGGGTGTTGCTTGGGTTGATGAAAGTGTTGAGTTGTTGTAGACATACTCTGCCATCCATAGTATTTCTGTCCAAATTTGACTTGTTTGGTGTAATAGACAGCGCAAATACTGTTCCATGGTCTGGTTCGTGCGCTCGGTTTGGCCGTCCGTTTGAGGATGGTGACTTGAAGACAGACGGACTTCGACTCTTGCCAGGGCATAACATTTTTTCCAAAAACGAGATACAAATTGGCTGCCTCTGTCAGAAATGATTACGGTAGGGAATCCGTGTAACTTGACGATTCGGTCTAGAAAAACCTGTGCCAGAGTCTGAGCTGAGGGAATACCTTTTAGAGCTATGAAATGGGCCATTTTGGAGAGAAGGTCCACTACAACGAGGATGGCATTATAACCTGAGCTAGGAGGTAAGTCAGTGACAAAGTCCATTGATACTGTGTGCCAGGGTGTCGCGGAATGGTGATTGGCTGAAGGAGGCTGGCTGTTTTTTGCCTGGATGTTTTGTATTGTGCACACACCTCACAGATGCCTATGTAGGTGGCAATATCCTCTCGCCAAGATGGTAACCAATAAGATTTGCTTACTTTCTTCATGGTTTTGGCTATACCCGGATGGGCTTCTAACAGCGAGTCGTGGTAGTCTGATATAATTGCTTGTTGCAGATCCTTAGTTGGAACGTAGAGGTGTTTTTGGTAGTATGGTAGTTTGTCTTGAATGGTGAACTGATCTCCCTTCGTGTCCCAAGCCAGTAGGTCTTCTTCGGACATATTTTCTTTTATTACTTCCCGCAATGTGTTTAACGGGGATAGGCTGATGCAGATGCCAAGAATTTTATGGCTGGGTATGATCTCCACCGGTTTAGGGGCATTGTAGACTTCCTCTCCTGTGCCAATGCGGGATAACGCATGTGCCTTCTCGTTCTTAACTCCGGGGCGGTAGGTGATCACAAAGTCATATTCCATTAGGGATAGGGCCCAACTGAGCTGTCTAGAAGACTGAGCTTTTACTGAGCGCAAGTTATGATGATCTGTTATTATTGCGATGGTGTATTTTGCTCCTAGTAAGTAATGTCGCCACTCACAAAGTGCGCTTTTGATTGCTAGGAGTTCCTTCTCAGAAATCGCATAGTTTAATTCTGCTGGGGAGAATTTCCTTGACCAAAAGGCAATGGGATGAAGGTATCCGGTTTCGGGATTTTGTTGAGACAATACGGCCCCCGCTTGAAACATCCGTTCCACGATGTACAGTAAATCGGGCTGTGGGTGTTGCAGTATAGGGGCTGAGGTGAATTTTTCCTTGAGGGCTCAGAAGGCTTCTTCCACCACTGGTGTCCATTCGAACTTTCGGTGTTTGCGCAGCAAGGACGTGATTGGCTGTACAATACGTGAGAATCCTGGTATGAAGCGCTGATAAAAGTTTGCAAACCCTAGGAAACTCTGTACTCCCTTTACAGATGTGGGTGAGGACCAAGTGAGGATTGCCTCCACTTTTCTATTGTCCATCTTGATCCCTTGCGGTGCCAGTACATATCTCAGAAACTCCACTTCGGTGACGTGGAAAGAGCATTTTTCTAGCTTCGCGTAAATTTGGTTTTCACATAGTTTGCAGAGAACTGCTCGTATATGGGTTATGTGTTCTTGGGGAGTGGTGGAGTAGATCAGAATGTCATCGATGTAGACGACAGCGCAGATATCGAGGAGTTCCCGTAACACATATCATTCATAAAATGCTGGAACGCAGCCGGGGCATTGCAAAGCCCAAAGGGCATGACCTGGTACTCATAGAAGCCATAGCGGGTACGGAACGCGGTCTTCCACTCGTCCCCTTTTTTCATGTGTACCAGGTGATATGCACCACGTAAGTCAAGCTTTGTGAAAATCTTCGCTTGTCTCACCTGGTCTATGAGTACTGCTATGACTTGATTTAGGGCCCGGTAATCAATACTCGTTCTTAAGTCCCCCTCTTTGTTCGGTACGAAGAAGAGTGGGGAGGCGGCTGGTGATTTAGATGGTCTAATGAAGCCATTGGCCAGGTATTGGTCCAAGTATGTCCTTAGATGAGCATTTTCTTCCTCGGTTAATGCATAAATGCGGCTGCACAGTACTTGTACTCCTGGTTGCAGATCGATCTGGCAGTCGTAAACTCAATGTGGTGGTAGTGTATTAGCTTGCTCCTTTGCGAACACATCCTGGAACTCCTGGCATTCCACTGCTAAGGTGCCCACCAAGCCTAAACCTGCTATCTTTTCCTGTGAAGCTAACAATGGGCTTCCTTGGATCCCTTTGTTGTCGTAGCAAGAGGCGCATTCCGTGGAAAAGAGTAAGGTTCGAGGTCGCCAACCTATCTTTGGGTTGTGCGTCTCTAGCCACGGTAACCCAAGAATCAGCTGGAATTGGGGTGCAGTGATAAGGTCAAATCTTATACTTTCCCTATGTCCATTTTGGCAGATTAAGGTGAGAGTGGAAGTACACTGTGTTACTGGTCCTGAAAGGAGTTGTGTGCCATCCACAGCTGTCACACTTTCAACTGTGTCCTTACGGTGGAATGCCAGTCCCAAGGTCTTTGCTGTGTTTATGTCTAGGTAGTTCCCTATAGCCCCGCTGTCTATGAAAGCCTTGAGGGCATGCATTTGGTGAGCTGTGAAGGGTCTACCAAAACCACAGCAATACTGAAATGTGAGATCTGAGTGCTCCACTCCTGGCTTGACAGACCAACCTCTACATCTGCCGGGCGTTGGAGTTTTCTGCTTCGGTGTCTTCCCCTGTGTTATCTAGTACCCCCATTGTCCTCGTGGAGGTTTAACCATGCAGTACTGGAGGAAGTTACCAAATTGGCAGCAATATAAGCAACGTGTTTCCTGACGCCTCCGTTCTCTCTCTGCATTGGTGAGTGGTCCCCTGAGAACACCCAATTGCATGGGCTCTGAGTGTGTTTCTGAGGCCTGTCAATGGGACCACTTCCTTTGGTCGGACATACACTGGTCTATGTTCTGATCTGGTTCGGTCGGCATTGCAATCCTGTAACTGGTGGTCTAGTTGCATAGTTAAATCCATGTATTCACTACAATCTTTGGGAGGATTAACTACTCGCGCCAAGACATTTTTAATTCTCCTCTGGACAACCTGATTAGGCTATTAGGCGATTGAATGTGGCTACATATAAAATAAGATCCTGACCACCCTGTCGCAGAGAGAGTAGCTCATCATCCAGGGCCTGATCTCGAGTCCGATGGGCAAATAGTTTTTCCAGTTCACGCTGAAAACCTGGGTAATTTCTCAGTAAAGGGTCGTCCCTAAGCACTAACGGGACAGACCAGTCAGCCGGTGCCCTCCTAAATAGGAGAGGACGAAAGCTACTTTAGCTTGGTCATTAAGAAAAGTGTCTGGCTTGCATATGAAGTGTAGGCTGCATTGATTCATGAACGCTCCAAATTTCTTGGGATCCCCAGAGAAGCATTCCGGGGGTGCTAAAGGGATGTTGGCTGGAAGCAATACCTGAATGGGTGTGGCTACAGGTGCCACGGTAGGCTGTCCCTGAGGAACTCCACCTGGTAGGGGTGCTAGACCAGCTTGGGTCTGTAAGAACTGTCTTGCCAAGTCGTCCGTTTTATCCCTGTTGACTACCAGTTTGTGCCTTAAGGCATTTGTCTCAGAGCGGGCTGCGTGCACCTCGCCCGTAGTTCACCTAACAATAGGGAAAGCTGGTCTACCTCGGAGGTTTCCATTGCTCGGGCAGAGGTACTGAGGATGGCTTAGTGTTCTGTCACACTCACTGTCTCTACAGGATCGATGGATGAGCCTTCCTTGACCCGAGTTCTCACTTCCCCTGATTTCACCCGGAGGGATTCCTGTTAAATTCAAGATATACACTCAGACCTGAATTCACCTGATTCCCCTGGACCCTTCCCTTCACTTTACAGTGTGCTGTGATGTCCCCTAAGGGCTTTCCTTCATATTTAATAAGGTGTGCACTCCATCCTGCATTAGCAGGGGCGCGGTTCACTCATATGAATGATACCAATGTCTGTTGGCTAAATTCAGATGCCACACACTGTTATATGTCGTCACAGCGAGGCCGAGTGTTCAAGGGGCCAGTTTCTTCACTGGCTAGAGAGTCTTTTCCACAAGTGCACGTTGCGCGGAGAATGTTTAGTGTCCTGAATTGTCCGTATTGTCTTGTTTGCCAAGGTATTTTGTGGGTGAGTAGTGCTGCGTGTAGAAGTCCCGCTGCTGGTAGGTAAGAGCAGCGTCTTAAATTCGAGCGCGCCTGCTAATGTCTCTCCCTTTTCCCTTGCAGGAGTGGATTATGTGATATTAGCGCCTCGAGTCCGGGTTCAGCACTACCGGAGACTTGGTGGTCTGGTAAATTTGCACGGAGGCTTTGGTAAGTATGTACTGAGTTATGAGAGGGAGAGCAGTGCAATAGTCTCTGCGTTATTGGGGTGAGCGCAATGACTAATGTCTCTTCTTTCTTTTGCAGGGGTCTGTGCGCTCATACAACTGACCTGGATTCCAGCGTCGCAGTAAGATTCGGTGAGTATGCGCAGCGTTATTGAAGTGCGCGTGCTAATGCTGTTCTTCTTCGTTCTTACAGGTGCCGGTGTTGAAATCCCATCTTGACCGGCGATAGCTGTGACGTGGAGAAAGCACGGAGTACCTGTAAGCAGAAGCAGAATGATTCGGAGCAGGTTAGCAGAAGCGGGAGGATCCGGAGCAGGTAAACAGAACTAGGATGTTACGGAGCAGGTAAGCTGAAGCAGGATGATCTGGAGCAGGTAAGCTGAAGCAGGATGATCCAGAGCAGGTAAGCAGAAGCTGGCTGATCCAGAGCACAGCAAGTGTGTTGCTGATGCAGCTCACAGTAAGCAACACAAAGCACTGGAAGAATCTTGGGTGGGGCTTATATAGTCAGCCACACCCAAACACTAGAGAGCTCATGAATTGTCATTCACTTCCTGTTTGGCAACAGGAAGTGGTAACCAGGAAGTTACTACAAACACTAGGAAGGAATTAAGTGAAGGTATCTGCTATGGGCTTTTTGTGTGCCTATGTCAGGCCTGACAAGCCTCCACCCAGCTTGCCCCAACTACCTGGTTGGTACCCATGACAGTTTCCTCTACCGACTCCTCTGGAGAGCCTCTCAAGGTCCTCTCCCTTGCAGGCCTAGTGAGCTCCTGTTTCCTTTTACTGGGAGGCCTGGGGGTGTTAGACACAACTCCAAGAGTTTTCAGGTCATTATCCAACATGACTCTCCCAGGCACTTCACTCTGTACACTAACAGGTATTTTGACAGTCAAATCATTACACTGGATGAGAGCTGGTAACTGGGGAAGCATTTGCACAGGGCCTCCAGCTAACTTGGTGAGGCGTTTGGGTGCCTTAGTAACATCCTCCACCTTGAAAAATGATTCATCCACCATAGTTATGCTGGCTCCAGTGTCTCTGATTGCAGGAGTCTCCTGGCCATTCACAAGAACACTATCTTTATAATACTCTTTAGTATTATCTGGGATGGAATTATAGACATCTAAGTTCTGTTGTTGCCACAAGCCCAGGGACACTAAAGAAACACTAGCTGAGACTCTCATGGGTTCATCAGCCAGTAGGTGAAAGTTTCCACTTGCCATAGGTACTTCTTCCTCTGGAGAGAAGGCTAAGGAGACAGTGTGTATCCCTGAAGGTTTACCCTTACACCTGGGATCCCCTTTCACGTGGTCAGTTGACCCACAAACATAACATTTTCCAAATGTTTTGATGAATGGGGGTTTGTTCTGACCTCCATCTGGTTTGGGTCCAGATGGTGCACTAGCCTGATTTGGTTTCCCTTGTGGTTTACCCTTATGTTACTAATTGAGGCCCTCTTTTGGATTGGAGGTATTAGAATTATCCTTGTTATCTTTCTTTGGCTGCTTCCCCTCTTCTTCTGAGTTGCCCCTGAATCCTTGTGAGTAGCTCTGTTGGCAACCTTCAAGTCAGCAGCCTTAGCTAACTTCTTGGGATCTATCTCCTTTGAATCAGCCAAGTACTGTCTGATCTCAGGAGAGCAGGCTTCATAAATTGACTCCAACATAACAAGATTCCTCGTACCTTCATAAGTGTTTACTCTGTAACCCTTAACCCAACCTTCTTTCAAACATTCACATACCAAGGTAGCCCAAGGGGTACCATCATGATTTTTGAGGGTCCTAAACCTCTTAAGGTACTGGGATGGGGTCTACCCAAGTCTAGCAATTAAATCTAGCTTCACACACATAATCTATCCTATCCACCTCCCCCAACTCCATCACAACATCAGATGCAACAGTGGGTAGCCTAGAGAAGGGCCAGGGAAGCAACTGATTCCCTGTAAGACCTTGAATCCCATGGTTATATTAAAACATTGCCAACCAATCTAAAATATCAAGCTTAACCTCATACATACCCACAATTTCTTTAGGCATACAGGGTCTCTTAGGACTGGAAGACCTAGAAGACTCTGGGACAGAAGCATTTTCAATAGACAACCTTTTAATTTCTAATGCATAATGCATGGTTCATCTCCATTTCTCTGAGCTTAAGTTCTTGATGCTTTTGTTCAGTTTGAGCATTTAAATGTTTAAATTCCAATTCAAGCCTCATCTTTATTAGAGCAATGAATTCAGGGCTGAGTGTAGGACCTGTGGGGGTCCCAGTGGACAAAGGTTGAGGTTGCTGAGCAGGTAAGGGAGCAGTGAGGCCTACATAATGAGACACCTCTGCCTCTTCTAACTCATCAGTAATAGACACATTATCATCCTCATTATTTTCCACATTTGCTGAGGGGTCAGGTATTTCAGACCCACCCTCCAGACTTTGTTTCTCTAACAAACGTTCAATCAATTCAGACTTTTTGCCTTTGGCAGAGAATTCCTTTCTCTACACAGATTTTTCAGATATTCCACAGTGTAACTAAGGAGGGTCTCCTGACTGTAGCTTTCCATATCAGACATGATTAATATTGCTTTTTAGGGATGTTTATTCTTGTGGTTAGTTGATGCAAGGTAGTAGCAGCACTCGCAGTGTAATCACTATACTTGATCCTCACCGCTGCACACCAGTGTTAGGCAGAATTATATGCAGTACCCTTCGGGAACACCACACACAATTAGGGCTACAAGTCACTGTACAAATTCACCTTTGGTACAAGCCTGTACTACACAGTAGAGTGGTAGCGATGGCTGAGCAGCCAGACTTATCTCAAGAGTAAGTGAGCAGTATCAATAGTTACACAAAGGACAGCAAATTATATGATTCAAACAAACACTGACTCAAGGTTTCTGTGTAAAAGAATATACATTTATTTACACATCAGTTGTAAAAGATTTTACTAAAGTCAAGCAGTTGAAAAATCACACTCTTAATATGCTACACCACACCCAATAGATTTTAGACAAGTTAGGCTCAAAATGAAGTGTGAGCAAAATAGGACTCCAGCAATTTAAAAGGGAGGGAAATACAAAGTTAGACAAGAATTGAGCAGGACCAACAAGTAAGTAAGCAGGGCAATCAAGAAAAAGGTACTACAGTGAGGAAATCAAATTAAAGGGGCCTGGTGCAAAGTCTATGGACCAAAGTCTTTGCTCAAGATCACACAGTTCAGGGTAGTTCGCGGTTAAGTCTTTGGCAAGAGTTCAGGACGAAGTTGGTCAGCAGAAAAGTTAGCTTAAAGAATGGAGAAGGACAAGCCCTCGGATTGGTTAAAGGTTTCACACACTGTCACCGCGGCTGAACGAAATGAACAACAGGATTTGAACAGTACCTTAAATGGAGAAGAAGGCTGTAGCTGAGGCAGATGTTCCTGGCAGGTCCTGCAGACTCACTGTTCCTGAAGCGACTGTCGGGCTGACACGAATTAGGAAGACTGGAGGGTCCTGCACTGCCCAGGGAAGAAACCAGCAGCAGAGCAAAGCAACGAATAAAAGGTGCGCTCCTTAAAACGGAAGCAGGGTCCGCTCCTCCTGGCTATACGGTTCACTGTAGCTCTGTACAGCAAATTTGACCAGAGAAGGGGGGCCTGGCGAGCAGTTTGGTAAACTGGTTGTTCCCACCATCTCAAGGGGAGAAGATTCCTTGCAGATCTTCCCTGTCGTTGGAGTATAAAGATTCGGACCTGCAGCAGGGCTTCACCGGGAGGTTCAGTCGGGGTAGGGGTCCTCTTCTGTCAGCTCCTCTTTGGTTCTTTTGTTCCAGTGGTGACTTTGCCTTTCCAGCCCCAGAGACCTGCGTTTTATGCAGTTTTCCCCCATTCACAAAACCTGTCTGTCAATCACCCAGCAGGGTCGTTGTCCCGCCGGGACAGTCATCACAGTCAATCAGATCAGAGTGAGACATGGGTCTTCAAGGAGACCCTGTGAAGGGAGTCCTAAACCACTCCCTCACATCCTGTCCCCCAGACATACAGGCACCTAAGGAGGGCTTCTGTGTAGAAGCCCGCGAAAGGACGGCAAACAAAGGAACCAGACCTGCTTTGGCACACAGAGTAAAACGCGAGAAAGGCTTTTACAAAAAGAATTGGTGACTAAACTCAGCTGGAACCGTATAAAAACGTATATGCTCTAGCAGGTTTAAGTTTGAGGCTACCAAGATAGCTTTAACCAATACCAAGGCTATTTAAGATAACCGCGGTAGGAAAAATATGGTAGTTACCACTGCCACCAGCCAAGTCTTAATGAAAAGGGAGCGAAACAATGCTCCAAGAGAAACAGACAAAAAAGGATAAGTATTAACCTTTTCCAGAACTCTATTTCAGATAGTTTGTACTGGGTCTGTGAGTTTTTAAAAGAGACTAATAAAGTCAATGGTAACTTTACATGTTCTGGGGTTCTGGGAGACAGTAGTCAGTCCCAGAAAATGGAGTCGGAGTTGGGAAGTCAAAAGACACTCCTGTGTCACTGCACTGAAGTTGCTGTGTAACACACAGTAAAAAGATGATGTCTATGGAATAGGTGAGGCTCCACAGTCTACGAACACAAGAAAATGTTAAACACACACAGCAAAACACATGTAAGAGTGGGAAAAAAGGCTCACACTGTAACCAGGTGAAAAAAATAAACCCCAGAAATCCGTTTTTTTTAAATGTGAATACGGCTGAGTAAACTCAAATTTTTCAAAACGTTCAAACAAAACATTAGTATTTACCAATTAACATTTCTTTTTCCTACAATATACATATCATAAAGCATCATCAAACGAGTATAAAAAGAAAAAGAATATAAGATAAAACAGTATCACAAGATACATACATGTGAAACACATTTACATATATAAAAATATGTTTTCCAAATAAAATTCTTGTGGCATATACCAATAATCAACCCATATAAAAGGAACAAGTTTCAACACACAACTGTCGCGTCTCAATGATGCTTATACTAATGTCAATCGATATTAAGGCTTTAGTACATGATAACCTCATGGACGCAATTTAATTCTGCACACCTTTACACCGTCACAGCGTCAGTGCAGGACTTAAATTCAAGGCATTCATGAAATTGAAAGTTGCAACCGAACACTCATGACTTTAGTCGACAAAATGTTTGGCCATCTATTTTCTGGTGACATTAGACCAGGATAGGTCATATGCTTCCAGAAAAACTTCTCTCTCAAATACATGAGGGCCGGGCAATCTACTATTATATGCCTTAAAGATTCTCTGATGGATGTATCTACATAATATCAATAATAGTTATCTTTACCATCAATGAGTTTCCTTCTTGCCGAAACATCTTGTGTTAAATGCAAGTTAAAACGTAATCCTAAAATCACTGATCTCAATTGTGGTGACGGAGCTCTACACAAGTATAATTCCATTTCTTTACGTTTGTTGTGTTCAAAGGCAGTGGCCTGAAAGTCCTTGTAGGTGAGACATAATCTTCTTGTGTCAATCCAGTCCAGCCTATAAAGCTTATCATTGGCTCGATCCGGATTGGTGATAAGAATGTCAACAGTCACATTGGCACCTGACAACATTTTTAGAATGCATAGTGACCATGTTAGAATGAAAGCATGAGATGACGACAGCATATACATGGACAGAGTTGCCAAAATATTATCAGTTTGTGTGAACAATAAGCATTTGCAAAATAGAGCACATAGTTGCCAATGATATTCTACCACCAAAGAGATGAGACCCAACTCATATTGCATCCACAGTCCTGCTATGCATAATGGAAGATGACGGACACCCCTCCAATATTTCGACTCCAATTTATTCTGGAAAGCTGCTGTGACTATGTTTTTAGTTTCTAATCCATAGAGAATCATTGGCATAACCTTTTGTCGCCAATACAAAACTGCAGGTTTGATTGAAAATGTATTGTATTTGTACAAGATCAACTGTGTTTGCGATATGGCGGAGAGTAACCTATGAGCAAGTGCTTTTAGATGCGAATCTGTTTGAGACATTCCATCAAACAATACACCTAGATAAAGATAGAACGGTACAATTTCCAGGCTTACATCATTAATCCTTCAATCCATTTTAGCTCTATTAGTTACCCTTGCAGGATACAGAACTATCTGTGTTTTTTTCAGATTGATGACTAGTTCATTGTGATCTAGATAAGTACTAAGGGCAGTCAAAAGATGATGTAAACCTATCGGTGTCTTTGAAATCAGGACAAGGTCATCCGCATACCACAAAGCCTTGATTGTAAAGCCATTCATTTTTGGCGAATCCCAGCAGACTTGAAGAAAGGCCCACACCACATCCTGTGTGAAGAAATTGAAGAGGGCCGAAACAAGGAAACACCCTTGCTTCAATCCTCTTGAAGTGGATATTGCTGCAGATAGGAGGCCTACTATTGATAGCCTAACTTTTATGGAGGTAGTAGAATGTAAGGCAAAAATGATGTCACATAGGGTACTCGGACAATCTGCATTCAACAATTTTCTCATTAATTCGACTCGTGAAACTGAGTCAAAAGCGAGTGTAAATCGACAAACGTGAAATAAATTGGCTATTTGTACATTTGTGCTTGAGATTTAAGAGCATTCCAGGTTAGGAGGTTCACTGCCATTCCCAATCCAGCAACAAAGCCGGTTTGATTTGGATCGCGTTGCTTACAAGCCTGGGTCCACCGGGCAAAGTCTCTCAGGACTAATCTTGAGAATATCTTGCCTGGGGCATCAAGCAAGGCGATTGGCTGGTACCTTGATGATACACTACGATTCCCTTTTTTAAAGATTGGTACTATCAGGGAAGATTTCCACGAAGTTGGTATTTTTCTGGATCTTAGGATGAATTGATATACATTATTAAGAATAGTGGGCCACTTTATGAGGTTTTGTTTGATGAACAGACGGAGTGCATGGAATGGACAGGGGGCATGGAATGGATGGACTACATGGAACGGACGGAGTGCATGGAGTGGATGGAACGAACGGAGTGGATGGAATGGATGGAGTGGGCATAATGGATGGAGTGGGCGGAACGGATGGAGTGGGCCGAACGAACAGAGTGCATGGAACGAACGGAGTGCATGGAATGATAGGAACAAATGGAGTGGATGGAATGGATAGATCAGATGGAGTGCATAAAACAGAGGGAGTAGATGGAATGGATGGAGTGGGCGGAATGCATGGAGTGGGCAGTATGGATGGAGTGGGCAGAACAGATGGAGTGGGTGGAACAGACGGTGTGTACTGAACGGATGGACTGGCTGGAACGAATGGAGTGAATAGAATAGACGCAGCGGATGCAGTGTGTAAAACACATGGAACAGATCGAATGAATAAAAAGGATAGAACAGATGGAACACACGGAACACACTAAAAAGATGTGAAGGATGAAACGGATCAATAGATTGGAGTGAGCAGTTTATGTAGATGAATGATTGAATGATGGAATGAATGGAAAGACTAGTAAACCAAATGATGAACCAGCCGAAATGTATGAACAGACGAAGCTAATTGAAGGGACAGAGTGAATAAAACAGATAGAAAAAATGGTTCAGATGTGCGCTCGTTCTCAAGCACCTTACTGAAAACCACCATATCACATCACCACGCTTACTCTCTCCTATACACCACCAGTGAACTAGAACACAGCGATACTATGACACATTCGGTATAGCTGTTCTCATACTAACACCCGCCACATACTCCTCATCATCCTAATTAAACACAGCTGGCTGAGCACACCCGCTAGCCTATGTGTCTCCTCAGGCCTAACGCAGCCAGAAATCAATGTGGATATCAACCCACCAGAATGAACACATATTCCTGACCTCCCCACCACACCTACCGTTAAGAAGCAGCTATCATGCAAGTGCCTCACCAGCTGCACACATATCCGGTGCACCCACACACCTTATGACTCTCTCTCTCTCTACTGACTTGAACTACGGTTCCCGAGGGCGTTCAACCTACCAGCACCTTGAGATCATACCAATTATGCATAAGGCACTATATAAATGCAAAGTAACATAACATAACATAAAGTCCTCAGGCCATCTGGCCCTACCGCACGGGAGGATGAAGATTTTTTTATGAGTTCTACTATTATCTCCTCCGAACATTCTATCTTCCACCCAACTGTAGATTGATTTTCATACCTATAGCTATCGAAGTTCTTATCAGCATATAGGAGTGAAAAGTTATCAAGCCATTGGGCTTCACCAACCCCATTCAATTGGGCACTTACTTGTGTCGATTTTGAGGTGCTACTGAGCAGAGCCCACATTTGGGCAGAATATTCTTTAAGTGCAGAGTTCTAAAAGGCCTTGCTGTCCTTTTGAAATAATTTAGCTTTCCTTTCTCGAGTCCAATATCGATACCTGCACTTAATCGTTCTTCGTGCCTGATCACGTTTGTTTGGTGTGAGTTTGGCAGATAGCCTTAGTTCTTTCCTATACAAAGTTCGGGTTTGTTGTACAAGTGGATCAAACCTATGATTATGATTTGAACAAGTTGTTCCTTTGTCAAAGTATACATTACTAAAGGAGGGCAAAAGCTCTGCGTAGGAGTCAAGATCAGTTCAACTCTGATTTAGGCTTCGTTTAGGGCGTCAAGAGCACTATCAGAACGTCTAACGCGTGTTTTTGCGTTATTTACCATCAACGTATGCTTGTACCACTGCTGGTTGTTCACATGCAGTTTAGAATCCCATTGCCAGTACAGTGTAAGGCGGTGATGGTCACTGACTGTTTGTTGAATTATTTCAAATTTGGTAGCCTTGTGAAATAGGGTTTCAGTCATATAGACGTAATCTATGGTAAATTTTGACATGCCTCTTTTCTAGTATGATGAGGCGGGATTTCTCCCACAATAGAACCATTTGCTATGTGGAGTTTGTGATCCTCAGCAAACTTAACCCATCTCTCTTTGTCATGTGCTTGTGATGTTTTTGTCAATCGCATACAATCAAGATTTAAATCTCCCACCAAGATAGTCGCCATGATGTCCTGAGCCAATGTTATTATCTCTAAAACCCTTGATAGATATTTATAAAATGTATCACCTGGAACGCCAGCCGGATTACGGTATAAATTGATTAGCGCCAATGATTGAACAGAATTAGATATCTTGACTAATGGTGTAAAGTTATTCGGGGATGCCCACTCAGTTATAGTTAGACCTTTGCTTATTTTGACCGCAACAAGAAGGCCTGACGTTGGCCTCCCCCTTTGAGCTGCCAGGGCTGGTAGCAATATCATTTCATTGTCATCCCACACTGGAGCAACCATCAGCCAGGTCTCTTGCAGGGCCACTATAACAAATTGATTTATAGGATGGTTTGAGGCCCATTGCAGATGATTGTTTTCCTCTAGTGTTCCAACTGGCCAAAGAGGTAGAGTGTCTGTTAGTGGTTATGCCTCCATGTTGAGCACCTTCTCTTGGTGGACGCTGTGGCTAGGTCCACAATATGAGAATGAACAAATAGGAAGACATTGTGGGTCTGTATATGGGATCTCCTTGTTAGTTAGTGACACATTTCTCTCATGGATCAAGCGTTCAGGGTCCTGTGCAATCAGGAAGCCCATTTTGAATAAATCAATTTTGGATTTCCAGATTGAGTTCAGAACCATGCCAGATTCAATCCATAGTCGCACTATGGACAAGTTTTGATCACAGACAAATTAAATTTGATCAATATCGTTTGAAGATATGTCTTCCAAGTTAGTAACATCTCCAAAGATGTTCAATATGCTTGTTCGACAAAGATCATATTTTTCGAATGGGGCATCTCGACATTTAACAATCAATGAGTGACAGTGTTTAAAGGTGTTTTTGTCCTTCTTTTCCTTTAAATTTGATTTAGCTGTGTTATTTTTAGTTAAAGTCTTAGATTGAACCGCTGTTATCCCAGAAACAGCTCGAAGGCCAGATTCATTGTGTAGTCGTGACCATTCATTTGGCTGTTTAGGTGGCAAAGAAGCGTCCAATAATTCTTTTACTATTGGTCGATTAACAATCATTGGCTGAGAAACTGTATTTGTCAGAACTACAACAGGATCCTGTGGAGATTTTACTGGCTGTGCTGCTGGTCGAGCTGGGGGAAGCACTGGGGGCATCACTTTGTCTAACTGAGGTAGCCTAATCACCTTCCAGGGGGCCATTTTTGATTTGTTTGCAATTCGTTTTGGTTGAGGTCTAGAAATCAGTTTTTGGAGTAGACCCTCGGTGTAATCATCACGGACATTGGGGAGAGATTTGTTTACTCTCCTGTCTAAGCTGATCCATGAATCGTTTAGATTGATGACTTCCAGATTAATTTGTTCCACCGGACATATGATATTCTTAAACAATTGCAACACCGAGGTGACAGAACTAAAATTAACAGCATTTTTCAACACAGAAAAAACTTCTGTCACATTTGCATTGTTTCTCTTGTTGCCAGCATTCATAGATTGTTGAAAATCAACAGGTAGTTTTGTAATCCAATCAAGTATTTGTTCTATCTGACTGGATTGTTGTGTGATTTTCGAGTCTAAGCTCTCAAATAATTTGAATAGACTTGCAACAGTTGTTTTGACAGTGGCTAAAGTGATTTCAATAAGGGCAAGGTTTGCCGTTGGGTTGTCAGAATTATACATTTTTAGACGGCGATGAGGTGTGGGTTGCAGAAAGTAATCAGCAATTGAATGAATAGTAGTATGCATGCAACCTGGGGCACCGTAATCTGAGACTGTCGAACAAAGTGTCTGGTTTAGTTTATCTGTGCTGGCATGAATAGAAATATCCGGTAATACAGGCAACATTTCGCTAATTTCGAGCACAGGGGACATTGGTTTGCCATTATTTACATGTTTTTTGGGCGTTTGAACTATTTTAACGATGGTAAGATCAGACACAATGGACGAGGTTGTGGTTGTGGCCCCAGATGTTTAATTCATAGCAGAGACCGCAAGGGTACAGTGCCAACTTAGAGGCGCCATCGCCTGTTGTAGATGTGACTCATCCGGCATACACTCTTTCCTTTTGGCACAAAAGGTGCAAATATCTCTATTCGTCAATGGCGTTCTTAGACTGGAGTGAGTATAATGGATTTTCTTGATGTACGAGATATAGATGATGCCTTCGTATTGACTTTTGCGGGCGTGTTTAGTAACAGCCCTGAAGATTCGGGCATGTTTTATTTCAAGGTGTACAAATTGTGTAACATAGGTCCGTGTAAACCAATACATCATCTGCAAGCGACTTCAGACAGGTGAGCGGATAGTCAACAGACTGAAATTACAAAACTTGGAGTACACCAGCACAACTGCTTTGATCTGCCCACAAACAACTTTTAAGCAGGAAAATGGGTGGTCAAAGACTAAGGTTGCAATTCAATTTAGCGTTATGCCAGGCAGCCGCACGCAGCACTGCGGCAAACCGGCCAAGCAGGACTTTCAGAGACTTGAATGGGTGCGCGCGCGCAGTGCGCCCGCATTCCAGATTATATAGACACTCCCCCAATTGACATGGCAAGATGCCCAGAAGCCTAAATGAACAAATGCAAGGTGTAAGTAATGATATTTAGTACAAGGATAATAAGCAGAAGTCCGTGTTACCAGTATTCATCATTCACCTTGTGAGGAATGTGGTAAATGAGCAAGAAATAAAGTCTTCACTATCCAGACTAAGATCAACCAGCCAAGCAGGACTTTCAGGGACTTGCTTGCAGAAATCCAGCAAAGCTGCTGAGGGACTCAGTAGGTAAGGGAAATTAGCCATTCTGGAGAATTCTCCCTAACAGTTTCACTCCACTGCTCTGGGAAACAGTAGTTGATCCCAGAGAACGTATTTTAACCTTGGGAAGCCTGGACGACTTCCCAGTGGCAGTGCACTGAAGGTGCTTTGTGACACAATTGTAACAGATAATGCCTATGGAGTTGGTTAGACTCCACAACCAAAAAGAAACACAGTGTATGAAATCACATTAAAATACATGAGAGAGTGGGAAAAAAAGGGTCACACTCTCTCCAGGTAAAATAAGTCCTCAAAATCTAGCAAAGTTGCTGGGGGTCTTTAAGGTGGAGGGAATTAACACATTTTTGAGAATTCTCCCTAACATGCCTACCCACGAGATCAGCACAAAACTGCTCATGGGTGTGGGACTACTTCAGCTTGATGGAGGGTTTAATTGTAAAGGAGATGGCAGAGAGTGTAACATCCAACCTCTGTGAGAAGACTTTTCATCTAGGTAATCCAAGTAAGTGTGTTTTGGCACCTCTCTGATACTCAATCACTGTAAGCTGCTACAAAATGATGTGTTCAAAGAGCACACTAAATGCCCCACAGACACAAGTGCAGCAACCTCTTGCAGCACTGACGGTTGCCATAAGGGAGTGTCAGAAGACACTCAATCTTGCCAGTGGTCATTTTCTAAAAAGTGACCCCATGCCTTCTGAATCCGGGACAGCCAACCATTTCACTGACACCCCATGTCCGGCCCAGCACAGCCTGACCCAGTGGCGCATCCACTAGCAGTGGTGCCACTTAGCTACCTTTAACAGTGCAGCATCCTGTTGGTGGTTGTAGAATTCAGGGTGTAGTCACATTTGGGCAGAATCAATGAGACAGAGCAATGGGGAATGCAGGCCCACACTGTATGCATGGATAACAAGGTACTAATGTAGGTCATAGAGATGCTCATATTCCTGCACAACCCTACACTGTCTTAGATGACTGGACACAGGGGACCTAAAAGGGGGTATGGTGCACTTGGAGAGTCAAATAAACTAAGGCAGAATTGTATTTATTTATTTTTATTTATTGGTTATTTGTAATGCACACTATACAACACAAATTGTGTTCTGCAGTTTGATGGTGTTACTAAGGCTCGGGAATATACAATTAAATGAGTGGGCATCACAATCTATTTAAAATAATACTCTGATAGTCACTTTCTTAGTAATAGATATACAGGTTATTTAGTGCTAGCCAACCTGAATTGCCCCTATCCAGGAAATCCCAATACAATAGAAATTCCCTGCAGTGCTTTGCCTGTACACTATTAGTAAATACTAACTCACATTGAAACAATAATAAAAACTATAATAAAAATAGCACTAATAATTGGCCTTGACTACTTCATAAAGGTGGTCTTATTTAATTTATTCGCTGTGCTTCACAGTTGGTAATTCAGAGGCGGAGCGTGAACATACGGCCAATACATTTCAGAATGTGAGTACATCCCCAGGGCCAACTCTATGAATAATACAAAATAAAACAATAAGCTAACCACTAAGTACAATTGTCTACACAATCTAGCATTGTAAGGTAAATACAGTTATTATAAATTGTCATACAAACTGAGCTAATTATTCACTCCCGAAAACCTGCTAAAAACAAAATGTGAAAAAATATATACAGTATTCCACTATTTGTCCCTTGATAAGTCAATAAATTCAAAATGCATCAAAGCTTGATAGAAAGAAACGTGTACAAATTAGCTACCTTGTCTTCACTAGTAAAAGCATTTCCAGCACAACTGGAGATAGATAACTGTAACAAGATACAAAATAAGCACAGTACTGTGTTACTTTTGCATTAACCAACTATTGTTTAGTAAACATGTTAATAGGTCTCATCCTATACACTCACCATAATACTCCTGCAACTCCAACAAGGTGCAAGAAAACTGCAGCCATCTCATATGTCTGACCGCAAACGTATAGAAAGAATCTTTGAAAACCAGGGGCCAAGTCGCGTACACATAACTTCATCAGTTGTGATGACGTCACTACGTTATGACTTTTTTCAAAACAAACATAACATCTCTAAAAGAAACATCACTATCTACCCAAATCAGGATTACACATCACTTTTGCCAGTTACTTATGAAAAATTTCACATGCATAAAGTTTATTAGACTGCACAATCATGTAGACAATCTTACACAATGGAAACAAATTGATTAAAGAAAGGAAGAAAAAGCAAAAGCTGGTACACACCATACCAGGCACAGAACAATACACTTACCTAAGTACAATACAGTAAATTGACATATGACTTCCAATCTACAAGCTAGTGATCCATGTAATACATCTTAAATATCTCTCCAATGTCATCAATTAAAAACACATTATGCTGTAATAACAATTGTATGCAAATGTTATGTTGTTGAGAAAGTCTAACAAATACATAAATATGAATTCTTCATATTGCACTGAATCCACATCATAAAGGAAATATACAGAAGTCTAATTACTAGTCCATGATGATTATGATCATACAACAGTAATCAACATTCCTAGGGATTCACATTCAAAGATAAGAAGCAAAATGCATTTCCTCATTCAGCCCATGAGGTGTAACACCATGTATCCTATTTTCCAGAATATTTCCCTCAGTTCAGGTTTCTTGCTAATGTGCATAGTAAAATTCCTGTCACGGACAACCTCCAGTATCTGAAATCTCATTTTCGAGATTTGCAGTGCATTGGAATTAAAGTATCTAGCTACAGTGGAAACTTGGTTGTTGGTTATTATATTGGAACAATGTTCATTCCACCATAGTCTAGCTTTATGGATAATTTGTCAAACATAGTACATGCCACATGCACACTTGATTGCATGCACCAAACTCTTGAAATTGCACGTAGCATAAACTTTCAAAAAATGTTCTCACCACTGGAAGGTACTTATTGATAAAAACTTTTGCATATTTTGTCTTCTGTTCCTGACCATGTAATAACATCTCTCTCACTACACTTCCTGCTTTAGACTCAGCTTCATTCACTTCTTCTGATGAATTGCCTCTGTCCAAAATCATCTTAGATACATTTTTGAATTTATCCTTACACAAGTCCACATTACTCACTATTCTTTTCACTCTTAGCAGCTGGCAACATGGGGGGCTCCTCAAAGTCGCTGGAGGGTGGAAACTTAAATGATGTAACAAGTTGTTCCTGTCAGTGGGTTTATGGTAAAACGTGGTCTCTAAGGACTGTTCTATAGGTTTCACTAACCCATCTACAAAGTGAATATCAGGCATCCCAGTTTCTCCTGTGAACTTCATTCTGTCATCTATAGCATTCAGATATTAAAAAAAAAATTAAATGTCAGAATGGAACATTGCCAAATTATGAAAATGCACCGTTCAAAAATGACATAAGGAGACACGTGGCAGGTAATGACTTTGCCCCCTTTTTATCTGTGGGGGCAATAATTGCAGGTTTATAGCTTAAGAAAGTTTCCTGGGATATGACTATGATCTTAAAAATAAGCATATGTAATTATGGCCACAATTCCATACTACACTGGGCAGTTCCCCCATAAATACTACAGAAATTGACACTGCAAGCCTGTGCTGAAACATTTGCTTCTATAAATTCATTTTTCACTGGATTTGAACACAGTGCATTAATTGGAAAAGTTGCAGAAGTTGCTTATGTAACCGCTGCCCGAGCAAGGACTAGAAGCCAGCTGGCTTTGGAACAGTTATGTTAAATTGGCAATTTAAATAACTAGCACAACTTGCAATTGTTTTGGTCAGAATATAGAATACGTATTGCCCATATTTGGTAGTTAGTAAAGATATTGTGGATTAATGTGGATTATTTCCAAAACATTATTTAAACAAACAACATTGAAATTTTAACCTGAGCTGCACTGCTGTCCCATGTTATGAGCATGAAAATGGAACTTGGAATGTGATCATGTGGTGGCCATATTGGAAGAGGGGAATATTCTTTCTTTGTTACTGTATACTGACTGGTAGAGAAGATGCTTGCTGAATCCTATTTATGTTGCGGGGATGTATGTTTAAAGAAGTGTAGAAGCTGTATTATCGAATGTTCAGTATATTGGAGATAAAGTCATGAGGATATTACAAGTCAAGGAGATGATTCGTGAACAACTATACAGATGTGGGTGAAGGCCAAGTTCCTTTAAAAGTTCACAGAACTCTAAGGTGATTTTCAATATCCTTTTTACATGCAGAAGGGGCACTTTATATGTCATACTAAAACATGGGCCCACATCATCCCTTTAATGCTTAGTCTCTTGCTTAGCCTAACGCAAGAAATATTCCAGTTGTTAAAACAGATAATCAACGTACAATATGTTTGGAGGAAAACAAAACATCTAATATGGAGCTTGTAATGTGTTTCAAAATATGTAAGAAGTTTAATATAACGAATTAATAATAATGTGTTGTGGTTCAAAGTAAGTTATCACATCTAAATAGATTCTTGCTCTCCTTTGTTACACTCCAGCAGTTCATGACCTGAAGATGCTATCACAAACTGTTCCTAATCAATGAATGGTCGGATTTTAGTCTAAAAGAACCTGACAGGCTAGTCCTGACTTTCATTAAGATCTCAGAATTGCAGCAGGAGGGCTGCTCTCTGCTTGTTTAAGCTTTTTCTTCATTGTGAAACCGTTTGCACAAGTCAACCTTACACAACATAATTAAAACAAGAGTACATAATTAACAATTATATAAATAGCATTTTGATCACCAATACCCAATTTAATAACACAATCTCCTCATTTATTTAAATAATTATTCTGTTTCATTACGTAAAATAATAGAAAATACATTAAAAAGCAAACAAATGAGAGAGGGAAAGACTCACTGTGTTCTGTACACCTAATAGCCACTTCATTTTTACAATGGCTGCATAATGAAGCAATTTAATAGTAGGTATTGTCAAACTGATGGCCTCACCATCCTAAAGTTGGAGAAAGAAGTAATCCACATTCAGCTGAGAGACATTATGCTCCTGGCTGCTAAGGAGTAACTTTCTTTGTTCCTGCAATTCTGAACACTCCCACATAATGTGCCTCTTTGTTTGCAGCATTCCCTCCTTGCACAATTCACAATTCCCTATTTCCCCTTCACCCTCTGCTGCTCTCACACTACAAACTTCACCTGACAACAGCTCCACTCGTTATAGGTCAGAGAAAGATGCAGAGGTCTGCCATTCCCGTGGGAAAGCGAAAACAGTCATATGGCTAGTATTGTATATTGAGGCCCCTGATGAGGTACAGAATTTCCCAAATGACATGATAGCCCGCAAGTTCAAGATAAAAGGAGCAAAACAACAAATAAGGGGTATGGGGCAGGGGAGGAGGTGTGTTTCCTGATGTGTGCAAACTATAAACTACAAAATGGGGGGAATGTACTGTTTGCCAAACCTGGACACCCTGAAGACAGCAGTGGACCACAGCAATAGGTGTAACTAGACGTGTTGCCTAGTCACAACAGCTCACACCAACACCCCTCTAATCTCAAAATCTCCATGGCTCCTGCTCTCCTGCTCTGGGGTTTCACGCAATACCTTACATTTTGACCGTTGGCCAAGGGGAGTATGAAAGTTGAGTCACTAATCTGCCACCTTAACAGCTGCCACCTTTCTGCGTTGAAGCATTTAGCTACTCAAGCCTCACTGCCAGCTATGTGGCTAATCCAGTATGCCTCCTGTCTCCTACCTCCATCTAGCAATTTACGGTGCCTGCAGCACCAGGCTATATGATCCCGCAGTTGGCAGGAACTTTGGTAGATCTCAGAGTGAAACAGATCCATTGTTGTTGCCACAAGCCACATTGGGGACAATATGTGCCTTTGTGCCTGCATGCCCATTCTATGCTAAGCTATTATGCCAAGTGTGGCAGGACAGTTGAAGGATAGAGACTGATATCTTCCATGTTAAGGGTTTTATTGGCTTAAATGAAATGATGTAAACTCCTAACTATGCCTAAACTATGGGTTTTCCCTGCCCTACACAACGAACTAGGGTGCTCTTCAGTTGTCAGTGAGTCCTAATCGAAGATCTGTCCTCTGTCTAAAAATAACTTGTTCTGTCCCTACCACTATCAATCAAAAACAAATGAACAGGGTCACAGAACCCAATACACCCACTCCTGTGATGAATTAACAGCAATTTTAATGTATGTTGCAACGTGATATGTATCTTCAAAGGAGTATCGCAGGAAGCTCAATATTTTACAAACGAAAATCAACATATGGTACAATGGTGCTCACCCAAGTTTAATGCCTTGGATTATGATTCAAAAAGAACGTACATACCCTGACACCATAGAAGGAACACATGAGTAACAAATAATATACAAAACAGTACACAGTGCTTTGATGCACAATAATAAAACAGTGTGGGCCTCATTAAGACCCTGGCGGTAGCTGTCTCCTTATTAACGGCACGGCTGCCACCGGTAATTAATTTTTACTGGAGCACAGAAAAGGGCAATAACCGGGTCATGCCGACCTTGGTGGACCCGTTAATTGCCCTTTTCTGGGCGGCGGTAAAAATTAATCCCCATTCCCATTGAGCCCCATATGGGGAGGATGCTAACAACGGGCCCGTTAATGACGGGCCTGTTGCTATCATCCTTGTCTGCTAGCGGGTCCCGCTAAGGACGCCAGGTCTGACCAGGCGTGCCTTAGCGGGTCCCGCTGCAGACCTCGTAATAGGGCAGCCCGGAATGAACGGTGTCAGTCCCTTACTGGCACCGTTCATTCCAGGGACGCCAGGGTCCGCATTAGGCCCTGTGTGTGGATTGGACACTGAGACTTAAAGTCATATAGTTAACACGACTGTGTTTCAGCCTTAAAGAGCTGGATTTGTAGCCATTCTTGTGTGGCTTCATCAGGACGAAGTAATTAATGGTGGGAGTTTCCTGTGGGCTTGTGTCCGGTTGGAACCATGGAAGGGAGTTGCAGACGTCTGGTCTTAATCAGAGATCCAGGCTGGGACAAAAAAAGTTCCTTATTTCGGGTCCAATCTCTTTCTTGCACTCCAAACCAGGTAAGTCAGTGTGGGGTAGAGTATTGGTACTGGTGCGTCCAAGAGATCACACCTTGGATGAGAAAGGAACCTGACTCAAAAGTAGCCGGGCTTCCATTACAATGGCTTCAGCGCTCAAGATATGAAAGCTGAGGCCCAAGCTTCTTCTACTGCATTTAGGCTCCGTGGAAACTATCATGTGGTAAAGTGAGCAAAAAGCGTGTGCAGCAAACTCTCATCTCAGAACAGGTTATCATGCCATGTTCATTCTGGGGAGGAGTGCCTGCTACCTTTTTTTGAAATATTTGTAAGGAACTTGGGGTTGGTCACCCTGAGTTACCTGGGGGCAACCAGACGTGGACTCCCTGCTCACTGTACTCAGAGAGGCAAAGATCCACCTCACTGATGAGGCCCAACAAGGCTGAAACACGTGTATGGGGTTGCTGTTGGTACTCTTGTTCAGAGAGGAATTGCTATAGCATTTCGGTGCTGAACTGCCCATGTGGGCGGGACAAAGACTGATATTTCCCATCTGTGAAAGGTACAGTGAGCAAAAAGCGTGTGCTGCAAACTCTCATCTCAGAACAGGTTATCATGCCATTTTCATTCTGGAGAGGAGCGCCTACTACCTTTTTTAAAAAAATATTATGTGGGTCAACTTTGTATCAGGCTGCCGTCATCCCACTCAGACACCAAATGTCGTGAGTCAGAAGGACAGAGACTTTCCATGTTTAAGGATTTTATTGATTTAAATGAAATTATGTAAGCTTCAACTTTCCCTAAACTGGGAGTTTTCCCTACCTAACACAAATGAACTAAGGTGTTTGTCAGTTCTCTGTGAGTCCAAAACGAAGATCTGTCCTCTGTCCAAAACTAACCTGTCTGTCCCTACCACTATCAGAAAGACCTAAGGCACATGAGAATGACTTGCTTCTCCAGATGTCTGCCTTTTAGCTCTGTCACTTTAGTAGCGTATCCGTAGGTAGTTCTTGGCAACTACTTTTACCAGTTCATACAGTTCAGAAATAGGGTTCTTCAGCTTCTGTACTGTGTACTTGACAACTTGCCTTTCCTTTCTGAGGTTGCTTTTTTCTCTCTGGATTTATCAACTTTGTTAATGTTGCCTTGATATTATTTCCACTGTTTTCCCTGGCTGGGCTAGCTAGCAACACTCTCAAAAGGATTTTCACTTTGTTCTTTTTCTTTGGTTTTACTGGGACTAATAGCAAGGTTCCAGTAAGGCTCTTCACATGTTTCCACCTCTTCAGCTTTACTGGGACAAGTGAGAATGTTCCAGTAATTATTATCAATTGGTTCCCATTCTTTACTCTTGCTGGGTTGAATATGAATTTACTCAGTAAGGATTCTAACTTGGTTTCCACTCTTTACTCTTACTGGGATGACTATGAATGTTCCAGTAACGATTCTCTTGATTCTCTACGGCGCTTCCGTTATTGCTGTGAAAATCAGAGCTCACATAATAATTCTCAGTCTTATTCCTTATTTCATTTTTACTGATACAATTATGATATATGCACTCATTATATTTGTTATCCCTCCTGGGTCTCCAGCTTTCCCCGTTATCTCCTTGCACTGGTGTTAGCGTCACCTGGTCTGTCAGCTGGACAGGAAGCTTGTCTCACGTTGTCAGGTTGGCATTGGTTTTCTTCAATACTCTTTCTGGCGCTTGGTGTCTGCTCTTCGATGCACGCAGGTCTGTGGTCTCTGCGTTGTTGCTGGACTGAGCAGACAACTGATTGTTGGTCACTTCACCATCTACTCCTCAATATCTTCTTTGGGATTCCTGCTTCCAGCATTGCTCGTGTCTCCTTCACACGCCAGCTTTCACCCAGGCTTTGAAAGGTATAGAATCTCAAAAGAAACAATTTGCTTTAATACAACTAAACTAAAAAGGAGACTCAGAGAATGGGACTGGATTGACACATTCAGTAAAGTCAGAACATACCGTTTGTATGCTGACCTGCTGGCTGATGTCAGAGCATTCAGATTTTGTCCTGAATATCTGAACAAGGCACCCAGCCGATTATGGCAGTCTAGGGTAATGAGGCTATGGTTAAATCTGATTCACACAAAAGAAATTCTTGGTGCCAGGAATAAAGTCCCGAGATCCTTGAGAGTATGTCACTTCTGCATAGCGGCTGAAGAGGTTGAAACTCTGCATCCTATACTCCTGTACTGTAGACCCTTAAAGGAAAGGCGTATGTTTTATTTTGGCAATCTTAGCCATCTTTATACCCAGATTCATACTGAAAGAGTCTGACAGCTTATTATGAATTCCCACTGTCATAATAAATGGATAGTTGCTGCAATTCAATTTTTAAAGGATATTCTGGACTCTGGTGAACTGGTAATTTGGTTTTCTGGCTATTCACCCAAACGCTTATGTTGTTGCTTTAGTTCTGTTTTTTAGTTTTTAGGTCTATCTTTTTCTTGTAAAATTTGTTTTAAATTATGTTTTCATCTTTTGTATTCTCTTGTTTCTTGTTCTTTTAATATAATGAAGTAAGGTAATAATGTAATGTAATTACTGTATGTGTTTTATTTGTATGTTTTGTTAAAGGTTACTTTAACAATACACATTTTTAAAAAAATTAAAATAAAATAAAATGGGGAAGTTTTGTTCAACTGAATGATTTTGTATGTCTAAATGTTAAAGATATCAGATGTGTGACCATGAAGCCTACATTGTCTAATAATGTTTCTCATTCTTGTTTAGACTTTGTGCTGTTGGATCGTTTGCTTTGGAACTATTGTGGGACTCTGACTATCCATCCCAGCTCATTAAGCGATCATGCAATCCTAACATGCAGTACTTTTCCGACTATGTCCATTATACTTACTAATTTAGGTACTAAGCTAACCATTAATAATCAACACAATCATATTGTTTGGTCATACAGCAATGTTGGTAGGCTTTCCAGTTTTTTCATATCCCATTGTACCGTCACTCTGAATTGGTTAGAAAGCAATACGTGGAATTTCCAAGCTCTAATGAATCTTTTGGGTAAACATCTTCACCTGTGCCGGCATGGTAATCCCTGCCTAAGTACACGAAGTGCCCAATTTGATTGGGCTAGTCAGAAAAGGAAACGTCAATATAGAAGCACCAGAGAGGCTATTAAGTACAATCCGGGTCTTGGTGACTCTGAGAAGAAATCCCTACTTAGCAATTTGGCAACCAAATATAAAAACTGGTAAGAACGCATAAGGTCAGGGTGAACAATATCAACTGGATGTTTCTGTTCGATTTACTCGAAACAAATGACAATAATAGGTTCTGATCCTTTATTAGGACCCGGCGAGGGGGGTGTGGCGGCCTCCCAGCCAATGGGGAGGTTCAGAATGCGGGTGTTACCAGATGGTAAAACCTCCGCCCTGAGCCTACTCAGGGCTGGTGGCTGCCATACCCCCCTGCCCGATCCACACAATTCCCTCCCTGCCCTCCCACCCCCCTTCTTTTCTGTCCTTTTCGGGAACGGACATGCTGGGAACACTTGTGTCCCCAGCGCGACCACTTCTGATTTGCGACAGGCCATAATGGAAAGGAACAAGGGACTACGTGTAGTCCCTTCTCTCGTTTCCATGGCGTCCATTATTTTGTTAACTTTTTTTAATGGCTGCCACGGAAAGAGAGAAGGCACTACGTTTTCCTTGCCATTCTTTCCATTTCTTTTTCTGTTCCAAAACACTGTAGCATTTTGGAACAGAAAAAGAAATGCTTTTAGTACCCAGGACTTTTGAGTTGGGGTACGAATAGCAATATGCCCCTCGCAGGGGGGCATTACCACTTCAGGTAATGCCCCAGGGCCTTTGTTAAGGCCCTCGTTTTGCTTGGGCCTAGAACTATGGGCCCTGGGGCAGGCACTACCTGAAGTGGTAATGCCCCCCCTGGTCGGGGCCTATTGCTTAATTAGACAATCTCTTAGTGAAAACTCCAAACGTGAAGACGTCTCGGTCTCTGAAAAGGACTGGGTGACTTTCATCACGGCTTTACATCACAAAGATACTCCCTGCAACACTAGATGTCAGATTAGGACTCCTAAAAATTAATGATGCTCATGACCTTGATTGGTTGGAAATTCTTCTGATTGTTAAAGCTCTAAAAAAACTCCAAAGCTCCTGGCCCAGACAGGCTTGCCAATGTAGTGATCAGGTTAAATCCTGTGTGCACTTTATGAGCTCTTTGTAGATGTATGGAGATCCGACGTTGTTCCATCAAGTTGGCGGACCTCCATTTGGATTGCAGTATTTAAGAAGTGCCTTAAGGACAATCCGTCCAACTATCGGCTATTTGCCACGTTGGACAGTAGTTAAAAAATCTTTGCTTCTTCACTCCTAAAAAAACGGAATGTCTGGGTAGAAAATAACCCACTTCTGCATAGATGTCAGACGGGCTTTCGTAAGAATCACTCGACCATGTATAATATCAGTGGGTTACTAAGCACAACATCAACGGCTGTGTGTATGAAGGGTAAGCCCCTATATGCAATGTTCACATATTTTTTTCGAAGACCTTCGATAAAGTAAATCATTCTCCTCTTTGGTCTTAATTGCAAAAATTGAATATTGATCCACAATGACTACACTTCATTATGTCCCTTTACACAGATACCACTGTCAGAATTCACACCAATTGTGCATTTGACCCAGTAGATAGAGACAAATGTGGGCCTAAAACAAGGCTGTGCACTTGCATCTATTTTATATAATCTATACACATCAGATATGGTGCAGGCCATTTATCTAGTGCGTAATTTTCCCTTTTCTATCGGTGGTGAATCCAGCCGTTGGCTATGCTATGCAGATGACACCATCCTAATGAACCACAAGCCGATTGGGCTGCAGCGCTCTAGTGGCACTCTTAGCTCACATGCAAGTCAAAATGACTTAGTCATCAACATTGACAAAACTAAAATCCTGCATACCAGAAGGCGTTTAATACATGATACAGGTTTTGTGTGGAGACTTAATGCTTCCCCGATTGAAGTCGTGAATAATAACCTATACTTTTTTATTTTTTATTTATAGTTGTTATAGCTGATTACTCAACTTTACAACAATTTTTAAAAAAAGTATGACATTTCTCTTAAAAACAATTTGAATACAATATCGGCATTTAAAAGAAAGAAAGAAAAATTAGACCAATCATAAATGAAGAAGGATCATAAAAAAGAAAAAGGAAATGACATATCATGTGTAAACGAATAAATCACCATTGAAATGCTTATGATCTGAAAACTAATTCTAATCATCGCATATTTTTAGCGTCTTAAAGATTCCATATTCATAGCCATTATCTAGCAGTTTTCCTATTTAGGATATATAATTCTATCATATAACGAGCACTGACTCCAAGAACCTCGTAATGGCAATATATACTGACATTCGATTTGTGGAGAAGAATAGATTCCACCTACCTTCCTGGTCAAAAGTTCGAAAGTACTCACAATGTTCATATAAATGCAATTCTCGTTCTCCCAATACACCTGGGCAATCAATCCAGAACAATGTGTCGAAGTGTTTCTTTCTGTTCCATGTTTCCACAAAACCGGCAAAAGTGCAACAACTTGCTGACTAGGTTTCGCTTTGCCATTATCGTTCCAGTTGACCATAAGTTATATCTAAAGCGTAAAAATGGCAGCGCGAAGAGCCACCGAAGGATACTGGATCAATGAAGGGTCACATACACCAAATTTCTTTTTTGCAAATGGATTGTCGCTAAAATCCTTATATATGCAGTATAGTTCTCGAGTCTTTATCCAGTCATGGAGATATCATTTTTCTTTTGCTCTTTCAGGGTTCTCTAATAAGGTTTGCAATGAGACATCTGCAGCAGACATTATGTCATAAACAGTATTACACCAATTAATAGGAAATCCATGTGTCGATTTCAACATGTAGGAGGCAAGAGATAAAAGCAAAGTATTTGGGGTGTTAGCCAAAAGACATTTTCTCAACAGAGCACACTGGCGCCACTGATATCTGATGGTCAATGAAAGTAGGCCAGTTTCATGCCGTATAAATGCAATCGGTGTGCACTAGGGGAAGATTAAGAACTACCTTACAATATCTGCCTTCTAACTTCTGCATAATGGATTTCTCCAGTTTTAGCCATGTTTCCAGACCATACAGAAGAACCTCTGGAGATTTCTGATTGTAGTAAGTGTCACTTGTTGCTGAACTATGTACGACCGTATCTAACGCTTTTATTGTTGGTTTGCAGGCATTGTCAGTAGTCACTTAACTGCAATTGGTATGTCTCTCATTGAGGTAATGGACAATCCAAGGGTATGGGCCTCTTAAATAAAACCACTGTCTGGGACATACATATGAGCTTGACAATGTTATCAACAAAATAAATATACTCCTTATATACAGGTCAGAGCTTTGCTTCACACAAACCCTGCACTTATCTGACAAAACCCTCTAATCCGCAAGTCAAGCATTTCATTTGCTATTTAAGATTCAATATCCTTCCCAACATTTAACATCTTGGTAGGTAAGAAGGGATATGTAGATTATGTAAATTGACTATAGAAACCTCGAGCCATTCGCTTACCAGTTGTTCGATTATGACAGATTTTTATCATAAGGGTTATTCCCTGGACAGAACGTATGAATTGTTCGTTTTAACTGACCAATTTTGGAACCTTTTATATTTGGAAAGAGGCAATGAGGCTGATAGATAATTGCAATATAGGAGTTGTGAAAGTGGATCCTGTCTCAAAGCTGAAATGAACTATGATGTATGTATTTTAGGATTTTATGTATAAGATGTAATCATTCCATTTATTGTTTTATTTATTCAGATGTATGTACTTTCTGGTCTCCCCACGGATATAATTGCGAGATCAGAAAACAAAGTGACATTTTTGCATTCAGTCTTCATTTTTCTCAGTGATCACATATATCCGTTAATTCTGTGCACAGAATCAGATCCTGTCAAGCACAAGATTAGACCATTTTCTATCACTGCACGCCTCAAGCTCCAAAAACTACAACAGAATCTAACTAATGACAACATCACTGTGCCAGTGGAAGCCACAGAGCGGCTCAGCCCAGTGGCATTTAGCAGGATGGCAGATGGAAAAGATTTTGACTGCACATCAGTTGGTCAAAGAACAATGTAATCACTGTCAGTTCACTGCCCCTATACAGTACCGAGCTTCAATCAAACTTTAACCAGAATCCAAATCACTCACTGCCTTCACCACTCTTGAGAGTATTCCAATACACCAAGATGCCATTTGGCCTCTCGTCTGCGGCATCTGTGTTTGAAAGTCCCCCTTCCTAAAAGAGATCCCCAATGTCACTTATGTACAAGACCACACTGTTGGGGACCTAGAGAAGTGCACAACGTCCCCCTCAAATAGGTGTTTAAGGAGATTCATGCCAGTGATGGGACACTGCCTGGGGCAATGCAAGTTCTTACAGCAACAGATGAAATTTCTATGGTGTATACCATGTCCGCTCTGCCATGAAGCACACAACTTCACTGGTACATGACCCGACACCCACATACAAAGACCAACTACGGTCATTCATGGGAATACCTGAATATTATGCAGTTTGCAGAATATTCTAGCCACTCCACATCCTGTTGAACAGGGGCGCCACCTTCCAGAGGCATGACATATGTATACCACATTTGGAATCTTTATAACTGTGATTATCAGTACCTCTTGCTTGCATTAACTTTTCCAAAGTTGCCGCAGATGATTTCTACACGTATGACTTGTGGTCGTCATGATACATCGGAATGATGAAAGGCTGAGGTGACCTTGCTGGTTTTAAACCTGAGACCTGAATGTTGCAGCTTTCACATCCTGCTCCAGCACAGAGCCACAGAACAATTACTATATCATCAGGCATAGATGCCCACCTGTGCCTGCAGCCCAGAACATTTTGGCACCTACATATGGGGCTTGGGGCAGGTCATCTCACGTATGCACTGACAGTAAACACCACATGAATTTCTGTCACTGGGTGGCAGAAAGAAAGTTATAATCATTTGTTATTTATATAGAACTTTCACCAAATCTCTGCATATAGAACATTTCCAGTCTCTGATTTTCACCCAGTCGATGTTGGTACTCATTTATCGTCCTCGGAAGGAAGAAAGGCTGAGTTGACCTTGCTCATGGATCTGAGCCTGCGACCTGTGGATCATACACAGATCTCAGCAGTGTGCACGCAACCCACTGAGCAAATGTACCTGCTTGTGACCACCAGTCTAGCAAGACTGGTAGCAAAATTTAAAAAATTGCTTTCAAATTTGAATATGTGCCATTACGAGTTACTGAGCGGTTCGACTGCATGTCCACTACAATTTCCTTTGTCCTGCAGCATGGCCTGTGACATTCATTAATGTGTTGTGCCCCCTATAAAATCCAATTTCAATGGATATGGTAAACAGCATCAGTTGATCCCAATGGTTTAATGGCATAGCTCCAGATCACGCTTTGCAACGCATCCAGTTCAATATATTAGGTGCATTGTCTCAGACAGAAACATGGCAGAACTCCTGAACCATTTTGGGAGACTGTGCCTGAAATTACTGAAGAGTCTGATGATGTGAGCTGGCAAGCTAATCCCACCATCATGTCTGTACCATACTCTCATCACTATAGCACACGAGGGTAACTTGGGCACCATGCTTTCTAAGAGGCGACTTTGAAACAGATACTGGTGGTCAAGCAATGCATCATGCTGAGCCATATGTCGTAAAGGTGACGTTTGACTACTCCCATCACACCTGTGCCCATCGTGCAGCGGCCGTCTCCAGTGTGAGACCAGGCTGAGATTGACTTTAATGGATCTCTGGATTACTTGCACTTGGGAGAAGGGTGTGCAGTCTTGTCACACAGAAGACTTCAGAATGTCCCTTAGCATGCTCTTTTATAGGAAATCACTACCCCAACCATCGTCACTGTTGTGTGAAAGGATATTTATACTTTGAACTATCACCACCTGAGTGGTCCCCTGGCGCTCTCGCGAATCTGAAAACCAGGAGGGTAAGGTGTGGGGAAAGCAAGAGGGTAAGGTGTTGGGGGTGAGAAAGTAGGACTGAGCAGGGAAAAAAGCACAAGAGAGCTCTGATGTGCTGTTGGTAGCTTCAGTTCGCTTTACACCGTTCACTGAGCGTAGGTGTGCATTTTCCATCGGTAGTTGTCATGTGCTGTTGTGCACGGCTGTGTGTGGTTTGTTTCGATGTTTCGGTGTAGTGAAGTGCGTGCAATTTGTTTTGCTGTAGAGGTATAGTTGTGTTTCGAGTTTGAGAGGTGTTAAGCAGAGGGATGAGTTTTTTTTTGTTTTTTAAAAACATTTTTAGTGTGGTTGGTGTTAAGACTGATTTCCTATACTCTGGCCTGGTGGACAGATGTATAAAAGGCCAACCTATATTGTGACAGGGGCAACTCTGGGAAGCTGTAGCCAAACCAGTTTAAGGGAGCAGTGAGAGGCGGTCTAGGCTAAGATCTTCAGAGGGGTGGGATTGTAAAGGGTCCACAATGAGGTCACACAATGGGAGTCACAAATTACCCTTAGACAGGATGTATAAAAATACAGTTATTTAATTATGGCCAAATATACTATAAGAAAAATGAACACAAGCATGTTGACTTATCAACAAAATACATATATACAATCACAGGTTCAAGTGCATAATACAACTCAAGGTACTCCTGCAAGGGAATTAATACATGAGTATTAAACACAAAAAGGTCCACAGAGAATGTACCCCTAACTAATTTTGTCCAACCCTAAGTTGCCTGGGGCCTTGTGCCCTATTGTTCAGGATACAAACAGTAGTCAGGAGAAAATGTAGGTAGGGTCTCTGGGGTCCAGTGATGGATTCTTAGAGCCAGGGTTTAAGATAGACAATGTCCAAAATTCCCCCCAACAGTTAGAAGTCTTGCCAATACAAGTATAGGCTAAGCCAATAGGTTTAAGATAAAGAGTATTGTAAGTCCATTAACTTACAATGGAAGTGTAGGGGTATGTTAAAAGCTCAATAACTTACCCCCCTCACTCCGAATCTTCCCAATACTTTCCAGAACAAAGGAAGGGTGTCCTGGCTTGCTTTTCCCACCAAATTCCGCAGTCCACGATTTTCACGGGTTGCAGGTTCGAGTGATTCTCCGGTTAGGATCTTTTGCTGCTGCAAGGACTCTTGATGTGGAAATGCAGCAGCAAACAATGCAGCCCCCTTCTCGGGACTGGAGGCAGGTCAGAAAAGCAGGTTTCGGACTGTGCACGCCGCGCACAGCAATGAAGCAGGACTCAGTAGCCGCGGTCGGACTTTCTGCTATTTCTCATGTCCCCTTGGTGCTAGGATGCCGAATTGTTGCAAAGGGTGTCGTTGCAGTGGCAGCTGAGGGTGTGCCAAGTTTCAGGTGGAAACTCAGAACAGCAACGAAGATAACTTGGTAGCCCAAAAACAAAGCTGGTCAGCCACACGACAATTCCCAGGCACTTCCAAAGGCAGTTTTTGTGCTAGGCAGCGAGTATGCTTCGGGATTGGATGATCCCTCCAATCCAGGGGTCGTAGCACCTTCGCAGGCCTACTGGAGATCAAGAGACAGACAGGGCTCCACCAGGACTGCAGCAGAAGTTGGTTGCCAGGCCTCCTTCAGACAGGTTACAGGTTTCTTTGTGGGTCTTCTCAGCTGGACGGATTCTTGGCTCCTTCAGGTTCTTCCAGGATCTCTGAGAATTGCATGCAGGGGCCCTCTTCTTATCCTAAAAGGCAGGTAGGAGTCGAAACTCCCACTAGCCAATGGCAGAACTAGCCCACACACACACCCCACAGTGGTCCAATCAGGATCACTGGTGGGAACACTCATGCAAACCACTCAGACACACAGAAACCAGGATGTGTATTGGGGTCAGACTGACCCAACCCACATCCTGCCTGCAAACACACAAAGCCCTCCAGTAGCCCGCCAAAAGCTCCTGCTTTCCCAGGCACTGGAAGTCCTTATAAGGATCTTTCTGACCTCTGAGGCCACGAAGAAGGCTAAACAACATGATGCCAAACGAATGGGTGAAAAAATCTCGTGGCACGGCCATGTTTGGCCAGTAGCCACAGTAAGTAGCCAAACGCAGTAGACCCGGTTAAACTAACACAAAATTCCCCAAAAAGTGGGGAAAAGTCACTGCTGCCACCAGCCCATCTTTTAAGCACCTCAGAATAACCAAACAATCCTTTGAGTGTTAGTCTAGGGCAAAACAAAAATTAACCCCATTGCACTGCAGTGTAAGCTGCTGTGTGCAATGATAAAAAGTTACCACATGTGATACAAAAGTAACCACAAGTAGCAACATAGTCACAAGACTAAGGGAAACACTGTTTCCCCAAACTGATAGCCTAAGGCCAGTACAGTGATGCTTAATGCTTCACTGCACTGCAAAAAGTACAGGTCAGATTGAAAAATAAAAGCAAAAAGTTTGGGGTTCCATAAAGATGGAAGGAAACGTGCAGTAAAGAGAATCTTTCCTAACAGTTGGTAAGTGACGATAGCCAGTGGTAACACCTCAGCCTTGGAAAACTGTGGCACACATCCCTGCCAGTGTTGCGCATTGTGGTGCGCTAGGGGTCTCACTCCCATTTTATGTGCAGAGCTTTGGCTCACCAGTAGGGCTATGCAGTGTTCCTACCTCCTTCACCACCCCGCATTCCGACCAATGGATGTCCACATTGCTCCATCCTCTGTCACATCCCAGTGTGCAGCCACCATCACTTCCATGGGCGCCCGAGGGTGGGGGCCCCCTTCCCTGTGGCTCTGGGCTCCCCAGGCCCTGTGGTCAGTCTGCTTGGTTGCCACTCTCCCACCTTCAATCCCAATGCCCTCCCTCTGTGGTTCAACCCAAGCTGGTCCCATCTCTCTCCCGTTTCTGTCTAGTAGGGTCGTCCATGGGAACGGGTGCATCTGAGTCTCTGTCCCACCCAGAGACTGCTCCACTTCTGTGCAACTCGTCGTGGTCTGGGCTGGTCCTCCTTCTTGCCATTTGTGTGTTAATTCCGTGGGGTGTGGGTTTTGCTCATTCTTTTGCGTCCAGTTTTGAGTTGAAGAGCTAGGTTTTTAGGAGTTTCGAAATATTAGATTGTCCTTCATAGTTTGTATTTCTCTTGGGAGGGAGTTCCACAGTTTAGCAGCCAGGCAAGATAAGCTGATCGACCACGTTCTTTCCTCGTGTTTGGTTTAGGTTCCAGGCAGATGCCATTGCTGGATCTGAATGTTCTGGTAAACTGCTAAATGGTGATTTTCTTTTGTATGATTTCTGCTCCTTGTCCATGCATTGCCCTGTGTGTTATGCACATTGTTTTGAATGTAATTCGTTTTTTGACTGGAAGCCAATGTAGCATCTTTAGAGCTGGAGTGATGTGGTCCCTTAGTGAGAGTTTGAGGAGAAGTCTGGCAGCTGAGTTCTGTATACGTTGCAGTTTCTTCAGTAGATAATCTGGCTTTCCAAGGTATAAGCTGCTGGCATAGTCTATCCTGGACATGATAAGGAGATGATGGCCAGTGTTTTGTGCATGAAGGAGAGAAATGGTAGAATTCTTTTGATTGTGTGTTGGTGGAAGATGCATTTCTTGATTATATTGTTTACTTGCGGTTCTAGGGTCAGCTCATTGTTCATTAGGATTCCAAGGTTTTTGACAATTTCGGATGGTGTGTTCACTGTTCCTAGTTCTGTGGGCCATGGGATATATTTGTTGCTTCGTTGGTCTTTGGATATAATAATGATTTCCGTTTTACCCATGTTGACTTTGAGGCTGTTTGTGTTCATCCATTCATAGAGTTCTTTGAGACAGTCTATTAGCGTTGTTTTTTCCTCTTGTACATCTTCGATTTTGTAAATGATTTGGGTGTCATCTGTGTAGTTGTAGCAGTCAAAGCCATGTCTTTTGATGAGGTTGATTAGTGGAGTCATGTTGACGTTGAAGAGGAGTTGGGCTAGGGAGGATCCTTGTGGTACTCCACAGGTGGTGTCCCACGGCACATTTAATGGTTTTATCCATAATGTTTCTGTTCTTTCAGATAGGAAAGATTTAATCCAGAGCAGCACTGTGTCGATGATCCCTATTTTCTCGAGTCCCTTGATGAGGATGTTGTGGCTGACTGTTGCGAATGCTGTGGAGAGGTTGAGTAATATCAGTGCCGAGTTTGTGCTGAATCTGTGTTGGTCTTTAGGTCACAGCAAATAGAGAGAAGTGCTATCTCTGTCCCTCTAATGGGTCTGAAGTTGACTTGTGCCTGGTCCAATAGTTGTTGTTTTCTACGTGTTCCAGTGATTGTTCATTGACATATGTCTCTAATATTTTTTCCTGGGCAGGGGATGTTTGATATATGTCTGTAGTTAAAGAGGTCTTCCACATTGCTCGTTGTATCCTTGAGGGGTGTTTTGAGGTATGCAGATTTGATGCCAAAAAATGCCGTTTGTTTTGGAACTAGTTAGGCCCACCAGTCCAAGGGAGGCAGTTGCCATGGGATCTTCCCCGTCGCTTAGAAGTTGAGGTTGAGACAGCATCGGTTACTCAGCAGGCGCTGGCGGTCGCTGAAAGTTGCTGGTGTCATCTTTCGGATTCTGCTGTTCAAGTGGTCAACTCGTGGTTTCAGCTCCAGGACCTCTGGATTTATGTAGGAATACTGGCTAAATCTACCAATTGTATCCCATGCACCATTCAAACTTGCGGATGGTTTTCCAATGGGGACAGCCAGCATCCCAGTCTGAACTGGTTTCACTCAGGCACACTGCAGGAGAAAGTACAGGGGAGTTTTGGGTGACCTCCCCCACTTCCTGTCCTGCCAGTGATGAAAGAGAGAGACCCCCATGCTATCTCTTGTTAAAAGCATGTCTGGTCAACCTCTAAACACATGACTTTCTTCTCACAATGCAAAAGGATACAACACTGCCGTTACACCGTGTGCTGCAATGGCCATTTCAGTAGTGTGAACTGAGAGTTTGAGGATCCTGCAAAGAGTATCTGGCAAAGACGGCCACAGTGACCATCCAGAGTACCATTATTACAGTTGGCACTGCACCAAATTCCACAACTAGTGTTCACTCATATTGTTTGCTCTGTTGGAATTTACCTTGCCACAAGTCATAGACTGATCACTCATCTTACTTGCTCATGTTGGAATTTACCTTACCATCACTACGTTGTGGCACACCTCATGGACTAAACACTTATCTTGCTTGATCCGTAGGAATTTTATTTACATCAGTGCTTTGTGGGGCACCTCATAGACTGATCACTCATCGTACTTGCTCAGTTGGATTTTACCTTGCCATCACTACATTGTGGTGTATCTCATAGACTGATCACCCATCTTGCTTGCTCTGTTGGAATCTTACCATCACTATGTTTTGGTGCACCTCATCCACTGATCACTCATCTTGCTTGCTCCATGAAATTTACAATACCATCACTATGTTGTGGCACATCTCATAGACTGATGACGCATCCTGCTTGCTCTGTTGGAATTTCTCTCACCATCACTACTTTGTGGTGCACTTCATAGACTGATCACTCATCCTGCTTGCTCTGTTGGATTTTACCTTAACATCACTATCTTGTGGCACCTCTCATAGACTGATCACTCATCTTGCTTGCCTCATTGGATTTTTATCTTACCATCTCTATGTTGTGGTGCACCTCATCGACTGATCACTCATCTTGCTTGCTCCATGGAATTGGCCTTACCATTACTTCTTTGTGATGCACCTCATAGACTGATCACTCATCCTGCTTGCTCGGTTGGAATTTACCTTGCCATCACTACGTTGCGGTGCACCTCTTAGACTGATCATCCATATTGCTTCCTCTGTTGGAATTTACCTTACCATCACTACTGTAGGGTGCACCTCATAGACTGATCACTCATCTTGCTTTCTCTGTTGGAATTTACCTTGCCATCACTATGTTGTGATGCACCTCATAGAATGCTCACTCATCTTGCTTGCTCTGTTTTAATTTACCATACCATTATTACGATGTGACAGACCTCATAGGCTGATCACTCATCATGCTTGCTCTGCTGGAATTTACTTTACCATCACTACCTTGTGGCACACCTCGTAGACTCATAGACTGTGAGTGTTGCAGGGAAACACCAGGCAGCTAGCAAATTCGGGGTAAATTGCAAGAACTTTGGCTGCTGTACGTAGCTACTGACATGCAAGTTTGAGGACTGCCATGATGTAAGAACACGGCAAGCGAGCACACCTTCACTGATCAGAAGGGGGTTGTCTAGATCCCTGAGAATTATCATTGATCAAACTACAGTCAACACAAATATGACTTATTGGTAGAAACTTATTCTGGGGTGCAGCCTGGTGTATTCTGATTGGAAAAAGACACAGTGCCAATGATCTTTGCCTCAATGCCTGTAAAACTGAGATCCTTCCCATCGGGACCCCTGCTCCCTCAATCCTCCCTTCACTCTGGCCTTTCTCATTGGGCTCTCCCCCTGCTCCTTCTTCTGAAGCCAGAAAACTTGAATGCATCTTCGACTCCTCACTCTCCTTCCGCCCTCACACTCAGGACATTGCCAAGAAGTCCCACTTTCAGCTCTTCCTTCTCAAAGTAATTCTCCCTTTTCTCACTTTCCCCCAGAGTCTCAATGGCACCTGAGCCCTGGTTCTATCTAGGCTTGACCATTGCAATAGACTCCTCCTGAATCTACCTTATTCCACTCTTGTGACCCCTACAGCTAATTCAGAATGGGACAGTGAGACTTATCCCTGGTCTTAAGCCCAGGGACCGTATCTCTCCTGCCCTAAAAAGTCTTCACTGGCTCCCGGTTGCTGCACGGATTAAATTAAAATCCCCCTGCATCATCCACAAGGCTGTCTGGGTCTGGGGACCACACTATCTTCAACTTTACCTTACTAAATACTCTCTCTCTGACCACTGCGTTCTTCTGGCACCAACTCTTTGTGCGTAAAGCATTTTGCTAAACAGGGGGTAGGTGGTTGATCGCTTTCCTGAGCTGGCTCCCTCCTGTGGAACAACTTCCCCCTGCCTCTACACCTTGAGCATGACTTTCTTAAATTCCGGAAGCTCCTCAAGACTTTCCTCTTTACCTCTTCCTTCCCTTCTTCTCTCCTGCGCTAATCCCACAGTTTCTGTGATTGGTGTCTGGGGCCCTTATGCATCCTCAGGCCCAGCTCCTGTCTATCCTCAGCACTTGCCTTGGAACACCCTCCGCCCTGGAGGTTCGCACTTACTCCTAACGTGGCTCCTGGCTGTGTAGCACTCAACAACCCAAGCACTTTAGCTCGGACTCCCCATCACTTACCCCCTGTGCCCTCTTCCTGCTGCACTATAATCAAGGCATAGTAGGTGCATCCTTTCTTCCTTTTTTCCCCTTCACTGCTCTTATTAAATATTGTGTTTTGTAATGTATTTAACTCCCTTGTTCCCTCCCCTCGCGCTGTATGTGATTTGAAATGGTATTTACTTGCTTTATAAGCGCCTAACAAGCCAACAATAAATAAATAAATAAATAAATACATATCTAATAAAAATGGAACTCTTGAGTACTTTTTCAGTGTAGACCATGGTTCGCGTGGGTTAACTATTGCTCACACCATATTCAAGACATCTCTTTCTCAAATACTATCAGGACATCCAAAGAAATGCCATTTGTATTTGAAATTTACAGCACATACAGGAGATACACAAATAAACACAGATATAGTTTCTCGTCTGCAGGGAACATTTCTAAAGGCTTGCAAATCTGTGAGATATTTTGTTACCAGCATCCACCAGGTGTAACCAAAGCAGGAACTGCAGCAGGTGTGTGTTAATGCTGCCATGCTTAAAACACGTATTCGCAGGTGACGATAGTTTGGATAGAAATCGGTCTGTAGTTCTTGGATGAATCCTCAAATAGCTCACTGTAGCTTTGAATGAATCAATTTAATGTTCATACAGCTTTTAAAGTATGACCCACTGCAGCCAGCAGAAGTGGATCCATAAGTGATGTCACACAAATCATCCCCAGGGGCATCCGTGCTATGGTCTATAAAGCAGGGCGGGTCTTCAATGGGAAAGTCCTCGAACACTTCCAGGATTCGATACTGGTACATTTCTCGATTCGTCCCACCAAACGTAAGAACATGCTGGCCGCTTAAGGTTCAAAGGGCAGCCAACAACGTAGGTCGATGTCCCCTCAGATCTCCAGGTGGAACCTTAGTGTATGGAGTCCTTCTAAGGTTGATAGGATCAGCATCACATGCTGAGAAACAGTAAAGTCTGCTCTTTACAACACCTTAGGAATATGATAGTATAGTGGCAAATAAACACTTTTATAATTGATATACATAGGTCAGAAAGTGTAGAGTACTGACATCAGTCCAGTTTATGATATTGATAATCCTGATGTAAATATGAAATCCTCTAAAGGAAATTAAACTTGCATTGAGGGATTTGGGCAGAGGATTCTGCAAAGAGTAGGTTATACCCCCAAGTCCTTATGTTATTGGTCAGCTCAGCAGATTAGAAGTGAAAGATATTTTGAATACATCATGCATGTATGTTGCGTGCGTGTTAGAAGCTGCTCACCTTCAATGCGTTCATCCCATGTAAGAATCTGGGTACATATGTCACTCTAATGCAGAAAAGAGGGCACTGGGGCTCATTACAAGTTTGGTGGGGTGGGGGACATGGGTTTAACACCACTTTACTGCTAGTTTCCTGCACTGCCCAATTTTGAGGCTGGTCATTAAGTATAGGATTTACCTCTAACATGTACATGGGGAGTAAATCCTCTACTTTACCTCCGAAAAATTGAGGATAGGCCAAGATGGAATTATCATTCAAAGTGAATCACCCAAAATCTTCACGGAGTACTATATTACGGACTCCAAAAATGGGGACTAACTCCACCATTATCCAATTTCTAATCTGGTGGTAATTTCACCAGACTGGTCGGTGTTAATGGTAAATGATTAATGAGGCACTATTGATTTCATGGGGCTCATTTCGAAGTCCCCAGAGCACATAAATGGGTGCTATAACCAGGCTGAAAAGGATTACATCTGCTTAATTGCTCTTTTAACGCTTCAGGGAAAATTCTTCATGTTTGCAGTCAGACTGGGGGCACAGAACGAGACTACCATTTCTGGCACCCATCCCACTGTACAAATCGTTTTATGCCTGCATGTCAGTTTCATGCTGAGTGAAACACATTGGATTCATATGGAATCTACTAGTTTTTAGCATTAGCTAAAGCAGGGGGATTCCATAGGATTCAAATGTAAATGCCTCCCGCAAGCATAAATTGCCGGAGGCCTTTACAAAGCTTTGTTCTAGATCAGGCAGTCAGGAGGTGGCATATTTAAGGCAAGTGAAAGTCAGTGAAAAGAGAGAAGCAGTCAGTCAGGAGCCAAACGCATTCAAGGCTGTGAGGGATGGGTTCTCTTATGATGACTAGAATATCTAAAGCAGCTGAACAGCATGGAAATGCTGCTAAGCATGACAGAAGCTTTTGGCCATAAAAGACTTGAGAAGCCTAAGAAGCTGGACAGCCAGAAACCTTTCAGAGTCCTGGTACAGCTGGGTATTGTGCTGGGCATTATATTCCTTGACAGTGAGCTGGGCACTTTATCCCTTAAGGATGCGATGGGCACTACATCCCTAAATAGAAGGCAGGGCACTGTATCCCTAGAAAGTCAGCTGGGCATGGTACCTGTCATGATGCCTACTCCCAGGAAGCCAGTTCAGGGCCAGCATCCCCGAAAGCAGACATCATGTCCCCAGGGAGGGACCCAGCAACCCCTTATAGGGGCTCTTTGGACATTGTCCTCGCGCCTTTGGCGCCAGGCTCATAGAAGGCATCAGTCCTGGCACCATAGGCGCCAGGCCCATTATGGGAGTGCTTGGATGGACTTACCTGATGCAGACCATGCTGCCGGATCCAGACCTCCTTGAGGTCTGAAAGGGACTATTTTACATATGGGACTATTTTACCACTCAGGCGTGGCTGAGGAAGAATACTTACCTGGAACTTCTTTGGGGGCTATTTAAACCACGCCCAGACAGCAGCTCACGCTTCGCGTTGTTCTGCATCTAGCAGCTGGACGCTCACCGTGTCTGCTCCTGCATCCTGGCTCCAGCCACGCCCGTCTGCAACCTGGAACACCTGAAAAGGAAGGAAAGGAGAGAAAGGTGAATAATTGAACTTTACCTACCTCCATCCGGAGTCCGGAACCATCACTCCGACGATCCTGAGAAAAGACATTATTTTTAGAAGCGCATCGCATCGCTCGCTGCAGCGCCGCTTTCCACTCACCTTCACGAGGCGCCCTCGGGCTCTTCAGCCACCATTGGCACCATCCGTCGCCTTTCAGCGCCTAAGGAGAAAAAGAGACAAAACAAAGGTGAGCGAAGGAACAGATTGAGGAAGGCCTGATTTTTCCACCTTAAAACTTACCTGATTATTGTTGGGACAATCTTTCCTCACCTCGGGTCGGCGCCGCTTCTTTGGCACTTCTGTACCCCGGCCCCTAAGGGGAAAAAGACACATGCATTAGTGGGTGAAAGCAAGATCACTAAGGGAACCATCCATCAAAAAGACTCACCAGAGTTACCTTCGGCGAATCCATTCCTCTACGCGGATTCTTCATCCTACATCTGAAATAGAGAAAAGGACAACGGACAGTTAAGGCTTGAACTTTTGCAACTGAATACTTACGGCCTCATATCACCAAACCCGAGATCCAGTGAAGTAACTGGAAATCAACGCGCCCCTGCATCGGAAGCAGGATGGAGAGCTCGTCCTTTCAGACTCTAAGGTGAGACTCTACGGGGAATCGCAGAGGGGGTTCGAGGAGTGTGAGAGGGGGAAAGGGGGGAATCCGACACATTATCCAGCAGACAGTTAATCCCCTTTTCCATCTACAGAAGGATTCTTCTACGGGCCAGACAGGCGAGGTTTGGGGGTCCGGTCCAGTCCGTCTTCCGAGTCCTGCGTATCACCTTAGAAGAGGTCATAGCAGTCCAGAACAGATCGGCGCCTCCGTGGGAATCAGGTGAGCGTTACAGAACGCGAAGCCTACCTACAATTTCCCACCCGGGCGCTATGGAGACTTCCGAGACAGACCAGCTGGCCCAGCTATTGGGGGAATTACGGGCTGAAGTTCATTCCGCTCGCCAGGAGACGAATGCCCTCAGGAGAGAGTTAATTGTATCTAAAGAACGAACTGCCAGACAGCTATTACAAGGTCAGGCTGGTCAAACTCCTTTACCAGGTTCTGGGGGTAATTCCGCCCCAGTGGTTTCAAATAACCCCGTGCAAATTAATCTACCTGGAAATATGCCACTGGCCCCACCAAACGTTTTGCCGGGGACCCCAAAAGGTTTGCGTATTCATGAATCAATGCCGATTGCACTTCCTCTGCAGACCTGGGGCCTTCCCTAACGACCAAACCAAGGTCGCTTTTGTACTATCATATCTCAGCGGCTGTGCTGCGGATTGGTCAGTTCCACTGGTTACTCAAGATGACCCAATTCTTCGGAACTTTCAAGCCTTCCAGACAAGCATGGAAAGACTTTTTGCGCGGCATTCTCAGGGACAGGCCCTGGACAACGAGCTTCTATCCCTACGACAGGGTAACCAGGACCTCTTAGCCTATATCGCGACCTTCAATAGGTTAATTGTGGAGACTGGATGGCCGGAGGATAAAAGAATCACGTTATTCCATCGAGGTCTACATGGAGAACTTAAGGATGTCCTGGCCCAGGTCGTAAATCCACCCCAAGACTGCTCTGAATATATAGACTTGGTGGTCCAATTAGATCACAGGCTTCAAAACAGAAAGGCAGATCGGTCCAAGTTTGAGACCCGGGTTTTGGTCAAAACCCATGTTAACCCCAAGGGTGCTGATGTTACTGAACCTATGCAAATTGGAGGGGTTAAAGGACCTTTAACTCAAAAAGAGCGTGAACGAAGAGGGCAAATGCAATTATGCCTTCATTGTGGGGCTTCTGGACACTTTTTACGAGATCGCCCTATAAAACCGTCTAAGAAGGCGGTAGGAGTCGCTGATAAGAACCTGATGGAATCTGAGTCGGGAAACGACCACGCCCGACAAGCGTAGGGGTCCGCTTGCCGAGCTTAAAAACTAACTCTCTGACCTCGCATTTCATCATGCCAATGGTCCTCGTAAATCCGAAGCAGCCTGGGCGGTTACATGCCATTAAGGCATACATCGATAGTGGGGCTATAGGAAACTATGTGGATCGTGAATTGGCTTCCAGGATCAACCTCCCTCTTTGCCCTAAAACCAGTAAGGATGTCATCACCACAGTGGATGGAACCAAAATTGCCTCTGGGCCGGTAACACACTCCACTACTGAAGTGACATTGTTGGGTCAAGACGGACATCGGGAGGCAATTGTGTTTGATGTTATCAAGGCTGCGCAATTTCAAGTAATTCTAGGAATCCCTTGGTTGGAAACACATAATCCTCGAATTGACTGGTGAGCAAAGAGGATAACCTTTCCAGAAATCCAAATATTGGCCTAGCTACAGTAACCCCTGTCATTTTGCAAATACCGCCAGAATACCAAGAATTTCAAGACGTCTTCCAAAAGGAACAGGCCAACACTCTACCGCCTCACAGGTCGTACGATTGCCAGATCGATCTATTGCCCGGTGCACAACCCCCTTGCAGCAGGATCTATGCCCTTACCGAACCCGAGAATCTTCATTTACGACAATATCTAGATCAGTACCTACCCAATGGTTTTATTCGCCCGTCTAAGTCTCCTGCATCCTCGGCTTTATTCTTCGTGCCTAAAAAAGAAGGCGACCTCAGAACTTGTATTGACTACCGCGCATTGAACGGGATAACTGTTAAAAACCGATACCCTTTGCCTCTGATCCCTGAACTCCTTGACCAGGTGAAGGATGCCTGCATATACACTAAGTTAGATCTCCGGGGGGCCTACCATCTGGTGCGAATAAAGGAAGGCGATGAATGGAAAACTGCCTTCCGCACCAAATATGGGCTATTCGAGTACCAGGTGATGCCTTTCGGATTGTGCAATGCACCGGCTGCCTTCCAATACTTCATGAACGATGTCTTTCAGGAACTCATCGACGTTTGTGTTGTCGTATATATCGTTGACATTCTTGTGTACTCCTCTTCGAAATCTGATCATAGAAAACATATCAGGGCAGTTCTCGAGAAATTGTGCCAACACAAACTATTTTCTAAACTTGAAAAATGTGTTTTCCATGCCACGGAAGTCGAGTTTCTTGGTTTCATCCTGACACCTAAAGGAGTCCGCATGGACTCACGAAAAGTGGATGCTATCCTCAAATGGCCATTGCCTAGCTCTGTGAAAGGTGTTCAAAGCATGCTTGGCTTTGCCAATTTTTATCGCAGGTTTATCCCGGAATTTTCTCGTGTTGTTCAACCCATCACTGCGCTCTTAAGGAAAAATAAACATTTCAAATGGTCTGAAGAAGCCGAGCAGGCCTTTCAGGAACCAAAAGCTAAATTTATCTCTGCACCTGTATTGAAGCACCCGCGGCCAGATCTCCCTTATGTCGTCGAAACTGACGCATCCAGCCTAGCCATGGGAGCTGTCCTGTCTCAAAGAGATCCCGAAACTAACCAACTGCATCCCGTTGCATTTTGGTCCAGAAAATTCTCGGCACCCGAGGATAACTACACAATCACTGACAAAGAACTGTTAGCCATTAAATCCACTTTTAAAGCCTGGCGGCATTATCTACTTGGCGCTAGACATACCATCACGGTGATCACCGACCACCGGAACTTGCAGTATTTAAAGACCGCCAAGGCTCTGTCATCTCGACAGCTCCGTTGGGCTTTGTTTTTTGCGGAATTCGATTTTGTAATCACCTACCGTCCTGGCTGTAAGAATGGCAAAGCAGATGCTCTATCCCGAATAGGAATGGGAGAAACTGATACTAACTCAGAACCTGTACCGATAATTCCCGAACAGAGAATTTTGGGCATGACTTCTCTACAAACGCTTGAAGACATTCAAGCTAGAGTTAAACAACTCCTGGACCCTACAGACTTACAGGATTGGGTACAAAAGGGATCTGACTTTACTATAAATAATGATTTACCTTATTTCCAAGGGTGCTTATTTCTGCCACACAAGGAATTACAAGAGCTCGTTATTTCTCGTTATCATGATACACTAATAGAGGGGCACCCCGGTATTGCCAAGATGGAAGAAAAGGTGAAACGACAATTCTGGTGGCCTTCTTGGTGAAAAGATGTTAAATCATTTGTGATGTCCTGTGGTGTTTGCGCCCAAAATAAAGCCCAAAAGAAAAGACCAGCCGGTCTCCTTCAACCTTTAGACATTCCGCCAGCACCTTGGCACACCCTGTCATTGGATTTTATTATGGACTTACCTCCTTGTTCAGGATATAACACTATTCTTGTTATTGTGGATTTATTTTCCAAAATGGCCCACTTCATTCCATTGAAAGGTTTACCTTCAGCTTCAGTTCTAGCCAAAGAATTCCTTGAAAATATTGTTCATTTACATGGATTCCCGTCTGTACTAATCTCAGACCGGGAAAGCCAAATCATTTCCCACTTTTGGCGTAGATGTTGTCAATTGGCACAAATCGATGTAAGATTATCGACTAGTCACCACCCTCAGACCGATGGTCAAACAGAGAGGACGAATCAGACCCTTGAGCAATATTTACGGTGTATGTTGCAGCAATCTGAAAGTAACTGGAAAGACATTCTTTGGATAGCCGAATATGCATATAATAATTCAGTACACTCTGGAACTGGGCAAAGTCCTTTTTATACTTTATATGGGCATCACCCTCGAACCTCAGACCTCGACTCGCCTCAAGGCCTCGGAATGCCCGCAGTGGACCATCTGCATTCTACAATTACCCAAGCCTTCAAAGAAGCAACTACACATTTACAACAAGCCAAGAGAAAATACAAGAAGAATGCTGACCTGCATCGGAGTGAAGCACCTCAGTATCAGATTGGGGAACAAGTATGGCTGGCTACCAGGCACTTATCGCTCAAGGGACCTCGAACTTTTAATCCAAAATATCTGGGGCCTTACTCCATTACGGCCATAATCAATCCAGCGGCTGTTAAACTTGATTTACCAGCTAACATGCAAATTCACCCTGTTTTTCATGTGTCACTTTTGAAACCAGTGCAACCTGGAACCAGACTAATCAAGCCTCCAGGACCCATTCAAATAGATGGAGAACCTGAATTCGAGATGAAGAACATTTTAGATTCAAAGATGTTAAGGTCAAAACTTTTCTATCTAATCGATTGGAAGGGATACGGGCCTCAGGAGAGGTCGTGGGAACCCAGTGACCATGTACATGCACCTCGATTAATTAAGAAATTCCATCGGATCTTCCCAAACAAACCAAAATCCCCAAAGGGAACAATCTTGGGAGGGGCCTTGGGGGAGAGTGCTTTCATGATGCCTACTCCCGGGAAGCCAGTTCAGGGCCAGCGTCCCCGAAAGCAGACATCATGTCCCCAGGGAGGGACCCAGCAACCCCTTATAGGGGCTCTTTGGACATTGTCCTGGCGCCTTTGGTGCCAGGCTCATAGAAGGCATCAGTCCTGGCACCATAGGCGCCAGGCTCATTATGGGAGTGCTTGGATGGACTTACCTGGTGCAGACCATGCTGCAGGATCCAGACCTCCTTGAGGTCTGAAAGGGACTATTTTACCTATGGGACTATTTTACCACTCGGGCGTGGCTGAGGAAGAATACTTACCTGGAACTACTTTGGGGGCTATTTAAACCACGCCCAGACAGCAGCTCACGCTTCGCGTTGTTCTGCATCTAGCAGCTGGACGCTCACCGTGTCTGCTCCTGCATCCTGGCTCCAGCCACGCCCGCCTACAACATGGAACACCTGAAAAGGATGGAAAGGAGTGAAAGGTGAATAATTGAACTTTACCTACCTCCATCCGGAGTCCGGAACCATCACTCCGACGATCCTGAGAAAAGACATTATTTTTAGAAGCACAGCACATCGCATCGCTCGCTGCAGCGCCGCGTTCCACTCACCTTCACGAGGCGCCCTCGGGCTCTTCAGCCACCATTGGCACCATCTGTCGCCTTTCAGCGCCTAAGGAGAAAAAGAGACAAAACAAAGGTGAGCGAAGGAACAGATTGAGGAAGGCCTGATTCTCCCACCTTAAGAATTACCTGATTATTGTTGGGACAATCTTTCCTCCCCTCGGGTCGGCGCCGCTTCTTTGGCACTTCTGTACCCCGGCCCCTAAGGGGAAAAAGACACACGCATTAGTGGGTGAAAGCAAGATCACTAAGGGAACCATCCATCAAAAAGACTCACCAAAGTTACCTTCGGCGAATCCATTCCTCTACGCGGATTCTTCATCCTACATCTGAAATAGAGAAAAGGACAACGGACAATTAAGGCTTGAACTTTTGCAACTGAATACTTACGGCCTCATATCGGAAAAGTCAAGCGGAGTTGAATACTCACCAAACCCGAGATCCAATGAAGTAACTGGAAATCAACGCGCCCCTGCATCGGAAGCAGGATGGAGAGCTCGTCCTTTCAGACTCTAAGGTGAGACTCTACGGGGAATCGTGGAGGGGGTTTGAGGAGTGCGAGAGGGGGAAAGGGGGGAATCCGACACATTATCCAGCAGACAGTTAATCCCCTTTTCCATCTACAGAAGGATTCTTCTACAGGCCAGACAGGTGAGGTTTGGGGGTCCGGTCCAGTCCGTCTTCCGAGTCCTGCGCATCACCTTAGAAGAGGTCATAGCAGTCCAGAACAGATCGGCGCCTCCGTGGGAATCAGGTGAGCGTTACAGTACCCCTAGAACTTGTGCTCAGCCCTAAAGAAAGACATAGATACCAGACTCCTTGAACCAGGCACAAGTTAGAAAAGCACTATTCCTCTGAATGGACTAAAAATCAAGAGCTGGGTACTATATCCTTTTCTTTGGGATGTTAGCAAAGAAGCAAGAGAGCGGCTGTATCCCTGAGACCGTGACTGTGGCAAAGAAGCAATCTGGACACACTATCCCTGACAATGTGATTTGAGCAAAAGAGCATGATGGGCGCAATATGCAGAGAATGTGTTAAGAATAGCGAGGTAGAGAAGGAGACCTGTGTAATGGAGGTGCCAAAGTGAAGATAAGGTACCAACAACTGAATGCAGTAGAGGGCGCCCCCCCACTTCAAGCCAGGCAGAGAAAATCATGTGGAATGATTTAGTATTGAAAATATGTGAAGATGGAACTCAGAGGGTTAAAAGGCATTAGTATTTTAAAGGGCGTTTTGTGTATAATGTCAAAAATGCTTTTATCATGGTTTATTAAGTAGGCAAGGTACAGAATGCATAGTATAAAAATTGAGTAGGAAAATGATGTAAGTTTTTTCCTATCCCCAGACAGAAAAGAACTGCTATTTATGCAACCAACAATGCCTTTAACTGACAATGCCTTTATACAAGTAAACTAATGTATCTGACTCGCTACAGACAGTGGCAGCATAGTTAGCCCAGAGTTGAACAATTCAAGGTCGCAGTGACCTGCGAAGAATCAGATAAGCGCTCTGAAACCAGAGAGTTAATTGGGCTATGTTTGAAATTTTAGCCAAGGGAAACAGCTGCATGACTATATTTGGGGCAGTGTGGCCAGGAAAAACCTAGGATGTGTGCCAGAATGTATTTCATTTTGAAGGTTTAAACATATAAGCAATATTTGCCTTGTGCACGAGTATGTTCAAGTAAGAGTTTTGCCTGGACATGTTTAGGAAAGGTGGGGGTTTGAATCCTCTTTCTCTGACAGATATAAAAGGAAGCTCTGTCTTCGCAAGGGAGCAGGAGTTTGTGTACTTGACAACGATGCTGTTTGTGGTTTGTGTCAGTCTGGCATAAAAATAAAACCGGATGAGCCTGACTCTGCCTCCTTGCCTGCTGCTTGAATTGCTTTTGCTGAGATGCCAGAGGGTCCCAGAGGGTGACAGAGGGTCCTAGAGAGCAACAGAGGGCCCCAGAACGTCCAGGAGAGCACGACATCCAAGCTAACTCAGCACAGCAGTTCAAGAGGAGGAGAAAGACGGTGCAGACCGAGAAGGTGACAAGAAGAAAGTCAAACTTGCCCTCTCCGACTAAGGCATGTGAAACCTCTGCAGAGGGAATAAGTCTGCAAACATAAGCCAGTGTGACTTGCACCAGATGACAACGGTGCACAAGACCCTCCTCTACTGATTTCCGAGCCGGGGAGAGACGCTTGTCTCTGTGGTACCAACCTTGACTCCAAGAAGAAAGAAAGCAAAACGGTTCATCACAGACAGTGAGTCGAGGGCAGTATCGATAAGAAACTGAACTGTGTTAAACGAAAAGTATTCAACGGCCAAATTGAACTTTTAAAAGCTAAAGAGCGAGAAAATCAGCCACAGAGGATGCCGGCACCACATTGGTGCTCAAGCAGGATTATTCTAGGCGATTACCCAATGATAGAAAGACTACCGTAACCAGAAGCCCTTGGGAAGAGGCGAGAAGAGGTCAAAGTGGTCATACAGGGGTCTTTTAAAATCCTCTTTACTGTCGAAAGTCTTTAACAGACAGATGATTGAAAAGCTAAGGGAAATGAATCCCGAATGGTGAAATGAGTATATGAACAGTGTTGCAAAGGTTGGGAAAATTGGATTCAATCGAAGGAGCTCCACACTGGATTGTTTGAAAAGACATTAACATTCGTGAATTCAAGAAGTACTAGAAAGACATGGGGAAGTGAACAGTTCCCCTTGTTATTTGGGTCCGAGTCCGGTAGTGGGAGAGATAGGGGTGGAAAGTTACCACCCAAAGTTAATTGAAAAAGAACTGTTGAATTGATTTGTTGAATACAATTTTGTGAAGGGTTTACGCCTGGAGGAGGAGGACCCGGGGTGAAACCTTCACCTAAGGTACACGTGAAGCAGAACTTTGTGTTTGTTTGTTTGTTGGATACATCAGGCCTCAAAGGCAATAGACTTTCTATTGAAAGAGACTTGGGCCCTCGAAGAACCCGACAGCTGGTGCAAAACTGGCGGCTTGTGCTGGGAAAGCTTGATTGTCTGCTGTGCTCAGGAAACCCACCTTGTCCCGAGCTGAAAACATGGGGAAGGGAGAACCCTGGCAATAACATCCTGACTTATTATTTGTGAACACTTCTTTCTTTATTGAAACCCTCTCCCACACTCTAACTGTAATTAGTTGTAAGGAATTGGCAATTGTTTTATTTTAGTGTAGGCCTTTTTATTTTGACACAACACCACCAGGACTGCCATATTTTTAATTTTATGGTCGACGCCTGCTCCCATCTTAGATTTAGGTTTAGCTTAGGCATTTTTCTACCCTGCATTTACAGTTTAATAAACACCCCTGAACTGTGATAACTTGTGTCTGTCTTTATTGTTTCCACAGTACTTTGGAGGATTAGACCGGTGGGCTACCAGAAGGTCTTTCATATCGACAGGTCCCAGCACATGCCAGGTAGGTGTGTTCCACGTTATCGGCAACAACAGCATGTTGATGATGGTTGTGTCATGTTTATTTTTCCATGGATGTGCATACGACATGCATGTTCACTGCACCTCTTATGCAAGATAGCTTTGGCCTGGTATCCACAAGTGCAAATGTGTATAGTGTCTGTTGCACATGTTCCCATAATGTGTCAGCTGCATGTTTGTGCTGTATGCCCCTTGGTGTGTGCATTACCTAATTTTGCCCTTTCTCTTCCCTTGCAGCCTTTTTGGCCAGTGACCCCATGCCACCAGGGCACCGTCCGTGTGACACCTCATGTTGTGTCATAGCTGCGACCAGCCCGCAGTATGCAGAAGCGCTTTGAAGCACTTCACTTGTGTATAAGCACTTTACAAATAAACAATTACACATGGAAATGCAATTACAATACAAGGAGGAAGATGGCGGAGTTGGAGGTGGCAGAGGTGACAGGCCAGGTAGGGCATGAGAATGCCCAGGATTGGCAGCAGACAGGGAATGCAGGTCCATGTAGCCCCAAGGCTCTACTGTAATTCTGGCTGCTGTGACTCATGTTCCTTCTCCTGCTTTACCTGTCCACCCACCCATCATCTGTGTGTCCCCCCAGCCAGCTCCCCTTCCTGGAGTGTCTTGCACCCTTGTTTGCCTGTGAGTCCTGCCTTTGTCCAGCACGCGTTTGCAGGGAGTCTACCCCTCCAGCTCCCTGAATGGGACACGTTCATGTTCAGTGACTTCTGTGGGAGAATGGCCCACACTGCCCCTTGCACAACATCCACAGGTCGCCCACCTAACTAGGAGATTGTGCCCGCCCAGCAACTGCTGCCACTGCACCTTCAGGGGTCCAGCCGAATGTCACCATGGTTCAGGTGGCAGTGAGAACTTCAATTAACAGAGGGTCCTGCAGGGCATCAGGGTAGGCTTGCAGGAGGTGAAAATGGAGTTGAGGGAAGCAAGGGAGAGACAGGCAGTGGAACTCAGGGATCTCAAGGAGATGGTGGCAGGGGTCAGAGGGGAATTGTGAGGTGAAAGAGGCAACAATTGACTCTTAGCCCCACACGTCCTCTGCGCTCTTGCTCCCTTTGACCCCTTTTACGGCCGGGGGGCAGCGGGACACACAGCGGGTACCTCATTCTCGTTGTCCTCCATCTCGCCAACCCAGTGGCCCCTACATGGTGAGGTGAAGGGAAAGGGGATAGAATTGGGGGGGAAAGCCTTGACGAGGGATCAGAGGGTGACATCGGAGCAAGCATTGTTGCTAATGTGCCTATCTGATTTCACTTTCCCTGCCAAGTGTATGGGCTGTATATTTTTTGGTTTACAAATGTTCTTGTCTCATTTGGCCCTCTGATTCCCTCTGTAAATACTTAATTTATTCACAAAGGTTTTTTCCCTTAAATGACAATTTAATGTCTCTCATCTCTTACCATGTTCCTGTACATCAATTTCCATCATTTATTTCCATTCTGTTATGTTCATTTTTAATAGAAAGGATTCTGTTCCATCCATGAGTTGTGTGCACTTGTTCACGTGTGTGTATTTTGTACCTATGTTGCTTGCTGTTGAGGGAGTGATGTCGACCGTGGACACGGTCAAGCGATGGGTGGCTTTTGCCATGGCATTGCCTCTGCACTTGTGTCATGCATGTTCATTTCCCATTGTGTGCACATTCTCATGGCATGTGTTTGTGATTATGTCATGCTACACATGTCCTTCCACACCCAGAGTAGTGAGTAGTTCTGTGACTGAGACTGTGGCACATTTTCCAGCAAAAATTGGTTAAAAAGCCGTAGGACTGACATGTAAATCTAAATACATAACATTCCAGCAACAATCACATAACCTGCTGGGCTGTCTTTCCTTAGCATTCTGCTTTTGGATCTCCACCTTTCCCCTATTTTTTTTGCACCTGCCAAACAGCTTGTGCAGCTTTGTGCATTGATCTCCTTCCCCCTATGCCTCATAATTAAGGCTGAGGTAGTCCATGGATGAGGGGCCCTTCCAACTTTGAAGTGAGCACTTGCTAATCTACTGAGCCTTGACGTAGCAGGAGAGGAGCCAGTAGCCATTTTGCGCCCATTGATTCGAAAGCTGAAGGAAAATTAATTATTTTGTGTTTTAGTTTTTGGTCACCCCATACAAATACATGCAGAATATCCACGATGGCAATATGACACTTCTGCCCTCATGGCCCAAGGGGTATGAAGGCACTGCCTCCTCAACCCCCATGTACTTGGTGCCTATGGTTGGAGGGTACCGGCAAGTATGAACGTAGCTGGCTTGTGCTGCCTGAATCCGGGAACAGCACACTGACCAGGGACATTTCTGTCATGTCGATGAGCTAATAGGGACCTTCTTTCTCCTACCTTGTGGTTATGAAGGTGAAATGCCCATCTGTCCAAGTGAAGGACACACTGTGTGTGAGTCCTTTGTGCACTCATTTGTGGTGAGAGAGGGTGCCTGTGGCTGCCTTGCTGTGAATGTTGGGAGCAGCGTCCTTCACAAGTTGACAATGAATATGTGCGCCATTTTTTGGAGACGGAAGGCTTTGGAAGGATTGTGATTCTGACATTCTCCTGCTCCTCTTTAGGATGTGTTCAGACTACATGTGGGAACCTTGAAAGTTTACTTGTCCCTGTGTGTTCCACGATGAGCATGTGTCTGAAAGCCTGTGTCTGTGATAACACTTAACCTGGCCATTTACCTATATGTCTTCCAGGCGCTGTGTGGGAACCATGCTAATAGGAAGGATGTCCATGCAGATCAATGTGATGGAACCTCTGCATCTGATGTAAGGACCCTTCTTATCTTGCATGGCTCCATGTGTATGTGTGTTGCTGCACACCCTTGGATCAGCTAGGGCAGTGCTTTGAGTGGGGTGTGAAATCAAGGGGGTGGTCGACCAAGGTATGTGGCTTAAAGGGGGATGTATTCAAGGTGCCGTAGGGGTGCCAGAGATGCACCCCAAACGTTACTTCTGTTCACTGCCTCTCCATTTATCTTGTAGCAGAAGCAGCGCCCAGGCCCACTTAAAGGCCTGGGACAGAGTGCACGTATACCATCTGTTGTTAGGACACTTCTTTGCTTGCATGGCCCCATGCGCATGTGTGTTGCTGAATTCTGTTGGGAGCGATAGGGTGTACGGGTATCATTGTAGCTTCAGACTGTGATTTCCCTTTCCGTAGCTCTAGCTACTTAGCTGTGTCTGCTGCGATATATTTGGTCCAGCTGATGGAATTTATTGTGGGTCATGGCCATACCCCTGCAATTGGGTGTCTTACTGTTGATCAGGCAGATGACTTGGATGGAGCTACAAACCTGTATTCTGTGCTGTGCTTGGTGACTGATGCACCTGTGCTGTCCCTGTAATGTTATCAGTGTACTTTGCAATAATGTGTGCTGTCCGCCCATGGACCATGTCTGTGTGTCATCAATGGTGACAGATGTACATCCTGGTGCCCTGCACAGTGTGGCAGTAGCATTCCAAATGTCCAGCTTGCCCCATGTGCATGCAGTGTGGCCACGGGGGTGTTGGGGGTGTGAGGTTGATTATGGGAAGGTGTGACATTCCTGGTGCATCACGCAGAGGCCCTGTTCTAGAAGATGTTTTGTGGTGCCGTCGAAAGGGACACTGTGGAGGTGTCCTACCTCAGCTATGGTGGTTTGTAGGCAACTACACATTGCGCTGCCTTTCCATAATGGTCTCTATGCTCCCTTCAATGGTTCTATGCTTGTGTGTCCTTGAAGTCTGGTGCATGGCAGATATTCATTATCTGGCACGTTGGCCCACGGGATTGTGTGGTGGCAGTACATTGTGGCATGGACATTTTATGTGGGTGGTGCCCGTGCACATGTGTGTGGACTACTACTGGGACCTCCCGATTGTGACCTAACATAACAAATGTAGTAATGGTTCACATCAGTGCCCTGGTCGAAGGGATAATAAAGCACTGCACTTTTAGGTGTGACCCTGCGTGCTCCCCAGGCACTCACCCATGCACACATATTTTCAAGGTAGCACATGGGCTGACATGACATGTTGGATGGTGGGGTGTGCGACACCCACGGGTTGGGGATGTGTGATGTCTGCACTAGCAGTGTGTGTGGGGCCATACTCCCTTATGTAGGTGAAGCAGATCTGTTGCCACAGTGTGTGAACCTTTCAGGTGAGTCTTCTTTGTGCCAATTAGTGTACTCTACCCCTCTCGTGTACCAGGCAGCTCAGGAGTGCAGTGTGAAATATATTTTATATGTCACCACCCAGCAACTCTAGCAGTACTCTGGATGCCAGAAATGATGCAGTATCATGTTTTCAGTGTTCTAGGTATGTATGCATAGCTATGCAGTTGCTCACATTACACTGGCTAACGTCTGCAATGTTGAGGTTGAAGGAGCAGCGTATATTGATAGATGCTTGGTGACACTTCAACAGTCCTGTGTCCACCATGGATGCATCCCTTGGGACCAAGCACTCAAAGTGTTTCAGTAGTACTTTCAGGTAGAGAAACATTTCCTTTTATGCCTCCACAGGGCCCGTTTGTGACTCCTGCTCCAGTTGCTCCTGTTGAATGTGGTCTCCCGTCAGCTCAGACCCCATGTAGTGTGCGCCAATGAATGGCCATGCGTTTGTGTGATGTCCTTGTGTGAATGATTCCTGCCGTGTGTAATGTCACCACAACCATGTGTCATGTGCAGGCCAAGTGCCCTCATGTGCACTCTCTGATGTGAACCAGTGTACCTCTTCCCCTCCTGTGCAAGAGCCTTGTGGGTGAGTGTGGGGTTGTGCCTTTTTGCCATTGCCTGCTTCAGGCCGATGGATGGGTGGTGGCTGTTCCACCAGGTGATGGCGTAATCTCTGCATTTCTAGTGGCAGGTTGTACCAGACAATGTTAATTTGCCAGTCTGCTGGAGTGGCTTTGTTGTCAGTGTGCTGGGGAGGGGTTGGACTGTGTGTTCAACTGCACCATCGACACAATGTATCATGTGCAAATGGTCATCAGTGTGCGTACTGCATGCATACGATTGGTCATGTCTGACATGTCTTGTGGGCCGCTCGGTTACTGGTGTGGGTGACCGTGTCGACATTGTTGCAGATATCAGTTTTGTTAAGGGGTACTTGATTCTTTGAGTCTTGCTGTGTGCTCTGCCATTGCTGTGGCTTCCCACTTCTACTCACCCCATCCTTGATATGAGATTTCTAATGTGCATTGATGTTGTTGCGGAAAGGTTGCTTGTGTGGCCATTGCGGGACCAGACAGTGTGATATGATATGATAGGTTATTTAACGTGCTTAATACCCAGAGGTTTTTAAGCGCGGACCCGGGGATCGGACCTGTGTTGCTTCGTGTCGTTTTGCTTTCAAGGCGAGCACGTTGCTGCTGAGCTATCCTCCCGGGACTAATGTAAGTGAAGAGGCATGCATGCAGGACACATGTGTATGGTATTTGTTGGCATGTCTACATGGCTATTTACATGGGTGTCTCAGTCAGATGACTGCGTGAAAGCATTAACTGGCACTTATCATCCTTTCATCATTGATACCAACCTCTGTACGGTCACTGTTTCTTTCCAGATGCATGCATGCTCATGTGAAGAAGCTGTTGACCAGCTGCTCCCTCTCTCATGCTGCACTCCCACCGGGTTGGTGATCACACATGGCTTTGTCCTGAGGTCAGGTACCAAATGCCCTGCAATGTTATGTAGGATGCCAAAAACATGTATGTTGTCGCACACTAGGTATGCCCTTTACAGGAGAACATCCCTGTGTGATCTAGGCACCTGCATCTGGATTTCATGATGCCTATGGACCACTCACTGATGTCCATAGAGACCCTGGGTGCCATATTGTACCTTTACTGTTGCGAACTGGCTGGCTGCCTGTAGGGTGTCATGAGGTAGGTGCACATTGGGTCACCAGAATCACCTGGCATGAGTAAGGACATGTTTGGTGTTAGTGCACATTGGGTATTCCTTCGTGTGGAGTGTTGGATGTGAGCTAGTTGGCTTTGTGTGGACCCTGTGATGGTGTGCACGTGTTGCAATGGCCATGTGACAGTTTGTCCTTGTGTGAATGTGAGGCTGCATGTGTTAGGCCGTTGGGGGTGTTTTGGTACTTGCCTACCAGCCATATGTCCCTGTAGTGTCCAGCGTCCATCTTCACACACAAGATGGAACACATAAAAATGTGGCTGTCATGGACCGACTCTGGAAATTTGGCATGCACATCCGTGAACAGGCCACTGCCATCTCAGATCAGTTGGTCATTGATGGAATGCCAATGGTGCCACTTGCAGTTTATGTATGCAACAACCTGGGGGGGGCATAGTGTGACACAGGTACAGTCCATGGCACCAATGACCCTGGAGAATCGCTGCACCGGGTAGAATTTGCTTGCCACCTGCCTGCTTTACTCCTGGGTTGAGTCCATGTGGACATGTATTGATCTGCATGATGTGATTCATGCCACTAACTGGCGCAGTGCGTGTGACTGAGTGGCCTGCGATATGCCTGCAGCGATGCCACTGGTCCTCTGGAAGGAGCTAGTGGCGAAGAAATGCAGGGTGTTCAGGAGTTTGACATGTGCCCCAATGGCACCTGATTGCATGATGCTGGGGTGCAAGTCACTCTCTCACTCCTGCAACATGTCCATGATGACATGGAAGGGAAATTATATCCTCGAACACCTCCTTGTCAGCCATATTGAAGATTATGATGCTGGTGTGGAAAGAAAAGGTCAGGCGCGCACTCTAGTTCCCAGTTATTTTAATCCTTAAACTAGTAATAACAGGGTTTGATCGCAGCAATGTTAAAAAATAACAGGGTTAAATCCCAAATGTGAGTGGTAACAGGGTTGGATCCCACAAAATGTTCAAACAATATACCAGGGTTAAATCACAACTGCCTGGTTGCGGGTTGGTTTTTAACGCCTGCTAAACAGCAGGCGTTAAAGTACCTACCCTCAAAGGGACCTTGTAGTAAGGCGGTAATGGTTTACCGGTACCGGTGCCCTTACTGGTACCGGTAAACCCTCACCCCCGTCCGTGTAATGAGGCCCACAGTCCCTATTTTATGCAGTCCACGAAGTTTTTACAGAATTACCACCAACAGTGATTCTGACAATTTTGCAGATTTTTGGGCATAAAAACGGAGGACTAACCTGGGGGTAAATCCTCCATTCCATGTCCAAACTGGAAATATGGTGGAGTGGTAAAAGTGGCAGTAATTCCATTACCAACACTTTTTTACCACTCTGCCATACTCATAATGAGTGCCGCTGGAATACAATGTAGGCCGTTGATGTAAAATATCCTTTACCACTGAACCTAAAGATGACATTTGTTACAAAAATGTTGTTTGCCACCTGCTTTTGTGTGGAAGACATTTATTCAACACAAAAGCATTACCACATGTAGTATTGACCTTGGAGTATTTCCACATATGGTAATAATGGATGTCCCCAATGGAATCCAGTGGGCATCAAAATGGGGAATAACAGAACGGTTTGCATGACTGAAATCATGAGGACCCTTCATGTTACGGTATACTTATTTGCATGCAATGGTGGTATTAATTGAGCAAATACAGCTGAACTTTTAATCAGCCTCTGTAGGTGTTCAATCTGGGCAAGGTGTTTGGATGCTTGATTCAAGTTCTGTACTCCACACCTGAGGCATGTGTGGCAGTTAATGAAGGGTGCTCTGACTTCAGCGTAATGGAGAGAGGGAAGAAGCTGGGATGCCCAATACATATCAACACTCCATAAATTGGCTAAGACTGAACAGAGAGTAATGCAAGGACTTGACGTTCATTCTCTACCTGAAGGCCACAAGAGGCTGATCGGGAAACACCAATCAAGAAGAAATGGCCTCATCTCAGTAACCCCAGGGACAATATCAGAGAGACCAACCACTGATGCATTAGGTGATCTGAACTCCTAGGGGCGTCTGGCCAGGGGCCTCCCATTTAAGGACAGAACAATGAAGGATAAAGACCAGCCGTTGACCAGCCTCTTTGCCTATAAAGCTTTGCATTGTCCTGCTACTTGTCTGTAAGTACCCGTAAATGCTTCTTCTCAGCTGCACCCTTGCCATGCACTTTTCATGCTTTCTCGTCCTTTTCCTTCTACTTCTCTCTTCACTCTCCACCGCTCAGAACCATCTCAAATCTTCCCCCATTCCTATAATCTCATCTCCTTTACATCGCCTCTCTCTCACTCCTCTTACTCTTTCTATTCACAAGACCTATTCCATCCCTAACTTTCTTTAAACATGCTCTTCTCACATCTATCCCCAGCACCTCTCTATCTTCTCACTCTCAATGTCGCTATGCTTCTACATCTCACTCTTTTTCTATTGTTCTTTGGAATGGACAGTCTGTCTGCAATAAAACCTCCTTTACCTCTGAACTCTTCCTCTTCCTCTTTCTCTTGACCTCATTACCCTTACTGAAAACTGGATCCCTCCCTCTGACTCTTCAACCCTTGCTGCCCTTCATGACCCTGCATACACCTTTACTCACTCTCGCCACCCCACTGGCAGGGGTGGTGGTGTAGAACTGTTTTCATTTTCCAAACTTCCTATCTCTCCTACTCCCCTATCTACTGCTAATTCTCCCTCATTTGAATACATTGGGCCTCATTACAGGTAGGGTGCAAAGGGATACCGGGTGTTATACATAAGTAAAAGGGACACAGCCCCTTTAAGAACAGAGATGCAAGGAGAAGAGGGAAGAGAGCGGAAAGGGAGGGGCCGTGAGGGAAAATGGCAGTTATGTGTTAGGAGTGAATAAAGAAGGTTCACAGCAGGCCAGGCTCCGTCTCATGATTGTGCACATGGATGCATGAGAGCCTAACACTGGCGACGGGGCTGACGAACCCCACGTGTCAGCTGCAGCGGAGGGCTGTGAGCCCAGCAGGTTTGAAGAGCCGCGCGCTCTGTAGCAGAGCAGTGGCCCATGTGCCCTGCCGGAGGGCCTACGTGCCCATCAGTCTGAAAGGGCCCGTGTGCCCTGCATCGGAGCAGTGGCCCGTGTACCCTGCTGGAGGGCCCGTGTGCCCAGCAGCTTGAGCGGGCCTGTGCGCCCTGTATGAGAGCGGGCCTGTGCACCCTGACGGAGGGCCTGCGTACCCAGCAGTTTGAAAGGGCCCATGTGCCCTGCATGAGAGCAGAGGCCCGTGCGCCCTGCCGGAGGGCCCATGCACCCAGCAACGAGAGCAGAGGCCCGTGAACCCTGCCGGAGGGCCCGTGTGCCCGGAAACATGAGTGTGCCCATGTGCCCAGCAATCTGGGTGGGCCCGTGCGCCCTGTGAACACAGAGGCCCGAGTGCCAGACGGCAGTCCCAGCAGCCGCAGGGGAGGAGAAGACCAGACCAGCAACAGCGAAGCCGCCAGCAGGGAGAAGACGAAACGCCAGTGACCACACTGCAAGCCCAGCTGAGTCGCCGTGCCTGCCAGCGGAGTGATGAGAAGCCGCCTGCTGATCCATCCCGCCCGGAGGGAACAAGAAGAACCATCCGACCGACGCAGTCAAGACAACCAAGTAAGGAGTCCATACGGGGGCTGGGAAGGCAAGGAGCCACGATCGAGGGAAGCCCTGTGTCCCCCTGAGTGACAACTGGGAAATAAGCAGCACAACCGATCGAGGTTAACCCCGTATTCCCCACCAAGAAAAAAAAAAAACCAAGAGGGGGAACCCCGCGTCTCCCACAACATGACATTGCAGACAGGGCAAATAGACCCATCAGAGGGAAAGGGGAGAATGTATCACAGGCCCAGCAAAACCAAGCCCCATGTCTCCGACCCAGTGACACCAATATGAATAAGAGAAATTACTCTATAAACAGCGACACATGCTCACGTGCAAGGCCGAAGCCTAAGGCCTAACGACCTATGTAGACACCACGAGGGAAAGGCTGAAGGTCACAGTGGACCCACCCACCAGGCCAGCAAACTCAAAGTCCCAAAGGGAAAGAACACACCCTAATACCCGACAAGTGACCACAGTGTCACGGGAGACGACGACAACCGGGCCCCACAGGCCATCTTAACTGCTAAAGCACACACCGGTGCCACCATGTCGAACCAGGACACAGCAGACCCCAATGCCCAACTACCAGGGACACCCTCCTACCACGCTAGCCTGATGAGGAGGCCCGCTCCATTCACACTGAACCCGCACCACGACCAGGGTCAGCGATGGGAAGAGTGGGTAGAAGAGTTTGAGGACTTTGTAGGTGCTATCGCCACCCAAGAACCACCGAACATACTCAGCATCTTTGCCAATGTCGCAGGGAGATAAATTAAAAATATCATACGCACGATCCCCCTGCAGGACCGCACCACATATGCGAAACTCCTACAAGCCATAAACGAGAAAATTGTCATCTCACCTAATCGTGATTATGAACGGTATACTTTTAATAAATGTGGTCAACTCCCCCACGAATCGATAGAATTTGTCATCCGCCTCCAAAGAAAAATATCGAAGTGCGACTTCGCCAACTTTAATGATGAAGAAGCCATCAGACTGTGCATAATTGAAGGTTGCATATCCTCGATGTTTCGAAAGCACCTCCTAAAGAAGCCCCTACCCCTAAAGGAGGTACTGGACTAGGCAAGAGTTTATGAGAGGGTGGATATCCAAGCCGCAGCCATTGAGAATCCCAAGAAGGCCGACGTCATTTCAGCTGTAAACCCCTACACCCGACACCCAGCTTCACAAACCAGAACAAACCCAAGATACCCAACGCAACGGACACAATGTGACCACCAATGCTACCACTGTGGATTTGAGTACCCACACAGAGGCCTGTGCCCCGTTATCAACCAACGCTGCCTAAGATGTGGAATGGAAAACCACTTCCAAGTGATGTGCGTGGAACACCTAGCTGAAGGAAGTGCAACCGGCCAGCGACCGACCAACCGCACGACAGAGAAACATACGGAACAGCATCGCCCTGCAGACAGAAACGCGACATTTCCCACAAATGCCTACCAACGCCCGAACACTGTAAGGGTCCTTGAAGGACTCCAGATCGAACCAGACAGAAAGGACCACAAGCTATATGACATCTGCCAATGTGACTTCATGCAAATGCCGGAACAAGAGATAACATACATGAGAGAAACCCTATCCCCCCCCGAACAAGACATAGACCCGTCCCTCAACTCCCCACCACAGTATCAGTCAATAGGAAATGAACATACTGAATACCTACGACAGGGAATATGTTTGCCTCCTCAGCGCTGACACGGAGGACACTTCAGCTCCCAGAGTCACAATTCAAATGGGAAACACCAGAAACAGATTCATCATCGACACGGGATCAACGGTAAATGTCATGAACGAAGACCTCTACCGTGAAATAGCCCCCTCATACCCCCTGCGAGAATCCAGGACACACATCTTTCAATGGGGAGCGGCCCTGCCCATGACCTCCAGAGGGCAATTCCAATGTGACCTACGGCATCGGGACATCACGGTGACATCCACAATACATGTCATAAGGAGCCCATCCGTCAGTCGCTGCCTCCTCAGCTACTGAACAGCCAGTGCCCTGGCCCTAATTGACTTACACTAGGACCAGTCGGAAGTCATAGAAGGACTCCCATCGGCACACAAATCCATCATGGCGATAATAGAAAGACCCCTCGGGAAAGGAGACCTTAAAAGCCAATTCCCGAAACTATTCGAAGGTGTGGGGATGCTCAAGAATTCGCCCATCAAGCTACACATCGACAACACCATCACGCCAGTACCACAGCACCCACGCAAAGTGGGCGTCCACCTTCAGGAACAGGTGTCAAAAGAGATTCAACTTCTCCTTCTCAACGACATCATAGAGAAAGCAGAAGGACCGACACCATGGGTATCCCCGATAGTTATCGTACCCAAAGACAGCGGACGCCGCCGCACATGCGTCGACATGCGCATCCCGAACACGGCCATCCAAAGGGAAAGGCACCCAGGCCTGAGCCTGGAAGACATGCTGATCAGGCTAAATCAAGCGAGGTTCTTCTCAAAACCAGACCTCAACCAGGGCTACCACCAACTCGTCCTGGACCCAGATTTGAGACCCATCACTACCTTTGCAACACACGACGGCCTATTTAGGTATAAAAGGCTAAACTTTGGCACATCATCTGCTGCAGAGATCTTCCAAGAGACGATCAGACGCCTGATAGCATCTGAGATGAACGCACTAAATTATAGTGATGACATCTTAATATTTGGAAGAGACCAAGAACAGCACGAGAAAGCCCTAAAAGCTGTTTGCAACATCCTCCAAGAAGCAGGGCTGACACTCAATGAGTCCAAGTGCAACATCAACAAGACAAGCCTCAAATTTATCGGATAAAGGAATAACAGCCGACCCGGACAAGATCAAGGCCATCACTGACCTTCAAGCACCTACGACTACGGCGGAACTACGCTCCTTCCTGGGCATGGCAGGATACTGCGCACGCTACCTCGCGAACTATGCCACAACAACTGACCCGCTCCGCACCCTCCTAAAGAAGAACCAACCTTTCATCTGGGATGCACCCTGCCAAGAAGCATTCACAGCCATAAAAGAAAGTCTCACCAACAACCGCCAACTGGCATACTTTCACCCAGATTGGCACACCATCATCACGGTTGATTCAAGTCCAGTGGGACTAGGAGCAATCCTTGCCCAGACCAACACCATGGACAACACCCGCCACGCGGTGGTAGCATACGCCAGCCGAGCCCTGTCACACACAGAAAGAGCCTACTCACAAGCAGAGAGGGAAAGCCTGGCTGCAGTATGGGCCTGTGAGAAATACCATCATTTTATTATTGGCTGAAAGTTCATCCTAGTGACAGATCATCAGGCCCTACTCTCAATATTCGGAAACCCCAAAACTAAGATGCCGCCCGCATAGAGCGATGGGGAATAAGACTGCAAGAATACAATTATGCAATCGTCCACAAACCAGGAGGGGACGTCAACCCAGCGGACTACCTATCCAGACACCCCCTGATAGAAAAGGATGACACCCTAGCCCATGAGGCCACTGAATACATCTCTTACCTGTCCTCAAATGCCATGCCACCAACGATTTCAACTGCGACCTTCGAAGAAAGGAGCAAAGCTGACCCAACGAACAGAGCCGCCGTCTCTCTCACCCGCTCTAACAAATGGAGAGAGCGCCAGAAAAGAGGTGCCGGGGGGGAGGATGTAGAACAAAAGGAACTTGATCGGCTAGGCAAAGTACACGATGAGTTCATAGCCACTGCTACGTGGGAAGAGGCTGGTAGCCCCGAGAGACCTAAGGAAGACCCTGGTAACACTAGCACACGAAGGCCACAGGGGAATCGACAACACAAAACGATTTCTCAGGAACTACGTCTGGTTTCCATACATGGACCCAATAGTGGAAGACATGCTCAGACACTGCAGACCCTGCCAACTGGCAGCAAAGGGGCCAAACCCAAACCCCCTACAACTAACCACACTCCCAACAAGGCCCTGGCAAAAAGTCGCAATGGATTTCTATGGACCTCTAGAAGAAGGGGGATACCTACTAGTAATAATAGACGAGTACTCGAGATTTCCCTTCATCAAGCAAACACCTTCAACGTCATTCACGGAAACAGCACCCATCGTAGACAAACTATTCAGCAAATGGGGCATCCCCAACATCGTCAAAATTCCAAGGACGCGAATTTGCAGGGTTTGCGAGCCACCTAGGATTCCACCACCAGAAGATCACACCACTCTGGCCCCAGGCCAATGGGATGGTGGAACGATTCATGGCCACCATCAAACTAACCAGACAAAATGCAGTAGCAGAGCAGGCACCCCACCCGAAAGCCATCTGCAGCATGCTCAGAAGCTATCGAAATACTCAACACGACGCAACGGGAAAGCCACCAGCCGAACTCATGGTGAGGTATCAACCCCGAACACGCATTCCCTGATGGGAAGACTACACACCAGAAGAGGACACAGCCATCAGAGAACGGGACGCCGAAAAGAAGAGGAAGGCCAAACAATGGGCCAACAAGAAAAGGAGAGCGAAAGAACACCAACTAGAAATCGGACAAACTCTTCTAGTGTGACAAACTAAGCGCAAGAAAACAGACACCCGGTACAGCCCTGAGCCTCGAGTCATCACAGCCATCAAAGGACCCATGATCACAGCGACTGGGGGACCAGGAGACATTACCCGAAATTCCTCAGTTTTCAAGAAACTATATCTAGAAGAACCAGAACCACAGGAGACACCAGTAGAGAACCCAAGTGAAGAAGAAGAAGCAGAGTCCCCGGTGGAAATAGCCGGTTGAAAGCAGGGAGTCTCCAAGGAGACCTCCCAGGACAATAAAGAAATCAGTGAGACTCATCGAACAGATGTAACTGGACTTTCACGTTAAGTATGGGGGAGGTGTTACACATAAGTAAAAGGGACACAGCCCCTTTAAGAACGGAGATGCAAGGAGAAGCGGGAAGAGAGCGGAAAGGGAGGGGCCGTGAGGGAAAACGGCAGTTATGCGTTAGGAGTGAATAAAGAAGGTTCACAGCAGGCCAGGCTCTGTCTCATGATTGTGCGCATGGATGCATGAGAGCGTGAGAGCCTAACACCGGGCACCAGTAATGACACTGGGGCCGGTAATCCATTTGCGCCCTACTACGAGTTCCCTTTGCATGCTTTACAATACCAGATGTATTCACTGGGTATTGTCCATTTTTCTACTAGGTTACCTACGTCACCTTTACCTGTGGTTAGACCTTCGTCCCCACAGGTAAGCCATGTCTTTCCATTTCCTAGTCAGACATTTAGTGATTCATATCACCTTCTAAACCAAATTAGTTTTGAGCCTCACCTTATGAATGTTCTCCATTCCTGTTTCAGCACTTCCTGAACATCCTGACCACACTGTTTCCCTTCGTCCTGATGAAGGCCCTAGGAAGAAATGGCTCACCTAGCCCCGTTATAGGGCTGAAACACCTGGTGTGGACACTTTTTTCACCAAATACACAACACTACCACTGTGAACTGTTTGTTTTTATAGAGATTTGTATGATTGACTTGTTTTAGTTTATCTGTTCACTCTTTTTCTGACGCCTGTCGTCTACTTGCAGTAGCGACAGAAGCAACTGCATTAATGTTTGTCTAACTTTATCATCCTGCAAGTACAGGATCTTGCTTCCGTTTTGCTCTGACAATGCAAATTATGTTTGCCTATGTGTTTTGTCTTTAATATGATGTTCATTATGTAAAATAGAAATTTAAAAATCTTTCCAAATATAAAACTTTTTGGATACTTCTAAGTGTGATTCTATAAAATTGCAATTGCTGTTTTTTGGAATGAAACAGAAGGGAGGAGGATACATAGCAAGATTGCTTTCAACCCATTAATTTTTGTTCTAGTAACGTAAGCCTTCCTGGGCAGAATAAGGTTGCTTCCACCAGGAGCCCTTTGATATCATTTTGCCTCAATCTCTACTCCTGCTTCATATTTGTATTTGTATTTATTTAAGTTTTATACAGCGCCTTAAACCAAGGCGCCGTACAGAGAACAGAGAACGGTACAATAAAATGAATAAGAAAAAAAAGAATAAGAACACAATCAATCAAGCAAGTTGCAAGAGGTGAGACTTCAAGACTTACAAAAAAGAATAGACAGAGATAGAGCGAAGAGAGTAAGGGAGGGTGTTCCAGTGAAGGGGAGCTAAAAGAGTGCAAGTACGAAAACGAGATTGAGCACAAGGGGGCAAGGTGCCACCAAGAGAAATTGAGAGGAGGAGCGGAGAGAACAAGAAAGGGTATAGAAAGATACCAGAACAGAGAAATAGTCAGGAGCAAGACCATAGAGGCATTAGAAGACGGATCTGGGTTGTTTGTTCGTGCCGCATTTGTTTGAGGCCGAACTGCCACAGCCTAATTTCTCGGGCCCTGCTGTTTTCATTCATTTGTTTACCCCCTGCTGCCAATGCTATGGAAGCGGGGGACACCCTGTGCACCTCTGAAACTACAGAATACCGAACATGGGGTGCAGGGCACAGCCCTGCAGCCCCCCGCTCCTAATGTTTGGTTATTTTGGTCTCAAACAAATTGGTAACACCCAATTCTATCAAAACGTCCATACGGACAGTTTTTTCGATCAAATTGGGTGTTACCTTTGAAGACAAGGCATAGAAATTTAAATTTAAGTTGAGGCGTTAAAAGATAAACCAGCTAAGAGTAGCAAGAGAGGAAGAGATAGAGTATTGGAAAGGAAGGAGGCAAAGAAGATGAATACAGTTACAAACAGATTTCAGAGGGACACGATGAGAAATTGGGAGCCCAAAAAGAGCAGAGGAACAATAAAAGAGTTGGGAAAAGATCAAAGGGGAAATCAACAATTTAGAGGCTTGTAAAGTAAGAAATAGACAAGCTTTACGGCTATTGTGTAAGTTAAAGTGGCAAATGCACAAAGTTAGAGAAATGTGATGAGAGAAGGAAAGACTAGAGTCAAGGTAGAGCCCACGATTTTGGGCCATAGATGAGATTGGAAGCTTGGATGGGGGAAAGAAATAAAGGATGGGTGTAAGAAGGGAAAGGGTGTTAGTGGAGAAAAGGGGAACCTCAGTTTTCCCAGCATTAAGTGTAAGATAGTGAGAAGACATCCAGGATTTAATGGCCAGAAGACAAGCAGAATGAGTGTGGTGAATCTCAGAAGAGAAAGAATAAAATGAGAGTAAAAGTTGAGTGTCATCAGAATAAAAGTTGTGTGACAAACTAAAGGAAGAAATAACAGCAGCAAGAGGGGAAGTGTGAAGAGAGAACAGAAAAGGGCCCAAGACGGACCCTTGCTGAACACCAATGGCATGCAAAAAAGATTTAGATGATTTGCCAGCCCATGACACTGAGAAAGTTCTTTGAGATAGATAAGATTGAAACCAGGATAGGATGGAGCCTGTGAAACGATAGGAAGATAGATATGCTAGTAGAAGAGTTTGGTCGACAGTATCAAATGCGGAATATAGATCCAAAAGAATAAGAAGAGATGAGTGTTTGGAATACCGTGCAGTAAGGAGTGAGTCCAAAACAGAAAGAATAGCAGTTCCCGTGCAGTGAGGAGGGCGAAAGCCAGACTGGAATTGTGGGAGAATAGAAGAGATAGAAACAAAGGAAGAGACTTGGGAATAGACCAACCGTTCAAGTGATTTAGAGAGATAGGGTAGCAGGGAAATAGACAAAAAGTTAAAAAAAATAGTGGGTCAGCGGTTGGTTTCTTTAAAATTGGGATAATGGAAGCATGTTTAAAAGACGTGGGGGAAAGTGGAAGTTGAGAGACATATTGAAGAAGGAGGTGAGGTAAGACCCTAATGGCGGGTATACTTTAAGAATGAGTACATTGTCTCTATCTACTACAACTATTACCAAGCACAGGTTTCCCTCCTCCAAACTTCCTGACTAACTCGCTGACCTACACCACTCTCTATCCTCCTATGTCGAACTCCCCTTTCCATCCACTGAAGAAGCAATCACTCACTGCAAACAATGCTCTATATGCTCCCTTTTACTCTCACTGCCCTCTTACTATACTCACTCCTAAATCCTCCCCTTCACAGACCCGGATTACACTTCCCACCCGCATGCTAAAAACAACAATGCAGAAAAAGCTTTGTACTTGGCAAAGTTCAAGAAACTCCCCTGATCTCCAACTCTATCTTATCTCAGTGCTCTTCAAAACTGTTCCTCTAATCTTGACTTTGCCAAACGTGACGACTGGCTCTCTCTCATTCTGTCTCAATTCTCCACCCATAGGCTCCTCCAGAAATCTCTCAACTCAATTACCTGAGCTCCTAAACTCACCTTCATCTCCTCTACTCTTCCGGCAAATGATCTTTGTCTCTACTTTGCATCTAAAATTTCAACCATTCACAATAGCCTTACTAAATACCTGCTATCCTCTCCTCCTGCTCACTTTTCTCCACCACTCCTCCCGTCCCCTCCTGTTATTATGTTTTTCTTTATCCCCAGCAACCCTGATGAGAATAATGCCCCCACTGACACACTGTCCCCACATAGTGAGGCACATAGCTCTCTTTGTTGCTCCACATCTTACTTCCCTCTTCAACTGCCTCATGACAATGCCACATCTCCCTCATTCTATAAGACAGCTACTGTCATCCCTCTCCTTAAGAAACCTGACCTAGATCCTAACTGTCCTGCCATATTTCACCCTGTCTCTTCTACCATACTATTCCAAAATCCTAGAGCGACTATTCAATCGACTCACAGAGTTCCTAGATACTCACAACCTCTGCGACCCTCTTCAATCTGGCTTCCAACCTCTGCATTCTAAAGAGGCAGCTCGCCTCAATTTCAGCAACTTCATCTCTTCCTCTCGGCATGAAAACCTTTCATCTATTTGTATTCTTCTTGACCTTTCTACTGCCTTGGATATTGTCAGCAATTCTGACTTTCTCTCTACATTATCTCTCCTTAGCGTCAGAGATAAGCACCCTACTTGGTTTGCTAATCCGTCGCTGCCAGACATTTTCTGGTGTCCTGGAACAGCCTTATCTCCCCACTCAATGCCATACTGTTGGAGCTCCCAAGTCTCTGTACTTGGACCACTTCTCTTCACTCTCTTCTCTTAGCTCTTTGCACCCTGATCTCCTCTTATGGATACTAGTTGCAACTCTTTGCTGACGACACTCAGATCTTCTTCTCCATTTACTCCTTATCCGATTATCTGATAGGCTGTTGTCAAAAATGTCAAAGTGTCTCTCCTCCATCAAATATTGAATGGCGTCTCACTTGCTCATGCTAAACTACACTAAGACTGAAGTTCACTACTTCACAACCAAACAGGCTAGCTCTTTCTCTCCTCCTCTTCTTCTCTTCTCTCCTGACTACTTTATTTACTTTTCTTCCGCTCATAATATTTGTGTCTTATCCGACCCATCACATAACGTCACGCTCTTCGTCTCCAAATCTGTCACTGCAGCCAGTCTAAACCTTGTCACTATCAAAAAAAATCCATCATCTTCTTCCTTACAGTGTTGCTGAACAGTCAATCTCCTCCTTAGTACTTTCTAGATTGGACTTCTGTGTCAGTCCCCTTTATGGCCTTCCCAACTATACTTTTTCACCTCTTCACAAAGTCATCACCTTCGTGGTCCACACACTTTTCAACCGTTCTCACTTCATCTCTACCTCCTCTGCCCGATAAAAAGGCATAAATATGACCTTCTTCTCATCATCTTCAAAATTATCCTTGGACTTTCTCCTTCTTTCACCTATCTTCTAATTTAACTCCCTACTCTCTTCCTTGCTCGTTAAGATCATCCTCTGCTCACCTTGCCACCACTCAATCCCCCTGGCTCTATCTCATTTCTGCTATCTCTCATCTTTGTTCACCCTACTCTGGAATGATCTTCCTCTCCCTCTCTGTACTAATCCAACTCTACGACTATTTAAATCCAACCTCAAAGCTTTCTGAAGAGCCTGTTTCCTACCCTTCATGGGCAACCCTACAGAACTTTTTCATCACCCTTGCATCCTTAATTCAGCACTTTCTCCACCATCCCATTCCTATGCCATTGTTAACCTGTCCTCGTCCCTGATTTATATCTCCACCTTCCCCTGCAACATTTGGTTTTCAAGTCACATTCTCTCACCCCTTTGTAAAGGACCCATGTCCTCTGCTCTGTTATCAATTCTAAATTATGTATGCATTTTTGTGCAAAAAATACATTGCTTTCCCTGAGCTATTAATGAACAAAAAAAAATGTATGCTGGCGACACCTAGTATTGGTACCTAAATTGGTGCATAAGACACCTGCTCTGTTTCGTCCCTAAATGACTACAGCTTTGTATCGGGGATATAAAGTGAATAAAGCAACATCAGAAGTACTGCCTATTTCATGGACTGCTTTTTCGAATCATGTGGAGAATTGGCAAATGAAATGGTCAGAAGGGTACTTGAGAAGAATCGTCTGAATCTCATCAGCGCAAATCTTGACTCACTGTTGGTAAAGTTAGCACGATGCTTGGAAAGATGGGAACATATGAACCTGACATGCTGAGATAATGCGAACTTCTATCAGAATGAATACCATGCCTCATATTCTACATAAACTGCATGCTTTACCTGTCCTTATATCAGCGGGCTTCTTGGAGAAAATTGAAGTAATGCAGACGAAATTCATATGGAGCATAGGAAATAAGGCTCTCCTACGCGAGAAAATTGAAGTAATGCAGACGAAATTCATATGGAGCATAGGAAATAAGGCTCTCCTGCGCATGAATAAGCTCCAAAGACCCATTTAGGAAGAGGGATTTAATTTTCCAAATTTTCACCTTTGTGATTGTTGTCGGAAGTGGCTGCTTAGTGGGCACGGATGGCTTGACAACGCTTGTTTTCACATTGTGAGGTGCCTTCCTCTAACGAGCCGGTGTGCGTGACTCTGTGAGTCTCCGAGCCTCCAAGCCCTGTGAGCCCCATGAAGCCTTGAGACCCCTGGGAACCGAAGCAGAGCTGACGTGGAAAACGGTCGAGGACCCTCTGGCTTGCCAGGATACAAGCTGCCAACTGGGAGCACCTGGAACAAAATGCGGGTGCTAGTGGCAAGTAAGGAGGAGAGGGAAAAGCGGAAAAGAAGGGTTACACGGGGCCAACAGACTACAGCCGAAGCACTGTGTAACTTCTCCAACATTCGCGCCAAGTGCCTAGCAGCGAGTGCATACCGCACACTGCAGGACGCTGTCTGCAGTGAGAAAAAATGTGGAAAACTTGGTTTGTCGATTAGAGGTCTATGCTAGATCTGTGCTTTTGTTTCTTTAATAGGGAGTGTGCTGCTGTGTGGCGAATTTTCCTGTGAAGTCTCTCCTTCCTGGCCATTGCTGGAGGTGGTCCTTTTGTTTCAAGTGTCAACACCACAGCCGAGCATGGCAGAGTGCGGCCAGTGCATCCTGCGTCTCCAGCACTGATTTTTAAAGTCCTATCACCAGAAATCTTTCACTGGGCCATGAGGGATGCTAGTGACGGTGAGAAAGCTTCCCTCGGTACTTACTATCACACAGTACAATAACATTGCACTCCTTCATTGAAGCATGGAAACATGCTGAAAAAGTGAGGATAATGAAAAAACCTTTTAGCGCCCCGTATAAGTCAGGGGGAGTGGTGACTGTTGGGGTCCTTTTATGCCACGCTCCCTAAACTTTTAATGCACAGAATTTTGATTTTTTTTCTTTTTCCTAGCAGCTAACCACGGTTTCCACGAGGAGGAAATTCTGCGATAGCTGTTTGCTTTTACAACATTGGGGGAATGGTGACTGCAGGGTCCCCCCTTTGAGCAACTCATCCTTAATTAGTAACGTCTGCAATTAGCACTTTTTGACCCTAACAATTAATTCAGGTTTTCAAGAGGAAATAAATCAGTGGCAGCCTTTTTATAACATTATGGGAGTGGTGACTGCGGGGGCTGCCGTTTAAGCCACTCTACTACAACCTTGCAGGCGTACAATTGACTCCTTTACCATAAATGACGCTTGGCAAAATCCAGATCAGTGCCCCCAGGGACCCTGACATGCCTCTCTTCTAATGTTTTGAGCATACTACTGGCTGTCTTTCTGACACTTGCAAACTGACCATCACATTCACTTTTCCAGCTGAGTGGAACCAAGTCACACCCTCCTGCTCAAAATGAGTCAACCTCGTACAAGACACCAAACCTGACACTTGGGGGAAATAACAAAAAAAAATGGATTTTATAAACCATATGTCTCAGTCTTCTGACATTTCTTCCTTTCTTGTTAAGTCAGCGGCACCGACATGGAAGGATGCAAATCTGTGGAAAAAGGACTCTCTTGGGGGCACTGAATGTGAAAATCTATCTAAGTCCATGGAAGCCAAGAAACCTTCTAAAATGCAGGAACCAGCCCGGAGTACTACAGCCAAGTAAAATCCACCCAAAACTTCAACTATCGGAGTCCCACTTCCCAGATGTCTCAATAAAAAATGACGTAAACAACCAGACAGATGCAGAAATGTTGGGAGGCGCTGACTTGGAAGGGAAGGCAGTCTCTCCCATTAGATTCTCTGCATCCCAAAATACGCCTAAATCCAAACACTGTTTAGAGTCCAATAACCTATACAGGACCAGGGGATAGAATTTGACATGAATAAAATAATTTCTATGAAGCAGGAAAATATCACTCTAAGTGTGTATGCGATCCTTTCCCCTACCCGAGACGTAATCAAAGGATTAAAAGAGCCTGACCTTCAGGGCCCAAGTAACAACACAGCTAAGCACCGCAAACATGATACAGCTATGACAAAATTGGCATTATCTAACCCTAGAAGGAGTGATGCCACGGATGAACAGCTATTTCCAAACCTACCCAAGAAATGCTCAGAACTCAAGAAGAGCCTCAACCAGCCCATAGGTATAAACAAAAAGGAAACCCTAAAAGAAGCACGATCACAACTAGTTGATCCAAAATAAAATTATACCTATCTCTATGACTCGGCATCACAGGAATTGAAGCCCACACCTTCAAAGCTGAAAGGTCAGTCGCGACTGATATCCTTTGCTACAATTAATCATGGAAAGGCAGTACTTACAATTTCATCACTGGAAGATGACATCTTCTCTCCAAAAACATTGAAAGGTCCGACAAATCCTCTCAACTCAACGTGCTTTCAGACACATTGCAACTTCTCGTCTACATTCTCTCTGGCATTAGCTCCATTTATGAGGCTGCATGATACCCTGAATGAAAACATTAAAGATCAAGCCACGCTACTGGCTATGATTCACTCCAAACCTATATATATAGAATCTTTTATACATTTGTTGCAAACCAGGGTACGCAATGAGGACGCTACATGTGTCTATCTACAAATAAATCTGCAGGACTCGCTGGAACAAGAGCGCCTGGACAAAAAGAATATTCTAGCCTCTTTGCTTGAACTGTGTCAAAGCAAGAAGTCAGCGAGAAACGCTAAATCTAATCAATACGGAATCAGCATTATGAGAAAAAAGAAATAACCCAGATTCTATAATGAAAACCACAGCCTTGGGAAAGCATTCTGAATTAGTGCTGCAGACTACCCTCGGACGCGAGTCTTCTACTAAAGAAACAAAAGAAAAACAGTGTAAAACACGGACCTTGAGCTCCACAAACGGAAGAGCCTACATTGATCAATCTGAGACCCATACATTAAAGACAAGGTCCGAACAGAATATCAAGCCGTGTTATAGGCCAATCCTCCCTAGTAAATCACAGGTGGAAGATACAACATGGACTGTGGAGAGTGCGGCACAAACTCTGCCCCCGACTAAAAACTTGACGTAATTGGTATCAAGCCCTTTCCTGATTTTCCAGAAAAGGAAAAAAAGGAAAATCGTGAATAAGAGTGAAAAGGGCAATCCGCAACCGAAAAAACAAAAAACATCAAGAGACCTCCTAAACCAAAATCCAATGACACTAAATGATTTATACGGAATCTCTCTGCACCTTTGATTTTCCCAAAATTGGTCTTTTCCAAATTTAAGCTTCAATCAAGAGAGGGCAGAATGCCTGATAAATGGGTCAGAAATGAAGATATCGGAAACACCACTACAAGATCTTTAAAAACTTCCAATGATCAATCAAATATTCACAAGCTCTTAAATTTGTCTACATATACGGTAGAGATTGAAATGGAGGAAATATAATCTCCTGAATCAGAGAGGATGTCTAACTGGACTGTGGACAAAGCTAACTGGGAGACCAGGCCGGCAGACTTAGACCAGTACACATCTCCCTTTCTTACATTGGAAGAAAGAAGAAAAAGAAGAGCTAAAAACAGATCTCTTGAAACAATGGACATAACTGAAGTTCTTGAACATCGGACTCCTAAGGATCCAAATAAGGGAGACATTTCTGTACAACCATCGGCAGACGGCCGTAATTCTCAAACATCTTGCTCGACGAGACAACCTGCAATGTTTCTGAGAGAAGCTCTAAATCGGGGATAGAGTGATTTTGCACTTAACCTCTAACATAATAAAAATCGCATTGATGGAGGTGGCAAACTCTTTATTAACCTTGGGATTTCACATTTTGGAACATTCGGGTAATGAGACTCAAAATCCATCACAAATCTTGATAAAAAAACAACATAAATTCCAGGATGAGATCTCCCTGGATCGCTGACAACTGGAAAACCCACGTTACCTCATTAGAGGCCAACAATTTCACACCACAGGCTTGGGAAAACCTGAAGGAATAAGGCGAAGAGCAACTGGGAAATAGGAGGAAACAAATATGATTCACAAAATACTTCCTCTCTTGGATATGATGTCCAAGGGGAATATAACCAGATGGATGTAGAAAACCAGCCCTGAGCTCGGCCCCGGAGGCCCTATCACCAAAAGACTAATACCTCCCTTAAAATTAAATTTAATACTGCTAACCAATAGCCTCGGGCAGTGACTGATGGGTTATGGATAAATCAGAAATCGTACATATCTAAAATCACTTAAATAGCAAATGTTTACAAACCCATTCAGCAGAAATAACAAATAAAGGGCAGAAAGGATGACAAGTGGGGCATCAGATCCTGGAACACCAGGGGATACCGTCATCTGTTTGACAAAAATTACATTTTCTCGGGTGAATATGATATACTGTGCCTTCAAGAGACTTGGCTTCAAGAATCGTTAACTCTCGATGGATATAGTACCTATTCGAATGCAGCGTACAAGGGAAACATGGGTCGGCCTTCGGCGGAGTTGAAGACTGTGCTAAAGAATAATTCAATAATTTTTACTCCTGGGATGATTTGGTCTGCTCTGGCGTGTGTCTTTTGGAGAAGAATCTTGCATTTACCTTCTGGCTTCCCAATAGTGTTGATAAAATTTGAAATAGGTGTAGACAATTAGACTTTTTTGAGAGGCTAGTCTGTCAGGCGACACTTGAGTTTTTAAACCTACTCATTTTTAATTTTTATTAATCCCCTCGTTCTGTCGCATCTTATCCGAGCTGGGTGGTAAAAAAGTCTACTAAACCACTTACAAATAGTAATTTCTCATCAGACTCAGAGTACAAGAAATGCACAGACTGTATTATGACATTATCTCAAGTTTTAATGTTTGCTCCTGGTGATGACACGTGTTTCGGCTATTGAAAGCCTTGTTCAAATCAGGGGTGATAATGCTTTGCAGCGTTGTTACATTGTCAATCCTTGTTGGGTGTTTAACCATTTAAAGGGTTGGGAGTTTGCCTCAATGCTACATTATTGATGAAAGACCAGGTAAACTCTGTATGTATCTTCTCTGCTTATTATCTCTGATTACTGCCCATGATTCGCCCATATATAAATCTGTATCTGTAGCCTGCTTAAAGCATTGTAATCATGTCATAGAGGCCAGACGGGCCTTATATTGACTACTGTTGAGAGAGCAAATGAAGTTTAGGCTCCTCACCATTACTCCCAAATGTTTGTTTGGAAAGAGACTCCGCTATTTGAAGCAAGGGCTGTCAAGGAAGCAACATGTGAGGACTCTTAGCTCTAGCCGCTTGAATTCATTGGTGGTGCCATTTTTCAAATTGGAGAGGGCAGGTGAAATATCTTTTAACTTCCTCGCTCCCGATTTTTGAAATCACCTACCGTCTCATTTATTGTCTGAGTTGTCTTTGGTTGTGTTTGTGAAGGCATTGAAAACCTTCTTTTTTACTTAGGCCATGATACTGTTTACTTTCTTAGGATTTAAATACCCCTCGTGTGACAAAAGTTGTTCTGGTTGGCCTTGGTACTTTTATGTCTGTAGGATTTGTATACCGTTTGACAAAGTGATTTAGGTTTTATATGGCTTTTATCCATTTTATGTTTTATGTTATAATATGATTTTAATTTTGTTTTTATTCGTCTTTATCTGCTTTTATTAATGGGTTTTATTTTGTGCAAACCCCCATTTGCCTCTGGGCCTAAGGTGCTCTACAAATGGTTAAATAAATAAAACTAAATAAATAAATAAATAAATAAGCAGATACAAGACCTGTGATGAGAAACAGCAACAGAACTGTGACCAAACATGCATAAAAAATTGGGGACCCGGAGACCACCAGGGGGCGCAGACGGTATGAAACCATAAACTACCATCTCCCTCTCTGAGCGGCAAGCAACCTACGAAAAACATGCATAACTGACAAGCAATTGTGGCCCAAATGTAACAAAGGTGACCGGAGGGTGTCCTGAAGCGATACCCCAAATCCTGCTGGAATTGGAGCAGGGAAAGCAAACTTATCACTAACTGCACATTTTGGCCCACTGAACTCCAACAAGGAGGGCACGCACTGGAGTTTCTACCTTCCGTCTGAAGAGATTTCCCATGGCCCCACCGGGAAGCAGAAACAGTAGCCTTGGTTGAGGGTCGGCTCCCCAATAAAGGTGAGAGGGGCGGCAGCCATGACCCAGGGGCCGGTATGCGAAATTGAAATGAGCCCGACTAGAGCAGAACAGCAGAGCCGACACACCGGCAGGGATATCCCCTGTAATGCCAGATGAATGCTGAACTCATCAAGGAGACTGCTGGCTCCACCCTGCTCCTAACACAGTAACACAGGATCAAAGTCGACACAAAACAAACGTACGCTAATGCTGGAACACGTGTGCTGTCAAGATCTTGCAGGGACCATGATTGGATAGAATCCCCACCGATCTTTGGGTGTCTGGAGGGCTGCTAGCAGAGGGGCATAACAGCCTTAAAGTAGGCCACAGAGACAGCTGACTAAGTAGTTGCCCCATCATATTATCAGGCTCAAGGGACAGGCGGAGGCCAGGCCTGGGCACTGCTGACCGCAGCGGGCCCCAGCCATAGCTCCGCAACCGCTGGCAGGTGGATGATATTCCCCCACCCACGGCAGAAGGCTCAAGAGCAGCAAGAGACCCAGGAAATCCTACACAGAGTGCATGGGATCAGTATAGCACCAGAGGCACCTTAATACTGGTAGAGAGTTCTTCTGAGTGTGGCCCGGGCTGGAGGAGTGGCTCCCCCTCCTAGAAACGCACCCCACAACCAACCACACACTTGAGCTGCAAGTACGTGGGACCCCAAGAAGAACCAAGCTGGATATCGAAACAGCCAAGACATTACATAGCTTCTGCAGTGACACCACTGGGACCATAATGGCTCAAACCGATAGCACCCAGCCCATTACGGGGGACGACGCAGATAGATCAACGAAGGTTGACATATGTATGCTCTTGGAAGAAATCCGGTCCATAAAATGTGGACTCACTGGAGAAAGCACAGACCTAAAGGGGTGGGTCTATAAGGTCGAGAAAAAATTAGAAGCAATTGAAAATTACCAGCTGTCGGCTGACCTAATAGAAATGCGCACTGAAGGCTGAAGGCAGGATCTGGAACAGAGGGAAAGAGACCTCGCCCTCAAGGTTGATGACCTGGAGAATTGGGAGAGGCAGTCTAATATTAGAATTATGGGCTATGAAAGAACCACAGGCTGAATCCATTGCCGCCATCGAACACCGTGTGGCATCGCTCATCAACGGCCTCTTTGAAGACCCACCCAACCCGAGGATCACATTTGATAGAGTTCACCGTGGAGGTGTTCCACCCAATGGCCGCAATCAGTTTTAGCGACGTGTTACTACTTCAAAGAGAAAGTGGAAATGCTACAAAAGAGAGAGAGTAAAAGGGGACATAACATTTGAAGGGCCTCAGACCCGCTTCTACCAAGACTTATCCTCAGTGACACTGAACAAGAGATGGGAATGTCTCCAACTGACGCAGTGGCTCAGGGAAAAGGACATATGCTACCGCTGGGGATTCCCACTTGCGCTGACATTCGAGTACCAGGGTGAAGAATACAGAGTCACTACACAGGAAGAGTTGGAGGGGGTCCTCAAACACTTGAAAGAGGAGGGCGGCACTGCAGACTCTGGAGACACACGACCAAGGACACCAGCACCAGTCAGGGGCCACATAATCATCACCCTAAAAGGGGGCTGTTGACATGTTCAAGAAAATACTGAAGATTCAACTCCCCTTGAATCTCCAAACCCGCTTCTTACTGGACACAAACTACCTTATTAGGCAGAAAACAACTAGGTGCCTGGGACCCAGCAGCCTATACCGTATGAACTGCTGAGGGCCCCTTATGGATGCAGATATGTGAATACTAATAAGTGGTACATTTTTGCTGTTTTGTTATCTTGATGTTGATGATGTTTATGGCCGCAGACACAATATCTTCCTGGTCGTTTGCTGTGGGATGAGGGGCCACTCCTGATGGCCCTCTTTTTTTCTGGGCATCACAAGCCAAGGGGATCAGCTCTTTATGCCGTCCCACAGATGGGAAGCAATGGGGCAAAGGCAAAGCATGGAGTTGGGGGAAAGCAGGAATCTGTTCACAATCAAAAGGGGCACAATGGTATGGCACGGGTGGAATGGGGTGGGTACTCTCTATTATAGAAATGGTGGCAGGGAGCTGGGCTGCAAGCTTAATGGGCGCAATGGTTAGAAACGCAGGGAAAGAAAATACATTTGACCATGTATGGCGATAGAGTTAAGGTTGAGTCGTTGAATGTAAAGGGCCTACATTTACGCCAGTATCTCTCAATGGTGATCCGAGAATTTAAATCTTCTGGGCTAGATATATTGTTCTTGCAGGAAACCAAATTCAGGGCTGGGCAGAAAAGCATCCTGAGATGAAGGGAACTTGGAATCGCACTGTGGGCCCCAGGAACATCAACAAAAGCGGAAGTGGGTATTCTAATTAGAAATTCCCTAAGACTTGAAGTGCAACAAATAAAAAGAGATACAGAAGGGAGAATGATAGGAGTGAACGGAAATGTAGGCCCCACAGCCGTCACACTTGGCTCACAATACGCCCCCAATCAACGTCAGGTCCCATTTTGCTCCACGGCTCTAGCTGCCCTTATTTCCTGGAGTACAGGTCGTCTTATTTGTGGGGGCAACCTGAACCAGATGACTGGCTCCCAAATCGATTGGGCATCCCAAAAACCAGGTGTGGTCCCCCCAGCTACCAAAGAAGGTGACACACTGCAGACTCTCTTGTTAGAACACTTCCTGATCGACTCATGGAGGAAACTGAACCCCCACACATGAGCATATACTTTCTTCTCCCCACCACATTTGACATCCACAGGAATTGACCACGTTACTAGACATCTCACAGGAGCACACTAAGGTGAAGGCAGGCATACGAATAGTCAGATGGTCGGATCACAATATGTGCAGACTCACTCTTAAAATTGGGCCCCATTGCCCACCCGACAAACGCTGGGTTTGCAATTGCACTCTATATAGGGATCTGGCCTTCCGGGAGGCCCTTCAGGAGCAGATGAGGGAATTTTTTAAGATTAATATTGTGGATGATACCCCACCTCACGTAACATGGGAAGCAGCAGAAGCCGCCTTCCGCGGCCTCCAAATCGAAGAGGGGGCAGCTAAAAAATAAGAGAGAATCTTACTCGAAATGAAACTGAAACAATCGATCTTGAGAAAAGAGAAGGCATTTTAACAAATTAGTGGAGGGCTCAGAGGAAGGTCTAGCAGATATTAAAGGGCTAACTAAAGCACTGGGAGATATTTGGAGGGGGAAGGCCATGGCTCAATTACATTACATAAAACAAAGATAATACAAAAAAGGGGATAAGGCCCATACCATCCTGACAGCTCGCTTTATGGGCCATAGAACTGAATGGGCAGTGCACGAAATAAGAGATGATCGAGGCATAACTCATAACCAATCTGAAGCCATTGCCTGATACTTTGGAGAGTATGCGCCTGGCTATTCACTGCATAGTGCATTGGGTCGGAAACAGAAACCGGGACTATCTCAAAAGGCTGCTACTCCCCATACTTAACTCAGAAGAAAGAGTGTCCTTGGAAACCCCCATTGATGAGGAAGCAATTCTTAAGGCAAGTTGCAAATTAAAACCAGGCTCAACCCCGAGGCAGGACGGCTATACTCTAGCCTTCTACAAGCAGCATGGCCCCTTATTGGTCCCGTTTCTGCCAAAAAATGTAATAGCATATTGGACAGTGGGAGGGCCCCGGACACATTCACGCAAGCATGGATTATGGTTCTCCCTAAGGAGGGAAGGGACAAACTAGACTGTGGATCATACAGACCCATATCTTTAATAAATGTTGATGCCAAGATCTATGCCAGTGTCCTGGCAGAAAGGCTGAACTCTGTCCTCCCGAAACATATCCCCAACGATCAAGTGGGGTTCATCAGAGGCAGGTAGGGAGCGGACAATATACGCAACATTTTGAACATAATAGCAGTAATATTGGACAGAGCTGACGACCCCATCTTATTGTCGGTCGATGATCAGAAGGCCCTTGATCAGGTCGAGAGGTAATTCATAGAACAAGGCCTACGAATAGTCAGCCTTGGCTCCAGATGGCTTGTTGGAGTTCTTGCATTATATCAGAACACACGGTTAAGGTCATAGTAAAAGGTATGAGATTTTATCAGAGCTAAAATGTCAATTTTCAACATCATGTATTTTAGAAGCTGTCAATCGTATGACAAACCATAGTGTTTATTTTCAAATGTATTTTTTTTGATGTGCAAACAACTTCTGGATCTGCATTGCAATTTTCTGTGATGACAGGCCCATGTCACAAGTGACAAAACATGAATGTGCTAAAGGAGAAATCATCTTTTGGTTTTCACAAAATAAGTGATCAATGTTATACATGGAATGCTACATCTATTAAAGCATGAATGAGAGCATGTTTTCACTTTGTAGGGCAAACTCTGAATAATTTATAGGTGATTTCAGTTAGGCAGTTTCGGAAAACAAAGCACGTTGAGTCAGTGATTTGCACAGGATCACAATATTTGGACATGGAGAGAAGCCAGGATTTGAGATGCAACATCCCATTATCAAAGTTTGAAGTTTTACCTCAACATATAGGGCTATACTACATAAAACCTTCCACACTGCAGAACAATAAGAAACCATCCTTGATTCCACCTGACCAGATAGAAAATCCACATACCACAAACATTGGTGGATTGGATACACCATTGGCAAATGGTGGTGGTAACAATCCATTGGAGAAAATAAAGTGTGGATAGCCTTGACCACTGGCAGAGCAGCACCATTCAATAGAGTGCATCACCGCTAACAGAGCGCACACCCAGCGGAAATGGCAAGCCATTGGCTCACACATGCTTCCATTGCATCTAACATCATATCCACTGGCAGTGTAGACCACCATCACAGAGGTATGCTACTAGCTGGCAAATGATGAGCAAATGGATGAAATGATGTGCGGCCCACAGAGGAACCCCAAAAGACAACACCGGCAACTAAATTACACCCATAAAACGCTTAGTAGGGACACAATATAGGGAGGAGAGTGACACAGGCAGCCTCACAACATCCGCACACATCTGCGGTTCTCCACTGTTTACTGTATACAGTAGGCATGGCAGTGCCTGAGAGGAGCAAATGGATCCACCAGTCATCAGGCAATAGTAGCAGCAGCCAACAAGAGCCCTTTGAAGAGGTTGATCATCAGCAAGATGGAGATCCAAAAGCACTTTGTGCCCCTCCTACCCTTTCGAAAGGCATGAACATGAACTGTAGAGCAAAATTAAAGTAAAAGGGCATTACACATTTATTTTGGAGTCTGCTCATTCTGGGGGTGTTTTCGAATGAGCAGAGTGCAACATATAGTTTGTAATATGCTGCCTGAAGAAAATGCTCATTGTAAAAGTGTTGCCCACAATTAAGCATGGATTGATTAGAAACCTCATGGGTAATTTCTTTCTGGGTCACGAGTAATTTTGAGCAGACTTAGCAAGTCATTAGATAATTAAGAGTGAGTGAAATGTGCTTACTATGAATGAGCAGGATCCTGAACGAAGGCTGGTCTGACCCCCTATTAGAAGCAGCATATGCTTTATCAACTGCGTGTCTGAATCACAGGAGGTGATAATAAACAGAAATAACAGAAACATGTTTTTATATACCACCTCCCACAGTTGCATCCTAATTAGCAGAAATGACAGTGTAATGAGTGAGCCCAAGTAATGTAGTGTGGTTCAGGAATGGTTCTTCTCTCAAGAAATTGTTTCAAATAATGAGACAATCTTTTCGAAAAATGTGGTAATAGGCCATATAATTTACAATCGATTCTGTAGAGTACCATGTTAAATAAATATAATAGAGGTATCAAAGGAGCGTGCCTATTCAGGAGGAGTGTAGCTACACACCAGGGTGCTGCATATCCGAGTTCTTTGTTGTTCATAAGGAGGGAAGGGAGCAGGAGTAGGATAGGCAGGAGTACTCTGGACAATGGAAGAACCCTTTCTCCACCTTGTTTTTCCCAGTCTTTCTCTCCCTTTCCTGTTACCCACACTTTATCTGGGTAAAAGCACGTTGGGGGCAATATCATGAGGGAAAAGTCCACTCCAGCTATAAGCAGTGATTGGTCCCCTAAAGCAGGCTACCTTTAGATTAATCACTTGAGGACTTGTGCCTTTAAAAGAAGGAATGTTGCACCCCTTCTGGAGAAATTCCCTGAGTTCCTCAAGGATCCTCTGAGACCAAAGAGACATTCTGAAAAGTCTCACCTGGACATCTTTTAGGACAGTTGCACTGGCCAAAGCCCTCTTCCAGGGGTGAAGAAAAAACCCTTCCAGACAGAAGAAAGATGTGGCCCCTAAACACTCCCAGGAAACATTGGGAGTGACCACTGCTGTGGATCAGGACCAACAATCTGCAGTGAATCTTCTGTCCTTGAGTCCTTTTCGAAGGTCTCACAGCAACCCGGAGGGTCAGACCAGCCAAAGCTCCCTCACTGAACCAGTCACTCTGAATCTTAAATGATAGGGATAGCACTGGAGCTGGTGTCTGCGTTCCTCCAAACAGCCAAACTATTGGACTGCATCAACATTTGCTCGACACTGCATTGTGTCCTCACCAAGCACGTCACCCGTCATGCCCCAAAGCACCTGCCCAACACCGTAACACGAACTGGATCTCTGGAGGGTCCCTCACCAACTCTAACCCGGGGTGACACACGGCTCGGCCCAGCTACCCCGAGACCCGCTGCCTCATAGGTTACGCATCGATGCACCCTTGATCACCACTTCACAGTCGTTGCCCACTGACTCAAACCGCTGGAGTGTGATTCGCCGACCTCTTCCAGAGACTACAGCCCGACTCGGCATTGTCAATGTTGAAGCATTCTTGGGACTTCGTTGACCTACAGTACTTGAGCCACTGCCATTCGACCGCACAGACCACCCGCATTCACCTCTGCTTGACCCCTGATTGCTGCCAGGGCCTCCACGATTCTATGTGCACAACTGAGTCTGATCAGCTTGCATCCACGGTCAAACCTGGGTCTGGTGCAAGAGACTGGTTAGGACATGATCGCTCCTGCTTCAAATACATACCCTTTTATGGTAGTACCTTACCTATGACCCTTTAACTATACTCACAATGGTACTTTCTCCAGTCTGTCACATGTTCTTTCCTTTGGGGTGGGTTTTTGTATAGTAACCTCTTTCTGTTCTACTTGCAGATGGTGTGTTTTATTAAAGTGTTTATATTTTCGTAGAACCTTGACTGGACATTCTCTTTATTTTGAACTGTGATACTGTGTTGTTTGGGTCACTACTGGTTCACTTGAACAGCCCTCTATAGAGTTATAACCTGCCCTCATCCTGTGTTACCACAAAAGGCAAAGGAGGTATATCTCCTGACTATCACTGTTTTACCTTTATGATTGCTTTGTCTTTTGGTTTGTTGGACTGTGAGTGCTGAGCAGGCCATTTTACCCCTACCCCTCCATGTACTTCTGTGAGGCAGGATCCAATTCGTCATACAGTGCCCATAGTATAAACTAATATTTTCACTGCAACCCCCTTTTATAATGCTGCCCCACAATATATGCCAACATTCCCTCTATACAATCCTTTTATGAAGCTGAGACTACAATATTTGTCAGAATTCCCAATCTAACATTCCTATGATGCAGCACCCCAAAATATGTCAGCAAAAACGTCTCACAATACTGTGCCCACAATTGATGTCAGCATCCCCACTATAGGTCTTTCCCTCCCAAACAAAAATGTGATCGTACATATATGCAGACATGCACACAAACCCTCATTAACACATACAAATTCAAGAACATTTGAAAAAACATACACATGCACGCATACAAATACTTTTTGTAAAATAAAGTACTCTCACCCAGGGAGCATGCACTTTACTATCTGGACTAGCATTGCAGCAGAAGTATAAGTACACACATGTGCACAGGACTCGGCCCGGATTGGAACTCTGTTGCTTAGCAGCCTGTGAGCTACAGCAAATGGAGCCTATGTGTTACCATGTTGCTCAGATTATCAACTCCAGCATCTTCTTTAGTTTTTTCATTCGCTTTGAAAGTGTACCAAACAAGTGGTTTGTGAAGAGTGTGCACCAGGATGCAGAGGATGGAAGGAAGGGCTGAGGCCCCCTGCCTACCTCACGACTTTGCCATTGCCTCTTTACCTAATTTATTGCCATTTCATGGAGTTGCAAGTAATAGATGTTCATATAAGTGAACTTAGGGCCTCATTCTACACAATATTTTTATTATCATAATACTAGCTATTGCCAGAAGTAGGTGGGAAATATAAAAAGGCATTAAAGCTAATTCTCTCTTCCCCATGTGTAAGGGATGCACAGTGTCGAAAAAATAGTCTTCTTTGCATGCTATGGTAGGTCTTTTACAGTGCTCCTTCATGGGGGTCTTCACTTGCATGTTGAGCATGCCTTAAATGTATTTGTTGATTGTAGATCACAACAAGAATCTGGGAAAAAGCACTAGTAGGTGTCATGCTATTTCTGTTTCTCACCTAAGGGCAGAGTGAGGTCTTTATGGTACTTAACTAATCAAGCTGCGAAAAGATGGAGTGATGAGTAACTTCTCATAGGAGTTCAACTTCTGTCCTACAGGGTGAACATACATCACATTAGTGTGCACTTAAGCCAGAGAGCTATCAGCCCACAATAATTGAAAGTAGTGATAGTTCAAAACTTTATTTCAACAACATGATCCACCAAAGCATCCAGAGTCCTAGAACTAGCAAACATAATTTCCCATTCAGTAATCCATAATAATATAAATATCTAAATTCCTGCTAAGGAATATCAGGGAATGAAGTGCTAATGCTATTGACCTTCTGCATAAAGTGTATACATCTGAATCACTAAGATCTTAATGAAAAATAGCAATTGATAAAGTGTTGGTGTTATCTACATTCTACATGAAAATCAATAAGACCAACTCGACAAACATTATTGCAAAAAAAATAAAAACATTGGGAATTTTAAAAATAAATACAAAGAGAAGAAAAAAAAGAGTCAAAAAAGGTTAATTAAAACAACTTGGTGGCAACCTAAGTTTGTTCGAGGAAATACAGAATAAAATGTATACAATACAATTAAAAATTGATTCTCTGCTCTTCCAAGCTAGCCGTAATTAGGTCAAAAGATTTCAAGCCACAAGCAGAGAATCAACAGAGAGCAAATGCAATAATATGGGTCTACATTGGCTAAAATGCAGATCACGCAATACAATAAGGATTGTTTTACTCCTAACTGAGTGGTATGCTGGACAAAAAAATAAGAAATGAGTCTAATATTCCCGAGCCGTACAGCAGAGAGGGCAGCTACAATCATTATTTAAAGGTGCTGCCCAGTCTGCAGCTATTGCTCTTAAGGGAATTACATTTAGCCTAGCTCTTGTGATTAGTATCCGTTCATTTTTTTAATTTGTTCCGGATCAGATATTCCTTTTTTTTAAACTTTCTTTATTGGCATTTTTAAACAAAACAAACAGTGAGACCATGCACCGACCGTTACGAGAAACCCCAACCTCCACCTCCCCCCCCGTCTTTCAGAATGTCATTGTCTCTAGGGTAACTTCTTCCACGTAAGGAGTAGCTAAGCCTTTTTTGAGGAGTCAATGCTGTATGGGTCCTGAGTCTTCAGCAGTGAGAAGTGAAGTGTTTCTCATGTCCTGCGATATCGGCGATTGTTGTGGATCTAGCTCATCGGAAGTTGAGAGGAGATAGGCTATATACGGTCCCCAAATGTCCGGGGGACGTGAGTGAAGCGGCAGCGTCTTAATACAATCAGTTTCTACATCTTGACAGTATGTGATGTCTTTTAGCCAGTGTTGCAGGCTCGGTGAGGGTCCTCTGCCCCAGTTGCATGCGATTCTTCTTCTTGCTAAGATTAGCATAAGATCTGCCAGTTTCCTCACTATGCTGGGCAAGTGTTGGGTCAGACCTAGCATTGTCAACATCAGATCAGCATCCAGATTCGTCCCATGTATTGCTGATGTTTTTTCTTGTACGTTGCCCCAGAAAGTGGTGACTGGTGGGCAGGACCACGCTAGGTGAAGAAAGTCTGGTTCCGGCGTTCCGCATCAGTTGCACTCTGCTGATATTGACTCTCTTTGGCATGGAGTTTCGCTGGGGTATGGTATGTCTGATGAAGATAGTTAAAGTGGATCAGTTTCAGTCTCGTGTTAATTGCCACATTTTGAGTGAGATTCAGAATGTAGTTCCATTCTCCTTCTGGGATTGTGTTTTCTAATGATTTCTCCCATCTTCTTTTAGCGCCTGAACAGGGTTCCTTCTGTTCACTTAGGAGAGATCTACAGATGTTTGTCACCAGGTGTCCGTCTCCCTGAGCTTGGATCATATTGTGCAGAAGTGACCATACCGGTGGTTGTTGCGGGAAGCTCGGAATGACCGCTTGCAGTGAATGTCGCAGTGTAAAGTAAATGAAGGTGTCGAGGGCGCTATCGCCTCCCTTGTCCTGAGCCTGTTGACGGGACAGGAATACACCGTCTGGGAAGATGTTGTTCATGGTGTGTAATTGTAGTTTTTCTGTCCATTGATGGTAAATGCCGTGATGGGTATTCCTGGGATGTGTTTGATCAGAAAGAGAGGGGAGGATCTGGATGTGACTCTCCCCCTTTGGTGCAATGCATGGTTGTTGTTTGGTGGCCTGCAGCCGGCCCGGACAAGGTATGAGTTGGCTTTGTCTGGTCTCTGAAAGAATTGTGCTTTTCCATTATGTTGAATCCTTAGCCGAGCAGGGAAGAGCATCGAGTATGGTATCTGGTTGTCACGCAGTCTGTGTTTCATATTCGGGAATGTTCTTCTCTGTGCCTGTACGGTTGGAGAGAAGTCCGGATAGAAGTGGACGGTGTCACCGTCATACTGTAGCTCGCCCTTTTCTCTCGCCAGTTGCAGGACCGTGTCGCGGTCTTTATAATTAAGTAGTCTAGCTATGATGGGGCGTGGTGGGGCTCCCGGGGCCGGTCTTGTTGCTGGAATCCTATGGGCTCTTTCCACCACGAACAGGCGAGAGAGGGCCCCAACTCCGAAGAGTTCTGTGCACATCGCCTCTACGTGGTCTTCCATTTTATTTTGCATTTGTTGTTCCCTGACACAGACGATTCTGACATTGTTCCTCTGAGACCGTCCTCTAGGTCCTCATTTCGTGCATTTGCTATTTTCATTTGGGATTCTAGCGTGGAGACTCTGGTGAACATAGCCGCAGTGTTGTCGTCGAGGTCGGACACACGTTGCTCCACTGTGTCCAGCCGCTCAGCATGGGTGTCCAGTCTGCGTTGTAACTGGCCCCCCTTGGAGGAGAGGCTATCGATTTTGTTATCCAGGCCTCTGATTCCTGCTTTTAACTCTAGGAGAATTTCTCGGATATCGAAGGGTTGGGAAGGATCAGCTTCCTGAGGTGGTGTGACTGTGGGAGATTCCGATTCGCAGCTGCTCTGTGATGGTTTTGACGAGGGCCCAGCGTCAAAGTTCATCTTTCTTTGGGAGTTATCAGATTTTCCCATGATTCTTGTGTCTTTATGGACGTTCTCAGGCCACTAGTAACTGTGAGGCAAGGGGGTAGTGATCTGCGCTGAAGTTGCTTATGTATAAGCCGACAAGGGGTCGACATGGTTGTGTTCTGCAGTTGGACGAAGTTAGGCTATGTATCGACTTTGTTGCAGGTGTTGAGCGTCTTACAGCTTTATGGCTTAAGCATATTCGGGGGTGATGTATTTTTGGTAAAGCTGGTGTGGCTGCGACAGTGTGCAAGCTGATGTTCTAGTAAGCAACTTTTGTTGCAGTTGTTATTGACTCATTGGAGGTTTGCTTGCGTAGCCTGCGGCACGGGCAAAGGGACCACAAAGGGAGCGGGGTTGGATCTGTTGCTGTAATACCTCGCCGTTCCGTTCTGCAAGGAGTATGGGACTTTACCTTGGCGTTTCCCTGTTGCCTGTTTTCACCGCTTTTCCAGGCTTACTGGCGGACCTTTGGAGGCATAGTGGAGTATATAAACGTTACGACCCCTTGTATGTAGTAGGTGTGTGGAAGGATCTGTGTTGATCATTGGCATGCAGTCTCAGTGGTGTGAGGCCTCTTGGTACTGGGCAGCATGATCCTCCCCCCTCATCGTCCACCTTGGCCGCCATGCTTCTCGCACAAAGTTTTGCCTGTGGAGGTGCTGGCTACTGTTTCAGCCGAGGCATTATTGGTTTTTTATTAAAATTGCGCTGGTATGCGATCGAAAGGCATGGGCGGACTTGGCAGGCGTATCTGCGCCCTGTGGGCTCTCACCTCGTAATATGGATCCTGCCATCAGCTGGTCATGCATGTCTCTCAATCGCACGGATCAGAGCCTCTGCGGGGTCCGTTGAGCCACCCTGTTCCACTTTCCTCGTTCCGACGATCACGATTCCGTGTGTCTTGCACCCATTCCAGTCAGACTGCGGGATGCCACTTCTGAGTTTATGCGACCGTTGCCTAGCTCGCCGCCGTAGCTGTTGTTGGAACCCTCCAGCAAGTGTTATTGCCGCCAGAGTTGGCTGCGTGGGTGTGGGCGGCCCATGAGGTGTTGGTGCTGCGGTGCTCTGTGCCTTCCCGACTGCTCTTGATTCGGGGTGCAGCAGAGGGCGTATTTTCGCCAGGGAAGGGGGGAGACTGTCTGGATTGCCGAGTATGTTCTTCCAAGGGGGGGCGCAGGGTGCCAGTGAAGTGTATGCCCCAGTTGTCTGTTGACGCTCGCAGGATTGCTGCTGAAGGGGCTGGCAGCTCGATTGCCGCTTCGGCCGATATCCGGAGGGGCTCCTGCCTGGTGCCCATCTGCTCTGTGGTCTCCCTGCGCTGGGTGCGACCTGGACCAGTGCCGCCTAACGCCAGCCTCAGCGAGGTGCCTGGGGGAGAAGGGAACCCAGGCCAGTTGCCGCTGTAGTGTTGGACTCGACTCACCCCTCTTGCTGTGTTGCGGGGGATCGGGTGATTGCGGGCGTGTCGGGCTGCGGTGGTTGTGTGAGGCCCTGATGATGCCGGCAGTCCGTTGTCAGAGCCGCTGTGGGGGTTGGGGCTCGATTCACAGTAAATTTTGGATTCTTCATTTAAAATAGTTATTGGCGCTGCATGCGGGTGCTGGATTGGGTTGTATTCCCACCGGTGTATAGGGATTAGTCAGGATTAATTACGGGCCACATCGGAGCTCACCAGGGAGTGGCCATCTTGGTCGGCTCTCTAGCACCCTCCAGATCAGATATTCCTGTATTCCACCACTAAGCAACATAAAATCTGAACGTTTAGAAGGATTCATAACTTCATTAGATTCTCTTTCACTGGTAATTCGTTCTAACAAGCTAGATTTAATAAGAGCGAATTATCAGTGAGAGAGAATCTAATGAAGTTACTGATCCTTCTAAGCGTTCTAACAAGCTAGATTTAATAAGAGACCCATACGCCTTATTACAGATCATTGGATTGATAAAACATGAGCCATGATTCACATTTTCTAACTGAGATTTTATACACAGGAGCCAAGGGATACTTAGCATAAGGTGTTCCAATGAGAAAATCTGATTTAGAATTTGTGTGAGTTAGTATTCCCTTGCTATTCTGTCACACTCTTAACCATAGGTGTATAGGTTCAATTGATAGCTCATCCTCAAGAAATGATCATCTCAGCTCATTATGTGTGGGGTCTGGGAGACCAAGCATTTTCTTCAGGAATGAGTTTTCCTGAGGCTGTAGCATCAAGATTATTTTTGTTGCCCAGATTCCAGCTCCATATCTTGCCAATGGTTTTACATCAGCAAGGAACATTCTCAGTAACATATGCACTGCACTGGCCTTAAATTGGTTTTGAAACATAGATATTCCCCCTATTACCTGAGAAAGTATCATAGATTATTTTTAAAATGTGAACCTCGCTCAGGTTTTTAAATGAATTTGAACCGCTAGGTGTTCATTATTTCATTACCAACATAAAGGTTTGTCACCTTATAAGCTCTACTACGCTGTGAGCATACCATAACTGCAGATTGTGATACATCATTACGAAGGTCTAGGTTGTGCATACGTTCCCAGTACTTGTTCAAGAGATATCAGGGCTCTCATAATCAACACATTATCATCTGCCTAAGCAAGTACTAGGATCTTTAGATGCCCAAAACGTGGGACATCTACCTCACAATTAAGTAATGACTCATGCAGGTTGTTTATATATAATGAGAAGGGTAGCCCTGTCCTGTCGTAAACCAGGCTTCAACGTGAACCAGGGAGAGCAATGGTTTTGGGGGCTGCGTGCACACATACCTTAGCGTCCGGGTGGATCAGTTCAAGTAATGTGACCAAGGAGAGTGGGCATTTAACATTGTGTAGGCTAGTTCATAGGTTATTTCTATTCATCTGGTCAAATGGGGTACGTAAAACCATAACATCTAGGTATAACTTTAATATATGTACATGGACTGCGTTGGAATTTATTGGATACAAGTTCAACACTTGCTCTTTGGTGCATAGCCCTTCTCAGAATCCTACTTGAATGCAAAACAGAATGCCTTTAGCTTCTACCCAGGCTTGTAAGCAAGATAACACCACCCTACCAAAACTATACATTGATGACACACAGCCTTATATGAAGATAAATGACATCAACAATATCTATTGTCCCAAGCACTGTCTGTCCTCCATTCAAGCCATTATTTCAAGACTCTACCTGATGCTCAACCTGACAACAACCAAATTAATTCTCATGGAGGTCCCACCAAACATGCCCAAGTCCAGGAACATGGACACACAGTTTCTATTAATGGGGGTCACGTTTCACAACACCTGCAAGAGAGGTTTACATTCCATTAGCATTCACCCTTTGTGCGCATCCCACAAACTAATTAAGCAGAGTCCCTTTGCCCTTTTCCATAAGGAATTTAATTAATATATATTCTTTTCTCATTCCATTTCAAATCATTAATGATAAACTCAGACAGAACTTTTATATTATGCTGGATTAAATAAAAATGTATTTTCTAGCAGTGGAAGCGACTGCAATTGTCAACATTAACCTAGAGAATAAAGGCAGCACTTAATTCTAATCACAACCTCTCTGCTGTCAACCACAGTACACTTCACACAGAAGGAATAGATGCTTCCCCAACAAGTAAATTGTTGGACAATGGCAAAGAAAGCATCCTTCAGTTTTGACCGCAACTCCTTCTGATGCTGCCAGCCCAGCCACCTCGAAAGCCCATTATGCTGCAGGGGAGGAACAAGGGGCTGTGAAGGTAGCCCCATTGAGGGAGCGGCCTCCACTGCAGCCCCTCCTCTAGTTCTGACACTGATTATATCCATAAATGGTCCACACCCTGCACAATGTGTCTGGAGAAGAGTAGAGAGAGAATTTCCTTTGACTAGTACGGTAATTGTTCTCACCCACAAGAAATTACTGCACGTGTGGTTATTAAATGGTTTGTTATGTTCGGCACTGAGCAAAAACTGTAATGGCAAGGATTGCACAAATGCAGGAACCCAAGAGGACACTGAGGAAAAAAGAATTGTGCTATGATGGGGCGTGGTGGGGCTCCCGGGGCCGGCCTCGTTGCTGGAATCCTATGGGCTCTTTCCACCACAAACAGTTGCAATACAGTGATCTGTTGAAATACAGTACACATGCTTCAGTTTACTCCACGAAACCTGTCTGTTTCAATAAGTCAATCATATCGAATCAATGCTTTGCACATTGATTTTTGTTTGCAATTATTTTCCTCAGGGTTGTGTGTCTTCTTAGGGTATATGGCAATTCAATGTAGATCCTTCAATTTCACAATATGAAGTGTGTCAGAAGTACTTCTTCTGACTTTAAACACAACCTATGCATATTTCACTGTATAACATATTTTGCTTTGGGTCTGTTTTGATCAATTATGGATATGTTGCAGCAAAATGCATATTCTTTACCATAATATAAGGAGCACTGTTGTGTAAATCAGTTGGGGTTAGATTATTTGTTGCCTTGGACCAACAAGTACAATTGAGCTTGTAGATCCGGTCAGCAAATCAAGTGGGCAGGAACATGGGAGGAGTCAACCAGTCACTCCCTGCATTCACTCAGGTAAGCCAAGTGCCTTCTGGGGTTGCCGCTATGATTTCCAAATCATCGATCCTGCTCTCAGTATAAATGTGGAATATGTGTGTTGTTCACTCGGTCAGGGTCGACTGCAGCTCAATCACCAGACTGTGCTACTTGCAGCTTTAGAACAATAATGATTGGCCAATTGGGAAGAGGATCACAGTATCAGGAGGGCAGAGAGCCCAGCAGGGCGTCCTAGCAGTGAGGCATTATGGGCTATTCCCAACTTTGGCACTGCTTAAACCTGCCTCAGAGCCATCCAAACCCTATGAACGTTTAGGAAATCTTTCATAAACCTACACAAATAACAAAGGCATAATTCCTCTGTCTATTATTAGCATATATCCAAATCTCTAAATACTCTAGGGTGCCAAGAGGACTTTCTGTGATTTGTACACTTACTAACCAGAAGGTAGGAACATAGGACCTCATTATGAGTAATTGCACTCTTTTTATCAGGTAAGGTACTGTCCTAGGAACCGGGTTAAGCATTATCAATCTACTGTGCCAAACAAGATTTTTTTTTTACACATGTATGCTGAACATGGTTAAATATTCAATAACAGTCCTAACCTCTTTGTTACACCACCCTCGATACCCAAGTAAGTCGTGACACCCTATTGTAACTCTCTTCTCTGTCTAGTAATAGTTTGAGCTGCAACTGCATTAGATCTAGTGGTCTTCAATGACAGTGGGTTATGCTTATTTTTAATTCAGTCAGACACAACAAACCTCCTGCAGATGAAGAATGGGGAAAAGAACATGGAGAATGTGATGTGGAAACCGTAAACCAGTCATGGATCACTCTATCATTATTTGCATCTGTAAAATTATACATTTTGGAATTCATCCAAGAACAGTTTCTTACAGAGAGATTGCAGGTGCAAAAGCATCCAGCATAATTTCTACTCAAGGAGAAAAGAAGACAGAGGCTCTCACGCTGCAAATCACTGGAAGCAGCGACCAGAATCCGCTTACAAAGAAACAGCACAGTCGCCAAAGGAGAAAATGCTTTCACCACTGGACATGCCTTCCTTACCAGCTTTTGCATTCATTCATCTCACTGGGGTGATTGAAAACCTTCTCATCCTGGCAGTAAAATGCATGGAGTGGAGACAAAATATTGATCTCAATGCCTGTGACCTGATCATTTCCAGCCTGGGAGGGTGCAACCTGCTTCTTCAGTGTACCACATTTGCCACACAATTCTTCTTCACTTACTGGTATAAAACATTTTCAGATGGTCGTGTTGCTTTGCCCTTTCTTGTGGCAGGGTATGCTTTATTCTCCTGCAGCATCTGCTTCTCCACCTGGCTCTGAGTCTACTACTGTGTGAAGATTGGAAACTCCAACCAAAATGTCTTCCTCTGGTTGAAGGTACGATTCCACAAAGTGGTGCCGTGGCTGCTACTTGGCTCGCTGCTAGAGTCTGTGGCCATCACTCTTCCAATAATCTGGGATTTGAAGATGGCTTTGCCTGCCAATCAAACATCTTATATGCCAAAAATGAGGAGTGGGTGCTCCTGCATCTATCTGTTACATGCAGCAGTTTATCTTCTGGCTTTGGCAATATGCTGCTGCGCTGCTGTGACAATTCTGCTCTCCCTCTGGAGACACATGAGACGAATGAAACAGAATACAGGGAGCTTCAGGAGCCCTCAGCTCGGTGCCCACCTGGGAGCAGCAAAAACTGTAACAGCCCTCCTCATCCTCTATATTGCCTCTTGTGGTCTCCTGATCCTGACAATTGTATTGTATCAAATTAAAAATAGGGTCACAGCTGGATTGATTAATGAAGTGCTTTATTCTGCACTCCCAAGTATGAATGGTTGTATCTTGATCATGGGGAACTCTAGGCTGAAAAAGGCAGTGTGTGGGATCATCCTGTGTAGGAAGTTTGGTGAAACAGAAGATGCTTGAGAAAGATCATTGAAATTGATTGGATTTGTGTTGTAGTGTAGTACATATAGGCCTTAAATACAGTACTGTGATAAGTAGTCATTGTTCACATTGGATGTTGTACTAATGTTCTATGGAAAACTTCCAACTTTTAGGAATGACCATTTACGGCCATTCCTGGACAAGGTAGCCGTGAGGTGCCATGCATTAAACCCACCTCCATAATTTGGTGTCTTCGTCTTCCTTTGCGGCCTCTAAAAATATGGGTTTCTTTTCTAGTTAGTAAGGCATGTGACAGATACTAAGCCATGCTGCCATCAGGTCTCACGATAGATATGTGCATGTGAAAAGGTAACACATGTATTTAGTCTGGTGTACCTTTTGAAACATGTAGATGCACACAGAGTTGAATGCCTAGGTTTATAAATGGTGCGCAAGCTGGAAAGTATACATTCATGCTTCATCAAAGAACGACAAATAAGAACCATAATACATTGATGACACCCAGTGTCTAGTTTGCATGTTAAAGGCAATGTACAAACCAGACTTTAACAGACACTGACACAACTTTGTACAATGCTTTTGATAACTTTCCAGCAATCACATTTTAAGTCAGCATGTCTTAAAGGGATTCTTGTTCCTGATGTTTGCATAGTCCCTCGTAGTTAAATAAACTTCATGCACTAGGAGCTCAGACACGATTTGGGTGAACAAATGATCAGGGTTGGCAAATTGTCTGCAACCAGAAGCTTTGCCCAGTCTTTCACTTGAAGCTGGTTAGAGAGGAACCAGCTATTGTATGGATACAACTTAGAAAAGCGCAGAGTAAATCCTACACAGGACATTTTCACTGACGAATCATAATCCTTCCCAAAGCTATAATCGGATCTACCTAATTCCATCAGTTTGGTCGCAGGAGAATTCATCCATTTTCTTTTTCCTTTTATCTCATTTCATCACAAATGTATATGTGGGAGACCCCCCCAACCCCTCCACCTTTTATATTACCCTAACCCACCCCCTGCATACATTTGTGTTGAAATTCGGTCCGAAAAATGTGATGAATTCTTCTGCGACCAAATCTACTGCACTGCTATCACCCACTTGAGTCAAGTGATATCAATGATATATTGTGTTTGTGTCTGAACCCAATGCTTTCTGTATCCTCCAAAATGTCAATACTCCAGTTGGCCACTGCTCCATGCCCTGCAGCAGGCCTGAATGCATGCGTTCTCAAAAACTCCACTCTACGCCGAGACGAAGACCTTTGCTAACTCCTCTCAAGATGATCTCCTTGGATGATGCAGCCAATTAGTGTCCCCCTTATACAATAGTCTCAATATAGACAAGCACCACTTGCTATAAGGAGAGACTGGAAACAAGAACAAGTGGAAGATATCATTAAGGAAAACTGGACAATCATTACCACCTCAATATATGAAACCATTTGAAACTTGAACATGTTGTATTCATAATAAAAACAACTTTATTGACTTTACTGGACCAGGGGAAAGTTGGCTGAGCTGTGTCAGCTTGAAAGCACTACCTGTTCTCATTGTAATCACACAGATGCATATTTCTGACCAATACAATGTAAATCCCACCCCAAAGTACTACAGTTAGGTCCCTTTTCACAGCATTCCATGCCATCTCCTAGTTGTTCTTTGTGGTTGCCAGAAGACATAAGCTAAATATTTTTTTGGAACCTGATGAGAAACTGCTGCAGTATATATACTTTTCAATTATAGCATGCTCAGAGGTGTAGTTCTTATCTAAAATGTTATGCTTCAAAATAAATTGTTTTTGGAAATAAAAGAATAAATCCACTTGAAATTTGCTAAATTACCCATCAGTTATATGATGCAGGTTTTTGCTGCCAAAATTGTGCATTTTCCTTAACCAAAAATTCAAATTCAACAAGAATTCTTATTAAGAAATACAACATTGTTTTAATGCTTAAGAATTTCTTGCTTTAGATTTTGTGTGGCTCGGCTCAAGGATCCCCTGTCTGGATTTCTCGCATTCACTGTTGATTCTGCCTCTTCCATTCACCCCTCCACTCAAGCGGTCCCACTTTTCTAGGAGCTTTTCCTGCCAGGCACTTTTTGATGGGATCATGGTGAATACAATCTCTTCCACTGTCCTTCATAGGAATCCGAGTGCCATTGACTGCCAGATTGCCGACTTGCCTGGGAGGTAGATAGTTATTTCACGCCACAGCACTAGAGCACCCATTCTAAAGTAAATAGTACTGTCTTTTCAATCACACTCCAATCTGTTACCTCTCCCCTTAGGGAAGGTGGAGGGCAAACACGCATGGTTGCACTCTTTTCTATGTTGGAGCACTATTTTGTTTTCAAAGGAGCTTAAAGAAAACCGGTTCCTAGCAGTGAAGGGGGTGACCCCTGCTTCCATAATGTTGGTAGAGAAGTACACTTCTTGTCATTGTCTACCTCTGCTTATAGGGAGCGCATGGTGCTACCATACTTGTAGCAAAGTTTTAGCCCTCAGCATGGTGTTTGCCAAACAACAATCTTAAGCGAAGATCACCAATACACTTTTGCCATTGCCTGCATCTTCCACCTGATGCAGGATTCAGGCATGGCGCAAAAGGTGTGCTTCAGGGACGATGTTGGGCTGAGGGAAGGAAGAGCAAGGCCAGACTAGAAACAGTTGAGGAGGCAGATGGGATGGGATCAGTGCTGTGTCTGAATGTGGATTTTTACATCGGGAGAGTTGTTCAGTTTGGAGTGTGTGTATTACGTGTGACTGGCCGAGTCAGTGGGGTTTATTACAGGTTTCATGGTGTGAAAAAAAGTGGCTCTAATTCCGGTTTTGTTGCATTAAATCAGCACCTTAATGTCACTTCAACTAATGTATTTTCACTGAATTTCAAGGGTTCTGTTGAACTGAACTTATTCACCTTAACTGTTCCTCAAGTAAAGTTTTTTCAACTACTTTCAAGGGTTTTGATATGCCATACCTCCCTCCACCTGTAATTCTGTCTTTTTTCCTGATAACATACCTGATGCCATACTGTTTGTTATCAATATCTATTCTTGAGCTACACAACATCGTGTTCATCAAGTGTTTCATCTTTGTTTGGCTGCACTTTATAAAATGGGATTACTAATAGTGTACTCTGATGAAGAAGAATGTGGTGGGGTTAGTCGGGGACTGTGATGAGCAAGATTTTACCTCTATAGTTGGGGACAGTACTTTATTGGACCGCAAATTCAATATAGAAACAAAAAATACTGTTTTAGCACATCCAAATGACATTCACTTTTCAAAATATTGCCTCTATTCATTAGTCACTCATTTCCAATCACCTGTGTATGAGTTTCATATATTATTTAGCTTTTATCTGTGTGAATATTAAAAAAAAGGAGAAATATGACCATGAGAATTTATAATGATACACATATTTTTGATGATACTGAAACGAGGAAGAGTAGTCTGAGCAACAGTGATACGAAATTCTCTAACCAAAATGCTGTATCACTCTTTGAGTTCAAGAACCATATATACACCCAATGAAATAAAAACTGCATCTTTATCTTCCAATAACTTTACCTTATGTGAAGGGAGAATGTAATCACTACAAAAAACATAGATCATTTAATTTTTTGGGAAAAAGTTCAATAAAAATTGAGAACAGAATGCACTATTTTGCTTAACTTTGCGATTCAAACCACAATGTGGGCAGCACTAAAATTTCGAATTTGTTATTCTCAAATCTAGATTTGTCTGAACATTCATATAATGAAAAAACATGCATAAAACATTCTTAGAAATGGGTATTTGCCACCTAATCCAACCAACAACCAATTTGTGATTTAACATAATTAAAGATCCATAATATAAAAAGAATAAAAACAGACTAATTTATTTTCAGATCGCAAATCACGAGTACAAAAGAATACATAAACGGATTGTACTAATGGCATGTTAGTGGCATGAAATTCAAGAGCTTATCGGTTTATAGACAGGCAGATCAAGAATCACATATGTATACTGCAGAAAACCTCACACCGTCTCATTGCTTTGGAGGCAAATTCAGATAGTCAGCGTGCACACTTTGACTGTCCTATTTGTCCATAAAGCACTATTTTTTTACCAAAATCTTCCTGTGTGGTCTACCTTTGTTGTATTTTGTTTTCTGTTGGTTTGTTTGTTTTATATTAGATTTTGTTTTTTCATTTCTTTTTTAAGGATGTTTTGATACTTATTATTATTTTTTTTTAATTTAGATTATTGATGTTTTTCTGGAGACGGAGACACAACATCGTAACACACCCTCCTGCAATGAAGAGATCAACCCTGTCACTGACTCTGAAGACCCAGAAGACATGAAGGAAGAGGAAATTGAATGGGCAGAGTAGCCAGCTCCACCCAAGAAGTACAGCCGCAGGAGTTGTACACCTTCCCTTTAATGGGAGTACTTCAAGGAACCTAAAGACACTCCACTTTCCGGCATTGCAGAAAGGGACAGTGCACATTTTGTGGTGAAGCACGCTCGAGAGGATTCTCTATAATTCCTGCGCAGAGCTTTGGCACCACTGTGTTTGTCAACTAACTGATTTGTTATCACTGGTGGTAAGTGGATTAACATTTTATGAGCAGGTTCCGGCAACAGGCAATCACCCTTGGTTGCAATTCCCTGCAACGCACCACCCAACCTGCAATGCCGCAGGCCATGGAGAAAGCAAAACCACCAACTGCGTCATCTTCAGGACCTCTCCTGTCACTTCATCTGGTGCCAATGATGGGAATGTCTCCTCTGCTGCACTTGAGTTGGACACTCCATGCAAATGTTGGTCCCAGAAGGTGCATTGATCACCTACAGGAAGTGCTATCTCCCAATAGGACTTAATACCACCACTTTTGGGGCAATTGAGATACATGGGTCGTTCATGGGTGAAATTGCCAGCATTTCTTTAGTTTTTTTACACCCTTTTTCAATTTTGCTTTTACCTGACCTTTATTTTTTTCTAAAACCTCTTAGAAAAAACCTCTACTTTTCACCTATCTTTCCTACATCCAGTACTTCCGCTTCCCATCCCCTCCTTAACTCGACAACTGTTCTTTTTGGAACCACCATACAAGTTTAAAATAAGATCTAAACTGGGGAGAGGTGGGGTTAACATTAAGCACAAAGGCAACATGCTAACTCTACCGGTAACTGCCCACCACCCAAGTTAAAGGCCCAAATGAAACAAGGGTCCCTTAAGGCAGACAATTACCATACATACTGGCCTGCTGTCATGGATTATATTGATATGAGCACTGATGTAGTTTACTACGTGGATGCTAAGCATTTAGTTTAAAAAAAGAAACTAGCTTGCAGCGCACCTCAGTCCCATGCCCTAGTTCTTGAAATTCATTTTCTCTGTTGCTGACTGTGACACCATCAGCAGGGAAACGGACTTTGGAAAGTATGGCACGGCACAGCGACACACTGCAAGGTCATTGTTTTCTTTTTTTTCATTAAACACTCTGAGAACCAGGCAGGTGCTAAGGGTGTTTCATTGACAAAAAAGACACTTACCTTGTGCCAACATCCACGCTATGCCCTAGTTCCTGGAATCCATTTTCCCTGCTTCGGATAGTTAAGGCATGGCATAGCACCACACCACATGGCTGTATATATATCAATGAAAAAACTTTATGGTTACAAGTAAAACCGAAAAACCTCAGAAATTCGCCAGTTATGGGAAGCTAAGCAACCATAACTCGTGTCACCACCGTGCACTGCTAAGACTAACAAAAATTGGGTAGTGGTTGTACACCAGTGTTTACAGCAAATGAAACTTTAAATTTCATGACCCAGAAATGCTGGTTTCAGGATTTTAGAGGTGCAGGAGAGGAAATAAGGCCTTGGCACAAGGCCTAACTATAAACAAGAGAAAAGGAAAAAAGCCCAGAGTTGGAATCCTCCCCTCCGCTGCCCACTATCTAGATCCGCCAATATGGCGGTTAGTCATCAATTTAGAACAATCAAAACCAGTTTTTCATCGATACATTATTTCAATGTGCCAGTTCAATCAAGAGTACATACAGACAGATATTCTAAATCAAAGACATTTAATCATGAAGAAAAACATAAGCAAAGCACATCCAATAGTCCAATGTCAATGGCCAACGCGTTTTGAGGTATTTCCTCTTCTTCACAGGCCTATTGGGACTCTTGATAGATGTCACACATATAGAAAAAAACAAGATGTCTTCTGTTATAACCCATCCATGAGAATTTGAGCATTTACCTTCAAAATATAGCAAATCAATCAGGCAAACATAATGCAGTCCATTTAAAAACAACATATTGAACATTATTTCATATGGCAACCGATATGTGGAGAGCCATACAAAAAGGCAATTCCTTGTAGGTTACATAGGTACATAATATCTGAGATAAATATTTCATGTAGCTGACCTCGGTCCATAAGTGAAGGTGCCTAGGAGCATGATCATTACATTTTATATGTTAATTGTGAGGGGAATAGGGAGGGTGGGTGTAAGAGACGCCAACCAAACCGGAGCTTATGTGAATCTCAAAGGCGCTACCAAGTCATAAGTAAAAGTTCAAACTATGAACATAGAAACACGTAGTCTGGTGTTATAACTGCTAAAGGCACTCACCATCGGGTGCAATATCTCCATCTGACAATGCTCATGGAGCCCCATGTGCCGTGCAGAATATCAAAGATCTGGTATTAGGAACTACAACTGTTAGAAAAATCCTGTCCCGGTCACTAATCAACATAATAAAACACATTTTTGTATCAAGACGCTGTGAAAAAGCCAAATAATTTCGTCAGTTAGCAACGAGATGGAGGTATAAAAAGCACTTACCCTCATCTTCTCATAGTAATAGACGCTGTTGTTAGCGGGAAAAGAGATATAAATATGGCAGGGGCTTCAACTCGTATCCGGTGGTATGGCAAACATATAAATACATCATCCCTACAGTTAAACAAGCATGCAATCAGATTACGGACAAGATTGTACTAAATTTAACCTCACAACATAGGCGGGTCAAGTGAAATAAACTGGAGGTGTACCTTAGATACTAGAGACACGAACAGTCCATGTATTCCAAACTTGACGCTTTGTCTGCAACCAGGGAAACGGCAGTCCGTGTCGTCTGGGTGTGCCACGATCCAGAGACCAGTGCTAAGCTACCAAGGAATTGAAAGTAAGTCACGCGTTATATGATGGCGAGTTAAAACAGAGATCGAGAATCAGAGTGCTTTATCAAGGAGCTTGGAGCACTGAAGCGGTATATACCTGTTGGGTTTTAGTCTGTGATTATTCCGTTCACTAAGGAAACAAGTGTATGGGTGCAAATGTACCATCTTATGTAAGTAATAAGAACTTTCGACCTAACCAGCAGAGAAAAGTGACTCTGGGCCTCATTACAAGAAGGGCGGAATGGGTTTAACGGCGCTGGTAATGGTGCCGTCCCCCTTAATTCCATTCCGCCCTATTATGAGGTTCCCTCGCGGGACCCGATCTGGACGTCTGGTTTTACTAGACGTCCTGAGCGGGTCACGCGAGGAAACCAGGGAGCTAACAACGGGCCCGTTATTCACATACCCGTTGTTAGCTCCCTCCGCATTCCCATTGAGCCCTATGGGGGCATGAATGGGAATGCAGAAGGACCGGGTCCGGGTTCTCTGAAGGAGGAAATCCCGGGCCCTCGAAAGTCAGAATGGCCCGGTATTTCCCCATTCAGGTACCCGGAAACGATTTTGGAGGCAGCCATGGCGGTAATAGCACCATGGCTACCTCCAAAGTCGTAATGGGGCCCTCTGTATCTAGAGTCATGGTGAAACGTCCATGTTGGAGTGGACTGAAGTATCAGGGGATAACGTGATGGCTAAACATTGGAAGGGTGAAAACCCGAATATCGCGGCCAATGTGGTGTGCAATGTGGTGGAATATCAAAATAAACAGACATATGAATATTAACTGAAGTTAGAACAGGAGGTATTGTTACGTATACAGTCAGTTTTACACTTCCTTATTCTGCAGTATGATGTGTGGGACATATGTTTAACAATATTGTGATGCACTTGTATGTCTTAAGATACAGGGTAGATACAGCCTATACTCTTATGCCTATATACATCCTAAATTATGAAACAACCAGCCGAAGTGATACATATTTTTTCTGTTACAGAAAAAAAATGCAATGCAGTTTGATCGAATAGATAGTCGACATATAAATAGAAGTTACATTTCAACTTAGCATACAAGAAAACTATTCTTTTGAAGACAATGTCTTTTCAGTTTTGCGGATTTCCTTGTAGATAAACACAGTTCATTGAGCCCCTTGGTGAACTACACAGTTATGCAATGAGTATACACTGACTAGCACACGAGCCACAATTATGTGTATAATCTGATATATGCAGTTGGCCAGTCAACAAGCATCAATCGGCATCTAGTGAGGCACCACATAATCTAATCTGTACCTATATAAAACAATTCAAACAGATTTTGTTTTAAAACAATTTTTATTAACTTTTACAACAACCAATCAACAAAAAACAAACCCAGCAGTGCATGCCATACAGCTTTAAACCTCATGTACAATATCGAGAAATATCCACTGCTTACCCTTTACCCTCCCCCCTAACTCGAGCCTACTCCACTTCGCCCTCTGCCGTTGTTTCCTCAAGGGGTACCTCCCCCTCTGTAGTCCCCGAGGTATCATGTTCACTTTGATAGGCCCGGGTGGACCCAGACAATGTGGCCACTAAGTGTCTCCAGGCCATCAGAGTTTCCGCTTCCTCCACCCCCTCCTATTGGCCGCTTCATTCCATACTGCAGTTTCCGCTTCAGCCCATTTCTGGAGATCATTCCACCAAACCTCTGCCTTTGGTCTATTGCATGCTTTCCAACCCATGGCAATTCTGCGCTTGGCAAGTATATAAACGAAGACCTTAAGTTTGCTCACGTGTTTCAGTTTGCACAGTCTAGGAAAACCCCCTACTATGCATGCCCACACAGATTCCACGTTTAGCATGATCCCTTTCTCAGTTAATCGTGGGCTACTTCTCCCCAGAATTTTCTAATTTCCAGGCATGCCCAGAACATATGTATCATCCCTGCGTTCACTTCTCCACATTTGGGATATGTTTGTATTTCTGCGCTCTTGAATCGAACAATCCTCTGGGGGGTCATGTACGCTCTGTGGGTTACATATTGCTGGATTTGTTTAGCCTCGTATTCCTGGACACCTTTTTATATTTCCTCTGAACCCTCTCCCACAACCCATCATTCATGGGTTCCCCCGCTTCCTTTTCCCAGTCCCGTCTCAGCTGGGTCACTTCCTTTCCCACTCTGGACATCTGCAGTTCGTAGATTCGGGAGACCTCGTGCCCCCCCTCTGAGATATCATAAATAGTTTCTATGGCCGTATCAGGTTTATCTTCCAGAACTATTTCAGACATGTTTCTCTCACCCGCCGTACCACTCTAGTATAAGTGATATACTGCCCTAGGTGTAGACCATTTTCTTCTACCAGTACATTAAATTCCCTTACCTTCTCATCTTGCCATATATCTCCCAGTGTTGCAATGCCCACCGGTTCCCAATGCTTACGAATCGTCTTCGTCAGTTGCTCGTCCCCTCCGGTCAATGTCACTAGCGGCACTTGCGGTCAGGTTCTCCATGGCCTGGCAAGCCTTAAGCCACATGTTCCATCCCAGTTCCAACATCCCTGGGTGCTCTTTTAGCTCTGGTTTGGGCAGCCATATCCATTCTTTGAAAGAAAATGTGACACATTCAGACCTCAACAATCTGGACTCCGATGTTGAGTCTTCCGTTAACCACTTAGCCACATATTGTAGTTGACTTGCCAAATAATAGATCTCAAAGTTGGGCAGTTTTATGCCCCCTTTGTCATACATGTACTGTAGTTTCCACAGGGCTATTCTGTGTAACGCTCACCTGATTCCCGTAGAGGCGCCGGTCTTGACTGGGCGTATACCGTATCTTCAAAGGTGATGTGTAACACACGGCTGGCTCTTTGGGCTGGGCCTCTGTGCACTGTATGTCTGGCTTGAAGGGTAAGATGTCTGCAGATAGAAAATATGGGATTAATGAACTGGGTTATTGAATGTCTCTCTCTTCTTCCCTTTCTCTTCTCCTGTAGAACCCCAAAGGTTAACGCTCTCACCTTAGGTAAGTGAAGGCTGTGCTCTCCATCTGCCTCAGGGCAGGGTGCTGTAACCAGTTTCTTCACTGGATAAGGGAAGCAGGCCTCTTGACTTCAGAGGACTGCTGTCCGTCGTTTACTGCACGAACGGTAAGTTTCGAGTAATTCTAATGTCTTTAAAAGTCTTTAGTAATGATGTCTCTTGTTTTGCAGGGTTCCGGCGATGGCGGATGACGGGCTGAAGTGAGTTGAAGATGGAGCCCGTGTGATGAATAGAAGCGCCTGGGAGCACGTAAGTAAGCGCTTGTTGCCTGCTTCACGATGCGCTCTAACTGTCTTTTTATTTTGCAGGTAAAAGTTCGGAGCGGCTGCAGGGTGCCGGAATACCCACTGAGTTAGATGTGGAAAGGAGTAATGGCACGTGAGTATTAAAGTTCCACAATGTCTTTAAACGCACCTTGTTTTGTCTTTCAGATGCGGGATGCAGCGCCGAAGGCCTCCGGAGCGTGCAAAGAGTTGGTAAGCTTTTGTCTTTCAGATGCCGGAATGCAGTGCGAAGACCTCCGGAGCGCACGAAGAGTAGGTAAGCCTTTGTCTTTCAGATGCCGGAATGCAGCGCGAGGCGTTGGTGACAGCCGATGGACCAGGTAAGTGAAGCGCTGTCACTGAAGACCGTAATGCTAACCTGTTCTTTCTTGTCTTTATAGGTGTTGCTGAAGACTGGATTCAGGATGGTAAGCCTTTTTCCTTAGGCCCAGGATCAGATGCAGAAGACACGATGAGCGTTCTGCTGCAGAGGATGCAGAATAACGCAAAGCAAGATTCATCCATCGGGTGTGGTTTAAATAGCCTCCTGTAGTGATTAGGTGTCTCCTTCCACAGCCACGCCTAGGTAAGAAAAGAGTTCCTGCTTTCCAGAAGAGTTCCAGTGTTCTGAACCTAGGGAGTGGCTCCTGCCCCACCCAACAGGAAAAGTAGTTCCAAACAGAAGAGGATCAGAGGCTCAACTGGCAGGCAAGTAAGCAGCATGGTCTGCTGCAGGTAAGTCCACCCAAGCATTATGAGCCCGGCGCTTCCAGCGCTGGGACTGGGCATATTTATGAGCCTGGTGCCACTGGCGCCAGGACTGGGTCCAAAAGGTCCCAATTGGGACTGGTTGGCACTCGGAACCTGGGTTATGAATCTGCTTCCAAGGGAGTTGGGAAAACCCTGACCTTTTGGAAGCAGAGATCATGACAGTACCCCCCCTCAAGGCCCCTCCCAAACCGGGCTTCTCGGGGGGTTTTGGCTTGTCAGGAAATGTTCGGTGAAATCTTTTGATTAGGCGAGGAGCGTGGACATATTCAGCAGGTTCCCAGGATCTCTCTTGGGGGCCGTAGCCTTTCCAGTCAATTAGGTAAAATAGTTTAGATTTGGAGATCTTGGAGTCCAGAATGCTTTTGACTTCAAACTCGAGTTCCCCATCAACTAGGATAGGTTTTGGAGATTTAGTTAGTCGGGTTTGAGGTTGCACGGGTTTTAATAGAGAGACGTGGAAGACCGGATGTATCTTCATGTGCGGGGGCAAGTCCAACTTGACCGCTACTGGGTTTACTATGGTAGTGATGGAATAGGGACCAAGGTATCTTGGGTTGAATGTGCGTGGCCCTTTTAGAGGTAGATATTTGGTGGATAACCAGACTTGATCCCCTACTCGATATTGAGGGGCTTCCTTCCGATGTTGATCTGCTCCTTTCTTGTATTGTTCTTTAGCCCTTTGAAGGTGAGAAACAGCTTCCTTAAAGGCTTGGGTGATTGTAGAATGCAGGTAGTCTACTGCTGGTGTTTCAAGATCTTGGAGGGGATCCAACTCCGAGGTTCGAGGGTGACTGCCGTACAAAAGAAAAAACGGGGTTTTCCCAGTTCCCGAATGGACAGAGTTATTGTAGGCATATTCGGCTATCCAAAGGATGTCTTTCCAAGTTTTTTCAGTTTGTTGCAGCATGCAGCGTAAATACTGTTCCAGAGTTTGATTGGTCCTCTCGGTTTGTCCGTCGGTCTGAGGGTGGTGACTGGTCGATAGTCTCACATCAATTTGAGCCGACCGACAGCAACTTCGCCAAAAATGAGAAATAAATTGACTACCTCGATCCGAAATTAGAACCGAAGGAAAACCGTGCAGTCGGACGATGTTTTCGAGAAATTCTAGGGCCAGAGTTGCTGCTGTTGGCAAGCCTTTGAGCGGAATGAAATGCGCCATCTTGGAGAATAAGTCCACGATTACTAGAATCGTATTGTATCCGGAGCATGGAGGGAGATCGGTGATGAAGTCCATAGAAAGCGTATGCCAAGGGCGAGGTGGGATGTCAATAGGGCGTAAGAGGCCTGCTGGTCTTTCCTTTTGACTCTTGTTTTGGGCGCATACTCCACAGGACATTATAAAGTCTCTGATATCTTTTTTCCAAGACGGCCACCAGAAGTAGCGCTTGATCTTTTCTGAGGTCTTGGCTATACCGGGATGTCCTTCCATTAAAGAATCGTGATAACAAGAGATTACTTCTTTCTGTAAATCTGTGAAGGGTAGGTATAATCGTTCTTGGAAATACAATAAGTTGTCCTTTCCTGCAAAGTCCTTTCCTTGCAGATGCCAATTCTGTATGTCTGCTGGAGTTACAAGTTGCCTGGCTTTATCCTTAACTTCCTCTATGGATTGTGTGGCGATTACACCCAGAATTCTTTGTTCGGGAATGATTGGTACAGGTTTAGGGTTGATCAAGTGTTCTTCCACTCCCATCCGAGAAAGGGCATCAGCTTTACCGTTTTTTGTACCAGGTCGATAGGTAATTATGAAGTCAAACTCGGCAAAGAATAATGCCCAACGGAGTTGTCTAGAGGATTGGGCTTTTGCGGTTTTCAAATATTGCAGGTTTCGGTGATCCGTAATCACAGTAACGGTGTGTCGGGCCCCCAGCAGATAATGCCGCCAATCCTTAAAGGCAGACTTGATAGCCAGAAGTTCCTTGTCAGTAATCGTGTAATTGATTTCAGGAGGCGAGAATTTGCGGGACCAAAATGCCACGGGATGCAACTGATTGGTTACCGGGTCCTTTTGTGATAGAACTGCCCCCATGGCAAGGCTTGAAGCATCAGTTTCCACGATGTAGGGGAGTTCGGGGCGAGGGTGTTTTAAGATTGGTGCAGAGATAAATTTAGTCTTCAAATCCTGGAAAGCTTGTTCCGCCTCGGTAGACCATTCAAAACGTTTGTTTTTCTTTAACAAGGCAGTGATGGGCTGGACTATTCGAGAGAATTCGGGGATAAACCTGCGGTAAAAGTTAGCGAAGCCTAACATGCTCTGCACACCTTTTACGGAGGATGGTGATGGCCATTTGAGAACTGCATCGACCTTCTTTGAATCCATACGCACTCAGCCAGGTGATAATATGAATCCCAAGAATTCAACTTCAGTCACGTTGAAAACACATTTTTCCAACTTAGCGAAAAGTTTGTGTTGACGCAATCTTTCGAGAACCATTTTCACGTGTTTCCGATGTTCAGATTCCGATGAAGAATAAACGAGGATGTCGTCAATGTAAACAACAACACACACATCTATGAGCTCTCTGAGGACATCGTTCATAAAATATTGAAAGGCGGCCGGGGCATTGCAAAGTCCGAAGGGCATGACCTGATATTCAAATAGCCCATACTTGGTGCGGAAGGCCGTCTTCCATTCATCGCCCTCTTTTACTCGTACCAAGTGGTAAGCTCCTCTAAGATCCAGCTTTGTATATATGCATGCTTTTCTGACTTGGTCCAGGAGTTCAGGGATCAAAGGTAACGGATATCTATTCTTAACGGTGATCTGGTTCAGGGAGCGATAATCTATACAAGTTCTAAGGTCTCCTTCCTTTTTTGGAATGAAGAACAAAGCTGAAGAAGCAGGGGACTTGGAAGGACGAATAAACCCATTTGCCAGGTATTGATCCAGGTATTGTTGAAGGTGAAGGTTCTCAGGCTCGGTGAGGGCATAAATTCTACTACAAGGAGGAGTAGATCCAGGTATCAGGTCTATCTGGCAGTCATAAGACCTATGAGGAGGTAGAGAGTTAGCCTGATCCTTCCGGAAAACATCTTGGTATTCTAGGTATTCGGGAGGTAACTGGGGAGTCTCTGAAGAAATTGCTGCCAGTGCAACACCAGGTGGAGGGTGACAAGTAGAGACACATTCTGGAAACTGGACCGTTCTTGCTCGCCAATCGATCAGAGGATTGTGTTTCTCTAACCAAGGTATTCCTAGAATAATCTGAAACTGAGGGGCCTTGATCACATCGAACACGATCTTCTCATGGTGTCCATCTTGACTTATTAGCGTCACTTCTTGAGTGGTATGCGTTACTGGCCCGGAGGCTATCTCCGTACCATCCACCGTAGTAATGACGTCCTTTACAGCCTTGGGACAAAGAGTTAGATTCATACTCAAAACCATTTCATGATCCACATAATTGCCGATGGCACCGCTGTCGACGTAAGCTTCAATTGCATGTAATCGATCCGGATTATCAGGGCTAATCAGGACCATAGGTATCACGAAATGCGAGGTCACGGAACTGGTTTTCACGCTCGGCAAGAGGACCTCTATTCTTGTCGGGCGAGGTCGTTTCCCTGCTCAGAGTTTGTAACTTTGGTAACTGCAGCTCCTACTGCCTTCTTAGCAGGTTTCACCGGACAGTCTCGAAGAAAGTGCCCTGAGTTTCCGCAATAGAGGCATAATTGCAACTGTTTTCTCCTTTCCCGCTCCTTTTGTGTTAGAGGACCTTTCAGACCCCCTATTTGCATGGGTTCCCCGGAGTCTACTCCTTTGGAAGGAGTTGGCGGTTTGGAAAATACTCGAGCATCAAACTTGGAGCGATCGGCATTCCTGTTCTGCAGTCTGTGATCTATTTGAACGACTAAGTCTATATAGTCCGAACAATCTTGTGGGGGATTCACTACTTGGGCTAACACATCTTTGAGCTCTCCACGTAGACCTCTATAAAACAGCGTAATCCTTTTGTCCTCAGGCCATTGAGTTTCCACTATCAGTCTGTTGAAAGACGCAATATAAACCAAAAGGTCTTGATTACCTTGTCGCAACGAAAGAAGCTCATTGTCCAAGGCCTGCCCCTGTGAATGTCTTGCGAACAGTTTTTCCATACTGAGCTGAAAAGCTTGAAAATCATGGAGGACCGGATCATCTTGATTTACTAGAGGGATCGACCAGTCTGCCGCATTGCCACTGAGGTACGAAAGCACGAAAGCTACTTTAGCTTGATCAGTTGGAAAGGCTGCTGGCCGGCATAAGAAATGCAACCGGCACTGATTGATAAATACTGCAAACCTCTTTGGGTCACCAGAAAATCGTTCGGGCGGAGCCAGAGGTACATTCCCAGGTAGGTTGATCTGCACTGGATTCATAGAGGATGTAGAAGGAAGATTTCCCCCAGATGCGGGTAACGGGGTCTGTCCGGCTTGTGACTGTAGCAATTGTCTAGCGAGATCATCTGTTTGCTCCTTGGAAATAATCAGTTCCCTTCTTAGAGCGTTCGTTTCCTGACGGGCTGCATGCACTTCTGCCCTTAGTTCCCCAAGTAACTGGGCTAGTTGGTCGGTATCCGAGGTTTCCATAGCGCCTGGACGGGAGTTTTGCGGTAGGCTTTGCGTTCTGTAACGCTCACCTGATTCCCGTAGAGGCGCCGGTCTTGACTGGGCGTATACCGTATCTTCAAAGGTGATGTGTAACACACGGCTGGCTCTTTGGGCTGGGCCTCTGTGCACTGTATGTCTGGCTTGAAGGGTAAGATGTCTGCAGATAGAAAATATGGGATTAATGAACTGGGTTATTGAATGTCTCTCTCTTCTTCCCTTTCTCTTCTCCTGTAGAACCCCAAAGGTTAACGCTCTCACCTTAGGTAAGTGAAGGCTGTGCTCTCCATCTGCCTCAGGGCAGGGTGCTGTAACCAGTTTCTTCACTGGATAAGGGGAGCAGGCCTCTTGACTTCAGAGGACTGCTGTCCGTCGTTTACTGCACGAACGGTAAGTTTCGAGTAATTCTAATGTCTTTAAAAGTCTTTAGTAATGATGTCTCTTGTTTTGCAGGGTTTCGGCGATGGCGGATGACGGGCTGAAGTGAGTTGAAGATGGAGCCCGTGTGATGAATAGAAGCGCCTGGAAGCACGTAAGTAAGCGCTTGTTGCCTGCTTCACGATGCGCTCTAACTGTCTTTTTATTTTGCAGGTAAAAGTTCGGAGCGGCTGCAGGGTGCCGGAATACCCACTGAGTTAGATGTGGAAAGGAGTAATGGCACGTGAGTATTAAAGTTCCCCAATGTCTTTAAACGCACCTTGTTTTGTCTTTCAGATGCGGGATGCAGCGCCGAAGGCCTCCGGAGCGTGCGAAGAGTTGGTAAGCTTTTGTCTTTCAGATGCCGGAATGCAGTGCGAAGACCTCCGGAGCGCACGAAGAGTAGGTAAGCCTTTGTCTTTCAGATGCCGGAATGCAGCGCGAGGCGTTGGTGACAGCCGATGGACCAGGTAAGTGAAGCGCTGTCACTGAAGACCGTAATGCTAACCTGTTCTTTCTTGTCTTTATAGGTGTTGCTGAAGACTGGATTCAGGATGGTAAGCCTTTTTCCTTAGGCCCAGGATCAGATGCAGAAGACACGATGAGCGTTATGCTGCAGAGGATGCAGAATAACGCAAAGCAAGATTCATCCATCGGGTGTGGTTTAAATAGCCTCCTGTAGTGATTAGGTGTCTCCTTCCACAGCCACGCCTAGGTAAGAAAAGAGTTCCTGCTTTCCAGAAGAGTTCCAGTGTTCTGAACCTAGGGAGTGGCTCCTGCCCCACCCAACAGGAAAAGTAGTTCCAAACAGAAGAGGATCAGAGGCTCAACTGGCAGGCAAGTAAGCAGCATGGTCTGCTGCAGGTAAGTCCACCCAAGCATTATGAGCCCGGCGCTTCCAGCGCTGGGACTGGGCATATTTATGAGCCTGGTGCCACTGGCGCCAGGACTGGGTCCAAAAGGTCCCAATTGGGACTGGTTGGCACTCGGAACCTGGGTTATGAATCTGCTTCCAAGGGAGTTTGGAAAACCCTGACCTTTTGGAAGCAGAGATCATGACATTCTGTTCCTGGTATTATGCCAAATTAAGCCTCTACATGTGCTCTGAAGTTTAACAAAGAATCGCTTGGGTATCATATATGGTATATTCCCCAAAAAGTGTAGCAGCCTCAGCAATACGACCATCTTCAACAGCCCCACCCTCCCCCCCATGGCCAAAGGGCACTTAGTCCAGAATCTCATGCTATTCTCAATGTTTTCCACTGCCTTCTCTGTGTTATGTTTATATTCAGCCCCCACCATATGTTAGATATCAATCCACATGTATCTAAAGGTTCTGGTCTCCCAGGGTATTAGTAGTACTGGTAGGTCTTCTCGCGGAATCCCTTTATATCGCCCCAGGACGAATATACATGACTTCCTAGGGTTAACTGCAATGCCATTATTTTCTAAGATGTATTGCAGGTTTTCCTCCGGATATCTCAAGTATAACAGCATATCATTGGTATACAATGATATTAAGTGTGGCCCTCCTTTCGTGTAGATCCCCATCTCCTCGTATTGTTGCCTCAGGTATATCGCTAGGGGTTCCAGTGCGAGGATGTACAGCATCGGGGACCAAGGGCATCCCTGTCTGGTGCCCCTACTTAGTTGCCACCTCTCTGAAATGATTGCTACGGTCTTGACTCTGGCTAGTGGTGAGCTGTACAGTAGTTTCACCCACTTCAGATACCCGGGCCCTATTCCATATTCTTTTAGGGCTGCTATCAGCCAAGGCCATTTGATGGAATTGAAGGCCTTCACCACATCTAATGAAAAATTGCAACTTCGTGCAAGTCCCCTTTTGTTTGCTCTATGACACAGTGGAGCCTTCTAAGATTGTCACATATGCTTCTGTGCGGAACATATCCGGTCAGATCTGGGTGTATAAGTCTGCTTATGACCTGTCTCAGTGTATTTGCCAACACAGCCGTGAGTATCTTGCTGTCCTGGTTTAGCATGGACAGCGGTCTGTATGACCCGCAGTCCATGCTAGGCTTGTTAGGTTTGAAAAGCAGAATGATGATCGACTCTCTCAGAGATTCTGGCAATATATGTGTTTCTAACGCTTCATTTAACATTGCCAGTAATGGGGGGAGAACTTCCATCTTATACGTTTTGTAAACCTCACTGTGTAGTCCGTCCGTTCCCGGGGCCTTAATAGTAGGTAATTGTTCAATCACTGCTTCTAGTTCCTCCATTGTGTTTGGGGCATCTAGGTGCTCTCTCTCTTCAGTATTCAATTTAGGCAAGCCAATATCCTCTAGTGTTTCCACTTTCTCGCTCCATTCACCCCCTTCTATATCTCCATACAATTGTTGATAGAACTCCGTTCACGCCCTCCTGGGTATCAAGTATTTGTCCATTCTCCCCCTGTATTGCTCTGATCATTGGTCTGGGTGTCTCATTTTTCTACAACCACGCTAGCAACCTCCCCGGCTTGTCCCCGCCAGCGTGCTGCCTCTCTATGTATTTCTTAGAATGTAGGTTGCATAATCTCTCCAAGTGCCCTCCACATTCTTGCTGTAATTGGCTTATGGTTTCGGCGTCCTCCAGGGAGTTATCGCCTCTGCGCATAACTGCCTCTAGTTTCGCCTCTGCAGCTCCTGCAGTATGCCTCCTTGCAGCCCTTTGGATTTCGATATAGCTGATCCCCTCACCACCACCTTAAACGCCTCCCATAGAGTGCCAGAGATTCTATGCTTCCGGTGTTATTTTCAAAGTATTCTACAATTTCTTTCCTCAGGTCCCCTCTGAACACTCTGTCTTTCAATGCTTCGGCTCTGAGCCGCCACGTTGGGATCCTAGCTCTAGGAGGCAAATATTGCAATGTTAAGACCAGTGGCGAGTGGTCCGAGAGGACCCTCGCTTTATATTCCGACCACACTCCGGAGAAGCAAACATATAGTCTAGCCATGTGTACGAGTTTTGTGGGGCTGAATAATGCAAATAATGACTATCATGTGGGTAGTGTAGCCTCCATATATCTTCCAGTTGAAAGTCTCCCAACAGGGTCCTCAAGGTTTTGGCAGGTTTGCCTAACTTCCTGTCTGATGTCTGATCTGTCCACCCTGGTGTTCAGCGTGCAGTTGAAGTCACCTCCCCATATAACGGTAACCCCAAGGTACGAGCTAATTTTACTATATAAGGTCTTGAAATAGACCACAGTATCTTGGTTCGGGGTATACGTATTAATGATACACAACTCTCTATTTTCTATCAATCCCCGTATCGTCAATAGCTGGAAGGGGGCATGTGGTGCTATCCAGGTAATTACCCCTCTGGCATATGCCGAATAAGATGCCCCTATGTTGGTTCCCTTCCATTTCTTCCTTATCACCACCTGTTTTTCTTTCGTGAGGTGAGTTTCCTGTAATAGGGCGATATCTATTTTCTGACTCCTTAAATACATCATGATCTTGTTCCTCTTCAAGGATCTATTGAGCCCCCTGACATTCCAAGTTGCTATCTTAAGGTCTCCCATCTCTCATCCATACCCAGTCTCCCCACTGTCTTCCCTTATCTTCCGCATCATGCGCAGCAGCGCGTGGGTGTAAGCTCGTTCCCTCCCTAACTAATACCACTACAAATCCCCCAACTCCCCTCCCGCCCCCCAACAAAACTACCCCCACCCCATTACCCCCCAACTCCCAAAACAAATGCCCAGCTCCAACCCTGGATCTCAAGCTCACCCGCATTTAGCCCTTTTCTACGGTTCACACCAATACTCAGAACTCAGCGGGGTGATACTAATCTACTAATACCCTACCTACTAGCCTTAGCTACCGGGGGTAACAACGTGCTTCTACTGTTGCTCCGGTATATATCCTATTTGCCACTTTGCACCCCTGCTAGGGGCCTGTCCATCATAGTCCGTTCTATATCATACAAAAAGTCATTTTACAGCCTTCAACTATGTCTATCAGCGGCAGAACTATCGAAACATAGCTACAACCTGTCATAGTGACCTCTGATGTTCACCGTCTGGTCTGCTCTCCGCTCGATCATCTGCATCCGCTGGGCAATTCTGCGCATCCATCCACGCTGTCGCCTCCTCAGGGGTGTCAAAGAAGTGTGCCCTGCTGTTGTGTATCACCTTCAGCTTCGCTGGGTACAGTAGCATATATTTGTACCCAGCATCACACAGGCTCCTTTTCACCGACACGTAGCTCAACCTTTGTCTCTGTACCATAAAAGTGTAGTCCGGATAGGTCGTGATGGTGGCGGATACTCTGCTGACCACTCCACCCTTCCGGAAATGGTCCAGGATCTTCTCACAATCTTTATAATTCAAGATCTTGGCAATTAGCGGCCTGGGGGGGCCCCTGGCTTGGGCTGCCTGATCTTGGCCCGGTACACCCTCTCAACTGCGAATCCCTGAGAGAGCGCACCACCCCCAATTTCCTGCGACAGCAAGTTTTCAATGTAATTTGTCGGGTCCGAGCCCACCTTCGCCTCCGGTAGGCCAATGATGCAGACATTTCTGTGCGCCCTTCGTTCTGCCTCCTCAGCCCTATTCTCCAGGTTATGAATTTGTTGTTGTAGTGTTGCAACTGCCCTGGCATTGTCAAAGCTGGTATTCGTATTAGTTGCCACATCTTTTTCTAGTGTCTCGGTACGTTCTGACAGATTTCTAACGTCTTGCCGTAAAAGATTCATATCCACGCAGACAGTGTACATTTTTTGTTCCAGCGAGGACCGCGGTTAGGCTATGGATGCGTCCATCCTGCTCACCCAGGACGTTTTCAATTCAGCAATGTCATCCAAAATCCAGTGGTCGACCCCAGCCAGGGCCCCATCAGCTTGTGTTTCTTGCTTCTTTCCTTTGGCTCCCTCTGGCGTGGGAGCGGCCTAGGTGAAATCCTCCATCGTGGGTTGTTTACTTTTGACTTTGCTCGCCTTGGTCGTCATGTCTTCCTCCATCCCATGCAGATTTCACCACTGGATGCCCGCAGTAGTTGGCTGGCACATTTAACTTGTGAGTTTGCCTTCCCTCTCTGCGGGCAGTACCTTGCAGCCTTGTGCGCCTGTGCTTGGATTCTGGCCATGTTGTAATCCCTGGTGTGTCTGTCGTGTTCCCATGAGCCGGTCGCAGGACCCCGTATGTAGGCTCTACTCCCGTGGCTCGGGTGATCCAGGATCACTTCCCTTCTGCGAGCAGCACGACCAATGGGTATGTTCTTATCCGGGCCCACTGGTGGCCTTTATTATGCAGCCCTGTTCATAGGGGATAAGCCTGGGTCAGGGGGCACTGCAGCGTGGTCCGGCTCTGTGAGCAAGAAGGTTCTCATGCCCCCTCGCTCTCAGCTGGGGTGTTTGACTTCACCCGCATTTGTGGGCCACCATCAGCTTTTGTGGGGTATCACAATGCACACCTCTTGCGTAGCTGCTGAATTAGAGACAGCCAGCAGCACTATCCATAACAAAAAGCACCCCTGCTGGGGCAGCCTCTCTGAGCATTGCCTCTTCGAGATCCACGTGTTTCCTTGGATGCAGTTGTCAAACAAGCTTAGTTCTATTAGGCGCCCTCCAAGTGTACTTCACGCTCGGGCAACCGCTTTCTACCAACTAGCCAGCACCCCCTGGTTCATAGATGGATCGCCAAGTGTTTTAGAAATGATTGTGGGCCCTCAGTATACTTACATCAGGTTGTCTTTCCACCTCATACTACCATTGAAGTTCACATAGTATGTGTGCCAGCACTCCTCTCCGTATGCCAAGGCCAATCCAGTGCAGCAGCTCCGCTCTGGGTGGACACCATAATATAGTTATGTATCTCCGTTCATATTATCCTTGCGTCTATATCACAATGAAGCGTTTCATGATCTGTCCTCTCAAGCTGGCCCCCGAGACCAAGGCAACAATGTATCTTCGTGCAGTCACGGTCTCATCCTCGCGCTCGCCATGTCACAGCGTTGGTCTGCTTCTAAGGCTGTTCAGGCTCTTACGCTGCATCCCATGAAGTTCGTTTCTCCCGCAGGCCGTACCTCTCTCGTGCTCCGATCCGAGCATCAGTTTCAATCCTGCCTCCGCAGGGCTCCCGGTCGACACCGCACTCTGTTCAGGGCACCCCTGTTGTGAAATTTCATAAAGTTCCGTGATGATGCACACAATCCGCCAGTGCTCGCTGTTAACCCTTTGTCTGCCAGGCGGCGGCAATCTTTCTCAGCACGGCAAAGGAATCTCGGAGATCTTCTCCAGCCACTCTGTAGATCAGCGCCACATTTTATCTCAAAGTGCCCCGAGGCATCATGCACACGATGATTTAATCTTAAAACGGTTGCAGCAGTTTTCTTGCGGTTTTCTACAGGATAATTTGAGGATCCACAGGAGCTTCAGGAAAGACATGTCCTACTACGTGGCTCCTTAGCCATGCCCCCAATTCAAAGAGAATTCCTCGTTGAGCCCCTTGAGGTGCAGAGTGTCTAAAAGATCAATCCATTATTTCCTCTTCGGGACAAAAGTGATTGATAATCACTGCCCCTTTGGGGTCGTTTGACCACTTCTATGACTTGAAATTTAATCTGGGCAACAGTGTGTTGGTGTACAACAAAGTGTCTTGATACAGGTGGTCTTGAGTTCCTACATCTGATGGTGGATTTATGCTCGGACCACCTGTCTTTAACGGGTCCTGTTGTTTGGCTTATATAGAGCTTACCACATGGGTATTTGATGGAGTAAATGACGCCCGCAGTGAGATAAGTTGCAAAGTCTCTTATCCTGATCTTTTTTGCCAGTTGGGGGGTCGGATATTGTATCTCCCTTCATCACATTATTACAATGAGTTCAGTTTAAGCAGGGAAATGTATCCTTTTTCATGGTTTTCAACACAAGTTGTTTTTCTTTCGCTCGTCTTTCCACCCTTACCAGTCTGTCTTTCAAGTTCCGTCCTATTTTGAAGGCCATCATTGGTGCTCTCTGGAATAATCTTAGCAAGGTAGAGTCATTGTTAGTTTGCTAATAGTCTTGCTGATCTGGAAACTTTGATGTGAAAATGTGGAGATATAGAGTAAAAGAGTTTCCTTGTCTTTATCTTTAGGTTTTAAAAGTTGCTCCCTACTTATGGTGTTTGTTCTCCCCATAGCTGCCTCCAGTGTATTTTCGGAATATACCAGCACGGCGACCCCAGGTGAGCTGCAGGGACCCATTACCCCATCCTTGCCCATGCAGCCTCGGACACCCCCTCACCCCCAGACCCTCTCGTACCGCTCTCATCCCGTTCCCCTGCTTCCCCTCCCTCTGCCCGTCTCCTGGACCTCCCTGCCCTGTGATTGGCCACTCGGACCTTGCTGTGAGCCTGGGCCTGCAGCTTCACCTGGAGAATGCCATTACCAGCATGGGGACCCCAGTTGAGCTGCAGGGACCCATTACCCCATTCCTTGCCCATGCGGCCTCGGACATCCCCCCACCCCTGACGCCCTTGTACCGCTCTCATCCCGTTCCCCTGCTTCCCCTCCCTCCGCCCACCTCCCGGACCTCCCTGCCCTGTGATTGGCCACTCGGCCTTGCTGTGAGCCTGGGCCTGCAGCTTCACCTAGGAGAACGACATTACCAGCATGACGACCCCCAGTTGAGCTGCAGGGACCCATTACCCCATTCCTCGCCCATGCGGCCTCAGACGCCCCCCATCCTAGACCCCCTCGTACCGCTCTCATCCTGTTCCCCTGCTTCCCCTCCCTCCGCCCGCTTCCCGGACCTCCCTCCCCTGTGATTGGCCACTCGGGCCTTGCTGTGAGCCTGGGCCTGCAGCTTCACCTGGGAGAACGCCATTACCAGCACAGCGACCCCAGGTGAGCTGCAGGGTCCCATTACCCCATTCCTTGCCTATGTGACCTCGGATGCCCCCCCACCCCAAGACCCCCTCGTACTGCTCTCATCTCGTTCCCCTGCTTCACCCGCCTCCCGGACCTCCATGCCCTGTGATTGGCCACTCAGGCCTTGCTGTGAGCCTGAGCCTGCAGCTTCACCTGGGAGAACGCCATTACTAGCACGGCAACCCAAGGTGAGCTGCAGGGACCCATTACCCCATTCCTTGCGCATGCAGACTCGGATGCCCCCCATCCCCAGACCCCCTCGTACCGCTCTCATCCCGTTCCCCTGCTTCCCCTCCCTCCGCCCGCCTCCCGGACCTCTCTCCCCTGTGATTGGCCACTCGGGCATTGCTGTGAGCCTGGGCCTGCAGTTTCACCTGGGAGAACGCCATTACCAGCACAGCGACCCCAGGTGAGGTGCAGGATCCCATTACCCCATTCCTTGCCCATGTGGCCTCGGATGATCCCCCACCCCAAGACCCCCTCATACCGCTCTCATCCCGTTCCCCTGCTTCCCCTCCCTCCGCCCGCCTCCCGGACCTCCCTCCCCTGTGATTGGCCACTCGGGCCTTGCTGTGAGCCTGGGCGTGCAGCTTCACCTGGGAGAATGCCATTACCAGCACGGAGACCCCAGTTGAGCTGCAGGGACCCATTACCCCATTCCTTGCCCATGCGGCCTCGGACACCCCTCCACCCCAGACGCCCTCGTACCGCTGTCATCCCATTCCCCTGCTTCCCCTCCCTCCGCCCACCTCCCGGACCCCCCCCTGTGATTGGCCAGTCTGGCCTTGCTGTGAGCCTGGGCCTGCAGCTTCACCTGGGAGAACACCATTACCAGCACAGCAACCACTTGTGAGCTGCAGGGACCCATTACCCCATTCCTTGCCCATGCGGCCTTGGACACCCCCCCACCCCAATACCCCCTCGTACTGCTCTCATCCCGTTCCCCTGCTTCCCCTCCCTCCGCCCGCCTCCCGGACCTCCCTCCCCTGTGATTGGCCACTCGGGCCTTGCTGTGAGCCTGGGACTGCAGCTTCACCTGGTAGAACACCATTACCAGCACGGCGACCCCAGGTGAGCTGCAGGGACCCATTATCCCATTCCATGCCCATGCGACCTCGGACCCCCCCACTCCAGACCCCCTCGTACCGCTCTCATCCCGTTCCCCAGCTTCCCCTCTCTCTGCCCGCCTCCCGGACCTCCCTGACCTGTGATTGGCCACTTGGGCCTGCTGTGAGCCTGGGCCTACAGCTTCCCTTGGGAGAACGCCATTACCAGCACGGCGACCCCAGGTGAGCTGCAGGGACCCATTACCCCATTCCTTGCCCATGCGGCTTCGGACATCCCCCCACCCCCAGACCCACTCGTACCGCTCTCATCCCGTTCCACTGCTTCCCCTCTCTCCGCCCGCCTCCCGGACCTCCCTGCCCTGTGTTAGGCAGAATCCTGTGCAGTTCTTAAACCATCAGTTATAAACACAACACCTCTATTAAACTTTAAACAAAACCACACATTAAATATACTACAGCTAACCAATTCACTTTGTACAGTAAGTCTCAAGGTAAGTACCCTGTGTTTGAATGAACCGGTGTTATGAACAAAACACGATACCGCGGATACGGTTGCGTACACTTTTGACAGTTCGGTCTACTAAATAAACGCGTATCCATGACATGAAATGCTACAGGGGCAAAAACACACTTAGCACCTGAGATATCCAGAGGGAGTTGGAGGCAAAAATCACAGGCAATATTTAGGTTAGGCAGACAGTATCGAGAAACACTCAGAAACCGGAGTTCAAAAGTCAAAGGGTCAGAGCCAGGTTTAGGTGACACCGGAGACCTGTGCCGAAGATCACACCGTTAGACAGTTCACGATTCAGTGTAGCCAAAAAGTACTTGGATATTGTCAATGTTTGGAAGCAAGAGTTATAAGAAGGAGGGAAGACAAGGACGAGCCTTGAGGATAAAGAAAAGGGATTCACCCAGTTTCCTCGAGTAGAACACAGTACCTTATTCCAACGATGCAGCTGGTGCCCTGGCAGTTGTTCCTGTTGGTTTCCCGCAGACCCACGATTCCTGGAGCTTTGTTGTGAAGGAGGACGTCTTAAGGGGGGTCTGCACCACACAGGGATGAAGCCGGCAGCAGCGACAATGCAAAGGTGTGCTCCTTAAAAAAGGAGAGGCTCAGCAGGTGGCTATCCGGACCACTACAGCAGTGTGGAGCGATTTCAACCACGGCGGAGATCTCTGGCTGAAGAAGATGAGCTGGTTATCCTCACCAGGCTCGAGGGAAGAAGACTCCGGACTGGATCTTCTCTTAGTCATCGAAGGGAAGATAGATCAGGACTGCAGCAGGGCTTCACCGGGACGGGGTAGTTGCAGCAGCCGTCGTTCTCTCCACTTCTCTTCGGTTCCTTGTAGTTCCAGAGGCGACTCTGACTTCTAGCCCAAGAGACCTGCCTTTTATGTGCAAAACCCCCATTCACACAGCCTGGCTGTCAATCACGCAGCAGGGGTGTTGTCCAGCGGGACAACCACCTCAGCCAATCATGGCAAAGTGCGACTTGGGTTTCCTAGGATACCCTGTGCAGGGGGTGACTACACCCCTTCCCCACATTCAGTCTACCTAGACACCCAGGCGCCAAGAGGTGGGCTTCTTTGCAGCAGCCCACCAAAAGACGGTGAACAAAGAAGGCAAACCAAGTTTGCCGCGCAAAGTAAAACACAAGAAGGACTTTAACAAAAAGAAATGGCGAATAAACCCAACCGGAGCCAAAAGAAAGACGATTTGGTCAAGCGGGTTTATGTTCGAGGCTAATATAATAGCCAAGAACAGTACCACGTTTATCTAATATAATCGCGGTAGAAAAGTTAGGGTAGATACCACTACCACCAGCCAAGTCTAAATGTTAAAAGAGCAAAACAATGCTCAGGAAGGTACAGACAGAAAAGGGGTACAGATTAGCCCTTTCCAGTACTCCATGTAAGATGGGGTGTACTGGGTCTGTGGTAAAAATTATGTAAAGTAAATGGCAACTTTACCTTCCTCTGGGGACAGTAGTCAGCCCCAGCGAAATGGAGTCAGAGGGAAGTCTAAAAGACAACCCTGGTTTACTACACTAAAGGTGCTGTGTAACCCATACAAGAACAGGGGCACTTGGAGTGGTGTGCTCCAGTGCCCAAGATCACACAATGAGTAACAACACATAGGCCAAAACACATGCAAGAGTGGAAAAAGGATGTACACTCTTACCAGGTGGAAAAAATAAACTCCATAAATCCAGCAAAGCTGCTGGGGGACTCACTAGGTGAGGGAAATTAGCCCTAGAAGGAGAATTCTCCCTAACACCCTGTGATTGGCCACTCGGGCCTTGCTGTGATCCTGGGCCTGCAGCTTCACCTGGGAGAATGCCATTAACAGCACAGCAACCCCAGGTGAGCTGCAGCGACCCATTACCCCATTCCTTGCCCATGCGGCCTCGGACGCCCCGCCCAACCCAGACCCCCTTGTACTGCTCTCATCCCATTCCCCTGCTTCCTCTCCGCCCACCTACCAGACTCTCTGGCCTTAATTGTCCCAACCAAGGCAGCCCTCTGCCTGGCAGACCTGCGACTAAAGACCCTAAGGCAAAGGGCGGCTCCAGCACTGGCAGCTCCAAGGTGTCTGCCGGTGTCCGCAAAGGAAGCCAGCAGCTAACAGACACCAACAAAACTGTAAGTGTGGCATTGGTGGGGGGTAGAGCAATCACTCTACTCCAGAAAGCCCTCGCCACTCTACCTACCCCTCCATAACGTTGACTATCATAAATGTTGCACTACACTATGCACTAATATACTGTTACGTTATGCTGCTTGGCATTTATAGCGCTTCCTATATCATTGATAGGTCCGCACAGCCAATGTTAACTAGTGCCAATGTTTACTAACCCATAGAGGACGGTCAAGATCAGCCTATGTCACCTTTGACAGGTGTAATAATCGTTAACATACGCCACATCTGGGTGGAATTGTAAATGTCAGCATGTGCCGCACTTGGTTGGAGTCCTCGATGTAGCATGCCTCACATCTAGACAGAGTTGTGAATGTAAGCCCATGTCACACTTAGTTGGAGTCCTCAACATAGCCTGCGTGGCATCTAGATAGAATTGTGAATGTTGGCGTGTGCACACATAGAGGGAACTCCTATGCTTAGCATGTGCCAAATCTAGATAGAATCGTAAAATGTCAGCATATGCCGCACTTAGTTTGAATCCTCAACGTAGCCTGCCTCGCATCTAGTTAGAATTGTGAATGCTAGCATATGCACACATAGAGGGAACTCCCAAGCTTAGCGTGCGCCATATCTAGACAGAATTGTAAATGTCAGCATATGCCGCACTTAGTTGGAATCCTCAACGTAGCCTGCGTCGCATCTAGATAGAGATCTTATTCAATGATTGATATACGAATCTCCTGCCAAGCCTAGAACAAGCATGCAATCATGAATCAATAACCAACCCACTAACAATTTCACTCCTCTGCATACACCTCTCAAACTAAAACCAAACACAACAACAAGCCTTAAACGCAGCAAACCGCACAAACTTCACTACACTGCAACAACAAAACAAACAACACATAGACTTGCACACCAGCATACAACGACTACCAACCGAAAAAGACCCCAAGCCCAGCCAACGGACCCACCGGGCTGAGGCTGCCAATAGCACATCACTGCCATCTTGCACTTCACCAGCTCATTCCCACTAACTCACCCCCCCTCTCCCTTTTTCAGAGCTGCCAGAGCGCCAGGGGACCACTCCAGTGGTGATAGTGCGCAGTACAAATATCCTTTAACATTTAGCATATCCCCTTGTCTTGAATCGATCAACTAATAAAGAACATTCTGAGTCAAGGCCAGCTTGGTCCGAGATAATCCTTTTCAACCACAGCATCTGGCTGTAGGGTAAACTTTTAGCATAGGTTTGGGGTGAAAACTGGTGTCATGTAAGAAATTATTGGCATCTGGATCCTTTTCCTTCTCTCCTTCTAAGACTAACACCCAGGACATCAAAGATGACATCACTGATAACCACATATCTGGGCCACTTGTTTTTGTTCGCTGACATATCTACATCGGGCAGCTTTATTCACTAACAGACAGAATATAAACATTGAAAATGTGTTATATACTCAGACATTAACCATCTTGTATGTTCTTAAAGTACTTTCCTTAGGGTTTGGTCTGAGCTCATGGTGCACATATATGGGGCAATAAGCAGGACTCAAACACACAACTAATTTGTATACATGATGTTGAACTTTAATCTTATTGACATTTTCTGGTGATGTTGTTTCTTTCTTCCTTACTTTAATTTCCCTATATGTGTTTCTGATTTGTATGCATTGTGGGTCTTGTAGGAGCAGGGACTCTGAATGTTAGCATCCCAAACAGCTCATCATTTTACCATGCACATTTAGCTTGTTGTTTTAGCATACACATGTTAGGGTGGGTTTGAACTGTAATAGGGGATCGGGGTTGAAACTCATTTATGGAATCAAGAATGTGAGTCTCAGATGGAATTAAAGGCACACGATTGCCAATGCACAAGGCACATGATTGAAAATACACAGAGCACATGCTTAAAATTGCACATTATTTCAGGATGATATTTCAATTGACAGAGTTGCACTGAACCTAATACTAATATATATGAACATATTAACCCAACCCCCGTTCCCTAATAATATTTAGTGCACATTTGTCTATGTGGAAATAGCCTGAAGACAGATTTGGAAAATGCATGATGCTTTGTGGATTTAAACATGCAGGTTGAGTTTTTGTGATAAGCTGAAAAGTGCGAAGATCTGCTCTAATAAAACAAGGCATTGTTGAAGCACGAAGCAAGGAGAGATGTATCTTTTGCCATCCAGCAATGAAATCACTTGACATTTTCAGTGGAATGATCTGTACAAGGAGATAGGTTTTCCTTGAGTGGCAGAAAGATATAATAAAAAGGGGTTGAGAGGGGGTGGCTGTTCAAATATCTTTGGGCGCTGATAGACGAGGTGACAGGGAGCTGGCAGGCAGACAGAATTCAGTGCTGTAGGCCGTTTGATGTTGGAGCAAGTCCTTATTAAAGCGACCTTGGGTGGGACAGGCAAGAAGAATGATGATTTTCATGCCAAGCTGAGTCAGGAGTATCACCAACATATCTGGGTAAATATCAGTCTAAGTACAGCAACCTCTTGCAGCAGTGATGGTTGCCACAAGGCAGTGTCAAAAGATACTCAAGCTTTCCACTGGTCATGGTCTAATAAGCAACCCCTCCCCCCCTGACTCTGGGCCAGCCAACTATGTCACTGACACCCCATGTCTGGCCCGGCACAGCCTGCCCCTGTGGTACCATCCTCCAACAGTGGGGCAACTAAATGTGCAGCATCCTGTTGGTGATTGTAGAATTCAGGGTCAAGTGGCATTTGGGCAGAATCAATGAGACAAAGCAATGGGGAATGCAGGGCCATACTCTATGCATTGTGTGACCTCTTTCAGTCGGCATAAGATGGATATCAAGGTAGTTGAGGATGTTGTGGAAAAGCTCATACACCTACACCAACCTACACTCTCTTAGATGACTAGACAAGAGGGTACTAAAAGCTGAACATGGTGCACTGGGAGAGCCAAATAAACTAAGGAAGGCTCTCCAGTTTGATGGTGGTAATAAGGCTCAGTAAGTCCTCTACAAAAAGACAGAGGCAAAAACAAAATAGGGTTATGGAGAAACTAAAGATGTACTTTTGCAATACACTCAACAACTACTTTCGGAGTCTATACCACCAAAACCTTTCCTCACGCCACTCTGTCATCATTACTCTATCATCTGAGGAATCTGGTGTATGGTATTTGAAGGTGCTCATTTCTTTTTTATTAAAGTTCTCTCGTGTGTGTCAATGAAGCATCTCTTGTGCTCTGAGAAATAACCTCAGCAGCAAAAACAACTAATTCACAATGCACAATATCTGGAGGGGCCTCTTAATCTTTCCGCAACCAATTAAATAACTACAGTTGATTAAACCGACCAATTGTCGAGCCGGACCGAGCCAGAATTGGAGCATATATTCATCATTGCCTGCTTGGCATGTGTCAAAGACATATGCATCAGCCACTTAGTCTGCAGTGGTCCACCCAAATTCTTGTGGGGACCCTGATCGACATGTCAAGCTAAACTGGGGGAGGAGTCTGACCTGCATCCTCCTACGGTTTTCCACTCTCTGAAAAATCATCTTGGTGTGGTGAACTGGAGTTGTGGAGAGTTGTGGAGGGTAAGTGCCCACTGTCAATTGAAATTCTTTACAGTAGTGGAGTTCCGCGTTACATGGATGTTCTCATATTTTTGTTTCTTTCTTCTTGTTACATCCATGCTTTTAAACATATGTTTAGTTTATCGTCAATGTATGTACTTCCACATTTTCCTCAAGTTCCACCTCTCTTCAGCTATCCCATAATGCTTGCTGAGCTCTCGAAGCCAAGCTTGTTGCCAGACATCTTCATAGATGCTTACGAGCTGGTCATTGAGAAAATCCCATTCCACTGCATCTTCTCCAGGTGGTGGTACTGAGGCTCAGTAAATCCTCTACCAAAAGACAGAGACAATAACATCTCCAATATTTGTGTCCATGTTCGTTAGAGTGGCCCCTGTGATAAACCCAGTTGCTCTCTCTAAACAACCTATATGGTCACTAACGGACTACTACTGATACAGGCATTATGCTACAAGGGCTGCGTTTGCATAATCCCACACTCTATTCTCTAAATCCCTTCTTTTTTTCTAGGATTGTAATACTTTCCGCAGCTGAGCTAGATGAATAGGCGCCCCCCTTCATGCAGTTAGGGAACTGTGAAGTTACCTGGAAGGCAGTCAAAGTTAATGAAAATAGGGTTGTTCATAAGGATGAGTTGACATGAGTATATTTATTATTTATTTTTTGCACTTAGTTCATATTTTGAACTTTTCGCGATGAGTATATCTGTACTGCAACTTATCTATCTTAGTCACAAAGTAATGGTTTCCTCACTGATTTCCCCATTGCCCCTGACTCTGGGATGACAATGGTGAATTCACATGCTTGGCGCTGCTCCTAACCGCATGTACTGAGAAATGTTATAATGCCCATGTAACCATTTTTTTATCTGTTATAAGAAAATGCAATACGGCCGGTCTATAATGTGTATAGTTATTCCCTTTCTTCTGTTCATTCTATAAGACAAAATGTAAAGCTGACTAAAGGGTGAAAAGGGTAATAACCAGCTTTAATGTGTTTCCCAGTAAAAACACACACTACTGTCTCCAAATATATCATAGTAAATCTTAGCCCTGTGATATGCAAATGTGGGACCCCTTGCTCACTGTGCTCCTTTGTGAAAAGTACAGTGAGCAAAAAGTGATTGCTGCGGACTCTCAAAGTGGTAAAAAACCACAGAACAGGTTATCATGCCATGTTCTTTCTAGAGATGGGCACCTGCTACCTTTTTTTAAAATTTTTGTCTGAATGCATAAACCCATGAAGGTAAACATTTTTCCAGTAGGGTTTTCTATCAAATCTACTTTCAACAGGTGTTCCAGAGTTCCCTCCCCGGTAATTGTCGAAGTGTATGAAAAGAAGTAGTGGAACTATGTTTCCTGCTGGCCTGCCCCACTCTCCAGAAACCCCATTACCATGCCCCGTCCCACATGCAATCCAAACCCCCAAATAAACACACCTGCTGTTTAAGGACATGTTCAGTGCAGTTCAGTGAAGGTTTTCTTTTTAAAATAAAAGTATAGTAAGAGTAAAACCTAACTAAAAAAATGTAGAGCACCGTTCTCAACCGCACCCCCCACCCACTTCAACCACTGCTCACCGGTCTCCTGTTTTAATGGTTTTCAGAGGGGGACTTCATACCGAAGACAGGCCAGCAATTCACCCCCTTTGTTTTCAATGGGCTCAATGGAATAATTCAGGAGGATGAGTTGGAACTCTTCCTCGTAGTGTACAAGGGAAAGAACAATTAATCTGGCTTTCCCCCAAGATTTTGTTGGTGGAATCGCATAGACTATAAAACTGTGAGGGATGTCTATATGGAAACCAAACCTTAGAACATTCTTATCCTGCCAAGTATTCATTTCCCCTGGGGCTAAAGATCTATAATCCTTCCCCTCTTCACTCTTCCGACTAGGTAGAATGGTTTCAAGGCTCCATATATGAAAGCTGGGGCCCAATCTACTTCTACTGCGTTTAGGCTCTGTGGAAACTATTACGTGGGTCAACTTTGTATTAGGGTGCCGTTATGCCACTCTGACACCATATGTGGCAGGTCCGAAGGACAGAGACTTTCCATGTTCAAGGTTTTTATTGATTTAAATAGAATTATCTAAACTCTCCCTAAACTAGGGTTTTGTCCTGCCTAACACAAACTAACTAGGTTGCTCGTCAGTTGTCTGTGAGTCCAAAAGGAAGATCTGTCCTCCGTCCAAAACTAACCTGTTCTGTCCCTACCACTATCAAAAAGAACTAAGGCAGAGGAGAATGACTCCCTTCTCCTGTGTTGCGCCTTTCAGCACAGTCACTTTAGTAGCGTATTCACAGGTAGTTCTTGGCAACTACTTTTACCAGTACGTTCAGTTCAGAAATAGGGTTCTTTAGCTTCTCTACTGTGTTTTTGACAACTTGCTTTCCCTTTGTGAGGCTCCCTTTTTCTCTCTCTCTGGATTTATGAACATTGTTCTTTTTCCTTGACACAATTTCCAATCTTTTCTCTGGCTGGGCCAGTTAGCAACACTCTCAAAAGGATTCTCACTGTGTTCTATTTTTTTGTTTTTACTGGGACTAATAGGAAGGTTCCAGTAAGGCTCTTCACATGTTTCCACCTCTTTTGATTTACTGGGATGAGGTTGAATGTTCCAGTAATGATTATCACTCAGTGTCCACTCTTCATTCTTACTGTAATGATTCTCACTTGGTTTTCACTTGTTACTCTTACTGGGATGAGTATGAATTTTCCAGTAATGATTCTCACTTGGTTTCCACTCTTTACTCTTATTGGGATGAGCATGAATGTTCCAGTAATGATTCTCACTTGATTTCCATGCTTTACTCTTACTGTAATGGTTCTCACTTGGTTTTCACTTTTTACTCTTACTGGGCCGAGTATGAATGTTCTAGTAACGATTCTCTTGATTCTCTATGCCCATTCCGTTATTGATGCGGACATCAGAGTTCACATAATAATTCTCAGTCTTCTCCGTTGTTTCTTTTTTACGGATACAATTGTGATATATGCACTGATTATATTCGTTATCCCTTTTCACTGGGGTTAGCATCACTGGGCCTGTCAGCAGAACAGTAAGCTTTTCTCGCATTGTGATGTTGGTGTTCATTTTCATCACTTCTCTTTCTGTCGAATTGGTGTCGGCTGCAAGCAGGTCTGTGGTCTCGGCGTTGTTGCTGGACTGAACAGTCAATCGATTCTTGGCCACACCACCATTTACTGCTCGATATCTTCTTTTGGGGTTCCATTTCCCCAGCATCTCCTGCTTCCAGCGTTGCTTGTTTCTCCTTCACACGCCAGCTTTCACCCAGATTTAAACGCTGTGCATCCCAGTCTCTCTCAGCTCTCAATGCACAGCTGATTTGAAACTCCCAGGCTTTTCCTTCACACACGATTCCTCCTTCTGTTTTATGATGAATTGCTCGGTCTTCTTCAGCAGGTCCTCATAGTCCTTTCTCTCTGTTGCCCGAGTGTTCTGATTCAGTAGGGCTCTCTTCTTCTCAGTATTTCAAGAGTACTTCTCTTCATAATGAAGAAATGGTTCTACACCACAATAACACACAGTAGCTTGTTCTTCTTGTCATCTATAGGTACTCGTTATTACTCTCTTGTTTTCTGTCTCAGAGTCCCTATCCCGAAGGGGGAGTCTCAGCCGTTGAGGTCCCGCTTGCCTCTACTGCTAGGGAGGGTATCGCGTAGCAGGCTAACATCCCTAGCCGCACAGGGAAAGGCTTCCCCCTGGTGAGAACTGACTGAATCCCACCAGTCATCACACTTTCGTGACAATCATCATACATTGTAACATCACAACTCCCATGTTATAAGTTATCACTTTTAGAGTAGAGATACCATTTTCTTATTATACGTGAGTAGTAATGCAAATACGGAAGTGCAATAAGAACCTTATTTAAAGGATTTCTATGGATGCTGCATGCTGCCATTTATTATAAAGTAATAAAAAACACAGTCAAATATATTTATTTTTTGGACTTCTTTTGTAGATCTAATAGGAAACTAAAAGCAGATCAAGTCTGCCATCAGCTGCCCAGATATATCCTTTGGTGGCGCCCTAGAGCCAGAGGGTTAATTTCTAGAGATTGAGGTCCCTGATTTGGCAAGAATAATATATTTCATCACCCAATTCAGGCCCCAGACACCCAGTTTCCTGCACCTTCTTGAGAAACTGGGAAAAGCTTACTATTCAAGGGAGAAGAAGACCTCTTTCCACATCCCCCATGGACTGGACTGACACAAAATAAATTGGGAAATGGTGTTAAAGTGCTTGTGCACTGGTGAAGTATAATCATAATAATATAAGCATTCTAGGATGTTCCAATGAACACCATTTGGAAGTCCATGTCCTGCTGTCCGAGTTTATCTGCTTCTGGTTTCTTCAAGCCGTTGTGTGCTCCTTCAAGGGACTGCTCTTTGCACAGGTTGCCTAAGTTGCACTCCTCACAGTAGTGGAATCATCCACATAACCCACTAACCTGTCCCTAATGTGCCCTTACAGTGTTTCCCCCATCGCTGTGCTGGAATTACTTCAGCAAGCTTCTGGGTCTACATGCCATACCACCAATCCCCCTAACCCTACCCATGCTGTCTACTTACCCTGCCTGCACTCCATTACAGACCTCCACTGAAGATCCAGCCTTCTAGCCGTAAGAAGAATCCATGCCCTGCCTTGCACGCCATTTGCACTGATGGCAGCCTTCTAGTGGTCAGCAATGGCTGAGCACACACTTATTGTGGATTGGGCCTATCAGTGTTCGGATTATCCACGTTATATTGCTATTCTGGTAAAGTGGTTTTCTTCCTGTGGTTGCCAAATGCTGGGGGAAGGAGAGCGCACAAATCATCCTTCATCACTTTGCTCTTTATGCACAGGTCTAAGAAGAAAATATTCAGAAAGCAACACCCTCCATTAAATACTGATGGAGCTATTATTTCATTATAGGAATTATTGCTGGGCAGTCTGGGTCCACACCTATTAAGAAGAAGATGCTTCCAGAGATGCTTTCTAAATGAGACACTCTGATCCAATAGAATTGAGAAACACAAAGATTGTGCCATGCAGACATTGAGGAGGTAAATGGGCAGAGGAGATATACAGGGCTATGCTTGGCATGTTGGGCACCCAAAGGCTAATCAGAAAGACTGATGAAGACACCAGGTTGCATCTCCAGTGCATGCCTACAACTTTACACATAACAATGCAGTTTGTTTCACCCCCATGCCACCAAATCTTCGGAAGACATGGTAGGCTCTGTGTCAATGTCTATTTTGGCGTCAGTAGTGATCAGAGTGGCCTGCAGTCTTACCGTAGTTGCACCCGACAACTTATGCAGCATTTCTGAAGAGCAATACAAGTTGGCTACCCACAGATTATAGAATTATCGAATGGCAAACAAGACCATAGCTGGCCAGTGAGCAGAGATCATGAAACCCGCCTTGAGCAATAGGGAGACTTTTGAGGAGTTTCAGATCAAAAGGAAGAAATAACATCTAGTGCCAGTGGGACGCTATACGTTTTTTCCATTGCATCAAGAAAAAGATCAATCAGATGATGACCACAGTTCTACATAGAAACTAGCTCTTGTCTATCAGACAATGTGTGTTCTTTATCTGCATTGAACGTGTCTGGCTATCGTTTTCCAGTGACAGAGCTTTTCTCCCAAGAGGAAAACTCTACATCGGTGAGGAACCTCATGTGGACCTCTACTCCACAACTAGTTATGGGTTCCTCATAAGGATTCGTGAAAGTGGATCAATTTCCCTTCTGCACCTTTTTAAAATGTCACCCTCAGCTCTTCCTCTCCTAAAAGAGGAACAATCACACCACAAACGTGAAATAAAACCTACTACTACTACACGTCAGGCTCCACCTAGAGATCTAAAGTCAGAGACAGATAAGCAAGTAATCAACACATATAATTAGGGACGGTTGGGACATTAGGCCAGAGATGTGGAAGCAGATCTAGCCCCCCTTGACATTTTGGGCTGGGAGCAGCATTGATGTTTGTCGTTCATGTTGATCCAGTGGGTTAATTTCTTCCTGTATCCAATGTGCTTGTAAAGTAACATTTTAGGTAAGTAGTTGCAGTATCCTTCCTCCCTGTATGTCCCATCACCCCCTTCCATCATGCAGCGTTGTCTAACTTGAGCCTCCCATGCTCCAGCGAAAGTTGCATGCCCAATGGCCCAAGAGAACAAGTGTGACACAGTACATAGCACAAAACGAAGAACAGTGCAACGAGTTCAAGGCTCTGAAGCACAGCACCAGTGTATCATGTATGGTCTCACATGAAATTGTATTAACTCATTTCACCGACACTAATTTATAAATAAAGCCGGGTTGGGTCTTTGCCCCCACCCTTTACAACTTGTATGTGTGGGATCTTAGTATCCATTTGGAAAAGTATAGTAGTTTCTCCCAAAACTAGCCGGAAGAACCGTGGGATGGCTGTCTTACGCAGACGACACAGTCCTTATAGACCAAACACCGGTGGGACTATAGAGATCAATATCGGCCCTGTATGGATATGCAAAAGAGAATGGCCTGAGGGTCAACCATAATAAGTCCAAGGTTATGACCCTGGGCGAAAGCAAACATCGCAGCCTCTGCTTGAGTTGGTGTATTGGTGGGGAACGGCTTGAGGTAATTAATTCCTACGTTTGTTTAGGGCGGTCCATTCATACATATCCGGCAATAACATTCTACAAAGACAGCACACATGCAAAGGTTATGGGCGATGGCAAGTGACCAAAAATTGAATTAACGGGAAATGTGGGGGCTCGGTGGAAGTTGGAGGTGTACACTAAGAGCAATGTGCCCTGTATCCTTATGCACTAGAAACATTACCAGAGAAGCACATCAGCTGGATTAAGGGCCTGGAAGGGATATTAGTACGCTCCATGCTAGGATTGCTGAGTTCAGTCCCGGTTGAGGCATTGTGCCACGAGTTGGGGCTGACTTCACTTCATGTGCTTTGGAAGAACGCATGCTGTCATCTGGACGTTGAACATTTGAATGGGGAAGAGCACAGAGACACCTCATGGCAGAACCTGTGAATAGAACGCAAACAAACTCAGCATACAGAGACTTGGCATGTACTGCTTCTCAACCTCGAGATGAATTAAGACTCATTATACCTAAAAAAAAATAACTTGCCAATGTAGCAGTAATAACTAAAAAGAAGTGTTATATAGAATAGAGTAAACATGGCCTTGGGGCCGGAGTCTCTAGAAGTTATTTGACCAAGCTCTGTTGCCCTAGGTTGTGTCGCTTCATCACATGTTTACATCTAAACATATTACCAGTATATGAATGCACTGGGGCTTGGAGTAGAGTTGAGCTTGAATAGCGACTCTGCCGCCTTTGCAACTTAGAAATTGACATATCTAGGCATATCCTCACAGGATGTCTTGAAGTAAGACTGCAGTACTGGAAGGGTTATGGTGATCTCTGTAGTACAGATAACAGCATTCAAACTGACCAATATTGGTCTTTAATACATTCAGCAGACTCATTGTTACTACCTGCTGCAGCCAATTACATCTTTGTCAGAATTAGATTGGATCCAAATTGAGATTTCCAGTGGGGAGAATTTTCTTTAAAAATATTATTTTCGTTAATCGTCCAGTGATTGGATTGGACTATTGAATTGATATTTTATTTCTATCGTGCTTGCACACAAGTGTTTCAGAATGCAACAAGGCAAGGGAGGGGAACAGGGGAGAACAAAACAACAATCTTACTAGGACCAGTGACATTGAGAATGCGCAGGGAGAGGGGAAATGTGCATTGAAGGGGGGAGAAGTGGAAAGTGCGGAGCAAAGGAGAAAGAGATAAATATTAAGAATAATAAATAAATAATAAAGGCAACACACAGTTGTAGTGCAGCCAGCAAGTGGCAAGTGCTGAGTTTAAGGCAGCAGACAGGGTAGGTCTGATGAGTGCTGCAAGAAAAAATGGGGGGCACTGTATGGGCCGTGCGGGAAGGTGGCCGGGTGAGCAGGTACCTGGGCCCGAAGGACAGAGGGTGGCCAGGTGCACGGTGCCAAGAGAGAACAGATCAGCAGGGGGGAGGGGGTGGTGAAGGCAGAAGCAAAGAGAAAGGTCTTGAGGTTCTTCTCATACCGAAGATGATTCTCCTCAAGTTTTAGAGTGGCTGGGAGGCTTGTTCCAGATAGGAGGCCCCGGAGCCCCGACTTCCAGTTCCCTGGTGGCCATGTTAGGTGAGGGTGATGCTTTTGTATGAATCAATGGTTTGTGCGCTTGTCACAACCTGCTGATTCACACAAATGCATCGCTGTTGGAACTATGGAATTTTAAACATGAATATTAATGTTTTAAATCTTGAAATGTAAACATGTATTTGTATATGTGATAGTAATGAGGTTACATATATATGTTTTTGTTTGTGGTCTTTTTATGTTCTGTACGGTGCAAAAAGCTTTTGATATATGCAAAAATTAAAAAAATATATATTTAAAAAAAAAAAACAGCCCGGCTGCTGTTGTCTTCTGCTTACTGCTCAAGCTCCACTCGTAATAAAAACAGATTTTTCCTCATGTTGGTTCGTGTGCAAGTCTCTTTACCACTACACTGGTGATGAGTGCTGCCATGATCCAGATCCTCTGCCTTTCATCTCCCTGGCACCAACCCTTATTTTCCTCCCTCATTCCACACCGGCCCCCACCCCACCCTGTTCCCACAATACCCCACTCACCTGTTGCAGCGCCACTGTGCCTTAACTCACCCAACTCCACAGATGGCCAACATGGAAATAGAAGAGTGTCTCTGCACCGGAGCACTAACTTCCAGTTCCCTGGAGGCCATGTTAGGTGAGGGTGATGCTTTTGTATGAATCAATGGTTTGTGCGCTTGCTGCGACCTGTTGATTCACGCAAATGTATTGCTGTTGGCACCACAACGCTTAGCAGTGTGTGCTAATAGCAATAAGCACCCGTTCTGGGGCTTCACGGTAATGGGCCTATAACTTGGTAACCCGGGCCCGTTACCACCCAGTGAAGTCCCCAAAACAAGTACTTATTGCAATATTACGTGTTGCTTAAATGTGGTAGTCAAACGCACATAGCTAAATGCAAGGATTGCATGAGCTGTGGTAGGACCAGATATTCTGTGGGCATAAGCCGATTGAAGCATTTCATAGTGGTAGTGATAAACAGTAGTGACATATCCCATCTAGTCCTTAGGGTCCCCGGCTTTAGAATCATTTTAAGAAGCCGGAAACCATAGTGCTCCATCTGCTGGCTGATTCTGCTCCAACTACACGCTAATACCTGGACAAGCCTTCCAAACAGCTTTCTCAACAACGAGTACAGGGCGCATCCCTCTTGACATTGGTACCCGGGTTACCAAGATCCACCTACTTGGCAAGAGTCTCTGTAAACTGTCTTTCAATGGACAGTCAGCGAAAGGCAAAATCAACATCTTGAAATGATTTCTTTCCTTCTTGGCTGGGAAACAAACCAAGGTCATTCTTTATGCACGTGTTACATCGTGCACCACTGAGTTCACCCTCTCTGTGCTGAAATTGATCACATGTACTCGTTAGTCTTCCATTACAAGGCTGGAACTCTACATGCACAGGTTAATTCTGTATTTCTGTATCATGCGTTTATTGCACCTACCAAAATACTGAATGCAAAAATGGGGAAAGATTTTGTCGGATTTTTCCGCAATTTTATGTGGGGTGTGGACTACAACAGAATCCAATTTATTACAGCATCACTGTGCCAGTGGAAGCCACAAGGAGACTTAGCCCAGTGGTATTTACCAGGATGGCAGATGGATATGATTTTGAATACGCATCAGGTACTAAAAGAACAATGTAATCACTGACCGTTTCCTATAGAGTACCGAGCTTCAATCAAACTTCATCCAGCATCCAACTCACTCACTGCCTTCACCACTCTTGAGAATATTCCAATACACCAAGATACTATTGAGCCTCTCGTCGGAAGCGTCTTTGTTTGCAATTCTCCCTTCGTAAAAGAGATTCAAGAAGTCGCTTGGAAGTCGCTGTTAGGCTGGGGAAATACTTCAACACAGCGTTCAACACAGCGTTTACCCTGTGGAACATTGGCTTACTTGGATTACTGTCATTGCCTTGATTGACTCCGCCCACTTTTCCCACAAAGCCTTGAAAAAGGGCGGCCGTGCGCTTCTGTGCGCACGCTTCAAGAAGTCAATTGGAAGTCGCTGTTACGCTGGGGAAATACTTCAACACAGCGTTCAACACAGCGTTTAACCCGTGGAACATTGGCTTACTTGGATTACTTTCATTGCCTTGGTATGAATTTGGCTTCTAGGAAGTTTGTTGAATTTTTACTAGTAATTTAGCACTTTCAGTGATAAATATATATCCTAAATACACTTATTTTTCAACTTTTTAGATTGGCTCTGCCCACTTTTCCCACAAAGCCTTGAAAAAGGGCAGCCGCATGCTTCTGCGTGCACACTTCTATAAGTCGCTTGGAAGTCACTGTTACGCTGGGAAATTACTTCGACTTTTTTTTCAACTTTTTAGATTGGCTCCACCCACTTTTCCCACAAACCTTGAAAAAGGGCGGTGGCACGCTTCTGCGCGCGTGTTTCAATAAGTCGCTTGGAAGTCACTGTTACGCTGTTAAGCTGGTTCAGCTGACCAGCTGGCAGCGTAATGCGACACAACTATGGCCGCCTATTTCCGCACCCTCAGGCCACCGGAAAGCGAGAGCCGGCACATCCCTCTAAGGCACACATCACAAGGTACGGTCCTGTCCATGCCTTATAGCGCCTGTGGAGCCAAGAGCCTAGTATCGATACCTTTCCACCACATGCCCATAAAAGGTAAGTGTCCAATTAATGATCTAACGGCATCTATGCCTGGAATTCCCACCTATATGCGTTATTAAGACTTCCACCCCGCTGAGCTGTATAAGTGACAACAACTGCTTACCCAACCCTAACCACAACAGCAATGCTACGCACTGACTAGTCCAGTCAGCACTATTGCAAGACAGTACATTGCTACCTACTTACCGAGTCTAACTGGACACCCATTACTATCTGTTTCCGCCAGCCCCTTCCTATCATATTAAACCGCTGTCACATGCTACACATCTACACATAGACTATTATTGTAAAGTGATGCACAGTTGAAACAGCCTATCTTTGCTACGTGATGCACATTCGAAATTAGCCCACTGTTGTAAAGTGATGCACAGTTGAAACAGCCTATCTTTGCTACGTGATGCACATTCAAAATTAGCCCACTATTGTAAAGTGATGCAAATTCGAAATTAGCCCACTATTGTAAAGTGATGCAAATTCGAAATTAACCCACTATTCTAAAGTGATGCACATTTGAAATAGCCTATCTTTGCTACGTGATGCACATTCGAAATTAGCCTACTATTGTAAAGTGATGCACAGTCAAAATAGCCTATTATTGTAAAGTGCTGATCCAACAAGTTTGCATAACTCAAATTAGCCTACTGCTATCTGACACTTAGCAACATACGCCACCCTTGGCCAACAACCCAGCACATAATTATGGCTGCACTAAGAAGTGTGACTCTTACTATGGCCACTATCCTCCCTCTATTCCACAACATACCATCCTCTAACCTTCCACCTAACACGTGGGACAAAACACCCCCTAATATACCTACCAAAACCACGCAAGATCATCCGCCACCACTATCACCAGCAGATCCTGAAATTCGCCACCCCACCCACACCTCTTATCCCATGCCCTACCCATTAGAGAAACAATAAACTTGGCTCCTGCTTGAACACCCCCAATACTATGAGTCTAGACCTTGCATGCCCTGTGCCCCTAAGAAATACTAGACTGAGATCTTGCACTAACCTTAAGCACTGGCCTTTGAGAACACCCTCCTCAGGGGACCGCATACCGGCACCCCTTGCCCCACAAGCAGCTCATATCTATACAGCTATTAACCACAGCCTTCCCTCACCAGGCAACCTCCTACCTTACGAATCAGTGGCTCCTGCCACTACCACAATTAAAGGTGCACTTATCAATGCACGATCATTAGTAGCCCACTTTCTCGACATAGCAGATGCGCTAACCTCCAATAACCTGAACTTCCAGAGAACTACTCTATTATTACAGCTGATAGAACAACCGGGACAGGTGGTGGGGTCGCTGTTATTGCAAAATCTAACTTGAAAATCCTTGAAGTCACTAAACTAGACATATCATCAGCTGAACTCCTATCCTTTAAACTCCCACTCTCCAGTTCCAAAACTATACTATTTCACCTCGTATACAGACCTCCAGGAGCTATTACATCCTTCGAGGAAGACATCTCCCACCCCTTCACAGCAAATACAAAACCAGGCTCCCTAATTATACTATTGGGAGACTTTAACTTTGGCCTCCAGGACCCAGATGACACAAATGCCTCTGTGATCAATGACACCATCACACAATCAGGCCTGACTCACTGCATCAACAAATCCACAAATGCCAAAGGCAGAACTCTAGACTGGCTAGCCAATGTTAACTGTGACATCTCCTTGACCAACATCACACCGTGCGCCTGGTCAGACCACCATCTTATCACTTTCTCCATACCTAATACTCCACAAAAAAGTGAACCACCCACTGCCTCTCAGCAATCTCTCACCAGGAATAAACGTAATATAACCATTGAGAATCTTAGACCACTACTACACCCTATCACTTCAGCTGCCCTTACTACACCTACACCCAACCCCACAACCTTAGTCTAATTTTACAATGATACACTGGAACTAGCCCTAAATCAGAAAGCACCTCTAAAACTAAGAAAGATCAAACCTATTGCCCATGGGAACAAATGGTTCCCAGCAGAATTAAAAGCACTACGCAACCCTAAGAGAGCAGCTGAACCTAGTTGGAGGAAAGCCCCAGCCATCTCTACCAAAGAAAAATTCTCTCTGACAGCAGCCACATACAAAGTGGCTATAACTAACTCAAAAAAAGAGATTTTCACAACTCAAAATCTGCCACGAAAGAGCTATTCCACATCCTAAGAGAATTGGAATTGCCTGTAGCCTCTACCGATGACAGCATCAAGGATAAAACCTGGTGCAACAATATCCAACAAGCACTCTCTAACAAAATAGCCCTTCTGCAAACCAATATAGCCTCCAAAGAAGCCAATATTGCCACTAAAGACTACGTGAATGATACACACAACGCTCCCAAGCCGAACTGCCCCCTCTTCCACTTCTCACCAGTCACAGCGAATGAAGTAATTAACATAATTGCCAGCTTAAAACCATCCAATTGCCTAGGTGATTTATGTCCGGCTTCACTTATCAAGGACGGAGCCAAAGAACTTGCCCCCTTTATCACCACACTGATCAACTCATCTTTTAAAAACTCGACAGTCCCCAACAACCTCAAAGAGGCCTGGGTCCTACCACTACTCAAAAACCCCAACCTCAACCCCAATATACCTACAAACTGTAGGCCCATTATGACGGTCCGCTTTCTACTAAAAATAATAGACAGAGCAGCATACCTCCAAATACAACAACATTTGGAAGACAATAACCTTCATGGTCTGCGATAATCTGGCTTGAGACCCAGGTATGGGACAGAAACAGCCCTCCTGGGCCTAAAAATCCAAATGGATGAAGCCAAAGACAAGGGCAACTTGGCATCTTGCTCCTGTTAGATCTGTCTGCAGGCTTTGATTTAGTCGACCACCAAATACTTACCCAACATGTTCCCTGGCTGCTGCATTCTCCCAGGATGCCACCAATTGGATCCAGTCTTTCCTCTCGGACAGAACAACTAGGGTCTTCGTCCCGTCGGGTGGCGCTGCAGCTGACCCTGTCCCTATCCTATGTGGAGTCCCCCAAGATTCCTGCATCTCCCCCAAACTTTAGAATGTCTTTACCAAGCTCCTCTTTGACCACCTTCACGACCTGGGAGTCACATACACTAGCTATGCTGACGATACCCAGGTCCTCATCGCACTCACAGGCAACTATGATGAAGACGTTGCAAAACTGAATGAGATTTACCTTGAAATCCAAGCATGGATGGTCACCCATAGCCTCTGCTTAAACGATGACAAGACGGAACTGCTGATCGTCGGTTCACAGGCCCGCCTTAATAAACTCGACCCAGATACCAATCCTTTATTATTGACGGCAACAATATAAAAGTTTCAAAAGAAATCAAAACTTTGGGCGTATATCTTGACTCTACACTCTCCCTCAAAAAACAAATCAATGCTACCATTTCATCCACTGCATACACCAAGAAACTCATCAATGCCTGCAAACCCTTCTCATCTACAAACAGCTGCCTCATACTGGCCAGGGCTCTCATACTATCTAAACTGGACTATTGTAACACTCTTTTCCTCAGCTCCATGAACCACAACCTGAACAGACTACAGATACTCCAGAACAATGCCCTTAGATGCACCCTGAATCTCCTGCGCAAGGCCCACATCTCCGCGGCCAGGAAAAAACATCACTGGCTCCCCATCCTTGACAGAATTAAACTTCGAGCATTAGTCATCACACACAAATGCCTTTATCTGACAGCCCCACGCTATCTATCAGATACATTTACGAGACAGAACTCTACTAGACCCAGCAGATCTCCTTACCTACACCAACTCACCATCCCCAGGTTCAACCTAAAATCAGCAAGGGGATCTAGTTTTCCTGTGCTAACAACCAAAGCCTGGAACGCATTACCCATGACCATCAGAGCGGACATTTCGTTCTGGTCTTTCCAATCCAAGGTAAAGGATCTACTCACATCTCAACAATAGACTGTCAGCGAAACCTAGCACGTCATCTGTCTTATCTGCATCTTATGCTGCCTTTGTATCAATAGATGTGACACATGTATTCTGTAACTAATTTATGCCTCAACAAAGACCAACTTGTAACCCGGTCCCTCACACTATCCGTTGTATTGTTTCCTCTGCCTTTACATTGTTTGTGCAACCTTCTGTAAATAATGTTGATCCTAATTATAAAGCGCCTAGTTACCCCAGGGTTCGGCAGAGCTATACAAATAAACTAAACTAAACTAAGCAACTTCCTTCTGGGCAAACTACATATCTATCACTGAAACTGTCACTTCCTGTCCGCTGTTTTTACTGGGCTGGTGCGTCTTTTATCCACGGATGTCGGTTACAGGCATAGGCTGTTCCATGAAGACCGGAATGGCTTCCCGAGTTGTTGCGACACGCGCTTCGGTTATGCTGAAACCCTCTCCCATAAACCATCGCTAACCATTGCCATTAAAAGAAAGATCAGTGGCTACCCCACTACTGTGCCCGAGAAAATAACTGTGACCGGAGACATTTGTGAGTTTTGTACGCTACTTGTGCCTAATGACTTTACATCTAACATGCTATTCAATATCAATGTGCTTACTAATCAAGACGCACCCAGTGGGGTGTATAACTTAAATTGTGATGTCCCTGTGTCTAACATGACCATATCGGATACTCAAATCATGTCTGCTATGTCTGATGTGCCAAGTTACATGTCTGTGGTGAACTTAATCACTCAGAAAAACATCAACATGGGACAATTGACTACTTCTTTAAGCTCTAGCCCTTCTGATAACACGAGTGATTGTGTGCATTCCCACAAAACAGATTCAACACCTGTTGGCGTAAGCGTTACAACTGATGGAATCACTGAGGTTCCTTTGAACTCTAATGCCCCTTGCAAGTCTCTGGTGGAACCCCTTTCCCCTATTGGGGAGCAGGGAGCAGGTGCATGTTGGTGAGATTAGCCAATCACCAAGTCTGTTTGACCATTCTGATGATGTATCAGTTGATTGCGCAGGGTCGTTTGCGCGGCCCACACCACGGAAGGTTCAAGGTCCTCGCTCTTCTTACAACTCTCCTTTAACACTTGATGTCCCTCACAAATGTAATCCATTGCTGGAAATCCCTTTGAACGCCATGAACACGACTCTAACATCGTTAGTTAAACTGTTTGAAACACTTGATGTAAAACTAACTCAACAGTCAAAAAAGATAGAGGACATTAGAACTTGGATGAAAGGATGGGATGAAAAGGATGGGATGAAAAGGATGGGATGAAAAAGATGGTGCCAAGTATGTACATGACAGTCCTGTAGTCATTCATGATGACACTCATTTTGAACCTGAGCCGGCTTTATTGTGTTCGAAGTCCCTTTCTGAAATAAATGACCCTACAGAAGTGAGTGCGCTTCTGACGTTTGATAAGATCATTCGTCCTATGGAACCCCCTAAGGAAACACTTGCTTCTTCTAACAAGGAAGCTCCAGTGCCTGTGGGAGACTGAGGTGATACATTTGTCCCTGTATATAATTTCTTTGATTTACAAGCAAAAAACACAAAAAGGATCAGAGAAGACGCAGAAACGTCCAAATCAATTGCCAACAGTAGATCCAACGTTAAACAATTTGTACAACGTTTAAAATCCACAAAGATCTCAGGTTTTAATGTTAGTAATGTGGAGATGAACAAATATAAAGATCTAGCCAAACACAAACATGAAGGTCACTGTAGGAAAGGGATTATGCATAAAGATTACCCTGCGCTTAATGACCTAATAACAATGATTGGAGCTTCCTCAAACGCTCAGGTGACGCAGTCTATCCTGCAGCGGCCTTCCATTTCTCCTAGTACTGGACCTGTGTTGAAGGAAAGTCCATGCCTTAGTGATGGCGAACCCCTACTAGCAAACCAAAACTACCAACCACAACCTCTCAAAGCACTCGCACTGACTCTAGTAAATCCTTTCACTCTGACAACATTTTGATGGACGTTGGAGCTGTAATTCAAAGATCATTGGCGTAGAACCCAATCATATAGCTACTCTACTGGTTCAACTGCAAGAAGCATGATTAGAGACTACTCTATCTGTACTAGTAGAATGCTGAAGCATTGAAAAAACATTGCAATTGTCCCAGCAAGGTACTCACAAAATCGTAGCTGCTGCCACGGGCCCTCAATGTGCTGACACTAATGCTAACAGACTCAGTCGCACTGGCGACATTCTGATGGACATCAGGGCAGAAATTCACAGAGCCATGGAAGACTATTTGTAAACAAAACAATTGGTTCCTATTTCTAATCACAATGTCATCACACTGGGTAAAAAAGATCTTAAACACGGTTGGAGCCAAGTCAACCCATTAGCTCACTGCGACAATTGCCTAGTGATAAGATGCTGCCGCTCTTGAAAAATCAGGTACCAACTCAAAAAAATATCACAACACATGCTGGCTCCTAGCAACTATTCCCGATTCATTTTGAAATGCCGCGCTGCGCCTTTCCAGTCTTATGATTTGTGTAGAGCGAGCGTACTCGCGTATATTTGTGACGAAGTCCCTAGCCTTAATGATATTACCTCCAGTGACATCACACAGGGTGAGTTTTTAAATGGTGATAATCTCTCAGCAGTAAGATTGTGGCTATCCTCAAATCTGGTACGTAATGTTCTGTGGCAAGCAAGAATGGAGCTCTTTGCACTGGGATTCATTTTGGCCATTGACCCCTCTAAATATGGGAATGATGAATATCAACGTGCCGATGGAGAATCCATCAAAGAGGCAACTGTGCGACAGCCCAAAATACATAATGATAATGACAAATTTCAACCTAATAACTTACCCCAAAGGCAACTTCAACATGGCTCTCATGGTCAATTAAGCCCTCACACTGCCTTATAACTGTCTTCAGAAACACTGCCTCTAGAATTTTCTATTGTTAGCTGGAACACATGTGGCTATTCTCATTTGTTAAATGATTGCACACACTTTTTAGCTTACAAAATAATAGCTCTACAAGAAACGTGGCTTACCTCAATGCCTGTATGGGATGGATATGATATCCCGCTCCTACCCACAGTTAAGGGAGCAAGAGGTAGACCAGCTTCGGGGTTGCTGGTGGGACTTCAAGTCCACGCTTGGGCTGAACCTAATTCATTTTTGCAAATGGTTAAAATAGTACATGCACAGTATCGCAACCCAGCTGGATTTGCAGAGTTGAAATTCTTTTACGAACTTGAGGGGTTGTTGAATACTATTGCACTAGCTCCTGAGGTGACAGACATCCTTGTTGTTGGTGATCTGAATCTACATTGTTTGACCAAAGCTGCTGGGAAGAAAAACAGTTTTTGTGTTAAGTGGGAGAGTACTATGAAAAATTGTAACTTGCTTATGCTAAACGGTTCAAACAGGACAATTTCACGCTCAAAATACCTGGCAGAGAGGGTCATGTAAGTCCATCATTGATTACATCTATGTAGATGCAAACGCTTTTAACTAGGTGACCAATTTTGAGGTTTTACATCAGCCTAACAGCGATCATGAGAGGGTTACTGCTCATTGGCAAAGTAAAAGAATTGTGCCTGAGCTCTGTAGCACTAGCTATACACCCTCTTTAATGTTTAATACTCAAGAACTAAATTCCGATGGAATGAACCGTTCTGAAAAAGTTTGGACAGGGATATTTTGCAAGCTGGCATAGGTGTCGGTTGGTCAGGAGAACCGTATACCTCTTCTCTCCAAATGTATAAGCTGTGTTTCAGCACTAAGGCACACAAATGCTATGCACCAAGACATGTGTTCGACCGAGAAGTGCACCAGCCTAAGGCATGCTTTCACAGAGAGAAGAAACTAGTCTTGACGTTGCCAAATATTATGAGATAAGTCATAAAATCCCTAAAAAGTAAATATAGAAACTGGCCCAGGGCGCACACATCCTGGCTATTTCAATGTGATGGAAACGCCTTACTGTAAGCAGTTGCCTCTAAAAATGTAGCAGAGATTTTGACTCTTCTTAATGTCGCTAATCAATCAAGACAACAACCAGTTCAAATTAATGGGGTTTTGGAGGCTGATTGGATCTCATACTACACAGCACTATATGCTTGTACCGGTCTAGAGGAGTTTAAGATATCAAACACTGAACAGGGTACAGATCGCATGCAGATATCAGAAGAAGATGTGTTGTAATTTATACTTAAATATAGTAGCTCAAGGGCCCCTGGACCTGATGGGCTGAACAATTATATGTTCAAACAGAATCCGCATTTATGGGCTAGAATTATGTAAAATATTTTCTTTCAAGTCCTTATAACCAACATTATTCCAGAGTCTTGGCAAAGGAGTTTTAAAAAGGGTGATCGGTCCTGTCCGTGTAATTATAGGCTGATTGCCCTTTTGGATGCCCCGGGGGAGATTTTTGCCTGCTTTATCCTTAGGGACTTCAACAAATGGGTATGTGACCACTCCAAGCGCGATCCATGTCAAACTGGATTTATTGTGGGTTTGCGGACTTCAGTAAACTTACTAGCAATCACATCGATTATTGAATATCATCCAGCAATTAAACAACCTCTGTATCTCGTATTCATTGATCTGCGGGCAGCGTTTGATTCAGTATCACGTGAACTGCTGCTTGAAAAATTGGTTCGGGAGAATTGTCCATCTTATATTATCGCACTCATCAATGCACTGCATATAAACACAAGCATTCAAATCAGACTAAACTTGACAGGCCTTTTATGGTTACCAGTCATTTGGTCGAAAACCAAATGATCGAATGCCATTTGATCGAGAGTCAAATGGTCGAAAAAATGATCGATTTTTTTTAATTTATTTTTTTTATGGGGGGTTCTGCCCCCAACACCCCTTTTTCTATATTCATTTTTTTTTACCAAACAAAACGAAAAAATATATAAATAAATAAATAAAAAAATTCGACCATTTTTTTTCGACCATTTGACTTTCAATCAAATGGTCATTCGATCTTTTATTTTTGACCATTTGACCGGACACCACCTTTTATCGACCTTATTAAGACCTAAAGAGGGTTGCGGCAGGGCTGCATTCTTGCCTCTGCCTTATTCAGCTTTTTTTATAGCTGACATCTGCAAGGCGTTTGTTGGGATAACATCTGACGCCACAAAAGTAGCCACTAAAAGCACTCCCGCATTACTTTATGTTGATGATTGGGTTCTAATACCCAAAACCCTTGTGGGCCTACAAAATCTTTTAGATGCCCTTTCTGCTTATGTCAACAAAAACCTACTGCCAATTACCTTGGATAAAACTAAAATACTGCTATGCAACTCAAATAAAAGAACTAATATTAAAAACTTTAGATGGGTTGTACAAGAGAAGCCACTTGAATGTGTAAGCCAATATACATACTTGGGGGTTGTGATTTCTGGGTTCATAAATGAAGCACAATTTATTAACTGGAGAGCAAAACTAGATATGACAATTTCCCAATCCATCATTATTCAACCCAAGTATGGGAATTTTTCTATAACCCCAGCTTTAATATACTATCGGCAAAAAGTAACCCCCTGTATGTTGTATGACTCCGAAACATTACCGATTTTGTCTGAAAACACTTGGGGGAAATTTGAGGCTAAATATTGGAGACGCATCCTTGGTCTTCCAAACTGTGTTCCAGTTGCTTTGATCCGAAATTAATTGGGTTTGACATCCCTGTATGCACAGTATTTGTGGCAACTAATAACCCTGTGCATGAAGTGTCTTTTATCCAGCAACTCAAATATGCCTATAGGTTTACTTGCACAATATATCCTTTTGTCGAAAGATGAATTTGCTCGAAACTGGCGTGAGGTCCCCATGACTGTTGCTGGCACCCCGACAACATGTGTATGAAAATTCGTAACTTGGTCTAAACTCAGAAATTCTGTGTGCGAAACCCTGTAAACTGTTCCTGCACCCTGTTACCCTGCGTACGTGCACCCCTAAGTTAGATCAGAACCCCGGTTGCATACACGCACCCCTAAATCCGACATGCAAACCCACCTTCCTATGCGCAAGTGTCTTTACGCCTGCCGTCAGGTGGCGTAGAGATCGAGGGATTTGTGTGGCCATTTCTCTGCCAAGAGGCTGCATGGATGGTTCCATGAATATGTGTCGTTGGCGCAATTGTGGGCGTGTGAGGGACTGCCTGCGGGTGTCACTTGAAACGCCCACATTTTTGCATGTTCTCACCCTTTTTCTGTGTTTGAGACAGAGACTTGCTGAGCCTTCCCAAACTCCACGCAAGTCCAGGAAAAGTCCTGCGCATTCGATCCCATAAATCAACGAATGGGATTTTGCACGCAGTTTGGCACGCAATTTCCCCATTTTCTGCGCAGATAATTCCATGAATCGTGCACTCAATACTTATGATGTATACAATGTCTGCTCTGCCATGAAGCACACACCTTCACTGGTTGAATGTATGATACATGCCCCGGCACCCACATGGAAAGACCAACTAGGGTCATTCATGGGGATAGCTGAATATTATGCAGTTTGCAGAAGATTTTAGCCACTGCACATCCTGTTGAACAGGGGCACCACCTTAAGGCATGACATATGTATGCCACATTTGGAAACTGTATACCTGTCATTATCAGTACCCTTTGCTTGCATTAACTTTTCCACAGTTGCCACAGATGATTTCAACACGTATGACTTGCAGTCGTCATGATACATCGGAATGATGAAAGGCTTAGGTGACCTTGCTGGGTTTTGAACCTGCGACCTGAATGTTGCAGTTTTCACATCCTGTTCCAGCAGAGAGCCAGAAAACAATTACTAAATCATCAGGCATAGATGCTCACTTGCGACTGCACCCAGAACATTTTGGCACCTACATATGGGGCTTGGAGCAGATCATCTGAGTTATGACTGGGTGGCAGAAAGAAAGTTATAATAATGTGTTATTTATATAGAACGTTCGTCAAATCCCCACCCATAGAACCTTTCCAGGCTCTGATTTTCACCCAGTCGATGTTGGTACTCATTTATCGACCTGGGAAGGAAGAAAGGCTGAGTTGACCTTGCTCTTGGATCTGAGTCGGCCACTTGCAGATCATACACAGATCTCAGCAGTGTGCACGCAACCCACTGAGCAAATGTACCTGCTTGTGACCACCTGTCTAGCAAGATTGGCAGCAAAATTCTAAATATTGCATTCAAATTTGAATATGTATCATTGCAGCGTACTGAGCAGTTCGACTGCATGTCCACTGCAATTTCATTTGTCCTGCAACATGGCCTGTGACATTCATTAGTGTGTTGTGGCGACTATAGATGGAAATTCAATTGATACGGTAAACAGCATCAGTTCATCCCAATGGTTTAATGGCATAACGCCTGATCACGCTTTGCAGCGCATCCAGTTCTATATATTAGGTGCATTGCTGCCAACAGAAACATGGTAAGAGCTCCGGAATTATTTTGGGAGACTGTGCCTGAAATTACTGAAGAGTCTGATGATGCGAGCTGGCAAGCTAACCCCACCGTCATGCCTGTACCATACTCTCATCACAATGGCACATGAGGACAAGTTGGGGACCATGTTCTCTAAGAGGAGGCTTTGAGACAAATAATGTTGGCTAATCAATGCATTGCGCCGTGAGACAAATGTCATAAGGGTGATACACGGTTGACTACTAACATCACACCTGTGCCCATCGTACAGTGGTCATATCCAGTGTGAGACCAGGTTGAAATTGACTTTAATGAATCTTTACATGCACTTCCTGGGAAATTGGTGTGCAGTCTTTTGCACAGAAGACATCAAAACGTCTCTAAGCATGCTTTTAATAGAAAATAACTACCCCAACCATCATCACTCTGATAATAGACATTTTTCAAAGCGAGAGAACCCCATGCTATCTGTTGTTAAAAGCATGTCATGTCCGCTTCCAAACTCATGACTTCCTTCTTACAAAGCAAAAAGGGTAGAGCACTGCCATTCCACCCTGTGCGCTACTGGTCATTTCAGTAGTGTGAACTGAGAGTTTTACCCTGCCAAGAGCATCTGGCAAAGATGGCCACATTGACCGTCCACTGTACCATTAGGGCATGTGGCACTTCAAAGAAACCCACAACTGGTGTTCACTCATCTTGCTTGCTCTGTTGGAATTTACATTGCCACCACGTAGACTGATAACTCATCTTGGTTGCTCTGTTGGATTTTACATTGCCACCATAACATGGTAGCACATCTCATAGACTGATCACCCATCGTGCTTGCTATGTTGGAATTCACCTTATCTTCACTATGCTGTAGCACACCTCATACACTCATAGACTGTGAGTGTTGCAGGGAAAGACCAAGCAGCTAGCACATAGAAGGTAATGGCAGAACTATGGCAGCTGCCAGAAGCTACTGACATGCATCTTTGAGGACCTCCACAGTGTAAGAATTTGGCAGGTGAGCACACGTTCACTGATCAGAAGGGTGTTGTCCAGATACATGAGAATCATCAATGATCTAATGACAGACACAAATGTGACTTACTGGTAGAAGCTTATTCTGGGGTGTAGCCTGGTGTATTATGATTGGAAAAAGAGAGATATATAACAAAAATGGAACTCCTGAGTACATTTTTAGTTTAGACCATGGTTTGCGTGGCTTAACTATTGCTCACACCATATTCTAGACATCTCTTTCTGAAATACCATCAGAACATCCAAAGAAATGACACTTGTATTTGCAATTCACAGTACATACGTGAGATACACAAATAAACACGGATATAGTTTCTCATCTGCAGGGAACATTTCTAAAGGCCTGCAAATCTGTGAGATATTTTGTTACCACCAACCGCCAGAAGTAACCAAAGCAGGAACTGCAGCAGGTTTGTGTTAACCCTGCCATGCTTAAAACACTTGTTTGAATGTCACCATAGCTCTGATAGAAATCTGGCAGGTCTTGAATGAATCTTCAAATAGCTCACTGTAGCTTTGAATATATCAATTTTATGTTTGTACACCTCTAGAAAGTGGCAGATCCAGCTTTTAAATTATGACTTATTGCAGCCGATAGAAGTGGATCCATAAGTGATCTCACACAAATGATCAGCAGGGGCATCCAGGCTACGCTCTATAGAGCAGGGCAGGTCTTCAATGGCGAAGTCCTAGATCACTTAGAGGGTTCGATACTGGTAAATTCCTCCATTCGTCCCACCAAACGTAAGAACATGCTGGCTGCTTGAGAGCCATAGGGCAGCCAATAACGTAGGTCGATGTACCCTCAGAGCTCCTGGTTAAAACCTTAGTGTATTGGGTCCTTATATGGTTGATAGGATCAGCACCACATGCTAAGAAACAGTAAAGTATGCTCTTCACAACACTTAGGGCCTCATTACAAGTATGGCGGAGAATGAAACAATTGACAGTAACGGGATAACCACCAATATTCCTGCTCTGCCATACTACAAGTATGGCCCTGGAGTGGAGGATTTACCTCCAGCATCAGCTGTAGGTAAATCCTCCAACTCTCTGCCAAAAAAACCCCGTAGAATCCCTTGGACTCATCAAAAATGGGCAATTCACAATGTCACCACCACTTGTAATCTGGCAGTAATTCCGCTGGACCAAGTGGTGGTAATAGTGATTTTGTTGGGCGATAGCAACCCATGTTCTGCCATCATATGCCAGGGGCAACATCAGATGCCGCAATAATGTCATCATATGCCTGGTATAGTCAAAAAATGTACAGTATAACTTTAATGCCAAGTGTAGTGTCAAGTGCTGAAATAATGCTATCCTGTGACTGGCATAATCAGCATTTGTTTCATACATTAATGCCCTGATTCATGGAATTATTTGCTTGTTAAAAATGGACGTGCGTGCCATACTGCCTCAAATCCCTGTTTGACTAATGGGCATTTGCAGGCAGAATGGCATGCAAATCCCCATTTTACATGCAAATAATTCCATGAATCCCGTCCTTAGTGTTGTAAAAAGCACAGGCACGCAGAGAGAATTGCATTGGAGCCCTATGGAGCAGCCTTGAAGGTGTTACCATTGTACAGCTAGTGCATACTCAAATGCCTCAAAAATGCCATCCTAAATCTGGTATGGTCTCCATATGTTATGGAATAATCCCAAAAGTGTTGTGCTGCAAATATCCTAATAATGCCAACATGTCACTGGTCATAGGTGATTCCTAAAATGTGCAGCTGCTGCTAATACATTTTATTTTATTTTTATTTTATATATACTGCGCTCCACTGACCCTGAGGCTTAAGGGCACTGACATACATACAAGAATAAATAGCTCAGGAACTGAGTGCACAATCTATAATGCATAACATAAAAGGCATAACAATAAAAACAAATTTAAAGAGAGAATAGAGAACGCTTATGCTATTAACAGGTGTGATGACACCTTGCAAATATTATGAATGAGAAGATATTATTATTTTGAAATCATACTATGACTCTAGATTAGAACTCTGTGAAAACTGGCAACTAAAGAGGTGTGATGGACACCTGGCATAGCATTTGTAAACACAAGATAAAACGTGGTTAAATAAAAGATTGTTAACCAAGAAGGAATTCTCTTCGTATTTTGACTCACCCACGAACATTATACTACACAGGTTGGCGCATTTGTGTTTGTGTTCCCATTTTTTTTCGAATTTTCCACATTGCTTGTGAGGCAGCCACACAATATTGGAAATACTCATGCTGACAACCATATCCACTTTAATGAGCACTGGAACCTCACTAAGGCTCTATCTTACCCTCATGTTCTAAGTCGCCAAGGGAGAGCTTGTTTCAAAGGCTGCAATTTATACTTTTTCACAATTCTTAACTTAGTGATGGAAGCATTTGTGTGCAGATTTGTGATTCTATTCAGAAACAAAGGTAGGCTACTTAGACCACAATACATGCAAGGTGCCACAACAAATGTCCTAATAATTCAATCATAACGGTGTGTGATGCTGGAAATGCATCAGAGGACAGGGCCTCCGTATCCTTGTCCTTTACAGCTTTTTATCGTGTGTTCTGTCGTGTTTTCCGTGCAGGAGTTCATGTGGGACTCCTGGCGGTGCAGCTCTCTCCTTTGGTTTTGGTGAACAGAAACATGGGATACCCTTATGGCACCCATGGGTAGGGGTACAACTCTGTACCCCTAGTGAATTTTTTTGGGCACCTGTGTGTGGCCCACAGAGCAGGGGACAGGCTGGTGGCAGCTCCGTGCTGAATTGACTGGTGCCCTGAACGTCCTCCATTTTGGGATGACCAGGCCCTGTCATTAGAATCAGTAGATTCCTGATGGAGACAAGATGGGCCCCGTGGCCTCTTGCCTTCCATCGCCTGTTACCTTGATCTTCCCGAAGTCCCGGGAAGCCCTGACTCTGTCCCTTTCCCCTGACTGGCTGTTGGGTGGAAGTTCCATATATGGTAGTGTGGGGACATGCTGACCAGACTGGCTGGAGCCTTCCCAACGACCGTATGTTGTGGGTACGCCTGTGGGTGGGACCTGGGTGAATGGAGTGTGTGACAAATACGCATTCTGTGTTGTGGATGTTTAGTATCTGGTGTTTGTACAATGACTGAGACAGCCCTGCACGAAACTGGTAAGAATACAGTGTGGAGTGTTGAATGGCTGGGTACTTGTCCCAAAACACATAACTTGTTGTGAGTGTCTGGAGAGAGGTGAATGGCCTGAATGCACTGTGTGCCTGATTGGCTGCCTGCCTGCATGAATGCCCTTTGCCGTGATTGTCTTTCCCTCCCTTTTAAATTACTGGAGTGCCATTTTGCTCACACTTCATTTTGAGCTTAACTTGTCCAGAATTCATTGGGTGTTGTGTAGTATATTAAGATTGTGATTTTCTGCTGCATTACTTTAGTGATCTGTTTTACAAATGATGTGTAAATAAATGTATATTCTTTTACTCAGAAACCTTGAGTCAGTGTTTGCTTGAACCATTGTAACTGCTGTCCTTTGTGTAACTTCTTATACTGCTCACTTTACTCTTGAGATAAGTCTGGCTGATCAGCCATCGCTACCACTTTACTGTGTAGTACAGGCTTGGACCAAAGGTGAATTTGTACTGTCACTTGTAGTCTTCATTGTGTGTGGTGTTCCCAAAGGGTACTGCATTTGATTCTGCCTGACACTTGTATTGACCTTAGATATATTGGAAAAATCTAAAAGCAACATTATCACCGTGTAAAAGACCGGAGGGGAGTGTCTGTACTCCTGCTCTCTATATGGTAGAGGAGAGGCACAGAGGACCCCAGCCAAGATTCTCTATAGTGGTAGCAATGGATGAGCAATCAAGGCCTAGCTTCTCAGGAGGTGATGAGGGCTGCTTCTTAAGTACAGTGTAGTCCCCAAGCACCCACAAAGGAATGTCCGCACACTGTAACGGTTAAAACACAGTCTTTATATAATTAACATTCAAGGTTATGTACAATATCACAATAACTCACTTTGTACTCGGTTATCTATAATGGCAAATATACAGTTCTACGTAGTACCACAATGACTATTTGATCTCTTTAAAGTGCATCAACTGTACGGTTAAATGGCACACAAATCAGTTTGTAAAGGAAACCAACAATAGAGGTTAGAGGAAAGCAGTTGGTAAGAACAATTGGCAGAAATACTGGTCACTACCGTTAAACACAGGTCTGTGTGGAGATCCCCCCACCTGGGCAACCTGTAGAATAAAGATACAAGCCCAGTCCATACAGTGTTCACCAACGATTTCCCAATAGTTCTGCAACCCCAAAGTACCTGGCGTTGTAGCGTTCCTCGTCGGGGAATCGACGGCCCTTCTTGATTGTCCTCCCTTTAAGGCAGGAGTCAAGTGTCATCGAACATCTGGCAGAGCACAGGGTAAGCTACGATGATGAAGTGGCAGCTTCGTTCCTAGCGGTGCTTGTTGACGGGGAAGCATAACCGCCCTGCAAGGAAGAGGCGTGCGGGGCACCTCAGTGTCGATAGTTCTGGACCGCAAAGAGTTTGAAGAACTGTGGCCCAGCAAAGGCGTCGAGTTGTCAGCGTCTCTGTGGTCTTTGGGTGGCAGGAAACCCATGGGCGGATGCTCCTCGGCGCGTCGATGGTCAGGCCTTCTCCAGCGGGATAAGACGGCAGCAATATGGACGAGAGCGTCCTTGGATTCGAATGAAGTTCTTAGGCAAATGGGAGCACAGTGGCTCCGGTCGGCGACGGCGGTCGTCAAAAGTGGCGGACAACAGTCTGGTCACTTCTCTTTGGGATTGCGCGGCATTACCCGTCTCAGGTAGGCAGCCTCTCGAAGGTCTGTCTACCAGGGAACTTTGGCAAAGATCAGCTGGTGCACAATGGTCCCTCGTAGCTCAGGAGGGTGTTATCAGCCAACGGCCTTGTCCTTTGTCCAGAGACTCTCTGGCACTTCCCACCTAGGAGGCTTGCTGTCAGAAGCTAGCAGGGCACACTGTATGCTGGCTGGGTAACAGTTCTGGAGCTGCTGGATGGGTCCTCTGAGTCTGGTATCTCCTCTGTTCCCTGGGACATGCTTAGGGGAGGGATCTAGCTTCCCTCTTGGAATTCCTGGCTTTCCTTCACTGGCGAAAGATGTAAAGTAGACTGTAGCTTTAGCTCGGGTCCAAATGAGTTCTTCTTACTCCTTGCAATGTCTTCAGACGACCTGATCAGTGAGGGGTTCAGCCCTCTTTTAAAGCCAAATGGGCCCCAGTGATTGGTGTAGGCTAAGCCCACCTCAATGAACCAATTCTGAGTCCCCACCAACAATCTTCAATGATGCTTCAGGGCGTTTGGCAACAGACAGGGGAGAGCTGACAACATATTTTCCAAGACCCACCCATTTTCCTGTCTGCTCAAAGTGTCTCCCTAATTAACTGGGCCCTATGCAACATTTGATCACAACATGGGCCTTCTTTGAAGTAGGAGGTTGCAGGTAAACTTTCGTCTCCTACAATTCACATACTTTCCTGCTCTGAAAGGAGTGGTTCCAGACAGGACATTCACCATCCTTTCATACCAAAGAGGGGTGTTAGTACCAAGTTGACACATTGCATTTCAAAGAGGTGTCTGGCGTTTGGTCTCCATTGTCACTCCCTGCACCCAGGCCTTCCCTGATGCCTGCTAATTAACATTCTACAGTGTTCACCGCCACCAGCAAGGTTTTACAATGCATATGAAAATCCATGGGGGCTTGAAATTCTAATCAGGCTGCCCATGACCAAAGTCTTTTAATATACCCACGGCTGTCAGGTGTCAGCTACACATGACAGGGGAGGGTGGCGCTGGTAAGCTTTGTCCTCCCAGAGTACATGACTATTTTTCTGCTGAGCGATGAGTGTGGAAAATGTGCCTGGTAATGGCCCCATCATTCATTCTTTTTATAATAAACAAAAAAGCCCCGGCGAGTGCACTTTTTCTGTGCATATGGTCCAATGCCTCATCGTGTGCTCACCCAGGATGTAGGCAAGCCATGGTAAATGTGCACAGGACTGCATGGCACCTAACTACCCCATGCCCACACACCACCCCACCCTCCAGGAATACCATACAGATGTACCATCCACTTGGGAACCTACCGCCACTGCATGCACTGTTTCGTCCATGCATGGTTGCCCCAGAAAGAGATGTAGATCCGATGAACATACCCATCCAAGGGCAAGACAACCCCATACCTGTGCATCGCAATCCTAATGGCTGCATGTCTGGATGGGCACATACTCGATGGAGTGGACACACTGCCTTCGGCACATGGCTCCTCATCTGATACACATGGTTTCCCATGTGCACCATGAAACAGTTGCACAGATGAGCCTAGCGAAGGTGAACACATTGGGGATCACAACGTAATGTCAATATTCACACCAGCCATGACCCGTGCAGGGTCAGGCCATGCAACGTCCCACACTGCACAACGCACATGTCCACATGGCACATACACTTCACAAACTGGACAGGAGTCGAGGCCTGTTTGCCTACATGTAGTGTTGCCTTTGTGCCAGTTTGCATGGATTATTCTTGTTCTGTGTGTGTCTGGGACGTGGCTATGGGGGTGTGCACAGGTGTTGTGCCTTCATGTGAGCAGGATTTGTTTTCCCTTGTGTGATTTTGGGGTTCATTTGTTCTTGATGGTATCACATGTGATGTGAGTTCACTGTGTGCATTCTGTATGTTTGTGTCTTGGTATTTGTTGGCATATGCCTGTGTCGCTGTGTGAAGTGTTTGTCTTGTGGGTGCTGTGTCAAACTTGCATTGTTGCCTAGGTTGACTTTGTCAGAGCAGTTCTAGTGTACATGTGGCATATTTTCTGCCAGTCCATGGTGTAATGTCCGAGACAGGATGTCTGGCACAAAATGGGTACGCGTTGGTGGTGTACTTTCCGCCTACTTTCACCCTTCCTTGTCCATGTAGTATGGGTAGTTCTCTGGGTGTGTCTGGTTAATTATGGGTGTGTCGTGGGTGTGTTTGTGTTTTGTTGAGTGTTTTGGAGGATGTGAGTCACAATGAGTGTGATGGGCAAAAGGTGTACATTTGGAGGTGTTTAGTATGCGAACGTGGATCTTGGGAGATATGTGGGAGTGTCATAAGTTAAACCATGATGTTGGTGGTATAGGTGTGGTGAGAAATGCAGATATGTGTGTGGATGTGTGCAGTGATGGCAGGGGTGTTTGGCAAAAGTGTATGGGTGCACAGGAATGACATTTGCGGGTGGTATGTGCACATGTTCGTCCTGTTTGACTTTAGTTTTTCTTGATGTGTTCATTTATGCCAGCGTGAGTTCCTCTGATGAGAGTTATACAGGGTATATTTGGATGCATGTGCTTTTTCTTAGTGAATCAGGCTTGACTTGCATCCGTTTTTGTGGATGGTGTGGGATATGCTGGATTTCCATGTCTGATTTCATAATTTAGACTTTTTGAGCATAACTTACACTGCAGGTATGCCTTAATGGGAAAGTCCTTAGTAAATCATGCCCATAGATATATATATATTATAGGGCAGCGGTCGCCACCCTATCGCATAGAGATAAAAAACAAATTTGATAAACCTGAAATGAAAAAACTGCTGGCCAGATTAGGACCAAATATGAAACAACTTGGGCATGTAGCTGAGTTAATTTCTTAGACAGGTTTGGGGTTAATCCGTCTCGTTTTTAAAAATGTAATGGAAGTCAGGTGTGCGTGATGATCAGTAATTGCCTGATCCTGCCTGACCATTATATTGGGACACGTTAGGTATACGGCTCGGGTGTTAGTCCTTTTACTCTCATAGCAGGCTGTAGGTGAGAAAGTGTTTGTGTTGTGAAAGGGGGGGGGTTGAGTTCCTAAGTATCCTACCTGGTAGACAAATCCCTGGGGACTAGCGGGTGAGGCACCTTCTGGTTTCTCGCACTGGGCAAAGAGAAATGCTTCCTTAACATTGGTGAGCACTTGTTCTTTCCAAGCAGTACGTTTATTCTCAAACAATTGAGTAAACTTCTTCAAAATTGTTTACTACCTGTATATTTGTTAGCTTTTATTAAATATTCCTCAAAATACTAAAATTATATCATTTTGTTTTTTTACATGAAATGAGACTGCAATTGCGTCTTTCCAACTCTCTAAGATTTTGCAGATTGAACTGCCTTCCATTCAATCCAAGGTTGCACTATCAGGATTAGGTTTTCCAATGAAAATGATAAACATTTCATATGTATTTGTGGTGAGTGTGTAGTGAGATGCTTTTATATGAACACCAAACATTTCAGGACAGTGGCCGCTGCTGCAGGACAGGAGCATGGGATTGGGTGCACGTGTTGTTAGGGAGAATTCTAATTTCTGTGCTAATTCCCTTCTACCTTAGAGACCCCCAGCTCTTTTGCTGGACTTTAGGACTTTTAATTTTTATCCTGGAGTGAGTGAGACCTTTTTCTCACTCATGTGTTTTTCTTTGATTCGAACCCAGTGTTTCATTTGGTTTTGGAGTCTGATAAACTCCATAGGCATCATCGTTTCGTATTGTCGCACACAGCACCTTCAGTGCAGTGTCAATGAGAAGTCCTTTGGATTTATGTTAAGGTTTAAATACCTTCTTTTGGATAAACTACTGTTTCCAAGAGTAGTAAAGTGAAATTGACATTACTTACCTTTTTCTCTTTGTAGATCCAGCACACACGGAATTGCCCTCATTTGTGCGCCCCCTCAGTTACTGCGACTTTGGGGGTGCACAAAATGAGGGCGACATTTACTGCTCCCAATCCCAAGCATTGCGGGGGTAGCGGGGGTGTCCCCTGCTCTGCTTGGGTGCCGTAACGGGGGTCGGGGGTTGTGGGGGTGTCCCCAGCTTACCATTTTGATAAGCGGGGGACACTAAAGAAAAAAAAAGAAAAGCACCCTGCGGCGTCAGCTCTAACCCACGTTAGTGGTAGGAGCTGACACCGCAGGGATAGCATGGTGCAGGCAGCACACACAGAAGTGTGCTGTGTGTGCTGCCGTGAATGGTAAGTTGGGGGGTGGGGGTCGGGGGGTAGGAAGGGAAAAATCAGGCCGGGGAGCGTGCACAGTGATCTATATGATCACTGCGCCACGCCGTAACTGGCGTCGACATTTCAGCCGTCGCAGTTATGGGCGGCGCAGTGATCACATAGATCCAGCACACACCATCTTATGTGGAGTGCTGGTGGGGGGAGGGTTACTTAGTATCCCCATTGTCTACCTTCTCATGTAAAAATGTTTATGTTACCCTTACTACATGTAATGGTTGGTGGCAGTGGATTAATGTTCCTACCATAGTGCGTTTTTACCGCAGACTGAATTCTCAGCTGCAGTATTGCACCTATGGGTGCTCCTTTTGTCAAAATAGCCCTGGTCTTCTTTTTTCACCATTTCTTGTTTGTAAGGTCCTTCTTGAGATTTACTCTGCGCGCCAAGCCAGGTTTAGTCTCTTTGTTCATTTTGTCTTTGGCGGGATTCACTGGTGAAGCCCACCTCAGCTCCAGCGTGTCTGGCATGGCAGGAAGCAAGGGAGGTTCCCGAAACTCCCTGTGCTTAGTCTCCTTGGTTACAGGAATGCACCCAAAGGTGATTGGCTGGCTGGTTGTCCTTGGAGAACAGCCACCCTGCTGTGTGAGTGACAGCTAGGCTGCAAATGAATGGGAGATACTTGCAAGGTCTTTTGCAAGGAAGGCAGGGTCAATCACTGGACGAAGGAACCAAAGAAGAAACTGGAAGAGAAGCTTACTGCACCCTCCTGGACCGTTGGTTTGCCTGGTGAAGCCCTGCTGCAGTGCTGAAGCTCCATATTTCAAATTGACTAGAGAAGCCCGGAACGGACCTTCTCCCCTTGGGTTGGTGGGACCAACTGACCCCAAGACGAACATGACTGGAACCCCTCTGCCTTCTGGCTGTACTTCTTCACTGCTGCTGGAATCGAGTGCCAGGGGACAGGAACACCAGAATTGAGTGTATCATTTTTAAGCCATACGCAAGCTCCAGGAAGATCCTCCGGACTCCCTCGAAGCAGGACTGCCCAAGCCTGAGCCACCTCAACAGAGTGCTGGACCCCAGAAGCAAGGGGAGCCCATAAGGTGTCCAAGAACCACAGTGGTGCTATTTGCGAGTAGCTGAACCTGTGAAGTGCCGCTGATTTGAATTGTGCACATTGCTGCCACCGACCTTCAAACCGTAGTGCAGGAGTCCCCAGATGTCCTCCCTCTTGTCCCCATGACTGAGGCCCAGTCACAACAGTATCAGCAGGACTACAACAGGAACAGAAGCCAGCTGGATCTCTTTCTTCTGACTCAAGTTACTGTGTAACTAGGGGTACTTACCTCTGGTTGGGTGTAGCTTGCTTGTTCTCACTGGAGACTTGTATTTGCTGCCTTTTGCAGAGTTGCTTGCATCTTTGCTTCTCACAAGCCTTCCAGCTTCTGGCCCAACAGTGATTCTTTTTACTACAAAACTTTTGTTAACCTTGTGTAAGACTTTTGTGCTATCTTCAAGAAGTGCCTCAGCTCTGCTAGCTTTTGCTCAACTGACATTGGCTGGCCTGGCTCCCTGTAGACTCTTCTTACCCTCTGACCTTGTGTTGATCTGTCCCTCAAAAAGTCATACACACCTTACTTGTATAGCTGGGAAAGGGCTAACCTATATTTCATTGGGGGTTTGTAAAGTACTTACCTGTTTGTAAAAATGTATTAACCCTTGTTTCCTTCCCTAACCTTTCACTTTTTCCACAACTCTAGTATTGCCTTTAAGTATAAAGTGATATATCATGTCCACATTGTCCTAGCTATTGAAGTCCCCCCAGGATGTAGGAAGTGTGTGTGTGACATCCCAAAAGGGCATCTACTTACTTAACTGAAACTGAAAGAGTGTATTTTTGAAGTGTACTTGATTGTTTCCAATTACCCCTAAAGAAGGCTTATTTTAAAACTGATTGTTAAATTAATAAATCATTATTTAATCAAGAAACCTTGACTCTACGTGCTATTTGAATACATGTCACTGTGAATCTCTATGTTGCAACCCTACAGGCCACATTGACCCCTCTTGAGATAAGCCTGGCTGTTCAGTCACTCTACCAACTTGTGTAGTACAGGCCTATACCAAAGGATGGGTTCTTTATTGCTAAGAGGACACGGCTGGTGTAGTCTCCCACAGGGTTCCTACATGCAATCTTGCCTAACAAGTGTATCATTATGAACAGAGATAACTTCTGCATTGGAGGCAGCCGTCCGATGGTGGTGCGTCTTGATGCAGAAGTAAACTCTAGGTCCTTTCCTCTAGTCTTGTGTGTGTAGAGGACGCTCACCGAGTTGTTTGCTCCAGAGGGGCTGCTTTCTCCCATGAATCGTTTGTTGAGCCTTTGCCATGCTGGCTGCTTTGTTTTGGGGGTGCCTTGTGGAGTTTGGCAGCAGGAGGATTGGGGGAGCTGGCTGCTCCCCAGCATGGTGCTTACGAAACCCACTTTTAATCTGTGGTAGGAGGTGTTGTATTGTTGATGGTGAGTGCGGTGCAGACTTTCCTTGCTGCGTCGGGCTGCAGATAATGCGATTGCCCTGCCCTAAAATGTGCATGCTTTAGTGTGGTGGGGGGCTTTATTCTAAGTAGATACCTTCCTCTCCTACGGCTGGATTGGCATTTCGAATTTTCCTTCACTTATGCTTATGACATGGTCCTGACCAGAGAGGGCGCTGTGGGTGAAATCACAGCTCCCCCAAGACTCGGTTAACCGAGGTTCGAGTTTCTAGTGCCTGCAGGAGAAAACGTCTCCATAAAACTGAACCTGAGTTGCTTTCTGCCCAATGGCAGCTAGCGAAGGAAAAAATGCTGCCAATCTGTTTTCATGCAGAAACGATCATGACTTTGTGTTATGGCTTGACTTATAGGACAAAGCTGCAACTCTGAAACGCCCCATTATGTTAGATCATTTCTGTCAGACAGATAAACCGGGGGCTGCTGATTTGATTACTGTTGATTGCCAAACTTCTGTGCAGGACTCTGACTTTGCAGTAATTGAGGACAAATGTAGTCAAACTGAGCCTAATGACTTGGATATCCTGCAGCCCTTGGCCCTTGAAAATGAATCACAGCACAAATCCATCTCTTTACCATCATCTTCTGCTACACCCATTGAGGAGCATGGTCATCGAAGGCTGCATGGTGATGGTACGGACGTGGTCCCGTCCTTATCCTCAGAGGCCATCAAAGTTTGCATTAAAACTAAAATCAGCCCCTTTGGCACTTCTCACCTTTGTAAATCCGATATGCCATATATTGCAGACAAATAATTGAGAGAATTAGTTATGGACTCAAGACATCTTATTATTACCATTGTTACGTCATCTTCCAGGTCGGAAGCCAGAGAAGCCCTAGGAAATAAGGTAGATGGCCTGGCTTCATGATAGAACGGCACCAGGGATTGCCACGAGTTTGGACCTGAAATGTGGGCCTAGGATTAAGTTAGAAACGTGGTGTATGCAAACTAACACAGCCTGTGTAGTTATTGGCTATGGCCACAGTAATCTTCCTTTTTATTTGTTAAACTGTAATCATTTTCTTAATTTTCCTTCTGATTTGAAACTGATTGCGAATGGTATGTCATTTCCTCCTCCATGTGTTTTGCTATGCTTCCTGTTTTTTTTTTATGCAAGGCCTATGGGCATGTTGCGCCATATAAGAAGTAAATAAAACACTAAAAAATAAAAGGCCTTCTGCTGAATATGGTCACTGATGCCCTTTGAGTAACTTCCAATTATGAGGGACCTAATTGTAGACAAACACCACGTGGACGCCAAGCAATATTTTAGAAGTGAGGAGAGCCCAACAAAGCAGATAGGAAATGTAAGCATGCAAGAGAGAGAAAGAAGTTGAACCTCTGTACAAGATGAATATTGAAACACGATTTAGGGACAAGATAGGAGGTTTTGCAATTTGGCATATGAGGACAAGTTTACACAGGAGAAGTAAATGTGTTTAAGAACAGTATTCTAAAGACTACTTAAAGAAGGCATCTTTGTAAAAGACATTTTGGCTCAGATGAAGCTCAAGAGAAATAATAAAGGATATTATCAATGTGCGAAACACGTGTTGGTCTATGAATTGGATCAATAATATGGTGTAAATTGAGTTAATGAATCAAGCTAGTACAAATTTGGCTAAATAATAGGGTTCAAATTGAATAAATGGACTAAAGAGATATACATGTGTTGCTTATTGCACATTTTTTTAAACAAAAATATTTTGAAACAAAAGTTACCCTTTGAGCTAGATAATGATATTGTATCACAGTAGAAAGCGATATTCATTTTGTTTTGAAACAGCACCTTTGGGTGATCCAATGTTGTTTATAAATTGTGGATTTGTTCCTAACGTTCCTAACAGACCTCCATCCAATCAGTTACCCTTACCCTGACGCGAAGATCTGTTTTTTATGTTTTCAAAAGATAGGTTTATCCTCTGCGATGGTGGACGACTCTTGCAACAAATTACTGATTCATTTTGCCCATGCTTATTAAAATAACTGATGCATATGCATATTTCTTACGTAGTTACTAAGGGAATATTCATATCAAACTGGTATTTAAAATTTCCAGCACATAGATTAAAACAATTGAATTACTCTTACATAAAACATGTTGACTGTGGCAATGTTTGTTTTATATTGACAGCACATTAAGATGCGGTAACTAATGTGTATACGGACAGAGCTGCCAAGCATGCAGTTTGCTAATGTTTGAAATGTGCATATGTGTGACTTGTCATTGACTTTTGTGTGACACTGTGACAACGTTTATGATTGACCTCTAGGAGTAATGCTTGTCCTCAAACAAAAGGTTGGTGTCAATATTAAAAGGAATTGACTCAAATGTATTTATTAATGCTCAAATATTATAATTGTCCTATCAGATATTTTTGCAATAGTCTTTGCATGAAATACACATACACATCTCCAAGAAGAGATGCCCCAGCAGTTCTATTCCACTAGCACTGTCTGTAAAATATTATTCTTATTCATAAATTAAAGGCATGTTCCCTAGGAGTCATCTTGTCCTCCACTTATTTAAGAAATGACCATCCCATCTGTAATCTTGCCCTCAGGGAAAGAATCACACATACCTATATTGTGATTTACACTGAATTGCACTCACCAGTAATGTTGCTCCACACTGAAATCCTCCAATTCGAAATGATCAAGTATTCACATAAGCAACAAACCAGACCCAAACCACTGTAGTCAGTTCTTGGCGGTTCCCCTTTGGATACCAGACCTATACGTTTCTGCCACAAACACATAGAAAGCAGATTGGAATAACTTGAACCTATCAACACTACAGAATTTGCATCTGCCTTTCCCACTGTTTCAATAATAACTCCCAGACCCTATTTTACATACAGATCCACATGCATCACAGTCACCAATAGTGGAAGGAGAGCGCTATACAAGACCACTCAAATTACATTACATTAAATACTAACATGATATTGGGCCTCATTATGACCCCAGCGGTAGCCATTCCAGTAAAAGTGGCACGGCTGCCGCCGGAGTCATTTTTTTTCCAGCGCCCAGCAATTGGATTTACTGGGGCATTACAGCCCGGCAGTCCCGGTAATTCACCATTGCGGGGCGCCCGGAAAAATTACTCCCCATTCCCATTCAAGTCCCATTGAACTCAATGGGAATGAGGAGGACGGATACACAGGCACTGTGTGCAACAATACCGGTGCATCCATCAAAGTCTGTGAGCGGGTGCTGTTCTGCCCACCAGGTCAGACCTGAGGGACGGAAAGGCTCCCGCTCGCAGAACTCGGAGTATGCCGGTCCAGTAACAACTGTGCCGGTAGCTTGCCGGCACCGTTGTTACCGGATCTGCATACTCATAATGAGGACAATTGTCTCATTAAATATTTGCCTGCCTGGACGATTCATTAAATAAGATGACTATTCTGCCAAACTGTCCACAATTGAGCTTTAGATTTCTACATATTATACATGGAACTCTCTCCGGTCCAAAAATCACTTCTTTTTTTTTTCCCTCTGTATAAAGTGATAAATACCTTTCAATTGCACAGCAACATTTGAGATAGAAGTTTGTTGTTTCAAAATGGTGTGGCCTTCATTGCGAGTTTGGTGTGTTAAGTATTTTAAAGATGCGGCACACTATAGACCAGGACTCTTTCTACTGGCCAGGGATGCGGCGTACAATTAAAACGCTTTTCAGTTTATTACATTCAGATTCTATTTTTGAGAAGGCAGCCAACCCATCTCAACCCCCCCTTAACGTACACCCCGTGTCGCAATGGACCATGAACCAGCCTGGTGTATAATAATGAAATATCTATTTATTTTTAATTTTGAATAAAAATCAAACACATTCAATATAGGGCATCAATCACGAATGTGGTGATAATTACACAGTAAAACAATAGGATACACTTAGTTTAACATTCTGACATCAGATACACAATGCACAAATGAATGAAAGCAAGATTACTTTTTGGGTAGTATTTTGAAATAGCACCACAGTTAGATATTCACCCTGCAACACTCCCTCAAACCCCTGTTAACCAAGTTTTATATGGGTGAAGAGGAGTAGCAAGGAGTCAGGTATACTAAGCAAAAATCTCAATGGAAATCCAACCTACCACCCCTGAATGGGAGGCCAAAATCGGATTGGGCTCCCTTGAAAAATTAGCAAAATCAATAGTTATTTTACATGGGCGGTTGAATGAATAGGACAAGAATGTATGTGACTGTACTAATGAAGCAAGAAAACTTACAAGCTACAATGCAAAGTACTAAACAACAGGCATACAGTTTAGAAAATCGATTTTGGGAAGGAAAAACAGTGCAGCAAGTATCATGCGTGGCAAAAATGCAATTTCTTAGTTTTCACAGGTTTAAAATAGGCAACAGCTTCAGAAATGAGCTAAACAAACAAAATCGGACATCGGTTTTGTTGATGAGGTACAAAGGCACATAATAGGTATGATACTAAAGTGAAAGGGTGACTCGGGATGGGTGACAGTATGGGATTCTTAATGGTAGGGAAAAATCAGATGTTTATACGGGAAACACTTTCACAGGCAACTTGATTTTGTTAGGTACAGGATTTATTCTACTGCTACTTTATTTTAGTGGCTAGGTATTTAAAGAAAGACACCGTACGCGAGGAGGTTATTTGCAAGGTTAACCTATCCACACCGTGTTCATCTCTATGGGAAATGAATTAAAATATTCCAATTTAGTACTAAGGACATACATAAGGACTGAAAAGATTAGAAATAATTGCACTAACACATGAAGACTAACTCAGATTGTTCTAAGGACAGGATACACAGAGGATTCTAACAATTTTAAGAAGTTACTACGGTACTTATAGGATTTCTTATAGGGTTTCTTATAGGGTTGGACAAATGGCAAGGTAACAGAATGGCGTATGCAGCGTGTGCAGCGTTTTGATATCGGGGAGGGGTGATACTTACAAGAAGCCGTACAAGGGTATGGTCACTGCGCAGTAGCGGCTCTCCTCTAGGGACACAGCGAGGTAACCGGGGTCTGATCACAGTGGACAATGGGGTGCATCAGCTGGGCAAGGACAAGTCTGGATTTTCCCAAAGGGGTGAGCAACCTTTCCTCTGTTCTCCCTGAATTACTGGGATTTTTGTAGGGTTTTATTCTGGGTCAGTGATTCTGCCTGAGGAGGTTTTGCCTGGATAGGAGATTCTGCCTAGATATAGATCAGCTACCTCTGGCCTGACTCTGGAGTCATGAGTCTTACAGGGTGAATGTGGAATTCCTGGATCTCTGGATGTTGATTTGTGAATGAATGATTCTTGAATGTCCTGACTCTCCGTAAGCTTCCTCCTTTTTATAAATCGAATGAAATCAGAGGATTTTTACTATGTGGGCAGAACTAAGCTGGACATACCTCTAAGATCGGATAGGTCAGACTGAGGATGTCGCCGCCTCCCTGTAAGCAGATCGGACCCAGGGAAGTGACATCAGTTTTAGTGTGGTTGTTTTTATGAGGTGCTTTGTTTAACCACAGTTACTTTTGCCAAAATCAGTTATGAAACAAAACCCTTATATGTATAAATGTAACCCTTATAAAAATTAGATAAGCACATACCATTTTTCACATGAAGTATACTGGTTCAAACACCAAATCTGTGCAATGTTGCTTTGCCCTTCTGGCACTTTTTCACAATTTCGATGCAAAATATTTCCCCTAAAATTCTAAAAATGGATACACCTAAGCCGATTAATGTCATGCATATTTTCATAACTGTGTCATGTACAATTTTTCCAGAAATGCTGTTTTAATGCCGTTCACATCCCCCACATGCTGAGATAACCCACATCGTCTCATTTTAATTATCCAAACATTACATTACAACCATCCTAATTTCACATTACTGCATTTTCAGATTACTGAAATAAATGTCTTAATATAAGAAGTCATTTAAATAAAGTAAGCTGGCTTTGTTCCCAAAAGTGGGCAGTCTTTCCAGCCCCCCAGCCAAATGTCTTGCTCTGGTCAGCTTTGCCCAGAGGTTGCTATGACTCCCCTTTGATCCTAGACAGTTGAAGCTGAGGAGAGGTGTGAAAGTAATTCACACTCCAGTGACAGGGCTGTCCATTGTCCCTTGTTGCAGCAATGCTGGTCAGTCTGACAAAGTTGCCACTTCCCACACCTCTAGGCCTTTCATGTTGTAAAGGAACTTCCTTTCCCATGTGGCTGGTACATTAGAAGTGCCAGCCTTGTAAAACGGGGTTGACAGCAATTCATGGGCCTAGCCAGGATGTTGAAGTTCTTTTTGTGGGGAAAAATAAACTACACAGAGTACAATTTACCTATATTTTGGCAGCTTTTCTTCCCAATGTATACAGTTTTGTTTCTGTGCATGTTACAGTATTATTTCCATTTAGCTTGTACAATGTCAATTCACTGCTTTGCAGAGCAGTGCAACATGTGTTCATTTTACTTCCCCAGGTTATTTACAAATGTGATTTTCCTTGCATCTTCATTCTTAACATTTCCATAGCTCTTGTCAATTTCTTATACACAGGAATATGTTTGAGGAATGGGTTCTTTGAAACTGACACCAATCAAAGGAGAGAGAGAGCTTCTCTTGAAGTGTTTTGCATGTGTTAATTTGTTTTCACAGTAAATGGATTTTCTCTGCTCTTCACAGATTTTACTTGACAAACAATGCCGTTCTGGGCAGGAAAGCCTTATTTAATGATGTTAAGTTGAAACATATGAACAGGGCTGTGTTGAATTAGAATAAAACTGTGTGAGGTTCGCAATGAAGGTAGCACCAGGGTCATGTTGAATGCAGAACATTTATGGGCGCAGCCTTGGGTTTTCAAATGACAGAAGCAGTGCAGCATCATTCTTCATTTAATTTCTTTTCGTTTGATTGACATGAAGAAAAGAAAGTGCAGCCATTCTTGGGGGTTATGTTCCATCTGGCCCCATATGTGCTCAGCAGACACAGTGCAGCCATTATTGCTGTAGCTGCTACAATGCAGTTTTGTGATGACAGGGAATTCTGTTGGGCAGGTAAACCTACTCCACAGAATCCCTCCCCCTGCTTTCCCAGGGCTTCTTGTTGAGGGAGAGTAGGGCAAAGTGGGGTTCATCTGGTGGAGTTCTTCTTTCATCAGGGAGTGATACACCAAGATTTTCCTTCTGTCTTTTCCTTCCTTCCCTGTCCAGGTCCCGAGGAGGCCCTCTACATTCTAGGAGGGAATGGAATTAGTACTCTAATAGGAGATAGATATAAACATGTTATAGAATCTTCCACTGACAGTCTTCCCAGAAGGTTGACATCAGTAGGACAGGGCATATATTTACATTTATCAGGGTACTTGAACAATATCAGCAAACAAATTACTCAACAATGCCAAGACAGGATTGAGCTTTTACACCATATTTTTGTGATCAATGATAATAATGAATAGTATTCCCTGTTACATAGATATACCTTTGGACCTACCTATTCCCTTCTGCTTGTTCTTCTTCTATCTTCTCATTCTCCAAGTGTCTCCTTTACTTGATTTTCCTTTGGCTTCTCAATCAGCGGCAGGTGAAATTTTGTCTTGAATTTCAAAGGAACCGCACCAGGTGGGGAGAAATTTCCATTCCATAGTCTGGTTCCTCTGGTATTCCTTTTTGGTTGTTTTTAAATCTTAGTGAGTTTTCATTCCCTCTGCCGATTTCTCCAGATTCTGCGGAGCGTACGCAAAAGAATGCTGAAGGTGTTTTCTTAGATTCTCAACATATTCATGTGTTGTGGAGGCATTTATCAGTGTCTGCTTTTGTGTTCTGTAGAGCAGATGCTGAGGTAGCACCATTTTTCATCCAGTCATCAGCTCAAATGGAGACATTTTGGCCGCTGAAGATGGTGTAGATCTGATGTCCATCAGGACAAGCAGTAATCGGATGTCCCTGCTTGGCCCAGAATCTGCCACAATTTTCTTTTTAGAATGTCCACAATGGTTTTATTCTACCTCATAACTGCCCCACTAGAGGATAGGTGATATGCAATATGAAGTTTCCTTTTTACCCCAAGTATCTCCCACATCTTTGTCATCACTTCACTGGTGAAGTGTCTTCCTCGGTCTGACTTGATCCTTTGGGACAGACCAAAATGCGAGAAGATGTGGTTAACCATCAGGGCAGCTGTGGTTTCTGCCATGCAATTTGGGGCCGGGAGACATTCCACCCATTTGGTAAGCAAGCATGTTACTGTAAACATGTACGTGTTCCCCCTAGTGGAGCGAATCACAGGCACGATGAAATCTACTTGTAAGTCTGACCAAGGCAGTGTCATCCCCATCCTCTGGAGGGGAGCTCGGTGTGCGAGTGAACTTGGCTGAAATTGTGTACACACAAGTCATCCCTTCAAATATTGGTCAAGCTCCTGCCCCATGTTTGGCCAGTATGCAACCTCCTGCAAGATTTAAACAGTAGTATGAAACCCTGATGACCGTCTGGGGCCGCGTCATGGGCGTGACTTAGCAGCAGACTTTGGAATTAGGTCAGTACCACCCACTGGTCGCATCCGGAGATGTATCTCCTTACCAACAGACCATCTTGGATTCGGAACATTTTGGGACATGTCATCAACACCCTGAGGTCCTCTTTTCCAATGTAATCGGTTTCTATCAGAGGAAAGTTCTCAGGGTCCTCAATGTGTTGGTAACATTTCTAAATAATCAGATCCCCTTTTTGTGCTGTGATTAAATCAGCATCTGGGGTCTCCTTACTCCACTGGGCAGTTGAGAGTTCATTGTGAGCATTTGTCAGGGACCTGGTGACAGCAGTGGCCTGGATTCCCCCAACAGGGACTCAATTTCAAGGAGATCTTCCAGTTTTGTCTGGCCCATCTATTCAGGAATGACCCTTAATCTTTTTCCAATAGATGGTCCATCCCATTAGAGGTGACCAGATCATCTCTCAACATTTTGTAGGAGCTTGGCATGTGTAAGTGGTTTATTTGTACACAGCATGTCTCTGCTGCTCCAATTGTTCAGGTGCTCCACAAACCCGTTCCGGACATAATCTGAATCTGTGATTATGACCAGTCTGTGGAGTAGGTATTTCATGACAGTGAGGATGGCCTGGTGAACTGCCATCAACACCGCCACCTGACTACTGCAGGGACCAATTTTGTACCCAATGGAGGGCTCCGTGGCATCATTCACCCAGGCATTCCCAACGCCGGCCACCAGTTCCTTTTCCCCGTTGTTGTCAACATGGTCGGAGCACCCGTCCACATAAACTGTGGGCATCCACTCGCACTTGTCTTCTTCATAGACTTTGTGCGGGGAATTCAGGTATGCCTCCATGTTGTCTTGAGTTTTGAGACTTTCGTCCTCGAGACAGTTTTCTCTGGCTCAATCATGCAAGTCAGCCAGACCTTGCATGAGGGGACTCTTCTTGTTTTGGCCATATCTGACCTCCACAGGAAAGCCTTGCATGGACAGAATCCAGGAAGTAATTCTGGAATTGCTAACATTTCCTGCCCGGATTCTGTCACTTCGGAGGTATTGCAAAGGCTGGTGTGGAGTCTCCACTATGATGTGCTCCCACGGATAAACGGGTGGTCATTTTCTAATGGCCACACCGTTGCCTGGAGTGCCTTCGCACAATCGTTGAAATTTTCCTCCACATAGGTTAAAGTCGTACTTGCATAGGGGATGACTTTATTTACCTTGTCATGCTTTTGGTATAAAACTGCTGTCAAGCATATATTCGAGAACCCCGTCTCCAAGAAGAACTCCTTGTTTTTGACAAGGTAAACTAGACAATGCACTTGTGAGAGTCTTCTATTGAGTTGTTTACTGCCTCAGCATGTTCTGGACCGCACTTCCACTTGAGCCCTCCTTTCAACAGATGGATCAGGGGTCTTGTGATTATGACCAGTCTGTGGAGTAGGTATTTCATGACAGTGAGGATGGCCTGGTGAACTGCCATCAACACCGCCAACTGACTACTACAGGGACCGATTTTGTACCCAATGGAGGGCTCCGTGGCATCATTCACCCAGGCATTCCCAACGCCGGCCACCAGTTCCTTTTCCCCATTGTTGTCAACATAGTCGGAGCACCCGTCCATATAAACTGTGGGCATCCACTCGCACTTGTCTTCTTCATAGACTTTGTGTGGGGAATTCAGGTATGCCTCCATGTTCTCTTGAGTTTTGAGACTTTCGTCTTCGAGACAGTTTTCACTGGCTCAATCATGCAAGTCAGCCAGACCTTGCATGAGGGGACTCTTCTTGTTTTGGCCATATCTGACCTCCACAGGAAAGCCTTGCATGGACAGAATCCAGGAAGTAATTCTGGAATTGCTAACATTTCCTGCCTGGATTCTGTCACTTCGGAGGTATTGCAAAGGCTGGTGTGGAGTCTCCAATATGATGTGCTCCCCCGGATAAATGGGTGGTCATTTTCCAATGCCCACACCGTTGCCTTGAGTGCCTTCTCACAATCGTTTAATTTTTCATCCACAGAGGTTAAAGTCTTACTTGCATAGGAGATGACTTAATTTACCTTGTCATGCTTTTGGTATAAAACTGCTGTCAAGCATATATTCGAGAACCCCGTCTCCAAGAAGAACTCCTTGTTTTTGACAAGCTAAGCTAGACAATGCGCTTGTGAGAGACTTCTTTTGAGTTGTTTACTGCCTCAGCATGTTCTGGACCACACTTCCACTTGAGCCCGCCTTTCAACAGATGGATCAGGGGTCTTGTGACCTCTGCATAATCCTCAATGAACTTCCTTCTGTAATTAGTCAGTCCAAGAAGGCTTCTTAGCTCATGCTGAGTTGTGGGGTCTTTCAGTTTTAGTAGTGCTTCCACTTTCTTTGCCTGGCGGCAGAGACCCTCAGGGGTTATTTGATGTCCCAAGAAGTTGACACAGGTCCTACACCACTGTGCCTTCTGGAAGGACAATTTTGCTCTGGCAGCCCTCAAATGGATCAGAACATAGCAGATTTCCGCTATGTGTTCCTCCACAGTTGAGCTTTTAATCAAGACATCATCCACATAGGCCAGGTTACCCCTTTCAACTAAGCCGGGCATGGCTTTGAGTAGGAAGATGTTGAATTAAATGCCACAGTTTATGTATCAAAAGGGAGTCCGGGTCCATGTGGACTGCTGTCGCCCTGAAGTTAAAGGCCAGCTTGTACTGGTTCTCCCTACTGATGGGCACAGTGCAGTATCCATTTGTAAGGACAAACGTGAACCCATTTTTTCTGCTCCCTACGGTCTGCGCAAAGTCTCCATTGTCCATTTTGTTTTAAAATCCCCAGCATCAGGTTATTAAAGGTGCTGTGGACTGGACGAATTATCCCGCAGGACTCTAGGTTTTAGATAATTCTGTCAGGGACTCCATAGACGCGAGAGGCAAGCAGTATTGCTTCACGAAAGCAGGAGTCATCCCAGGGTTTGTGGGAATTGAGGTACTATGGATCCCAGTGGGACCACAGTCGTACAAGTCCACAGCAAAGATATCTTGAAAATCTAAGAACAACTGTTTCAACTTTTGCTTTTGTTCCTCAGTCTCACAGGCATCAGCGAGGTTGCCCCGCTCTTCAACCATCTATCTGTAGCCCGGGAAGACTTCAGGTTTTGCGATCTCAGCAGCCTCCTCTAGTTGTGTGGAGAGGTCTCTGGTTAGGGTGTTGACCTGGACAGAGGGTTTCAGTTAGGAGAGGCAGTAATTGTGCACCTGGAAGATCACCTCATCATTCCTGATGTCACAGGTTACCTCTCCGCCCGTAACGGCAGGAAGAGTACACCAGGAAATTCTCCCCTTGCCGGTGAAGATCCTTTCTGGTGGTATGTCATCATCATTTCTTTTTCCTCCAATGGGCAAAGGTAATGGGCATTTTGGACAAGCTTGTGAAACTGGAAATGTTGCACTGTGATACTATGTAAACAAAAATAGAATGCCAGAATCACAAAGACACAGGAAATTGGTTCATTTCAAAGCAAAATTGCATCTTTATTCATGCCTTGCATTGCGTGGCATAATGTCACTAATCAATACATAAGCAAGCAATCAGCACTCTCTAAGCATGAGTGCAACTACCCCAGCCCTTGCGGGCCTCTCTCTAGTAATGCTCTCTAGCATTAGAAAATAGCAAAACCCGCAACACTAAAACTGTCTCCATTCTCTCTCAACCAGCTGTTGATACGTCCCCTTCCCTCTAGCTAGCTCTCTCTAACAGCAGCTCCCCAACACACTCTGAATCTACTCTCATCTCCTTCTCCATCTACTGCCATCTGATCTACTCAACAGAAACCCCACAGTTATACATTAGCATATATGTGCAGTAAGCATTGCATAGAAAACAGCATGTGTCTATCTACGTGTATACATAATTGTGTATTTAGAACACATTGACATGACATTTTTCAATCATCTAAAGCAAGCATATTGTGTCTTTTTGCTCGAGACAGCAGTCTCATTTGCAAAAACTGAACAAGCATTCTCCTCACTCAGAAAGGTCGTTTCTATGTGCCAAGGAGTAGCTGTCTGCCAAAGCTGTTGTTATCAAAATATTTCACTGTGTGTTCGCTTGCAAGAAGCTGACTTCATAAATGGACAAGAAGCAATAGCGCTTAGCCCCTAGAAACACACTACAAATGCGCATTCTAAAAGCTAATATATACGTGCATGGTGTTTCAGCAAATATGGAACCATTATAGCTTAGACCAAAACATAGTGCTCAAACATAACTTATTCTAGATTAATTCAAAATGAATGCATGTATAAATGAATGAATAATGAATGGATTAATCTCATAACTTAATGGATTAATCACATGATAACTATCATAGAAAAATGCAGTTTCACAAATAAGCCTTTTATCACGTGATAAGTCCATTTCAGGAATACTAACACTAGACAAGTGTGTGGAAAAAGAACATGACAGATGTCAAAACATGTTAGTCAAACTTATGGATAAGAAACAAGAAAATAATGTAGCTAAATTCTCAGAAATACTCAAAAATACTAAAGCACACTAAAACAATAACATGGATATTTCAATAGTGCTACTGAAACAGTAATACCATCGAACAAGCACAGTGACACTCTATCAGTAGTGTTTCTGGTAACACAAGACAAATATATATAGTTGAAAAGCATGTCAGATCTCTGGAAACATGCACATGGCATTAAAAACTAGACAAGCTCTAATATTTCATTCATTGGCAGCATCCTAATGATCGCTGCAAGCAAATAGTACTCCAAAACCTATAACACATGGAGCATTCATTCTAATAACCTGAAAACGTTTCTCTAAAGAATGCATAGCAAATCGTGTAAATAGCAAACAGCAAATAGTAAAATACCTCAACCTAGTGCTCATAATGCATATCAAGCATGTGTATTCTCAATCAAGCATATGTTTATTCAAGCGCGTGTACTCAAAAAGAAAACAAAGCATAGCAAATCAAAGTATTGGAAGTATAGCATGTATCATGGACATGGCCAATCAGTTTTCTCTCCTGTTGTACATTCCATTCTCTTTCATTTTTCTTACACAAAAGACAGTTCTTATTGTTTCCAGTCATTAGCAAGTGACCTCCTCATGGCAAAACTGCATGTCTGTCCTCACATCTGCACAACACTTACATGGGCATAGCATAGCGTAGCGTAGCATAACATAGTATAGTTCCAGTGTCCAGCATGTGGTGTAGACATCATCAGTGTCTATCAATAAGCCTCAATGACATAGGCTCATTCATGGGAACAAATCACGGGATCAAATCATTGCTCACTTGTCACGGCATTGCAAGCAGGCATCTTCGAGCAAAATGGAACAAACAATAGGTTGGTTTCATTTGGGTGCCAAACAAATTCAATGCTGCAATCTGCAATCTGTAGTGGTACTTTCCTCAAGCTTTCCCTCAATCCAGGAATTCTCCCTAATCTATCCTTTGATACCGATGTATAATGGCACTCTTGTACAGAACGGTTTCTGAACAATGCAGAAAATTGCAAATCTTCAACAGCCCTAATGCTTCTCCAAACAAGGGCACATATTTCTCTTCTCAATCAAAACAAGCACTGGGGTACGTTTTGGTACGTAACACTTCCCCCTAATCCCAAACTCTACCCCTTTCATTAGGGTAAAAGCAAGGCAAATATTTCCAAATTCTTCTGTCGCCGTCTATGCAAACAGCTCGCAAAGCGGACTTGTGGCACACATTTCCCATTTCGGCAACATAGCAAGGAAACATCTCCATGTGGAAAGATTTCTACGAGGCAAATCTCGGTCAACCTGGAAATCAGTCAGAAAGCAAGCTTCATCTCCACGTTCTTCTTGAAGCAGAATGGATATCTTGTTCAAAACTTCAAGGCCAAAGACATTCCGCAGAATTTCGCTGCTTTTCGGCAACATCGTGTGGCACGGATGTTCAGTGTCAGGTCAGTCTGTATCCCGATCAGTCTGGGAAAGTCTGGGTCAACATGTCAGTTGGATCAGTCTCCCTGCATCAGATGTAATTCAAGAAATCAAGAAAAAAGTGCAGTATCAATCTTTTGGCAAATATCGGTAAACTCTTCTCAAACAAGGCAAAGCTATTTATTTCTCATTACACTGCTCTTCACAATGCATACAAGATGTAACCTGTTCTAGTCTCTCAGAGACAGCAATGCTAAAATCTCAGTGTCTGGCCATTCCCATTCAATGTATAGCATTTCAGGTACTGTCTGCCATAATTTAAGCTGATGTCAACTCTGTGAAGCATTTTGCCTTCACTGCATGATGCAACTGCTAAAGCATTTCTATCTTTCATATATGCAAATAAAACAAATCTCTTCACATAATTTGAAAACTCCAAGATTGCATACAGCTCTGTGTGGTGCTAGAATGTGACAAAAGCATCCTCTATCAACACTGATGCAACATGCATTCTCTCTGGCACAATCTCTATGGCCATTCTCATACCCTCCTATAACAAGAGGAAACCTCCATGGATTTCTTCATGTTGACAAGACCTGTACTCATTCTAAGAAACTTTCTCTCCTGCATCTGCAATATCATTAATTAAGCTAACACTGCCATTCTGGCATACTGCTACTGCTAGTAACATTGTGCAATATTGTGGCAACTCTAATTTATCAACCTGCATTCTACTATAAATGTTAGTACTGTTAGTGTATCCTCAAGGCATTCTAGCAAAGCTCAATGCATTATTCACAACAAAGCATATTCCCTGTGCACAATTCATGCTGGTCAATTTGTCTTCTAAACACATTTCAAAACTGTCAGGCAAAATATTGCGAACCTTTCAACAAGCAGGCAAAATGGTTCTATTACTATTAATGACAAATATTTTCACTGTTTCACCTCTTCCCATCAAATCAGAATGCAATGCTAAATACTGCAAAGTAGAAGAATTTCACCGCAAGGATACAGTCAAGGATCCATCATCAGAACTGCACTGAATCACTGTGCATACATCTCTCAATAGGTTCTCTCCAAAATGGGATGTCTGCAAGTGGCATGTCTCTGCAAAGGGACCCACAATAATGGGTACTATTTCTAACATAGGACATATTTCTGGCATTCATATAACATTCTGTTGCCCTGCTGACATGGCAATATCTTGAACCACTGAAATGTCAATGGAAGATGTCTGTGACATAACATTTATCACATTTGAGTCTGCCCTAGGTAACTGCTTCTCCTCATGGACCACCCCTATCGCATGCACTGACTGGTGCACTGATTCAGGGACCTTTTCCCAATTCTCTAACATTTTCTTCAGTCAATCCCTTATTGCTCTAAGGCCACTAAAGTATTGTCGGGGAGTTTCTTCCGGGGTCGGCTGGGCCTTCTGCGGACCTCCGGGCTGGGAGGCCCCAACTCCTTCCGCGTTTCCCAAAAATGAGTATGAGACACACACAAGAAGCAAGGTGGTTCTGCTGTTTATTGAACAACGGCAGGGATGGGTCTAGGATCGTACGCGTCCGTCCAGACTCTCGAAATTCGTGGGGCTCGCAGGCCCCTTTTTGCCTCAGTATGACGCGCTACTTGCGTTACCTGGGAAAGTTAGCGAAAAACCTATCGCCACTCTGGATTGGTTCCTCGATTGGTAGGGTTAGTATAGCATACGTATAGAGGACGTTGTTAGTGGTTGAGGGTCAGTCAGGTGGTATACTTGGGTTGTCCCTTCTATTAGATACTTGAAAATTGTTACACAAAGACCCCTAATGATTGGCTAATGTTAGTGGCGTCAGTGATGAGTGCCCCATGTTCTGATTGGTCCACTCGCGAGCCCCCCAGCCTGGGACCATCGTTGTTCCCAGCTCGCGGTGTACCTGTCATTTGCAACAATATGTAAGTATGTGTTCGTGCAGACAATGCATGGATTTGCTCATAGGCCTGAGAGCAGACCATTCCCATCGCTGTAGGTGTCCATTGGGTCATTTCATTGCTGCAGCCTGTGTCCCAGACGTGGGACCCAGGCGACTTCTCCCTCGTGGGTCTGGCACCTTGTCAGGTTTGGCTTGGTCACGTGAGGAGAGACCGTGGCTGAGGCAGAATTCTGCACATTCAAAGTTGTATTTGCCTCTGCGTGCCTGGTTTTGCTTACAGGTGTGACCTTGGCGTCGGCAGGTAGTATATGAGTTGCAACATCGCTCCCTTGTCTGTCAGCTTTCGCTGGGCTCGTTCTGCATGGTCAGCACTTGTACTCTTGCTCGTTCAGTGTCCATGGCGGCTCTTGCTTGCGGCCTACTTGGGCCTGGTTCGTAGGTGGGGATGTGTAATGCACGGCACTTATGTTGCGGTGTCACATGGCTTCATAGGCAGAATCATGTCTTCGTTGTATTTTCATCACGATGCAAGGGTCGGGAGAAGCGTCAGCAAGCATGTAAACGAGTGCTTTGTGTGTCTTGCGTTTCTGCATTTCGGAAAACCTATGTGAAAAATAATAAAGATGGTATTTGGTCGTCTGGTAGATAGACGAATTCATCTTGTGGCGGGTGTCTGGGCCGCGATCCTCTGGGCCAGGGGCGCGAAGAGATTGGGGGGAGTCTTTTCTCTCATTCTCCCACTTCAGTATGGACTCACTATTTCAGTATATAACCCTCTGGGTTTATTCTCAAACAAAGCCTCACAACTTGTGCAGGTTTCCAAAATAACTTCAGGCGTTTCTAAACAAGTAGTTCCAGCCTGGCAAATATGTACACACATTTCAAAACAATTCTAAACAAAGTTCGATCAACCAATAAATTTGGATTTCAAACAAAGTCGGACTAGGTCCTGTGAAGCATGCTGACCAAATCAAATTCCAAAGATTCCAAAGATTCCAAAAGAGAGTCAACGCGATGATCTCCCATCATAGATAAACTCCTTGATTACTGTGTCTGGCAATATCTCCCTCTCCAAACAAATTTGCAAACTGCAAACAGCATCAGTATCACAGCTGCACACCAACGCGGTTCAAACCCTCACCATAGACGTCTCAGTCCTGTGGATCGGAAGCAACACAGCTGCTGTCAAGTGCAGAGTCCTGCTTAGCAGTCAGAGTCTGTCCCAACCACGTCCTCTATCGTCTCGTGAAGGCCCCCGTGCGGGCGCTATTCTGTGAAACTGGAAATGTTGCACTGTGATAATATGTAAACAAAAATAGAATTGCAGAATCACAAAAACACAGGAAATAGGTTCATTTCAAAGCAAATTTGCATCTTTATTCATGCCTAATGTCACTAATCACTACATAAGCAAGCAATCAGCACTCTCTAAGCATGAGTGTAATGACCCCAGCCCTTCAGGCCTCTCTCTAGTAATGCTCTTTAGCATTAGCAAATAGCAAAACCCCAACACTAAAAACTGTGTGACGTCTCCATTCTCTCTCAACCAGCTGTTGATACGTCCCCTTCCCTCTAGCTAGCTCTCTCTAACAGCAGCTCCCCAACACCCTCTGAATCTACTCTCGTCTCCTTCTCCATCTACTGCCATCTGATCTACTCAACAGAAACCCCACAGTTATACATTAGCATATATGTGCAGTAAGCATTGCATAGAAAACAGCATGTGTCTATCTACGTGTATACACAATCGTGTATTTAGAGCACGTTGACATGACATTTTTCAATCATCTAAAGCAAGCATATTGTGTCTTTTTGCTTGAGACAGCAGTCTTGTTTGCAAAAACTAAACAAGCATTCTCCTCACTCAGCAAGGTTGTTTCTCTGTGCCAAGGAGTAGCTGTCTGCCAAAGCTGTTGTTATCAAAACATTTCACTGTGTGTTCGCTTGTGAAAACAATTCTCCTTTCCATGTAAGAAGCTGACTTCATAAATGGACAAGAATAGTGATTAGCGCCTAGAAACATGCTACAAATTTGCATTCTACAAGCTAACATATACGTGCATGGTATCTCAGCAAATATGGAACCATTAAAGCTTAGACCTACTATAGCGCTCAAACATAGCCTATTCCAGATTAATTCAAAATGATTGCATGTATAAATGAATGAATAATGAATGGATTAATCTCATGACTTAATGGATTAATCACATGATAACTATCATAGAAAAATGCAGTTTGACAACCTGGGCAGTCAATTTCTTTATTTTGGACTCTGACACAATGGGATTTTGGACAGTTTTCTGTGTTGGAGTCTGGGAATCTGTAACAAAAATGTGGCATCCTGAAATAGGTGGGATTTCGGAATCCCCTTTTTCCCTTAGCTCTGTGCTGCCCCCTCTTAACTGGTGACAGTCACTACAACCAGTTTGTGGGGAGGACCCGTCCATCAATATTTTGTTCTCTGGTTGACAATTCTGGGGTTCAGGGATGGGTGATTCTGAATCAGTCCCCACACCTACCCAGTCTAAGTTCTTGTCTCTTGGTACCCATTTTTTCTTTGGGAGGAATTCCCCTGTCCCTGAAGGAGAAGATTTTCTTCCCTGAATCCTCCAAAGACTCTTCCTCTTCAAACTGGAGGACACTGACTTCCTCCACAAAATGGGTCTTTTTGATTTTTTTGTTTCTCCTACCCACCCTCTGTTCCCTGGGTTGCAGATTTTCGGGGCAAGAGATTTTAGTTTCGGTTCCAGGCTGTCCAGGGGCTTTTCACAGGTGAGGAACAAAGCTTCCTCTAGGGCTTTGCACTGCCCCGTCCTCCCATGCCTCCTCCCCTGGAACCGGAGGTTTGTCAGGGTTCTCGCCCCGTCATTGTTCCGGGGTGCCAGACCCTTGGTTTGCAGGGTTCTGATCTGCCATGTTCAACTGAGGGTTCTGCTGAGCCCTCAACATACGACTCAGATCCTGAGTGAGGTTCTGGACATGGAGCGCCAGTTGGGACACCCGCTCTGGCTGGTACTGGTAAGGTGTGTTTTTAGCCCCCTCCACCCATTTCTAGGTCCAAAATGGGGGAAAGCTTCACTTCCGCCACCTAAGCATCAGCGGGGGTCTTGGTTGGTTTGGGGTTTTTTGTTTGGTTTTTGCTTTCTGCAGGTTTTTGGACCTCATAGATCCGGGTATCCTGCTCTATTACCCAGTCAAGGGTCCTGTTGTCATGAAAATCCCTTACCAGCTGTGTCATTATATATTTTGAGAGTGCATGAAAATAGGTAGTTTTAAATTCTCTACTATTCGTGCAAATACGTGTTTTAGCTCCTGCACAAATTCTCTTGGGGCCTGATCCTCTCTACACTGGAGATTGTAGGCCACTTTGCCAGCCTCTTGGGGGTTTCTGTGGGCTGAAAGGTGCTTCCAGGTGGCCGCCTCATAGGTGGACCACCGTAAATGGTTCTGGTTTTCCAGCCCTGCAAAGAAGCAGGAGTTCTCCGGAGAGAACGCCCATTTGGCATAGTCAATGAAATTCTGGCTATTTTTGATGTTAAAAGAGTCATCTGTTCATATAGCTCCAGATTCTCCCAGACAGATTATTTTGCGTTTTGGTGATATAGGGTCATGAAATTCCTAATAGCATTAATCTGCGTAATAGGGTCTTTCACCAGTGCTCTCTTTTGTTTATTGGCCTTCTTTTGCCACTTCACTTGATTCCATTCGCCCTCAAACACAGAGCTGCTAAAGTTTGAGGTCCACTCTTTATCTTCTAGGCATTCCCTGATTCTTTGAGCTTGTGAGTTGCTCTCAGAATGATGGGGCCTAGTTCCATCCCCCCTGTTGTTCCTTGGACTCTCTAAGTCACTGCCCTTGGACTCCCTCTTTTGCACAGGAAAGTGCTCTTCTCTCTGCTTCCAGGGTTGGTGGAGAATTCCCCCCACTGCCCTGATTGGGTGGAGGTTTTTAGAATGCTCTTTTGGTGCCTCAATTCACACTCTTTTTGTTCTGCAAAGCGAACCAATTGGTCCCTTTGTAGATGATGCTTCTCTAGGTCTAGCTCCCTGAGTTTCTCCTCATAGAAGTCTTCCTGATTAGATATATCGGCCATAATATTTTGGAACCTGTACAGGCACGCCATCCATCAATCTCTGATGGGTGGGAGCCTGACTGTTCAATCATGCTGGATCTACTAGAGTCTAGCTGCCTCTTGATTCCCTGTTCTTGTGTGCAGGTGGACAGGAAGTTAGCAGTACCTGGTACATACAAGGCAGTACATTGTTTTGAGGCCCTTGGCACAGAGGGCATCACACTGTGATCAGGGGTGGCCCTGTCCCTCTCTACTTGTTCAGGGTCCCTCAAGTTTTGATTTCGCCTAGCATACTCTTTTTCTAACAGTTCAGATTTCTCTCTTTCAGTCCCTATTTCCCAACAATAGGCTAGGGCCTGAGCCTTTTGCTCTGTTATCAGGGCTTCACTTACCTCTATTACCTACTCTTGAGCTGCCACCTGGCTCTGGAGTCCCCTTTTCTCATCACAGAGGCTCTCATTGTCTTTTTGTGCTGCCTGTATGGCCTGGGAACACTGAGACAATTTCTGTTGCAGGAGGTGAACCTCCTTTCTCTGCACATTTTGGGCCTCCATGGCCTGTTCCAAATCAAGTTCCATTTGCCTCTTATGTCCCATTACATTTTCGTACTCTTCTTTTACGTCTGTCAGTCCCTGAAGGTCTGACTCCCTACTCTCCAGGTCTGTCTTTAATTTGCTCACATCCTGGCCTAGGACCTCCTTTTGCTGATGCAAGGTGCCAACCTGTTCAATCTGGTCATCCCTTTATTGCTTGATAGCATTTAATATCTGGCATTCTTGATCAAATTCTGTCTGAGAGTGAAGTTCTTTAATAATTAATGTATTACTTTCCTCTTCCAATTTCTCAATCTGTTTCTGTAAAGTAATTATCTGCTCTCAGCAAGCTCTGTTATATCTTATCTGTCGATTCAATTTCTGTTTGAGAGAGTCAACCTTTTCCTGACACTCCACTTTTAATGCATCTAATTTGGCCTCTTGCTCTGAATTATTTTGTTGTTGTACAGCCAAGTCCTCTTTGAGCTGTTTGATGTAGATTTCCAATTCTAACTCAGTATCCTGGCTCTTTTGCAATTTCTCTTCTACTAGATTTAGCTCTGTCTGGATTTGAGTTAAGAGCTCAGATTGGTTTTGCGCAAGAGTTCTATTTTCTTCATATTTTTCCTCCATAACCCCCATGTGGAGATATGTGTAGGCTGTGAGTCAGGCCATTTTAATCTGCTCCACTTTAATACTGAGAGTCATGTACAACTCGCTCAAGGCTTGATGTAAGAGGCCATTGTCCGTCACACATCCATGTTAATGGAGGTGACCTGTTACATCATGCTGGACAGCCAGGCTTCCTGTTCCTGCTCCGCCCATTCCCCTCTAATGAATAGTTTATGCAGAAGCTGCTGCCTAGCCATTTTTATCTCCACTGTGGTCATTATGAAGAGTGTTCTTCCTTTATTAAATTATTTATGTTCGGGTAAACCTGTATTCTGTTGCTTTTTGTCTAGTTCAGGGTTGATTTTAATGTATTTTTACACACAGGCCTGGTACTTAGGGTTTTGGGATGGCGCTTTTACAGTGTAACACAATTTTCTAACCACAAAAAGTATCACTACTGTTTCAGGGTTAGCCTACTGTGTTAAGCTGTCATAGGTGGAAACACTATCTCAATCTCAGCAACAAGCTCCCATTGTTTTAAGGATTTTAAAGATGCAGCACACTCTAGACCAGGACTCTTTCTACTGGCAAGGGATGCAGCGCACAATAAAAATGCTTTTAAGTTTATTACATTCAGATTCTGTTTTTCAGAAGGCAGCCAACTTGTCTCACACCCCCTTAAAGTACAACCTGTGTCGCAATGGACCATGAACCAGGCGGATGTGAAATAATATCTATTATCTATTTATTTTTTATTTTGAATAAAAATCAATCACATTCAATGTAGGGCAGCAATCACCAGTGTGGTGATAATTACACAGTAAAATGATAGGATACACTTAGTTTAATCTTCTAACATCAGATACACAATGCAGAAATTAATGAAAGCAAGATTACTTTTCAGGTAGTATTTACATATAGCACCACTGTTAGGCATTACCCCTGAAACACTTCCTCAAACCCCCTGTTAACCAAGTTTTGTGTGGGTGGAGAGGAGTAGCAAGGAGTCAGGTATACCATGCAAAAATCCGAATGGAAATCCGACCAGCCACCCCTGAATGGGAGGCCAAAATCGGATTGAGCTCCCATGAAAAATGAGCAAAATTGCACTTGGAATTACTGAATAGTTGTTTTACACGTGCGGTTGAATGAATAAGACAAGAATGGGTGTGACTGTACTAATGAAGCAAGAACACCTAGAAGCTACAAGGCAAAGTACTAAACAACAGGCATACATTTTAGAAAATCGATTTTGGGAAGGAAAAACAGTGCAGAAAGAATCACACATGGCAAAATTGCAATTTCTTAGTTTTAAAATAGGCAAACAACTTCAGAAATGAGCTAAACAGACAGAATCGGAAATCGGTTTTGATGATGAGGTACAAAGGCACATAATAGGTATTATACCAAATTGAAAGGGTGACTCTGGATGGATGACAGTATGGGATTCTTAATGGAAGGGAAAAATCAGATTTTTACAGGGGAAACATTTTCACAGGCAACTCAGTTTTGTTAGTAAAAGGATTTATTCTACTGCTACTCTATTTTAGGGTCTGGGTATTTAAAGAAAGACACGGTTCGCGAGGAGGTTACTTGCAAGGTTAACATATCCACGCCGCGTTCATCTCTATGGGAAATTAATTAAATGATTCCAATATAGTACTAAAGACTTACATAAGGACTGAAATGATTAGAAAGAATTGCGCTAACACATGAAGACTAACTCTGATTCTTCTAAATACGGGATACACAGAGGATTCTAGCCATTTTAAGAAGTTACTAGGGTACATATAGGATTTCATATAGGGTTCTTATAGGGTTGGACAAATTTCAAGGTAACATAATGGTGTATGCCACGTTTTGATATTGAGGAGGGGTGATACTTACAAGAAGCATGTGAATTGCATAGATTGGATCGCTGACCGGGTCTCTGGACAGTGGGACAAGGGTTGGGTCACTTCGCAGATGCGGCTCTCCTCTAGGGACACAGCGAGGCAACCAGGGTCTGGTCACAGTGGACAGTGGGGTGCATCAGCTGAGCAAGGACCGGTCCAGATTTTCTCAAAGGGGTCAGCAGCCTTTTCTCCGTTCTCCCTGAATTATTGGGATTTTTGTAGGGTTTAATTCTGGATCAGTGATTCTGCCTGTATAGGAGGTTCTGCCTGGATATAGATCATCTGGCCTGGCTCTGGAGTCTGGAGTATTACAGGGTGAATGTGAATCTCTGGATGTTGATTAGTGAATGAATGATTCTTGAATGTCCTGACTCTCCCTAAGCTTCCTCCTTTTATAAACCGGATGACATCAGAAGATTTTTACTATGTGGGCAGAACTAAGCTGGACATACCTCTAAGATCGAATAGGTCAGGCTGAGGATTTCGCTGCCTCCCTGTAAGCAGATTAGACCAAGGGAAGTGACATCAGTTTTAGCAGGGGGGTTTTATGAGGTGCTTTGTTTAACCACAGTTACTTTTGCCAAAATTAGTTATGAAACAAAACATTTATATTTATAAATGTCATCCTTATAAAAAATTAGCTAGGCAAATACCATATTTCACATGGAGTATACTGGTTTAAACGCCAAGTCGGTACGATGCTGCTTTGCCCTTCTGGCACTTTTTCACAATTTCTATGTAAAACATTTCCCCTAAAATTCTCAAAATAGAAAAATAGAAACACCTAAGCGTATTACTGTTGGGCACATTTTCATTTAACTTTCATAACTGTGTAATGTATGCTTTTTCCAGAAATGCCCCTGTAATGCTGTTTGCCTCCCCCACATGCTAGGATAACCCACATCGTCTCATTTTAATTGTGCAAAAAATTGCATTAAAACCATCCTAATTTTACATTACTGCGTTTTCAGATTTCTAAAATAAATGTCTTAATATAAGAATTCTTTTAAATCAAGTAGGCTGGCTTTGTTCCCAAAAGTGGGCAGTATTTCCAACCCCAAAGCCAAATGTCTTGCTCTGGTCAGCTTTGCCCAGAGGTTGCTGTGAGTCCCCTTTGATCCTAGGCAGTTGAAGCTGAGCAGAGGTGTCAAAGGAATTTACACTTCAGTGACAGGGCTGTCCATTGTCCCTTGCTGCAGCAATGCCAGTCAGTCTGACAAAGTTGCCACTTCCCACACCTCTGGGCCTTTCATGTTGTAAAGGAACTTCTTTTCGCAATTGGGGCTGGTACATCAGAAGTGCCTGCCTTGCAAAACTGGTTTGACAGTAATTCCTGGGCCTAGCCAGGATGTTGAATTTCTTTTTGTGGGGAAAATAAACTACACAGAGTACAATTTACCTATATTTTGGCAGCTTTTCTTCCCAACATATACAGTTTTGTTACTGGGCATGTTACAGTATTATTTCCAATTAGCTTGTACAATGTCAATTCACTGCTTTGCAGAGCAGTGCAACACGGGTTAATTTTACTTTCCCTGGTCATTTACAAATGCAAATTCCTCATATCTTCATTCTGAACATTTCCATAGCTCTGGTCAATTTCTTATACACAGGAATATGTTTGAGGAATGTGTTCTTTGGCACTGATACTAGTCAAAGGAGAGACAGAGCTTCCCTTGAAGTGTTTTGCATGTATTACTTTATTTTCAAAGTAAACGCCAGTCGTACAGGCTGAAATTGATTTTCTCTGCTCTTCACAGATTTTACTTGATAAACAATGCCGTTCTGGGCTGGAAAGGCTTATTTGATGATGTTAAGTTGAAACGTATGAACAGGGCTGTGTTGAATTAGAATAAAACTGTGTGAGGTTCGCATTGAAGGTAGCACCAGGGTCATGTTAACTGCAGATCATTTCTGGGCGCAGCCTTAGGTTTTTAAATGACAGAAGCAGTGCAGTGCCATTCTTCATTTAATTTCTTTTCTTTGGATTGACATGAAGAAAAGAAAGTGCAGCCATTCTTGGGGGCTATGCTCCATCTCTCCCCATATGTGCTCAGCAGAAACAGCACAGCCACAATTTCTTTAGCTGCTGCAATGCAGTTTTGTGATTCCAGGGAATTCTGTTGGGTGGGTAAATGTACCCCGCAGGTGGAAATTTGACGGTAAAAACCCTGAATTACCACCAAGCTCACTTAGCATTACCACCACCTGGTCCCAAACAATTACAACATGATTACAAATGGTGTTAGGGCAGTGTAAGTAACCCTTTTTGGATTTCATGGAAATCCATGGGGTTTTCGGGCCAACTACTACCGGCGATAAATCTGCTGCTGTAATTCCACTGATTTATGTTACCTTAAAGTGGCAGCTTTTCCCCCAGCTTTTTGCTGGAGGGAAATCCTCCACTTTAAGATCAAACCTGTAGTTTGGTGGTGCAATAAAACAGTGGCAATTCCTTTTCTGCCACAAAATGTGGAGGTAAAGGAAATACCACCCACTTTTTCCCACACCATTGTACTTTTAATGATGCCCTGTACACTTTTTAAACTATATTCTATTGGGTCCAACACCACTCTACTTTAAAATAAATGTTCTTGTCATAATATATCACGTATGGCTTGGTGGTGGGCGTACACAACCTGTTATGGCTGCCTAGACTAAGCTTACACAAAGGCCTATGGCCACGATCAGCCATGTAGGCCCATCCCAATGCCATTACAGCTTTTCCCCACACCTGGAAAACATACGGGGTAGCATTTTAATTTGTATAAGTTAATCTGATTTTCATAACACTGGCATTCCAATTTCCCATAAACAACCTACAAACCAAGATGTCTGCAACTAGTTGTGACTCCCTTTGACCTTTTCTGCAAAGTACTTAGGAGTTCCTGGTGTTGTGTGGCTATATTAGATTCTCAAGGTTTTCTTTATTGTCAGGGGAATTTATGTCTCCTTACTGAAATTATTTACAGCGCAGTGGGGGTATCGCCCGTGGTCAATATTCATGTTTCTGGTGTATAGGTGGTTGTGAGATGAAGCGTATGCTCACATTCTAGTGTTTGAGTATCCCATATAATTTCATGATGTCCAGTATACATAAATTATCTCATCTCTCTTTCAACTTTAGTAGATACTCAGCACCATTTCTCAACGTAATTATTTCAAGGGGTTGAGCTTTAAATGTTCACAAAAACACTCCCAAATTGTATTCTTCATTCATCCCTCTGGAGGCCAAACTACTCAACCTATCTACCCAGTATATTTCTGTCTCGTTCAACTTTTTGGTGTGATTTCCTCCTCTTGGTGCTTTTTTGACCACTTCTAGGACTATTACTTTGAGTTGTGCTATGCTGTGTTTCTTCTCGTCAAAATGACGCGCCACCGGTGATCTAATGTTTTTGGTTCTGATGTTACTTTTGTTTTTATGCCATCTTTCTTTTACTTTTCTATTGGTCTGTCTCACGTAGAAAATGCCACATGGGCAACTTAGTCCATAGATGACGGATTTTGTGTCGCATGTAGCGTAATCTCTTAATTTGATTTTTGTTCCATTTTATGGGTGTCTTTCATGTGTGCCTTTCAGTATGTTATTGCAGTGACCGCAGTTCAAACATGCAAATGTTCCTGATTTTTTTGTCCTTAAAGTAGATTGTTTCTCGTTTGGGGGTCTTTCCACTTTGATCAATTCGTCCTTAAAGTTGCGTCCCCTCTTGTATGCTATGATCGGGGGGTTAGGGAATCATTTTTTCAATTGTGGGTCCATTCCGATTATTCTCCAATTTTTCTTGATCATTCTTGAAATGTGGTGACTTTGTCCTGAGTATCGTACGGCATAAATGAAGGGTGATCCTCCTGGTTTCTCTTTTGGAGTTAATAATTCAACTTGTGATAGTCTTTCCATCTTTGCTCTGGCTACTTCAATTATGTTTGTCGAATATCCTCTTCTTCTGTATTTTTCCGTCATAGTCAGATTGGCTTCTTCCAATGTGGTTGGTGATGATTCGATCCGCTTCAGGCATAAGAATTGGCTGTATGGTAAATTATTACGCAGATGTGTGGGATGATGACTCAAGTAATGCAGAGAGCTATTGACATCTGTCTTTTTATGATATATATTAGTTATTATGCCTATTGGTCCGATCTCCAATTCCACATCTAGGAAATGTAGTCTGGGTGTACCCACCTCCATGGTAAATTTGATTCTCTCATGTATTGAATTTAGATATTCCAAAAATTCCTCCACCTCTCTCTTTGTTCCTCTCCAGACCACGAAGATATCATCTATGAATCTCTTCCATATGATCAGATTTGTTTTCCATCTTGGTTCGAGTAGTATATGTGTCATTTCTAGGTAATACAGAAATAAATTGGCGTATGCTGGGGCCATGGATGAACCCATGGAGGTTCCTGCTGCTTGTAAATAGAATTGGTTTCCATATCTGAAATAATTGTTGACTAGGATGATTTTACTCAACTCCAATATGAGTACTTTGTTCGCCTTGGAATTGTTGTTGTTCATTAATGTCCATTCCAATGCTTCCAATCCATCATGGTGTGGTATAGACATATAAAGGCTTTGGACGTCAAAAGACACCAATATGTCCTCATCCATAATTTGTGGTAAGTTATTCAAGTTATTTAAAAATAAAAAACAGTTGTATCCTTCAAGTAAGTTGTGGTGGCTTGTCCCAGTGGTTGTAGGGCTTTGTTTACATAGATTGCAAGTGGATTAAAGATACTGTCCGTACCTGCAACTATTAGTTTTAATGGTGGCGTTTGTAGGTTCTTGCGTATTTTTGGGAGTCCATAGAACACGGAGTGATTGGAAATTCCTTGGTCATATATTTTCTTGTTTTGTCAGAGATCCCTCCTGTTTCGAATGCTTTGTCTAATGTTGTTTGGATGATCTTTGCAACCTGTGGAGTAGGATCTTGTCCAATTTCACGCAGGTACCCTCGTCTTCTAGTAGTTCCTTAATCTTGGTGTTATAGTATGTGAATCCATCATCACGATTGCCCCTCCTTTATCCACTGGTTTCAGAGTAAGACTCTGGTCTTCTGCTAAATCTTTAATTAGCTGGCTTTGGTTGTCTTCTGATGTTATAGTGTTTAGTTTTGGTAAAGTTAACCCTGCTCAGGTCTTTCTGCATTTGTTCCTCAAACATTCTTATGCCGATATTGTTCACTTGGGGGCCAAACTTACTCTGCGGTTTCATCTCTAAATACTCATGTTCTTCTGGTGGTTTGCCCATGTGTGTTTGTGTATCAAAAAACACTTTGAGTCGCATCTTTCTAGTTAATCTATGTAGATTCACTTTTTCTTCCAATAAATTAGAGTTTTGTGTCGGTATAAATGACAAACCTAAGTTTAAGGTGTCCAATTGCTCTTTAGTTAGAGGTTTACTGAAAATGTTCACTACTAGTTGCCCGGTTTCTTTTTTGACCTAAGGTTTCTTTTTTCCTCTTCTTGTTGTCTTTTTTCTAAAAAAAGAAATCGGTTCAGCATTTGAAGTTGTTGCCTCTTGTGATGTGTGAAGATTTGGGACAAGTGTTCGAATATTCTTTGTTAGTATTGTCTTCCCCGCTATTTGGTGCTTCACTGCTTAGGTCACTTGCGTCTTCTTCCTGAGTTTTTGGATTGGTTGGTTGTTTCCTGTTGGGTGGTGGTTTTCTCTGTGCGTAGTGTTCCTGCCATGTATATACTATATCCTGTAGATAATCTAGAGTATCTCTCCTGAATTTTCATACTTTGCGTTGTTCTATTTCCTTTTTGTACTGCTCTAATGACTCGACTTCTTCCAAGATTTTGTTTAAATCTTCTTTGTTTTTAAATGTACTTAGCTGTTCTGTAAGGTCTTTAATTTCCTCGTCCAAAGTATTAACAGATTTTGACAATTCTTCTATTGTCAGTAAGATTAAATCAAGTGAGCACTTATTTAGAATTTGTTCCCATTTCTTCAAAAACTCTGCATTTTCTCTGCATGGGGTAGGTCTTAGGTAGACACGGAGGCCTCTCAGTATGCGCTGTGCTCGGTAGTATTTGGCCCACATGGTGGCATGTAGTTTTTGGGATATTTCTCGCCTAATGACTCTTTCTAACTGGGTTATTAATTTTTCTGGATTAGTAGTTGTTGATATACTTGTTTCTATATCTTTCAAAAGACCTAGAATTCGGTCAGCTTCCTCTTCAACAAATGCTAATATGGTAGCATGTTTCTCTGTCAGCATGTTAATTTTTGAAAATGACATTTCAAGATGTCACCAATCTTTATGGGTGCTACTAGGATCTTCGTTTCACACCCTGGAGTCAGGGAATAATACCAAATCTCGATCTGGATAGTCCTAGTGCACTCCTATTACATTCAATGGTTTTCACTATCTAGGCTCTCTAGTGATATGGTGATGCGGTGCCGGGGAGACAAAACAGCCTTGACACTGGGCTGTGTTACTAAACTGAAATACAACAGATGTCCACAACCTTGTGGATCTCTCCCGTCCCCTGCACACCCAATAATTATTGTAAAGACAATCAAAAAGTAATTTGTTTTCACGAATTCAAATCATTTTCCCAAGAGTAATGTGGAACACACTTGTGATATGTTTTGTAAATCAATTTACGATAAAAAGAATATTGTACTAAAGTATTCATTATCAATCAACAATAATACATTTCATGTTCAATGTCGGCTTTTATATCTTTTCTTGATTTAACACAATATGAATAGACAAATATAAATCACTAATATCAGATCGTTTTTCTCTTTCTTTCAATAATAATTCTTATTGAACATCCGATATTGGATTACGTGTCTCAATGTGTTTTGGGGTATTCTATCCCCTTCTTCAGGAGTTGTCTATCCTTTTCTCCAAGTCCAGTTATCCCATCTATGATAAATAAGTGAATAGAGTATTATCACTCTTGTCTTAAGTTTACATTTCATACATGTTTTATGTTTTTATCTGTCATACTTCTTCATCTCATAATTACCTGTGTTCCTTCCTATAATGATCACTTCTGGTATACTAAAGAGTATTGCCTGTGAAATCAAGAAGAATAAAAAAAGTAAAACTACTACTTTACTAATTTCCAGAGTTTTTCTATTTAAAACCCAATTATGGGTGTTCAGAGTCACGGTATAGTCCCAATGATTCCAGTATTACCTGCTTGTTGTCCTCATCCAGCGCACCATTTGGATGCTTAGATGCCCTCTTCTACATTATAGTTCTTCAAGCAGTCATTAGTTATTAAAACTTAGGTGGTAGTCTCAATCTTGGAAGTGAACCAATAGATTCACCTATCGGTGTTGTTCTTGTTGCCTATAAAAATGCATATATGTATGTATTACTAAAGAGTTCTACTTTGTCTCCCTTTGTTGGTATTATAAATGAATGGTATTCAAACTGGGAAGTAACTTGTTACCAGTGTCAGGTATTCCCTTGGTTCTCCTAGTTAGGTGGTTTGTTCTTATCACCCACTGGCAAATCTGTAAAGAGATGAGTGTTCTTAGTAGTTGTAGGGGATTTCGTGTTTATAGAGGTGATTAGTATTAGTAACCCCATTCTGTTTTATCCCAGTCATCTTTCTGAAGACGAATGGGGCTTAGTTGAAAACAATATGTAGCCTAAATGGAAAGATTTCCCTTCTTACTAAGTATTCCCATTCTTACCTCCGTATCTCTCGTATGGTGATGTATGGCCGTGGCAAAAAGGTCCGCAAAATGGCTGACATGTGTTTATAAACATCATGGCGATGATGCGAGTGCGTGATGATGTCACGCGTCAGCGCGATGACGTCACGCTCGTTTGTTGACAATGTTATGATGTTTGCAAGATGCTAAATTATCAGAATGATAACGATGTTCAGAAACTAAATAACATTATTGTGATGTTTAATCGAGGGGGTCCCATACTTCAAGTATCCCTCTCTGGGAATCTGTTCTATGATAAATGCGCCCCGTGACTTTATAGCGCCCTTGGTGTTCTCTGGTTGTTGTTCAACTTTACTAATGACTTCTCTTTAATTAAAGTAATTCGACAAAATGTAATTAGTCAAACATTTTTTAAAAAAAATCCAAAAATTACCAACAATAGTGAAACTTTGCAAAGTACTTAGGAGTTCATGGTGTTGTGTGGCTATATTAGATTCTCAAGGTTTTCTTTATTGTCAGGGGAATTTATGTCTCCTTGGAGTGTTTTTGTGAACATTTAAAGCTGAACCCCTTGAAATAATTACGTTGAGAAATGGTGCTGAGTATTTACTAAAGTTGAAAGAGAGATGAGATATGATATATATACTGAACATCATGAAATTATATGGGATACTTAAACACTAGAATGTGAGCATACTCTTCATCTCACAACCACCTATACACCAGACACAAGAATATTGACCACAGCCGATAGCCCCACTGCACTGTCAATAATTTCAGTAAGGAGCCATAAATTCTCCTGACAATAAAGACAACCTTGAGAATCTAATATAGCCACACAACATCATGAGCTCCTAAGTACTTTGCAGAGTTTCACTATTGTTGGTAATTTTTGGATTTCTTTTTTTTTAGATTTTTGACTAATTACATCTAGTCAAATTACTTTAATTAAAAAGAAGTCATTAGTAAAGTTGAATAACAACCAGAGAACACCAAGGGCGCTATAAAGTCACAGGGCGCATTTATCATAGAACAGATTCCCAGAGAGGGATACTTGAAGTATGGGACCCCCTGGATTAAACATCACAATAATGCTATTTAGTTTCTGAACATCGTTATCATTCGAATAATTTTGCATCTTGCTAACATCATAACATTGTCAACAAATGAGCGTGACATCATCGCGCTGACGCGTGACATCATCACACAATCGCGTCATCGCCATGATGCTTATAAACACACGGCGGCCATTTTGCGGACCTTTTTGCCACGGCCGTACATCACCATACGAGAGATACGGAGGTAAGAATTGGAATACTTAGTAAGAAGGGAAATCTTTCTCTTTAGGCTACATATTGTTTTCAACTAATCCCCATTAGTCTTCAGAAAGATGACTGGGATAAAACAGAATGGGGTTACTAATACTAATCACCTCTATTAACATGAAATCCCCTACAACTACTAAGAACACTCATCTCTTTATAGATTTGCCAGTGGATGATAAGAACAAACCACCTAACTAGGAGAACCAAGGGAATACCTGACACTGGTAACAGGTTACTTCCCAGTTTGAATACCATTCATTTATAATACCAACAAAGGGAGAGAAAGTAGAACTCTTTATTAATACATATATGCATTTTTATAGGCAACAAGAACAACACCGATAGGCGAATCTATTGGTTCACTTCCAAGATTGAGACTACCACCTAAGTTTTAATAACTAATGACTGCTTGAAGAACTATGATTTAGAAGAGTGGCATCTAAGCATCCATATGGTGCGCTGGATGAGGACAACAAGCAGGTAATACTGGAATCATTGGGACTATACAGTGACTCGGAACACCCATAATTGGGTTTTAAATAGAAAAACTCTGGAAATTAGTAAAGTAGTAGTTTTACCTTTCTTATTCTTCTTGATTTCACAGGCAATACTCTTTAGTATACCAGAAGTGATCATTATAGGAAGGAACACAGGTAATTATGAGATGAAGAAGTATGACAGATAAAAACATAAAACATGTATGAAATGTAAACTTAAGACAAGAGTGATAATACTCTATTCACTTATTTATCATAGATGGGATAACTGGACTTGGAGAAAAGGATAGACAACTCCTGAAGAAGGGGATAGAATACCCCAAAACGCGTTCAGACACATAATCCAATATCGGATGTTCAGTAAGAATTATTATTGAAAGAAAGAGAAAAAAATATCTGATATTAGTTGTTGGGGGTCGCCTGCCATGGTCATCCGGCAGGCGCCCCGGGGCGCTATCTCTGCTAGCGCAGTGCAGGCCCACGATGTGTGGGGTGGGGGCCTGCCATGGACATCCGGCATGGCCCCGGGTGCCAGGGCCTCTGGCACCCTGGCGTGGGGTCACAGCCTGCCAGGCCTCTGACCGGGGGAACCTCGACTGCCATCCTGGCATGCGGGTCCCTCAGAGTCTGGGCGTGCAGGCCTGCGCCTCCACGTGTAGGCCTGGGCCTACATGGATAATGAGACACGGACTCAGTCGTTCCTCTTTGGGAGTCTGCAGCCGTTCTGTCTCACGTGCCTGCAGGGGCTCCTTTTATTAGCTTGGGCCATGACACAGTCATGGCCCATCTTAAAGGGGCCATACACGTGAGGAAAGCACATCCCCCTTAAAGGGGCAACACACACAAAGGAGGGTCCCACCTAACACTCCTCCTTTTTCATAACGAACAAGAACAACAATATCGAAACATACGGGCTTCCCACCCGTTACAAAATGATAACATTCTTGTCGGTTTAGAACTTGTGGGGTAGGCAAATAACAAGATGTGCCACCGCCACATACTTGGCTTACTCACATAATTAAAGACCTAACACCTACTAGTTACCGACTTAACACACATTAGCCTATTTCTAAATACACTCAACAAGTGACAGTCGTGACAGGTGGGCTGCCAGAGGGGCACAGGCCACTCTATCACAGTTTGCAAAACCCTTTATTCACCTGGGGCTCCGAACGGTACCATGCAAACAAACGCTGTGGTTGGCGGCTGGTATTACATGAACCCCCGCAACTGTGGGATCACAGCCTCACCTTATTGCTCATTACTGAGACCACTTAAAGCATGTAGTTACTATGCAGGTCCACAGCATTAAAACACAAGATTCCTGAGTCCTCTTTAAACAATTGCGGGGGAGCAGGAAACCAGTCCATTTCCCATCAGCGTCCGTTCAGGAGACTCTTCCCGAGTTCAGGTCCACCGATGGTATAGGTCGCAGCCGGCAAAGCCGCACCTGGCAGGTACCAGGGGCCACATCGGCACAGTCACTTTGATGCTCAGAGCAGGGTAGCGAGATGCATGTCGCCTCTAGACTGCTCCCGATGTTGTCGACAAGGCACGGTGTAGTCGGTCGGGCCCAGGGTGAAAGGATATCCCTCACCCCTTTTCCTCATGATACTCCCCCCCCCCAGTCAAGAGTGTTTCTTTCCTCCTTTCCTTCCGGGGGCACGGGCACCTGAGGGCGCACAGGCACTCATGATGAGCTGCAACCCACGTCCTGCCCGTTGCCCCGTCTCTCGGTGTTGTTCTGGGCAGACCCAAGGTGTCTCGGAGCTCAGGGGGGCAGGTGGTCCCTCCCCCATGCCCACGTTGGCTTGATCTTACAACGGCCAGGCATGTTGAATGACACCAGTGTCAGCAGTCCAGGAACTTCCTACGGTGTCGAGGCCACCTATGAGCAGGCAGGGTCGTTGCAGTGGTAGGGAGTCAGGGACACCAGTGGGGCCACCTAAATGACGCCGGTATCAGAGTGATGGGCCATCGGCGGCCTGGTTCTCTCCATGGCGAGGGTAGGCTGCCCCAAAACTCCGTGGCAGTGTGGGGTGCCTCCTGTCCACTGCCTGAGTGTCCTCGCATGCACTGTACGTGCATGATCCTCGGCCTGATGATGCGGGTGATATGGGCTCACGGGGTGTTGAGGCCACCTTCACTGTGGACAGGTTGATGCATGCCGCGGGGTGTCCCGTTTTCCTAATGGTGCTGGGCAGGAAAGCATTAACCTATGTTCTTGTTAACCATCCTTGTCGACGCTGGCACAATGCACTGGTTCTTGTACAGCTGGCCACAGCAGAGTGGATTGGCGTCTGAGGTGCACAGTGGGGTCTCTCCTCCCGGGCCATCCGGTAGCGCCGAGCGCCTGTTCCCCGGTGCTGCGGGTCCCCACCCCGTCGCGTCCTGCGCGCGCAGCTTTCCAAGCTTGATCATGCTGGCAAGATGTACAGTACCCAGAGCGCCAGGTGTTTAGGTGCTCCTGGCCTGGAACCCTTAGGAGCACAGGGTGGCGAATCTACTTTATGGCGCTGACGGAATAGTCTGTTTTGGTGACAGTGGCTGCCTTCAGTGCTTAGGGTCCGACTTCTCGGCGCTGATGATCTGGCTCATTACCCTCTCTAAGCTACCATGGACGACGTTTCGGTAGGATTGGCAGGGCTCCCTCCGCTCTGCCATAAAGGCTCGGGGAATGCAGGATGGATGCTTGACTCTGTGTCAATGTAGGGCACCAGGTAGTAAAGCTGCCTCTAGTCTCACTCTACTGTCCAGCCCAGAGTCCCTCTTTTGATGTCACCCCTGAAACTCCCCAACCACCTTTTCCAGAGACGTTGCACTGGCCAAACCCATGGCTCCGTCACCCCATTGCACGCCAGCCACATCCGTTCTTGTCAAGAGCTGGTGCTGCTACCGCTTGGCGGGGATTCCATGCAGGTGGTGTAGCCCCTTTTCTCGAGATGATGGCACAGGGCCCGACACCACCCAGGTCCGGGATTTGTGCGCGGTTTTCCCGCCAGCACAGCAGATCGCCCTCTCCCATGATGGAAGTACTGCCACACTCACTGCACTCATTCCTGTTGCCATTAGGGCTTTGCATGTGGCCGTCAGCAGCGATGTGTAGGTGAACAGATTTCCGCCTCCGTGGTCTTGCGCCTGCCTCGCCTTCCGAGCCAAGATTACACTGTGTGCAGCAAGAAGATGATTGCGCAGTCGTCTGCGGGAGTTGCCTTCTTTTGTTGTGGCACAGCGCTGCCGGACGGGACAAAGGATGGATCCTCCCCCGGCCGCACGAGCACCCTTCTCACAAAAGGGCCGCGGCGGATCCACGGCAACAGCCATCACCTTTTCTCTTTGCCTCTCGCCTGGAGGCGGGGCAACCCCGGCCTCCCTTTTGTCGGCATGGGGAACGCCACCGGGGCAAAGTGAGGGCTCCGGGCCGCATAACTTTGCCGCCGAAGCACCCCCCACCTCCTCACCAGCAGTTGGCCCCAGATCACGATATGGGAGGGGCAGCAGTCGATCCCTCTGCTCCGGTGGAGGTGCCGGGGTAGCCGGCGCTCACCCGAGGCGTACTCTGGGTGTTTTCGTTTATTTTTTTCTTCTTTCTTTTTTTCATTTTTTTTTTTTTTTTTTTTTTTTTTTTATATACGGCGGCATGTGCCACATTACGCCGATTACCTCCCCAGCATGGAGGAGCATGCTGGGGCAGGGCGTGTCCCGCCCCTCCACACGGCGAGTCCACTACCTCCATCTTCCTGTTCGCCGTGGCCGACGGGCCGGCCTCCTCCCTGCACGCAGCGGGTGCTGCGGGGAGCCGCTCTTGGATCCCCACACACACAGCGGGTGTCATGGGCACAGGCCACGCTGCGGATCTTCACCCTGGCCGCACGAACACCCTCTTTTATGAGGACCGCGGCCAGGAGAACGGGACCGCCATCAGGGCGCTGGGATAGTCCCCCCCCCTCTTCCCCACGGGACCAGGGCAAACAAAGGGCCTCGGTGTGCGGTGGATGCCGCAGGGGAGGGGAGCGTCACTCTCCCCTCTGGTGTCGGGAGATGCTGCACCAGTGGGGTGGGCCGATGAGACAAACATCCCGGCCGCACGAGCACCCCCTCTCAGAGGGCCGCGGCCGGGGATAATCCAGGGCGGGGCTCTCACTTCTTTCTCCTCTCCCCGCAAGTCCAGGGGAGCGTACCGCTCTCCGCGGCGGATGTCGTTGGGGGGAGGGGCCTCACCCTCTCCCCGCAGGAATCTTCTTTTCTTCGCGGCAACCGCCGCTCTCGTTCTTCTCTTCGCGGCCGCCGCCGCTTTCGTTCTTTCTTTGCGGCGGAACGCCGCGGGGTGTGTGTCCCACCGCAGGGCAGCCCGGGCCCACATCGCCCAGGCTGTGGCGGTGAGGCGCAGGCCACGCTGGACCCGCGGTGGGGTCGGACGCTCCTCTTTCCCCCTCCACCACTTACTGGCAGCAGGGGGCCACGCGGACTCGTGGTCCTCGTCGCCATTGTTGGGGGTCGCCTGCCATGGTCATCCGGCAGGCGCCCCGGGGCGCTATCTCTGCTAGCGCAGTGCAGGCCCACGATGTGTGGGGTGGGGGCCTGCCATGGACATCCGGCATGGCCCCGGGTGCCAGGGCCTCTGGCACCCTGGCGTGGGGTCACAGCCTGCCAGGCCTCTGACCGGGGGAACCTCGACTGCCATCCTGGCATGCGGGTCCCTCAGAGTCTGGGCGTGCAGGCCTGCGCCTCCACGTGTAGGCCTGGGCCTACATGGATAATGAGACACGGACTCAGTCGTTCCTCTTTGGGAGTCTGCAGCCGTTCTGTCTCACGTGCCTGCAGGGGCTCCTTTTATTAGCTTGGGCCATGACACAGTCATGGCCCATCTTAAAGGGGCCATACACGTGAGGAAAGCACATCCCCCTTAAAGGGGCAACACACACAAAGGAGGGTCCCACCTAACATTAGTGATTTATATTTGTCTATTTACAGTGTGTTAAATCAAGAAAAGATATAAAAGCCGACATTGAACATGAAATGTATTATTGTTGATTGATAATGAATACTTGAGTACAATATTCTTTTTATCATAAATTGATTTGCAAAACATATCACAAGTGTGTTCCACATTACTCTTGGGAATATGATTTGAATTCACGAAAACAAATTACTTTTTGATTGTCTTTACAATAATTATTGGGTGTGCAGGGGACGGGAGAGATCCACAAGGTTTTGGACATCTGTTGTATTTCAACATCATGGGTGATGTCATTGGGAACCACATAATGTGTGATGATGAAGCATGAATGCTTTGTCATGGTGAGTGAGAGGATAAAAGGCTGAAAATAGCACTGCTGCCATCATGCATGATTCCTCATTGGGGTAAGTCAAGACAGCCACAGCAGTAACAGGTGCCCCCTAGCTCCCATCGTGCCGGGGCTACACCTCACCATTTCCTTGGGGATACCCCAGACAAAATAATTTCTTTTGAAGTCAGGGTTCAAGTGCACTGACTTCGCAAAGACTGATTTCATTTCTCTGTGAGGTTTGAGTGAAAGCGTGTCGACTTCACCAAGAATTTAAATGAGAAACGTTCCAATCGTGATACACACTGCTGTGGCCCCAATGCGCTTGACAAGAACCAGAAGCTCTCCCTGCTTCCTGGTCCCTCTCTGCTAGGTGAAACAGCTAAAGCGGCAGAGCAGCGCCCTTCCTTGGGGAAAACGAATTTGATTCGGAGTAGGCCAGAAAGAAAAATGGTGTAAGTCTGTGGATGTATGTGTGTATGTATATGTGCGTGCGTGCGTGCATGCAAGAGTATGCTATGTATTATGTAATGTGCGAGTGAGTGAATGATGTATGGGTGGTTGAGTGGGTATGAATGTGTGCATGCATGGCTGGGGCCCTAACAAATGGCATTGGAGCATAGACATTTTGTTACATGTTTTACTGATATTTTGGGGGAAATGCAACATGATTAATGCGATTACTTGGTGGGGGGGTTGGGGTGGGAACTTTATAGCCCAATTGGGCATGGAAAATGGGCATTTTCTTTCTGTGTCATGGCCTTATCTACTCACATAAGGGGCAAGGCCAATATGAGTGTTCTCACACATGGAGGGTGGGGGCATTTGTGCAGCCAGTAGGTACATGTTTTCTTACTGTTGTTAAGGGAAAAGTCAACAGGATGAGTGTTCCTACATGGTGGGTGTAGGAATTTGTGCATTGGTCAGATGCCCCGTCCATCCGGCTACCACTGTCCCCGGACCTTCTCACCAGAGAAGGGGGAGGGCGATTCTGCATCACGACCTGGAGTCTCTGAATCTGAGGGCATGGCTTCTACTGCCCTATAGTTTTGGAGATTATGCTTTACCCACAGAATATAAGGACATCCAGGCCAGGGCCAGAGCCTCGTCAACGTTGAAGTGCTATGGACATAAAGGGAAATGCTTCTCCGTGTGGTGCCGGACTCAGAAGATTACTCCTCTGCACGTTACGGCCCGCAGCTTCTACCATACTTGCTTTCCTTGGCCAAAACGGGACTGGCTCACGCCTCTATCAAGGTGCATCTTTCCTTCATAGCCAGGTACACCACTTCTCCAGGCAGCCCTTCGCTGTGGTCTCACAGACTCATGAAGGAGTTCCTCAGGGAATTTTTCAGGACTTTTCCGCCGGTGAAGCCCCTTCCCCGGCTTGGGAGTTCAATGTAGTGCTAACTAAGCTCCCTTCGAACCTATGCATCAGGCCCTGAGCAAGTTTCTCTTGTGGAATATTGCTTTCCTAGTGGCTATCACCTCAGCCAGGCTGGTTGGGGTGATTCAGGCACTGTCTTGCAAGCAGCCTTACTTGTCTTTCCACGCTTCAAAGATGGTACTGTGTAGACACTCTACCTTTATGCCAAAGGTACCATCAGAATTCCATCTTAACAAACCTTTGGTGTTATCTGTCTTTCCGAATCCGTCATCACCAGTGGAAAGGGCCATGCATTCCCCTGGATGTTGATCAGGCCTTGTAATTCTGCATGGCACTTGCAACAAATTTTCAGAAGACTTCTCAGTTGTTCGTCAACTTTGGACCTGTAAATCAAGGAAAGGCCTTGTTGAAGGCTTCCATCTCCAGGTGGCTCTCCGGCTGCATCATGCACTGTTATCGACTAGCTAGCATGCCGCTGCCAGGCTGGCCGAGAGCCCACTCCACCAGAGACATCACAGCAATGACTGCATTTCTCTCTGGTGTGCCCCTGCTCGACATCTGCAGGGCTGCTTCGTGGAAGTCCATGTACACCTTCCTGAGGTTCTACTGCGTCGACAGGGATTCCAGGGAGCAGTCCCGAGTCAGCCAAGCGGTGCTATGCAACCTGTGTGTTTGAGGTGAGTCTGTTCCAGAGTTGAGTGTTGATTGCTCCTGTTAAGATTTGCCACCTCCCATGGTTGTGTATATGTACTTCTCTGTAATCATTATTCATGAGCATGTGAATCCATACCAGACCCCATGCCGGAGAAGGTTTAAGTTACTTACCTGTAACGATTGTTCTACAGTATGGGTCTGGCATGGGTTCACATGCGAACCCTCCCTCCTTCCCCTCTGTGGCTCTTCTTGGTTTATAATGCCACTTTATGTGCTTACCAAATCTGAAGATGGCCACCAGAGTTGTAGTTTAGGGAGAGGACTGTCATTGGATGGGGCAGTATGACCAGAGGACAATGATTGGATTAGAGGAGACATACAGTTTTAACAGCATGACGACAGGGAATATTCATGACCTTGTGAATCTATGCTGGAGAGCAATAGTTACAGTTAAGTAACTTAAACTTTCCTCTCAATCTAGTAAGCAAATCAATACAGCATCTGAAAGAGAATGGGTGGCACATTTTGAAGCTACATATGGGAATGTCACATTTGAACAAAATCATGTTCCTTTCCAAATAGATCTGACGAACAAGGTGGATTCTTCTCTGTTTGATTTTGAAACTGTGCATGATGTCATCACAAAAATTAGCTCCTCTCAGGCCCCGGCATCTAATAAGTTGGCTAATTTTCTGTTTAAAAGGAACTCCTGTGCCTGGGCGGTTACTTTTTCAATGTTTTTTTGAGAATGTTGTCATTATGGGCCTTTTTCCACCTATTTGGTCCCTTACTCACTTAGTACCTATTTATAAGAGGGGAGATCGCTGTTCGCTGCTGAAATACAGACCAATAGCTATTTTCAATGCAGACAGCAAGGTGCTCTCTTGCGTCTTGCAGTCTCATTTTGAAAAATGGGCATGTGAGCCGGGTTGGCTTCAGAAATAGCAAATTGGATTCCAACGTAATCTTGGGGCATCTCTTAATGGATTGATGGTAAGGAGTCTACAGCAGCAGATAAGGGAAGATCAATATGACTCTCTTAACATTGCTTATTGACTTATCCTGCACTTTTTTATTTTTTATTTTTTTTATCGATTTTATTAGCATTTCACTTGACAATGTCCCTCCTCCACAGCCCCTCTTCCCTACCCCATCCCCGCTTTTCCCTCGATCAGCAGTACCTTTAATATTAAATAAAACATTAGTAAAGTGTTCATCCTAAATTTCCTACATTAATGAGACATTAGGCAATGTCCAAAACCTGAATGTTTTGTGGACACAACTGAATTCGGTAGTCATCCTTCAAATAGTCCAACAGTGTACCCCAGTCTGTCCTGAATTTTCGATCTTGGCCATGTAAATTATTCATAACCCATTCCAAGACCAAGACTTACCATAGTTTATATACCCACTCGTGGTAAATTGGGGCCGCCTCTTTCTTCTAGTTCCATGCGATCACAAGTTGGGCCGTCAAAATTGAAAACAGAAATGCTTTTTTATGTGCCCTATATCGTGGAGTCACATCTTTTGTCCAAAGGCCCAGAAGACATTTGCCTGCCCATACAGATAAATTAGCCCCCAACAACCTCCCGTAGAGTCTTATTGATCTGGCCCCAGAATGATTGCAAAGCTGGACAAGACCACCATATGTGGAGCCCGTCCCCCCTATTCTTACAATTATGCCAGCAGTCTGGCTGTTTTTCTTTGAACATCATACTGTGTTTCTCTGGTGTGTAGTGCCGTTGAGTGCATATTTAAAACCACATGACCCTTAGTTTTGATAGATCATGTTAGTTTCTGTATATAATACCAAAGTGATTCCCATTACTCTTCAGCTATTTGACGATCCAAGGTACATTCCCATTTGTCCATATATAGCCACTATTCCCAGGGGCCACCTTCACAAAACAAGGCATAAAATGTTGAGATAAAATGGGTGTCCCCCTGTGTGCGATGTAATATATTTCTCAAATGCAGTGAGCTGTCTGCCAGCTTGAGTTTTATTGGGGGGATGCAGGGCCAATGCCAAAGCTGGTAGTAGCTGAGCCAGTTCCTTTCCGGGAGTGCAAATGATTGTTTACATTGTTCAAAGGTTTTAAGTTTTTGGCCTAGTATGAGATCTTTAAGCCGTCCTTACATTTACCAAAAGCTCTAGCCTCCATCCCTGGAGTAAACTGGGGGTTCCCAAATATTGGTGTAAAGGGTTCCGGAATCGTTGTTATGTGTTTCTGCTTCAACACTTTGTCCAACACTTTGCCCACGAGTGCTGTTATTCGCGATGCCTTCATACTCTGAGGCGGTCGGCCCTGGGTAGCTACAGAACCTCATCTAGTGGAGCACCCACCACAGCAATCCAATGTTTACTGTCATCTCGTACAAGCCATTGTTTCAATACCCACAGCTGGGTCGCCCAGTAATAGATTCTAAAATCCGGGACGGCCATCTCTCCCCTATTCCTCAGGGCCATTAAAGTCTGTATTGCCACCTGTCGTCTTTTGTTCTGCCATGTAAAGGTCGATTGGGGTATGGTAGTTTGCCTGTATCCTCTCCAAAAAGCGCTTGCCAAACCCCATTTTGTTCATTGTTTGAAAGAGACCAGATCAAATGCCTTTTTGGCGTCTAATGCGAAGAGTGCGGCTAGTATCCCGCACCGTTCAACTTTCTCAATTAGGTGATGAACCCTTCTTAAATTATCAAAGGTCTGACTTTTTTTATGAACCCTGCTTGATCGGGCCCTATTAACATATGAAGTCTGTCCTCCATTCGTGTAGCTAGTATCTTGGTGTATATTTTGGCGTCAATGTTAATTAGCGATATTGGATGGGATCACCCACACCATGATGGGTCTTTGCCCGGTTTTGGGAATACCACCAATTTACCCTCATCTATTGATGCAGTAACATGGGCAATTTTTCCAAAGGAGTTGTACAGGCATGTCAAGTGGGCGGCCAAAATTTGCTGAAATTTCTTATAAATTATGGCTGGAAAAACTTCTGGTCCTGGGGCCTGTTTTCGATGTGAGCTTTCTTCTGGCAGCGATAACTTCCTCCTCTGTAATATCCTTCTTGAGTTTTTCCCTATCCTTTCTCAATAGTTTCGGAAGAGATATTCCCACTGGATATGTATTCAGCGGGCCTTCCTGTAGCCTATAGGAGGAATATAACACACAATAGAATTTTTCAAAACACTTTATTATCCCTTCCGTGTCAGTTACATCTTCAGAATCATTGTTCGGATGGTAGTCCTCTGTCTTAACTGTCATGCTAGTAGCCTACCCGCTCTATTCCCCACAACATAATAATGTTGTTTAGTTCTTAGTAGTGTCCCCTCTGTCTTTTTCACCCTTAATAGTTCTAGCTGCCCTCTAACTACTCTGTGTGTTTTCATTGTTTCCCTCGTAGGGAAGTTGCCAAATTTTGGCATTTTATTCTTGAATTGAGTCTCTAAGTCATCCTCAAGCCACCTATTCATTTTTTCCCTGAGGGCTTTGCGGGCTTCAATTTCCCCCTGACTACTGCTTTGAAGGCATCCCCCCAGATTCCCAGAGAGGTATCTGCCATCACATTTTCCCTAAAATAGGCTTGAATATGCTCCCCTATCTCCGCCCGGAAAAAAAAAACATTTCCGCAAGAATCAATTCCGCCAGAACCCAATTCCACAACCCCCTATAATGGGATGTCAATGGTCAATATCGCCCCTAAAAGTGCATGGTCCGATAGTGTTATCGATCCCATTAAGACTTCCTGAATTCATCCCGCCAATCTAGCAGATACCCAAATATAATCTATTCGCGACTGGGTTTTATGAACGTGCTCACCACACATCTACTAACCATAATTGTGTAAACATGTCTTTTAGCTGTTGTGATGGTGAGCCTCGCAGCATAAATCCCACTCGACTAGTATCAATTTCAGCATCCCGTATTATATTAAAATCCCCTGTCATTATAACACGACCCTCTGCAATATTTTCAAGTACCTCCATTTTTGCCTTCACAAAACGTTCCCGAGTTTGGTGCGTACACTATCCCAACCATAAATACTTTCCTCTGAATGCAAAGTTTCACAAATCAGTATTTCCCCTGTTTATCACTCACCAAATTCAGGATCGCCAGATCAGGGTTATTTCTAAACGCGATCAGGACCCCCGCTTATTTCTAATTCATATTCACCTGAAAGATCTGTGGGTACCCATGTAGTCTAATTCGTGATTTGTCTTTTCTACATATATGGGTTTCTTGAAGCATGAGAAAGTCTGGTTTCTTGCGCCTCAAAAATGATCCTAACTTACATCGCTTTGGTGGCAAATTGTACGTAGGTATTTTAAAACTCATTGTGAGAACCTAATACAACCCATCGTATTCCTTTCCGCTGGGCCTTTGCCTCTAATCCCCTTAGGAATCCCCCAGGATCGACACAGGCCGTGGCTATTTTAAAATGGAATGCATATATCACACTTTTTAGAACCTTCAACTCTCATTTTTGTTTGCCCGCCTTCCCCTGCTGTACTTTCTCAATTAGCCTATTAGCCTGAGGAACCCCCACACCCACATTCCCCCCTATTGTGCCCACCCTCTCCTCCCTCCTAAACCCCCACCTAAACTTTGGCACAGGCCGGTACATGGATCCTATTGACAACCTCGGGACAACCCATCATGAGCCGGTAAACTACCTAGGAACAACCAACTGTGGAGACGTATACTACCCTCTCCATGAGATCCCAATCCGGTCTGCTACTCCATCTCCCAATCTCATCCCAGTCCTCCATCTCCAATGCTATTCTCCCTCCCCCACTTGTTTGCAAAAAATGCACCAACTCCCTTGGTGTACCTGATTTCTCCGGCCCCCCGTGCCTTCACCCCTCAGAATGTGGTGTGTCCTTTGACTTGTCCCAACCTTTCATTGCACAGGCCTTCCTGTTGTCTATCTTTGCCATAGACCACTCCTGTTGTCACCTCTGCTGGGAAGTTTCACCTCCTGCATCCAATGTCCCAGTCTGATCTCCTCTGCTTTCTGGCGCTACTACATCCAGACCTTCTTCATATGTTTATAACCAGAACTGTCTACCCTTTCAGGAGAATAACCTGTAACAAACCATCTCCTGGTTGAGAATGCTAGTGACCAGATTCATCTGCCTCCTTTTGATTAGGTTACAAAAATCCAATCCTTGATAAAGCTGAACTTCCGAGCCATTGATGGTTAAAGAAGTGCCTGTACGTGCTGCCCTGAGGACTTCTTCTTTCTGCCCATACGATGTGAATGCGGCCAGCACGTCCCGGGGTCGGGTGCCCGGTTCGTTCCTAGGTGGGCCCACCCTATGTATTCTATCCAAAAGGATATCATCCGTAGGAATCTCTGGAAGCAGGTCCCCACAAAGAGTTTGTATTCAGTGCTTAAGGTCTTTGTCTATGGTCTCCTCTGGAACATTCTTAATGCGAATATTAGATCACCTTGAACTGTTCTTGAGGTCTTTGCACTGAATTTCAAGTTTGTGCATCATCTGTGTTAGGGTTTCATCATTTTTTCGTTAGTCTTCTGCCAATTCTGTTCAGTATTGTCCACGCACTCACCCAGTTTTGAACTTTTATTTCTTGAACCACAATTTTTATGTCTGATCTTACTGCAAAAATGTGTTCTTGGAAAGATTCCTGAAGCGTTTTCTTTAAGCTCTGCTGGTGCTCGGCTAGACATTGCATTAGTTCTGCTTTAGTAATTGCCATTGTATCTCTGTGCTCTTTAGTCACTGCTTTTGGTGACTGTAGTGTTGGGAAGTAAGTCTCGCTGGGCGTTTTTCTCCCCTCTGATTGCCAGCACCCTGTGATTCTCCCCTCTGCCCTTTGTGTGTTCAGTATGGGGGGTGCTGGGGTGACTTTAGTGCATCCTCTACCTTTAGCACTCGACATATGCTTCCCTGGGCGTAGACCACCTATCTGCCCACACTCCGTCGGTTGACTGGACCACAGGGGTTATCCACTCCACTCAGCTCTGTGACCCTCGATGCTGTCTGGATACACACCCAGCATCAATGCCCGCTAGTTCCTTTGCCCGATTCCACACCACCCAGAGGGCAGTACCGGTAACCTTCAGACCATTCCCTTACACTCCAGCGGGGCTCACATGCATCACAATAGTATTAGGTCATCCCAAACTTTCTCATTAACCGGTGAAACCTTGTCGCCAAAGAGCTTGTCTCCAAAACTGCAGCCCTAATCCTTCTGAATCGCACAAGATATTAAGGGTGTTGCCCCTTGGTCACAAGCTTTAAAGGCTGAGGGGTAGCGTGGGTATCTACTGAGTCCTTATGCCTCCAGGACCTCCCCGGTCCCTTTGCAACCTGCACTTTGTGGTCTTTATTTCACCCGATTTCCTGCTCCTCCTCGCCTTCCCCACTCGCTCTCTGACACTGGTTTTGGAGTCAGCTGGAGTTGAATAGTCTTCAAACTGGTAAAAATAAGCTCCACCCACAAATGCTTTGTAGGTATGATTAGTGTCACAAAGTTTATTTGTATTATATCCCCCAGAGAATCGCTGTCTCCTCCTATGTTTCCAGCATCAAGGGATCCACTTATATTAATAACAAGAGGTGTTACAGTCTCCTCTGTGTTACCTCCTATGGTGGCTTGCTGTGACCCTCCTTCCTTATGCTCTTGCCACTTGCTGCACCACACACGGTTGGCGGTGGGGGATTTTTCTTCCTATGTCCCTCCAGATATGCCTTCTCCTCCAAATCTTCTAGGGAGGCTGCATTCCACAATGGTAGTCTTCTTCTTTGTCTTTGCTCCTGTCAGAGTGCCACGCTCTGTTCCTTGTCTTGCGGCGTCCATTTACGGCGCTCCCTCTGACCAATCTCCTGATTGGACCTCCATTTTCCTATTGGGGCGTGGGAGTCATCAGATGCTTGTATTCCCAGTAGTGGGGAAGGGAGAAAAGAAGCACAGAATTTCCCTTTTGTGTGGGGAAAGAGACGAGCTATGCTCAGTATGTCCTCCCCCTCTACTCCCCCTGCAGGCGGCCATCTTACAAGAATGCTTTTAACTAGATCTATCTTCCTCTTTTCATGCAGTGGACCAGGGCTTGTGGTCCACACTTCAGTCGTGGGATACTCTGTCTGGTCATCGGGGTATGTTGTTGCAACAAATCTCGAGTTTTCGGGGTCTGAACCAGCGGTGCGTTCTGGCCCCCAGCCTGTTCAAACTGTACATTTCTGACATCGTCTCTCTGAAGTTTTATCATTTAAGACTGTTTCGGTTGTCCGATACCAATGATTTTTTTACTTTTTTATTGCACTTCTGTGGGCTTACAATGGTTGATGGATGCTTTCTCGTTATATATGCGTAATCACGCCCTAAAGATAAATCTGGGCACAACAAAGATACGACAATGCTCTCAAGGGGTAATTGAAGAGGTGAACAAGAGGAGATTGGGAAGGTTGACTCTTTGATCTACATTGGGTTCTTTTTAACATTAAAACCTGGTTATTCTAGGCTTTTATAGTGGCTTAAAAATCATGCCCAAGCTCTTGCCACCCAGTTGTTGCAGGTCGATCAAAAATATGGTAGGTATACCTTGAAACCAATTCTGAAATGCAAGAATGTAAAATCGTCCCTAAAATTTCATATGGACTTGATATATATCCTGTCGACCCTTGGACTTTTGATTTTGCGTAGAGTCTTACACCTTCCAAATTCAGTTCCTATGGACGCAATTCGATACAAATTGGGCATTGTGTCATTGCGTGCACAAGCATCTTGGAAAAGGATCTTGATGATAAGGAGGATTCTGCTTTCAGTGGCTACCTTCTTATACAAAGATTTGAAGGTGATTTTGGAGGCCCATGCCAGTGTTCTGCTTGGAGAAGCATATACTTTGGTTAGTTCGCTTTTGATGGAGTGTGGCAGTTCTGTACAGGATTTGAAGGAGAATCCAGTACATACCAAGTAACTTTTGTCTAGGTTTGACTGGATTCCAACAATTGAGAAAGGGCGTTCATATTCTTCGCTCTCTCACCAACAGAGAGACCATAAGAAATTAGGAATGGTGGCTCTATTCCTATCTATTTATCCTTAGATTTCGATGGAACTTGCTGAAGACAAACTAAATTTGGTAAGATTTGACCTATTGGAAGCAAATGAGGCTGGATGTCACTTGTGTACGAGTGCATCTGAATGTGAGACACTTAAACATCTGTTTCTTTATTGTCCTTCCTTACAGGGCCAGAGGTGTAATTATTTGACCAAAAATGTTGGGTCTTTTGGCAACGTGTGAGAAGGAGTCTGTTTGCTGTGCGTGCCGTTTGGCGCAATCAACTTCAACGGTCTTAGCAACTATTCATTTTTTTAAATCATTGAATTTGGAGGATTTGCACTGATATTTATTATAAACTATATATTGAGCAGCCAGAAAGTCTGTGGATAATAGATGCTGAGGTTTTATAGGGATTATATACTGTGAATTGATTAATAATTGTATTTTTGAACGGTTTTATAAACTATTTTAGAATTAGATTAGTTTGCTTAGTTCATTGAGAAAGAATGAAGGCTTTTATAATATGGGAATGTTAAATTGGATTGTCTTAGTAATGTATTATTCTTAGACTTGATTAGTTTCATGATGAGTTTTATGAATTGTATTTAATTATGTAATTTTACTAATTCTCTATGTATTTATTTTGTAAACTGTGTATTTTGCTGTTTTTATGATATTTGAATTGTATGGATGTTAAAGGTTGATTTTTCTTTTCAACCAAATGAAATTAACAAAAGAAAATATGTAAAAACAAAATAGCATTTCATGTTCTGGCAAGCAACCTCACAGTATTGCTCTTCATTCCACATGGCCCCCTGGGCACTCCCCCTGCCTTGTGCTTGTGCAGTGGGTGCAGAATGCCTGGGATGTAGGAAAACATGGGTGCTGGCATATGTACATTGACAGGACTGCAGCCAGCTCAGCGTGAAAGCACTAGCCATTGCCAGCAAACTTTACTTTCTCCTATGAAATGGGCACGTTTGTTAGCACATTTACACCCTTAACTAAGGCTCAAGAATGTTTAAAGAACGGCTTATCTATAAGTTTTCATAAAATCGGCTCTTTTTGGGACCACTCGTCTGGCTGTTTTCACAGTGGTCCACGGTTATTCCCAATACTGAGAAAAATGCTCGTGACGGATTACTAATCGTCAATCTAAACTGCAGATTGCAAGTACAGGAGAGGGTGCAGGTTTAACATGGCACCCTTTTTACAGGGTGGTGTCAAGAGATGCATGGGTATTGTACACAGTCCAAGTTTCCAGACTTTAATTCTTCAGAAAAAGGTTTTCCAGACAGGTGATCCATTTTTGGTTCTATTCATCTGGAAAGGTAGAGAGGCTAATGGACACAGTGTGGTGGCTTGTACATCAAAAGGAGTTCTTACACTGTTCTTCTGACAGTCAGAGGTTTTTTTGAGCAATGTGTTCCTTGTGCACAGGAAAGACAAGTTAAGAACTGATATGAAACTGAAGGCCTTCAATGCCAGGCATGTTTATAGGAACTTTAATATGGGAGGCTTTGTCTCTTCCCACAGCAAAGAGATTAGTTGGCCAAACTGATCCTAAAGGATACCTATCTAATGGTGCCAGTGCACCCTCCTCACTGGAGAGTTCTGCAATTTCTTTTGAACCGCAGTGTTTGGTATTTTACCTTAACCCCTTCTAGTCTGGCCTTAGACCCTTCATTGTTCACAATACTACTGAGACCAGTTGTGGCGTTTTGGTGCTGTCAGGGTGTCCGGATGAACATCCATCTAGATGATGTGATTTCCTTGTCTCAGGATAAGTGCATCCTTGTGCTGAACATTCAGTAAGCCTCAGAGGTTTATCAAAGTTTTGCGTTCTCATCAGACGGGAGAAATCAGAATGTCCACCTTTGTACCTCATGGACCTTATTTTATTTTGTATTGTTTAAAGCTCTGACCTTGCTCGAGAACAATGAAGCGCTGTACAGAGTGTGTGTGGCTGGCATTTGGGCTGGAATCTTTTAACAGAAGTGCAGTACTGTGAGGTCTGTGCGTACATTGGAATTAGTCCTTGGTCAGGTGTTGTTGAAAGAGCGATGTTTTGAGAGATTTGCAAAATTGGAGAATCGTGAAGGCGTTGCGAGCCGACACTGGGATCGCGAACCAGAAGATAGGTGCATGACAAGAGAAGGATTGTTTGCAGGGCCTCTCTTTGCAGACCTTCTCGGCTTAACCTTGGAAAAAAAGTTGGCTTTGCTTCTGCTGACCCCTGCAGAAAAGAAAGCCATCAAGAAGGAGAGGTCCTGGTTCCCTAAGGCAAGTTCTGCAACCTACAGCTCTCCAGATGTCTTAAACTACGACTTCCATGAACCCTCATAATTAACTATGCCAACTAGGGCTGATTAGGTTTGCAGTTTGAAATATCTGGTGAGCCACTGTTAGCAGACCCGACCCTAATGGAACTGGTGAGGATAATAAGCCTGTTGTCCTCTGGGAGGCAAAGGGTTTGGGGGGCCTAGATGTGAAATCCTCTATATTGGTGGTGACTTTTTCCTAGGAAGAAATGACTGACATATAAACTACCCCAGGTTGTTGGCTGGTTCTTTCATCATCAAATATCTATTTATTCATACTGCATGTGTCTTCTGATGGACAATATTTCAGTAGTTTTATATCATTTGATTAGTTAGCACCATGTCCAGCTGATTGCGGAATAAGTGTCATGGTCATGAAGTCAGGGGCAGGGGCCTGCAGGGTTGCATGCACAGGAGACCTGGGTGGACACTGTCCTGTCAAAAAGTAAACAAGAACATCCATTTAACACCAAAAAGCTTTTATTGTGGACATAGCACTTCAGATGCATTAACCTTGAACATTCCATCCATTAAGCAGGATGCATTAACCGTGAATATTCCATCTGTTAAGCAGCCCCAAGTGTATTCTGGGATGTGGCTGCTAATGGATTGCCTTTGCACGTGCTCACTCTCTAGGAGTGGCAGTGTGTGGCTGGTAAACCAGCCCTAATGGGAGTGCCCACAATCTCAGCTATATAAGCTGCCCCGATCCTCAAGACAGACGCTTTGCGTTATTCTGCACTTGCAAGCAGCGTAAAGCTCACTGTCGCCTGAGGTCAGACTTACTTCCTGCCAGCATACTTACCAACTGGGGGAAGCTGTACTTACCTGTACATCTCTTCAGTGAACCAAGTATTCATCTATACACTTTCCGGAACGCCGAAATCTTCATCTTGACTCCGCAGCACGGCACGCTCCATCATCGACAGCAGTGCCTGCAAGGAAAAATAGAAGACAAGGTTAGACATCGATAAAACAGTCAGTTTAACATTGCGTTTCACCACACTTTGCCCTTTTCCTTAAACCATCCCTTACCTACTGTCGAACATTGCGGTAGCATCCATCTTCCATCCGGCCGCGTCTCGCGTCTCACAGCTGCATTGAGGCCACATTTCCATCTAACAGAAGAGAGACATTATTGCAGGCATGTATAGGGCAACATATAAAGACATTAAACCGAACGAACAGCATCACAAGAGCTCAAGAAAGACTTACCAATTATAAGGAGAAGCATAGTCGCAGCTGGACTGGACAAATCCTTATTAGGGATCAGTGAAGGAACTCGATCCCATCCGACGCGCCCATGCCAGAAGTAGCAGCACGGAGAGCTTATCTTCCATAATTCACAGGTGAGCTTTATGGGCCGGCGTATGTTCACAGAAACCATACTTTGGGGTGAAGGGTATGAGCAGATTGGCACACCCACACACTCTTATCTACACACAGGAGCAGTATCACCACGTACCACTGCTCACAGCTTTTCTACTGAGGGACAGGCCTGAAGGGGGTGTTTCAAGTTCAAGGAGGTCTGCAACCGTGCCGCAACGCCTCCGCAGAGACCAGGTGAGTGTAACAATAAGCCAAGGATTTTTGGCAGTGATGTCTAGCCATCAGGGTTTCTGTCCAGCAGAAATATCTTTCAGGCCTGTCTAACCTGCAGGCAGACTGGTAATCCAATCATTAGGTAACTCAGTGACTGGTGTCAGAGGACCGATGTTGTCAATACACTCTCAAATGTTGAAGCCCCTTGTAGACAGACCTTTTTGTGCCCCACTTAAATTGCCAATAGGAGATGTTTTATAGTTGGAGGCGTGATCCAGCGGCAGCAATTACAGATGCTTTCCTCCAAATGTTGTTGAGCCCCCCCATGGATTATGCACTTTCCCCCATTTCCCTGATGATATAAACACTGTTGTGGCTGAGAAAGGAGGTCCTGTATTGTATTTTCGTTGTCATTTATATAGCACTGTTACTGATTTGTATGGCCTTAATGCGCTTTGTAGTAGGAACGCCCTTGGGGACCGAAGTTCAGGTATGGAGACATTCTCAGAAATGCTTAAAGTGCATTTGTGCATTTGGCCAAGATTAGGAATGGGCTGGCTAGGCTCCAGTAAGCAACCCAAGAGGACAGACATGTGTACCAGTACTGAGTGAGGTTACGAGTGCAATAGAATAGATATGTGCCCAGCTAGACTGAAAATTGTTGTATGTTGTTGCTGTCTTCTAATAGCAGAGGTGTTAAGGCAAGTATGGTGTGAGGGCGAAGCCGTTACATGTCCAGCAAGACCGAATATTTCACGACGTAGCTGTATTTAAAGTGTTTCGATGGATAGCCATGCCTGTAGCAGATGTCCACCGAAGTGATGTGTTTATACATACCTTAAGCTCAGATGGAGCTTATCATTGATGTTGCTGTGTGATCCTGTCGTCTGTGTGAACCCTATGATCCACTATCACAGAAACTGTTCCCACAGCCTCCTATGATGGCATACAGAAGAGGCAGAAACCTCAAAGATAAATTAAAGCTGAGAAGCTTTACCCAGAACCCTGACCACAAGGAAGAAAGGCACGTTCCCATGTTGGGGATGCAGTAAGTGCAACAATATCATCAAAGGTAACACCATACAACACCCACACAAAGGCCGAGAGATTGCACGAAAGGGTCTTGATACCTGTAACAGCACCAGAGTGATATATGCTTTTAAATGTCCATGCAGACTCCTATATGTGAGTCAAGCAAGTAGGTCTGCTAGAGAAAGATGGCTGAAACGTAAGTCAAACATTCACACACACAATTCTAATTCTCCAATAGTGAGACACTTTCTGGAATATAGAAACAATTTAGCCCACATCAGATTTATCATCCTGGAAGTGGTCTGTACATTGGCCATAGGTGGGGACACACCAAAAAAATTGTTAGAGAGAATTGGATTGGATCCACTTGCTGGACACAGTACATCCTAAAGGTCTTAATGAAGAGTTTAATCTACACTGCTTTCTCTAACCATTTCAATGCCCATTGTTAACATCTCTCTGACCCCCCCAAAATTCCCTTCTGATATATGTATGATGTACAATACTTACATTGACTGTATTTGACTCAACTGTACCACCCCTAGATCATTGTACTCGAGCAAGTCATTCTAATATGCTCTTGTTGAAGAATCTGGTGAGTTTTTTGGACTCTACAGCAGTGCATACTTTGAATAGGTCAATACTTAAATGTACAACACCTTTAATGGCTAATAGAAATGTGAGATACAGACTCTGGTTAAGATCTGTATACCTACTAAGTAAGATATGACTATTTGCTTTGCTGTAAATATTCAATGTCTTGTATAAAATGGGACTAGCAAGTTAATTATTTTGATAATAGGTTCAGCAATCACCATCTCCCAAATGAGTGAGTTTGGATTTCTCTTACATTGGGCCTCATTACGACCCTGGCGGTAATCCGCCGTCATTACCGCCATGGCGTAATGAACGTTAACGCCGTGGGACGATGGCGTAAAGGGCGCCACATTACGACCCATCGCGCACGAGCATTACGCCATGGCGGTAATGTAAACTGCGCCATGGCGGTAGTGCCCCCAAAACGGCACCTACCGGCATCGTATGCGGCGCAAGGTGCACCACCGCCACCGCCGTACATAGCGGTGACCGTAGTTAGCGGTCACCGCAATTAGCGTTGACCGTAGATAAGCGGAACCGGAAGTAGCGTCACCGCGGCGGAACGGGAAAGAGCACGGCGGCCATCTTTAAAAACACAATCCATTGCCATCCTCCGAAACCACTGGACATCCGAGCCTGAGACCCCGCAAATACCGGCTTCAACCTTCTACCTGCAGGAAGATGCCTAAAGTTGTGAAAAAAGCCTGTGACCGCCAGCGGCAAGACCGCTTCTCCAGAGAGGAGCTTACCATGCTAGCGGAGACCCTCCAGGAGAACGCTGCAGTGGTATTCTCCAACCAACTGACAAGACCGGCCATATCCAAGAAGAAGGCCATATGGGCACTGGTAGCTCAGCGGGTCAGTGCCGTGGGAACAACACCCCGCAATGTCAAACAGTGCCGCAAGCGGTGGGACGATCTCCGGCTCAGAGTCAGGAGCATACTATCAGCTAACATGAACCTGGCAATGGCAACTGGGGGAGGATCGGAGTCCCCTATAAAATTGCAGCCATGGGAGGAAATCTGTGCCTCCACAATCGGAATGCAGAGCATTGAAGGAGTAGGAGGAATGGAGAGAGGAGCCCCGACATCGGGCGATGCAGGTAAGTGGCTCAAATCAAGGCATGCAAATCTCACCTAAGTCCATTCATGTGAAGTACAATGTTGGCCCATAGTGTAAATGCAACACATCAGCCGGAGACTGCCCACAGATACATCCGATCTGCACCCTGTACACATGCAGTATGCACACCCTAACAGCAGCCACCCACATACCTCCATGCTACTTCCACACAAAAGGGAGACAACTTTTTTCCCCTGCATGAAATGTGCCACATGTACTAACTGATAAGATGCCAGTCGCCACAATGCCCGGCCAATGTCCGCAGACCCATCAATAACACTCTCCCTCCTCTGTCCCACCACAGGCTCAAATTCCGACCTTGAGGAAGAGGACACCACTGCCTCCACACCCACCAAGAGGGCCAGGCCAACTGTGCCAACACCACAACCCTCCACCTCTGCCCTCCCGAGGAAAACCCCACAGCAGCCAAAATCCATGCAAGGGAAACAGGACAGGGCACAGACAGCCACCCCAGCAGGCAGTACAGCAGCAGCAGCAGCAGCAGACATCACACAAATCATGCCCACAGAAGCCACAGCCTCTGCTGCAAGCAGCACAATTGGGGAAACTGCTGCCATTGCTGCCTCCTCCGACAGCGAAGCAGGGATCTTTGAGGAGAGTGATGTCAGAAGCCCCACAGGCCACCCTCATTCCCCCTACCTGTCCCTAAGCAGCCCGCATGCGGATGCCACACAGGGTCAGCCAGAGGATGACGATTGGCCAGCCACTCCATCCCCGCTGCAGGGGCAGATCAGCCCAATGGGAATACCACTGCCATTAGCCATGGGCCAGAATACCAACCATTCTCTGGAGGCGATTGCCACCCGGCAGCAGCAACTTTCCTCGCTGCTCGAAGAACATGTTGCTGAATGTGGGGGGTCATGTGCAGCAATGGAGAAATGTGCAGAGACAGTGAAGGCAGCTATAGAGTCGTCCACAAAGGACATCTGCGCGGAACTAGCTGCTGTGCGGCACGCCATCACTGACCTTGTGCAGACAATACGGGCCATGCGTCCAAATGAGCAGGCAGGATCCTCCTCGGTTGCCAGCTCGACACCGAGCAGCCCCATCCGCCGATCGGGGAGGAACCTCCGCAGCACAGGCAGGGGTGCCCCGGGGGCCAGTGGAGGGGGCTGCCAATAGTGGCCGGACAGTGTAGGAATCCTACTTCTGACACTGCTGCACAGACTAACTCACACCTTTGTTGGGATTCCATGGGGGGGGGGGAGGGTGGAGGGGGGAGTGGGTGTGTTGGGGTGTGCAGGGGGGTGGCGGGGAGGTGTGTTGGGGAGTTAAGGGGGGAGTTTGGGGGGGTGTGTGTGCAGGGGGGAGGTGGGAGGTGGTGGGTCACAACGTTCCATGTCTTGAATACACTTTTACCTTGGAAAAAAACCCAGAGTGTGTTGATTTTTTCTTTGCGCATGTGTGCTTTATTGGTGTACAGTCCACATTGTGCATGTCCCGGTGCCACACAGTGCCCCAAGTGCAGTCACCATATGACACACACCAGCCATGTGTGCTAGAAGCAGTGGTCGATGATAGTTTGGCGCATTGCACGCCCCTCCTGTGCATCGCCTCCTCCATGGGGTGCCGCCCCATCTGCTCCCTCCTCATCCTCATCGTCAGGTGGTTGTAGTTCTGCGTCAGGGGGCAGGGGCACATTCTGCCTGACGCACATATTGTGTAGCATTACACATGCCATGACGATCTTTGCCACCTTCTCATGGCCATACAGGAGTGCCCCACCAGACCTACTGAGGCTTCGGAACCGTGCCTTCAATAGGCCGAATGTCTGCTCTATGACCACACGAGTACGTGTATGTGCACGGTTGAAGTCCTCCTCGTGCTGGTTCTGCGGGTTCCGGACTGGTGTAAGGAGCCAACTCTTCAGGGGATAGCCAGCATCACCTGTATGTAGGCGAGAATGTATGTGTCAGTCATGTTGTCTGATCAGGAACATGATGTTCCATCATGGCTTGCTTCCAACTGTTAATTTGGCTCACATCTACATGACCTAATTTATTCACACAATGCTACCTGTATATGCTCATGGCTTCCATGGCCTGTTTTGCATGCCATCACCCAATGTATGCAGAGGGGTTGTGTGCATTGTAAGTGCCCATCCTCTGTCTCCGATCTCCGTGTTACTCACAGACAGGTGGAGTATGCATCCCCCCCCCTTTCAGCCAGGTGGAGTATGCATCCCCCCCCCCTTTCATCCAGGTGGAGTATGCATCCCCCCCCCCTTTCAGCCAGGTGGAGTATGCATTCCCCCCCCCCCTTTCTGCCAGGTGGAGTATGCATCGGTACGTCATTCACCTGCCCACTTCCATTACATTGGACTCACCGAGTAGCCAGGATCTTGGGCCTGCATGTTGCTCCATGTAGCGTGGTATTGTGGAGTTCCTCAGGACCATGGAATCATGGGTTGATCCGGGGAATCGGGCACAACAATGTGTGATGATCTTGTTGGAGTCACAGACCATTTGCACGTTGATTGAGTGGAACTGTTTCCGGTTGCGGTACGGTACCTCCACGGCACGTGGAACCACCAATTCCACATGGGTGCAGTCGATGGCACCAATGCAACCGGGTATGCCGGCTAGTGCATGGAAACCCACTTTGGTGTTAGCTATCTCCTGTGCAGTCCGTGGTAATGAGATGTGGTTGTCTGTGTGCTTGAGGAGGGCATCGAGCACTTGGATGAGTGTTTGCGAGAATAATGGTTGTGAAATGCCATGCAGGTGCCCCACTGTGTGCTGGTAGCTGCCTGTGGCCAGGAAGTGGAGTACAGCCACTACCTTCAGTAGGGGGGGGATGGCGGTTGGACTTTCTATCATGCTGACGATGTCGTTGTGTGTCATGTCTACGATGGCGGTGATGGTGTCCCGGTCCAAACGGTACAGGGTGTGGATCTGCTCAGCAGTGAGGTTGAATGGATTGGCTCTGATGCGTGGGATTGGGGGCTGCCTGCGTGGTGGCACTGGCTGTGCAGGTGGGGCTTGCTGGGCCTGCCTTGCCCTCCTTCTCCTCCTGCGTCTCCTCTGTGCTGCCTGGTGTTGTTGCTGTTGTAGTAGTTGTTGTTGTTGTTGTTGCTGTTGTAGCACATGCATTGCTATCAGGTCCTCCAGCCCCAACATTGCCATTCGAATTGGTATCATTGTGGAGTGTGTCTGGGTGTGGGAAGGGGTGGGGTGGGCTCTTTTAGTACTTCCTGAGTCTGTATTGCCTTCACCTGTGCTGTTTCAGTGCACCTGTGGCAGCTGCATTCACTTAACATGGCCCTTTACGGTTGGTTCGCGATGGCGTTGTTAGCACCATGGTGGTAAGGTACTTAACGGGCTGGGTGATGGCGTTAGGTGCATGTCCGCTTGGGTCGGGATTTGCGTAACTTTCCGCCATGGCGCTAAGTACGGTGTGGGCGGGCGCGGGCGCGGACCCTTGTCGCAGTTAGCGGCAGCGTTGACTACGATGCCGCTAATGGCATCGTAGTTAACGGTCACATGTCATGATCGGACCTGGCGGAAAAAGATGGCGGTAACCATTTACCGCCATCGTTTTTCACTTAGCGCCAGGGTCGTGAGAGCCCCTTTGTTCTTGAGGAAGCTCTGTGGTATGACTAATAATGCTATTTCTTTTATCTCTTGGTATATTGTTATAGTTTTTATCCCCTGCCTTTTATTTTTTGTTCATCACGATTGTTTTCAATATATATTTCTCTCTTTAGCCACTCTAACGTTTTACCTTTCAGCATGGTTGTTTTTTTTATGCAGTGCTGTGTACATTATACTACATAATCACTTTTGCTTTTTTTAACTGCAGCTTCAATCTTTCATTTTTGCACAATATTGTTACTATTGATCTATCTTTTCCTCTTCTATTACTCTTACGTTTCAACTTTCAGCATGATTAGTGTGCCATGCAGTACACATTATTTCATATAGACATTGGGCCTCATTACAAGTCCGCCGGTAAAAAATCACCATTACCGGCATGCTGGTGCTACCGTGTCCGTGAAGCACTGCTGCCAGAATTAACGGCTGATTCCATGTTAGTGTGCACGCACATTCCAGCATGCTGGAAACGGTAGCAATGGCATGCTGGTAATGCCACTAAACCGCCCCAAAAACCTCCACACCGTCACGCTCAGTGCCGGTGACACCGAATCCGGCTCCACACTACCAGACTCACCGGCACCAGTAACAATGGTGCCGTTATTACCGTGACTGGAAATAACGTGATCGCTGGGAACAGGAAATGGACCGGCGGCCATTAACAAAACACAATCCATTGCAATACTTTGTGCACAGGAGTGATAGCCACATCCTGAGCCCAGATTAATTACAGGAGACATGTCTGCCAGGGTACCTGCAACATGGGGGTGTAAGCCGCGGTTCAGCGAGGCTGAACTGAACATGCTGGCTGACACCTTAGTTGAGCATGCCGATGAAGTCTTCAGCAGCGACCTACGAAGGCAGGCACAAGTACACAAGAAGGCAATCTGGGAGGAGGTGGCCCGGAAGGTCACAGCAGTCGGGACAACTTCCTGAACAGTCCGGGACTGCCACAAAAGTTGGGCCGATCTGTGCCTCAGGGTGCAAAACCTCCTTTCGTGCCATTGGTCCCAGGCTATGGGCACAGGAGGCGGCCCTGCATTTCCCATTCAACCTGCAGCCATTGGAGGAGACATGCAGTAGCATACTGCACCTGGAGGCTATTGAGGGAGTCGGTGGAGCGAAGGCTGTAGTTATTACATCAGAGGAGGCTGATGAGTACCCGTAAACCCAATGTCAGATCGCACACCTTGTACCCTGTCAACATCAGAGTAGGCAAACATGTTAACCATGTTATGCCCAACGCCAGTACAGCCCTGCTACCCCCCTTACAACCTGGTTGTAGACATCCACATAGACTTTGCAACCAAACCACATTCATACATCACCCACACATAGACCATCACACAGGCCCCCAGTATCGCCCTGAGAAGATGCACCTGCTGGCACTCAGACACACATCCCCTGACACAGCCCAAATCTGTTGTCACCGCCATGCTAGCACATGCCCAAAGACATGTCAGTGTCAAGCACATCCACCACCAGCAAATGACGTGCCGCACAAATCAATGATACATGTGCCCCACTCATCCCATCCACCATGGCCCATCCAACTAAATCATCACCAACGCACTAAGTGCCATAGGCAGCAGTCAGATGTGCAAAACATCCATGTCCCAACCAGCCACAACACCATATCATACAGCTTGTGTGGCACACCCATAACACCCTAACAGGGAAACACCAGTACACCACGCAACAGCCAATGCACAAACCATGTTGGCACACCAAACATCCACCTGTACAGCATCGCCGACACAGTAATGTGTGCACCATGCCATGGCCACCACCTTGTCCATGACACATAATTGTCACCAGAATGTACTAGCATTTATGTCTGTCTCATCAATCCACACCCATCACTGATGCCCTGCCTTTCTGACCTGCTCAGGCATGTCATATGACAATGAGGCTGAACAGCCGAGTACATCCAAGGGCACCAGGCCATGCCACCGATGGACCACCACCACGTCCACACAGGACTGAACGTCATCATCCGGCAGATGTGAAAGGGACACAACATCTGCCAGCCACCCACCATCCCGGAGGCATATGCACCCCAGCCACCCTGCAACCAGGAGGCACCTGCATCCCTGCCACCCCGCAACCAGGAGACACCCGCACCCCTGCCACCCTGCAACCAGGAGGCACCTGCTCCCCTGCCACCCAGCAACCAGGAGACACCTGTAGCCCTGCCACCCCACAGCCAGGAATCACCTGTACCCCAGCCACCCTGAAAGTTGAGTGGGATAGTATAGTGTGTTAAGTCCTTCCATAAATGTACATAGTTTATTCTCACACAATATATTTGGTACTGCAAAATAAATCATTTCTGCACATTGACCATTCAGTGTAAGTGCATTTATTCATGTACATTGTCCAGTGCCCAATGTGCTACATGTCCTGTGCTGTGTGTGTGACTGGTGCTCAGAAGTAGTGGTGTAGGAAGTCTTCACATGTGACACGTCCATCCATGCCATTGCAGAGCTGTGCCATTGCCAGCTCATCGTCACTGCCTTCCTCAGCCTCTGGTGGTTGCATGTCCATGTCTGGGGGCAGGGGGACGTTGCACATGTTGCACATGTTGTGCAGTTGTGCAGCATGGCACAGGCAAGCACAATTTTCGCAACCTTTTTAGGGATGTACATCAGTGCTCCTCCCGATCTGCTGAGGCAGCGGAACCTGGCCTTCAACAGGCCAAATGTCTGTTCTTTGGTGCAGCAAGTACATACATGGGCATGATTTTATGCCTGCTCATGGATGTTGTGGGGTTGCCTGACGGGGGTCATCAACTATGGCATCATGGGATAGCCAGCATCACCTGCACGGGGACAACAGAAAGTGTACGTGTCAATCTCCTGGTCATTTCATGTAGGCACAGGCTGTACAGTGGTCATTTTAGAGGACAAACATGCTCAATCAGAATTGAGTGTATCCACCAAATGTCAATTTTTGGGTACCAGAACGGCACTTTGTCATAATGCGTGTGGGGATGTGCTGTGCAGTGCCTTTCACATGGACCATTCACAGACAACATGACCTCAGACCCTTCTTCTACAACTGACACACATGTAATAGATGTAGAATATGTGTTACAAAGCAATTGTAGCTATATGCCCACGTGTGACTGTACATTTTACTTTTCAATGATATGCATGTGTAATTGTGTGGTTGTAGTGTACCTGCCCAATTTGTGTGCAGACAAAATGTTTATTTGGCGGTGGGAGATTCAGTATTTTCTGGCTGTGCAGCATAAGTTGTGGGTTTCCTTGACTGTGTTTTTGCTTGTCTTTGTCTCTATGGTGTGCTGCATTCTGGTAAATGTAGTTCTTTATTGCATCGCTGTATGGGATAGCTGTAGTCATGTATGCAATGGATATTTTGCATACATGGTGACACGCATGTCGAGGAGTTGCACTATGGCATGCCACTACATACTTGAACATCTCATGCACTCACGACATTGAGTGTGGTCATCTCACCCTCCCCCAATGTCTAAAGTTTACTTGTTTTAAATTTTTCAGCAATGATGTTCCTTGCTCTTAATCTTGATCTGCCTTGACCTTTTGGCACCCTATCCGGTCTCTGTGCACTTACATAGAGGTTTTGTAATTGTTTCTGGGAATTGCAGTAGAGGTAATGATGGAATTATGCATGCAGTGTGCACGTACACTGGTCATGGGTGCCATACTGGGCCATTGTTTGATGCTGGACATGGCCCTGTAGTTAGACTCACCCAGCAGTCAGGTATGCTATGCTGTCTACTGCCCCCCGCACAATTCAGCAATGAACATGGCCTTGTAGTTAGACTCACCCAGCAGCCTGGTATACTATGCTCTCCCCTGCCCCAATTCAGCAATAAACATGGCCTTGAAGTTAGACTCGCCTAGCAGCCAGGTACACTGTCCGCTGTGCCGTGCCATGTATTGAGGCAGCGTGGAGTTCCACAGCACCATGGAGTCGTGTGTTGAGCCGGGGAATCTTGCACAGCAATGGGTGATGAGGCTGCGGCCGTCACACACCGTCTGCACGTTCGGTGAAAGGAACATCTTCCTGTTGCGGTACACTGCCTCCACGGCATGCCTGGCCACCAGCTCCACATGTGTGCAATCCAAAGCACCAATGACGTTAAGCATGATTGCAAGGGCATGGAAGGCTATTTTTGTGACATTTACATGGTCTGCAGTCCTGGGTAGGCTGGTGTGGTCTGGTACGTGACACAGGAGTGCATCAATCACCTGGAATAGCAAGAAAAACAGGGCTGTGAGACTACCTTCAGCAAGGGGGGGATGGCTGGCCAGATATTGATCAGGCTGACCAGGTCGTCATGGATCAGGTCCACTATTGAGGTGTTGGTGTCCCTGTCTAGCCAGTTACTGTTAGGCAGAATCATATGCAGTACCCTTTGGGAACACCACACACAATTAAGACTACAAGTGACAGTACAAATTCACCTTTGGTACAAGCCTGTACTAAGCAGTAAAATGGTAGTGATGGCTGAGCAGCCAGACTTATCTCAAGAGTAAAGTGGGCAGTATCAATAGTTACACAAAGGACAGCAGTTACTATGGTTCAAACAAACACTGACTCAAGGTTTCTGAGTAAAAGAATATACATTTATTTACACATCAGTTACAAAACATTTCACTATTATCAAGCAGTTGAAAAATCACAATCTTAATACGCTACACCACACCCAATAGATTCTGGGCAAGTTAAACTCAAAATGAAGTGTGAGCAAAATGGCACTCCAGTAATTTAAAAGGGAGGGAAAGACAAAGTTAGACAAAAGTTGAGCAGCACCAACAAGTAAGTAAGCAGGGCAATCTAGAAAAAGTAACTACAGTGAGGAAATCAAATCAAGAGGCCTGGGCCAAAGTCAATGGACCAAAGTCTTTGCAGAGGATCACACAGTTCAGAGTAGTTTGCGGTTAAGTCTTTGCCAAGAGTCCAGAACGAAGTTGGTCAGACGAAAAGTTACTTTAAAGAATAGAGAAAAACACGCCTTCGGATTGGCAAAAGATTTCAAGCACTTTTACCGTGGTCGAACGGAACAAACGACCGGATTTTAACAGTACCTTTAAAGGAGAAGAAGCCTGTAGCTGAGGCGGACGTTCCTGGCAGGTCCTGCAGGATCACGGTTCCTGAAGCGACTGTCTGACTGAAATGAAGTGGGAAGACTGGAGGGTCCTGCACTGCCCATGGAAGAAACCAGCAGGAGAGCAAAGCAACAAATAAAAAGTGTGCTCCTTAAAGCCCAAGCAGGGACCGGTCCTCCTGGTTATCCGAGTCACTGTAGCTGTTCACAGCAAATTCGACCAGAGGAGGGAGGGCTGGCTTGCAGTTTGGCAAACTGGTTGTTCCCGCCAGATCAAGGGGAGAAGATTCCTTGAGATCTTCCCTTTCGTCGAAGTTTGGAGATTTGGACCCGCAGCAAGGCTTCACCGGGAGGTTCAGTCATGGTAGAGGTCCTCTTCTGTCAGCTTCTCTCAGTTCTCTTGATCCAGTGGTGACTCTGCCTTCTCAGTCCCAGAGACTTGCTTTTTATGCAGTTTTCCCCCATTCACACAGCCTGGCTGTCAATCACACAGCAGGGTGGCTGTCCTGACGGGACAGTCACCACAGCCAATCACACAGAGTGCAACATGGGTCTCCAAGGAGACCCTGTGCAGGTAGTCTCAAACCCCTCCCTCACATCCTGTCCCCCTCTGACATTCAGGCGCCTAAGGAGGGCTTCTGTGCAGAAGCTGCCAAAGGATGGCGAACAAAGGAACCAAACCTGGTTTGGCGCGCAGAGTAAAACACGAGAAAGACTTTTACAAAAAGAAATGGCGAATAAACCCAGCCAGAACCAAATAAAAGTAATTGTGGTCCAGCGGGTTTAAGTTCGAGGCTACTAAAACAATACCAAGGCTATTTAAAATAACTGCGTTAGGAAAAATAGGGTAGGTACCACTGCCACCAGCCAAATCTTAATGAAAAGGGAACGAAATAACGTTCCATGAGAAACAGACAAAAAGGGATAACTATTAACCCTTTCCAGAACTCTATGTAAGATTGTTTGTACTGGGTCTGTGGATTTAAAAAAACTAATAAAGTCAATGGCAACTTTACATGTTCTGGGAGACAGTAGTCAGTCCCAGAAAATGGAGTTTAAAGTAGAAAGTCTGAAAAAGACAACCCTGTCACTGCACTGAAGGTGCTGTGTAACACACAGTAACAAGATGATGCCTATGGAGTAGGTGAGGCTCCACAGTCTATGAACACAAACATGTTAAACACACACAGCAAAACACATGTAGGAGAGGGAAAAAAGGCTCACACTCTTAACAGGTGAAAAAAAAAATCCTAGAAATCCAGCAAAGCTGCTGAGGGACTCGGTAGGTAAGGGAAATTAGCCATTCTGGAGAATTCTCCCTAACAGTATAGATCAGATATGTCTGTATTTCACCACTAACCAACATAACATGTGATTGTTTAAAGGTTTCATAATTTCATTAAGATTCTCTTTCAATGGTAATTCATTCTAATAAGCGAGATTTAATAGGAGACACATATGCATTATAACAGCTCTTTGGATTGATAAAACGTGAGCCAAGAGTAACTTTATCTAACAGAACATGTATACACAGAAGTCAGGGGTTACTTAGCATGTTGTGTTCCGATGACAACATCTGATTTAGAATTTTCATGAGTTAGTATTGCCTCCCGATTCTGCCACACTCTTCATAGGTTTATAGGTTGAACGATAGGTCATCCTCAAGAAATTATAATCTCAGCTCATTATGTGTTGCAAATTTGGTTCAGAGTCCAGGAGACCAAGTATTTGCTTCTGGAATGAGTTTTCCTGAGTCTGTAACATCAAGATTGTTTTTGTTGCCCAGATTCCAGCTCCATATCGTGCCACTGGTTTTACTTTAGAAAGGTATATTCTAAGCAACATATCCACTGGAATTGCCTTAAATTGGTTTATAAATGTAGATATTCCCCCTGTTATCTGAGAAATTCTCTTTGAATATTTTTAAAATGTTAATCTCCCTCAAGTCTGGAAGTGAATTGGACTGCTAGGTATTCATAGACGTTCATAACTTTCATTATTTAATTACCATCATAACAGTTTGGTCCCTTGTCAGCTCTACTAAGATGTGAGCGTACCATAACTGCAGATTTTGATACCTTAATATGAAGGTCTTGGTTGTGCAAACATTCCCAGCACTTGTTCACGAGATATCAGGGTTCTCGCAATAGGCACAGTTTCATCTGCATAAGCCTCTAAGTTAAGTAATGACTCATAAAGGCTGTAAATATATAATGAGAAGAGTAGCTGTGCGAGTACCCAACCCAGTCGTACACCAAGCTTCAATGAGAACCAGGGAGAGCGATGTCCTTGGGGGTCTGAGCACACACATGCCTTAGTGTCCAGATGGATCAGTTCAAGTACTTTGACCAAGAAGAGTGGGCATTTTAAATGTTGTAGGCCATCTCATGGTTTATCTCTACTAACCTTGTCAAATGCAGTACGTAAGTCCATAAAGGCTGATATATTCTTTCTTTTCATAACTGGACTGAACTGGAAATTATTCAATATAAATTCAACACCTGGCCTAGCCCATCTCGGAATCCTACCTAAATGCAAGACAGAATGACTTCAGCTTCTACCCAGGCTTGTAAGCAAGATCAAATCACCCTACCAAAACTTTGTTTTAAATGGATCTAAATGGCAGATTGCCCTATATGACAAGCAAGAAGTTTTGGATCCCTTCTTAAAGGCAGGGGAGATTATTGCAGATTTCCATGACTCTGGAAATCTTTCCTTTTGGTCATACTATTAAATACGTTAGTCAAAAGTGGCACCCAGGTAGACCACTAGGGGGCGCAGACGGCAATGGCCGCCTGATCCAAAGCTCCCGTCTCAACGGGGAGAAAAGAGATGAAATGGAGCGATATGCGATATCCCGGCGAAAGAAAGACAGTTGGAACGGACGGGTGAACATTGGCACTGTTGTTCGCCAGAGTATGTAGCAGATATAAGAAGTATTTAGAAAAGAAACAGCTATTGACAAAGATACAGGCCCCTCACCCACCGCGCATGCAGGCATCAAGTCCGCAAACATAAAGCGCCATACTGGTGGTAGTGGAACCGAAGAACTGGTAAAGACTGTGCCGAGAGAAGCAAGCGGCCACGGAGCCTGGGTTGCGGCTCGGGTCGCCCCCACAGAGGTTCCCACGAACAGAGAGATTCCTGAAGTGGGCTAGTAGTGGAAGCAAAGATGGGGAAACCCTGCCCATCTCCCGGTCCTACCGAGTCAGTGAGGCCTGGCCCGCTAGAGATCTCCTGAAGACACCCTGGAGATCGAAGAGCGGGCAGGGGTCAGGCGGCGTGCCCGGGACCACAGACAAGTAGCCCCATGTGGGCTGACTGCAGTGAAACAGTGACGAGACCGCCATGCCCCGGGCAAAAGAAAGCTGGAAGAATGCACGGGAGGCACGGGAAGAGTCCTGTGCCATGCTACGGCTCAAGCACAGGCTGGGCTAGCAAAAACCATGGACATGGAAAGCATGGAATATCACGCCTAAGCAGAGCCCGAGACTGATCCAGTTCTGCAAGAAAGGGGACACTACTTGGGATCGCATCACCACAGCAGAGATTCCTGACTGGGAAAGGGTTGGAAGCCGGAGCAGCAGTTGCAAGAATGCCGTGGGCAGCCGAGAGACCTCCACGCCTCGCAGCAGGAAAACACAGAGAAGAGGTAGCAGACTGCCCCCTGCCCAAGCACCACATGCGCACAACTAACGCACCTCCAAACCAGCGAAAGAGCGGGTTACAGTGCCCTGTATTCATTAGCCCTCTGCACCAGCACATAAAGCTCAGGAACTAGGCACAGCCACAGTAAAGGACTGGCCGCCATCAGGGGACAGATCAGTGCGGAGAAATGGGGGGGGGCATGCATGGGTGGCTGCAAAAGCATCCACCTCACACAGAGCTGGTTATTTTCACTCACGCAATGGACCCCCGGGCTCTGACTACTCTGGGGAATTAAACACACTGGATGTGAAGTGGAAGTCTAGACGGTGCGAGTGCAGCGAGGCAGGGGAAAACACGGGGGCTCCTATTTCGGAGGAGTGCTACTTGACAGTGGCAATAACGCTGAGCCTGCCCGCACAATGAAGGGGACCCCCCAATATCAGGAATAAAGCCGGCCCTCATACCCCCCCGCCCACAAAGGAGGGTGAAAGGAAGAGAAAATTCTCCACAAATGCAAACAAAACACACTGAAACAAGCAGGGGAAATGTGGACGCAATAGGGGAAACCCCAGGGAACCTGCCCCGTAACCCAATTATCACCCCAACCAAAGTCAGGCAAAAGAGAGCAAAGCCAAACTCCTGGAGAAGCCTGGACAGACTTCAGCAATTCAGGCGGGGTCATACACTGGTGGAGTCAGCCGACATGATGAGCGGGCAAGCAATAAAGGAGGACATCGCAGGAATTATGTCGGAGATCCGTGTATTGTGGGCAGACATACAAGTATTGATAGCAGAAATCAGGGGGAAGGTGGAGTCAATTGAGAGCAAAGTGGAGAACTTAGAGCATAATCAAATCAATACCGACCTAATGGAAATGAAGCTGAATGCCCGAATGACAGACATAGAAATGAAAGAGGAAGAACTCACTCTTAAAATGGATGACATGGAGAACAGGGAAAGAAGGTCCAACCTCAGAATTGTGGGCCTTCCAGAATCGGACAGGGAGACGCCAGCCATGGTCGAGGGAAAAGTCCAGGAAATAATAAATCACATATTCATGACGGAAGGGGGCAAAACCGTGCGCATTGAAAGAAGCCACAGAGGAGGCCGGGCATTTGCAGGAGGGCCAAGGTCGATAGCGGTAATGTTCTTAAACTACAAGGAAAAAGCGAAAATACTCCTCAAAATTAAAGATATTTCAAGAACTATCGAACTTCACACTAAGCAGGATGAGAGCGTGCAAGCCTCTCACCGCCTGGCTTACTGAAAAGCAGTGTGATACCGGTGGGGATACCTCTTTGACCTCACCTTCGAATGGAAAGGAGAAGAATACCGACTTGTCACCACAGAAGAGGCCAAGCAGGTGCTATAACATCTAACAGAACACAGCGTCAGATCCCTGACCGGGCCCAATAAGAACCAGGGGCCAAGGGACCAAGAGACAGACAAAACCCCCAGTGGAGGAAGAGATCCAAGGTGGGTAGAAAACATAACAAACTAAGCCCAGAGTCCCCAGCAAAGCCCCCATGAGGGCACAGAAAAGTGGTAAATCACGAAAGAAACTCAGCATTCATGCATAAGTAGATAAAGAAGGGAGTCGCAATAGAGCTCCCCCGTTAAGGTTGTGTCCTAAACCTAGTGGCCCGCGATTTTATGAGGGTGTCTCAACACTGGGAACCTAGGTCAGGCACAACGACGACGGCTGCGGCCCAGTCATGGGGTAGTTTGATGCCCACAGTTTATTTGTTAGTTTCAAGTAGGTGGATGGTTCAAGGGGGGAGACACAAAGTGGGACAGGCAAAATGAGGCACCTCATATCGGTAAATGAAAGGTGGAATTCAGGGAGGGCAGGGGGAGGAAGCCGCGAGCCAGGTGGGACTAAGCCTAAGAATGATGCTGATGGCCGACTGTGGGCCAGAGGTGGGAACCCTGAAAATTGGCACCCTCAATGTCAAGGGGCTTAACTCCCCGACTAAAAGGTCCCTATTAGCACAGAAATTCGATAGAGCAAACCTAGACCTGCTCTTCATTCAGGAAACAAGGCTACGGGAGGGGGAAGGGGAAGAAAGGCCTTTGAAGGGGAGAGGAATGGGTCAAATGTTCTGGGCTTCAGCGGGCCACAAGAGAGGGGGTAGGCATAATCCTTCACAGGAGAGTCAAACTAGAAAACCCCAGAGGTGCAATCTCACATGGAGGGGAGACTCCTGGTTGTGCGACCGTCTACGCACCCAATCAAGGTCAAGGTAAATTCAATAGAGAAGCCCTCTTAAAGGTAATGGAACTAGCCAGACTCTGTCTAATAATGGGGGGAGATTTTAACACATGGGCAGTCCCACAAATAGACCGGGAAACCACGCACCCGATTACTAAACTCCCCCCTTAGGAGAAATGGGTGAATTCCAGAGGGACAAAAGGGAGGAGAACCTGGTGGACATTTGGATGACGGTGAACCTAGATGTAAAAGGGTACCCATTTTTGCCTATGTTGTGAGCACAGGAGGGCACTGCCTAAAACCACCATTGGCTACCCACACAGTAGCCTGAAACCATTGCAAAAGGGACAATGCTGATTACCAAAAGCAACCCACAACTATTGGGAATTCATTCCTTCAACGGGCACAAAATTATTTTACTGCAGAACCACACCAGTGCCATGTGCTGAACCTGGATAATACACTTCCATGTAAAATCTCTTGTTTGGAATGCATTCATTCAAGACTGATCCAAAAAATGGACGCAGTACCAATAAATACCTCAAGGCGGCGCTAGCAGTCTAAACTCTGACAGGGAAACTGCATGTCAGGAGTTGCAGGAGAGGCCTTTACATCAAAGGCTGGGAGTTAATTACAATCTTAACAACATGCTGTTCCCAGAAGACAATCTGATTTGATTAACAGGCCAAAAGGCTGGGAAACCTCTCGCCTCCAGAGATTCACACCAGGAGTTAGAATCTCACATGAACTCTTGATTGATAGAAGGCAGACTGGCTGGCAGCCTCCTGGAGACCACACAATAGGCTCTTGCACTTGAATAGAATATGTTGATTTTGACTGTTTCCTATCAACAAAGGCCTGCCTGCCAGCAGAGGCATGGTTTCTGACCCACCCAAGTTTCTAGGAGGAGGAGACTAACGCTCTGAGAGGTGAATTGCAGTAAAAATACAGTTTATAAAAATACTGATAACTCTTTTTAATCAAATGACAGGAATGTATACCTTTGAGAGCCTTAATTTAAAAAATGTACCTTCGATTCAAGCCCAAACTCCAATTTGTGTTATGTTCTGGGGCAAAACCCTGCTATTTATTGACACCACAGACACTGTATTTAAGCTAGAGATATGGGAATTTACTGGAGTAGGTATGGACAGCCTGTGTATATGTGTATAACTTTTAATGAAGAACCAAGGTTGCATAACCCACTAAAATCGAAAATAAGTTGCCATTTTTGAATGCAAGCCCTCAGGAAGAGCAGATTTGGGACAGAGACTACCTCATGTGATAGGTAATATGTGCATGCAATGACAAACCACTATGTATTTGAGAAATGTGTATTTTGATCAAATATAGATTTGTGAGCAATTTGACAGGGGAGTGTCCTTTCTGCAGGCCATATAATGACATCGCTCTGACACTCCACTTCTTTCCCCCAATCAAGAGAGAAAGGAAAGCTTGACCAATGATAAATTGAGAGAGGGGCTGCATTAGTGATGCTGCGCACACACCCACTTTCAAAACATATAAAAGGAACATTGAAACCCAGGTGGGGGGATTGAAATCCATTTGCTGCAACGCACTCTGCCGAACCACACAACATCCAGAAGGCACCAGATCCAACACTTAGACTTTAAAACTCCAAAGAACTTGATCCAGAACTCAAAGTAAGGGCCTAAACCCACAGACTGAGAACTCTTCTCAGCAGGCCTCAGCATCCAGCAAACCTAACCAACTATCAACAGCCGGGCGAGCTGTTTGAATTCCCTGCCTAGAACATTGCCGGGACCGGTAGCAGTGTCCAGGAGCCGTGCAGATCAGTGCTGTGTCCGGAGAAAGCGGGACCAGGAGCCGTGCAGACCGGTGGTAGACCAGACCAGCAGAACCCAAGATCCAGGAGCAGTGCCGGTGACCCAGAAAGCAGAGCTGTACTCGAAACCGGAGACCAGATCGCTGTGAAGTGCTGTGCACAGTGACCGGATCCGTGACAAAGTCGCCTTCCTGTCCAAAATCTCTTGTGAGTACTCAGCAAAACTCAGAACATATCCCTTAGTTTAATATAATATAATTCAATCTATTTAACCTAAGTAGAACTGTCACCTGTCATTTTCTAGCTGCAAGCTGTAACCTGTCGCTTTGAACTTTTAAAATTTCAAATCTGAAAAACAACCTCATTCATAACTCCGTAACCGTTTGTGCTAGGAACTTGATTTAACTTTCCTCTGAAAGCTTAGAATCTAGGCTTTCCAAAGAACCGACTTGCTACTCCTTATAGTGCCTCCGTAATCACGATTCACGCACTCGCAAAGTTTACAGCGATTTGCGATTTGGCCTGATTTCAGCCACCTGTAAAAATCAGCAGCTTTTGCCTGAACTGCTAAAATTTCGTTTGCCTCCTAAGAACCATCCCTGAATCATTGCTAGAGTGAGCCTGAACTAATATTAACTAGATACCACTCACCCTGAACCTCCTGAAGGGAATTAAAAGCATTTTCAGCATATTTCTCACTGCATTTTTGTCACCATATTCAAAGCATTTTGCCTGTGTTTCAAAACTCCTATCTGTTGTATAAGCTGCTGGGGGGGAATTGAACTGAATTCTATTTGATTGCATTCCTAAGAACTGTGTGCTCTCATCTTCATCTCCTTACATTGCATAAAGGGGGGGGGTGAATTGTCCAAGAAAGTGATTACATTGTCTTTTGCTGAAATCCTATCAAGTTATTTTCTGTACTGCATTTTCATTCCACATATTGCATCTATTTGAAACCATAAAAGTATTGTTGCTATCTTATCCATCCTATACCCACTCATCATTGATTATAAAGAAGTGTGCTAGTGCCAGACTATCCATTATTGATTACTGCTCAGATTAAGTGTGATATTCAATTATTAATTCATTATAAAAGTGTGACATATATATATACTGTTTATTTTTTTTTTCAAATAAACCTTTTAAACTTGCAAAACAGATCTACTTCTTGGCTCAGTGGGGTCAGGGGGATTCTAAGAGAGGGGTGTTATCCAGGGGTTGTCATCCAGAATATGAACCTGGACATAAAGATATATCAATAAGGGTTTTTCATTCAGTATCCCAGGCTAGGCATTGACTTGGCATTAGTGCTGGATTGAATCTTCTTACAAATTGGGGGCTCGAGCCGGACGTCTGGGTTAGATCTATCACTTGTGCAGCTTAATACAGTGTGCTAACTGACGGGATACATACATCCGGTCGGATCACCACGCTGTTTTACGCTGTAAAGCACTCTTCAAAGGGACACTCTAAGGAAAAGGTCTGTTTTGCAAAAATAAAATACTAATTTCTGTAAGTCAGGACAGAGATCAATCTCTAGAATGACGACCTTGGTAGACATGAAAATAGCGAGGGAGCACCTCTTACATAAGCTATTTGTGAGAAGTGAGTGGACTCACCAGGACCAAACGGTCTGGTTGCAGGCCATCGCGCAACAGGTCACTGAAACAGGGTCAGACACATGGAGAGATCAGGGTCCATTACATGTGGCCCTGAGTGAACTATATATGGCTCCTAAAGCCAAAGATGAACACAATAAGATTGCCAGGATAGCGGCATACCTGTACCTATATATGGGAGACATGCAGGATAAATGTACTGAAAGCCAAGATCTGGCAAATAGGCGACAGATGGCGTTAGAGAAGGTCCAATCTGATCTGGACTCTTCTGAGCAGAGGCTGCTCAGGAGCCAGGAGTCAGAAAAGGACAGCAGACAGTACATCACTAAAATAAAGGAGGACATGGATGTGCTGCAACAGGAAAAGGCTGACCAGGATACCAGAATTCTGGCTTTGCAGAAGGAGCAGTTTGGACTCCTTACTGCAGTGCCAGAAAAAGCTGGAGCAACAGATCAATTTCAACAGGGCATGCACAGAGAAGGTAGCCACCCTGCAAATCCAACTAGACAGAGAAAAAGAGGAGAGCAATAAATTGATTCTAAAAGACCTGGATACCCAGGCAGAGTTTGATGAAAAACGCCAGAAAGCTGGTGCCTTTCAAAGGCAGAGGGACGACCTGGCGTCACAAATGCAGGCTCTTGGTCAGGAAAGGGATACTTTAGGCCAGGAAGTCTGCCACTTAAAAAGGAAAATGGAAGAAAATCACCTGGCCCTCCAGGGACTGGGTGACCTCCAAAAAGAACACCAGAACTTGTTAGAGCACACCAGGAGGGTGGAGGATGCTCTGGCAAGAAAGGAGCAGGCCAATAGGGACAAGTCTCCTGAAGCAAAGACTGGCCCAGTGCTCCAGGACCAATCAGGAGGCACAGAGAGAGAATGAGGCTCTCTGTCAGCACAATGATAGGCTCCAGCAACAGGTAGCGATGCAGGGGAGACTGATAGAGTCTAGTAAGGCCTTAACTGAGGAACTGAAAGTGCAGGCTCTTGCATTGCAACAGGGAACAGGGGCGGATAGAGATGAGGTTCGCTGGGAAAGAGAAACTCCTGAGCATAACCTCAGGAGCCCTAGTACCATAGGCCTTCATCTCTCCCAGTCCCTGGACTCTGCCACCCCCATGCTGCCTGGCGCACATGAGCACGGGGCCACAGGGATGGCAGATTACTATCCAGCTAAAAGTATGGGGCTCATAGGCCAGTACCACCCAGGAATGGAGGGGCGGGCATCCGGGTATGGGCACCCAAGCACAGTGCAATTTAGAGGGGAACCCCAGGAGAGTAGGCCCATTAAGGGCATCCTGAAAACTTCTGCCCAGTTAGGTCAGTGGGGGGGGTACCCATCAAATCCTGGCAGCAAAGAGGAATCTGAAGACTCCTATGAACGGCGCAGGACACAGGAGACCAGGTCCCCACATTCTGCCAGCCATTCCCAGGCTCGCAGAATCCGGGAAAACCTGGAAGATCAGACAGGAACCTCTGGGAGCAGTGCCTCTGAGTCAGAGGATGAATGGACCAGGGTTACCCGAACCAAAAAGGCCAATAAGGCAAAAAGAGCCTTGCTTAAGGACCCATTGAAGCAAATAAAGGCAATAAGGAGTGTTATCACGCCTTATCATAAGAACGCCAAGTATTCCGTATGGGAACACTTGGAGCTCTATGAGCAAATGATGGAGACTTTCCATTTGAAGGACAGCAGTAGCTGCATCCAGTACGTCAAATGGACATTCTCCCCAGAATACTCCAGTTTCTTTGCGGGGCTGGAGGACCAAAATCATTTAAGATGGTCCACCTATAAGGCGGCCATCTTGAAACATTTTTCTGTTCACAGAAATCCTCAAGAGGCTCGCAAGGCAGCCTACAATTTGCAATGTGGGAAGGATCAGGCCCCACAAGAGTTTGTGCAAGAATTAAAACGTGCTTTTGCGCAGACTGCCAGAAGGGTGCGCACGGATAGCAGATAATTTATCAATACGTTTTTCCATGCCTTACCCAAATACATAATGACCCAGCTCGTGAGAGATTTTCATGAGAAAAGATCTTTAGACTGGGTCATTGAACAGGCTACCCGGATCTATGAGGTGCAGAAGCCTATCGAAAATAAAAATAACGCGCCGAAAAACCCCAAAACCAACAGCACCCCTGCTGCTGCCAAGGTGGCAGAGGTAAAGGTTTCCCCTGTTTTAGATTTGGAGATGGGGGGCCTAAAAACCTGCCTGCACCAAATAATTCACAGCCCAGAAGGCCCTCGGGCCAGTCACAGACAGGGAGTCGAGGAGGTAGTCCCACAAATGGGGTCCCCCGCTCCCCTGACTATGTAAGTCCCCGCTACAAGGGAAACCGACCAATCCTGGGTTATGTGTGGACTCCTCCAGCCCAAGGGGGGGATCCAGCCAAGCACCTGACCCGGGGAACTTCCCTCCTAACTTCCCCCAGGAGGGCAGAAATTCTCCAAATCCTGGGCAGAACTTTTTCCCCAGGTATCCACCCAATTTCCAGCCCCAAAATCATCCATCCTTCTTTCCCCAATTCCCTGAGCCCAGACAACCTAATCCGGGAGAGGGGAGGCCAAGGGTGGAGGGGTACCCAAATCTTCCCAACCAGGGGTACTACCAGAGAAGGGATAGCTACCCTTCCCGGGATCAGCCCAGGGGAGAAAATAGAGCCCCGTATCAGCCTGAGCGGGTTTCACAACTTGAGCGCAAGGTCCAAAATATGGCGCGAGATCTGGGTCACATACTGAGGGCTCAACAGAACCCTCAGATGAGCATGCCACCGCAGAATGCCCCAAATTCTGGACCGGGTGCTCCAGAACAATGACGGGGGCAGCACCCCGATAATCCACCGGTTCTCAGGAAGGAGGCACAAGGGGAAGGGGGGTGTAAAGCCTTGGAGGAAGCTTCCTTCCCAACTTGTAAACAGCCCCTGGAAAACCAGGAACCAGAAACAAAATCTCCTGCCCCTGAAAGCCTGCCTCCCAAGGAGTAGAGGGGGGGTAGGAGAAACAAAGGACCCAAACAGACCCACTTTGTGGAGGAGGTACAGGTCTTCCAATTTGAGGGAGAGGGATCCTCAGAAGATCCTGGGAAAAGGATCTTCTCCTTCAGAGATGGGGGAACTCCTCCCAAGGAAAAATGGGTCCCAAGGGATGCCAATTCAGACTGGGGAGATATGGAGACTGAGCTACTGCCGCCCATCATCTCATCCCAGAACCGACAACACCGAAATACCCTGGTTCAAACCCATCCTGGTGACTGCCTCCAAAAAGGGGGGGGGTGGCCCAGAACCGGAACCAGGGGAACCCACAATGACTCTGATCTCCAGTTGCCAACGTTTTCTTTCAGATTCCCAAGACTCTCCACAGAATTCTGCCCAAATCTCTTCTCTAGCAATGTCCAAAACCAGACAGTTAGCCCACCAGTTGTCCAAAAATGTGTATTATCTGTGCCCCATTGAGGAGAAGGAGGGAAGATACTATGCCCCGGTACAAGTACAGGGGCAGGGTACAATTTTGGCACTGGTGGACACTGGATCCCAAGCTACCCTTCTGTCCAAAAGGGCCTTTGAGGAACTAAATGCAGGAAGGGGGGAGAATTACCATATTCCTCTCACCTCTCTTCCTGGACAACTGCAGAACTTTGACGGGAAGGAAATTCCCGTTGAGGGGACTGCAGACTTGAACATTAAAATTGGGCGACACAAGGTGAAACACCCGGTCATAGTAGTGACTCCAGAGGGCACCCCTTGTTTACTGGGAATGACCTCCTGAGAAGGTTGTCACCCCTAATAGATTGCGTAAACAAGGTCCTCTGGACCCAGACTAGCCGACCAATAAAATTAAAACAGAGTGTCAACCATGTTAGTTTAAACGGCACCTGCCACATGGTTGAACAAAAATCTGACCAAGTAGAATTTCACTTCCAGAACAACCAAATTCCAGACGTGACAGTAATAGTAGTAGGACAACAGACTGGTGATGGGGGGTCCTCTCTATTTCTGAAAATCAAGCTTCCTTCCAGTTTAAGGTGGTATTCCACACTGGAAGGAAACACCCTGACATTCTTTACTAATCCACAATCAGAAACTCCCACTCCTATAGTCCAGAAAGATGTGAAATCAGCTCAGAGCCTGGCTGATATTCAGCAAATTGGAGAGCAGTTGTTCATCCCTGTTCAGTTAAATGATGGGAAGGACTCTGTTCTCGCTCGAGTGTGTGTGAACAATGGCAAGAGCTTCATCAGCGAAGCCATGTTCCGCCAATTCCCAAAAGATCCAGCCATTCCCACATTCAAACTGATAGACAAATGGGAAATGGACCTGGAAGCACCTAATTCCAAACATCTCCTGCCAAGCAGGTGTATGCTCAAAATCTCCATTGGCAACAAGAGCATAGTCCATAAATGTTGGGTTGTGCGAGACGTCACTGCCGCCTTTTACTTAGGCAGTGACATTCTCAATCGCTTTGCCATTAGTTTGGACCTAATAAACTTCAAAGCTTGGTCCCGATTAGCGAATAATCCCATGGGCTTTGATGATCCAGAAAAAGCATTTAGGTTAGCTCAATTGCTACCTTATGCAGTTGAAATTCAGATCAAAGAGGAAGTCACCATCCCAGAAAGGACCCGACAATTCTCCCTGGAAGTGAAATTTAAAAGAGGACAAAAATTGCAAAACCCTGATGCTTATATACATCTAAATGCTTCTCTCCAACAGCAAGGGTTGGGGGTAAACCCAACTCCATTAGTCAACATAGAACAGGACACCATTCCAATAGAGGTGGATAACAGCGACTTAAAGAGTATTACTCTAGCCGCAGGCACCATTATTGGAATGGCGGTTGATGACCAAAATTTCTCCATTGATTTAGGAAATGAACTGTTAGGACCAATCCCCAAGGACTGTTTTGACAGTGACAGTGAGGACAATACAACACCAGACAGGATTTTCACCCGGCATGGAGGGAACTTCCTGGTGTACACTTCTTTCCCTTATGGTAAGGAAGATGGGATTTGTGACTTCAGGAGGGATGAGGTGATTTTCCAGGTCCATGAGGGCTGCCTTTCCCACCTGAAGCCTCCAGTCCAAATCAGCACTCTGACCAGGGACTTCTCCACCCAGCTGGAGGATGCCGCTGAGATAGCCAAACCAGAAGTCTTTCCAGGCTTCAGGCAGATGGTGGAAGAGAGAGTCAACCTAGCTGATGCCTGTGTGACTCTGGAACAGAAGCAAAAGTTGAAACAAGTTTTCTTGGATTTCCAAGATCTCTTTGCGTTAGACTCATATGACTGTGGTCGCACCGACATCCACACAACAACAATTCCCACGGACCCTGGCATGACTCCAGTGTTTGTGAAGCAATATCGCTTGCCTCTCGCATCCATGGAGTCCCTTACTGAAATAATTAAGAACCTTGAGTCCCGGGGAATAATTCGTCCAGTACACAGCACCTTCAATAATCCGGTGCTGGGAATATTGAAGCCAAACGGCCAGTGGAGACTCTGCGCCGACCTTTGGGAGCTCAACAAACGGGTCCATACTTCCCGATGGCCTCTTCCCTACATTGACCAAGGGCTGGCCCAGATTCAGGGGTCACAGGTATTCACAGCAATAGACCTGACCAATGGATACTGGACCGTGCCTGTCAGTAGGGAGGGCCAATACAATCTGGCTTTTACCTTTGGGGGCCAGCAGTACACATGGACCCGGACTCCCTTCGGATACCTCAACTCCGGCAATGAATTCAACATTTTCCTACACAAGGCCATGCCCGACCTGGCTGCAAGGGGTAACCTGGCTTATGTAGATGATGTCCTCATCAAAAGTTCATCTGTGGAGGAACACATAGCGGAGATCCATTATGTTCTGACCCAGTTGAGGGCCGCCGGAGCAAAACTTTCCTTTCAGAAAGCACAGTGGTGTAGAACCCGTGTTAATTTCTTGGGGCATGAGATTACTCCTCAGGGTCTCTGTCCCCAGGAAAAGAAAGTGGAAGCACTTCAGAAACTGAAAGACCCCACAACTCTGCGGGAACTAAGGAGCCTCCTTGGACTGACTAATTACAGCAGAAAGTTCATTGAGGGCTACGCAGAGATCACCAGACCCCTGATTCATCTCCTGAAGGGGGGGGTCAAGTGGGAATGGGGTCCAGAACAAGCCGAGGCAGTAAGACAACTCAAAAGAAGCCTCTCACAAGCGCCCTGCCTAGCTTACCCTGTCAGAAACAAGGAGTTCTTCCTAGAGACAGGGTTCTCTAATACGTGCTTGACGGCAGTATTATACCAAAAGCATGACGAGGTCAATAAAGTAATCTCCTATGCGAGCAAAACTTTATCCTCTGTGGAGGAAAAATTCAACGATTGTGAGAAGGCACTCCTGGCAACGGTGTGGGCATTGAAGAATTACCGCCAGTTCATCCATGGGGAACACATCATAGTGGAGACTCCACACCAGCCTCTGCAATATCTCCAAAGTGACAGAATCCGGGCCGGAAATGTGAGTAATTCCCGAATTACTTCCTGGATTCTGTCAATGCAAGGCTTTCCTGTGGAGGTCAGATATGGCAAAAACAAGAAGAGTCCCCTCGCACAAGGTCTGGCTGACTTGCATGATTGTGCCAGAGAAAACTGTCTCGAGGACGAAAGTCTAAAAATCAAGGACAACATGGAGGCATACCTTAATTCCCCACACAAAGTCTTTGAAGAGGACAAGTGTGAGGGAATGCCCACTGTCTATATGGATGGATGCTCTTACCATGTTGACAACAACGGGGAGAAAGAACTGGTGGCCGGCGTAGGGAATGCATGGGTGAATGAGTCCCCAGAACCCTCCGCTGGATACAAAATTGGTCCCCGAAGTAGTCAGGTGGCAGAATTGATGGCTGTGCATCAAGCCATCCTCACTGCTGTCCGACATCAACTCCACGAACTGGTCATAATCACAGATTCTGATTATGTACGGAACGGGTTCGTGGAGCACCTGGTTAATTGGAAAACCAGAGGCATGTTATGTGCTAACAACAAACCCTTGAAACATGGGAAGTTGATCCAAAACATTGATGATCTGGTCACCTCGAATGAGATGACCATCTATTGGAAAAAGATCAAGGGTCATTCCAAAGTAGAGGGACCAGACAAAACTGGAAATGACTTAGCTGATCAGCTGGCCAAAACCGGGGCCATCCAAGGGGATCTAATTGAGATTGAGTCCCTGTTGGGGGAAATCCAGGTCACTGCTATCACTAGGTCCCAGACAAATGCTCACAATGATCTTTCAATTGCACAATGGTGTAAGGAGACCCCTGATACTGATTTGATTACCGCTCAGAAGGGGGATCCAATAATTGGTAAATTTTACCAACACATTGAGGACCCTGAGAACTTTCCCCTGACGGATACCGATTACAACGGGAAAGAGGACCTTAGAGTGTTGATGAAATGTCCAAAAATGTTCCGGATCCAAGACGGTTTGTTGGTAAGGAAATCCCAAGCTGGCCATGATCAGTGGGTGGTTCCTACCTCCTTCCGAAGCCTGATGTTAAGTCACGCCCATGATGCGGCTACTGCCGGTCATAGGGGGTTTCATACAACACTTGAGATCTTAAGAGAGGTTGCCTACTGGCCACACATATGCCAGGACCTCAACCAATATTTGGGGTTGACCTCAACCAATAAGGGTTGTCTTGTGTGTGCACAATTTCAGCCAACATCCCTCACACACCGGGCGCCTCTCCAAAAGAGGGGAATGACACTCCCATGGTCAGATTTACAAATCGACTTTGTAGGCCCCATGATTCGCTCCGCTAGGGGGAATAAGTACTGTGACATGCTTGTTTACCAAGTGGGTGGAATGTCTCCCAGCCCCAAACTGCAAGGCAGAAACGGCAGCTGCCTTGATGATTAACCACATCTTTTCCCATTTTGGTCTACCTCAAAGGATTGAGTCAGACAGAGGTAGCCACTTCACCAGTGAAGTGATGACAAAGATGTGGGAGATACTGGGGGTCAAGAGAAAGCTACACATTGCTTACAGGCCAGCTTCTTCTGGAGCAGTGGAATGCTACAACCGGACAATTGTGAGCATCTTAAAAAAGTTTGTGGCAGATTCTGGGCCAAGTTGGGGTATCCGATTACCTCTGGTCCCAATGGCCATCAGATCTACCCCTTCATCTGCAACCAAAATGTCACCATTTGAGTTGATGACTGGACGCAAGATGTGCTTCCTCAGCATTTGCTCTACAGAACCCAAGAGCAAACGTTGATAAATGCCTCCTCAACTCATGAGTATGTGGAGAATTTAAGGAAACACCTTCAGCATGCTTTTGCCTATGCTCAGCAGAATCTAGAAAGATCAGCCGAGAGCATGAAGACCCACTATGATTTATAAACTACCCGAAAGGAATATAAGGTGGGTGATCGCGCCTATCTATACAATTTCCAAAGGAACCAGGCCAAACAGCGAAAATTCTTGCCTACATGGAAGGGACCCTTTGAGATTATAGACAAGATCGCCCCTGTGGCCTACAAGATCCACATCCCCAAAGGCGGTTTGGCAGAGGGGGAAGACAAGTGGGTCCACATAAACCAGTTGAAGTGTTGCCATCCCAGGCACACTTTGCAGCAACTGGAGGAGTCCTCGATAATCCCAGAGGGTACCACTCCAGAGTAATTCAATTCCAACCCTAAAATATCCTACATATAGCTTATCAAATTCTGTGTTTCTCAAGTTTATGTGTTCCTGTCTCTTAATTTAAAAAAATGTGCATGTTCATATCTGTTGAGCTCTAAAATATATATGCCACCCCACTATATCAATGGTGGGGGAGAAATGTCCATGAATAGGTATTGCCGCTCTTCCTTTGTCGTCCTAGGAGAAAGAAAACCTGGAGACTGGCCAAGGAGGACGATCCGGAGACCGGGAGCAGAGACCCGAGGGGCCCGGGGTACCGCCCAATCCTCCCATCAGGACCAGCAAGGAGAACTGATTGATCAAATGGAGGGAGGAAAAGATGCTGAACTGTGCCATTGCAGAATTGGAAGAAGATTATGCGGACATACCGAACGTGGGTCAAAACCTCCTGTGCACTCGACTCCCCATCGACTCAAATTCAAAGTGCAGTCGCGTGGGGTGGCTTTGTTGGGTGTCCTGACCCACGTTTGAGCTATCATGCTGCAACATTTGGTGCTGTGGGCTTAGAAAATCCAAGATGGCCAAAAAGCCCACATGTACGCCAGAATAGGAAAACTGTGCAGTACTGGCATGGAAAACATCATGATGGCCAGAACTTCCCAGAAAATGCACAGGGAAATGCATGAAGAATAGGCTGCCACCCATTTTTGCCTATGTTGTGAGCACAGGAGGGCACTGCCTAAAACCACCATTGGCCTACCCACACAGTAGCCTGAAACCATTGCAAAAGGGGCCATGCTGATTGCCAAAAGAAACCCACAACTATTGGGAATTCATTCCTTCAACGGGCACAAAATTATTTTACTGCAGAACCACACCAGTGCCATGTGCTGAACCTGGATAATACACTTCCATGTAAAATCTCATGTTTGGAATGCATTCATTCAAGACTGATCCAAAAAATGGACGCAGTACCGATAAATACCTCAAGGCGGCGCTAGCAGTCTAAACTCTGACAGGGAAACTGCATGTCAGGAGTTGCAGGAGAGGCCTTTACATCAAAGGCTGGGAGTTAATTAAAATCTTAACCACATGCTGTTCCCAGAAGACAATCTGATTTGATTAACAGGCCAAAAGGCTGGGAAACCTCTCACCTCCAGAGATTCACACCAGGAGTTAGAATCTCACATGACCTCTTGATTGATAGAAGGCAGACTGGCTGGCAGCCTCCTGGAGACCACACAATAGGCTCTTGCACTTGAATAGAATATGTTGATTTTGACTGTTTCCTGTCAACAAAGGCCTGCCTGCCAGCAGAGGCATGGTTTCTGACCCACCCAAGTTTCTAGGAGGAGGGGACTAATGCTCTGAGAGCTGAATTGCAGTAGAAATACAGTTTATAAAAATACTGATAACTCTTTGTAATCAAATGACAGGAATGTATAACTTTGAGAGCCTTAATTTAAAAAATGTACCTTCGATTCAAGCCCAAACTCCAATTTGTGTGATGTTCTGGGGCAAAACCCTGCTATTTATTGACACCACAGACACTGTATTTAAGCTAGAGATATGGGAATTTACTGGAGTAGGTATGGACAGCCTGTGTATATGTGTATAACTTTTAATGAAGAACCAAGGTTGCATAACCCACTAAAATCGAAAATAAGTTGCCATTTTTGAATGCAAGCCCTCAGGAAGAGCAGATTTGGGACAGAGACTACCTCATGTGATAGGTAATATGTACATGCAATGACAAACCACTATGTATTTGAGAAATGTGTATTTTTATCAAATATAGATTTGTGTGCAATTTGACAGGGGAGTATCCTTTCTGCAGGCCATATAATGACATCGCTCTGACACTCCACTTCTTTCCCCCAATCAAGAGAGAAAGGAAAGCTTGACCAATGATAAATTGAGAGAGGGGCTGGATTAGTGATGCTGCGCACACACCCACTTTCAAAACATATAAAAGGAACATTGAAACCCAGGTGGGGGGATTGAAATCCATTTGCTGCAACGCGCTCTGCCGGACCACACAACATCCAGAAGGCACCAGATCCAACACTTAGACTTTAAAACTCCAAAGAACTTGATCCAGAACTCAAAGTAAGGGCCTAAAGCCACAGACTGAGAACTCTTCTCAGCAGGCCTCAGCATCCAGCAAACCTAACCAACTATCAACAGCCGGGCGAGCTGTTTGAATTCCCTGCCTAGAACATTGCCGGGACCGGTAGCAGTGTCCGGGAGCCGTGCAGATCAGCGCTGTGTCCGGAGAAAGCGGGACCAGGAGCCGTGCAGACCGGTGCTAGACCAGACCAGCAGAACCCAAGATCCAGGAGCAGTGCCGGTGACCCAGAAAGCAGAGCTGTACTCAGAACCGGAGACCAGATCGCTGTGAAGTGCTGTGCACAGTGACCGGATCCGTGACAAAGTCGCCTTCCTGTCCAAAATCTCTTGTGAGTACTCAGCAAAACTCAGAACATATCCCTTAGTTTAATATAATATAATTCAATCTATCTAACCTAAGTAGAACTGTCACCTGTCATTTTCTAGCTGCAAGCTGTAACCTGTCGCTTTGAACTTTTAAAATTTCAAATCCGAAAAACAACCTTCACAAAATCGTTCATAACTCCGTAACCGTTTGTGCTACTCCTTATAGTGCCTCCATAACCACGATTCACGCACTTGCGAATTTTACCGCGATTTGCGATTTGGCCTGATTTTAGCCACCTGTAAAAATCAGCAGCTTTTGCCTGAACTGCTAAAATTTTGTTTGCCTCCTAAGAACCATCCCTAAATCATTGCTAGAGTGAGCCTGAACTAATATTAACTAGATACCACTCACCCTGAACCTCCTGAAGGGAATTAAAAGCATTTTCAGCATATTTCTCACTGCATTGTCACCATATTCAAAGCATTTTGCCTGTGTTTCAAAACTCCTATCTGTTGTATAAGCTGCTGGGGGGGAATTGAACTGAATTCTATATGATTGCATTCCTAAGAACTGTGTGCTCTCATCTTCATCTCCTTACATTGCATAAAGGGGGGGGGTGAATTGTCCAAGAAAGTGATTACATTGTCTTTTGCTGAAATCCTATCAAGTTATTTTCTGTACTGCATTTTCATTCCACATTGCATCTATTTGAAACCATAAAAGTATTGTTGCTATCTTATCCATCCTATACACACTCATCATTGCTTATAAAGAAGTGTGCTAGTGCCAGACTATCCATTATTGATTACTGCTCAGATTAAGTGTGAAATTCAATTATTAATTCATTATAAAAGTGTGACATATATATATACTGTTTAATTTTTTTTTCAAATAAACCTTTTAAACTTGCAAAACAGATCTACTTCTTGGCTCAGTGGGGTCAGGGGGATTCTAAGAGAGGGGTGTTATCCAGGGGTTGTCATCCAGAATATGAACCTGGACATAAAGATATATCAATAAGGGTTTTTCATTCAGTATCCCAGGCTAAGCATTGACTTGGCATTAGTGCTGGATTGAATCTTCTTACAAAGCCAGGTGGAGATGTAATGAGTTCCTCCTAAAAGACACGCTATACTCCCAAGACTTAAATAAGGAGATTCAGGAATACTTTCAGATAAATGGGGGTGGAGGGGTAAGGATAACAACAGTCTGGGAATCTGGAAAAGCGGTCTGGAAGGGGCACTTAATGAGACAAGGGGCTCTGTGAAAAAGAGAAAGGAAATTACAGGAAGAGAAAATTAGGAAGGACACATCATGCCTGGAAGAAAGACTCCACACACTGGGCTCGTATAGGGGGGAGCATCTTGAAGCGCTCACTCAGAAAAGGGAAGAACTGAGAGCGTCAGGCAAGCGTGATGTCTTGAGAAAGCTAACGCTCTTGAAGCAAAAATTCTATGAAAAGTGGGATGAGGTGGACAAGATGCTGGCTAACTGTTACGCTCACCTGGTATCCACAGGGACGCCACCCAGCCGGGTTACTTGCTGGTATGCTTCTCAGTTTTGCCCAGGTGTGGTCTGCGGGGAAGGTTCTGCCTGAAAATACAGGAGGACTGTGTTCAAGACTGGCCGACCGGGTTAAGTATCCTCCCACCACCCCTGTATGATTTCAGCCCCTCAGGGGCCCTCTCCTCACCTTGTGGTAGAGTTAGGCATGTTCTCCGTCCTGCCTTCTTTGCAGGGGCGCGTTGTCTTTCGTGGACGTGTGCGGTCCAGTTACTTCACTGACGCCGGCCCGTTTGATATCGTTCAGGTAGGTCTTATTGCTGTTCTTTAGTATTGTTGCTATCCTGCATGCCTCTCTTTGTTTAATGTCTGTTTTTCTTCCTTAGGTATGCAGAGCTTCAGCACGGCGAACTGGCTTGGTTGAGCCCCGCTGGTAAATGATGGCGCTTTAAGAGCGCTATGATGCGGTAAGTAAGCGCTATGAGCAGCGCTGCGATGGCTTGCCTTTGCTAACCTGTTTTGTCTTCTTTCCTTGCAGGTCGCAGTGTTCTTCAGCACGTGTGGAATTTCCAGAGTGGTGCCAGTCAAGGGGCAACCAGCAAGGTAAGCCTTTTGAGCAGTTCGTAATTTGCAATGTCTCTTTTGCTTTCTTAATGTTTCGTCTATCTTCCTCTTTCAGGTCATGAAGTCCGGGAGGCGTGCAGATCCAAGGAAAGCTGTTCTCAGGAGCTGCGAGTAACTAAAGATGAAGACTGCAGGTAAGATGCTGCTGCTAATGATGTTCCTTTTGTCTCCATGCAGGTTCTGCTTCACCGAGGTTCGGGGGTATAGCTGGACACAGTGAGCGTCACTTTGCAAGCTGCAAAGTAACGCAAAGCGTGTTGTCTTGCTCGGGTGTGGTTTAAATAGCCCCAACAAAATAGTCCAGGTAAAGTAGTCCCTAGGCTACCACACCCAAAACACTAGACTGCATAGCTTGGTTCCGAGGAACCAAGCTATGTGGATGCCTCCATGTTGGCTGACAACACAATAAAGTAGTTCCCAAGCACATTGTTTTTCATGGTCTATGAGCCTGGCGCCGAAGGCACCAGGACTGGCCCCAAGAGGTTTTTGGAAGAGGATGCCAGGCTCTAGAGGCCTGAGTCCTGAATCCACCTGGCCAATGGGTTTGCCAGGGGGTTTTGGGCGAGGGTCGTGACAGTACTTCCCCCTAAGGCCCCTCCCATGGTGTTCCTTCTGTCTGGCCCAGGTTTGGTTGGGAAGTTCTGATGGAATTTACTGATTAGACGTGGTGCGTGGATATTCTCACTGGGCTCCCAGGATCTATCTTGTGGTCCAAACCCTTTCAAATCGACGAGATAGTATAGCTTGGTCCTAGAGTATTTAGAGTCCAAGATAGCTTTGACTTCGAATCCTGGTTCTCCTTCAACAAGTATGGGCTTAGGTGGTGTCCCAATCTGTGTGCCGGGTTGCATTCATTTCAGGAGGGACACATGAAATACCGGGTGGATTTGTAGATTAGGTGGTAAATCCAGTTTCACGGCTACTGGGTTGATAATTGCCTTAATGGTATAGGGTCGTAAGAATCTGGGATGAAAGGTCTGGGTTCCCTTGATGGGTACGAATTTAGCGGCTAACCAAACTTTGTCTCCTACTTGATAATCAGGGGCCTTTTTCCGGTGTTGGTCGGCGAATCTCTTTTGTTTTTCTTTGGCATGAATAAGATGTTCCTTTTCCCTTTTGAAAGCCTGAGTAATGGTTGTGTGTAGAGTCTTTACAGCTGGCATTTCCAAGCTGGCTGGAAGGTCTAGTTCAGAGGTACGTGGATGTCTGCCATAATGGGTATGGAAGGGCGTTTTACCCGTGCTTGAATGCAAAGATTGTTATATGCATATTCGGCTATCCATAGTAGGTCTTTCCAATTCCTTTGTTCGTGGTGCAGCATGCACTGTAAATATTGCTCGAGTGTCTGATTGGTTCTCTCGGTTTGGCCGTCCGTTTGGGGATGGTGACTGGTAGATAGCCGAACATCGATCTGCGCCAATGCACAACATTTTTTCCAGAAGTTAGAAACAAACTGGCTGCCTCGATCAGAGACCAGAACCAAAGGGAAGCCAAATAGCTTAACCACGCCCTCCAGGAACACTTTTGCTAAAGTGACTGTGTCTGGGAGGCCTTTGAGAGGAATAAAATGGGCCATCTTCGAGAATAAGTCCACAACTACAAGGATGGTGTTGAACCCTTGGCTTGGTGGTAGATCAGTGTTGAAGTCAAGGGAAAGAGTGTGCCATTGAACTGGAGGAATGTCCAATGGTTGTAGGAGACCAGATGGTTTTTGTTTCTGTGATTTATTTTGTGCGCAGACACCGCAGGACTGAATATACTGAATGATGTCCTTACGCCAGGTAGGCCACCAAAAGTTCTCTTTCACCTTAGCTAAGGTTTTTGCGATCCCAGGATGCCCTTCGATCAGTGAATCGTGATAGCTTGAAATAATATGCTGTTGTAATTCCTTCTTGGGTACATATAGGCGATCCCTAAAAAAGGGTAGATGGTCCTTGATGGTATATTGTTCTCCTTGAGTTTGCCATGCGAGGAAGGCATCAGGATTCATTGTCCGTTGGATTTCTTTTCGTAGTTCTGCTTGTGTTAAGGCTGTCGTGATACCCAAGAGTTTGTCTCTAGGTATAATAGGTACTGGGACTGGAGCTGTATATACCATTTCATCTATGCCCATGCGAGATAAGGCATCTGCCTTTCCGTTTCTGACTCCTGGTCAAAATGTGATTACATAATCATATTCGGCATAGAAAAGGGGCCACCGTAATTGGCACGAGGACTGGGCCTTGGCTGTTTTGAGATATTGCAGGTTTCGGTGGTCTGTGATGACTGTAATTGTGCGTCTGGCCCCCAGAAGGTAGTGCCTCCAGGTTTTAAAGGCGGATTTGATAGCCAGGAGTTCATTGTCCGTGATGGCATAATTAATCTCTGGAGGTGAGAACTTTTTCGACCAGAAGGCCACAGGATGTAGCTGGCCGGTTTCCGGGTCTCTCTGTGAAAGGACAGCCCCCGTTGCAAGACTGGACGCATCAGTTTCAACGACATAAGGGAGGTCTGGACAAGGATGTCGCAGGATTGGAGCAGAGGTAAACCTTTGTTTCAGTTCCTGAAAGGCTTCTTCTGCTTCTTTGGTCCAAGCAAACTTTTTATTGTTTTTTCCTAATAGTACTGTGATTGGGTGCACAACCTGAGAGATGTCTGGGATGAACCGGTGGTAGAAGTTCGCAAAGCCCAGCATGCTTTGTATCCCTTTCAGAGACGTCGGTGAAGGCCATTTCAGAATGGCATCTACCTTGTGCACGTCCATTCTGATGCCTCCTGGAGTAAGGATAAAACCAAGAAACTCTACTTCGGTGATGTGAAAAAAGCATTTTTCAAGCTTTGCAAACAAGCGATGTTGACGGAGCTTGGTGAGGACTGAACGAATGTGCCTGATGTGATCTTGTTTCGAGGCTGAGTATACTAAGATGTCGTCTATGTATACTAAGGCGCACACATCAATTAACTCCTGTAAGACGTCATTCATGAAATATTGGAATGCCGCAGGAGCGTTGCATAACCCGAAGGGCATGACTTGATATTCAAACAAGACGTACTTAGTACAGAAGGTGGTTTTCCATTCATCTCCTTTTCTGACTTGGACCAGGTGGTACGCTCCTCGAAGGTCCAATTTGGTATAAATCTGGGCATCTTTAACTTGGTCTAGCATCTCAGGGATAAGTGGCAAGGGGTAGCGGTTCTTCACGGTGATCTGGTTCAATGCGCGGTAGTCAATACAGGTTCTCAAGTCCCCTTCCTTGTTTGGTTCGAAGAACAAAGGACTTGCTGCGGGGGACTTTAAAGGACAGATAAATCTGTTTGCAAGGTACTGGTCTAAATAGGATTTCAAATGAAGGTTTTCAGGTTCTGTCAGAGCGTAGATCCTGCCGCAAGGAATTTGTGCACCAGGAACAAGGTCAATCTGACAGTCATAGGGCCTGTGCGGCGGCAATGTATTGGCTTGGTCCTTTCAGAATACATCCTGGAAATCATGGTATTCACTTGGCATGGTATTAGTTGCTCCCAGGGTTGATACTGTCACTCCGGGAGTCATGGGGATCAAGATGTCGGGTTTCTCCTCTTGGTAATAGCAGGCAGGGGAGCAGTCACCGGGGAAGGTTAATTTTCGTGCGCGCCAGTCTATCAAAGGGTTGTGAGCAACCAACCATGGCATCCCTAGTATTAGCCTGAACTGAGGTGCCCTGATGAGATCAAATGAAATAGACTCCTGATGTCCGTCCTGGCACAACAAGGTTACCCTGGCTGTGCACTGGGTTACTGGTACGGAAGCGATTTCTGTCCCATCCACGGTGGTTACTTTGTCCATAGTTGGCTTAGAACACAAAGGAAGCCCTATCTCTGCTGCCAGTTCTTGATCAATATAATTTCCAACTGCTCCGCTATCGATGTATACATCAACGGCATGCATTCTTGACGATTGTTGGTGGTTAATTAAGATCACTGGAATTGCAAAGTGCGAGGTCAGCAACTCTTTCTTCTCACTCGACAAACTGACCTCTACGTTTGTCGAGCTTGGTAGTTTTCCGATTCCTTAGCTTCATCCTTCTCTGTGGCCCCGACTGTTCTTCTTGGGGGTTTTACTGGACAGTTCTTCAGGAAATGTCCTGGTTGCCCACAATACAAACAAAGTTGTTGTTGTCTTCTTTTGTCCCGCCCTTCTTTTGTTAATGGAGGCCGTTTCCCTCCAATCTGCATGGGTTCTACAGCATTTTCAGGTACACGGGGTGTGTTTTCCCTTGGTCGAACATACACAGTCCGAGGGTCCATCTGAGACCGGTCTGCGTTTCGGTCCCTCAACCGGTGGTCTAGCTGCACGACCAGATTTATGAATTCGGCACAGTCTCTGGGTGGATCAACCACCTGGGCTAAGACGTCCTTTAATTTGCCTCATAAGCCTCGATGGAATAACGTGGTTCTTTTGTTTTCTGGCCACCTAGCTTCGGCAACCAGTCTGTTGAAGGCAGCAATGTACGTTAACAAGTCCTGATTCCCCTGTCGGAGGGACAAGAGTTCATTGTCTACTGCTTGTTCCTGGGTATGGTGAGCAAAAAGTTTTTCCATTGCTCTCTGGAACCCCCCAAAGTCATGTAATAGAGGATCGTCATGGGTCACCAACGGCACCGACCAATCTGCTGCCGTACCACTTAGGTATGATAAGACAAAAGCTACCCGAGCTTGGTCGTTTGGAAATGCTCCAGGCCTACAAAGAAAATGAAGGCGACACTGATTGATGAATGCCGCATACTTCTGTGGGTCGCCTGAGAACCTTTCCGGTGGTGCCAGGGGAACTGTTCCAGGTAACGTGATCTGTACTGGAGTGGGGGTAGTAGATGGTAAGGTGGGGTTTTGCATCAGTGGGTTGCTCCCAGGCAGAGGAGTCTGCCCTGCCTGTGAATGCAGGATCTGCCTTCTGATCTCCTCTGTACGATCTTTGGTCATTAGCAAGTCCCTCTGGAGAGCATTAGTCTCTTGTTGGGCAGAATGAACCTCAGCACGAAGCTCTCATAGTAATTGGGCCAATTGGTCCATTTCTGATGTCTCCATGGCGCCCAGGTGGATTTGTTATGGTAGGCTTCGCTTTCTGTTACACTCACCTGGTATCCACAGGGACGTCACCCAGCCGTGTTACTCGCTGGTATGCTTCTCAGTTTTGCCCAGGTGTGGTCTGCGGGGAAGGTTCTGTCTGAAAATACAGGAGGACTGTGTTCAAGACTGGCTGACCGGGGTAAGTATCCTCCCTCCACCCCCGTATGAGTTCAGCCCCTCAGGGGCCCTCTCCTCACCTTGTGGTAGAGTTAGGCATGTTCTCTGTCCTGCCTTCTTTGCAGAGGCGCGTTGTCTTTCGTTGGCGTGTGCGGTCCAGTTACTTCACTGACGCCGGCCCTTTTAATATCTTTCAGGTAGGTCTTATTGCTGTTCTTTAGTATTGTTGCTATCCTGCATGCCTCTCTTTGTTTAATGTCTGTTTTTCACCTTTAGGTATGCAGAGCTTCAGCACGGTGAACCGGCATGGTTGAGCCCCGCTGGTAAATGATGGTGCTTTAAGAGCGCTATGATGCGGTAAGTAAGCGCTATGAGCAGCGCTGCGATGGCTTGCCTTTGCTAACCTGTTTTGTCTTCGTTCCTTGCAGGTCGAAGTGTTCTTCAGCGCGTGTGGAATTTCCGGAGTGTTGCCAGCTGAGAGGCGACCAGCCAGGAAAGCCATTTGAGCAGTTCTTAATTTGCGATGTCTCTTCTGCTTTCTTAATGTTGCCTCTATCTTCCTCTTTCAGGTCGTGCAGTCCGGGAGGCGTGCAGATCCAAGGAAAGCTGTTCTCAGGAGGTGCGAGTAACTAAAGATGAAGACTGCAGATAAGATGCTGCTGCTAATGATGTTCCTTTTGAATCCATGCAGGTTCTGCTTCTCCGAGGTTCGGGGGTATAGCTGGACACGGTGAGCATCATGTTGCAAGCTGCAAAGTAACGCGAAGCGTGTTGTCTTGCTCGGGTGTGGTTTAAATAGCCCCAACAAAATAGTCCAGGTAAAGTAGTCCCTAGGCTACCACACCCAAAACACTAAACCGCATAGCTTGGTTCCGAGGAACCAAGCTATGTGGATGCCTCCATGTTGGCTGACAATACAATAAAGTAGTTCCCAAGCACATTGTTTTTCATAGTGTGTGAGCCTGGCGCCATAGGTGCCAGGACTGGCCCCAAGAGGGTTTTGAAAGAGGATGCCAGGCTCTAGAGGCCCGAGTCCTGACTCCACCTGGCCAATGGGTTTGCCAAAGGGGGTTTTGGGGGAGGGTCGTGACACTAACAGACTAAGAGCAGAGAGAGCGGAGAGGTGGGTAGACAGGATCAAAACAGAAGAGGGGGTTATGGTACACTCCCTGGATGGGATAGCTGACCAGTTTGTGCAATATTATGCCGAATTGTACACTTCAGAAGGGGGAAGGGATGGTTTTGGGATGAGGGAATACATACGTGGAGCTGGGCTAACACACATTACGACGGAGGAACACACCCTCCTAGAATCCCTCATTACTCCCAAGAAGTTGAAGAGGCAATCAAGCGCCTCCAACCCGGAAGAGCCCCCGGTGAGTAGTTATATGATGGGCTTCTACAAACACTTTGCCAAAACCCTGTCCCCTCACCTTGCCGAATTGTTTAACTACATACAGGACACTGGACAGGCCCGCCCTCCTTCTCGGTAGCACAAATGGTGGTGCCCCCGAAAGCAGAAAAAGACCCAACCATGTGTAAATCGTATCGGCCAATCTAGCTTCTGAACACAGATGCCAAGATCTATGCACAAGTGCTGGCCTCATGAATGGAGGACCTAATGCCATGGCCAATCCACCCAGATCAGGTTGGTTTTATTAAAGGAAGACAAGGGTCGGTTGCAATGAGGAAAACCCTAGGCATCATAGATCACACCAAAGAATTGCAGGGGAGCATGTGCTCCTGAGCATTCACTCAGAGAAGGCCTTTGATCGGGTGGACTGGGCCTTTCTTTGGGCCACCCTTGAAAATATGGGATTCGGGAAATTATTTATATTGGGAATACAAGCAATGTACAAGAAACCCAAGGGCAGAGTGGCTGTGAACAATAGACTCTCCAGAGAATTCACTCTGACCAGGGGTACCAGACAGGGTTGGCCTCTGTCCCCACTTCATTATGCCCTGTCATTCGAACCAGTGGCCAACATGATAAGGAGCAATTGGTGACACAGAACATAAATTAGCCATGTTTGCCAACAATATCATGCTCTACATCTCTGATCCCAGCACATCAGTACCCTGCCTGATAGCCTTGATGAAGGAATTTGGTAAATGGGCAGGACTCAAGGTGAAGGTTGAGAAGTCTTCCCTCTTCGAGTATAGACCCTGATGAACCCCAGAAATATGAAACTACACTAACTTGGAGGATCCCCCCAGCACAGCAAGAATTGAAATACATGGGTATTAAAATCACCAAAAACCTCGAAGACATCTATACTGCTAACCTGCCCCCACTGCTCTGTGAATTAAGGAAGAACCTAGAAAGGTGGAACAAGCTCACTGTATCTTGGCTAGGCCACCTAAATGCCATAAAAATGGTGATACTGACCAAAATCCTATACTACTATCACATGCTGCCAATTGCCCCCTCCCCCCTCCAAAGTGCACTTTACGGAGCTACAAGATATGTTCATGAAGTTCCTTTGGCAGGGGAAGAAGCAGCACATCGCCTACGACACACTAATCCAGCCAAAGGAAAAAGGAGGAGTCAGCCTTCCAGACCCCTACATGTACTATCTAGCAGCACATTGCCGTGCTCTTACCCCACATTTGAGAAACGACAAACAGAAGCAATGGGGATTAGACCAGTGTCTCTCGGCGAAGGCCATGGGCCCCGGAAAAAGCCTTCCCTAAGAGCGTGCTGAATCATGTGGCAATGGGCCCCCTCATGAAGATTTGGAGGAATGTGAAGGAAATGAGAGGTCTGACAACCTGGCCATCTCCATTGAGTTGTATATGGGCCCCTCCAGTCAAAGTCAAAATACAAGACTCGAACAGATATCACAGATGGTACGAAGGCGGTCTACAAAGAGTGGGGCAAATCATAAAAGAGGGAGGATGTATATCAATCCAAGAGTTAGGAGCAGGACTACAACAGGGCCCTCTAAGCATGTTTAAATTCCTTCAACTAAAGGGGGTGCTCACTGCACCGGTATGGAAAGACAAACTGCAAAGAAGCCTTACCGCCTTTGAGCGAATACCCAACGAGGCTCAAGAAAGCAAAGGCCTCACTGCATGCCTCTACGGGTCATTGATAGCAGAAAGACGAAACAACCTTGAAGGCCTTAAGAAGAGATGGGAGAAGGACATGGGCCCACTAATGACGGAGCAGCTCTGGGCGAGGATGTGTACAATAGCGCAAGAAACCTCAACCACAGCGCAATATAAACAACATGGTATTAAGCTGTTGCATAGGCGGCAGTACGACCCACTGAGACCATTCAAAATGTTTGAGCAGACAAGACCTCTATGCTGGAGGGAATTTGGGGGCTCCTCAGACTATTGGCACATGTGGTGGTCCTGCCCAAAAACAAAAACTTTCTGGAACGAAGTTCTGGAATGGATTAGGAGCATAGAAGGGGTCACCAGGATACTAGACCCAAGGCTAGTGCTTTTTGGACTGAAAGAGGAAGAAGGGTGATTGACGAAAGTGCCACACATGACTCGATTCTTATTGCTTGCTGCCAGGGTCTACCTCACAATACATTGGAAGGCCAAGAACCTCCCCTCAGAACAGACATGGGCCAGGAAAGCCAGAGAGCTTTATGAAATGGAAAATATTACAAGGGCCCTTCATGGTCTGTCCCCGAATAGAGAAATGGAATGGGCGCATTTCCTGCAAGCATACAAGAGTCCAAGGACAAGGGTGACGGCCGATCTCCCCCAGGTTCCTTAAAGCCCGCAAACTGGGCTCTTTCATTGGTGCTTCGCAATGTCTCACAAGGGGGTGTGGGGGAGGAGGGTGTGTGTTTACAATGGTAATTACTGTATAAGTCTTCTATTTGCTCATGAGTGGCCTCAAGTTCAAGGTGCTATGTGTGTCACTCCTAAACATATCTGCTCTGGCATTTAAAATGTTCAATAAAGCTAATTTTGAAAAAAAAAAGTGGCACCCAGAATTCATCCAGAGCTCTTAATAGATCTGCTGGGATACCATCTAGACCTGGACTTCTTTTAGGTACCTGTCAACATTTTGCCAAAATTATTTCTGAAAATGCAATATACAAAGCTTCCATTTCGTTACCTTGGGTGGATGTATTTGTTTCTGATACTACAACGTCAGTAATCTTCTTTAGAAGGATTATTAAGATCTGAAGAATAATTGACCAATTCGAATCTGAAACCTACGGTTCCAGAGACTGATTTGCCATAGCTAGATGTCTCGGAACAAAGTTGATCAGTTCCCAAAAGTATTTTGAGTTGGACTGTTTAGCTGCCTCAGCAAGTTCCTGCCATGCTGTGATTGCAAATTCCTCTTTACGATTGGCGATAGTTTGACAATAGTTTTTGGTAATGGAAAGCAGCACTCAACACCTTTTTGTGCATATAGAATGACCATGCAGCATGCTAGAACTTTGTTGTTGAATGGAAAATAAAATTCCTTTACGATTCCCACCCGCAAATCAATTGTTTTTCATTCATACATGGGGTTAGTGTAATAATGCAGTATAAACTGCAGAGGTGTGCTCAACAAATTCAACATAATATAGCATTGATATAACATGTGTACGTTGTTTCGCCGTCCCAGCTGTCTAACATTAAAAAGTATGTATGATCAATGTATTATAAGTTTGACAAAATGAATGGCTTTGGGAATATGTTCTAGTGCAGACCAAGACAGGGGGCAGTACTGTTTGGTCTGGCCAGTGCCAAAGTGTAACTGGCGGGGAAGGGTAACCTGTGCCCCAAGGCTGCCAGACAAAAAGGGGGTGGGCAGGGGCAGCCTTAGCACAGAACTGTCACATGCAGCTGCTCCCTCTCTCCCCCGTCCTCTGTTGCATGTTACGCCCAAAGGCAGACACACCATTGCCAGCAGGAGCAATAAAAATGAAGGGCAAGGTGTTATATAACACCTTACCCTTCCTCCCAAAGGGGCGCAAAGCACCAGTGACAGGAAAGGCAGGAAGTGTACAGGGTGCAACCGTGTTAGGCACCACAAAGGTAATTGGCGTTGGTGTCAGCCGGCCCGGGGGCTGGAAAACACGGCCCCCACACAGACACAACACAGACCCAAGGGCAGTCCTGGGTCCAATATAAGGAGCTTCTTTTGCAGCAAAAGACCAGAATCAGTTTGTGGTCCCTGCAAGGGGACCCAAACAAAAAGAGTACTTTGCATACGCAGAGTCTCTTCTTTTCCCCAGAACCCTCCCACCCTAGAAAAAGGGCGAGAAGAAAGAGAAAGAAGACAGGTCAATGTGCGGTGACTATACTGTCGTGGGACAAGAATGGTGGCACGGGCCAGAGGGGGCAACCTCAGGACCTGATGCCCAAAAGTACAGCATATTATGATTACTGTAATTATGATTATGTTTTGTTATGACTATAACTGTGCAATACAATTCCATGGCCTTTTTATTGCCAACACTCACCCAAACCCAGACCCTTTGTTAAGACACCTTTTGCTTTTCATTATGTATGTTACTACTCACTACTAACGCCCTCACTGCGCCTGTACCACCTACCACATTATGTTTCCTTACTACATGCAATGTAATTACTTTATGCCTGTACTCCTCTATCATGTTGTAACTAAGCTTAAATATTCTTGTACCTGCTAGGCTCAGCTACTTGAGGGTTTGGTGTGCATTATCAAATAAAGAAAGAAACAAACAATGTGTTCGTGTTATTACTTGGGGGGAAAGGGTATGGTCTTCCAACACCCAGGTTATGTTATCAATCTGTCTGCATATGGGTCCACTGGTTACTGTCAGACCTTAAAAGGGCCAGAACCTCTGCACCGCACCACCCAGCAGCATGTGCATTGCAACCCACTTGTCCATTCCCATCACCAACCTGACCCACAGATGAAAACACATGAACATTCATGATCGTCAATGCTCACTCAACACAACTAGATGCAGGAGACTTTGCTAACCTCATCACCACTCACAGCCCAGACTCACTCTTCATCAAAGAGTCTTGGGCTCACTGCTATCTCCACACACATACTGGATGATGTAATACACACAAGCCACAGAAGTCAAAACAAAGAACACAAAGAGAAGACTGGAGTGTTTGGAATCCACCAAAAGTCCTCAAGCGCATGCTCCCAGCAGAGTTACATCACACCAGTATCCATATAACTCCTCACCTGCCACTTTTCACCCATGCTCAGACCATCATCCTAAACTTCATCGGCTGACTACCCCAAAGCAATAAGTCCTTGACTTATTGAAATCACAGACTTGACCACAACAGCATTCATAAACAACACAGCTAACATCTTCATCTCACATCTCAACCTTCCCATAAGCAAAGCAATCAAGAAAACCAGATGTATTATATTTGAGCTGCTTGACACCATGGACATCAAGCAATCATGACCAGAGGCGTTGCTAGGGGGGGCTAAGGGGGCTATATCCCCTGGTCTTTTGGTTGTAGCCCCGGATAGAATTTCAGGAGCTACAGCCAAAAGGCTAGCTAGCCCCCAGTGCCAACAGTTCCAACATCAGCATAGCCCGGGTCTTATCCAGACCTAGCAACTCCCCTGATCATGACCAAACCAATACGGAACCGAGAAAACCCACTCAAACCGGTATTCATTACTACTGCAGCCATCAAATATCACATTTGAGTCGGAAAAGACAGCAAGCCATACCATTCTGCTTCACCATACTGTAACAAATCCCAGGATGTCGTCACTGCTTCCATAGGGGGAACCCCTTCCCATGAGGCCAGGAAAGTGAGGACGCAACACAACAGTCCCCCTGGGTGGAATTCAGCGAGTGGATCTCATTTAAGAGGAAGCCGTAATGGGAACCGTGACAACTATCATGGGAGAACGTAGTATCCACCTTCCACCACCACCTCTCCTTCACCTCCAATCTCCTCAGCCCTACCCTCTTATCTTATATACTTCTGTTGTCTAAAAGAAGCAGAAAGGACTGAGATGAGGAAGAATAGGGATGAGTACAATGAAGATCTGTAACAACAAACTGGGACAAGTAAGAGGCGCAGAGCAGGAATCCATCTGAACGGTCTAGTCTTCAGTCACAGAACTTACTTGTGAGCGGCATAAAAAGTGACGAGGGATTTACCCGATCATTAGAAAAGCCAGAGAGGAACTGCCAGAGGAACCGATGCTGGCCAAGGAGAGCAGCAGGAGAAGACCCGGGTGTGGAGACGCTGAGGTTGCGAAGGCCACCAGACACTGTGACGGAACCGAAGGGCTGGCTCGAGGGGACTGGTGAACCAGTCAGTCCGCCTGCGGGAAGCAAGCCGAAGAGAAACAGAAGCCGCAAAGCTGCTGCCGGAAGCTGAGGAGAGCGACAAAGCACCAGAGAGCAGCACAAGAGCTGGGGAAGCCAAAGACCAACGGGAGCACTACAGCCAAGACACGACAGGTATTTGGGTGGCTGAGATGATGGTTGTTGGTCCCCAGAGGGTGCAGTATACCCTCAATCCGACAGCAAAATGAAAATAGCAGCAACAGAACATTAAAAAAAATGATATTAAGAAACTGCAACAAGGGAATAGGGTATGGGACCCTTACCAATAGGAACCACATATCAACAAAAGAACCCAATCTTCTTTGTGACAGTGCTTGGAGAGAAGGCTACCGAGGGCTGTCTAATAAGAGAGGGGAAAGCAAAGAGAACTGGTATATTGAGACATATGACTACAACACTTGACAGGACAGTAAATCAAGTTTGCAGGTGAAGTCAAGAGGCCTAGAAAGGAACCGTGGGACTGAAACATATGAGAGCAGTAGTTGGCAGGGGAGTTAACCAAGTCTGCCTGGAAGAATAAAAGACTATAGAAATAACTGTAAAGGCAATGCATGTGAACATAGAACTTGGCAGACGAGTAAACCATGTCTATGCTTGGGACTAAGAGCTTGATAGAGAAGGAAAAGATCTGCATGATGTTTGCATCGCGGAAAAATCTGTGACGGAAATGTTCTAATGGGAAATGTACTCACTACAAATGTTTGTACATTTCCCATGCGAACATCCAATAGAAAACCATACATACATACACCCCCACCCACACCCACAACACACCCCCACCCACACCCACAACACACCCCCACCCACACCCCAACATGCCCCCACCACCCTACTTACCTTTCCTTCCTTTGCGCTGTGTCCCTGCAGCGCAGGTTCCCTTTCACTTCCGTGATCGGGAACCGGCGCCGCAGGGTCTTTTTCTTTTTTTTTGGGCAGCTGCAGAGGTGTCCCCCGCAACCCCCGCTCACTATACCTTATAGTATAGTGAGCGTGGTGTTGCGGGGGACACACCCGTAGCCCCCGGCTTTTTTCTTTTTTTTTTGCTCGGGTGAGCTGCGGGGGTGTCCCCCGCCACACCACGCTCACTATAGTGAGATAGTGAGCGGGGTGTGGCGGGGGACACCCACACAGCCCCTGGCTTTTTTCTTTTTTTTTCTTGGGTGATCTGCGGGGGTGTCCCCTGCAACACCCCCCCCCCCCCGTCCCATACCAACCCCACCGAAACACCTAAACACATACCACAAAAAGTTAGAACTTTTGGAAGTTACGACTTTTCGTGGTGTGTGTTTTAGGTCTTTTGGTGGAGTCGGTAATTTTTATTCGGACGTTTCGTCCAAAACCAAATGAAATCAGGTCTACTCTTTGGAGAGGCATCCAAACAACTCTTGTTCGTAGCAGTACCTGGTAGAAGGGAACCAGGTCTGCCAACCAGGGACAGGGACCCAGCACAGTTTGGGAAAGCAAGCAAGCTACTTTTCTACATTGCAGTGCCTGGTGGAGAGCAGCCAGGTCTACCAACCAGGGTCAGGGACCCATCACAGCTTGGAAGAGCATTGAGGCTATTCTTCTTCTTCGCAGTACCTGTTAGAAGGGAACCAGGTCTGCCAACCAAGGTCAGGGGCCCAGTACATCTTGGGAAAACACGCCCAGTACAGCTTGGGAAAACACGCTACTACAAGCTACTTTTCTTCATCGCAGTACTTGGTGGAGAGGAACCAGGTCTGTCAACCAGGGTCAGGGACACACCACAGCTTAGCAGAGTAGCCAAGCCACTCTTTTCCATTGCAGTGTCTGACAGAAGGAAGCCATGTCTGCCAACCAGGATCAGGGACACCAGAGACAAAGAAGAAGCTGAAGAAAGGGTGGTTGGGTAAGGTAGACATTCCCCTACCAATTGCAGAATTGTATTAGTGACCTAAGGATGACTGGCGAGGGGGACCATCCCGCAGCAATTAGTGATTTGCATCAAAAGGTAGGCTGGGGGAAGAAGACATTCTGTCCCTGCAACACTTCAGATTGAACTTTAAGGAACCTTTGCAAACCATCAACTGCTTTTTGTTTGTCCATGGCAAGGGAGACATTTGTCTGGATTAAGAAGGTTTTTTGTGATTTAGATTCATTTGGAATATGAGGGACAGAGTTAGGATTCTGACACAGGACTACAGACCTTTACTTTGAACATCCTGACTGGGACATTCATATTTTGGTTGAGGCAGGGAAACCCCTCTTAGAGTTACGGCAAGGTGGGCTTTTCTGTTTTCGTTTTCATTTAAATAAAGCTTATGCCAACTACCATGACCCCTCCGGGCCAGAAACTTACTTATGCATCCTACAACACATATACCCCAACTGTCCACCCCAAAGCAACCGAGACACCACCTGCTTATTCACCAACTTCCCTATGGGTGAACAGTAAGGAAACCTAATACAAATTGCCTCCTCATCTCACACCGCAGAGAGCATAAACACCCAGCTGAGAGCATTCAACAGCATCCTAGCTGAAATGACCAAATGTCCATGAATTAATCGAATCAGAAATTGACTTTCAATTTTCTCTCCCATGGACATTCCTGACAACCTGCTTCCTCCATCCCCTTACTTACCTTTGAGCAACACACCTCCTTGTGTGCTGCCATCTTCTGCATCCCTCTGTGACACCAGTTGCCTTCACTCACGTGGATGGGAACCAGCGCAGCAGGGTCCTCTTTTTTTTCTTAGCTTTATTCAAACGGGTGCGGGGGACACACCTTCAACCTCTGATGACATTATAGTGAACAAGCGTGCAGGGGACACCCCTGCAGCCCCTGCTCCCCTGTCCATTATTTTGCCACTGAACGGGGGATTTGTTCGAAGTTTTCGACTGTACGAAATATTTGTACAGCCAAAATTCGAACAAATCTCCCATTTGTTTTTTTTTCCGTTCAATTATACAGATACCGAAATTACCTACACCTATGTACAACTAAACATAGAATCACCAAACACAAACCTCCACACTTTGGTACACATAGGGACTCAATAACAGCAGGCATACCAACTACAAACAAGCAACATTTTGTCATAGGCGCCCCTCTTGAGAACAAACTACAAACAAGTGATTTTTTGGAGAAATACTCAACGACAAGAGGACATTTTCACTGTGAGAACCTTCTGCTCAGAACAGAGGACCCTCATGACCACTGAGCTGAGAAATAAACTACTCCACAAATAGTCTAATAGAAGCATTCAACGAGAAAATAGCGACCTCCACCCCATGTTATTTGTGAGACTTTACAATAAAGCAATTCATAAACAAATGCAATAACATCAAAAAGTTTTTAATAGAAATGTAAGGCATTGGGTCGACATCTCCAAAGATACCACAGATGTCCTACCAATACGGCCTGCAAAAAACCAATATGGATCACATTTATGATAATTACGACAAAAGGCCTGACAAACACTCTCAAATCTCTCTAACCCACCAACTTCAAAGACAGCATGCTTCCCAACTTCACTGTAAACGTCATCCGAGGAGAACCACTGAATACTCCTCAGCCACATTAAAAACATTCATCATCCAAGACACGTTGCTCTTGCAGATGAATGGACAATGGTGCATGTTATACCCTTAAAGAAGAATCCCACAATTGTCACAGGTTTCCCCTTTTCTCACCTGTTTTCTCTGTTTTGCGGAGTCCTTTGTCAGGGTTTTCTTTCGAGCAGTTCGGGTCTTGTACAAGCCCGCTCGGCCGTCTTCGGTTTCCAGGATTCGTTCAGCTTCTTCGTCCGGGATCTAGGAAACTCATGTAAGCTTGGGATGGAGGCAGCACACAGAGGCGGTCTGCGCGGAACGTGGAAGAGACAGGACCAAGGAAGGTAGTAGGAAAGGAGAAGGAGGAAGGTCCTGGAACCAGGAAGCAACACAGTTCAGGAGAATGAACTACGGAGCACGTCAGGCCACAGCTATCGGTAGCGTTGAGACACGCGGTACCGCAGGGGAGTGGATCATTTATAGGACGTGCTGCATAGGACGTAAAGGTCGATAGACCGCGTTCCGTGTATATGGCCATGTTGGGTGTACTACAGCGAGTAACCCCCGACGTGCCAGGGACCAGGAAGACCAGAAGGGGCGTGATCGATGGATCATGACAACAATTGACCTAGCCACCTGTCACTGCTACCATGCATCTACCTTGTCTCATCAAAGTGATTGAGTAGAAAATGATCACAGAGCCATACACAACTATCACTGAGCACATTCTCCTATGGGATTGCCAATCCAGGTTCCTACCATCATACAGCAAAAGGACCACCATCATCCATGTTATTGGCAATGCCCTTTACGTCCTATTAAAGGGAACACCTGTATACATGGCCAACTAAATTTCTGTGCCATCTTTGATGCCATCGATCGCGAAGACCTCCTTAAAAGGCTCACCAGATGCATGGGTCCTGGCTGACCCGTCTTGAAGTGGATCCACTCTTGCTATTTCAAGGGACATCAATTCATCCAGATGGTCCCTAACAGATGTGAGAGCCACCCAGTAACCTGCAGAGTTGCAGTTGGCTTCATCTGGTGATTCCCTGTCATATTTATCTGCTACATGGAACCTCTGGGAATACTCCTTATCAATATCAACGTCAAGATACAGCAATACGTAGGTGACACACAGCTTTACCTGAAGATACATTACTTCACCGACATCTATTGTGCCAAGTACCTTCGATCCCCCGTTCAAGCCTGGATTTCAAGACCGTATCTGATGCTGAACCTGACAAATTCCAACTTCATTCTTCTTGAAGCCCCATCAAACATGCCCAAGTCCAGGAATAGATGCTTCCCGAACAGAAACATGATTGCATAATGGCAAAGAAAGCATCACTCACTTTTAACAGCAGCTCCTTTTGATGCTGTCAGCCCAGCCACCTCGAAAGCCCATTATGCTGCAGATGAGGCAGAAGGGGCTGTGAATGAAGCCCCATTGAAGGAATTCCCACCACTGCAGCCCCTCCTCTAGTTCTGACACTGATTCCATCTATAACTGGTCAAAACCCGGCACAGTGTGGCTGGGGAAGTGTAGAAAGAGATGTTCTTCCAACTATTATGGCTCTTGATCCCACCCACTAGAAATGACTGCACAGGATTCTATCATTCATGCAAGCAGAATAACTTGCCTGTGGTTATTAAATGGTGTGGTATGTTCAGCACTGTGCAAAGATTGTAAGGGCAAGGACTGCACAAATGCAGGAACCCAGGAAGACGCTGACGAGGAATAAAGGATTGTCTAAGTGCCTGATGATGTGCATATTGTATAGTCCTAGAAAAAGTCCAGTAAATATACCTCATATGACCAACAGCTTTATTTTATTGCTTGCTCATTATTTTTCAATATTTACTTTTTATTTTTCCAAGGATACACTATTCCTTTGTTTTGATATGTTGCAATCGTGTGCACATGCTTCCGTTACTACAAGAAACATTTCTGTGCCAATCCTATCGATTCAACGCTTTACACATTGATTTTTGTTTGCAATTATTTTCCTCAGGGTTGTTTATGTCTTCTTAGGATATATGGCAAGACAATGCAGATGCTTCAATTTAACAATATGAAGCGTGTCCGAAGGACTTGTTGTGACTTTGAACACAACTTTATACATATTTTACTGGGTTACCTTTTTCCTGTGGGTCTGTTTTATGAATTATGAATATGGTGCATCACAATGCACATTTCCTACCATAAAACAAGGACCACTGTTGTGTAAATCATTTGAGGGTTGGATCTCTTTTTGCCTTAGTCTACTGGACCAAAAACTACAATTCAGCGAGTGGTTTGTGAGAAATAAGAGGGTGATGCTGTCAATTATGGAGCAATACTGCATTCTATTCACACCTGGGGGAGTCCACTCAGCAAAACATGTGGCTGGGAACATGGGAGGAGTCAGCCAGTTACTCCCTGTATTCACCCAGCAATCCGAGTGTCTCCTGTGGTTCCTGCTTTGTATTTCCAAAACATTCAGAACGTTTATCATCGAGCCTGCTCTCAGTTCACATGTGGAATGTCTGTGTTGTTCACTGGCCAGACTGTGCCACTTGCAGCTGTATAAGAATACTGATCCGCCAATTGGGGAGAGTATCACACAGTATCAGGAGTGCAAAGGGCCCAGCATGGGGTCCTAACAGTGAGGCCAGGTAGGCTATTCCGAACTTCGGGGCAACTTAACCCTGCCCCAGGCCCCTCCGAACCCTATTTACTTTTAGGAAGGCTTCCATAAACCTACCCGAAACAACAACAGCACAGATCCTTTGGCCATTGTTAGCACATCTCCAGTCTAGAGTGTCAAGAGGACTTTTTGCAAATGTTACTCTTATTAACCAGAAGATTAAAACCTTGGTTGTGCAGAGCTGTAACGGAATTACCACAACTTATTTTGGCAGTAACACGATTACTGCTGTTTTATCGTACCACCAAATTCCGAGTTTGCAGGAATAGTGGAGGATACTCCTCCAGCAGCATGCTGGAGTTAAATCCTCCATTTTACCACCAATCGATGGATTTGCCACACAGTAATTACGCTGGCAGTAAATCTACCAAAAATCCCCATGGAGTCACATGAGCTCCAAAAATTGGCAATTACACATCACTTATACGAATGGGTGGGCACCACACTAGGTCAGTCTCTTTGTAGAAAATGTTAAAACAATAATAGCACTATGGTTAAAGCAAAAATACTTAAATTTAAAGGAGCAGACTGAAGAAAAGTCCAGAGACAGCCAGACTTAAAATACAGCAATGCAAGAAGCTGGATGAGAAACATCAAGCTTCACAGTTGCTCACAAATTGTGCCCCTCAGGGTTACTATATATGGTTCCAAAAGACTTGAACTGCTGTCATGTAATTAGTAAAGACAGTGAAGGATTTAATTCCAAATATTCAAACGTAGGAGATCAAAGTCATTTAGATGGTCAAAACAAAGTTTATCTGTTCAATGCTGATTTCTTATTTAGTCAGAGGTCAGCATTTCCATTAAATATGCAAAGGTAACAAATGCCAAGTTAAGTTACTCCTTCATCAGGGCGAACCCTATAGGCTATCATGAATTACAACATCACATTAGGAAATGTCAACATTTAGAAAAATAAAAAAAAAATCATGTCAGAGATACATATTTACATACCATAGTTGTTCCATATGTCACAATATTTGTCAGGAAAGAAAAGAGAAAACAAAACATGTGGTGAGATATTGCAAATAAAACTGTTCTGTTATAGGTTATGACTAGCGTTCACTCAGTATACCTTTGTGTTCTATTCAAAATGCAGAGCTGTCTGTTGACCACAATTTGTTAAAGGGTTAGGCACTGAAAAGATGTGAATATTTGGCTCTCAGTTGATTTGTTAATACTGAAAGCTGTTGTGTACACAAATATAGAGATCGGTGCTTACCTATGTGCTTCTAAAATTCTGTACACCACGGTATGCAACACGCGCGATGGCGCTCGTGGTTTAAAGCGACTTCAGCAAGCTTTCAAAGTGGTACAAGGAAATGTACGCAAACTATTAGGAATAAGAATCAAAACAGCATGCTGATGTGAATAAAGGTGCGCCAGTGGTCACAAATCAGGGGTGCATCTTGTAGTCACTACCTGTAGGTGCAGTTCCGTGAGTGTACTGCTTGTGAACGCGTGCAAAATTGTGTAATAGAGAAAAAATTAAAGTAAGAGGATCGTAAATTTGAGTGTTCTCTATACTGCCGATTCATTGTGTGTACAAAACTGAATGTATACCATATTTGAAGTCACTGTGTTAGTGACAAAAAGAAGTACAGGATATACATCAAATCATTATAGCAGATCGCAAGGGGTCACAGCAATGATGACGCATGGGTCAAGCCCCCAAAGGGTCTCTGCCCCCAGCGTCTCACGTCCTGATCCCCTCCTAGGAGGGGATCGGGACGTACCGTATGCCCCTAAGGTTAAAGAAAGGAGTCAAATGTGGGAAATCTCACATAGGTATTGAACAGTACTGTAGGAGATAAAATCAACTCTGCTGGTAAGTGGCAATGTAAGTATTACTCGAAAGGTGCAGTTGCAAGTGTAACTGCATACATGAAGGAACAGTGTGTGTGATATGTCAGATATTGTCAGTGTGTCAATACAATTCCAATTCATAAAACATACAAATGGATTGTCTGAACAAACAGTAACATAGGTGATAGGTGTCTATGCAAGACTAAAAATGATATGACCATACTTTTAGCTAATCTGTAATCACACGCAGCTTGGAGTAACTAATACGTTATGTGAACAGATAAATTATACTGCTGCCTAGAGGTATTTGTGTCAAAATTAACCATGATATTTTAGTCCAGTGAGTCACAATGAACACGTACATTCATGATAAACAATGATGTCATGACAATCCAACAATGTAGAGATAGAAACAACTCAACTCTCATGTAATAGGTTGGATAAACTGCAAGGTGTATGAAGTGGCAATTCAATGGAATTGTCTAAAGCTTTATCCAGGCAAATATGCAAGTGATTAGATATAACAGTGAAAATGGATCTCTTCATTAAGTGCATTAGGTGTTAGGGTCCCAGGTCTGTCCATCCAAAATGTTTCCCTTCTATTTAACTTTAGATTCATGTCTTCATGTAGATTGGTTTTAGGGATTACTTCTAGAATGTGAAACCTAATTTGGGACAAGTTGTGTCTCTTCTCAAACCAATGACGTGCCACTGCTGAGTTTACATTGGAGTTACGGATGCATGACCTATGTTCATTCCATCGAGTCTTGGCTGGGTATGTGGATTTATCTACATAATAAAGTCTGCAAGGACATTTTATAGCGTATATAATATTGCTCCTATCGCACGTTTCAAAGATGTGTATCTGTATTTTTTCACCGGTGCCTGGATATTTCACTATATTGCCTTTCATTACAAATCAACAATTGGCGCAATGCGGACACGGAGAGGTGCCTGTGCATTGTGTGATTGATTCCTTGGGTGGTGGTCTTGTTGTCACCAATTCATCTCATAAGTTACGACACCTCTGAAATGCAAAAATAGGAAGTTCTTTGAATAGGTGTTGAACCCTAACATCACAAGTGAGGATTTCCCAATTTCTCTTTATAATGTTCTTTATTCTGTGGCTTTGTAAAGAGAATTTGGACACATATACCAGAGAGTTAGTTTTCTTTTTCTCTGTAGCCGGTGTACTAAGGAGTGTTTCACGATCTATTTCGTTGATTCTGTGTGTGGCTGCTTCTATGTCACTAGTTTTGTATCCGCCTGCCAAAAATGTCTTCCCCATTTCAGTTTGCTCTTGGATATAGTCAGTTGGATCACTAACAATTCTTTTGACACTAAGTACCTGACTGTATGGGAGATTGCGGATAAGGCTTGGCTGATGAAAACTGAGGCAATGTAGTCATTTGTTTCTGTCTGTTTTTTTTTTTAGAAAAGATTGGTATTGTATCCATCGTCAGTAATTCTGATCTTGACATCAAGAAAATTGATCTCTGTTGTGGAAACTGAGGTCAGCCTCAGTACCTGACCAGAGTCCAAAAATGTCCTCGATATACCTTATCCACAGATGGATGCACCTTTTCCACTCAGTTTTAGACAAAACATGGTCGGTCAAAAACTTAAACATGAAACAATTTGCGTAGGTGGGGCCATAGTGGCCCCCATTGATGTTTCTGAAGTCTGCAGAAAAAAACTGTCTTTGTACTGAAAATAGCAGTTTTCTGCGATGAATTGTAAAATAAGTAGAATGAACTCTTTTTGAGCTCCAATCTCGGGTTCTTTGCGGAACATCTATTCAATAACTTCTCTGCCTAAATCATGCAGTATTGAAGTATATAGACTTTTGACGTCTATCGTGAATAGAATGTTATCCAAATGGAATGTGGTAGAACTGAGAATTTGTAGGAAGTGTGTAGTGTCCCGTATATTAAGGGTTGTAAAAAGAAATCAACATACTTGCCCAATGGCTGTAAGATACTATTCATCCGGCTACTATGGGTCTGCCTGGTGGTTGGTTGAGATCCTTGTGTATCTTAGGCAGGGGTGTAAAAGTTAGGAATTCTCGGATGGGGATTGACAAGAAATGTGTATGTGTGTTTGTTGATCCAACCTAACTCTTCCGCCTTCTTAAGTATAACTTCAAGATTCTGCTTGATGGACACAGTAGGATCATTATCTAAGGAGGCATAGATGTTGGTGTCTTGAAACTGACGCATACATTCTGTGTCATAGTCATTGGTATTAAGGATGACAATGGCCCCTCCTTTGTCTGTGGGTCGTATGGTGATTTATTTGGCGCCGTACAAGTTATTAATCAAGCACATCTCATGAGGTTTCAAATTCATGTGTTTAGGATGTTTATAGCCGATTTTCTCAAGGACCCTCGTTACCCGTCTCTGAAATATGTCTACAGATGGAACCATTATTGGAGGTATAAAACAATGTTTTGCCCTGAATTCTTTGTAAAATGGTTCATCTTCCTGAGTAATATTATGGCCACTGGTATCAAGCTCATAGAAAAAGAACTTTCAATTTCCGTTTCCTTACAAATCTGTAGAGTTCGATCTTGCTGTCAAAGAGTGTGGTTCCATATGTCGGTACAAAATTAAGGCCTTTTTGTAAGGTCGCTTCTTCTGATGATGTCAAAGGTCTATTTGAAATGTTAATAACTAGGTTTTCCTTAGTTGTTGCCTTGTCTGTGGACCTTCTCTTTGATTTCCTCCTCCCTCTACGGGTTCTTTCGTCAAGCTCCTAAAAAAGGCACTCATGGTGTGCTTACTCTGCTGGTCATTTTATCTATGCTAGTCCCCGTGGTGGTTGGTGCTGTACTCGTTCGCTCACTCGTATCCCTAAAGGGTTCCGAATCTGGACTGGAGGTATTATCTGAGTTGTTTATATTGGGTTTCCTAGGGAGTGATGGGCCATATCTGTCCATCCATGTGTACACTTCCTCATTCATGTAATCGTATGTGTCTCTTTTGAATTTCTTGACTTTTTTCTTTTCCGATTCATTCTCATATATTTCCAATTTATTGTTAATTTCTATAAGATGGTATCATAATCTTCTTTACCCAAAGTCTCTACCAGTTCCTTCTCTATTTCAGCTATTTCCGCATTCAATGTTGTCAAGTTCTTAGATAGTTCTTGGATGGTCAATAAGATGAGGTCTAATGAACATTTATTGAGAATAGCATCGCATTTTCATATAAACTCCTTACTCTCCTTGCACAGAGTTAGGCATAGTTGAATTCTCAAACCCCTAGGGATATGTTGATTTTTGTAGTACCTCCCTAAAGTGATGGTGTGTATTTCCAATTGATTTCTTTTCTTATCAGGTATTCAAGTTGTTTGATGCGCTTAGCTTTATCTTTGGCACTGGTGTTAGATTTGCCTATTGAGGTGTCACTAATCAAATTTAAGATGGCTGATGCCTCCTCTGTGGTGAAACCCAGTGTTTCTGCACATTTGTGGAAAGTCCTTATATGTCTTCAAACGACATGTTGAACTATACGGTATCTCAAAACTGTTCTAAAATACGAGTGCCTCCACCTGAGTGTGTCTTGAAGGTAGAATACAAATATACGAATGGGTGGGCACCACACCGTAGGTCAGTCTTTTTGTAGAAAATCTTAATCGATTAATAGCAATATGCAAAAATACGTAAATGTAAAGGAGCAGACTCAAGAAAAGTCCAGAGACACCCGGACTTAAAATACAGCAATGCAAGAAGCTGGATGAGAAACATCAAGCTACACAGTCGCTCACAAACTGTACCCCTCAGGAAAGGATCGGGACGTGAGACGCTGGGGGCGGAGACCCTTTGTGGGCTCGACCCATTTGTCATCATTGCTGTGACCCATTGAGATCCGCTATAATGATTTAATGTATTTTGTGTCCTTATTTTTGACACTAACACAGCAACTTCACATATGGTAGACAGTCATCGAATCGCTGGTCCAGAGAACAATGGAGTTGTACGAATCTTGAAAGTGAGCAGTCTCCAAAATGCAATTCAAAACTCCCCAATGAGAGTCAATAATGGGCACACCCCAGGAGGGAATGAGACCAAGACCAAGTGCGGGTGAAAGTAAAAGTAAAGTTTATCTAAAACCAAAATACAGCAAGCAGAGGGCATGCAAACTCTGAGAGCACTCCGCCCAGCATCACTCTGACCTTACTTTAAAAAGGGTTACAGCATTATAATGACATCATTCCATACTGTGCGAAAATTACATTTTCATTGGCGGAGTCAGTGGTCCACTAAAGTTGTGTAGGCACAGCCTCTAGATGATTGGATAGTTGCTGGGTGGGAAGGCGGACATCACGTGCCTAGGCTGGCATGGTCAGTGTGAGGTGAAGGTCACGGGGCTCCGGATAGGGTGATTGACACAAAGGGCCTGATCACGAGTCTGGCGGTAACCCTTAAACGCGGCGGTAGCACTATTACCACCGCATTTAAGGGTCCGCCAGATCATGACCATCTCAGAGCTGGGGGGAAATCCGTGGTAAATTTGCCGATTTTCGGTGCTATTACCACCGGCGGGAAATCCGCCGGTAGTTATAGCAGAAATATTCCCCATTGGGCCCAATGGGGAATGAGGAATTGCCGAATGGGCCCAATGGGGAATGGGCACTAACCGTTCCACCAAACCCGTGGTCCAGCGCTAATAGCGCCGGGGGTTTGGCGGTAGGGCTAATAGCGCCGGCGGCAATTGCGCCGGCGTTACCGCCCAACTCGTGATGAGGCCCTAACTCTCTAATCTAAACACCACTTCAGAGCATGTAATAAAAAGACATTCATAAAAAATAATCAGTTAACATCATGACAGGTGGGGAGGGGAATCATACATTTCACACTTATGTATACATACATTGGTCTTAGATCTCTGAAAAGGTATGGGGGTCATCTTGCGTCGGGGCATGGGGGTGGATATTCTGGCAGGGTCAGCTGAAGGGTGAGAGGTTACATTTGTTGCATTAAGGCATCAATGGAAAATGGTGGGGGCTGAGTGCGCGTTGTGCGCGGTGCTGCTGCAGAGGGGAGAGAAGGCCCTGTTGCTTCGCTGAGTGTGGCCCAGTTCGATCAGTGGAGTTATATGTAAACCATTGGAAATTGGGTTGAAACAGATTAACTAGTACTTCATTTACAACAATTAATGAGAGTTTCTGATTGCATCGCGGGCCATATTTTTATGTATCAGTGTCACCGTGTTACAGAATTGTTCCATATCCATTGGCGCCATAGGCTGCGCCTTTTACATTATACACATGACTCTTCCAAAATCTTAACACATTTGCGCATAAACACGGTACTAAGGACAAGGGCTCAATGTTATACAACGAAAGCATGTGGGTTTAAATATAATATTCCGTGGTGCATCATTCATCGATTGTTCTGTTAAACTTCACATGGACAGTTTCACCATTTGTTAACGCAGAAGGGAATTTATTGTCTCAAGCGGGGTTAGCATCGTGGGTGAAGCAGGGTGGCACACAGTCATAGGGCATGCATCTGCCACATCAGAAGAGGTACGAGGTTAGGGGTTGTGTGGGTCGTATGTCTTATGGGCAGGGTCTGCGGTTGTGGTGGCAGATTTGTGGAGACAGATGTTTTTTTCCAGGGCCACCCTCTAGCCCGGTCACTCGCAGGACAGTGATGTAAGGAGGAAGGTGAGAGATACAATATTTAGTTTGTAACTGTTCGTGTTCAGTCTTCCGTGAGAACAGGGCAGCTGCAGAAACAACAAAGGGGAGGAGGTGGGGGAGTATCTGGCTCACTGTTTGAAGCACCGGAGGAGAGCTGCAGGCTTGCAGACTGGCTTTGCTGTGAGGCCTGCTTTGGCAACCACAAAATGGAGCCAGGGATCGGTACAAAATGGAGTCGGTTCTCAGTCCTTCTCCAGGTGCTGCACCCATGTGTCGACCCACGGATGTCCGACACCCCTGGTCACGGGTGTACGGCCAGTCGCAGGGGGAGCATAGGGTGTGTTATGGGGAAGGGAATGAAGGGGAGGGGGGTTCAAAGTGACCTTTCCTCCCACACAATCTCTTACTTTCATTTTCCTGAACGCCATTTGCGAGGCCACGCCTGCATCTCCATTACGCGCTTTTGCGCGCATTCACAAGCAGTATACGCACGGAACTGCACCTACAGGTAATGACTACGAGATGCAACCCTGATTTTTTACCACTGACGCACTTTGCAGCGCTTTATTCACATCAGCACGCTGTTTTGATTCTTACCCCTAATAGTTGTCGTACATTTCCTCGTACTGCTTTGAAAGCTTGTTGAAGTCCTTTCCAACCACGAGCGCCATCCCGCGTGTCGCATACCGTGGTGTACAGAATTTTAGAAGCACATAGGTTAGCGCAGATCTCTATACTTGTGTACACAACAGCTTTTAGTATTTACACATTGGGGGTCATTCCGACCCTGGCGGTGGGGGGTTAATGGCACCGTTAAGGATGCCGGTGCCATGAACCCCTACCGCCTGCTTACGAGGTCCCTTAGCGGATCCCACCAAGACTGGCTGGTTTTACCAGCCTGTCTTAGCGGGACCCGTTAAGGGACAATGGAGCTAATAACGGGCCCGCAATTTGCGGGCCTGTTATTAGCTCCTTCCCCATTCCTATTGAGCCCTATGGGGGCTCAAATGGGAATGGGGAATGGTTTTCGAAATGGGAACTTACCGGGTCCACATAGGTTGGAATGTCCCGGTAAGTCCCCATTCCGACACCACGGACCCAGACCCGAGTTTGGAGGCAGCCATGGTGCTAACAGCACCATGGCTGCCTCCAAACTCGGAATGAGGCCCATTAACTGAGAGCCGGATATTCACTTCTTTGCAGTGCCTACCCCTTAAAAACATGGTGGCCAACACACAGCTCTGCATTTTGAATACAACACAAAGGTATAGTGAGTGAACGCTTGTCATAACCTATAAGAGAACAGTTTTATTTGCAATAGCTCACCACATTTTTGTTTTCTGTTTTCTGTTTTCTTTCCTGACAAATATTGTGACACATGGAACAACTATGGTATGTAAATCTGTATCTCTGACATGATTTGAATTTTTTTCGATTTGTCTAAATGTTGACATTGCCAATTGTGATGTTGTAATTCATAATGACCTATAGGATTCGCCCTGATGAAGGAGTAACTCAACTTGGCATTTGTTCCCTTTGTGTATTTATTGGAAATGCTGACCTCTGACTAAATAAGCAATCAGCATTGAACGGATACATTTTGTTTTGACCATCTAAATGACTTTGGTCTCCTACTTTTTAATATTTGGAATTACATTATTTACTGTCTTTACTAATTACATAACATCAGTTCAAGTCTTTTGGAACCATATATAGTAACCCTGAGGGGTACAGTTTGTGAGTGACTGTGTAGCTTGATGTTTCCCATCCAGCTTCTTGCATTGCAATTACACATCCCTACCACCACTTATAATCCTGTGGTTAACCCACAGGACCAAGTGGTGGTAAATGTAACGGTAAACGATGTTGGTGGTAATTCAGCTGATGTGCTGCTTAATTACTGCCAAACTCGTAATGAGGCAGTTAATATCTTTTTTTTTGTTTCTTTTTGTAATACTATGATCAGGCCTTTTCTATCAAGTAAGGTGTTGTTCCTAAGAAAAAGTCTAAGAAATATCAATATACTTTGTCAAAAAATATAAATATTAGAAACATGTACGCTGAGCAGGATTGCTTGTTCAAAAACAGGCCTACCCTCTTTGTTACACCACCCTCCATAACTAAGTGGTGACACCTTGCTCTAACTCTCATCTCTGTCTAGTAATAGCTTAAGCTGTGACTGCGTTGGATCTATTGGTTCTGAGTGACAGTGGTATTTGCTTATTTTTCATACAGGCAGACACAACAACCCTCCTGCAATTGGAGAATGGGGAGCAGCACATGGATCATGTGACCTGGAAACCGTAAACCAGTCACGGATTACTTTATCATGATTTGCATTTTAGAAATAATACATTTAAAATGTTCCCAAGAACACATTCATACTGAGAGACTCGAGGTGCAAAAGCATCCAGCATAACTTCCTTCTCAAGGAGAAAAGAAGACAGAGGCTCTCACGCTACAAAACACGGAAAGCAGCAGTCAGAATACATTTACAAAGAAACAGCACAGTCGCCAAAGGAGAAAATGGTTTCACCACTGGACATGCCCTTATTACCAGCCTTTGCATTAATTCATCTCACTGGGTTGAGTGTAAATCTTCTCATCCTGGCAGTGAAATGCATGGAGTGGAGACAAAATATTGATCTGAATGCCTGTGACGTGATCATTGCCAGCCTGGGAGGGTGCAACCTGCTTCTTCAGTGTGCCACCTTTGCCAAACAATTCTTCTTCACTTACTGGTATAAAACATTTTCAGATGGCCGTGTTGCTTTGCCCTTCCTTGTGACCGGGTATGCTTTGTTCTCGTGCAGCATCTGGTTCTCCACTTGGCTCAGTGTTTACTACTGTCTGAAGATTGGAAACTCCAAACAAAGTATCTTCCTCTGGCTGGAGGTCCGATTCCACAAAGTCGTGCCGTGGCTGCTTCTTGGCTCAGTGATAGAGTCCGTGGCCATCAGCCTTCCATTAATCTGGGATTTGGAGATTCCCTTCCCTGCCAACCAAACATCTTATGCGCCACGGATCATGAGTAGGTGCTCCTGCATCTACCAGTTCCATGTAGCAGTTCATTTTCTGGCTTTGACAATATGCTGCTGTGCTGCTGTGGCAATTCTACTCTCCCTCTGGAGACACGTGAGACGAATGCAACAGAATGCAGAGAGCTTCAGGAGCGCACAGCTCGGTGCCCATCTGGGGGCAGTGAAAACTGTAACAGCCCTCCTCATCCTCTATGTTGCCTCTTCTATTCTTCTGACCCTGACGGTTGTACTGCATCAAATTGAAGATAGTAAATCAGCTGCACTCATTAATGCCATTCTTTATTCTGCACTCCCAAGTGTGAATGGTTTTATCTTGATCATGGGGAACACCCGGCTGAAAAAGGCAGTGTGTGTGTTCATCCTGTGTGGGAAGTGTGGTGAAACTGAAGGTGCTTGAGAAAGATTCTGGAAACTCATTGGATGTGTGTTTTAGTGTAGTAGATATACGCCTTTAATACAGTACTGTGAAAAGTAGTTAGTGTTCTCATTAGATGTTGTTCTAAGGTTCTATTGAACACGTTTAACGTGCAGCAATAACCCTTTACGGCCATTCCTGGAGATATTAGACTTAGGGTGCCGCGCATTAAGCTCACCTCCATAATTTGATATCCTGGTCTTACTTTGTAGCCTCTATCATATTGGTGATGAACCCTTTGTGGCCTGTAACAACAATGTGTGTTTCTTTTTCCGTAAAAAATATATGCAAAAGATTTTGAACCAGCTGTCATCAGGTCTCAACATAGATATGTGCATGTGACAAGGTAACACATGTATTTCGTCTAGTGTACCTTTTGAAACCTGTAGATACACATTGAGTTGAATTCCTAGGTGCATAAATCGTGCACACGATGGCAAAGCATCCATTCCTGCTTCACCAGTGAATGAAAATTGAGAACCAAAATACATTATTGACACCCAATTTCTAGTTTGCATGTCAAAGGCAATTTACAAACCAGACCTAAACAGACACTCAAACACCTTTGTACAATGTTTTTGTTAACTTTACAGCAATGGCATTTTGATTTTAAGTCAGCATGTCCTACTGGGTTTCTTATTCCTGATGTTTGCATAGTACCTCATAATATTTATATAAACTTCATGCACTAGGAGTTCAGACGGGCTTTGGGTGAACACCCGATCAGGTTTGGCATATCAACTGAAACCAGAAGCTTTGCTCAGTCTTTCACTTGATAGTGGTTAGAGAGTAACTGGCTATTGTATGGATACAATTTAGCAAAGCACTGAGTAAATCCTAAACAGGACATTTTCACTGAAACCTCATAATCTTTCCCAACGCTAGAACACACTTGAGTTTATGAAGTAATATGAATGATATGTTTTGTTGGTGTCTGAACCCAATGTTGTAACGTTTATTGAGAAGCCACCCTCAACACAGGGAGTTCAATCTCTGCCCAATCAAGTGATTACACAACAAATTGTTTAACAGATTCTTTTCTTTAGACCTATTTCAGACACATATCATTCCCCTTGGATACCTCTTCCCTGAACTCACAATGAGCCAAGAACCAGGCCGGCATAGGGAAATATATTGGTATTTATTTAAATAAAAGTAATTGGACTTGAAAATTCCAAACACCACTTTATCCGTGGCACAACACAATCAACTTCTCACACGAAAGTCAATTGAAAAGGACACAATCACAATTCTTCACTTGCTACAAATTTCACTTCGCAAAGTAATTACACTGATCAATAACAAAAGTAATTCTCATGTAGTGTTATGCGATTTTGATTTTCCTGCAGGCTTAAAGGCTCGCAGTAGGATTTAAGATTGGTACAAATACATAGGGCAATTATGATTTCGCCCACACTTTTGGTTTAAAATAAACACAGGGGGATTTAGCAGTTTGTTTTTCAGACCCCCCTTTCTTTGGTCTATGTTGGGAAGTCAGACAGACAAATTGGAATGATTTGGGGAATTTTGGATTTCAGACCCCTCACCCCCTTACTGAAAGCCCTGTGTTGGGGAAGCTGGCTAAAACGGTTGGACTGATTTAACAACAAAGACACCCCACTTCCTTAAAGAAGTTAGGGTCAGCTGGACAACACAGATTACCCAATTAAATTATCGGCTATAGTTTTCAGCGCATGGCCTGCCTAGAAATAGACAGCTCAACACACAGAGAGCACTCTCAGCAATCTCCTCTCGTGTTTCCTTCCAGCTGTCAGATGGTAAGTTTTCAGCAGCCCTCTTTGTCTCTCTGTCGTTCTGTCTCTGTGTTTTTATTTGTTGTCCTAGTGCAGTCCCCCTTATATAGCAGCGATGACACCATCAATTTTACAATCTTGGGGCAGTATCCTGCAATAATTCCTGACACTAGGATTGAACAGTTACCTTTCTCTCTCTTCCCATACCCGGCCTCCAAGTCAGGGTTGGTTTATGGGTCTGGAGCAACATATGGCAACACCCATGTGTAATCACCCTTTGTTCTCCTTTCAACTTTTTGGCAAAACTAGTTATCTATCACAACTTCATAATTTTACTAGCAACTGCCCCAATATACATATTTTCTGATTCAGCTAATCATGGGGAATTAGATAAGCTGACCACCAAGTCTGTATCAAGTTGCACAGCCATGTGGTACCTTTCTGCCGTTTCCATTAAAAGCACAACCGTTATGAATATGTACGCTATTAAGAACATCCCTAATTTCACTTTCCACCCACTCACCAACTGTCACATTTGGAACATGTTCAGATCAGCCAGAAACCTAGTTTAACTAGCCATTACAGCTCCCTGAGTAGTCACAGGTAGATTAATTTTATATCCCCAAAATTGCCTGGAAATTACATAAAACATGGTACATAGATGAAATCCATCCGCCTTATAATGGCTGAGAAAAAGGCCTAAATGATAATAGTCCTTTTAAATTAATTGTGAATGTTCATTTGAGACAAATGGCCCTCTGCCTGCCTTCCGGCCACTTGTTTTCACTGGGTCAGCCTGTAACCAGAGTTCTTTTGTATCAGTCTCATTTGTGTTGGAAGCTTGCTCTTTTAAGTGGGTGCCCCCATTTTCACACATATTAGTCATGCTCCAGCCAAGGGGAACTTCTGTGGCAGTCAATGCTTTCAGAGCCAGCAGGCCTGGAGAACACTGAATTTCAACACCTTTATCAGGACACTTTATTTCAGTTGGCCATCAGATGGGTGATGTGACATCCAGGCTAGGAGTGGGAGATTTCCTTGTGAGTTTTGACCACAGCCAGCAAAAGGGTCTGCCTTGGGCTGACATTTTTTAATGAAGACAAAGTGACTCTTCAAATGTCACTGAAGCTTTGTAGGTGAAACATAATATACATTGATTTTTGTCAACCCGCACATCATGTTTTTTTCCTGACATATTTCTTTGAGCAGTGATACTTTTTCACTTTTAAAACTGCTTTTTTTGTTTTTTCTTTTTTGTTTGGTTTGGCTGATTTGATGATCAACCTTTCAATGTTAATTTACAGTTACATGTTTATAAAAACAAAATTCAACAATTACAGATTATACATATGCAATTCATGTTATCACATATTAATAATAATAAAAGAAAGTAAAGTTATAAAATAACAGAATCAAATACAGGAACCAATCTTATCCGTATATTAGTATCAACTAATATACAATCATTGCACTCAGTGAGTTGATGAATTTTCCTCTTGACAATCATTTATCAAAGACCATTGTCAAGGTAACCTAAATTCAGAGCGAGCAGAAAGTTCACAATTGAATATCTGATTGTCTGTGTTAAAGTATGAAATAGACTTTCCCACAATTGTTACGGTGTCAGATTAATACAATCTTTAAAATAACTCTTAAAATACAGTATTCAATCAAATAGTAACTGAGAACATTCAACCATAAGGTGCTTAATTGTTTCTCATTGTAAATGGCAGAAACGACACATATCATTAATTTATCTGAGGTTTCTGTTTCCATCTTGCCAAAATCTAATTTGTATGCCACTAATTAAATCTAAACCGCATGCATGCAGACCTATGTGTCGGACTCGATGACTTCCTTAGATATGAGGGTAAAACACTGCACTTTTTAACAGAAAGGGGTTCTGTTGGAAGTCCTTATAAAGCATACATTGGTCTCTTGTTCTAATGCAGTCCATCTGCCACATCATTTTTTTTTGCTTGATCTGGATTCATGATCAATAAATCAATTGATATATCAGCCTCATGAAGAATACTCAATACTTTAGATCTCCATTGACTGGTAAAGCTATGATTTGATGTCCCGACATAAATGGATAGTATGTGTAATAAATCAACAGTGTCCCTTATAAGTAGGCATTTGCGGCAAAGGGAACACAACTTCCAAGTGTACATACTATACAATGACAATAAACCTTGTACCTAATAACAGGCAAGGGCTGAGACATGGGGAGCTTTAAAACGGTCTTCCAGTATTTACCTTCTAGCTTGTGCCAGAAGATATCAGATTTCCACTGATTGGACTCAGCACCATACAATAAAATCGGGGTCACCTTCTGTTTGTAATATGTAATAAAAGGTACAGCAGAAAATGTGCAACACTTTCCATATACTATTCTAGCTTGTGATATAGCTGTAGCTAGTATAGTTGTAAGGCTTCCTTCATACGGAAGGTCAGACGGATGATTATTTATGTTGAGTCCAAGATAAATATATTTTATAACTATCGGCAGGACTTCATTCTGGAGTTATGCAGTCTTTTCCTATCTCTGGCTGGGCCAAATTGTAATATTTGTGTTTCATAGTGTTAACTGTGAGGTGGTTGGCTTGTGCATATATATCCAGCGCATTGAGCAGCATCTGAAGGCCTCTCACGGTTTTGGACATAAGGACTAAATCGTCCGCATATAGTAGCCACTTGATTGTCTGGCCATCGAGCTTCAGTGAGCCAGTTATCAGATCTGCAAAATTGTGGCCCATATCTGCAATAAAGAAATGAAAGCAGACCGAAGCAAGGATAGTTGCCCATTAGTACTTAGACAAATCTGTATTGTGGTGTCTGTGTGTAGCTGACATAAGAGTTTTATAATATGTCGTGGACATTGCTTATCAAATCATTTCTTAGAGAGCCATTCCCTTGAGACAGAGTCAAAGGCTGTGCAGAAATCTTCAAAGGCCATGTATAGTGGTTGCTTTCTTTGTTGCTCATGGGCCTCGATTGCATTAATTGTAAGGAAATTAACACCTGTACCTAGACCAGGGATAAACCCTGTTTGAAACGGATCTCACAAGTTCCTGTCATTTAGCCAGAAATTAAAATCTCTCAGCAGCAGACTTGCAAAAACTTTCCCAGGCAAGTCAAGGAGGGCAATTGCTCTATAGGATGCTGGACTTGTCCTATCACCCTTCTTAAAGACGCAGATAATAACTGATTTCCTCCAGGATGGAGCAATACATCTTGTATTTATGACTAGACTGAAGATTAGATATAAAATGCTTGCCCAGGCTTCAGGGTGCTGTTTTAAGATAGCATTACTAAGGCCATCTGGTCCAGGAGCCCTCGATGATCTCAACCTGGTAATATATTGCAGGATGTCTTCTCTCTCAAAATATATCCGATGAACGGATGTTATGATATCAGTGTTTATTCAACATCGGGAATGGGGGATTGATAAAGACATGTATAGTATTCTCTCCATTGTTGCTCCTAGATGCATTATTTGCACAGATAACTGCGTTCTATGTGATCCTTCATTTAGTAATGACCAGAATCCCGCAGAGGTTTTAGTGATAATTTGCTTGAGCATCTTTCCTCCATCTATTTGTAATTGCAAGGCTTTTTTTGCTCGTAGCCAATTTTATAAGCAGATTTTAGATGTTTGGTTTCCCTTTGTCTCAATGCAAGTGGCAGTTCGCTAACCCTTTTGATATTACGTCTCAGCTCTGCGTTTTTAAGCTTCAATTCCGGATCAAATGCATGGAGATGCTTATGACAGATTTCTTTTCCTAGCTATTTCACCTGCGTGAAGCTTTGAAGAGCTGTTACATAAGATCCTTCAGAATAAGGTCTGTTGTCAATGGCTTGCAGACTCAATAATGTTTGGAGAGTTGATATGGAGAACTCAGACTATTTGATCCTGGTTCTCCCGGTGTTAATTCGGATTTGACCTTGTTAGGTATCCGGCTGTATGTCAATGGGCATAGCCGGCCATGACCATGTGAGACATAATTGTTTATGCTCACTATGTTCATTATGCAATATTTCTAGGGAGTCTGCCATAAACATGAAAGCCTGATCGTTATGTATATAATCAATTGTGGCTTTTAGCAGTCACCATTGTGACGGAATGTCACCTGGTAGTGTGCCATTAAATATTACAAAGTTCCTCTCTGACATCAATGCAATCCACCGCTGCTTGACGGTTAACTCATGTCCACTAGCCTTAAACAAGCAATGCAGATTTAGGTCTCCTAAAATTAATATGTGGGTCATTTCTGTCTCTAAAGCTATAAAGGTCAATATGGTCTCTAGCTGGTGGAAAAAGTCCTCTGCTGATAGGTCTGCCCGACCCCAATAGACATTAAGCTGAGCAATAGTGATGACATGTCTCTTAATTTTAACTAATTGCATATACGGAAGAGGTGATAGGCACGGTTCTAGTATAACATTCTTTGACCTATGTGTTGCCACTAATAATCCCGCCTTCGGCCGGCCCGTAAGATGGGTTCTTGCCCACACGGTGGTTATGTCAAAATCATCCCAGACAGGGGTAGATGTGGGCCAGGTCTCTTGTATGGCTACTATATCAAAGTCCTGCAAATTGCTTGTATTATATATAATTCACCAGATGTCGAAAACCTCTGGTATTCCAGGAGATTAGGCGAAATATCTCAGCATCAGAGCATTGTTATGCTTGGGAACCAAACGGATTGAGCACTGTTTCAGAGTTTGACATTAGCTGTCCAATATTATGGTCAGCAAGTCATCTAGCAGGACCGTAACTTCTGGGCCGGTTGCCTATTAGATCCGATTTTATATTTGGGTTGGGAGCCTGGTTGTCCAGTGCCAGCAGGAAGCCTAAGTAATATAGAGAATATCTTGCTTTCTATAGGGTGTCCAACACTACCCCAGACCGGAAAGACAACCTTGCCACAGTCAGATCATAATCGTGAATGTACTCAACTGCTTCAATATCTACTCAGGTGATATCTTCCAAACTGGGTACTTCCATGAATATATTCAAAATACTGGATCTGTTTAGATCATATTGAGGAAAAGGCAACTCTCTGCAACGTATCAGTAAATGATGATATTCTCTGTACTGCATGGTTTTAGCATTCTGAATTAGTTGGATGTTCTTTTCAGGTAAGGATGATCGTGGCATCTCATCTCTGCACTGTAGCAGTCTGGCACCTGTCATAGGTGGCCACAGGGTGGGTTCAGTGCTCTGAATTGGGGCCTGAGATTGTGGCCCACGGAGGATTGGATTATATGAAGCTACTGGCAGAGAGTTTTCACAGGGGGCGCACCTTTATTCAGTGACATATAGTCAACGAAAGATTTCTGTATCTCTGCATGCATCTGATCCATTGTGTGAAAAGCTGGTGGAATTTCAGTCTGTACTATCACTGATGGGTGTTCAGCTGGCTTTTCAAGATGACTTTCCCTTTGTTGCTGCGTTACTGCGTTTGGAGTGTCTTCTTTTATTTGGCTTGGCATGGGTAGCAGCATAAGAGTCCTCGGCTGTGATATTGCCAACGATTGACTGATACCTATTGGTCTTTGTCTATCAGATAGTCTCACCAGCGGAGTGTTTATCTCTCGTTTATCGGCAGCAGCAGATATTGCTATTAAATCATCTGGAGGCTGATATTTTAATTTCAATTTACTCAGAGATATTTGGCTGGATTTCTTATTTGGGATTATGGATAATTGCTTCTCTATAGCTGATTTCGATCTAATCACTTGTCGTGTTGGTATATTCAAGAAATTAAGAAATCACTTTGAAAGTATTTGGACATTGCTTGCTACTTGATTTTTAGTCTTTTTTTTACATTAGTTGGTTTTAATAATTTCTTTTTTTCCATTTCTCTGCGAAAATGTTAAAGGTAGGTGTAGATTTAATCTGTCCATTCACTTGAGGTTCTTTAGAGATGTTATTATCTATTTGTATATCTAGATTTGTTCCACCTGGTACAATCACTGGAGGAATTGCTAGGTCACTTGATGCTGTTTCTGTTCTCTGATGGGGCTGTAGCGAGGTTGCCTCTTCAGTAATGTTAGCTTGTGGAGGTAAAGTATTTCCTCTCTCAGTATTTTCTGTCTGTGTATACGAGATAAGTTATGTTCGCCAGATGTAAAGGCGTCCTGTGTTATGTCGAGATCAAGTGGCTCCATAGTGTGATTCGGCAATGTAAGATCTCCCCCCGGCTCTCTTGACTCCATTATATCCCGCGAATTAGAGTGCACAAATACCACATTGTCCGTGTTTGCATAGTTCTCCTCTCGAGCATTGGTGAGTAATGAAGCAGTAGATTTGGCATGTATCATTGCTGCTGCAACATTGGGGGAGCTACAAAGGTCTTGCTGATGTTCTACTGCACATTCCGGTAAGCTGATCTGGAGCTGAGACACATCAAATTCAGGAGCTTCCGGGTTTGATTCTGTGAGCAACTGATTAGGCTGTGGGAAAGCAGCTTCCGAAACAATTGCATTTGATTCATTTAGACCAGCAGCGGTCATGGCTATTTTAACAGGCAAGACTGAGCTTTGATAATCTTGTTGTGTTGGGGGCATAGTAAATTGAGTTTCGTCTACTGAAAGCGGAGTCGATGGACGGGGGATTAATGCGAAAATTAGAGCGAATGAATGCGCCCTGCTTGAGTTCTTAGGCAGTGCGTTTTCACTGCTGCAGTGGCCATGGCCTTCCATAAAGAGTTCAACTTAGTGTGGAAAGGCCTTCCGCTTTGACAATTTAATTGCAGCATTCCCGACTTTATAGTGAATATACGCCCAAAGCCATTTTATAATGTTTTCTTTTCCTTTTTTTGTAAACGCAACAGTTTTAAGTATTTACACTGTATCATAAGAGCCTTACCGTCACTATAAACACCGGTGTGATGGCACCCCAGGAAGGATTCACTGCTCTATCGCTCAGCAGCAAAGCAGCTAAGCGGCACAATCAGGCACGACCCTGGCACTTTCCGGTGCACTTCCCTGTTGCACGGGTGCTGGTGCGCACACGTTTGCCAGTTGTGGCGCTGCCCCTTGAACGGACGTGCACGCGGCGGCGTGACGTTGCACGCTGCCACGTGCAGTATAAATAAAGAGGGCGTTCCTGGCTGCGTTAGTGCGGCCGGGAGGCCCGAGCAGGACAGACGAGTGTGGTGTGAGTCTGTGCAGCTGGGGGCTTACGGGCATCAATAGGGGGTCGAGGACAAACCCCCAACAGTGGGGACGAGTGGGGGAGGAAGCCTGGGCCTGGCAGTGATTGAAAAGCATTTCGTTTCATGCCGTAGGTCGTGCATCGACCACGCGGCTGGTGGCCATTTTGAATTTTCAGCCGTGGAACTTCACAGAGCTCTGGTTTGGGCGGTGAGTGCCATCCAGGCCTAAATTTTGGACACATTGGTGGCAGGCAGTCATACCTGCAAGCCCATGCCCAATTTTCGATTTTTTTCCTGATTTTGGGCCTCTTACGTCGAGTGCAAGCGAGGAGGAGGGCCACAATGGCTAGGCCTGCTAGGCCTTAATCCTTCTCTCGCTTATTTTTTGGGAACTCCTGTGCCTGCAGGGCGCAGCTGCAGCTGAAGGAAGGTGTCTTTTCTTCATCCTCTTCATCATCAGGCTGGAGAGCTTACCTTTTTCTTCATCCTCTTCATCATCAGGGAGGCTGTACCTCTCCCAGTTCTTTTTCATCCTGTTCATCATCAGACCTGGCTGCTGTGTGTCCAGGAGGCTACCTGTGAAGGGGGACACTGTGCCATCGCCAATTTCGCTCACAGGTTGGACATTTCATTTGCCTGGGGTGTGTGTCTGGACTGTGCTGTGGTAGTGGGAGTTTGAGTTGCGGTCCCCAATTTCCATGCTGGCGGTGCCTGTGCGCTCAGGCCCATGATTGACACTGAGGATCAGGACGGTGGACTGCCAGCACCTCAGCAGCAACAACCTCAGGACGGCGGACAACAAGCAGCGGCGCAACAGCCTCCACAGGCTCAAGCAGGAGGCCCAGCTCCAGTGCCTCAAGCGCCGCCAGTAGTAGTACCGGTTGCTTAGCCAAGACTTCCTGCCATGGCCCAAGCAAGAGCCCTTGCGGCCCTGCAGCCCTTCCCGGAGTTTGATGTCTCGGGCCCGCCATCCAGTTTAGGGCCCAAATGGAAGAGGTGGGTTGAACGCCTTGATATGTACTTTATGGTGACAGCAGGTTGGCAACCATGTTGTATTCCACGGGGCCTTCGGTCCAAGAATTCTTTGAGTCGCTTCCACCAGGGGATGGATCCTATGATGCGGCAAAGGCTGCACTCCAGGCCCACTTTCTGCCCCTTGCCAACTCGGACTATGAACGTTTGGTGATGCTGTCTGCAAAACAAAAAGAGGACGAGACTTTGGACACCTTCTGTGGACGCCTAAGGTGCCTGTCACTGGCCTGTGCATGGGGCGATGCGGACGATATGATAAGGACTATGCTCATCCAGGTGTGCTCCTCAGGCAAGCTCAGAAGGCAGGTCCTAAGAGAGCCCAGCACCACGCTCTCTCGCATCCTGGAACTGGGGCGGTGCCATGAGGTGTCTGAGGCTCGGGCAGCGAGGATGGAGGCTGGATCTCGCTCCATCAAGACCGAGGAGGTGTGCACCATGTGGCGAGGTGGCAGAGGCATCAGGAGACCTGGGGCTGGACCCCGTGATAGAGTTGGAAGAGCGGGTGAGTCCTGCCAGAAGTGCAGGTACGACCTTCCCCACCCAACGGAGTGCCCAGCGGCCGGAAGGACGTGTGGAAGGTATGGACTGCCCGACCACTTCTCCCTTGTGTGCAAAGCAGCCATGCCCATGATGGTGCCCAGAGGCCCGGCCCGGGTTCCTCCGCCAGAGTCGCCCGCCAAACGTTGCCCGGGTGGACCAGAGTGAAGAGGATGCCCAGGCGGAGGAGGCAGACGAAGAGGAGGAAGAGAACATTTTCTTTTTCTCCAATGTGGGGGCCCTAAAAGGAAAGAACAGAAGACAGCCGAGGTGTATAGTGGAGGTCAACCACTCGCCAGTCCCGGTCCTGGTAGACATGGGAGCGTCAGTCAATGTGATGGCCTGTGGGCACTACGACACTATGGACACCCCTCCCAAACTGGTCACGCCAAAAGTTTGTATCTTTGCCTTTGGGGGTCTGGAACCATTCCACTGGACGGTGCCTTCGTAGCGAAGGTGGAGCACGATGGCTCGCGGATCACTGCCCGGTTCTATGTGACGCCGGTAAGCACCAATACCTTGCTGAGCTGTGCTGCGGCTGAGGCCCTTGGCATCGTCAGTTTTGTGTACTCCATATACCTGGAGGACATTAATGACCTGCTGGAGAAGTATGCCGCCTTATTCAATGGGATCGGGCAGATGGCCGGTGACCTGGTGAGATTACATATGGATGAATCTGTGCAGCCTGTCACCCTGAAACATTGCAGGGTGCCCTTACACCTTCGTGAACATGTGGACAAGGAGCTGGACAATCTTGTTAATCTCGATATTATCGAGAAGGTGGAGGGTCCAACTCCCTGGGTATCCCCGATTGTAGTGGCGCGGAAACCCAAACAACCAGATGCTGTGCGAATCTGCGTCGATATGAGGTTGCCGAACAAAGCCATCAAGAGGGAGAGGCACCTCACCCCAACGATTGATGACATCATTGCCAAGGTGCAAGGCGCTCGCTTCTTTTCCAAGCTGGACCTCCGAGCGGGCTACCATCAGGTGGTACTACACCCCAAATCGAGGTACATCACTACATTTACAACACACCTAGGACTGGACCACTACAAGAGACTGAGCTTTGGGGTATTCTCAGCAGCGGAAGTCTTCCAAAATATCATCCGAGGCGCCCTAGCAGATCTGGAGGGCATCTTGAACATCAGTGATGATATCCTGGTGTTCGCCAGGACTGAGGTGGACCACCTGCGGAGGCTGTCGAAGACGTTCCAGAGTCTGCAGTCGCTAGGCCTCACCCTTCACAAGGAGAAATGTGAGTTCCTGCGCCCCTCCATCGAATTCTTCGGCTTTGTGTTTAAAGAGGGAGGAGTGTCACCAGATCCCAGAAAAGTCCGGGACATTAAAAAGGCGCAACCACCCGAATCGGTGTCTGATGTGAGGAGCTTCCTTGGCATGGTCACGTACTGTGGACAGTTTATACAAAATCTTGCCTCCAGGTCGGAACCCCTCAGAGCCCTGACAAAGAAAGAGTCCTCCTGGCACTGGGGCCCACTTGAGCAGGCGGCATTTGAGGACATCAAGGGTGCACTGACGTCTGATGACACCATGGCATTTTTTTACCCTGCCCTGCAGTCGGAGATCATTGTAGATGCCAGCCCGTTTGGCCTGGGCGCCGTGCTGGCGCAGATTGATTGTGATGGGGGTGTCCGCCCGGTGGCCTACGCCAGCAAGGCACTGTCGGAGACGGAGCAGAGGTATTCGCAAATTGAGCGCGAGGCGCTGATGGTGCTCTAGGGCTGTAGACATTTCAGGCTATATATCCTGGGGCGCCCGGTGACGGTCCTGACGGACCACAAGCCTCTGCTTCCCATCCTGGCAGGGTCCTCGTCCAAGTCACCGGCAAGTATCGAGCGGTGGATGCTCGCTCTCCTGGAGCATGGGGTCACCTTGGTGTATCGGCCGGGGGCAAACAATGCGGCAGACTATCTCTCTCGACATCCGGGTACGCATGGGGGAGAAGAGCATGACATCTATGCGGAGGAGGCTGATGAACATGTACGCATGGTAGTGGAGGCGGCCACGCAGAATGCGATGCCCCTGGGGGAGCTTGAGGCAGCAGCAGCGGGAGATGAGTGTTTCCAGATCCTGACACATGCCATGCAGCGGGGATCCTGGAAATCGATGTTGGAAGCCCTGGCGGGGCGCACTCAGGAGGCCAAGACGGCACTGGAGCAGCTGTGGAAGGTCCGGGAGGAACTTTCATTCTTGGCGTCTGGCCTGCTGCTCAGAGGCGATCGCATTGTCGTGCCTCTGTCCAAGGTGAAGGACGTGATTACTCTTGCACACCATGGACACCAGGGCGCCGCAAAGACCAAGGCCAGGCTAAGACTGAAGGTATGGTTCCGGGAACTCGAGTGGAAGGTGGATGACTTTGTGGCAGCCTTTGTCTGGTGTCAGGCGGCATCTCCTCTGCAGCGTGAGCCAGTCATATAGGCAATGCCTCGAGGAACGCGACCCTGGGAGGTGGTCCATGCGGACTTTGGCTCCACCACAATGGGCACTCACTTCCTGGTGCTCGTCGATGAATACTCCAGGTATCCTGAGGTGGAATTCGTGGAGTAGGTGGCCTTCGAGCATGTGGTGGTGGCTGTGGAAAAGGTGTTTGCGGCCCACGGGTTCCCCCACACTTTGTGCTCTGACAACGGGGCGCCGTTCCAGAGCAAGCAGTTCTCGGAGCTGATGGAGAGCTGTGGGGTACTGCACAGGATGATTACCCCCCTATGGCCGAGGGCAAATGGCGAAGCCGAACGGCTGATGAGGACACTGAACAAGACCTTCAGGATTGCCCAAGGCCAGGGACAGTCCCTCCAGAGAGCCCTCTATCAGTTCCTGAGAGTGTACCGCACCACCCCGCATGCCTCTACCGGGGTTGCCCCAGCCGTGGCTCTCTTCAAGCGGTGTCCTCGGGGCTGTTGCCTGAGGTGGGGGAGAAAGAGCCGGTGGCAATCGACAACCAACAGGTCGAGGCGGACCGGCGGGTCAGGATTGAGCAGGAAAACATGAGGAGGGGGCTCCGCCCGCAGTGGTTGGAGCCAGGCGATGAGGCCCTCATCCGGAACAGATACCCCCATGGGAAGCTCTCCCTTCCTTATGAGCCGGAGCCGTTGGACGTTGTGGCCGTCAAGGGATCCATGGTCAAAGCCTCGGACGGAAGGTCCTCTGTCACCCGCAATGTGAGCTTCTTCAAGAAGCTAGGGGACCTGAGAACTGACCCCCCCCCCGCTGCTCCGGACTTGCTTGAGGCCCCTAACGACGTAGGAGAAACACCCTGCACACGTGAGTCCCCTGCCCGGGGAGCGACTGTGGACACACTACCCGTGCTGGAGGTAAGCGTGAGGTACCCCCAGAGGGCTGGGTGAGGGAAACCCGCTCACCTCAGCGATTACGTTTTGGGACACTTATCTGATCGGCCTTAGGCTGGGGACTGCTAAGTAAGGGGACCCGGGCGGATGCTAATAAAGGGGCGTGATGGGGAAACTGTTATTACCCGTTTTGTGTTATTGGTTGTTGTTTGGTTTGCAGTGTGTAGCATTAAAGTATTTGTTGTTGTCCTCCCGAAAAAGGAGGAGTGTGGCGCTGCCCCTTGAAGGGACGCGCACGCGGCGGTGTGACGTTGCACGCAGCTGTGTGCAGTATAAATAAAGGGGGCGTTCCCGGCCACGTTAGCGCGACCGGGAAGCCCGAGCAGGACAGACGTGTGTGGTGTGAGTCTGTGCAGCTGGGGGCTTACGGGCATCGCTAGGGGGTCGAGGACAAACCCCCAACACCAGTGTTTATAGGCATCAGACACGTGGGTGGGGCTTCTTAGTCACAATGAACATTTGCCAAAAAACCTTTGGAATAGCTGCAACCAAGTAATAAAAAGATCGTTATAATTTTTGTTCAAGACCTCATCTGCTTTAAAGTTCCTTGATGTTCAGGAATGTAGCAAACAGCGCACCACGTTATATCCTGAGAACACAGTTCAAAGAAAGCTAAGCGGCACTATCAGGCATGATCCTGGCACTTTCCGGTGCACTTGCCTGGTGCGGGCACGCGCCTGCCATTGTTTATAGGCAGCCAACAGGAAGGGGGCGGGGCTTCTTAGTCATGATGAAAATTACCCAAAAAACGTTGGTATATCACGTTATATACTGAGAACAGAGTTCAAAGCAGCCAAGTGGCACAATCAAGCCGTTCCTGGCACTTTTCGGTGCACTTCCCTGGTGCATGCTTTTATTTGCAAAAAATGTTTAAAAGTTCTGTTTTCCATGTGACAGGGATCTTTGATTCCTCATTCTTTTGTAAATTAAAATGCTGCTTATCCATTGGTAATTACAGGTAGAAACTTTCCACATGGCACTTTAATTGTACTTGAAAAACAAAAATAATGGCCAGGCTGTTTTGGTTGCAGTGTTTAAAATCGTGCTATTCGTGTGAAAGGGATTTCTGTTTGGAGCCTTTAATAGCACCCCACAATCCTTTCTGTATGCTCCAAAATGTTAATAATCTCATTGACCACTGATCCATGCCCTGCAGCATGCCTGAATGCATTAATTCTACAAAACTCCACTCTACTCCGTGACAAAGGCCTATGCTAACTCACCTCAAGGTGATCTTCTTGGATGATGCAGCCAACCAGTGTCCGCCTTATAGAATAGTCTCAATGAAGACAAGCACCACTTGCTATAAGGAGAGACTGGAAACTAGAACCAGTGGAAGATCCCTCCAAGGAAAACTGGAGAATCATTATCACCTCAATATATAAAATAATTCGAAATTTGAACATGACGCATTCAAAATAAACCACCTTTATTGACTTTATTTGACCCGAGGAAAGATGGCTGAGCTGTGTCTGCTTGAAAGCAATACATGCTCTCATTTGAATCGTACAGATGCATATTTCCAATGTAAACCCCACCCCCAAAGGAGTACAGTTAGGTTTCTTTTCACAGCAGTCCATGCCATCTCCTAGCCGTTCTTTGTAGTTGCCAGATGAAGAGAGCAAATTATTGGTTTGGATCCCGACGGGAAACTGCTGCAGCATTCATACTTTTCAATTATAGCATGCCCATAAATGTTAATTTGTTATCTAAAATGCTATGCTTTAAAATAAAAGGTTTTTGGAAATAAAAGAATAATTCCACTTGAAATGTGGCAAGTTACCAATCAGTTATATGATGCAGTTTTATTTCTTCACAAAATGGTGAATTTCTTCATCAAATATGCAAATTAAACAACAGTTCATATTAAGAAATGCAACATTAAAAAACGTCCATATAGAATGACGTGCTTTAGATTTTGGCAGGCTACCTCAAGGATCCCATAACCACCTGGCTTTTTCTCATTCTCTGTTGATTTTGCTTCTTGCATGCACCCCTCCACTCAAGTGGGACCACCTTTCTAGGACCCTTTCCTGCCAGGCACCTTGTTCGAGGCTCCCACCCAGGGAACTTGGTGAGTACCATATCTTCCACTCTCGCTTATGGGCATATGAGTGCCCCAGACTGCTAGATTGCCCACTTGCCTGAGCGGTAGAGAGCTACATCACGTCACAGCACTAAAGCATACATTCTAAAGTAAATAGTGCTCTCTCTCCAATCACACTCCAATATTTTACCTCTCCCCTTAGGGAAGGTGGATGACAAAGACGCATGAACACACTGTGTTCTGGGTCAGAGCACTATTTTGTTTTCAAAGAAGCTTAAAGAAAATCTGTATCCTGTAGTGAAGGGGGAGACCCTTGCTGCCTACGGTGTCCCGCTGTAGGAAGGAAAATCCTTTCCCAAGATGGCCACCATGGAAAGAGAAGGCGGTGTTCCGAACAGAGCCGCTCTTCCCTTTCCATGGCAGCCTGCAGAAGGTGAAGTCAGAACCCTATGACCATATTACCACAACCACATTTTTTTTTCCCTTTCAAACCTTTCTTACTTGTGAATAATTTTACGACATAACCGGTCCCAGGTGGACAGGGCCAATTTAACACCATTTTTCATCTCTCGCGGTCATGACCAGTAGCCAGATTGTCTGGGCCATGACCTTATACCATGACCCCGACAATCTGGCCACTGCCCATGGCCACAGTTTATACCTCAGTCACCAAAGGTATATCACAAATGTTTGTACCTACTTTATGACACGTGTCAAAAAATAAAACACAGGCATATCTGCAAAACCATGCTTTAAGGTCCTTGCTAATGCTCCTTACATGAGTTTGCTTAAAATCCGCCCATGTTTTATTTTTTTCAAAAGTGTCAAAATGTATGTAGATACAGTAGTCATATAACTTCACAAAATCCACTCAGTCTTTACACAAACATTGTAGGTCGGGTCTAGAATTATTCTGAAAACATTTTTCCACATTCATCAAACGGCAACAAAGTTACAAGCCATCTAAAAATGTTGAGACGCCCCTCTAATTTAGCCCCTTCTTGAGGAAATCCCACCAAGTTTTACAAAAACATGTATATCTTATCTAAAATTGTTCTGCAAACTTTTGTGCAGATTCGTCAAATGGCAAAATGTTCAAAAGCCTTTACAATATTTTGGGAACCCCCCTCTAAATGTGTTCGCTCTTGACAAAACAGCTCCACATTTTCCAAAACCATTCAGAATCAAGTCTAGAATACAATTCCAAAGTGTCATGCAGTTTCATTGAGTGGCGCCAAAGTTATCAGCCATCCAAAAACTGCTTTTCACCAACCCTGTAATGCAGAAATAAGGATAGATGTCCCAAACATCTGGACTGTTTGCGGACTTCGGAGGTGAACAACTCCACTTTTTTGGCTTCTTACAGCCATATCCTATCCCATCCTCATCACCGCTCACCTCTCCAGAGATTGTTTGATAAGTGCAATGTTCTGTTTTTTTATATGTTTCTACCAGGGTGTCCGCGGACATAACAGCACTCTTTAGGCCAATCGGATGCCTGTCTGCGGACCGAACAGGGAAATGAGCCAGATATCACACATTTTTTTGGACATTCTTTTTGGTTATTTAAATTAAACAACTGGATGGATTTACACCAAATTTACAAAAGCACGCTTTCGGGACCAAGCCGCCGCTGCTGGCACAAATTTGGTGAAAATACATGAAGCGGTTTGGGCTGTAGGTGTGAGCAAATTCTTTTTCCATTATGTCTATGGAAAAAAACCTGTTAAGGAACCCCCCTACAACTTTGCCCCCCCTTGATGAAACGTTACCAAACTTGCCAAAATAATTCAGAGCAGGTCATATACTGTTTTTGCAAAGTTTGGTAAGCATTCGTCCAGGGTGAGAAAAGTTATAAGCCGTCCAAAAAGTGCTGTTCCTATGAGTTGTGCAACTTAACCATAACTACACGGCCACTACCGCAGGCCGTGTAAAAAATAATCTGAGAGGAACATTTCCAATAACTACACTAGCAAAGTATAAAATGTGCCCATCTTTTCAGCTCAACAATTTATAATGAAATATTACAAAGAAAACATAATCCAAACATGAGACGTGTGCGTCAATGGCACTATTATGTGTTCTTGTGTCTATGCGTCTGCGCTGGAATCATGTCAACCTGGTGTGAATTCCTAGTAGTTTAACACTTGAGCAAGCAAACTTATTTTGTAATGCTGGCCTCAAAAACACACTACAAGGGTTATGTCCATTTGTTGAAAAAAGTGGGTGGACGTTGTCCACCCACATGTATCGACTTGTGCCCTGAAAATTAGTACAGGGCAGGAACCAGAGAAAATATCCCCTCCAGTCACCAGGATGACAACCTCTCTTGTCACATCCCTGGTAAAAATATTCATGACTCACGTGCATGCTTCAAATACAATGTGAGGAAAATGTTACATTGTACTCAAACGCGTTTTGGCTTGGTAAATATAAACATGTGGAAATAAGGCAAATAGTTAAAATGGTTTTGTGCAATATGTTTAATTGTGCTAGAGGAAGGCAGTGCTTACGAGGCCCACAGCACCTATTGGGCTGCTGGGAGGGGGGCATTTGTCTCTCCAGCATCACAGCAGGAGGTTGACAGGCAACACGTTGCCTCACCAGAAGAAACCAGAGCCAATCCTCTAGGGAGAACAGCCACTTTTGAAAAAGATAAGATTCACCTTCATCATGCAGGCTGCAACATGTGCCGCCCGTGTGCTCAGAGTGAACTTCAGCAAGCTTAGGGACTCTGAGCACGCGGCCCGTGCTGCAGCCTGCAAGAAAAGCAAGTCAACGGCACCCTCAGCGTGGGGCCCTATGAGCGCGGGGCCAAGTGCAGCCGCACATGCTGCACACGCACATGCTCCACACACTTAGCGCTGGCCCTGGTTCAGTGTTATGCGGATGACACTCAGCTTTCCTTCAGGCTCCCCTCAGCCTCCTCTCCTCTCTTGCTCATTCATGACTGTCTATCCGCGATTCAGGATTGGTGCATCTCCAAAGATATCTGCCTTCATGCCAGTAAGATGGAGATCCTTCTCATTGGGACCCTTGCTCCTGCTTTCCCTCCCTCACTCTGGCTGCCCATCCTGGGCCCACCTTCCTATGAGGCAAAAAACATTGGTGTCATATTCGACTCCACTCTCTCTTTCTCTTCTCACATCTGGGACATTGCCAAGAAGTCCCACTACCAACTGCACCTCCTCAAAGGGACTCTTCCTGTTCTCACTTTCTCCCAGAAGCTCACTGTCTCCAGAACAATGGTTCTCTCTAGGATGGACTACTACAACAGCCTCTTTTTCAATCTGCCTTCCTGTACTCTCCACAACTAATTCAGAACAGGACTGGAAGACTTATCCTTGGCCTCAAGCCGAGGGGCCATATCTTTCCAGCCCTGAAACCTCTCCACTGGCTCCCGGTGGCTGCAAAAATCAAGTTCAAGACCCTTTACATTGTCCACAAGGCTTTCTGGGGCCTGGGCCTGCACTACATCCAATGCACGCTTCCAAAATACCTTCCTCCTCGAGTCCTTTGCTTCGCTACCTCCAACTCTCTAAGGGTCAGACACTTCTCCAGGCAGAGAGTGAGAGGTAGAACTCTCTCCTCTGCAGGGGCCTGACTCTGGAATGGCCTCTATGCCCCCCTCAATCTTGAGTCAGACCACTTGAAGTTCTGTAAGCAGCTCAAAACCTTCTCTCTCACTCCCCTGCTGACCTACCTGTCTGCTGTACCGACTGGTTGCTTGGCTACCCTCAGAGTCTCACTGTGTACCAGGCTCTTTCTTGATCAGTCACTCTTGCACTGCCTCCAAGCCTACCACTCACTTAGGGGATGCAACTGTAACCCTACAGTCCCTTGTCTCCTTGCACTACCCAAAGCCACGCTGCCCTGGCAACACTTACAAAGGATGAAAATAGGGCCCTGGTTGAACTCTCTAAAAATCATTCTTTAGTTATCAAACCAGCAAATGAAAGGGGGGGTGTTTTAATGATCACCACACAATACCTATCCATGATGAACACACTGCTGATGGGTGAGAAGAGCTATAGGAAAATCAAGAAAGACCCTACCAAACAAATCACAGAACTCATTCTGTAGATAACCAGTTATGCACTAGACTACAACTGGATACCGAAAAAGGAGTTTCAATTTCTTACCACCAACCAAGGTGGCACTCCCACACTATATGCTCTTCCCAAAATTAACAAAAACCTTGAAAACCCAACAGGACGACCCATTGTCTCTGGGTGTGGCTCAATCCTCAAACCCTTTTGTAAATTTGTTGACTCTTTCTTAAAACCCATGAACATTCTCACATCAACATATCTCCACGACACTACCCACACAATTCAAATTATTGAAGATTTACCGTTCGACCCATCTAAACACCAGCTGGTTACCATGGATATAACATCATTATACACCAGCATACCGCAAGCAGCATCTATTGAGTGCATGTGGGACCATCTTACCCTATACAATCTGCAGGACAGAGTGCCTGACAGCTTCATCATAGAATTAATGACATTAGCACTCTGTAAGAACTATTTTGAGTTCATGTTTTATTTTAAAATCGAAGGAATTGCCATGGGGGCAATCTTTGCACCCAGCCTAGCGATACTATTCATGTTGGACTTTGAAAGCAGAAATGTGTTATCCAACACAAACCCTTTTCAAAAACATATTTCCAACTGGAAGAGATATATTGACAACATTATTTTTGTCTCAGAAGGCACAGAAACATGTCTATAAGTGTTCCTGCAATGGCTGAACAATGTCAATGATAACATTCAATTCAAGATGGACTATAGCAAAATGGAGGTTAACTTCTTAGACCTAAGATTAAAGCACGCTGCAGGCACCCTGAAATGCCATCTGTACCCGCAAACCCAGTGACAAAAATACACTGTAACACTTTTCAAGTGACCATCCAAAGCATCTCAGCGAAAACCTTCCATATGGTCAATACCTATGGATTAGGGGAAATTGCACCAACTTAGAAGACTTCTACAACCATGCACAGGAGCTCGATTGCAGGCTTGCCCAGAGAATATATCCCCTTAAACATATTTCTAAATCCCAAAAACAAGCTTGTTTCTAGAACAGGGATGCCTTGCTGACTCCTAAAGAAACCTCTGAAGATGAAGTTCAGAGGACAACATGCATGATAACCTATGGGACGCACACTTTTCAAATACGCTAATTAATTTCCAAATATTGGCTGCTTACAAGACTAAGCCTTCCCAACAAACCATTAGCCAGGTTTGCTTTCAAACGTGTGAATAATCTAAGTGATCAGCTGGTTCATTCCAAGTTTGTGAAACCTGCCCCTCATTTAGGCCTTTGGAATCTCAGAACCACAACAGGGCACTTCCCATGTGATAGTTGCACAGCTGTTGTTTTTCATTGGCTAATCCAGTCATCAAGAAATGTCATAACCCCTTTGAACCTATGGCTACTACTGAACTTAAGTACCTATCCTGGAAGGTGGCTTTTTTGATTGCGGTAACATCTGCAAGACGCTTGGTGAGCTTCAGGCTCTCTGTGGAACATCCGTTCCTACCTTTCCGTAAGGATACAGTGGTGCCTCACACCCACCCTTTGTTCCTTCCAAAAGTGGTTTTGGAATTCCATTTAAACCAGTCTATATCTCTGCCGGTCTTCTTCCGGAATCCGGTTTCTGATGCTCAAAGAGCTATGCACAACTTAGATGTCAGACGGGCTCTGAAGTTCTACCTCGATAGGACTAGCAAACTCAGACGCTCTTAACTTTTCATCACATTTGGTGATCCAAATGGGAAAACCTGCCTCAAGGGCATCCATATCCCGCTGGGTTGCTTCATGTGTTTCCGAGGCCTACAAGGTTCAAGGCCTTAACACACCTAAAGGCATTCATGCACATCTCATTGATGCACAAACTCATTGACCGAACCGCCTCCTCCAAATTAAATGCCTTTGTCGAAGCCAACAATCTCCTAGAGCCCGCACAATCAAGTTTCAGAGCCTGTCACGGAACGAAAGCCACCCTAACCTCAATCTGGGATGACCTTAAAATGACGGCAGACTCCGCGGGATGCGCTGCACTAATCCTTCTTGACCTATCTGCCGCCTTTGACACAATCAATCACTCAATCCTCCTAGACCGCCTCCACTCCCTAGGAATTCGTGGAACCGCTCTTAAATGGATAGCTCCATTCCTCAAAGATAGGTACCAAATAACGATACTCTCCACCTATACCTCCTAAGCCCGACCAGTCGACACGGGAGTCCCACAAGGAGCATGCCTATCTGCCCTCCTATTCAATCTCTACCTGATCACCCTCCCTCCAATAATTCGTTCACACAACATCCTGTGTTACAACTATGCCGACGACACTCAACTAATTCTAAAACTTATGAACTCAAATCCCAACTCTCGACCTGACCTGGCCTCCTGCCTCCTCGAGACAGAACTCTGGATGACCCAAAGCCACCTCTTTAAACCCCTCCAAAACGTTAATCATGGTATGTGGCAACTCTGTGCTTCTTCCGCATCCACTACCCTGGACATCCGCATGGGCAGCTCACCAACCCCCTGCAACTCAGTGAAAAATCTTGGATGCACCCTTGACTATGACCTAACACTCTCGCGCCAAGTCAACAACGTCTCAAAATCCTGCCACTACCACCTTAAAACCCTTAGGCGTATCTTTCCATATCTCTCCTTTCCTAACAGACTCTCCGTAGTCCAATCAATTGTTATATCAGGACTGGACTATGCAAACCCCCTATACCTCGGAATCCACGCGTACCAACTGAATAAACTTCAAAGGGCACAAAACACAGCAGCCAAAATGCTACTTGCGCTTGGCCCAAGAGACCACATCTCCCCAGCCCTTAAGACGCTGCACTGGCTTCCAGTAGCCCGAAAGGTGACTTTCAAAACCATATGCATCTCCCATCGAGCACTGCATAATAGACCACATCTCCCCAGCCCTTAAGACGCTGCACTGGCTTCCAGTAGCCCGAAGGGTGACTTTCAAAACCATATGCATCTCCCATCGAGCACTGCATAAAACAGGACCTCAATATCTTTCATACAAACTAAAAACCTACCATCCCCCCTCGCACCCTAAGATCAAGCTCAGCTGGCCTCCTAGTCATACCTAAGACAAACTCAGTCAGATTAGGCGGATCATCATTCTCAGCCTTGGCCCCCACCCTGTGGAACTCAATCCCACACCACATCTGCCAAACTGAGGATTTAACATCTTTCTGCAAACTGCTGAAAACCTGGCTCTTCCCCTAAAACCAACCGGTACCAAACTAACCCAAACAGACAAACCGCATCTCAACGACACCAACCCAACAAACTACCTGATGCGAGAAATTGACAGCCAATAACCCCAAATATACACTAGACAGATAAATAGAATTAAACAAGTAAAGTAGATCAAAATAGTGAAGTGGATAATAAGAATAAATCATAGGGAAACAGTAAGGAGATGTAAACTGCTGAAAGGCACATAATGCATGAGGAGGGAACGAAGTGAATGGCATAGATGAAATAGTTAGAATGGATGAAGCGTGTTGAACAGATGAATGCACTGAGTGAAAGAATGCATGAGTGGAAGAACAGATTACTATATAGATTGAATGAGTGTGTAAATCGAATGAGTATGTACATCGGATAAGTGTATAGAATGGATGAACATGTTAAGCGGTTGAGTGTGTAGAGTGGTTGAGTGTAAACAGATGAATGCACTGAGTGGAAGAATGCATGAGTGGAAGAACAGATGACAACATAGATCGAATGAGTGTGTAAATCGAATGAGTATGTAGATCGGATGAGGGTATAGAATGGATGAACATGTTATGCGGATGAGTTTATAGAGTCGTTGAGTGTGTAGAGCAGACAAGCGTGCATGGCGGATGAGTGCATAAATACAGAGAAGCGAAAAGAACGCAGGAGTGTGTAGAACTGATGAATGCATAGAACGTATGAGCGTGTAGAGCGGATGAGTATGTAGAGTGGATGAGTATGTAGAGCGGATGAGTATGTAGAGCGGATGAGTATGGAAGTGTGGATGAGTGTATAGAGCGGACGAGTGTATAGAGCGGATGAGTGTAGAGAGCAAATGAATTAATAGAACAGGATTACTGCGTATTAGCGAATGACACTAAGGGCCTGTTGAGTGCATATTAATGTTGAATGCGGGGAAAGCACGAATGCATTGAGCGGAGGAGTGCGGGGAGCGGATGAGTACGGGGAACTGATGAGTGAAGCGACCGAATGAGTACGGGGAACTGATGAGTGAAGCGAGCAAATGAGTGCGGGGTGCGGATGAGTGAAGCGAGCGAATGAGCGCGGGGAGTGGATGAGTGAAGCGAGCGAATGAGTGCAGGGAGCGGATGAGTTGAATGCGTGGAAAGCACAAGTGCATAGGGCAAATGAGTACATAGAGCGGATGAGTGCGGGGAGTGGATGAGTGCGGGGAACGGGTGAATGCGGGAAACTGGTGACTGCATAAGGTGGGTGAATGCGAAATACAGGGGCAGACGTGGAGTGCATGAGTGCGTCGAGCAGACCGGAGTGTGTAGCAGACGGGGACGCATGGAATAAATAAAAGTCCATAGAACGGACTAGAGCGCATAGAACCGCGTGATGTAAATAGTATGGTCTGGAATGCAGAGATACTATGACACCATTCGGTATAACTGTTCTCATACCAACATCTCCCGCTCACTCCCCATCATTCTAAGTAAACACTGCTGGTTACACACCCCCCAGCCAGGTGTTCTCCTCAGGCACTAACGCAGCCACAGTTGGTCTGGATAAATCCTGCCAGAATGAACACATACCCCTGATCTCAACCACCACACCTACCGCTAAGAAGCAGCTATTACACGAATACCACACCAGCTGCACACATAACCGGTGCGCACACGTGCCGTTGAATCTCCCTACTCTCTCTACTGACCTGAACTTCGGTTCCCAAGGGCATTCAACCTACCAGCGCCTTCAGACCATACCAATGGTATATAAGGCGCTATATAAGTGCAAAATAACATAACATAACATAACACATGTAGATTCACAAAGAAAACAAAGGATTTCTTCATCAATGGTCGAACTTGGACTCTTCGCATCCTGACCAATTGTAAGCCAAAACAGGTTTCTATTGTATAGAATGACCCTTTGGGCTGAGGTACGTGGGCCAAACAATTAGACCTGTCCATATCAGAATCTACAAACACAGGTCAAGGATTAGATGCAGGAACCTTAGCGCACCGCTGGTAAATCATTAGATTGTGTTCCAACACACAGCAGATGATATGAAATGGTGGGTTCTGGACGTGGTCACTGAATACTCCAATATCCTCGGCAGCCTATTACAAAAAGAAGTTAGGTGGATCTACAGATTAGACTCTTTTCATAGGGGCCTCAACGAGGAAATTGTACCACCCATCTGACTGTCCATTCAGTTTTTCTGAAGACCGGGAGACCATAGGCCGGGTCAGCCATGGACAACTCGGTCTGCTTGGCCCATTAATATCCATGTGCCATTGTGCGTTCTAATGCCTGCATGAAGACAACTCCCTAATATGGCTTCTCTTTCCCAATAGCTTTTTGGAACCATCTGGTTCAATCTCTTGGCAAATGCTGCCTTCTTGCATTCATCAAACGTTTAATATTATACAACAGCAGCGATGTTTGCTAATAACAACCCCTTCTTACTATACTGCCTTCTATGAATTATGGGATATTTGTGAGACGCATGCACACTGCATATATACCCAGATTGGACCTGCTTGGTCTTTATATTATATATATTATATATCTTCATCCATGCAAGTGATGCAAGTGAGAATGGCAGTGTTCACTTTGAAATTGATGCACCTAGCTCGCGTCCTAAAAAGCTACGGAAACCTCATACAATGCTTGTTGCACAGACATCTGAAGGCTCCTCAGTGCCCCAAGGGTGTGTGCCCACAGAAGTATTTACAGTATGGGCTCAGTAAATACTGCGGGAGTTTTTCTTATATTGTAGTACTTTGTGATTACTGGATATAAGTGGTGAGCTGTGTTGTTATATTTAGGGAAATCAACAGACACTACTGAGCAGGAGCTACTGAGGCGATGTAAATATCTCATACCTGCGCAGCCACATTCACCAGCAGAACGTGTTTTTCTCAAAATCGTAATAACGAGGCCTGGCAGCACGTAATATTATGCGTTGTGGAAGTATCTAACTATTCCAGCTGGGAGGCGAACAGATTTATATTAGCAGTGGTCTCCACATGCCACACAGGCTATGTTAGCACTATACGAAAGGTCCTCGCGTAGCGTGTTTAAATAAACAAAATCACAACACTGCGAAACCGAAAGTGTGTCCCCATGGCAACTGAGTAACAACGTGATGCAGGTCCCACGCAACTTTTTGCAGCGTAGACTCCTTTCACTTCTTAAACACGAAAATCGCCATGAAAATGGCAGGTTTGTTAGTCAGCGAAAATGCGTGCTGCAGCTCTTTCACCCGCCGAACTCCGTTCTTTTTGGATCCAAGGTAATTTTAACCATTGAGGGTGTCTGGCAACTACGTGTGTGTTTGAACTTCATAGGCAGAAGGTTACAGCGTTCCGATGTGTGCTCCCTCATTTTTTAGCATACGAACAAATGGACAATCGAGATTCCCTACTGGTCCCCGTTCATTCCCTTGAACATTGCTCCCTCTGAGATGAAAATGGAAAGGTAGGAATTCCTGTTCTAGATCCCTACTATGTCTACTACGCCTGTGGGCCATAACACCACACTGACTTTGCATAGGTTTGATTGGAGCCCTGTATCTATTTTACAGGTTTTTTTGAATAAGTGTGCCCTACAGGACGCCTGCCCATTGTGTGTCAAGTGAAAAGCAACTATGATCATTTGTCTCCACCTTTTACCAATCCGACAACCAGGTACACTACTTTGTGCTTTAAATACACGATATACAGTGATTCCAGCTCTATCTTCCTTATGCAGTTATTCTCCTGCACGCAGTGTTCTGTGGGTTTCTAAATGATACGCTCATTTGCTTACTTTCAATCACCGACAAGTGGACTTCCAGGCAGACTTTTTAGAGAAGGGTGGTCCCCCCTATTTGATGAACCCGTAATTTTGAATATGAACTGCACACCCTTGTGAGAAGTACAGGGTAAGTGACTTGTGGTGATCTTTGACTATAAAGGGCAGTGAAGTCAATAAACTGCTAAGCATCTAAAACTCTTTCCAAGTTACAATTCCAAAACAATTCTTTTTTCTGCCCCGCCTAGGGTTCATTTACCTGCCCTGGGGAAGGCGTGTTTGGATGCCACCAACACTGGCATGCCGAAACGTGCATAAATGCCCACAAGAAAAGAAGGGGCATTGTTCAACACTTGATTTTCTATGTTCACATAGGCAGAATTCAGACATGATTATAATTTAATCGTGCCTTGATCTACAGGGTATTATCAACTATACCCTGTAGGATTTCACAACTAGGATTGCAAACAATCTATGTAGGAATGATACAATTTTGTTATTATATATACTTTTATATATATACTTTTATCCTTTATATACTTTATATATACTTTTCTTATATGATCAATGTTTTTAATTGGTTACTGTCTCACAATTTAATGTTTGCAAATATGCTTTTTGTGTTCGACTTGTTTGTCTAAAATGATTTTCCTTAGCTGCACATATATAAAATATGAACCTAGGTTTGAGATATTTTCAGTGACTTTTTTTTGCATCAAATCAACTTTTTTAAATGACTATAATAACATACAACATATTAAGTTGTTTGCAGCGTGGACATCTCCTTAGCATAGCATTTTGACCCCAACCATGCATGCCGACAAGTGGTCTCCCTAAATTGTGTAATAATATACAACACTTACTCAGAGCTTTGCTGCCCTGTTTCCCCTCCCCTCTCCCTTGCACACCACCCCCTCCCTATCCCCTTGCACTTCTCTCTCTCGCACTTGCATGATCTGAATGCCACAAGGCCTAGTAAGATTTTTTGTCTTGTCATCCCTCTGTCTTCCCTCCCTTGTCTTGTTGCGCCTAGAAAAACCTGTGTACAGGCATGTTATAAATGACTTATCATATCATATCACATCATATCATATACCTCAGAATACTGGAACCTGGCTCTGGCACAGCTGCTGCCAGCACAGGTTTTATTGGTGCTTATTCTTCATGACCGCCCACCTGTCTCCTTCATGTACTGCCTCTCTCTTCCTTCAGTCTTCTCTCTCTCCTTCCTCACTGATACCTTGCAGTCATCTGATCCACTTCTCCTCCCCTCCTAACCTCTCTTCCCTTGTTGATTTGTGTTTGTCACCCCTCTGGAACCCATCATTTGCTGAGCTCTTTTCATCTTTTCCTGCGGCCCTCTCTGAGTTTCTCATCTCAGCACAACTGTCATGATTGCATAGTTTTCCCAGGGAGATCGTGCCCCACCGCATACCCTGCACGGTACAGCCATAGAAAATCATTTAGCAGACCATCCTGGGTCTCACATATGGTTTTCCTACCGAGGCAGCAGTGGTGTGGGTGGCACAAATTAGAGGCAGACGGACTCCAGCATAAATATGTAAACAAAAAATGCAATATTTTCATTCTTATTATAAGAACTGTGCCCAGTAGTGGGTGGGAAATATAAAAAGGCATTCAGGTTAATTCAGTCTTCACCACATGCATGGGCTGCACAGAAAAACCCTTTTTTGTTGCATGTAAGTTTTGGTCTCTTACAGGGCTCTTTCATGGGGTCTTCACTTGCATGTTGAAAATACCTTATCTGCATTTGTGGAGTGTAGATCACAAGGGGAATCTGGGATATGACGCTGGCAGGGGCCAGGCTATTTCTGTTTCTCACACAAGAGTGGAGAGAGGGCTTAATGCAACTTAGTACCTGGCGAGAGTCAAGCAGAATGTAACACGCATTCTGATTGGTTCTCGCCGGGTCATTACCCGGCCAAGAATCCCTCGATTCTCGGCCGGGATTCCAGCCGCTTTGTCCTCGGCGGGGGTCGTGGCAGCCCATCAGCCAATGAGGAGGCTCGAAGCAGGGACATCCCCGCCGGGGACTCAGGTAAGCTTTTTTTTTTTTTTTCCTATCCTTCCCTCCCTGCTCCCTGCCCTCCCCACCCCACTTACCTGCTTGCTCCTGCGTCCCTGGTGGGGGACGATAGCAGCCTCCAGCAGTGTGGAGACTCAGAGCGGGGTCATACCTGCTCTGCGCCTCCACACGGCTGGAAGCTTCTATCGTTCCCTGCCGGGGACACAGGTACGTTTTTTTTTTTCTTCCCCTCCCTCCCAACCGCACTTACCTTCTGGTTTTTTTTCTTTTTCGGGAGCGGACGCCAGCGCGTCCGCTCCCGATGGCCAACATGGAAAGGGAAAACAGACTCCGTTTTCCCTTTCCCGGCTGCCATTTTCTTGGTCGTTTCGTGCTTTTAGTGCCCCGGTCACGCACATAATGCGGGCCGGGGTACTAATAGCAATATGACCCTCGCGGCGGGGGCATTACCGACTCAGGTAATGCCCCGGGGCCTTTGTTAAGGCACTCGCAGGGCCCCAGGGCATTATCTGAGTCGCTAATGCCCCCGCCGCTCGGGTCATATTGCTTAATTAACTCATCAAATTATGGAAAGATGGAGGGAGGTATGGCTTCTCCAAGTAGTTGAACTTGTGTCCTATATGATGAACATAAATCACATCAGTGGGTACTTAACCAACTAAGCTATCAGTCCAGCATAATGGGATATAGCCCTGAACCCCTTTTTGTTCATATAGAATGACCAGTGCATTATGCTAGAGTTGTATGCCCAAAGAATTGTGTTCTGGTATGGAAAATAAAATTAATTGAGGATGCACACCCACAAATGAATTGTTTTTCATGAATGCATTGGATTAGTGAAACAATGCTGCAGACAATGGCAGAGTTGTGCTACACAAATTCAGCACAACATAACAGTGATAAAACATGTATAATTGTTTCACTTTCTCAGATGTGTAACATTAAAAAGCATGTGTGATTAATGCATTATAAAGATTGACAAAAATAATGACTTTGAGAATAAGTTCTAGTGCAGACCAAAGCAGGTGGCAACCCTTTTTGGTCCTGTCAGACCTGAAAAGGGACAAAACCTCTGCTCCACACAACCCGGGAATCCCAGCAGCATATACATAGCAAATCACTTGTCCATTCCCATTCCCAACCAGACCCACAAATGCAAACACCTTTTCTGAAAGGCATTTCCATCCATTTACAACACACAGAACTTCATCCACAACCCACACATCACTGCCCACACTCTTCTTCCAAATCACACATGAAAGTTCGAGATAGTCAAAGCTCACCCTACAAAACTACATGCAGGAGACTTTGCTAATCTCATCACCACTCACAGCCCAGAGTCACACTTCATCCAAGAGTCTTGAGCTCCCTGCCATTTCCACACACATCCTAGATGATGTAATATGCACAAGTTGCAGAAGTCTACACAAATAACACAAAGTGAAGACTGGAGTGTTTGCAATCTTCGAAAAGTCCCCAAGGACATGCTCACTGCAGCAGTACACCACACCAGCATCCAGAGAATTCCTCAGCTGCCACTTTTCACACACGCTCAGATAACCATCCTAAAACTGGTCTACTGACTACCCCAAACCAAAGAAATCTTCCCAGATGAAATGATAGACTTCATCACAGCAGCATGCATAAACAACACTAATAATATCTTCCTCTCAGATCTTAACCTGCCAATAAGTCAACCAACAAGAAACCTAGATACGCTACATTTGAGCTGCAGGGCTCCATGGTCATCAAGCAACTAATCACCAAACTAATTCACAACAGAAGAAACACACTCAAATTGGTATTCATCACCACATCAGCCATCAAATGTCACTTTGAGCAGAACAAGCCACCAAGCCATACCATTTGGATCCACCACACACATACTACAACTGGCCAACCCAAAGCAGCTGAGCTAGCCCAATTCTCCTTCACCAGCTTCCCATTGGATGCACTGTAAGGAAACCTCAAACGTGGCCTTCTCATATGACCAAACCATAGCTGAAATCCCAACACCTATGTACCAGTAAAGCATTAACTCACCCTACACAAACCTCCTCACTTTTGTGCACACGGGGAACCATTGACAGCAAGCATGCCAAGTACAGACACAAATAATCTGGAGAACATCCCACCAACAAGAGGAGATCCTCATCTGAGAACCTGCTGCTCAGAGCAGAGGACCCTCATCACAACAAAGAAGGAAACTACTACACAAAAAGCCTAATGGAAGCATCCATCAAGAAAAGAGAGGCCTTTCAAGTTTTGAGGACTACATAAACTTCTGTGAGATCCCACAATATAGTAATTCAAAGATACATGCAATTCCATCAGCACGCTTTTAATGGAAAAGCTAAGGCATTGCATTGACGTTTCCAAACACACCACAGATGTCCTACCAATACCAGGCAACAACCAACCAAAATGGATTAAATGTATGTCAATTACAAGAAATAGCCTGACAAACACTTGTGTGTCTCCCAAACCCACCACCTTCAGAGACAACAGGCTTACCATCTTCACTGTAAAGGTCATCAGAGGAGAAACAACTACAACACTCCTCAACACCATTAAAATATCCCTCATCCAAGACACCTTGCCCCTTGCCCTGGCTGATGAACATCTTCCCTCTAATGAATATAACCACCCCAACTTAGCCTACTATCACCACTATCATAAACGACCTTATCCTGACACAGTTATTGAGAAGAAAGTCATTTTACAGCCACAAACAAGCATCACAGAGCACATTCTCCTACAGGATTGCCAATCCAGATTCTGACCACAATGCAGATAAAAGGATCACCATTATCCAAGTTATTGGCAGCGCCCTTCACATCCTAACAAAGGGAACACCTACTTACATGTCCTACGCAACCTCTCTGCCATTTCTGATGAAATTGACAATGAAAACCTCCTGAATAGGCTCACCACCTGCATTTTTGGTGATGGACATTTTCATCAGTGGTTCCATTCTTACCATTCCAACAGACATCAATTCATTCAGATGGTTCATAACACATCCCAGAGGTACCAAGTAACCTACAGAGTTTCAGTAGGCTTCATCCGGTCCCCTTTTATATTTATCCACTGTCTGGACCCTTTGGGAAAACTCCTAAACAACTTTGTCGAGATACACCAATACGTAGATGACACACAGCTTCACCTGAAGATATTATTCACCGAAATCTATTGTCTCAAGCACTGTCTGTCCCCAATTCAAGCCTGTATTTCAAGACCCTACGCGGTGCTCAAGCTGAACAAGACCTAATTCGTTGGCCTACAAGCGCCACCAATCCTGCCCAAGTCCAGAAATGGCTGACACACATTTCTGTTAATGAGCTATGTTTTATATCAGCTGCAGAAAATGTTTAGATTCCGTGTAGCATTAGCCTTTGGCCGGGGTGGACTGGGAACCAAAAGGAGCCATGAAAATAGAGATTGATTGTGGTTGTGGTGATTTGCAACATTTGATACCGAAATTACATGATGGTAGGAGTATGCTGCTATTTACTTTGTATAACAGGATGGCAGTGGGGGGTTGGCATGACTAGTTTGTTGGTGTGCACTAGGGGATCTCCGCAAAGAGAGGAGAGTACACCAAGCAAAAAGTAATGCAAATGTATTCAACCCAAAGAGCTGGGAAGCACGGTTCAGATAGCCCTGTGGAACTGAAATGAATGAAGTGAGCTGTCAATACCGCCTACTGCGGCAAAACATTTTATACCTAGTTTGCCAAATTTCCATTTAACATTGGCAAGGGGTGAGACATTCACACTGAGTCGGACCAATGGTGTGCCCCACGGCCATCAGCAAGGACATTGTACAATATTGCACCCTAGGAACACCAAAACCTCTCCCCGCTGATTGGCTCATCGCCCCACTCTCCATAGCCCCTATCCCAATGATCTAACACCCCAGCTCCCTTCTCAGGCCTTGCTGCCAAGTGAAGTCTGAAAAAACTATACCACACTGTGGCTGGAGTTTAATTAACTGTATTTCATTTCTATTTCTCTACCAATTCTCCTTGTGCAGCAAAGCGCCTTACTCATTGGTCTCGAAAGTATCTCTTACGGTGACTTCTCCGTGACTGGGTACTCCTGGGAAACATCAGCCCTGCAATATTTCAGCACGCTTTTTCCGCTGAAAGTTCAAGAAACGCATACTGCTTGTCACAGAAATGCCTGCTGCTCTTATCTTATAATGATGTGTTATTTATATAGCGCCTTAATCCAAATCACTTTTACAGAGCACATATTTACATACAATATCACCCAACTGAAATTGGTACTCATTTATCGACCTCGGAAGGATGAAAGGTTGAGTTGGCCTTGCCGGGATTTTAACCTGCGACCTGCAGATCATGCTCAGATCGCAGCAGCAAGCGCTCAAACCGCTGAGCTATCTTACTTTTGAGCTCTCTGAAAGAAATGCTTCCCTAATGTGGGTCTTCAGACAAAATGGCTTCTCTATTGTTCACATATTGCTCAAAAACATCCCTATGATATACCCCCCTACAGCATCTTGCACCCCCAACCAGTAATCACTCTATTCAACTACTCCCTCCTATGTCAAAAGCACCTACCCCTCACTGAGTTCCACCATGGGACTTCTTGTGCTGGACCTCCTTTGGTGTCATTTTATGCAAGCAGTGTCACGTTCAATGATGTCCTCTGCCCTGATGTAACCCATTACGTCACTCTTGATGTGCACCCCCCTTGGCAGCGTTCATTCTTTACTTTTACAACATTCCCCCCCTTTGATAGATCTATTGATCAACACATTTTAGGCCAGAAGCTCTTTGCGCATTTTCTTTGCCTCATACTCCTCCGGCGAGCAACCCATTATCGTACACGCTTCCCCATGAGCTGAACAATCTACCCGAAAGGCCTCATAGTTGTCTATATCCACGGGTGGTATTGTGTGCATTCCCAGTGGACCATATTCAGGCATTTCTGTATGTGTGTCGTACACATGGCGTAATTTTCCCGGCCCATCAACATTCAGGTGCATCATATATTTCCCTATTTCCCTTCCAAATCCTTAATCCTAATTGATAGCCACAAAAAGAGATGAGTACCAGAACAAGTATTGGGACAGTTATCTTAAAAATGTTCGTCAACCACATGGGAACCCAGGCAAACAATCTATCGAGCCAGTTGTCAGTTGTCAGGTGTTGCTGTGCTTGTTAACCTCGTCATAGTCTCATGGAGCATGTGCACTTCCTCAGTTTCTTTGCCAAAGTTCAGTTTGCTGCATCCTTTGTAGGCAAAAAAGTGTAGCAGCTTCTCCCAATATTTTAAACACAGCCCTCGCCATTGCTGTTAACAAATTAAAAATATACCAATTCTGGAGGGCAACTAATGTAAGTGCCCTCAGCTCTTCTCTCACAGCGTTTACTCCTTTCTCTGTTGAGTTCACGAATTGTAATGCTTGATAATGGTTTATTTGCAGCCATTTCACCTGGTTGCCGTTTGTACACCTGGAAGCTATAGGGACGCAAAAAAGGTTGATGCTTTATTAAACAGTTTGTACTCAGGTGGTATAGCAGCCAGTCTGTCCAATGATTTTTGCGACCAGTAATTGCTGTTCCTGCAAATTCTCTTCATGTTCAAGGATCGAGCTGGTTGTGTCTGCACCCCGCCCACTCAATGCTTTATTAGTGTGTAAATCCTTATTCAAAAGTGCAGGATGATTGTTGAACAGAATGGGTTCTGAATGGGGCACCACTGGGGCTGTGCAGTGTGATGTGGGAACATGTGCCACCCCTATCTGGAGGGAGCAGGGTGTATGCTTAGGTCCTGCACGCACACCATTCATCCATAATAACTGCAGTCCCACTCCTCAGCACCGGGATACTAATCACCTTGGTGCATCTAGTATTGGTCCCCAAATATATCGAGCCAGTGGATCTGAAACAAAAAGAAAAGTGTGTGAGTCTCTTTATGTGGAAAGATTGTTTTTTCTCATCGATCCACGTAAGAGCATTACCATGTTTGTTCAAATCTGTGAGCCAGCTGGTATTCATTTTTCTCACTACATCTTCAAACCCTACTAGTCCTTCTGTCCTACATTGCAACATTCCCCCCTCCAAGGCCCCGTCATGGAAGACAGACACCTCTATTTGAATCAATGGTCTTGTATGGCACCACAGATAGCCGTGCCCTGTCTCATTGTGACACTTTCATCTGCTGTGGTTTGTGAACAGTTGCTCCCCTCTTCTCGCCCCTTTGGTCACATATTCTAATATGTGTTTTGTGACCTCTTGTTTCTGAATTCTTGTGAGTTTCATATAATTGTCGGTATTTACCTCCGCCCTCTCATCTATCCATTGGACAGTAACCAAGTGTCCTTGAAACAAGCCCATTGTCTTACACAATGATAAATGCATCAATAATCCCCATCTCCTGCTGACAATTATTTGGGATCTGTGGAATGAGAGAGCACACATAACATGTATCATTGGCCCTCTCTCACCCCACTTGTCTCATTACGTCTTACCATATGTTGCCCGATGCAGTGCTATGACTGCCCCTAATGCCATCTTTGGACAATTCACAATTAAATACATCTTGTTTAGTGCATACTCCTCCATTAGTACTACTGCTAGGGGCAACCTGTCCCCTTTCAACTAGAAACCAAATAGAAAACCAAAAAACAAAAACACTACACTACAACCGCATATCTTATACAATGTCCGTCCCTCTGCTGCTACTTCCACTTGCCGCAACTCATTTGGCACACTCACTGGTTTACTATATAGGCAAAAGGAAGAGGAAAAAGTCACAGACAGTTGCCCGATACTGCCCATCAGTTGGCCCCCTGTTTTCTCCAGCAAGGGGAGTGTTGGTCTTGTCCTGGCAGATGTCGGAAAGATGGAACCATGGGTGACTCTCTGCTACCTTCCCGACTGTTGGGGTGCAGGATCTTCTCACCAGGATAAAGGTCGAGGCTGTACTGTGAATGTCTCTTCTTTTTGTGCAGTTGGAGTGTCTGTGTTTGATGTCGGGCTGCCAGGCCAGCCTTCACTTGCTCGCACCTGACGTGACATGTAGGTGAGAGATTTCATGAGCTCACTCAAATATACTTTAAATTCATCACCAAGGAGTTGGGCAGAACTGTTAGTTTCCAAAATTGTACATGCAGGAGTTGAGGTGCATGCATTCTCCTGATAGTGACCATTTTGTGCTGATTCAAATGATGATCCACTCCAGGGGAATTGCATAATGCAACCAAAGTCAGCAAAAGACCATAGAGCCAATTCTTGCCATGTGTTCCTGACAGCTTGGGAAGATGCTCTTTAAGCAGACCATTGAAGTGCTCAACAAGCCTGTTGGCTTGAAGATGGTTCACAGAACATGTTTGTGCTTGATGCCAAAGTGGGATGTTACCTTCTTGAAAAAGAATACTTCACAGAACAAAAATTTGGCAGCAGATTTTACATCATTATTAGCACATGGGCCAGTCTCAAGTCAACTTGAGAAAGGACATGCCATGACGATCATCCACATAGAGCATAACTGCGCAACCCATCGTTATTGTTGTGGATTTCTCGATGACAAATGCTGCTGCAGTGAGTGCCTATTCATATGGGAAGTGGCCTTGCATACCCAGTTCTAGGAAATCACTATAGTAGGTCAGGGGCTTGTGATCACTGTGCCATCAGAATGTGCAAACTGAAAGAATGTTTTTTTAAAGTTTGGGGTTGCCAAAACTGGTGCGTGTGCTAACGCTTGCTTCAACTTGGAAAATTACTCATTCATTTCAGGTGTCCATTTTATGGGGAATTTTACCTTCTGTGCTTCTTTCAATCCCTGCAGTAGGGGCTTTGTAAATGGGGAATAATCAAAGACCCAGGCCCTGCTGTAATTGCACAGGCCTAGGAACTGCTACATCTGCTTGCCCGTGCATGGCTGTGGTTGCTGTGTATGAATCCTGGTCTCTCTGCAATGATCTTGCTGCCATCTCTTGATATTATCTGTCCTAGGTACATGACTTCTTTTCTGGCAGTTTTGCAACTTCTCGTCTATCTTTTACCCCTTCTCTGCTAGCAGTGTCAGAAGTGCCACGGAATCTTGTCTGCACTGGTTTGCCCTTGTGCTGCACACCAGCAGGACTTCCACATACTGGATGACTGCTATGAATTTGCAAGTTGCTGTCACACATCCTGGGGGCTGGAAGCTGTGGAGCCGCTGGAAAGGCAGAAGCCATTAGCCTTGCCGTCACGTTTGGCTACGTTCTCTGGATGTGGTCTAGTTGTTTCACCTAACATGGCCGCCGCCGAGAACTCTTATTACGGGAGTTTCTCGGCATCCGGCACGTTGCCACTCGTATAGGTATTTTCCTCTGCATTGTTGCTCTCGCTTTGCGTAATTTTTCCCTTGGTGGTGCTCTGCCTGCTCCTGTCCTCTTTCCTCTTCTGTTTTCTTTCCGCCTTATCCTTTACCCTCTACTTCCTTGCATTTACTGGAACTGCGTTCCTGCTTGCCTTTCCTGGCTTTCGCCTTTGCTCTTCCCAGAGCTCTAATATTCTTTCTCCCTTATTTTTACTTTTCTTACCTTTGGATGCCGGTTTTCTAATTTTCTTCAGACCTTGGTTCGTCCCTTATACTTCTCTGTCCTCTTCCTTTTCCGGTTCCTCTCTCGATCCGATTCCCTGCCACCAGCTGTTTCGCTCTTGTTTCCTGGTCCACATTTGACACAGAGAATTCCCTGTGGCTCCTCTCTCCTTGTCTGGTTCACGAAGAATATCCAGTTACTCTGCCCGTGTTTCCTGGTTCACACTTGACTCGGAGCAGTTACCTGTGATTGTTACACTCTCTTGGGTTTTTTTTATGCCGTTAGTCTTTTTCCCCCTGCTTTGGCGGCTCCAGAGGCAAAGTCCTTTCTTCTGTTGCATTGACAGTCAAGGGGGCTTCCTTACGTAACCAAACTTATCTGTAAAAAAAAAGAAGAGAAATACTGCAGAGAAGAATGAAGAAGATGCCATCTCCAAATCCCAGTACTCCAGGTGAGGAGGAAGGGGAAATTCAAATTGAATCCAACACTTCAGGTGAAGGGGAGTCTGACCATCGTGACAGTTGCTTAGGTCCATCTGAATCACACTATTGAACAGACTAGGTGACTCGCAATACCTATGTGTTAACCCAGTATGTTGGTACCTTGTCCCGTGATAAGTGAATGCAGTGAGATACTTTGACTCTGGAGGCAATGAAATGGAGAAGAATACATTCTTTAAATCAGTGACTGTGAAGAATGTTGCTTCTGTAGGTATATTGCCTAATATTTTGCCTTTGTTTGGCACAAGTGGAAACTCTGCATCTACTACGTTGTTCAAGGGGCAGAGATCCTGAATGAATCTCCACGCCCCACCTTTCGATTTCTTGACAGGCTAAATGGGCGTATTACTTGGGGATTCTGACATTTTTATTATTCCCTGTTGCCATAGTGCGAGGAGTGTGTCATATGAACCCTCTTCTGCTTCACGTGATAGTGGGTATTGTTTGATTTGGGGCAACAATGCCACTTCCTTCACTTTTATGAATACTGCCCCTACTCCTTTCAACAACCCTACATCATGGGGGCCACTGGTCCATAGAACCTATGGCATTGTTTTCAAATCTTCCCGTAAATGAGTTGATGCCTTGCTCCACACCTGCATTCTGTGGGGGACCGGTCTCTCCTCTATGTCTACCTGACATGAAATGCATATCTGAAATACCATTTCCCCCTCCTCCTCTCAGAACAGCTGTTCGTCAATCAAGTCTGTTAGTCGTAATGTCAGATCAATGAAGAGGACCGTACGCCACTCTATCATATTCATCTGCCCCACACAATATTACCATGTCCTTCCTTGTGAGTGCTGCTTCCAAATGTATCGTGAATGTTGTTACTGGTACTATCTCTTTGTCTACTGCTGGTCTGAACGAAAATTCTGTGGACAATAAAAACACCTTATGCCTCATTACGAGCATGGAGGTAATGAAAAAAGGAAGGCGGAAAAGTATTACCGGCATCGTTAACGGCTCTGGGCTATTACGAGCCGACAACCCAGCAATACCGCCAACGCCCATACCGTGCCCCTTCTTACCGGCATGCGTGCGTACACGCGCTCCTTCGTGGCAGAAATACCGGGATGCCGCTAACAGGAGGACATTACAAGTTACGCGGGCATGCACTTAACGGCATCCCGAAGGCAGTAATTAGGACCTGCACGACAGCGGCAATACAGGCATCGCGGATCACCCGTAAATAGCAACCTGCAGTGTAGGCAACTGCCACAGGTGCACACAATCACCACAGGTGGAGTCAATGGAGCCTGTCCCAACACAAAAGGAGCACACCCACACACCACACCCGTTCCTACACCAAAATGATCCCACTAGCTGTTGCAATCATGGGGCTGGAGGACATGCCTGTACTGCTACAACAGCAACAACAACAACTACAACAACAGGCAGCACAGAGGAGACGCAGGAGGAGAAGGAGGGTGAGACAGGCCCAGCAAGTCCCATCATTGCAGCCAGTGGTACCACGTAGGCAGCCAGCAATCCCTCGTATCAGACCCAGTCCATTCAATCTAACCCCTGAGCAGATCCACACCCTGTACCGGTTGGACCGGGACACCATCACCACCATAGTGGACATGATACACGACAACATCGTCAGCCTGATAGAAATCCGCACTGCCATCCCCCCTCTACTAAAGGTGGTGTCTGTGCTCCACTTCCTGGCCACAGGCACCTACCAGCACACAGTGGGGCAGCTGCATGGCATATCACAACCACTCTTTTCTCACATGCTGACCCAAGTGCTTGATGCCCTACTGAAGCATGTAAGCATCCACATTTCCCTACCACAGACTGGTCAGGAGCTCGCTGACGCCAAAGTAGGCTTCCATGCACTGGTAGGCATGCCCAATTGCGTTGGTGCCCTCGACTGCACCAATGTAGAATTGGTGGCCCCTCATGCCAATGGCGGTGTACCGCAATCACAAGCAATACCACTCCATCAATGTGCAGATGGTTTGTGACTCCAGCAAGATCATCACACATTGTTGCGCCCGATATCCCGGATTTACACATGATGCCATGGTGTGGCGTAACTCCATGCTACCCTGCTACATGGAGCGACTTGGTGGACGACATGCCTGGCTGCTTGCTAAGTTGCCTGACTGGGCAATGGCAGTGCACTGGGGTTGTGAGGTGGGGAGGATGCATACTCCAACTGGGCGGGATTGGGGGGAAGCATGCTCCACCTGGGTGGGATGGAGGGGGGATGCATACTCCACCTGGGTGGGATGGGGGGATGCATACTCCTCCCGGGTGGGATGGGGGGGCGGTGCATACTCTGCCTAGGTGTGATTGGTTGGTCAGTGGACAATGCACTCACAGCTAAACACTGTTGTCCTGAACATCCCAACCTGAACATGACACATCAATGCCATACATAAGACCAATGCCGCACATCAATGACAACATACCAGATGCACAAGCAGGCCACCATGGGTATGTCAAGTGATGGATGACTAAACATGGTTACACCTGTGGCAATGCCGCTAGTGTGATTAGGTACAGAGTAGCATACACTGCAATTATGAGTGGCAAGACATTGTTCCGCATCCACAGTACATCAGCATCAGCATGCAAGTGAACACCCTGCATCATCTGTACAATGCAATCCACACCAGCAGACCATAGTGCAGTACACAATGCATCAAATGAACCTGTGTGCATACATCCAGGGACATGTGCATGTCAACACTAAATAGCTGCAGCCATGGCCGTTTATCCTAAAGGTGTCAGCTTAGATATTGACTCACACATACCTCTTTGTGCTCCCATGCAGGTGATGGTGGCTATCCCTTGAAGACGTGGCTACTTACCCCTGTACGGAACCCGCATAACAGGCACGAAGAGGAGTACAATCAGGTTCATACCCGTACCCATGTTGTGATTGAGCAGACCTTTGGCCTGTTGAAGGCACGGTTCCGCTGCCTAAGCAGGTCTGGTGGAGCACTCCATTATGGGCCTGAGAAGGTGACAAAAATCACCATGGTCGGTGTCATGCTGCACAACATGTGCATTCGGAGAAACGTACCACTGCCACTAGACATTGACATGCATGCACCGAGTGAGGATGATGATGAAGGAGAAGCAGCAGCACCCCTGGCAGTTCGCGATGCACAAGATGGCTGTGCTGTACGCCAATCACTGTTTGACGATTACTTCTGAACCACAGGGACGTTGATGGTTATGTGTCAGTACTACACTGAGCAGTGGGACCGTGTGGACATGGACACAGGGTGTGTGGGGAGTTGGGCACTGTGCGCTGTCATGAATAGAATGAACACACACGAAATGAACAATGTCCAGTCATGAAATGATTTTGAACACAACGGGTGTATTAAGAAAAATAACAATATAGTGCTTACACCCTCCACCACTCACATGCCCTCCCCCCTCCCCCCAAAACACCCAAACCCCCCATACCCCCCAAACACACCAAACCCACCCCCAAACAAACCCAATACCCACCCAAACAACCCATACCCCACCAAACACTCCAGAACCCCCCAATAAACACCCAATAACCCCCTCAACACCACCAGCACCACCTCCCCCCTCACCCATTGTCATCCCACAGACGATGTGGTTGGACCAGCTATTTCCGGCCTCTTTTTGTGTCGGGGGGCAGCATTTCTGCATGTCTTGCACTGTGCCTCATGAACAACACAGGGATTGAAGGTGTGGTTGATGGGGTGGAGGTGGATGGATTTGGCACCGCTGGTGCAGGTTGTTGCTGCTGCATGTGTTCCAGCATCCTGCTAAGGACCTGTGTCACTGCCCCTAAACTGTCACGAATGAGTATGGCACTCGAATTGATGGCCGTAATTGTTGCAGCATTCACCTCCCGTATTTCACGGCATGTTTGTTCACCCTCGGCCACATACTGGCGCACCAGTTCTATCATTGAGTCCTGGCGGGCCTCTACCCTCGACAGACCTGCCTCCATGTCAGTGGGGGCTGTGGAGGTTGACAGTGCTGTGGCTGGGTGGGCCATTGCAGGGCTGGCCTCTGAGGTGCTGGGCAGATGCGGGCTCCGCAGTAGAACCGCTGGTTCCTGCATGGGGCTTGCTGGTGTGCCCTGTGTGGAGTGGTGGGGGGTGGACTGGAGGCTTGGTGTATGGGGACATTCGACATGGATGGTGCCGTCAATGTCCTCGTACTCCTCCGTGTGCATATCCACATCGCTGAGGGGGGCTGTGGCTGCTGCCTCACCTACAGAACTGGTGGCAGCGGACTGCGCACCATCAGCCTCTCCCTCTGCAATTGTTGCCGACTGTGTATTTGCAGTCTCGTCAGCTGCTGTAATCTCCTCCTCAGCCGGCCTGGCCTGTACTGGTGCCCTCGGATGCACTCTGGCCCGCAGTGCTGCCCCGGAGGTGGAAGACCCAGTGCCCTCTGGTCTGGGCCTGGATGACTTGGCGTGTGTTGAAGCCCTTGGGGCAGGGTCCTGCCATTCACGTTCTGCATCAGTGCCTGTGGGGGAACAAGAGATGCAGGGCATCAGTGATGGTGTTACATGCAAGATGCATGAGTTGGTGCTGTACAGTATTTCATTTCTCATCCATTGCATTGTTATAGGTGTGTCACACAGGGTACTTTCAAGGGGGGGGGGGAATTGGCATAAGCTGTGGCCTCTCCATTCGGTACTGATAAGTACCAGGTGGCATACCGTTGTATTGCGGTTTGTCTGATGTGTGACATGTGAATGATGTGTTGGGTGTCTGTTGGTAATGTGATTGGCAAGCAGCATGCATTTCATTGTGCCAGGGTTTGGGCCTCCATCTGGACATGGATCTGTATATGTGTGTATGATGGGCCATGCATTGGCTTGGCTCACTTTCACATCTCTTGTACTACGTCATGTTTTGTCCTACTGGGGTTTGCAGGGTCACTCACCTCCATCTGCCGATGTCGCCGCACCTGTCTCCATTTCACCGAAGCCCTCAATGGACTCCATATGTATGGTGATGCTGCAGGTCTCTTCCCATCGCATCAATTTTACGGGTGAGTGGACACTCCCGCCTGTGGCCATGGCCTCCCTGCGATTTGATGCCAGGATGTTACGCACCCGGAGACCCGTAGGTCATCCCATCTCTTCTTACAGTCTTTAACCATGTGGAGGGTGGTGCCAACCGCTGTCACCTTACGCGCAACCTCCTCCCATATTTCTTTTTTTCTGAATTGAACTTCCCTTTTGAGGTTGTTGGCGAACACCTCATCCGCATGGGCTGCAAGAGTATCAGCAAGTATGTTGAGCTCCTCGTCGGAGAAGCGCTTCTTGCGCAGGCGGGGTGTGGTCTTGCGGGTTGCCTTGGACATGCTGGATGGTATGGCACTGCTCTCGACTCTGTAGCACTGCTGGTTTCAGAGGATTGCAATGGATTGTGTTTTTAAAGATGGCCACCAGCGCATTTCCCGTTCTGACACAATGACGTTACTTCGGGGTCCGGTATTACGAGCCCGGTATTTGCATGATGTTATTACCGGGTCGTTATTAAGGGGTTGCTCCTTGGCGGAGGCGGTATCGGCGGGTCCCGTGATGGCGCTATCGGGGGGTTGGAGGGCCTTTAGCGGCATGGTGGTGCAGCCATTACCGGCATAGGGGTTTGCGTGTGCCCGTGCACTCATAATCAGCTGCTATTAGCGGCATCAAGGGTGCACGGACGCGCTATTACCACCATGCCGGTAATTATTCCGTTTTTACCTCCATGCCCATAATGAGGCCCCTTGTCTTTCAATCTGGGTACCCACCCTATCCATACTTGTTCCCCATAAAGGAATACCTTCGGGTGGCGTGGTGACCCGCTTAAAGTGCTGTGTGCACAAAATGCTTGTATGATGGCTGCAACTCACTCATAAAGACACCAGGTGTTAAGCATATTATGCCATTCTCTGAAAATGAAATAGTCATATTTATTCATTTATTTATTAATTTGATTTATTTTATTTGTTTGCAGCGCCCAGACCCGTAGGTATCACAGCGCTGGTACAAAGTAAGTAACAATTGATGTCATAGTCAAGGTACGGTCAGTGCGCCAGTTACAAGAGAGCTTTTCATAGTCTTAGTCGTATTTATTAAACAACCAGGTTTTCAGATGCTTCCTGAAGAGGGTATATGAGGATTCATCTTAGATATGGGGCACAAGGTTTTTACACAGGATGGGAGCATTGACCAGGAAGCTCACACCCCCTGCTCATTTTCTGTTGTATGTGGGTGTAGAATGGGCGAAGACAGCAGGGTCTAGTCATTTTGGATATGCGCTGGATGAGAAAGGGGGGTGCACCGTTAAGGATGAAGAGGTGTGTGATTCACATGATCTTAAACTCGATCCAGACTTAGACTGGTAGCCAATGGCCATTCTACCTGGTTTGTGAGATGTGGTCAGTGCATTTCATATCCCATGCAGCACGGAAGGCATTGTTTTGGATTAGTTGCAGTTTAGTGAGTTCTTTTGGTGGAGGTACCAGAGAAGAGGAAGTTACAGCTGGTTTCCAATAATGGCTCTGGCAAGGGTAAGGCAATTGTCAGATGTAAGGAATTTTCTGCATTAGGTTGATTAGTTTTGTGTAGTACATTGCAGATGAGGCCATGGCATTGATGTGCTTTTGCATGGAGAGTTCTGGTTCGAGGTAGACGCCCAGTGTTTTCACATGGCTGGAGACAGGGGTAGGGTTGCTGTTGATGGAGAAAGATGCAAGGCAGGGTCCAGTAGTTTGAGCCAGTGAGGGGAACCCACAATAAGGAGCTTAGTTTTGTCATCATTGAGATACAAATGGTGTTCAGCCATCCAGGTCAGTATGATGCTGTAGACTCGGTTGATGTTGACTGTTTAAAGTGTGATTCCCAGTGATTTTCAGAATTATTTGTGTGTCATTCGCAAAGTTAGTATATGGTAAATCGAGTTGGTCAAGGTGGTCAAACAGAGGTCTTGTGTACATACTGTAAAGTGTGGGGGAGATGCAGGAGCGCTGACATACGCTGTAGGGTACCAGGATGGGGTCTGCAGCCTACGTATATATGAATACTCTGGAGGTACGCTCACTAAGCAATGATTTGGTCCAGCTGGTGGCTTCTCTGGAGATGTTGAATTTAGAGGTGAGATTCTGACAGAGGATGTCATGGTTAACCAAGTCAAAAGCTGCAGAGAGGTCAGCATTTAGTTTGCTCATTATATCTCTCTGTGTTATATTGATGGGAGTGTCTTTTGAATACAATAGGGGTGCTACAATTTGCTGTGTGCCTATTGTGAGTAGTAAATCTTCTGTGATAGGAACCACAACAATGGCCCAAAAAAACCCATGTGTGTCCATTAGTTTGTCCGACTGGGGAAAGACACCCTCCTTAATACAGTATTTGGGGGCTCCCGTGTGGACCAAAAATTAGAAAGCTTTTTGTCCAATCTTCACTGCTATCTTGGGTTCCTCGTCAGGATCTTCACTTACTGAAAGCATTGAGCACACAGGTGTTCTCTGTGGGCTGGCCTATTGGGAATTTGGGTCCTGTCCTGAAAATGGAAATGGGTTAACTCCAATACCTGTAAATCCTGTATAATGTGGCACTGTATTATGTACAAGCAATGTGCTGTCTCACTGCGTGTATGTTTGTGCTTGAGCCTGTAAGGCATTCTGTGGTACTGCCGCCTGCTGCTGTGTGATTAACTGTGGTGTCAAGGCAACTGCGTAACCTACAGGTTGCATTGTCTGTGTGAAGGTCCCCTGATGTAGTGGCATTTGTGCTTGATGTTGTATCTGTGCAGGGTAGTGCAGCTGTTCCAGGACTGTGTGGAGCAGCCTTTTGGGCTTTAGCGGTTTCTCTAAACTATTCTGTCTCCAAACCAAATCTTTAGGTGGCAGTGAACAGCCTCACTTTTTCCATAACTCCTGTTCTTCTTGGGATGCACCCCCCTGCAACTCAATCACTTGGACAATGGGCAATGTCACTGGATAGGCTGCCCCTGTGGCTGCATCGTTTGAACATATACCCGGGCCCCCCCTTGGCCACACTGCTACTGTTGTCTATTGGGACACAATTATGCAAAGTGTCCCCTCTGCCCACATATAAAATATAGTCCTCCAAATCTAGGTCCTGCTCCACCATATCCAAACCCCCTCCCTCACTGTGAGTATCATCTGCCCTGTTGGTAATATTCCGTCTGTGGGCTCTACCTCTTTTGCTGATAGTATTCCTGTTGCTGATACACTCCCTTTTGGGGATACCCTCCCTGCTGCTAGAACCCCCTTGCTTTGGATATAGTCCTTCCTGTGGCATGCCCCCCGCAGGGAACACACTGTGCTGAATGAGGGCAACTTTGAGCTGTCCTGTGAAAATGTTGGTAAGAACACCGCCTTCCATGGATATTTTCACAAGTTTCTTTTGCACCAACGTTGCCTCTGCCTTACTGGCATTGTCTGCCATGTCCTTTTCTCTTTCCGGTTTCCTCTTACAAAAGTGTACAATATTGGTCTGTTTTTCTGGCCATCCCTTCACCTCAATCCCAACCACATTTCCTAGGGATGCCTGTCTGCACATCTGAGGGAAGGCATCAGATCAGTATCTGATAAAATATTGGGATGTTTACGTCCCATGTTTGCACATCCCTAGTGTCCAAATCGCCTGTATCTGTTTGTATATTTTCTGTTGGGTCCTCGTCTGGTTTAATTTTTCGTGACGGAATGGCCCCATGTCTGTTGTTAAAGAGCGCACTGTTGTGTATGTTATGTGGGGGGTCAGAAATGTAAGGCGCACAACTTTGTGAAGATTTTTCAAAAGATGCCATTTTATTAACTCAAATGGTTGGATACATTCCTCACTATTCCTATCCTGGCAAGGATTTCCCTGCCTAAAATAAACTAAAGGAAACACTCTAACTAAAGGTTTCTGTCCCTCACACCTATGCATACAATAACTGAACAAGGTAATATAAAGCAGTTTCAGTATAAAAAATATAACAGTTATGTTCAAAACCTGATTGCTGTCTCTGCTTATAAACTGGGTAAATTCCCCTTCCCCAGATTTAAGCAGGATTCTTTTCAACAGGTCCAAAAGGATAAGCAAATCCTGTCTTGTAACAAAGTTCCACTTCAGCTCTTTTGGTTCCAACTTAACAACAAAATGTTCCAACTTGAATTCCACAAACAGTTCAAGAGTACGCAACAAGGTTTTCCTCGTTCCTCTTATGACGCAGAGCTCAAAGCAACTTCTTCCCATAAAGCAAGGATATCTCCATAGTTCATTAGGTTCAACAAACAATGTCATTGTCAGGTTAGTTCTGCAACAGTTCACATACACTTGTTTTAACAATGTTAGATGATTCTGCAACAGTAAACACAACACTTGCTTCAGTGATATTAATTTGTCAGGATGATTCTGTAACAGTTCAAAAAACCACCTTAGTGGTTCTGCCACTTCTTCTTTAAGACTTTTAACCACACCACAGTACTTTAATAACTACCACTTGTTTCACCCACTTGCAAGGCCTACTACTACTGCAAAGTTCTCTGCCCGGGTGTACTCTCCTGCCAGGACAGAATAAAACCACTAGCTATATGTATTTCTGTGGTTAGGGATAGCTTCAAACAGATCTTTTGCTCCACCATATCATCTTTAAGGCCCTCATTATAGGTTTGTCAGTTTGGAAAAATGTGCCGGTAACAACGGTTGCCATTGCACTTCACGGGAATGGGAATTTACCTTTCCTCCACCGCCTGGAATATCCCGGTGTTACCGGGATATCAGGTGGCGGAAACAGTAAGCAGAGGTTGCCAGTAGGCTGCCAGTAGCGCTGGCAGCCTACCGGCAACCTCCTAATGAGGGCATAAGTATTTCTTTTGGGGAAACAAGAACCACACTGGTGCTGTTTATTATACACTTGTGATTGCCAAACAAATGCAGGTTACTTTCCATTCCTCCTGAATGCCTTCTATCAGAAGGGCAGCTAACCAGGCACTCTTGTCTCCCCACTTCCGCATTTGCCAAGAGCTGGCAATATTTCTCTCTCACTCTTATACTTCTTTGGCTTCGGCAATGTAGGTTTAAGCGTGTTGCTCTTATGATCTCCTTTGCATATGGGCAATGTTTTGCAAACATGTGAATTCTTAATTGCCCTCTCTTAGCTTTGGTAATGTTGTTTCTTTATATCTAGCATGATTCTATTTTGGCTTTGGAAATAGTTGTTTGTATTGGTTTCTCAGGTTATTGCCTTTTCTTGGTACTGGTCTATAATCGGCCCCATATAGATGAAATCATACACTACTGGTTTGATTGTTAGGTTCTGCTTCTGCCACTTGCTTCATTTTAAGTCAGATTGGTTTACAAAAGGATAATGAATCTGCTTTATGTCAGTTCAGTATTCAAAACAATGTTTCCTTTTCCACTTCACTCTACTTATATTATGTTTGTGCTTACGTCACCTGAACTTGGCAAGCGAGCGGTTACAGAGCACTCCGGTATCACTATTCACCGGTGAACTCACCAGGTCTGGCGTGCGCGTGCTCACGTCTCACTGCCTCCAAGTCTTCTGCTTCTGTTTTCCTGTGTGGCCCAGCCACCTCTCTTCCTCAGCGTCCCGCGGCCTGCACCAGTCGATAAATTAGCTCTCCTCGATTCCCACGGCTCTCCGGTGTTTGCCACCACCGGAGCCCGACTGCCAATTGGGAAAGCCTTCAAATGGTGCGCTTCTCGCTGCATGACCTCTGCTGCTGCAATCCTCAGGGGGAAGCATTCAATACCAACACTTCCAATGGTGCAACCTCTGAAATCAAGGTCTTGAGCAGCAGAGACCCTGCCAGGACAGGCATCCCTTCGGTGTACAACGGTGGTCCCAGTGTCTATGCTCTCCTCTAACTTCTGCTGCCACGTGGAGGTTCCATAACTACTCCAACTCCTGCTACTGCACTTCTTCATGGCCTGCAACCGAAGAGGCCTTTCATGCCTCCCAGTCTCTCCCAGGTGTGGGTCATTATCACTTATAGGCTGCAACCTGCAGTCTTGTGCCTCTGCAGCCCTCTTCCTTGTCTCAGTACTTGGGCATTGTGGGATTTGAAGACTAAAATTTCAAAATCATCTTTTCTAATGGAAATATCAATACCAAGTTCATTTCTCTCCTCACATATCGTATCTTCCTTAAAGGAGCATTATACGGATTAAATTAAAGATTTGGCTTCAGAGAGGAATGAGAGTTTTTATGGTCTAGATTGGTAATGTTTAAAGACTCAACTCTATGATTCCACTGGGAGTCATAGAAGATTTCATCCCTATTAATGTTAGTGACTTTAAAGGGAGTTTTCTTACCACCAATACAAAACTGGTTATGATTGCTTTCACCCTCATTCAGATAGTTAGCTTGGGAAAATGACAGCTGTCTCTGACAGCAAGCCATTACATATTCTGGCATCAATGATATTTCCTTCCTTGGAGAAGAGAAATACAGTGTCCTACGCAACAGAAACCGCCTATTCCTTTGGGTCCCTTTTCCTCCCAGGTGATCCTCCCGACTATACCACCCACAGTGTCAGGATCAGGAAACATATGCCTTTCCCTGGCCACCTCGGAGGAGACTTGAGGTAGGGTTTCTGTGAGGACTCATCACAGTTATTACTCAATTTTACTCTGTTATATCCTGTCTGCTCCAATATTTTGTCCTCTCTTTCACCCAATATGGCTGTGAATAATCTCCTCAGGTTGGCTGACCCCTGCTGTCTCTTTCTTGAGTGTATATATCCATTTGCCTGGTCCCACAGTGAGGGATGGCAAGCTGTAAATTGAATCATCTCTGTCCATGCCATGCCATGGTACATACTGCACTCCTCCCCTGCCTCTCTGTAACAGGGGCTGGGTTTGTTGCAGTACTAGCTACCGCCATCCTACCTATCCTGTTTTGGAGGGTTTGGGACCAGTCCCTAATGTTCTCACACTTTATATCCATCTCTCTTTCTCTTTCTCTTTCTTTCTTCTGTCTTCTCCTCTCTTCCCTTTCCTTCTTTCTGTCTTTGTCCCATTGCTTGTCATCCCATATCTCTCCCTGCCAGGCCCTGCTCCTTCGTCCTGCTTCGGACCCCACAGAGCGCTCCTCCTCCTCTTCCCAGAGTTTCTTTTTCTAATTTAAACATTATTTTCCCAGATGTCCAGCCACCTGGTGTTCCTGCTGGCCCTTTTTCCTCCTCAATTTTCTGAACCTCCTTCTCTATCACACTTTCGGCTGCTTTGAACGCAGTTTCTAACTGCTACCACCAACTGTTTTCTATGTCTGCCAAGTACTTCCTGTTACTGGCGGTTGTTCTGTCAGTAGTAGTGACTCTAGCCTCTGGCTTTCCCTTCCCTATTTTTGCTTTGTCCCTACTTTGGGACACCCTTTGTGGGATTGTGTTCCCCGCTGCAAGCTTCAGCGTAGGGTACAGCCCATAAGGAGGGGTGGTGCAGTGGGTGGTACCGTTGTATCACTACCTTTCCCGGCCCTTTGGGGGGTTCCTCCTTTTTTACTTCATAGAGCTTCCACACGCCTAAAATATCTTGCCTCCTTTCTAATTTGGCACATTCTTTTTCCGGGTCATTCTCCAATGCACTGCCCAGCAGTGTCCTGCACCCACTGGAAATGATATTTTAATATTTTATCGTGATGCAGTGTCAAGTTATTACATACATGGTCCAGGGGCATGTCAGTTATCCCACTAAACACCATCCTCCACCCAATAGTTCACTCCGACTCACTCTCCCCTTATTCTCTTGCAATTTAGTTCCCCTCCCAATTTTGTATATCTAAAAACTCATTCACAATTTGTTACTTACACAAATCTCAAACATTAAACATAACACCAGAATACACACACCCAGATGCCCCCACTCAACACTCCCCTCCCCTCACACTTTCACGCCTTTTATATTCAAATCAATCACACCCAGAAAAAAGTCAATGGCTTCTCCACAGGCCTGCCCAATTATTTTTTATCAAACTTAAAGGCCCTCTCCACAGGCCCACACAATTCAAACCTGATATGATACGATATGGCATTCATAACGCGCCTATACGCAAGTGTTTCTAGGCACGATGAGGCAAGGGAGGGGAAACAGAGGGAAGACAGATACAGCGGTCCTACTAGGCCAGGTGACATTCAGATCACACAAGTGCAGGGGATGGGGGAAAGGGAAAAAGTGTGGGGGAAAAGGGGAGGGAGCAGTGCAGTACATGGGATAACAGTAAATAAATAAAGACAATAAATAATGAATAAAAGTACGGCCAGCTGGTGGCAAGTGCAGGGGTAAGTGCAGACATCAGGTGTCAAGTACTAGAAGGGGCTGTAGGGATACAGAAACAGTCCCTGAGTGCACGAGTTGCCAGGGGGGCAGTTCAGGTGTGAGACTGGTGGGAAGAGGACCTGGGCCAGCGATCAGAAGGGTAGCCAGGTAACCAGTGCAGTTTCAGAATCAGCCAGGAGACTAGCAGGGGAGAGGAGGAGATAATGTCAAAACAAAGAGGAACGTCTTGAGGTGCTTCCGGAACCGGAGATGTTTCCCCTCAAGTTTCAGAGAGGCAGGGAGCCTTTTCCAGAGGGAGGCCCCAGAATAAGAAAGTGATCTACCACCAACTTGCTGTTTGGACAAGCGACTAACCCTGAGGGAGTTGGAGGCGGATGAGCAAAGAGCTTGAGAAGGAAGATATTTAGCAAGAGAGAGTTGAAGGTATTGAGGCCCCAGACATCAGAAGGTCTTGTGGACAATGCAAAGGGTTTTGAGCTTAATCCTCGCTGCCACTGGGAGCCAGTGCAGAGATTTCAGTCCTGGAGAAATATGATCCCTGGGTTTGAGGCCAAGGACAAGTCTCACAGTTCTGTTTTGGATGAGTTGCAGAGGGCGGAGAGTAGACGCAGGCAGGTTTAGAAAGAGGCTGTTACAGTATTCCAGCCTAGAGAGAACCAGAGCTCTGGAAACAGTGAGCTTCTGGGGGAAGGAGAGGAAAGGAAGAATACCTCTGAGGAGGTGCAGCTGGTAGTAAGACTTCTTAGAGATGTCAGAGATATGTGGAGTTGAAAATGACCCCAAGGTTTTTAGCCTCACAGGTGGGAGCAGGAAGGGGGCCAAGAGAGGCCGGCCAGAGAGTGACAGGAAAAGAGGGCGGAGGTGTGCCGATGAGGAGAATGTCGGTCTTATTGGTATTAAGGCAGAGATCATTGGCGGCACACCAATCCTGGATGGTGGACAGACAGTCAGAGATGAGAGAAGGAGAAGAGGAGGCAGAAGGGAGCCTGAAAATGAGTTGAGTGTCATCCGCATAGCACTGAAAGTTGGGGCAGAGAGCGGCAATGCGGTGGGCAAGAAGTGCCAGGTATTGGTTGAACAGCCAACGGAAGAGGTTAGACCCCTTGGAACACCACAGGTAGAGATGGAAATAGAGGAGAGGAAGGACCAAAGTTGGACCTGGGAGGGTCGATTAGAGAGGAACAAGCTCAGCCAAGCCAGGGCCTGGTTGGTGATACCCAGGTTATCACGGAGGCGGTTGAGCAGGATGGCATGGTTGACCATGTCAAAGGCAGAAGAGAGATCAAGTAAGATGATGACACAGGGGGTGTTGGAATCAAGGTTGGACAGCAGGTCTTCAAGGATGTTCAGGAGGGCAGTTTCCGTGCTTCTGGCAGCACTGAAGCCAGACTGATGGTCATGGAGACAACCAACAGATTCAGAGTGACGATTAAGCTGGGAGATGGCCAACCTTTCCAGGAGTTTGCCTAGGAAAGGAGTAATGGAGTTTGGACGATAGTTAGCTTGGCAGGAAGGGTCGGCAGAGGGTTTCTTAAGAAGAGGGTGCACAAGGGAGTGCTGCCGGGGGGAAGGGAGGACTCCGGTTGCGAAGGAGTGGTTGCAGAAATCAGCCCGAGCAGGAGCCAGGGTATCAATGTGGTCCTTGATGGTTTTGGAGGACCAGTGGTGAATCTGTTTTGACAAGACTTTCATAGATCAGACTTGTCTAGAAACCTCATCAGAGGAGAACAGGGGAAAGGCAGAGAAGGAGGGAGGAGACGTGGCCGAAGAAGGGCAAGAGGAAGAGCAGGAGTAGAGGAGGAGAGGGGAGGAAGGGAGAGAGGACAGGATTTCCTGAGTTTTAGAGATGAACTGAGAAGCCAGGGCCGTGCAGAGGGCTTGCGAGGGGACAGGAGAGGTAGAGACTGCAGCAGGATTGGCCAGCTCCTTGCAGATTTTAAAGAGTTTGACCGAATTGTTAGGCTCTCTTCTTGGTGTGGACAGAGAGCCGGTATTGTCTTTGGAGCAGGTGGCAGGCCGCAAACATTTGCAAACTCTGTGTCTGCTGGGCCTCCTCATTACTGCACATGCAACTGGACTAAGCCTGCCTGCCCTGTGCTCCCAAGAGTGCAGCAAGAATACCCAAAGCTCACAGAGAGAGCTGAGAATTGTGCTGGGGCCTCCACAATGGACATGGGGATCTCCACAAAAAGTAACCCCAGTGATTAAAAGAAATCCAAAAATTGAGCATACATCAAGCAAGTAGTAATGCACATTTATTGGTCCCAAAGAGTTGGGAGGCACGGTTCAGGAGCTGAAGTGAATGAAGTGAGCTGTCAATGCCAGCCACTGTGCATTTTATACATAATTTGCCAGATGATCATACAGCATTTTAGATACATATTTAAGGCAGGTCACTGGAGCTGATTGGTGGGACTATGTCAGTCCCCTATATCCAAATATAAGCTGAGTGATCCTAATTGGATGATACACTTTTTGGCCACACTTTCATTAACACACCTTTTGACGTCACAAACCTTCCCATTGCACCCCTCAATTACGTGATTCTGCTGATCAGTCAGAAACACTTGTTTGCCATCAGTTGACAATGGCCCTCATTACAACTCAGGCGTTAAGGGTTAACGTCACCGTTAACCCTTAACGCCTGATTCCCACCTTAACGCCTGCTTTTTGCAGGCGTTAAGTTCCATGGTGCTACGGCACCTTGGTGCTAATTACAGCACCGTAATTTACGGTGCCGTAATTAGCGCCTTCCCCACTCCCATTATGCCCTATGGGGCAAAAATGGGAATGGGGAAGGGAAAATGGGAAATGGGGATTTACCTCCCCACTCACCTTGTAATGGGGCGGTAAATCCGCCATCCACCATGGTGTAAACATAGTTTACACCATGGTGGTAATGTTGGTGCACTTAGCACCTCAGTTGTAATGAGGGCCAATGTCTAATATACAAAATATCTAGAGATGGCAAGGGGCAAAACATTCACACCAAGTCGAACCAATGGTTTTCCCAGCGGACATCAGCAAGGACACTTAACAAAGTTGCACCCTAGGGACACCAAAACCTCTCCCCGCTAATTGTCTCCTTGTCCTGCATCCTATAGCCCCTAGCTCAAAGCTCTGAACCCTTCAGATCCCTTCTCGTGCCTTGCTGCCAATCGTAGTCTGAAAATACTATACTACACCATGGCTGGAGTTTAATTAACATTATTTCATTTAAATTTCTTTGACAATTGTCCTCGTGCACCCAGGTGCCAAGCTCATTGGCCTTGAAAGTATCTCTTATGGTTACTTCTCTGTGGCTGCGTTCTCCTAGGAAACTTCAGCCGTGCAATATTTCAGTGCACTGTTTTTGCTGAATGTTCAAGAAATACATACCGCTTGTCACACAAAGGCCTGCAGCTCTTTTCTTATGAGCTTTCTGTGAGAAATGCTTCCCTAACGTGGGCCTTCAGACAAAATGGCTTCTCTGTATTTCACATATTGCAATAAAGCCCCCCTATCATATACCATCCCTTCAGTATCTTGTACCCCCACCCGGTGTCCGCTTGTACAACTACACCCTACTATGCCCAAAGCACCCGCCCCTCATTGAGTTCCACCATGGGAGTTCTCTTGCTGCGCCTGCTTTGGTGCCACTTTATGCATGCAGCACCTCGTTCAATGACATCTCCAACCCTGATGTCATCCATCACGTCACTCTTGATGTCGCTACGTTACTTGCTGAACTGGGATGGCCACCCCCTTCGGTAGCGTTGAATCTGGACCTTTATAACAGGTGGACAACCAAATTTGGAACTGGGAGATGAACCATCCAACTAGGCCAACTGTTATTGTGTTGGGGATTAGTTCATACAATTTGAACCCTTACAAACAACAGATGGCTGACGTTGAAGACCAGGTGTTGGATATTCCAGATTTGACAACAAAATATCCAAAGCGGCTGACCAAACATGCCCTTGATATTGGATGGATATGGTTTGATTTGAACCTTAGGCCTGTAATGGGAGGGACATGGTTGACACACCCTCACAACCTACCTTTGTGTCTAGTGGTTGAGCATCACATATTGATTATATTCTGATTAACATACAGGCTTGGGCACTAGTGGCAAAATTTGAAGTAATTCCGAGGAGTGAAAGTGATCATCGTACCATGGCATTGTCACCCACAAGAGGTTTTGAGTCACTTTGCCAGGATGGAAATGCAATCAGTAATGTGCCAATTGAAGTTATGGGAGTAGCAACAAAAATTGTAAAGTGGGTGAACCTACATTTAGGTCAGCTCTTACCCTTCTATCTGGTGATCTGTTGCAACATTTGGAACAGGGTTATGGGTACCTCTGCCATCACAGACCACGAAGTTCTCAAATCATTTGACCAAATAGGAGATAGGAGATTTTATAATGGGCTGTGCTACAGCCCCTTGTAAGACTGTTAGGAAAATGACCACTGAGACTATGACCAGGTATGATAAGTACTGTAGAGAAAATATGTGTAAAATAAGTAAATTTTGTAGGGAGGAAAGAACTAACCCAAGCCAGACTGACATATAAGAAGGTCATAGTCAAGAAGAAAATGGATTATGAAGCTAACCACTGGGAAGACATACAAGTGGCATCTCAAAATAAAGACTCTGCTGGGCTCTGGAAGATAATGATGGCTTGTAACAAGGATCCAGGCAATAACATTCATGGGATCATCAGTGCTGTTAGCTGGGAAGATACATTTAATAAGCTTTATAGTGAAATTAAGTGGGAGTCCCGGGGTTCCCGAGACCCCCACCCCGCCGTCCAAAGTCCATGACGAGACAAAAGGACAGAAACGCTTGCAGTCACCCATCTTATTGTGGACAGATTCCGAGTGCACACATGATTGACAAGTACACTGAAAGGTATCCTCTCAGCCAGGCATACAGGCCGAATACAATGCAAATCTTTCCATGTGTGGGAGAAGAGCCAGTGATCGTGGACAGAGACACCTATATGGACAGCCTCAACTGAGCACCAAGAAGCCATGGTACTGACGTCATTAATGACACCGTGATATAGCAGCGTTAAAAATGAAGCAAACTTGCAGTCTGCACTGCACCACATAAACACACACTCATATACAAGAAAAACCTGAGCGCACATTTCTATAGCTAGAGGACAGATACATCTACATACTGTCAATGCTTTTATTATTTTTGCGATTAGCCAAATGCAGTAACGCAGAACCTCAAGACACAAGAGATCCTAAGCAAGCTTGCTGATGCTTAAAGCCAATAGTTTGAGGACATACTGGTGTATAAAGAACCTGATTGAACCACATATAACTAACTCATAGAGAACATAGTATAACATTGACAATGTAGAAACCGCATTATAAGGTTTAGGAAAATTACAGCAGGCCTCAAGCCACTGTACATGAGACGAGCCAAGCTGACTCAGGCTGCACAGAGATCAAGATGCATGAGACAGGCCCACAGCCAAGCTCAGAGCTATGAAGACACATTCCAATCCCCAGATGACAAAGGGACCAGCTGCAGAGAAACAGATTCAATCCTCATAAATGGGAGCTGCAGGGCTCAAATTTGTGGTCTCTAAACACGTGATGCAGCCAAGGCGAGAGAATGGGCAGTCATCCACAGAGAGAAAGGGGAGCCGGTCCCAGCAAAGCAGACGCAGACTGCAACAAGTGTTGCAACATAAGGAGAATAATCTCATAGGCAAATGTGGTGTACACAAGTTACAATACAGACACATACTCATTCACATCTCCTTGAAGAGGTGCACAGCGAGCTGAGAAATCAATCGAGTCCCAGGCCTGGGGGCATCAGCTCTAACCAATCAGAGCTAAATATTCCATGATGGATGGCAAGGGGCAAGAACCAATGGCTAGCCCACTATTCTGCAACAATGTAATGGATAGCTTCTTGGGGATGGGACAGGCCAGCCACCTGATATGCAACGACCAGTAGAATAACACCTATAGGGTCCATTATAGGTGGTAGAGACTCGAAGTAACCAATCCCTCATGGCAATAGGTTTTTATGGAAGGGCCCGAATGATGACGCCATAGTGATAGAAAATTGGCCTGTGCGCCGTGGAGCCTCGAGTTGTACCTGATTCGTCCTGTGTTCTTGCACTGAACCATGTTGGTTTTATTTGCAATAAACTGCAGTTTGTACTTGCCGTTGACTGAGTCCTCTGTCCTGGGGAGAGTGTTGGGCCCTCCGAGTCCGTGGACCCCCAGCATCGGCCTGGCTTACCTGGGTGTCCCTCCCGACAAGTTAGTAGCAGAGCTGATGGTTCACTGGGCCAGCCCGGCACAAAGCCATCTCCTCCGCCGCAGAACCTGAGAGGATGCAGGACCCTTGCATATTTCAAGAAAGATGGGGAAAGCAAATCCATGGAAAGGCTGTCAGATGCGAGCTTGGGAAATATCCTGCCCGAGGTCAGCGAGGAGTCCAGGCAGACCAGGATGTGGAAGTGGCAGTTTTGGGGGGCACGGCAGCCAAGCAGTGCCAGTAGAACACGGAGCGTAAGTATTGACTCAGTCACACAGCAACTGTGGGTGTGAGGGAGGGTATTGAGTATGGTGGGGTATTGTTTAGTAGCGATGGGAGCGGAGGTAGACGTCATTATTTGCGGCCAGGCCATATTCGAGTTTAGAGGTAAACGGTTCTGGTGAATAACCTAGACTATTAACTCAAGGGCACAGATGACAGGAGTTATGTAAATAGTGGATTTCCTGTGGGTTGGGCATTTCAGCTCGGGTCATAGATGATGGTATCCCCGTAAGGTTTAGTGAGGGAAGATGCCCTTTATTGCGCAAGGTGAGTAGACTGGTTAAGTCTCCTGGAGTGAGATGTTTTGCATGCGAGATGATGCAGCGCTACAGTTTTATCACAAGAAAATAGTGGTATACTCTGCCTGGAGGCAGGAAGACAGCTTCAGGGGTTGGTGTCAGGGTTTTGTGCATTTTGGGAGTAACGGGTTGTAGCTTTGTGTGCACAGTATTCAATTTGTTAGCACTACGCAATTAGTAAATCGGTGATGTCACCCATAGGTTTGTGCTTAGGAAACGAAGAGCACAAGACATTGAGGAGCGAGCATTGGAAAGCTGGGGTTGGCAGACGAGGTGAACCAGTGCACGAATGGTGCATGTGCAAGATTGTAGGTGTACCTGAGGAGGCACCAAATTTGTAAAGGGGTGGTGCACGGAGCATGCCTGGCAGGTTGTTGAGCCAGAGAGGTTCGTAGGAAATTGATAACAGTGTGATTACATTGTGTTTCTCCCTTAACAGCAGACTGTCGAAAGCCCCGATTTGAGGTCAGCTAAACGTAAGAGCAATGTACCAAGGGAAGTGCCGGGGACACAAGCCCCTACAGCACCTGTGTAAGACACTCCCATCCTATAAAGAAAACATATGTAAATATAGCGTAGAATGGTCTAAAAGCAGCGGAGAAAATTTAACTAAACCATGGCCACTTTGCGGAAGTTTCTCCGAAGACGTGCAGCAATCAATACTTACACACATACAGGGTGCCTATAAGGGGATGAAGTTAGATTTGCTGCATGGCGATATTCGAGTTGTGCCGGATGTTTCAGGAGGGTGAGGGGGACTCAGCGAGGCGTCAAATGGATGCTGAGCCAGCAGGAGGTGTCAAGGTCCACGACCCTGCCCTCTGCACCCCCACATGTCCCTCTGAGCGTGGTCTCAGATGACACAGGCGAGGAGCCAGGGATGTACACATTGCGAGAATTAAGAGCAGCAGAGGGGTACTCAAATCCAAAATATAAACCACCACCATATATGAGGGAAGAAGGACAGAGGGCCACAGTCCAGCCAACCACCAGGCAAGGAGAAAGCAGGTAAGCACACTAGGATGCAAAGCAGGGGCTAGGGAGCATAGCCACAAATGAGTCAATAGGGGAAGAAATTCTCCTGAAGTTGGAAATTAAGACAGATGGGGAGGTGGAGGAGGGAACTAAGGCAATGGAAGGATTGAGGGGAAGAAGAGAAGCAAGTGATTGGGCAGAGATAATGGAGTAAATGGACAGAAATGAAAAAGAAAGCAAAGAGAAACTAGAAAGAGAGGCTAGGGAGAGGAGAGTAGAGGAAGGGAAGGAGCAGGTGCAGGGAGAAAGAGAAGAGAAGATAGAATGGGATCACAGAGAAAGAAAAAGAGAGTAGTAGGAACAGCAGAATAGAAGGATAAGAGAAGTAGAAGAGATCGAGAGACGGAGGCGGGTAGCAGAGCAGGAAAAATGCAAGTTGATTGAGAGGGATCAGACAGAGTTGCAGGTGAACAGACTGGCAAGGGAATATGCACGCAAGGAGGAGGATGAGTGAGCAATAAGGGCTGTAAAGACACAATGGACAGCGGGCATGGGGAATGACAGACTTGAGCAGGGAAGACAAGCAGAGCCTGATAGCACAGCCTCACGGGACCGGAGTACCATGGAACGGGACAGAACAGGTCTAGGAGGGAGGCAGCAGGTACGACTTGCGGGATATCGACTTCAACTTGAAAACTAACACGAAAACTAGTTGCCAGAGCTTCGTAGATTACTTTTGTAGTAACATGGGCTCGGGATCCAACAACAAAGGACGGAACAGTGTGGACGAGAGGGTGGAGCTGTGTAGGCTCCAATCCACAGGGACAGGGACAGATAAGAGGGTGACTTGGGAGAGTGGGATAGGGACAAGGGGATCAGGTGGAGGCAGCATGGATGGGCGGGTACCATGGTTGACGGATGACCTATGTACTCTCAATGATGTAACAACATATGTAGAGAGGCTTAGAGACCTCCCAAAATGAAGGAAGGGGGAGACAGCTATAGCATGCTCAAGAGAGAGGGTAATAGGGGAACATGATGACAGTGTCCGAATACCCATACCAGAACCGATAGGCGTATACACGGGCATTGGAGATGCGGACGACAGGTCAGGCTGACTAGGAGCACGCATGGGGAGGTAGGGTTTACACAGATGCCCCTGCTAGAAAAGGGAGGCGCACGAGCACAATATACCATGGAAACACACTGACAAGGAGAACATGAGGCATAAGCTACCATAGTTCAGAGCGGGTGCTGGGAAGTGGATTCATGAAATGAAAAGAATGACAGCGGGACAGAGGTTCGCAGTGGGAGACAGAAAGGAACTGCTAGTGGCGATCCTCAGAGATACTGCTGATGACGTATGGAAGAGGGCGGGGTTCCCCAGAGTGACGACCAAAAACACGGTGTACAATGGTTTGCAGTTTGCAAACTGCAGAGCTGCTGTATAGCGAGCACAAAGGACACAATACTCAGACTCATCAGATATTGGGGCAATTATGTTCCGGAAAATGGGGGAAGATGAAGACCCCTTATAGTATATTTACGAGATACAAGAGCTTTGGCGCCTTGTAACTCGAGAGCCATGGGATAAAACAGTAGAAGTATTTTACCACATACTAGCAAAGGGATTACCAAAACCAGTACCGAAGCACCTAAGAAGGTTAATAAGCATGGAAGCAAAAGCTTGGCCATAAATCCAGCTCACAATCTTTCACCATTGCAGGCTATGGCAAGAGAAGCTTAAGAAAAAGGCAGAGGACTGACAGATAGATGAAGCGAAACTAGTTCATAAAAACGATCAAAGTATGCAATGGAAGGGGCGGTAATAACCAGTGTGAGCACACAGGGGACACAGCAGCAACAGTTCACACCACAGTTGATGGGGGGAGGGTGCATGGGACGGGGGAAACACACAGCAAGGGTTTTGAGGAAGAGGGGGGCCATCGAGAAGACACATGTTCGGGCCATAAATACATCACAACCAAGGGGGCTTTCCAGGAGGGTTTCGGGATATGGGCAGCAGGTGCAGCAGAGCCCAGGGGATTTTGCAGGGGGCTTCCAAAGACAAGGGAGAGAGCCACCACAGTGCTGATGTGCGGGCTGGTAGTACACATCTCAAGAGTGTGTAGAAGCAGGGGGATGCAGCAGAATTGGGGAACACAGTATCAACAGACATATCGGGGTGACCAGGGCGACTATTATACCCAGGACCAACCACAGCTACAGCAAGGGCAGATACCGGGTGTGCACCAGCAGGCACCTCAGCCCATGACACAGACACCGCAGATGCAAGCACTGATACCACAGTATATACCAGCACCTCAGATTCAAGGGAACACACAGCAATTGCCACAGATATCAGACAACATACAGCAGAACGGTGGCACAGTGTCACACATTGACTCCCTGGCAACGGTCCCCATTAGGAAACTGTGAGGGGTCACCATGGTGGGAACAACCCCTTTTCAGGGAATGGGATGTCCTTATACCCTCAATAGGACAGCCCACAGACAGATTTGATGTGTTCCATCCTGTTAATCACACCCAACCCTGCGGAGGAACCTCGCATACGGGTGGCGATAGGTGACAAGACGTTTTCCTTTCTTGTAGATACAGGGGTGACTAGGTCCTGCATTCGGAAAGGAGCATTTAGATTGTCAGGCTATGCCATGAATACTCAAGGATTCTCTGGGGCTCGGGAAGGGGTTTCTTTCACAGTCAATATCTCTCTTTCTATAGCTGTACACGATTTATCTCTGCCTTTACTTTACTCTCGACAGACACCTGTAAATATACTGGAACGAGAAATTATGAGCAGATTGAACTTGACAATTTCATTCACAGACAAGGGGATAGTGTGCTCCACGCCAGGAATACACATGCTCAATATAAGAGAAATAATTCAGGCCTATTGTAGACGGAAGGTACAGAGGGGGGTGCCAGTGGACGCAGATATGTTCCAGTACAGGACTGGAATAATCAATTGGGTACTCCCTAATTTTTGTTGGCAGGGGATCACATCTGTTTTAAGGGAGAATATCAAAGGGATTTTAGAGAAGGTAACAGGTTGACTACCCCTCTCTAGAGGTCCTGTATGAACAACAGGGTGGGATGTGGTGGGACTACCTTCTTGGTAAGTAGGATTGTCACCTGAGTGGGGGCAATTATTTAAGCCAAAAGCTTTCATTGCAAAATAAAATTCTCTTTAATGGTTTTTCATAAAAGCATATTAAAAAAGCACATTGCAACAATTGATCTTTTGATCGTCAATCATAACTTTCATTCAACAAACACTTATACAATAACAGGGTTAATCAAATTGAATTTTCTTCGAGCATAACACTTGATGATTTTATGCATATATGACATAGGGAAAATACATTAGGTTTCCTTTTTCAGTCGACATATGTTTCAGCCCTTGGAAATGTACCACCCTTGTCTGGGTGGTAACTAGTTCGAGTGTTGGGCCATCTTCAGCACATAAATTATTGTTTCTGGAAGATCAGTTTCATTCCCCATTGATAAATTAAATGATCTGTGGTCCATATACTGTAAGTTAGGACGTCTGAGCTTGGGCTACTGGGTATTTGAATTGTGGCATCCAGTATCCGTTTCCAGAGATACACGTTTCAGGCTGTGTCTTCTGTAAGTGCCTCGATCTAATGGAGACCAAATGTAGCATCCCATGAGTTAGGGCGACACTTCAGAAAAGGCTTCTGTGGTGGTGTCTTTCGTAGCGCGATGACAGGGATTACTCCTGTGGACAAGCCGGAACGGCTTAGATCAAGATCGAGACGCTTACAGAAGACACAGCCTGAAACCTGATTACTCGTTGGGAGCTGATGGTGAAAATATACTCCACAGTTAACGGGTTCAACGCAATAAAGGAAGAGCTCCGCGCAGTAAGTTTGGTGGCGCTCCAGAATAGATATGTTCTGGATTTGCTCACAGCAATGGAAGGAGGAGTTTGTGCAAAAATCAGAAGGTCATGTCGCACATTCTTCTCTGCCAACGATGAAGATAATGGAACACTGACAGAAGTGGTAACACAGCTATCCCAGATGCATGCCAAGATGGAAGAAGAAGCCAAGGGGACAGGAAAGGACCAGAGCTGGATAGCACACATATGGTCAGGGATGCCGTCATGGTTGTCAGATGGGCTGCAGGGGATATTGGGAGCACTGACAATGTGTTTGGTGAAGATCTTCCTCACTCAGTGCAGAAAGACAGCAAAAGAAACTATTGGAATGAAGGTCCTGATGGACATAAACATCAGAGGAGCAAGGGATAAAATAGTGGAGGTAAGATACCAGCTTAGAGAGAGAATAGCAAACTGTCCAGCATTTCGACTCGAGGCAATGAAATTGAACAATCCATTCGATGCAAAGTACTATGAAGGAAAATGGGTGTGGTGCAACTCAGAAGGAGTGTGCAGTTACATGGAATGGACGTTTGATGATTACGTGAATTCTTACGGACACCTCAGAGGAATTACAAAAATATGGCAGCCAAAAGCCAAAGGAATAATTTATCGGGATATGGTCAACAGGTTAACCAGAGGGGGGGCTGAAGGGGGAATCCCAGGGGTCCCAAGACCACCCCTCTGTCCCTCCGAAGTTCATGACGAGACAAAAGGCCAGAAATGCTTGCAGCCACCCATATTATTGTGGACAGATCCCAAGTGCACCAATGATTGACAAGTACACTGAAAGGTATCCTCTCAGCCAGCCATACAGGCTGAATACAATGCAAATCTTTCCATGTGTGGGAAAAGAGCCCATGATCGTGGACAGAGACACCTATATGGACAGCCTCAACTGAGCACCAAGAAGCCATGGTACTGATGTCATTAGTGACACAATGACATAGCAGTGTTAGACATGAAGCACACTTGCAGTCTGCACTGCAGCACATAAACACACACTCGTATACATGTTAATGTTAATGTTAAAGGATATTTGTACCGCGCACTTTCACCACCGGAGTGGTCCCCTGGCGCTCTGGCGGCTCTGAGAGAGGGAGGGAGAGGTGGGTTAGTGGGTGGAGGCTGGAAAAGTGCAAGATTGCAGTGATGTGCTGTTGGCAGCCTCAGCCCGGTGGTTCCGTCGGCTGGGCCTGGGGTGTACGCGGCCGGTAGTCGTCGTGTGCTGATGTGCGAGTCTATGTGTGTTTATTGTTTTGTTGTTGCAGTGTAGTGAAGTTTGTGCGGTTTGTTGTGCTGGAGGTTTGTGGTTGTGTTTGCTTTGGAGTTTGAGAGGTGTATGCAGAGAAGGAAATTGTTAGTGGTATTGGTTAGTTGGTATCTATATCGTGGATTGACCGGTCGGGCTCGTGTAATCTTACACGACGGGGTGCTTGCGCACCCAGTGCCTTAGAAGGTACGTGTCCGTTTTGCATTCGGGGCCGCTTGAGCATTTAGCTGTCCCCTCTGTCCGCTCCCTCAATGAAGAATATAAGCGCACAGTTCTATAGCTAGAGGACAGATACATATACATTCTGTCAATGCTTTTATTATTTTTTGCCATTAGCCAAATGCAGTAATGCAGAACCACAAGGCACAAGAGATCCTGAGCAAGCTTGCTGATGCTTAAAGCCAATAGTTGTTTGGACATACAGGTGCATATGGAACCTGATCGAACCACGTATAACTAACTCATAGAGAACATAGTACAACGTGGCCAATGTAGAAACCGCATTATAAGGTTTAGGAAAATTACAGAAGGCCTCAAGCCACTGAACATGAGACGAGCCGAGCTGACTCAGGCTTCACAGAGAGCAAGACACTTGAAACAGGCCCGCAGCCAAAATCAATGCCCGGATGACAAAGGGGCCAGCTGCAGAGAAACAGAATAAATCCTCATAAATGGGAGCTGCAAATCTGAAGTTTGTGGTCTCTAAACATGTGATGCAGTCAAGCGAGACAATGGACACTCATCCACAGTGAGAAAGGGGAGCCGATCCCAGAAAACCAGATGCAGACTGCAACAAGTGCTGCAACATAAGGAAAATATTCTCATAGGCAAAGGTGCTGTACACAAGTTAAATACAGACACAAGTCTTTCACATCACCTTGAAGAGGTGCACAGCGAGCTGAGAACTCGATCAAGTCCCAGGCCTGGGGGCATCAGCTCTACCCAATCACAGTTTAGTATTCCAGGGGTGGATGGCAAGGGGCAAGAACCAATGGTAAGCCCACTACTCTGCAACAATGTAATAGATAGCTTCTTGGGGATGGGACAGGCCAGCCAGCTGACATGCGAGGACCAGTATAATAACACATAAAAGTTCCACTATAGGTAGTAGAGACTCGCAGTAACCAATCTCTCATGGCAATAGGTTTTTATGGCAAGGGACCGGGTGATGACGCCATAGCGAGTGAATACCAGCCTGCATGCCGTGGAGGCTCGAGTTGTACCTGAATCATCCTGTGTCCTTTTACTGATCCCTGTTGGTTTTATTCGCAATAAACACCAGTTTGTACTAGCTGTTGACTGAGTCCTCCGTTTGTCCTGGGGAGAGTGTTGAGCCCTCCGAGTGTGCGGACCCCCAGCATCTGCCCAGCACACCTGGGAGTCCCTCCAAACAGAAACACAAGCTTTATTCTTATTGAATACTCCAAGCAAGATTTTCAAGCTCACCCCACATTACATTTTAGTCTTATTGAGATTAGGGAAGCAATCCTGGTGCATAAATCCAACAAAGCCCCAGAGCCAACCAAGATATCAAGAGACTTACTACTAGCTAGTACCTGTATATAAAAAAGGTGGCCGGAAATCACCATGCAATTACAAGTCAATCGCCCGCCCTGCTCGATTCCACAGGGAAAGTATAGTCATTTGAATAACTGGGTTACTGCTTTGGATATTATTGACCACCGATCAGTGGGATTTAGCGAGTGCATTAGCACCATTGACCAATGCTTTTGATTAATGCTATTGCTAGAGAAATATGTGGCATTAAAACGACTTATCATTTTGCACTATTTGTTGATCAACACAAAGCGGTTGATACTGTCCCTCTTGTAAAGCAATGAGCAGTTTTGAGAGCGATACGGCCCCCTGTTGTAAGCAATACTGTTGTTTTTTCTTTTATAGCATTGTTAAAGTGCTCACACGGCCGCGGCATCGAGGAGCTGTTATAGGAATGGTTTGATTTTTAGTTGCTAACTGTTTTGTCTTAGTTGTGTATTTATACTGAGATTAAATACCCAGAGGTTTCTAAGCGTGGACCCCGGGCATCGAACCTGTGTTGCTTCCTGTCGTATTGCTTCCAAGGAGAACACGTTGCCGCTGAGCTATGCTCCCTCGTTGTAATATGATGGCAATGAGGCCGTGGTTAGATGGGCACTGGGAAGGATACAGCAAATCTCATCCAAGTACAGACGGGAGCTTTTCAGGGGTGCCTGTTAGCAGCAGCCCTTTTTCTTTTAAATATCGGCTTAATACACAAGCTAATGGATGTGCCATTCGATGACCCATCCCTGGCAGGGGATACAATCTATGTCCTATTGTTTGCGGATGATGCCATTTTACTTTACCGAAATAAGCAATTGCAACTGTTTGCTGAGTTTTGTAATGACAAAGGGCTGTCAATAAACACTAACACAACCAAATCCATTATTGTTTCCAAAAAGAGGAAATTTTCTGTACCCAGGTTTCCGCTTGATGATGAGTTTATTGAACAGGTTAATTTTTACCTCTATAGAGGGAGACCGACTGGTGCAAATGGGACCAACAAATGGTTAGGGCAGACGGAACGCTGCTTAGGTATAGAGGAGCCATCACCACATTCTCTTATACTTTAAAAACAAAAAAACTTTGAATAGTTTCATGCTTACAACAACTTAACTTCAGTACACTGTCATTTTGGCATGTAGGATAACAGCGTGGGTTACATAATTTCGTCTGCAGTGATAGCAAAACAAAGGCCAGTCCATACCTTCCCATCCCCACATTACAGCACCAGGTTGCTTGCACTGTCTCTAGCTCCTGCCACATCCCAAGGCACCCTTATCTAACATATTTCCTTCTTCGATCGTTTCCTCCATCAAGCAGCCTCTTCCGTGGCAGAGAGCTTGCTGCGCACAGGACCCCACATATCTACAGGACGAGAGCCCATAGGAAAAGTTCTGCAGTACTCCTGCTCCATATCGCAACACCAGGCCAAGTCTCTTAACCACCGAGGAAGTTTTGACACCACTGGACTTGACCAGAGTATTAAAATACACATTTTTGCTAGGGCCATACGTAGTGATAGAAATGTCCTCCCATTCTTCCAGACGCCCTGTACATGCCCAAACACACAGCTCTGAACAGTCAGCAGAACTTTGCAATCAGCCATACCCTCTTTCACCTCTACCACCTGTGTCCAGAAGATGACCAAAAGCGGACAGTTCCACAGCACATGAATAAAGTCGGTGCTGTCTTTACGGCACCTGAGACATCTACCATCAAACTTAGCCTGGACAGCTGGGGTTAGGTACACTCTATGCAGTACTCTAAGTTGAATCAATTTAAACAAGAATTAAATGGCACTTTCCTAGATTGCTCACACATGGACTTCCATTCAGCGTCTGCAACCGCTTTGCCTGTGTCTCTTTCCCATGTTGCCCTGCATGCTAATTCTTCCCCTTGTGTATACTTTTGGGCCGTGGCGTATATCGTTGCCACTATGTTCCTGCAGTTTGCTGAGTTAACTTTATAAGTCATAAAGGGGAACGTCCCAGGTTCCACTGGGAATGATGGCAACCACGCCTTGAATATCTCACTGAATCTATGGAATTGGAACACTAGCCCAAATGCATCCCCAAGCATCCCTTGCAGTAGAAGTCTGCCATCTTTTGCACCCCATGCCCCACCCAGTCTCCGATAACCTGTTTATCACATGATGGGGCCAGACCTTGAATATTCCACATGTCAAATTCTGGGGTATATGGGAGGGGGGGGGGGGTGTTGTAACCTGCAGCATAGCCTCTTCCATGCATGCACAGTGCACGCCGCTGGATGATAATATGGGTAAGTCGGCCTCTTTTCCAGTTTGATGTGTGGGGATTGTCCAGAAGTACACATCCAGTAGGAGACAAAGGACACTTGCGCTGCCATATCGTATAACTCTAAGTACGGTAGTCCAACACCTCCCCTTTCCCACGGTCTGACTAAACACTCCCACCTTATCGTGGACATTTTCAAGCTCCACAGTAGTTTAATCAATAACAACTTCAGCGCTGCAAAGAATTGGGGCCCCGGCCATATTGGGATGTTAAGGAAAAGGTACAGTAATTTAGGTAAGATGATAATTTTAGCAATCGCTATCTTTCCAAAGAGCGAGATCGGAAGGGAACTCCAACGATCTATTCGGTCTGTGAGATCCTCCACATATATGCTATAGTTATTCTAAAAGAGCTGCGTTCTACATCTACTGACGCATACTCCCAGATAATTTACCGATTCCTGCTCCCATCTAAACCCCTCACTTCCACCTGGTCTTCATGATCTCTCATTTAGTGGGAACACAATTGATTTAGACCAATTTACTTGCAGCCCTTGATATGTTCTGGAACGGTTTGACTTCTTGGGTGAGGGGGATAAATTGCTATTTGTGGGTATTTAATATACAAAATAATGTCATCTGCATATAGCGAATCTAGTTCACGTGTACCACCCAGCACCAGCCCCCATTGCTTATAGAGTTGTCTCAGTCTCTCAGCTAAGGGAATCTTCCAAACAATCCAATTCTGGCCGTCACATCGGAATACAGCATTTTGCCACCGAGTCAAAGGCTTTTTCCTTGTCTAGCAGCGCGGCTATTTCCTGTACTGTTGGATCTACCAGGGACACCACTCCAAAAAGTGTCCACAGATTAAGGGCCGTAATCCTCCCAGGGAGAAACCCTGACTGATTCACATGTATTATTTCCGGAAGTAACAGCAGTAATTTATCCGCCAGAATCCTGGAAAAGATTTTCATATCAACATTGATAAGAGAGATTGGTCTGTATGATGCACAGTCCAGTGGGTCCTTCTCTGGTTTTAACAGGAGGGTGATTATACCCTCCCGCATGGTGGGGGCAGATGGTCTACCTCAAGCCCTTCGTTCCACAATACTAGTAGATAATGTGCAGCCCCCTGGGATGAACTGCTTAAAAATCTCTGTTCTATTCCCATCTGAACCTAGGGCTTTACTTGATGAGAGATCTCTAATCGCTTTAATAATACCACAGTAATTGCGGTACTCAATGCCTCTTTTGTCTGCTCACCCAGTTGGTTTAGGGAAGTTTCGTCTACGAAGCTCTGTAGATTGTCTGGATGGCCCTTAGCCCTTCCTGCATACAAGTTCTCATAGAATCCCCTGCATTCTGCCAGGATATTGCCCGGGTTTGTCACCATTTCCTCATCTGAATGGTGTATCGCTGGTATGTCTGTCTGGCCTCTTGCATTACTCAGCATTCTCGCCAAGTATCTGCCCGGCTTGCCTTCCTCCCCATATCTACGAGGTAATTGCTTTGTGGCTAAAAACTGTACTTCCCTATCTGCTTCTGTATTAAATTCACTCAGAACCTCCCGAACTTCTGCTAGGGATTCAACGCCCTCATGCTCACCTCTATGAATCTCCAAGTTGACTACGGTATGTTCCAGCCTGTCTAATCTATTTCAGATACTTTTCAACACTCCACACTCGGTCGAAATACAATTTCCCCTTAGGATAACTTTGTACGCCTCCCAGAGAATTCAGTGGACTGCACAGAGCCCACATTGAAATCGAAGTAGGCCTTTATCATTGCATGTTCTTCGCTGCGATAAACCACATCCAGCAAGGCCTGACCCTTAAACCATCAGTGAGGCCTAACTAGTGACTGGCCAGCCAGTCGGAACATCCACACCACTGGTGAGTGGTTTGACAGTGTCTGTGGTAGCATCTTACAGGATACAGTGCCTCGAATAAGTTCTGGTCTTGCTAGGACATAGTCAATGCACAAGCATGAGTCATGTGCCGAGGAGTAAAAGGGGTAACTCCTCTCACCTGGATGTAAAGTCCTCCACACACCCAAAGCCCCAGACCTGACATGCCCCCTTGAATAGCATTAGTAACCAGGGTATCAGGCTAGGCCCAACCGCCATGGATCTGTCCAGCCCTTCTTGCAACACAGTATTCAGATCACCTGCCACAACCAAGTGTGTATGTGAATACTTCATACATTTGATACACAGGGTGGAGTAGAAACCGGGTCCATCCACATTCAGCTAATACATATTCACTAGTGTAACCGGGCAACCTGCAATTTCTTCATTAACAATGACATATCTCGCCTCAGGATCATTTTCTTGTTCAGAGAGCCGAAGCCTCAGTGATTTGTCAACAATTATAGATACTCCAAGTGAGTAAAAAAAATAGAAGAATAAAATATATTATCCCCCATGATTTCGCTAGTCCCATATTCTGCCTGCCGACAAGTGAGTCTCCTGAAGAAACAGAATTGTAGCACCATGCCGCTCACTATAAGCCACCATCTTGCACATTTTAGCGTAATTGTAAAGGCCCCAAACCTTCTAGTTTAGGATGGTTCAACTATCGGGACCTATACCTTGAACCAATAATCCTGCTTTTTTTAACGTCTTCCACTGGGCCTACCTTTTGACTATGCAGCCCAGCTGTGCACTCCATTATTGCAGTGCCAAACACATGAACCTTTTTTTCAACAATCCCCCTATCCGCTCCCCCCTTCCCTACCCTCCCTCTCTGTAACCCCCAACCTATTCAACCCCAATGCTGCCTTAACTGCAGATATCCCCCATACCTCCATTGCCTCCCCCAACATAATCATCAACCATTTAGAACTAGGGTGCATACACGGGGCATCGGACATGGCAGCCTCCTACCATCTGCCCACATTAGCTCCCCTTTTCCGGGGGGACGAGGCCCATATCACAAGGATATGAAGCAGTTGGTCCTATTTGTTACATTATTCCATCAAGTCAACATTTCCGATCTATTTCCTAGTGCCTGAAAGTGGCCTGTTCCCCCAACCCAGCATGTATTCCCATAAATCGAGCAACCACAGTCGGGCTCCTCAGGCCCTCAATGTTTAGGCATTGACTCCACAAAGGCTGCCACTTCTGCTAGGTCTGTAAAGAACAATGTGTTGTTGTCATGTAAAACTCTTAACCTAGAGGGGTACAACATGGAGTGCTGTATCTGTCTATCCTGAGGAGTTCTTCACTGCCAGAAAGGACAAACGTGCTCTTTGCACTGTGGGTGTAGAATTCTGAGAAAAGGATACTCTTGCCCCCTTGTACTGAACAACCCCCAGTCCCCATGCTCTCCTCAGGATAATTTAGAAGTCTGACAATGATTGGATCTGGATTCTGCCCAGGGCTCAGAGTCTATCCCGAGATTCTATGTGTCCTCTCCACTACAAACTGAGAGGATAGTTTCGGGTCGTGAATTACCTGTTTGAAAATAGTTTCCATTAACTGCTCCAAATTACGAGATGGAATGGACATTATTACGTCTGGATCTGGCTTCCAAATCTTCATTCTTATCTCGGATTTCCTTAACCTCCTTCTTTGCAGATTCTGGATTGCATCTGTGACCTCTCCACTTGTGTCTTCAAGTACTCCATTTCTGTGAATCGTCTCCCTGAGTCGGCTGCTTTCTTTTTCAATTCTTTCCTTCATTCTGTCCATCTTGTATTTAATGCCGTCAAGTTTGGTATTTACTGCGGCAAAATCGGACTTCATTTCGGCGAGCACCAGTCTTAGTTCTGAAGGGTGATCAGTGATCCGATTCAGATCCAGTCTGGGCTTTCTGCCGTCTGGAGCTTGTTGTGGCCTCCATTTGGGCTATCCTGGGCGAGGCCGGCATGCCCTTATGTAACGCCAAGCACTCCTTCTGAGTACATTACAGGTGGCCCTGCTTCTTGCCTCCTTTTGCCATTCAGCTGCGACCATCCCACCATATCTATCTGTTCCCGTGGCACCTCAGGGTCTTGTCAACGGCACTGCAGCCCCCGATTATACTGCTCCTTGCTGTCACCTCACTGCTCCAGAGGGATAGCCTGTGCGTCCACCACCTGTGCTTCCACACTGTATCCTGCTGAGGTATTCCCCCTGTGCAAATCCAAGGGCCCTACCTGGTCAGCAGCTTTTCACCACACCCCTGGAATCGCCCAGTTCTCTTGGCCCCCAAATAAGGGTTGGGGGCACCCAGCTGCATATCAGACTTAACCCCAGCGAGGTGCTCGTGGCCACTTTATCTTGTTATCCCTCTAGGAAAGGCGATGCCATAGGTCCACTTTTTTAGTTTATATCCTGCTCTTTCACAGGTTGGACCACTACACACTCCAGACATGCTTTGGTCCAGCTCGAATCAACTGTTTCACTCTCACCTTAGTGGCTATGTTTCCTCCTTTAGCGTGTCTCTCTGTGGGTTGGGGAGGAGCACTGCCCGCCTCTGCTGATTACAGCAGGTCTCTGCACCCTCAGGTATGCCAGGAGTCAGTACAGCAAAAGGGTGGTGTCCGATCAGGTGTGTCATGTTACATCCCCCAGGTTGCGCCACTCACCCCCCTTTGGTGCCTTTGCTCTCTCTTCTGAGGCTCCCCACCTCGGGGAGCCACCTCCATACTTCCGTCCCCCTAGTTAAGTCCCCAGGCCGTCCGATTCAGCCACCAGCTCCTCACTCTCTTATGCTGATCAGGTGCAGACTGCTTTCCCCACTGGAGGCCGGCCAGATCTTGCAGCGGTCATGTGTGCCCTGATTGGCTCTTATTTTCTACGCTTTTTACGTAGATTGAGTCTTCATACCTCTAAGGAGCTCTGTTGCATGTTGTAGATTAATTAGTCTGACATATACATGTACAGGCCCCCTCCTCTGCACTGTTCCATATGGAGCTCAAATGCCGGTGGCCTCTTGGTTGCTGGCTCTCGAGCACCCCCGACATTCTCTTATTTTTTTTATTTGTATATAGTTACAAAGAACCTCTACAAAAAAAGCTAAGAAAAACATAAAAGAGTAAAAAGGTTATTTCCATTATACTTCAAAATTCATTAATACTAAAAACAATGTTCCTATGTCCACAATTAAGGAACAAAACATACTATTAAAGAAGAGATAAAAAGAAAAAAAGTAATTCATATCAGCTTCATGTCCTCAAGTAAGAAAGTAGAAGAAGAACGAAAGGAAAGGGAGAAAAAAAAACAAAGTGCACAAAAGTCTTCAATTACAGTTATTTACTTATCTGATCAACTGCCTGAGCTCTAGTTAAACAGAGAGCAAAATGAAGAGGATGGTAAAGCCAGAGGAAACAGAGAGGGACAGTATTTGGACTTTAGATAAAGATCTTTAACTTTTCTAACACTTGTATCACCTTTATCGACAAACTAGTCTCTTGTGCTGACATCAACCTCGCCCAAAACATATCTGTAAGCCTACCCTCCAGTTTGTCCACATGTCTTTATAATAATAAAAGAATAATGTCGCTCTAAAAGGCCAAGTGCCCTCACATTCCATTAACTGATGTTTCGCTGTCTGCTTTTCAGGAGTTTCACATACTGTACACAGTTTATGGGCAGCCTCCCCTTTCCCCCCTTTCCAAAGAACTTCTCCAGGATGCGCAATGTTTATTCAGAGTCTGAGAAAATGTTGTCTGGCTCTCCAATCGGGGAACTTCTCCAGATAATATGGAACACAGCCTAATTTATTTTCTGATAACTAATATGAGTTAGCTCGGGTGGTTCATAGTGATAATATCGAATTCAAAAAAGTCGAATATAAAAATGTCGGGAAAAAAATATTTCAAATGTGTTTTTGTTTTTTGTTTTTTTAATGGGGGGGTTGACCCCTCAACCCCCCGTTTATTTTTACTACCCAAACCCAAAAAAATATACAAATAAAAAAAACACAATTCTATTTTTCTTTTGGATTTTTTTTTTTTTCGACATTTTTATTTTCAACTTTTTTGCAGTCGACATTATGACTGCACACCAGCTCGGGTAGCAGCCTGCATGGCTTCCATTGTAATAATCCAATGCATCTGTTCAATTGCTTTTATTGACTTCAGGGGATTGGTAATCAGAGTCTCCAAATCTGTGTCAGATCTTGCCAAGATCTCTCCAACTCTCAGGTTTAAGTCAGTTAGCAGTGCTGATTTAGAATATGCAAGATGGTCTTTGATATCTGCATACAGAGTGTGGGGTTTAGAAGTTATAATTAATAAAAAGAGGGAAACCAGCCTTCAATCCGCCAGAGATGCCAGAGATGCCAATGATTTAAGGCCTAGTTTGTATTTTAAGCATACAGTAGAGAGACCCGGCAGAAGTCCAAAGACCCTCTTCCAAATTATACCCTCCCATTTTCGCCAGTCTATTTTCCAAAGTAACGGTTTAGCTTCCAGACCATACAAAATCACTGGAACAACTTTGAGCACATAAAATTTAGTTAGAGGGGTTATTGAGAATTTACAGTATTTTGTATAAACTTTTTTTCCTTTGGGAAACCAGCCACATGATCTTACCATCTATTTCTAATTCCACTTTTTCAATTGATGGTGCTGTGTACGTTACATACCCCAAATAAATCACCTCCTCCACTCTTGGAATGTTTTTGTTATCCAGTAACCAATGATGATACTGAACTGGATTGATGGAAAGGCCATTGACTTTAGCGTAATCCTCCAATTTGTCCAGTAAACATTGCAGACCAACTGCTGTCCTATCTAGCAGAACAATTTCATCTGCATAGGCCAGCCAACAGATTTTATTGTCATTAATTTTAAGGCTGCCCAATGCTGATGACTCTAATGATGCACCCATGTCTGCCAAATACAGATTAAAGAACAAAGGGGCCCCCATACAGCCCTGTCTAACACCTCTTTCTACCCTAATGAGCTCCGATAGATGTCCTTGCTCATCAAGTCTTACTCTCATAAATGTGTCCCTATGAAGTTCTACCAACATTGCTAGGATATGTTTTGGAATCCCCCGGCTTGCGAGTGTGTTCCATAAAAGATCTCTATCAACCATTCTCTTATACTTATGGGGATGGAGTAATGGTCCCATTTCTGCAGGTATATAAGGCACAGGCAAGACAATCAACATTATATGGGGCAGAGCTTTGGGGTTATTCAAAATGTACCAAGCTTGGCACTATTGAGAATGGGTTTTTGAAAAGGAATCTGTGGATCCCTGCAGGGTCTTCCACAATCCTTATCCACAAAGAGACAGGCTTAGCCCCTCTGGGGGACATTGCAGCCTTTAAGCCAATTTTATACCGGTTAAGAATATGGAGCAAACCGGAGTTGTTCAGCTTTAGAGATGCCCTTATGGATGTTTTCCATAAGGGCCAACCAGGAGGGTCATCCTTACAGTGGTTTTCATATGTTAAAAAATCACTTTATAAGATAGATTATAGTGACCTTTGGACATCCACCAGTTATATAATAGGTAGTGCTAAAGAACTAGATGAATACATTTATTGGCAGATACAAGAGCAGGAGAAACTAAGGATTGTTGTTACTTTGTTAGCTTTGTCAACATATCGGGAGAACAAGACCAGCAGGGGTTATGAAATGCACTTGGATGTTATGAAACCAGAATGGTTGCATTCCCGGTATGTTAAAATGAGATTTAGCATGTTGCCTGTGGCAGCAACACGGAGAAAATAGAATAATGGTGAAACAAACAAATGCCTGCATTGGCGAGATACAATCGAAACGATCAATTACTTTTTGTTAGCATGTCCGCTATTTCTTTTGTACAGAAGAATGTATTTGAGACCAAGATTTATTGAAAATGCGCATTGGGTCACCGAATGAAGTAATGACTCTTTGTAGAAGGGCGGACAACCCCGCAAATGTGTTTTTTGCAGTAGCCAAATACATCGATAGATTTTGGCTTAAAAGAACAGCACTAGTGAAGGTATTGATGTCAATGTTTTATTGATTTGAATATGCAACTCTCTTGTATACTCTTAGATTTGATATGTCATCCGTGTTTTATCACTTCACACAGCAAACCCTGTGAAGTAAAAATGGCAAATTAAGCAGGAAGACTAATGTCAGGGGCCAAAGCGGTGTAGACATCCATTAGTCTGAATACAGGGATAGGGATGGAAGGGGAGTAGGCATCATCACTAAATAGCCCTGCAGGCAATCCACAACACTGCACAACACTGCACAGCATGCAGGAGGGAGACCTCCCCACCCCCAGCACACCACAATATGCGACACTGGTAGGGACGCATACCACAGGTGGCCAAAGCAGAGGAGGCAGGATGCAGCGCCACCACTAACCAACCCGCTAAAAAACTCATCCCTCTGCTTACACCTCTCAAACGGTAAACAAAAGCAACCATACCTACATTGCACAACAAACCGCAAGCACTTCACTACACTGCAATAACTAAACAAACCGCACATAGCCTCGCACACCAGCACATGACAACTACTGACCGAAAAATCACACCTACGCTCAGCGAATGGTGTAAACCGAATTTATGCTGCCAAAGGCACATCACAGCTCTCTTGCGCTTTTTCCTGCTCAGTCCTACTAATTTACCCTACCCTCTTGCTTTTGAGATCTGCCAGAGCACCAGGGGACCACTCCGATAGTGACTGTGCGCGATAGAAATATCCTTTAACATAACCTAACACTTCCACTTTATACGAGGAAGCATTGGTATTTTAGACCTGATGTTATTTGTAATTATTTTTGATGATCTTATCTTGATTAAAACTTGTATTTATTTTGTTGTATGTTTGTAACATTGTATCTAACTTGGATGGCTTTTAGCCGCAATAAACTGTTTGTCTGACAGTAAGCCCGGCACTTTTCCTATTAGAAAATTTAGAAATAAAATAAGTTACCACATAAAAGAGTCCCAGTGTGCTAAGGCCTACCAGGAAATCTTCACCCTTTGTACACACTCCACAAACTAATTAAGCATAGTCCCTTATAGTCCCTTTGCCCTTTTCCATAAGGCACTTAATTACCATATTTTCTTTTCTCATTCCATTTCAAATCACTTATGATAAATTCAGAAACATATGACGGCAGATTAAGTACATATGTATTTTGTAGCAGAGAAAAGGACTGTGATTGTCAACACTACCCTAGAGAATAAAGTCAGCTCTTCATTTTAACAACAAAACTCCTTGCAGTCAACCACGGGATGCTTCACACAGAGTCAATAGATGCTTTCCCAACAAAGGAAAAGAAACCCTCCTTCGGTTTAACTGCAGGTCCTTCAAATGCTGGCAGCCTAGCCCCCTAAAAAGCCCATTGTGCTGCATTGGAGGAACACAGGGCTATGAAGAAAGTCCCATTGAAGGAGTGGCCACCCCCACAACCCCTCCCCTAGTTCTGCCACTGTATCTATCCATAAATGTTCCAAAGCTGGTACAATGTGGCCAGGGACGTCATTTCACCAGAATGCTAGGGGTAGCGGAAGTGACATCACATGGCCCTTGACCTCCGATGATATCACAGGAAGTGATATCGTTTGACCTCGCACCCAAGTGACATCACAGGAAGTGATGGTGCACGACATTCAGATGCGTCTAACACCTGTGTCTCCAGGTGCTCTCATTTCAGCCAGATATAAGAATTGAGGCCCAGAGGGAGGCGAAATGTGTCCACGATCACACATTTGGGGAATGTCATTTTCCCGATTTGACGTGGAGCCTATATGTAAAACATGCATAATGCAGTACTTGTAACAGGGTAACAGCTAGTGTATGAAACATCTATAGATCGTTGGACACAGAAGGACTCCTTATCTGTGACATTGATGTGTTAAACAAGCCAAAAAAGCACTGACCTGGGGAGGCTTGTGCTGTCTGTTTACCCAGAAGCAGAATGATGCATGATCAAGGCCTGAAAATTAAATTATTGACCAGGATTTAGTATCAACAGAAATGTCCTGGTTATAAATGTGTCTACGAGTCAGCTATCACTACGATAGAAGAAACCTGAGCGGGGTCCTAGTCGAGTTTGCAGAACCTCTCAAACATTCACATCACACTTGAATGTGTTTAAGGTGAGCAGAGCCCAATCAGTGGCATAGCACAACATTTGCCCCCTCCCCCCTCTGCGAACCATGCTACATCCCATGCCCTAAGCCAAGCTCCTAAACAAATCACAGGGAACACCACACCCTGGTCCGGCTGAGACCCCCATGTGTGCGCAATGTCCATGATGATTATGCCACTGCAGGGGCATGCACTACTCCAAGTGAAAGAAGTAACAATGTTTTTAATCAAAACTTAAATGTTTCACCTAGCGTAGAAAGAAGTGGGCGTTGCCTGGTCCCAAAATATATCAGCCACCGATGGTGGATGGTGAGTTGTTTTATTGGAGGGTGTACATATTTGCCACAAATATGCGATTGCGACCTAGCATAGCGAGGGGGCCTGAGCTAACGGAAAAAGGGTTTAGGTGGGCAAAGAGAATTCTTCTCCCTCCCTTGAGAAAATGTTTTAAATAGTGGGTTAAAATGGTGCATTACACAGCACACTTTCTGTGAAAATCTGGGTAGAAGGACAGACAGTTTACAATCGGTTTTGCAGGGTGTACGGTAACTCATGGAAAAAAGTACAATAGATGTGAGTCACCAAAAGTGCAAAGGTGCATTTCCCAATGGATTGTCATGCCCGTCTCTTCAATTCATGCCAGTATAACAACATGTTTATATTGGCTGTGCCTGTACATTTCTATGCTGCCTCCACTAACATAAGGTAGTATTCACATATAAGAACATACTCATGATGGCTTTGAGATGCTTTTTATAAAATCATTAGTGGCACTAGGCACAAAGCTTTGCCAATATATGCTAGTACTCCTATGTAAGAAAATACTCCCGTTGGTTTGGCCATTAAAAGTGACATGTCACAATAAGAAAGCATGTCCAAACTGGTTGCAAAGTAAGCCAGCCTAGACCCATAAGAACACTTACCATCCTTGCTTCATCATAGATGCTCAGTTAATAAAAAGTCATGCTACAGTAAGAAATATACAGGCCGCTGCAACAAAACGTCAGTCTAGCGAGGTAATACTACTTATTGCTTTATCATGCTTGCTTTATTAAATATGCTGAGTAATACATGCCATAACACAGTAAGAAATTGCTATACTGGCTGTACCAAAATGCCAGTCTAGCCAGGTAACGACACACATGAACCTGGCTTTACCCAAAAATACTAGTAAAACATGTCAAGTGAATAAAGGATGTTTAAAAAATGCTTGAGTGCTCCCCAGTCTCCCAGCACCTTACACACACACATGCAGGCATTCCCTTGCACCCACCCATACATCTCCCCTCACATTAATTCACACTGCATTCACCACACAGGAATGCACCCACCCACCCAGAACATTCACACACACAATCACATTCATACCCATTCACCCACCAGTCATATACCTTCTCTCACATACACTTACACTGGCACCCACCCACACAAAACATTTACACACATATACACACACACTCACATTCCTACTCACTCACCTATAGACCTCTCACGTACACTTGACTTGCACTGTATTCTACACACAGGAACACACCCTCCCACCCAACCACCCAGAACATTCAAACACACACACTATCACATTTAGGGCCTCATTACACGGAAGGCGGTAAGGGTTAACGGTCACCGGTAAGGGTACCGGTGACCGTTAACCCTTACCATCTTACTACGAGGTCCCTTTGCGGGACCCGACCTTAACGGCTGGTGTAGACCAGCTGTTAAAGTTGGGACCCGCAAAGGGACCTTGGTGCTAATTACGGTACCGCAATTTGCGGTACCGTAATTAGCTCCTTCCCCATTCCCATTATGCCCTATGGGGCAAAAATGGGAATGGGGAAGGGCCATGGAGAAAGGGGGAATTACCGCCCCGCCAACCTTGGAATGGGGTGGTAATTCCCCTTTCCTCCATGGTGGTACCGGTATGGTACCGGCGGCAACCATGGTGCTAATAGCACCATGGTTTACCACCTACCGTGTAATGAGGCCCATAATCTCATTCACCCACCGCTCATTGACACATAGCACATATGTACATATGACACACGCTTCACACTTGCAGAATTCACATCAATTTATTTTTTTGAAGTCTTCTTACGTGTTTTTCCATCTTTGGTCTGTCACTCCAGCAACCCTCAGCCCCTACCTGCTGCTCACAAACAGGAACCAGGAATCTGGAAGAGCTTCCTGGTTCCATTATGTGAGAGGCAAGGAAGCTGGAGGAGAAGGGGTTGGAGTTGAACATGGCATGTGCAAGTGCTACATGTCACGGTCAGCTCCAACCCCTACTGAACGCTTCCTTCTCGCGCTGTAAGCCCTGGCCCAGCATTCACCCTGATGGGTGGAGACTGCGCGAGGGCACCCCCAGACGTTGTGTGGGGGGGCCACACCACAGTGGCGGCAGGGGCCCCTGCTACTCCAGGAGCTTAAGTTAAACTTTTTTTGTACAGGTTTTGCAAGGGGGAACCCTGGCGACCCCGAAATGACGTCCCAGAATGTGGCTGGAGAACAGTAGACAGAGAACTTCATCCAACTATTATGTTCTCTGATCCCCCCCACAAGAAATGACTGTATGAGATTCTGTCAGTCATCCATGCAAAAGAACGTACTGGTAGTTATTAAATGGTGTGCAATGCTCGGCACTCAGTAAAAACTGGTACCGAAAATGAAAGGGATGAGTGCCTGATGATGTGCACATTGCATTGTCCTTAGAAAAAGTCCAGCAAATATACCTCTTATGACGAAAGGCTTTATTGTATTTCTTGCTTCGTTATATTTCAATATGTACCATTTATTTTTCCAAGGGTACATTACTGGTTTGTTTTGATAGGTTGCATTACAGTGCAGGTGCGTCCATTCACTGATATCAAATCATCGCTTTAACACATTGATTTTCGTTTGCAATTATTTTCCTTAGGTCTGTCTATTATGTCACTTTTGGATATGTGTCAATGCAATACAGATGCTTCAATTTAACAATGTAAAGTGTGTCAGAAGGACATATTCTGACTATAACTTCTCTATGCATATTATTCACGACTTTTTCCTGCATAACGTTTTCCTGTGGGTCTGCTTTTATCAATTGTGGACATGTTGCAGCAGGCTGCACATTCTTTTCCATAAAACAAGGACCACTGCTGTGTGAATCAGTTGGGGGTTGGATCATTCTTTTGGACGAAAATGTACTATCCAGCTTGTAGTTTGCGAGACATAACTGGGCACTGCTATCAATTACGGAGCAATATTGCAGTTCACTCGGTCAGAGTCCACTGCAACTCAGCTGCTAGGCTGTGCCATTTGTAGCTTTATAGCAGTAATGAGCAGCCAATGGGGACAAGCATCACACAGGAGAAAGAGGTCAGGAAGGCAGTGAGCCCAGCAGGGGGCAGCAGTGAGGCCGGTAAGCTATCCTCAACATTGCCACTACTTAAACCTGCCTCTGACCCATCCTACCCTATAAACCTTTAGGAAGGCTTCCAGAAACCTCCCCGACATAACAACAGCATACGCTTGTGGCTATTGTGAGCACGCCTCCATGTCTCTTAATAGTCTAGAGCGCCAAGAGAAGTTTTTGCGATTTTCCCGCTTACGAAATAGGATGTAAACATAATATCTTTGTGTTTTTTCCCTTTTAATAGTCCTATAGCAGGGCCTTAATATGAAGTAAGGCGTTGCTCCTAGGAACCAGTCTAAGCATTATTAATCTACTACGCCAAGTAATGTAACTATAAGAAACATGTACGCTGAGCAGGATTGCCTGTTCAATAACAGGCCTAACCTCTTTGTTACACCACCCTCCATAACTAAGTGGTGACACCCTGCTCTAACTCTCATCTCTCTCTAGTAATAGCTTAAGCTGTGACTGCGTTGGATCTATTGGTTCTGAGTGACAGTGGTATTTGCTTATTTTTCATTCAGGCAGACACAACAACCCTCCTGCAATTGGAGAATGGGGAGCAGCACATGGATCATGTGGCCTGGAAACCGTGAACATCGATTACTGTATCATGATTTGCATTTGTGTACGTTCGTACAGAGAGACTCCAGGTGCTAAAGCATCCAGCATAATTTCCTTCTCAAGGAGAAAAGAGGACAGGGTCTCTCACGCTGCAAATCACGGGAAGCAGCAGTCAGAATCCATTTACAACGAAACAGCAAAGTTGCCAAAGGAGAACATGGCATCGCCACTGGACATGCCTTTATTACCAGCTTTTGCATTCATTCATCTCAGTGGGGTGATTGAAAACGTTCACATCCTGGCTGTAAAATGCATGGAATGGAGACAAAATATTAATCTGAATGCCTGTGACAGGGGCGTTGCTAGGGGGGTGCTAAGGCGGGTATAGCCCCTGATCTTTTGGTTGTAGCCCCGGATAGAATCTCAGGAGCTACAGCCAAAAGACTAGCTAGCCCCCAGTCCCAACAGTTCCTACATCAGCTTAGCCCCGGGTCTTTTCCAGACCTAGCAACTCCCCTGGCCTGTGACCTGATCATTGCAAGCCTGAGGGGGGTGCAACCTGCTTCTTCAGTGTGCCACCTTTGCCAAATAAATCTTCACTCATTTGTATACAACATTTTCAGATGGCCGTGTTGCTTTGCCCTTCCTTGTGACCAAACGCTCTGTTCTCCTGCAGCATCTGGTTCTCCACCTGGCTCTCTGTCTACTATTGTATGAAGATACTCCAACCAAAATGTCTTCCTCTGGCTGAAGATCCGATTCCACAAAGTAGTTCCGTAGGCGCTTCTTTTCTCGACAAGAAATAGACCCGGACACCCAAGAAAAAGTGCCCCACCCCTCGCCACCTCCCGACCCTTGACCTCTGAGGACATCACCAGAAGTGATGACATTTGAAGCCACACGAAAGTGACATCCGGGAAGCGACGAAACACGACCTTTCACCCCTTGACAAAACAGGAAGTGGCATCAAATAGCATTGACCCTAAGTACACTACGAAAAATATGGTTATGATTTCATTAATGTAATAAACACTTCATACAAGAATGGATCACCATATGTATCATTAATATCTGTGTGTATAGAGCCATATTGTCAAATTACTGTGAATGCAAGCAGACGTCCAAGGCCAAATAATAATGATATTGTATAGCACTTATGCTTAAGCTCTTTTTAATAGAACAAATATTCACACAACATCACCCAATCTGTGTTGGTACTCATTTATCGACCTCAGAAGATGAAAGGCTGAAATGGCACTGCTGGGATTCGAACTTGCAAATCACACACACATCGCAGCAATGAGCGCTCAACCCACTGAGCTATCATATTGGCTATAGTGAAATAAGCAATTATTCTGTAGTGGATACCATTAAACTGGTAACTGAGATTCAACAGCAAACCAGTTATGTTGATCTGCAGGTCTGGTGAAATGTTGGCCGCATGCTGCAGCAGCATGTGAATGGTGCATGCATCATAATTTATGATGCACACATCATGCATGCAAATCAATCATCAAAGCAAGGTAACATGTGTTACCTTGCTTTGATGAATTATGCCGTTGCGGGTGTTTTTTTGTTTAAAATTTTGTTTTGTATTTTTTTTTCAAATCTTTTATTTATTTTTAAACCGGCCCACGCGTGTGCAGAAACCGGCCCCCAGGGACTACACATGATTTCGGCACAGCCACAGGCAGAGATGCAAATGGGCCAATCTGACCCTGGGTGCTGGCGTCCTTGGCCATCAGTCTTCCACTAATCTAGGATTTGGAGATTGTCTTCCCTGTCAACCAAACCTCTCATGCACCACAGATCAAAAATAGGTGTCTCTATCAGGTACATGTAGCAGTTCATTTTCTGGCTTTAACTATATGCTGCTGTGCTCGGTGCTGCTGTAACAATCCTACTCTCCCTCTGGAAACACGTGAGACGAATGCAACAGAATGCAGAGAGTTTCAGGAGCCCTCAGCTTTGAGCCCACCTTGGGGCAGCCAAAACTGTAACTGCCCTCCTCCGCTATGATGTCTCTTTTTTTATTCTGATTCTGGCAACTGTGTTAAGTCAATTTGAAGATTGGAAGATTGGAAGATTGGAAGTCATCAGTTCCACTGATTACTGTCGTGCTTCATTCTGCGCTCCCAAGTGCGAATCGGTTCATATTAATCATGGGGAACTCCAGGCTGAAAAAGGCAGTGTGTGGGATCATCCCGCATGGGAAGTGTGGCGAAACTGAAGGTGCTTGAGAAAGATCCCAGACTCTGATTGGATGTGATACTGTGTTTTAATTTAAAACATGCAAAAGCTATTGTACCATGCTGTTATCAGGTCTCACTATAGATATGTGCATGTGACAAGGTAGCACATGTATTTAATCAAGCCTGCCTTTGTATACCTGTAGATGTTCACAAAGTTGAAGTGCTAGGTGTAAAGGTAGTGCACAAGATGGATAGCATCCATTCCTGCTTCACCAGAGAACGACAAATGAGAACCATAATACATTAATGACACCCAATTTCTAGTCCACATGTCAAAGACAACTTACAAACCAGACTTAAGCAGATACTCCCACACCTTTGTACAATGCTTATGATAACTTTTCAGCAATCGCATCTTAAGTCAGCATGTCCTACTGGGTTCCTTGTTCTTGATGTTTGCATAGTCCCTCATAGTTATATAAACTTCATGCAATAGGGGTTCAGACAGGCTTGGGGTGAACATGTCTGCAACCAGTACCTTTGCTGAGTCTTTCACTTGAAGGTGCTTAGAGAGGAACAAGCTATTGCATGAACACAACTTTGCAAAACGATGAGTACATCCTACACAGGAGATTTTCACTGCAAGACATTGCAAGGTAGATATGTGCTTGGGGACTGGAAGGAGTCACTTATCATCTGCTTCTATGTATGGTATTCAAGTCTGTATTAATACTCCCCTAGAATAAACAGCTTTGCACATGCTTGCTCATTGATGGTGAAGCCTCGTAATCCTTCCCGATGCTATCACCTACTTGAGCTCATAAAGTCCTTCCCATGATGTGTTTTGTTTGTGTCTTACCCCTACGCTTTTGATATGCTCCATAAAACACCAGTAATCTCATTAACCACTGACCCATGCCCTGCAGAATGCCTGAATGCATGAGTTCCAAAAAAACACCATTCTACTCCTCAACAACCCCCCATTCTCTTCAGGATAACTCCTCCCATCTGATTTTCTTGGATAATGCAGCCATTCAGTGTCGTCTGTATGCACAATTCTCAGTGAAGACAAGCAAGACTTGCGAGATAAATTTAGGAGACACTGGAAACTGGAACTAGTTGACAACTCTCAAAAGAAAACTGGAGAATGATTACCACGTGAACATAGAAAATAATTTTGAATCCGAAAATGGCACATTCACGATAAAAATGACTTCATTGGGCCTCATTACAAGTTTGCCGGTCCAGAAATAGCGGTGTTGGTCATTCCGTAACAGCACCAGACTGGCATACTATGAGTTGCGATGCCGCTTACGCTGTCACCGCAAGTGACCTACCATATCCGGCAACACTGTGACCGGAATCTGTGTCAATACGCGTCACCCATGCCTGAGACACTGGCATGGCGGTAGTATGTGCACATTCCGAGCACCACATACATGGAAACACCCGGCATGGACATGCGGGTAGAACCGTGAATTCTGCGCTGGAAATACCGGCATTGTGGAACATACAGATCGTACAGCCATTTCTCCCTTGCTCAAGGTAGTGTTTGTGCTACACTGTCACGACTTTGCCACTGTCACATCAATTGGCACCCATTGTGGACTATTTGGGACTCATTCATCTCCATAATACATCCTGGGCAATACCTATTCATATTTTTGTCTTTACTTTTCGTTTGCAAGACTTTGGAACTTTTCTATTTAATTTCACAAACTACATGTCCCATAATGCAACTTGTGGCAGTTCCCATTCCCTGGCTATTCCTATGCAGCAGTCTTAGAACTACAATCCCCAGAAGCCTTAGAGATCAGTGCAGCTTTCACTTTCCCAAGACCAGAGAGGGAGCAGACCAAAAATCTTCAGGTGCTGCTAATTATCCTGCTTCAGCACAGGGCAGGTCAGTATTTAAGCAGCTATCTGCAGGAGCACTGGTCTCTTGCATTGAGCTTGCTTCCCCCCATGTGTTGCCTTGATCCTTGGATTTCTGCTGTGTCCTGTTGCTTGCAGCCCCTGCTCCTATTCCAGAGCCATGTGCTGCCTGCCTTGAAGCCCTGCTACTCTGGCTTCACACCCCTGCCACTCTGCCTTTACACCCCTGTCTTGCAGCCCAGCACCTCTGTGCTTCCTATACTGCAGCCCTGCTTCCCTGCTTACAGTCCTTTCGTTGTCTACAGCCCCTTGCTCTCTAACACTAATTATCTTGTTCCCTACCAGCAGTTACGTGTTCTTTGCCCATTGCACGAGCTATCTGTCTTAACTCCTGCCCTTGTTATCCCACTTCAGAGTTACAGAATCCTTGTTATCAGTCTTCAGCCCTGTCCTTGTTATCCCACTTCAGAGCTACAGTTTCCTTGTTTTCTCTCTGCCATCCAACTCTTGTTATTCCAGTCCAGAGATATTGTTCCTTGTTAACAGTCTGCAGTTTCCAGTCTCCTTTCCCCTGTACTTAGATTCTAGTTTTCTTGCTTCTCTTCTTTCTTCCGGTTCTCTGTCCTGAACCTTGCTCTCTTTGACTTCCCTTTTCCCGTGGATATTTCTGTTACAGCGCTTGTCTTCGCTTGTGCCTTGTGTAATTCCTTTGTTTAGAGATTGGCTGCTCTGTTTCCAGCAGGCAATCTTTGCCCCTTTCGTTTGCCGTGTTTCAGTACTGTACCTTGTGTCATTGTTAACAGTGTCCTGGTTCCTGTTTCATGAGGCGGTCATTGTTCAGTTCCTGCTGGACCTGTACAGGCTTCAGTCTTGTGAGCACTGTTGCCTTGTTCGTGCCTTAGCGTCCAGACACAGACACCCATTGCTGTTGCTCCTTTCAATGAGCATTCAGAGTGGGGCTCAGTAATAGTAACCTGCTCAGAAGGCTGGAGTTTCCTTGGTTCTATGGGAAACTCTTCCCCCATTCTGCGTACTCCCCAAGAGGGAACCTAACGTGTTTGTTTCACTTGTACTCCATGTCCCTTTCTGTTCACTGCCTCTGTTGCCTATCCTTTCTTGTCTGCAGGTCTCCTTGTACTCCAGCTTCCTGTGTACTTTTCTCCCTTTGGCTTTGCGGGCACGTCTCTACCTGGAAGCCCTTGTGACATACATTTCCTAGCCACATGCACCTACCAACAAAATGTGGATGAACTGCATGGGCTTTTGCAACCCTGTTTCTCGTGTGTCCTGTTTCAGGTCATTGATGCACTTCTGCGGCACATGGAAGATCACACAGGCCTACCCAGAACAGCTGACTAGGTCAATGCCTCGAAAATTGCATTCCATGCCATTGCAGACAAGCCCAATGTGATAGGTGCATTGGACTGCACACATGTGCAGCTGATGGCCAGGCATGCTGCTGAGGCAGTGTACAGCAATCGAAAACTCTACCACTTACTCAATGGGCAGATGGTGTGTGGTTCCTGCCACCTCATCACCCACTGCTATGCCAGAATCCCTGGTTCAACCCACGACTCCATGGTGCTGCAGAACTAAATGCTGCCAGGGTACAATGCACGTCACCGCGGATAGCATACCTAGCTGTTGGGTGAGTGTATCTACCAAAGCATGTGCACTGTTGAATGGGGGCAGGATACATGTTAAGGAGAATTCTCCAGAATGGCTAATTTTCCTTAGCTACTGTGTCCCTCAGAAGCTTTTCTGGATTTCTAGGATTTATTTGTTTCACCTGGTAAGAGTGTCAGCCTTTTTTCGCACTCTTACATGTGTTTTGCTGTGTGTTTTACATTTTTGTGTTCATAGACTGTGGAGCCTCACCTACTCCATAGGCATCATCTTATTACTGTGTGTCACACAGCACCTTTAGTGAAGTGACACAGGGTTGTCTGTTTCAGACTTCCCACTTTAAACTCCATTTTCTGGGACTGACTACTGTCTCCCAGAACATGTAAAGTTGCCATTGACTTTATTAGTCTTTCTAAATTCATAGAGCCAGTACAATCTATCTGCCATAGAGTACTGGAAAGGGTTCATTGTTATCCCTTTTTGTCTGTTTCTCATGGAACAGTATTTCGTTCCCCTTTCATTAAGATTTGGCTGGTGGCAGTGGTATCTACCATATTTTTCCTACTGCGGTCTATGAAAATAGCCTTGGTACTGATTTAGACTAAGTAAGTAGCCTCAAACTTTAATCCGCTGGACCCCATTTAATTTTCTTTGGTTCCGGCTGGGTTTGTTCACCATTTCTTTTCAAAAAGGTCTTTCTCGTGTTTGACTCTGCGCGCCAAACCAGGTTTGGTTCCTTTGTTTGCCGTCCTTTGGCGGGCTTCGGCACAGAAGCCCTCCTTAAGCGCCTGAGAGTCTAGGTTGACAGGATGTGAGGGAGGGGTTTTAGGCCCCCTGCACAGGGTCTCCTTGGAGACCCAAGTCGCACTCTTGTTTGATTGGCTAGGTGACTGTCCTGCCAGGACAGCCACCCTGCTATGTGATTGACAGCCAGACTGTGTGAATGGGGGAAAACTGCATAAAAAGCAGGTCTCTGGGACTTGGAAGGCAGAGTTGCTATTGGATCAAGAGAACCGAAGAGAAGCTGAAGGAAGAGGACAGCTGCAACTGCTGAACCTCTGGTGAGGCCCTGCTGCGGGTCCGAATCTCCTAGACTTCAACGACAGAGAAGATCTGCAAGGAATCTTCTTCCCTTGAGCTGGTGGGACCAACCAGTTCGCCAAAGACCAAGCAAGGCCTCGCTCCCCTGGTCGAATTTCCTGTGCATCACTGCAGTGAACCAGATAGCCACAAGGACCGGACCCTGTTTGGGTTTTAAGGAGCTCACCTTTTATTCGTTGCTTTGCTCTGCTGCTGGTTTCTTCCCTGGGCAGTGCAGGACCCTCCAGTCTTCCTCCTTCTTGTCAGTCCGACAGTCACTTCAGGAAACGTGAGCCTGATAATCTGCCAGAAACTTCTGCCTCAGCTACAGCATTCTTCTTCTTCTAAGGTACTGTTCAAACCTGGTTGTTCGTTTTGTCTGACCTCGGTGAACGTGTTTTAAGTCTTTCGCCAATCCGAGGGCTTGTCCTTCTCTACTCTTTTAAATAACTTTTCTTCCGCCCAACTATGTTTCAAACTCTTGGCAAAGACTTAACCACAAACTACTCTGAACTGTGTGTTCCTCTGCAAAGACTCTGAACCAATAATATTGGCCAGGCCTATTGATTTAAATCCTAGTTGTAGTAATACTTTTCTAGATTGCCCTGCCTACTTACTTGTTGGTACTGCTTGATTTTGAATAACCTTGTCTTTCCCTCCCTTTTTAAATTACTGGAGTCTCATTTTGCTCACACTTCATTTTGAGCTTAACTTGTCCAGAATTCATTGGGTGGTGTGTAGTGTATTAAGATTGTGATTTTCTGCTGCTTTACTTAGTGAACTGTTTTACAAATGATTGTGTAAATAAATGTATATTCTTTTACTCAGAAACCTTGAGTCAGTGTTTGTTTGAACCACAGCAATTGCTGTCCTTTGTGTAACTTCCGATACTGCTCACTTTGCTCTTGAGATAAGTCTGGCTGCTCAGCCATCGCTACCATTTTACTGCATAGTACAGGCTTGTACCAAAGGTGAATGTGTACTGTCACTTGTAGTCTTAATTGTGTGTGGTGTTCCCAAAGGGTACTGCATATGATTCTGCCTTACAATACACCATAGCGTATCTGGCTGTAGGGTGAGTGTATCTACCAAATCATGTGCACCTTGAATGGGGTGCAGGATACACCATATGTTCACTGTTGAATGGGGGGGCAGGATACACCATATTTATTTATTTTATTTTTTATTTATTTATTACATTTGTTACTCGCCCAGACCCGCGGGTATCACGGCAAAAATTCAATAAGTAGTAGCATTTTTATACAGTGTTACAGTTACCATCACACAGAACATATTTAACTAACATGCAAATAAATCATGTGAACACATTTCTTATACTAAGTTCCAATTGGTCAAAGTAGCAGGTCACATTTTTTTTGAACACTAGATGCCGATCTATAGGCGATCCCTATGGGAGCATGAGGGACATGGGGCTACGTTAGCTGTCCAGATTGATTCAAAGAAGGCAGTAAACCAAAAGCATTCTATTAGGTTAATATTTGTTAAATAACCAAGTTTTCATTGCTTTTTTGAATTTTAGTAGGGAGTCCTCATTTTTGATACTAAGGGGTAGTGCGTTCCAGTGCGATGGGGCTAGGACTTTGAAGCTACTTCCTCCTGCTCTACTGTATTTGTATTGAGGAACTTCCAGGAGAGCCAGTTTATTAGATCTCAATGTCCTACAGGAGATTTTTTTCTTGATGGTGTTATTGAGGTAGCTGGGCACTTTATTGGTGATGCATTTATAGATGGTGCTGAGTGTTTTGAAGATAATTCTTGCTTCAATTGGCAGCCTTTGGTAGATACACTAACCCAACAGCCATAGCGTACATGGCTGTTGGGTTCGTGCATCTACCAAAGAATGTGCTCTGTTGAATGGGGGGATGTTCAACACCTATCAGCAGTGCATGTGTGCAATGCAATGTCTGACACAGAAATATCATGCCTGAGTTCAAGGCCTTGACTGGCATGTGTCACTGGTCCAAAGAGAGCACGCGCTTGCATAACAAAATCAAATCTGCACCGCAACATCAAAACAACTACATGTACCAGAATGCATCACACCAATGTCCCAAAACCCAGCACAGACACTCAGCAAATCCCACAACACCTGCTGCACAGACTAATAATTCTTATGCATCACAACACCCCACCTCCATACCACTATCTTTCCCCACACCAAGTAGCCGGGTCCCCTGCCTGTTTCAAGTGCACATAGGCATGTGCATGTGACCTGAAGCGCAAAATTGTAGCCATACATATCTATAAATGTGTGATATGCCCATCATAGGACTATTGAATTGGAACACAGTAAGAACACACACCAGTCTTATTTGTGTGTGTGTTGTAGTGAAAGGGTCAGAGGTCAAGGAGAGTGTGAATAGGCCATGGAAAAGCGACAGCAAACCACACACCCACCATGCATATTGACAAGGTGTATTGGCTTGTTGGCAATCATTTGGCTGTCATCGTCTTCCCCAGCTATTCAATTCCTTGTATGGTATCCCTCTGTGAATATATCCACATCCATCAATTTGCCATAATCGTTGATGCTGTTCAACCATGCAGCACATCATGTACATCAGAATGCAAGTACGCCTTGAGACGTACTTAAACCCAACTAAATATCAAATCTCATAGTAATTCAGATTAACGTCCTTACTGTATTAGTGCTGCCTACAAGGGCTGCGGTCCCCGTCAGAGTCTGCCGTGTCGGGCACACTTGCTGTGTCGGGCCGAATACTATTCTGCAGGCTGGGAAACATTTCCCCCTGGTGATAGCACCGGCATACTTACACCCGGACAAGCCACATTTGCATTTAGAACGTCTGATGACTGCAGACATAAATCCCGAAGATCAAACTGATTCTACACAAAATGATCCATACAATGCATGGACATCTATTCACACTGACTATGCACATGTTAACATTTTCCATTGCTTAGTGAACACTATACAGACTGCACCAACATGATACAGACACAACAATGACCTTCTACCCTTTCTGTTGCTCCCGTGCAGGTGATGCTGGATATCCCCTGATGCCATGGCTGATGACCCCCGTGAAGCAACCACAGGACCAGCACGAGCAGGGATACAACTGTGCCTCCATCCATACTCTTAGGATAGAGCAGACATTTGGCCTGTTAAAGGCAATGTTCCACTGCCTGAGCAGATCGGGGGCACACTTATGTTCAGTCCTGTGAAGGTGGGCAAGATAGACCTGGCCTGTGCCATTTTGCACAACATGTGTATCAAGTGCAACATCCCACTGCCCCCACCCACCAGAGGTGAAGGATGACAACAGTGATATTGAACTGCCATTGGCACATTGCAGGGATGCCATGGTTAGCCGTGTTGCACTGATTTACCACAATTTTTGAGCACTTCACATACGCATGTGGCGAAGGCCAGCTAACACACTGGGCACTGCACAATCAATAAATCACTCCCTTACACTTAAAAAGCAATGTCCAGTCATGATTTCAATGCAACACCAACTGTACTGTATAAAATGAAATGATTTACAAAGGTGGAAAAACAATAACTGGCAAAACTATCCCTCCCCACTCCCGCTCCCCAACTATCCATCCCCACTGTCCCTCCCCAACTTCTCTATACAACTCCTGTCATGTTCTGCAAGTAGAACTTGCACAAGTCACAGCATGGCACATGTGTGTCTTGTGCCTATTTACGTCCCCTTTTAGTGTCTGGCGTGCGGCTGTGTGCAAAGCTTGGAAGCCGCATTGAATGCCGGCTTCGGCTTTTGGGCACAGAACTAGCAGGCGTTGAACTGCTGGATGGTGTGTGGGCCAGTTCTGTGCACCATGTGTCTAGGAATGCCTGGAGGAACATAGCCATTGTCTCAGCAATTGATGACATCACACAGTTGCCCTCCCTTACCCTCCTGGACATCTGTACTAATGCATTCATACAATGGCCAAGTGCAGAAGCATTCTGAGGTCCACTAGCCTGTACACTCTTCCCTATCAACTGCGCCTCCAGCAGTCAAGGCATCCTGGCGTTCCTCTATGCGCCTGAGTCTGCCATCCATTTCCCTCACACTGAGGAAGGGTGGGCATTGTGGGCTCATTGGGTCCTTGGGGTACAATTGCAATGGCTCATAGGGGTTGTGGTCTGTTGTCTCCCCTGTGTCCACTCCACCATCATCTGCTATGTCCTCTGCACTGGACACGTGCTTGTGCATGTGGCTGCGGTGGTGGTCGTCGTACTGCAGCAGCCGGGGCTGCCTGGGTGGGTGCAGCTGGGGCAACCATTGATGGCTGTATGGGTGCAGCTGGGGAGACTGGCGCTGGCTGGATGGGTGCAGCTGGGGTGACCAGTGCTGCCTCAACAGGTGCATCTGTGGTGACCAGTGCTGCCTCAAAAGGTGCAGCTGGGGTGACCATTGCTGCCTCAACAGGTGCATCTGTGGTGACCAGTACTGCCTCAAAAGGTGCAGCTTGGGTGACCAGTGCTGCCTCAAAAGGTACCGCTGGGGTGGCAGTGGCAGTTGTGCCTGTTGAGGCTGTGTTGTCCTGGGTGGAGTTTATGGTTGTAGTCCATTGGGTCCTCCAGTGTCGACGGCTGGTGCTCCTTAGGTGCTTGGCTGGGCCTCTTCATTGTCAAATGATGTACCTGAGGGAGTCAGAAAGGCAGGTTGTCAGTGAACAGTGTGGATTGATGATGCAGAGATACATGCATTATTTTGTTGTGCCTGTGCTGTGGCGGGGACATGGCAGGGTACATGGAATGGTGCACACATGCTTGTGTCATGCGTACTGTGCGGGTGGATGTGTGATGTTTGTACATGGTAGAGTAGTGTGCCAGAGATACTTCCATGGTGTACTGACAATTGCTGGGTACGGTATTGGGGTTATGACCTTCACACTGTGGGATGTTTGGTTGGGGAGGGGTGTGGCATGGATGGAGCCAGCATGTGCCTGCTGCCTGTAGCACTTACAGGGATAGGTGAGCATTTATGTCCATGGGTTTGGCTGACTGGGACGAGGGAGTCACATTTTGCCCTTGTGTGTGACCCTGGTCATTTATGAGTGGAGATGGGGTTTAGCACTGAGGTGACTTTGTTCCAGGGGAAGCACGGAAAACACACATGCATTAAGCTGTGGCAGGGTGATTTGTGTCTGTGTGGAAGCAGAAGCAGGTTCTGTTGGCATTACAGGGTGCCTGTGCTGTGTTCTAGGTTAATTAGTGGTATGTGTCATGTTGTGGGGGACAGGGTGTATGTCAGTGTATGCACCCATTTTGCTGGTTTCTTGGGGGGTCATGCAGGTGTTTTGAAGTTGTTGTGGACGATGCACTTCACATTCATGTCATATGTTGGTACAGTAGTGGGTGCAGGGTGGATAGGGAGGTTGATATTACATTGGGGTTATGTGTGCTTACTAGCTTCACCAGGTTTCCCTGCTCCGCCACCACAGCACTGACCCCTTCGATGGCCTCGAGGTGCAGCACACTGCTTCACATCTCATCCCAGGGCAGCAGCCATATTGGGGATGCGCTTGAGCCACCTGGGGCCATGCCCTGCCTGCGCTGGGCCGAGACGAGGCTGTGCACCCTCAATCACAGGTCGTGCCACCTCTTGTGGCAGTCTCGCACTGTGCGGGGGGTTGTGCCAACTGAATAGACCTTCTGGGCCACCTCTTCCCAGATGCTCTTCTTGTGCAGCTGGGCCTAATTGCGCTGGTCGTTTGGGAAGAGCTCTGCAGCATGCTGGACAATGGTGTCCACTAGCATGTTCAAATCTGCCTCACTAAAGCGTGGCTTCCACTTTTGGGTCTCATTGACTCTTGATATCATGGTCAAAGTGGAGTTTCTGTGGTCAGGAGGGGCGGATGTTGCCTGTGCTTTCTGGATTGCAATGGATTGTGTTTTATTAATGGCCACCGGATGATTTCTTGTTTTGGCAATCACTTTTTTCCGGTCACAGTATTTGTGGGACTGCTGTTCCCAGTGCCGATAGCTCTGGGACTGTGTTGCCGGATTCGCAGGCACCGGCACCGAGGACGACGGTGTTGGCATTTTGCAAGGGTTTCGATGATGTTTCCGGCATGCCGGAATGCACGTGCATGACACAGGTTTATTTATTTATTTATTTATTTGCATTTATAGAGCGCACAGAGCTGCCCTGAGGCATCGTGGCGCTTTTAAAGAAGGATTGAGCTTAACATACAAAGGCTTGAGCTTAACATAGGTAGGATGAAATAGTAGGTAGCATTAGTACAGTTACAGGTGGTAAGGGACTGAGTAGTCCAAGCGTTTATGCTTGCTGTGGTTACAGTGCAAGCTTAGCTGTACATGTTGGTTAGAGACAATTAGCAGAATAGAAAGGATTTTAGGTTTTTGCGAAAGGAGGTGTATGTTTTTTCTTTCCTTAGTGGTGTTGGCAGGGCATTCCAATTTTTGGGAGCGAGGTGTTGGAAACTAGACCCTCCTGCTCTAATTCTTTTGAACGTGGGGTCATAGATCTGGTTGGCGAGGTGTGCTCTGGTGGGTCTCTTGGAGGTGTTAAGGGTGATTCTTTCCGAAAGGTAGGGTGGGGCATCTGAAGTAAGGCATCTGTGTGTGATGGTCATGGCTTTGAAGAGAATGTGTTCTTTTACCGGTAGCCAATGGGCATCTTTCCTAGCTTGAGAGATGTGCTCCCTTTTGGGAATGGTCAGCGCTTTCCGGAGCGCGTTATTTTGCGTGATTTGAAGTTTTTTTAGGTTGTTGACAGAGGTGCCTAGAAAAAGGGCATTACAATAGTCCAATTTGGTACCTATTGTGGCTCTTGCGATGGATAGTCAGTTTTTGGTGGAGAGAAACGGCTTGACTGCGTTGATCACCTTGGTGGTGAGTGCTGAAGAGTTATATAGCTATAGCGTTGACCTGGCGGAACATGGATAGTGTGGCATCTAGGTGCACACCTAGGGTTTTGACAGTCTTGGAGACTGTGATGATGGTGTTATCAATGTTAAAGGATTTGTATTGTGGGGGGAGTTTGTTGAGAGTTTCGCTGGTCCCTACTATGAGGATCTCAGTTTTATTCCCGTTTAAGCAGAGGCCGTTGGCAGCCATCCATGTTTGGATGGCTGTGTAGAGTTTGGTAGTGCTGTCACATCGTCTTCATATGTCCCAGTTAGTGGGAGTAGTACCTGCGTGTCGTCCGCGTAGTTGGTGTACGCTATGTTGCGACTGTCGAGATCATTGAAGAGTGGGAGAGTAAATATGTTGTAGAGTGTAGGGCATTGCAGGAGCCCTGGGAGACTCCGCAGTGGATGATGGTAGGGGTTGCCAGGCGATAGCTTCTGGGGAGAAGTGTGCTTAATTTTTTAGGTGCATGCCTAGGATATTGTGGTTGACAAGGTCAAAGGCAACGGACAGATCCTATAGGAGAAGGAGTGCCGGCTTGCCTTTGTCCATGATGTCACCAAGTTATATTTTTAAGTCAAGTAGGGATGATTTTGTCCTGTGACCTGGTCGGAATCCTGACTGTCTTTTGCCTAGGATAAGATTGGTTTCAAGATAGTCTTGGATTTGTGTGTAGGCAACTTTATCCAAGATCTTAAGCAAGAAGGGCACGGTGGTGATGGGGCTGTAGTTATTGGCAACTTCTGGGTCAAGGGTAGGTTTCTTTAGAAGGGGGCGTACGCAGGCTTCTTTTAGATTGTCTCGAAATGTGTTGGAGTTGAAGGAGGCATTAATGAAGGATTTGAGAAAGGGGGCGAGTGTTTCAGTGCAATCTTTAATGACACTGGCTGGACACGGGTCTCCTTTGCAGTTGGATGGTTTAATCTTGTTCATGATGTCAATGACCTCCTGTTCTGTTACTTCCCTGAATTTGAAGGGGTTTAAGGGGGCTTTGGCTGGAGGGGGCACAGGGCTGGGGGTGTGCAAGTGGTCGGCAGTGGTAGTGGATTTGAGGTGCTGTGATAGATTTTTGTGGTGCTCCTTAATTTTTACTTGTAGGAGTTCGATTTTGTTCAATAGGGCAGATTGTATAGAGTTGCACCAGGTTTGGTCTTTAACAATATCTTGTGATTTGGCAGCTGGTGTGGTGAGTTCTTTGAAAATGGCGAAGAGTTCTTTGGATTCTGAGCTTGCGTTAGCAATTCTTTCATTGTAGGAAGCTGACTTGGCTAGGTTTATGGATTTTTTGTATTGGGAGGTGATTTTTTTATAGGATAGGTTGTCTGGGGAGGGTGATTTTTGCCAGGTGTTCAGAGCTTTTGTTTTTTGAGAGCGGAGTTCTTTAAGTTCAGCGGAGAACCAGGTGTTTGAGTGCTTCACTGTTTTAGCTTTTTTGTTCTGTAATGGGGCGATAGTGTCTATAGCAGAGTTTATTGTAGTATTATAGATATCTGCTAACACTGATGGGTCGGTGGATTTAAGGTCTGTAGTGAGGGGGTAGAGGTGTGGAATGATCTTATCTTTGGTAAGATTTTTGGCACATCTTGCCAAGGCTGGGGGGTGGCAGGGTTGGGCTTATTGGGTGTGGATGCGGCTGGGATGAAGAAGTGAATGATGTGGTGGTCTGGCCAGGGGGTAGGCGTAATGGAGCTAATATCGATGTGGCAGTTGTGGTCTGCTAACCAATCAAGGATGCGACCTTTGTTATGTGTTGGTGAGGTTATCTTTTGGTCAAAGCCTAGTTCTTTTAGGGCTAGTGAGAGGGATTTGGCTGACTTATCCTTTTTGTCGTTGTAGCCTAGGTTATGGTCACCTAGAAGGATACTTTTGGAGGTGAGTTTAAGGTTTTCTGATAAGCGATGTAGGAGGTTCTCGTGGAATTCCAGTAGTGGGCCAGGTGGGCGGTAAACAAGGTTGATGGTGATGGTGGAGTTGGGGGAGAGGGAGATTTTTATAGCAAGGGAGTCTGTGGTGTCACCCAAGTTGGATGGAATTTGTCTGGCCTCTAAGTGATCTTTCAGGATGAGTGCTACCCCCCCCCCCCTCCTACTGAGGAGAGGCGGTCTTGCCTAATGATGGAGTAGCCCTGTGGGATGGCAAGGTTGAGGGCTGGCACTGCGGTGCTATGAAGCCAGGTCTCCGTGATGGCTAGGATGTCAAGGTCCAGGTTGATGAGGAGTTTGTGAATTTCAGTGGCATGAGCAGGAATTGATCTGGCGTTAATGAGGGCACACTGTAGGTTGTGTGAGGTCTTGGAAGAGGAGGGGGTGGTGTTGTGTGGTGTCGGTGAGGCAGGGTTGGGGTGCACCAGGACAGGTGTGGGAGGGGAGGGTTTGGCCCTGAAGGTGGACGTTTCTGTGGTTTTGCGTGAGTTGGGAGGTGCTAGGAGGGTGATGTTCGGATGTCTGGAGCGGAGTCCCAGGAGTTGGTTCCTGATGTTGTTGGGTCTGGTGTATGATGTAGTGCTGTGTGGAGGATCGGTGGTTGTGATGTTGCTATTGGTGAAGAAGGATGGTAGAAAATGGGTGGGGGGAATGTTGGATGGGAAGGTGGTGAGGGTGGCTGGTGAGCTAGTTGCTTGAGGGAGACACATGGTGAGTAGAGCTATAGGGCTGTGATCGGCTGACAATAAGGCCAGACGCTAGGAGCGGCAAACACAGCTAGGCGCAGAGGGCAGCAATCAGTGTGAAGCAGCAAAGCAGTGGCAATCACTGAGGTGTGCATCTAGGTGCAAAGGGCAGCAATCAGCGGCAGGGTTGCCAGACACGGTGGCACTGGCATGCCGGAAACTTGGATTTCTTACCGGCATAGTTGTAGTGAGGCCCATTGCCTTTAATGGACCCCGGGAAAGATGGTTGAGCTGGATTTGCTTAAAAGCACTGCCTGCTGTCATTGTAATTGCTCAGATGCAATTTCCCGAGAAACACAATGGAAACCCCATCCCAAAGTACTACAGTTAGGTCCCTTGTCACAGCATTGCATGCATATCCTAGCCGTTCTTTGGAGTTGCCAGATGAAGTGAGCAAATTCTTTGTTTTTCCAATAACATTCTAATTCTCTTGTGTGAGATGTATTTGTTCATACCATAATCCTGTTTGGAACCCGACAGGAAACTGCAGCGGTATTTATACATTTTAATTACAGCATGCTGGGAAATGTTGAGTTTTTATGTACATTGTTATACTTTAAAATAAAAGGTTTTTGGAAATAAAAAAAAAATTCACTTCAAATATTCTAAGTTACCTTTCAATTAGATGAATCTGATTTTTGTCTTACCAAAACGCTGTGTTTAACATAAAATATGAAAATTAACAAGAATTACTATTAAGAAATACAAAATGAAAAAATAAAAACATGCTTATAAAATGACGTGCTTTACATTTTGCTAAGCTTGCCCCAAGGATACCATAACCACTTGGCTTTCTCTCATTCTCTGTTGATTTTGCATCTTCAATGCATACCTCTACTAAAGCAGGGCCCACTTTTCTATTACCCTTTCATGCCAGGCGTCTGGTGTGGGCCTTCACTCAGGGATCATGGTGAGTACCATCTCTTCCACTTTCCCTTATGGGGATCTGAAAGCCGCAGACTGCCAGATTTACCACCTTCCTGGGATGTAGAGAGCTACATCAGGTGATAGCTCTACAGCATCCATTCTAAAGTAAATAGTGCTCTCCCTCCAGTTATACTTCAATCTGTTAGCTCTCCCCTCAGGGAAGGCAGAGGCTGCTCCGACCTTTCCACTGCCTATCTCTGATGACGTAATGCAACTGGTTCTGTCCCACCCAGAGAGGGTTTAGCCCTGCGTTGCTGCAGGGTGTTTTCCAAATAACAACCATCGTTAAGGATCATCAAGACACTTTTTCTGTTGCCTGCATCTTCCGCAGGAGGACAAGGGGCCAAGGGCAGGACGAACAGGACAATCCTGGAAATAGGTGAGGAGGCAGATAGGATGGGGTTGGTTTCATGGACGGGGGTACGGGTGAGGGCGGGTTCACCTGACAATGAAAGACCGTGGGTTGCTCAGATGTTCCCAGCACTGATTGTGGGAAACAAAGGTGTGAACAGAGGTTTCTGATTGTCTCCCGCATTATAGAGAGAGCGCAAAGGGGCAGGTGACAAGAGAATAGACGGAATCCACAATGGTGTCTTGCTGCAGTGGAAAAGCTAGGCCCAGAAACTGTGGCATACTCAAAATCACCTAGTCAAGATAGGAGAAACCAAACTTAGACCAGTATCAGGGGTGCGCTGCTTAGTAGGAAAAAATAATAATACTCCAGGGAAAACATTAGCAGAAGCAGATAATATATACATAAGTGCCTGAAAACAAGTCACAACATTTTATCTATACATACGCAGACAGAAATTGCTAAACTCTATGGTATATTTAGACAGCTGGCTTGTTTAATAGAAAATTATAAAAAACATTCCAAATTAAATGAAGCATGTCATAGTTCAAGCCATGTAGCTCATACTACTTTAAAACATACATTCCAATCACCAATGTGTGCATAGGTCTAACACCACCATACAGGTCGCATATTTATACAATACATAAGAATGCCTCTAAACATTCAGGCTTAATTAAGCTATGATATCACTGAAGACCAACTAGTTTCGGCAACACATCCACAGTATATGGCTGCCTTCATCAGGGTCAATTTCTTCTGTGTACCTGTTCAAAATCCATAAATTTGAACCATCAAATGATATATATCAATCACTTGCACAGTCAACCTGTCCTATCCACCATGCAGACAGACATCAAGTGATTAACAGTTGCAATGCAGCATCTATTGTGGGTGCAACACCATCAGTGTGATGTAAAGTGGCATTGTCACATCTACTGTGAATGCAACATAACAACATTGTTTTCAAGTGACAATGCTGGCATATGTTTTGGGCACAATTTGACAGTGATTTATGGTGGCAACGCTGGCCTATTTTGTGTGTGTAGATTCTTAAACATGGTTTACAGTGGTAACATTGGCATATATTGTGGCACTGCTAATGTTTAATTTATTTACATGGTAATGCTGGCAGGCATTGTTGGCATAGCATCGTGAAAGTGATTTACAGAGGCAATGCATTTACCTTTTGTGGGTGTAGCTTCATAAATGTTATTTACAGTGTCAATGCTGGCATATGATTTGGACACAGATATGGGGTACATATTTAAAAGGCTACTGTGCATAGTTGGTGACCTTGCATCTACTGGATTTTTTCATGTGTTTCCCTATAGAACCAAGGAGGCTAATGACGTTTTAGAAGTTTGTGTAGGCCACATCTTTGGGCATTGGTTTGTAGATTGCAGAGTCTCTGGAAGGGGGAAGGACTCTCAAGGATAGGTGTTGAACTTCATGTTTATGTAATTTACAGAGGCAATGCATTTATCTTTAGTGGATGTAGCTTCATAAAAGTTATTTACAGTGTCAATGCTGGCATATGATTTGGACACAGATATGGTGTACATATTTAAAAGACTACTGTGCATAGTTGGTGACCTTGCATCTACTGGATTTTTTCATGTGTTCCCCTATAGAACCAAGGAGGCTAATGACATTTTAGTAGTTTGTGTAGGCCACATCTTTGGACATTGATTTGTAGATTGCGGAGTCTCTGGAAGGGAGAAGGACTCTCAAGGATAGGTGTTGAACTTTATGTTTGTAATGAACCCCACTGAAGGTGTTGGATATACAAGTGCATATTCCATAGTGTGATATTCTCATCCCATATGCTGTTTTCACTAGCACCTTCCTTATTATTATTTGTAGTTTTGCCATTGGTTCCTATAGTTGTTTGGTCTTTTCCAGAAATAGGAATGAAACCAAAAGGCCTGTTCCTGCTGGATCCTAAAGCTGCTGCCACCCTCCGCTGCCACCCTAAACTGTCCCATTGTACAGCATCCTGCCTTCAAACCAAGTTTAGCCCTATTGTGACCCCGCTATCGCCCCTGCAACCTCAGACATGCTCCTAGCTTTCTAACAACCACACACCCTGCCCATCAGCAGTGGAAGATGTGCCGGCAGCCCCACCCGCCACATGCTACATCAGTTGCCTTTTCTGCACCCACTATTTACCTCTGAGAATATGCAAATAGAATCACTGTGCACTACATGTTGGCTATGCCTGCCACCAAACCTCGTCCTGCCTGCACCAGCATAGATCCACCATCCACCCTCCTCCAATTACTGGTCATCCAAGGCAAACAAGTCATCATCAATACTTATCCCTACCTGCATCTGTCTGAGGCATCCTCTAACAGCCTCAACCCCGTTCACCACACACCTTTCCTTCCTGCACTTTAACCAAACCCATCTACTTCCACCAGTCGATAGCCATCTGCTGCTGATCTGAATACCAGCACTGAGCCCACCTCCTACACGAAAGTGACCAACCTCCGTGCAGCCCTCCTCAACAGACCCACTGGCTCTCCTGCAACCCCCTTCAACTGTCCTGCATGGATGGTAGGCCCATATCCTTCCATGCTCCTCCTTTCATGCTAAGGAACAGAGAGAACACTCAGCCTATCCTCATGCACTTGTGCACTGCCCACTCCATCCCACAACCACCAGGTTACCGCAACAAACAACTCAGCATGCACAACACCACACCCACCCCCTTTCAGAAATACCCCCTATTTCCACCCTAGAACCCTGCCCCCATCTCTTTTCCCTCACACCTCTCCTGTGCGCTCATCAATGCATGCTCTGTGATTGCCCATGCCATGGAAAGAGACCTGATCACCAATCTTAACCCTGACATTCTTGCTATAACAGAATCATGGCTACACCCCGCTGCCGGCCCAGCAATCTCTATCGCCATCCCCTCTGTCTATACCATTCTCCACTGTGACCTCCCCGTACATAAATGCAGTGGAGATGCCCTCATCCACAGAGATATGCTCACCATCAATCCACTTGCCACCCATGCTTCACCCTCCCATGAGTGCAAAACTCTCAGTATCCTCCACCTACACCATCACTCTCCACGTCACCTACTGCCCTGCAGGCCCTGTCAAAACTTTCAAAGAAGACCTCTTACAACTTATAAACACACGTGTCAAACCTACCTTCAAAATACTAATTATGGGGGACCTGGACTCAGGCTTTAATGACCCCACAGACAAAGAAGCCTTCAATCTTGCCAACTCCTTGAACTCTTTGGGCTTCACACACTGCATTAATAGCCCGATTGACCAACTAAGCAGAACACTAGATTGGCTTGCCAACCTCAACTGCACCACCACCATCACTGCTAATACCCTGTCCTCTGCACTGACCACCACACCATAACCTTCAACAAACCCTTATGCTCTCCACAGACTACCACCACCACCCCACTACCACCTGGAATCACATGATGCTCTTGCAACCCCACCAAGGAACACCTCGCACCCTGTTATTCCAGATCGCAGGCTCACCCGTAAAACCTTGCCCTCTATTCCCACTACTCTCCTTAACATCCACAATACTGCCATATTGTCAGCAGTACAACATGTATTCATCCCCCGTTTTATTTTGCGCAGCTCTTTTTGCCCACATATTTTTTGCTGAAAAGAAATCGAGAAATATGGTGGGGGCATATAAGGGGTAGAGTGGGGTGGTGCATATGGATAAATAATATGGGATGGATTATTGCCCCCCCAAACAAAAACAAAATCCGATGATTTTTCTCGACAAAAATATTTCAGCAAAAAGTGCAGCGAAAAATAAATAGGCAAAGAATGAACATGGAACCATAACTATTGTCAGTGGTCTACACACTCAACCCGCTTAAACCGCATAATGACAAACTCACAACTCATAAAAACTCCTGGTTCACGCCCAGTCTTCAGTCCATGCAAGTCAAGAAGCACACCTTAGTAGCAACTTGGCGCAAATCACCCACAGCAACCATCAACACTTGCCTTGCTAACTTCTCCAAAGAATACTATCAGGCCACCCACACAGCCAAAGCTACTGCTCTTTCTATTAGAATCTTCTCCCAGGCTCATTCTCAATCATGGGAATTGATCTCCATCCTACGCGAGCTGGAGACCCCACGGCTAAATCCACCAAAGATGCTGCCTGGTGCCAAAACATCCAAAACTCCCTCGCAAACAAAATTGCCACCTTCCAGAAAAGCATTCAAGAGATGCAACTAGCCATCCTTGCTAAGCCTCCCATTTCTGACCCCTCAACCAATCTCTGCACCATCCCCACCCCTGCTACCTCCATCCCATTTAGCTTCCTCCCTGTCATGGAAGAGGACATCACCAAGATCATCGCCAGTCTGAAGCTATCATGATGCCAAGGCAACACCGGCCTCTCCCACTTATCAAGTACTTTGCAGCAGCCCTCATACCCATCATCTCAACATTCATCAACTCCTCCTTCAGCACTAGCTCTATCCCACCTAAACTCAAGGAAGCCTGGATCTCCCCCCCTTATCAAAAAAGCCTCCCTTGATCTCTCTACTCCCACAAACTGCCACCCCATAACTGCCGTCCTATTCCTCCTAATATTTTTGAACCGCACCGCCTATATCCAAATACAAACCTACCTTGAAAACAACAACATCCTCAGCCCATGCTACTCAGGCTTCCGCCCTGGTCATGGCACCAAATACGCACTCCTTGTACTTATAAACCAAATGGCAGACCTCTGCAACTCTGGCAACCTAGCCCTGCTACTCCTGCTCGACCTGTCGGCGGCATTTGACCAGGTCAACCACCAAACTCCCTGCCATCCCCTCATCACTGCCTCCAACTTCTCCCCCAAAGCAACCAATTGGGTCTCCTCTATTCTAGCAGTCAGAACCGCTCGTGTTTATGATGGGAACGCATCAGCCCTCCCTGCACCAGTTCCTTGCGGTGTCCCCCAAGGTTCCTGCATCTCCCTCTACCTATTTAACATTTACACCAAACCCCTCTTCGACCACCTCCATGTCTTCGGCATCTCCAATACTAACCATGCGAATGACACCCAGATCCTCCTCCCCCTCACAGGCAACCATGCACAAGATACGGTCACCATCAACAATATATATGACGCCATACAAGCTTGGATTGCCTCTCTGCCCTAATGCTAACAAGATCAAAATCCTCTTAGTAGGTCCCTCCTCATGGCTATATAAACTAGACCCTGTCTTTTGGTCCTTCACCATTGCCACCCTTATCATCCCAGTCTCTCCCTGAATCAAGACTCTGGGAGTCTACCTGGACTCCAACCTCAGCATGACCCATTGCATCAATGCCATCACCTCATCAGCGGCTCAGACCACCAAACTCCAGAATGCAGCGAAACCTTTCCCTGCTACACAAGGCCACCTAACCATATCTCGAGCAGTAATCGGCTCTCTACTGTGCTATTGCAACTCTCTCCTGGTGGGTACCTCTGGGTCCAACCTCAACAAGCTTCACATTATCAAAAAAAACTCTGTTCATGCCGCCTTTAACCTTAACAAACATGACCATGTGTCAGCCTACAGAAAAGCCACCCACTGGCTACCTGTGAGAGAATGAATACATTTCAAAATTCTCTCCATCACCCACCACTGCCTCTCAAACTCTGCTCCACCCTACCTCTTGCAGAGAATCACCACTCATCCTCCAAACCTACCAGAGCAATCTACAGCCACAGTCTGACCACCCCACGATTTATGTGCATGAAAGCTGGGGGCACTAACTTCCCAACTACTGTAGCCCATCACAGAAACGCCTTGCTGCTACAACGGTGGGCTGTAACATCGTACTAGCCATTCTGGAAACAGCTCAAAGCTAGACTGTACAACTGAACCATACCTGTATCCTCTGAATCTCCTGCTCTCCTCCTCCCCCTTCCTCCCTTCCCCTCCCCTCCCATTCCTCTTTATCTCTCCGCCTCTTTCTGTTTCCAGCACCTTGATGCCTGCAGGTTGTGTGCGCTTTATAAATGCAAAATAAACAACAAATAAATAAACAAAACCTTGTATCAGTTGGATGACCTTCCTACACAGTTTGAACAAGGCCCAATGACATACATTTTACAATAGTATGCTTGTAGATATATCAGCAGTGATGCATTTCTAGGGTTATGAGTGCTTCAGATTGATGTTTTTTGGCATGTAGGCAATTCGATAATGATACCCAAAGTTTTTTTTTTCCCCGTTAGCAATGTTTGAATGAAATTTTGACATTAGCATGGACCCCATGTGTCGAGTGTACGTCCAAGAACATGTTGCATGCAACAACGGCTACATGTGCGGCACATTCTGCAGGTCAGGGCAGGAGTGGGACATCTGATAGGGCCCTGGAGTGAGCAGGGCTATTTCCTCCTTGTATTGGTCTAAAGTTGGAGATGACATACAGGAAAGGCGATCCGAAGGAGCGTCTTGCCCTCTGTTGAGCACTGCCCGGTGTGATCCCTGTTGCTCAACCGAGGTCAAGGAACCAATAGCTGTAGTTATGAGATTGCAGCATAGATACTGTAGCCTCACTCACGGGCATACTCATAAATGCCACCTTCAATTGCAGCCCTGGTCTCTTAGGTTAGTATTGGACTGCCACCAAACCTGTTCAGGCAGAACATTTGAACAGCGGGACAGTGGCAGTTAATTGCTGGTCTCTCTTTGTTAATTGGACATGTTGATGCATAATGTGAACAATGATCGCTATAATGATTTCCGAGAAGCCTCGTTCTCCCTAACCAAATTCCAAGTGTCCAAAGGCTCTCCCGAGAGGGACCATTGAGGATCTGTGAGGAGGGAAAACAGGCATGATGGCAGAAATCATAGAGGATTTCATAGCAGCTAACAATTGTCACAATGGAAATGCAACATAGTACAAGGGATGTAAGACTGAGAGTGGATCTGAAGAAGACCCCTCAATATATAGCACAGGGACTCTTGTGAACATTGTGGCATGAGAGCTATGATCTTTTGATGTATTTCAAGAACCCTTGTAGCCTTATTGAATATGTCAAAGAGAATATCGAGCTTCATTGCATTTATTAAATGCATACTGACAAAAGAAACCTGTTCTGGTTGCATTTCAAGAACTTGGTAAAAATATTTTAAATGGGATATCAAGCATCATGTTGCATTTAATGAATTTATACTGTCAGTTACTGACGCCCTTAAAAGGCCAATCGGATCCGATTGTGTCCTTTTGCATGTTTATTGGATTGGAAAGATTTCAATGCATAGTGTTATCCCATTATATCATTGTATGATATATTGAACCAAGCCAGTGTGCCATTGATTACTGACGTAGAAGAAGACATCTGATTGCTTTTTGGACTTTGTGAACTGTTGACCAAAGTCATAAATGGTTCTATATGTGTACAACAAACTCTCTTTGGTTGTTGTAAATGTGGTCGATATTTTTTTGATCAACCATGTTTGACCTCTCCCTTTTTTCAATTCTGTTTGGGGGTCCTTCATACACTCCCCCTCAACCATTGCACCCCTTACCCTTCCACCGTCAACCCCTCTAAATTCCCTTTAATTCAAACCTACAAATAGGCATTCATTGAAAAACCTTGGTTAAGATTAAGAGAGAGAGATAAGGTGATCTGATTTAACTCAACAAAACCCCTTCAGCCATGTCCACTGTAGAAGTTCCGGCAATATGTTTCTTTTAATAAGCACAACAGAAAAGTGGGACCCCCCTTCTCGGTCAAATATTTTAAAACCTACTGGAAGCCATAAACCCGGAGCACTTTCAGACATCGAGTCGATGCTTCATGGCCAACTTGTTTCATACCTGGTCCAATTCCGTCCAGTCGTTTTTGCTGTGCGCTGAGCTGAAATGTGGACTTTTTCTCTATGGGAAAATGATTGGAAGTAGGCAGAAAACTGTGTTCTTTTTGATTTCTTAATAATGTTTTCATTTTTTAACAAACCATTTAAAAAATTCCTAATCTGGAGGGGATGGTGGTTTGGAATCTTTACTAACTTTTTGTTTGCAAAATATCATCCAAATCCATCATGCAAGTCAAACGTCATATGAAATTCAATGTTTGGGGTTCCTATGGAGCTTGATACTCACCTAAGTATATATATAGTGAGGCGACAGCCACACTATAAGATATAGGTAACTGGTTGACTCAATCCAGTTTACAACAATCAAGTAGAGGCTATCATAACCACGGCACACACTCAGAAATGACATGTTGTTTGATTTTCTAGGTTATGTTTTTAACAAAGTACTTGCAGTTCCTGATAAGTTATTAGAACAAAGGTTTAGGGTGTTCACAGGCTGTGCTAAATATAATGTCAAGTATGTTGTATTTGTAGAAGAACATCAAGGCATCTTGGTCATCATATTTATCAATGTGCTTTCAGTGAAGCTGGTTTCTAGCGCATCTTTGTTGTCATACAGTACATTGTTTTCCTTTTCTCTGCTCCACCCATCCGTTTTTCACATCCCCACAGTTCAAGAATCATTTCTTTAAATTAATACACGCCTTCAGGTGTGTTGAATTGTAATAGTTGCTCTTTTATCAGAAGTACTAGGGTCTCCTCTGTGTCAATGTGATTATCAGATGGATATGTACAAAGTTACATTATATTCAGCCCGTGGAGAAAATTCCTGAATAAAATGTGCAACAGAATTGTTAATATCCTGAATAACCCAGTAAACAAGAAATGTATACCTAGCTACTGGAAGAAAGATCCAATGAGTTTTGCTTCTCCACAAGAAACTAACTTGAGTCATGAGGTTCAAGAAAAGGCTGGATGAATCACAATTGCAAATATCCACTCAAAAGCAAATCAAGAGTTTTGTGGACAATATTATAACTTAAAACAACAGTTAAGATGCTTAACAAATATGCAGACCAAGTTGTAAGAGTAATCATTGTGAAGGGGAAGCTGGAAGAAGCAGAATACATTCTGCTGTGCATGTTCTCCCAAATGTAGAGGATATTGATGAATTCCATTATGTCTCAGTGCTGCTGAAAGGAGAGTTTGGATGGGAGAATTCCATCTGCCATTAGGACTACTCCTAACCAAACCCTCAAAAGGGGATGCCCTGTATCTGTAACAAGATCAACTAATACACTAACGGATACAAGACTTAAGCCTCCAAGATGTGTGGCAGTTGCAGAACACAACTACTAGAGGGTACACACCATTCTGTGTTCCTCAAAAGTCCTTCTGAAGACTAGACTTTTTCTTACCCACATATTAGTTGGTGCCTTTTCGGTCAGAGGGGAATGGTAAGAATTGCACTGACTGATCACAACCTTAGAATATTACCACATACGGTAATAACGCATGTCCCCAAAGAAATTAAATGGGCTTCAAAATAGGGACGATCAGAAGGGTTCACATGACTCAAAACCATGAGGAACCTTCAGGTTACAGCATACTTACTGCATGCAGTGGCAGTATTCCCTGGGGTAATATTGCTAAACCTGGAATCACCCTCTGCAGGTGTATGATCTGGGCAAGGTCTTTAAGTGGTTGATTCAAGTGCTGTATTGCACACCTGAGGCATGTGTGGCAGTTAATGATTAGTGAGGTCACTTCAGCAGAATGGAGCTAGAAATCAAGCTGGGTTTCCCATTATCACTCCTGCTGTTCACACTGGTGTTTGAACCATTGGCAGAGGCAATCCGAATCTGCACGCCCTAAAATGGATAAGACTGAGCAGAGAGGAATGTAAAGACTTGCTGTTTACTGATGACAAAGTAGTATTGGCATCTAAATCTGAACAAATGAAACCTGCTCTGTTTCTTCCTTAAAAGACTTTGCCTTCCTGTCTGGATATAAAGTGAATCAAGCTAAATCAGAAGTATTCTTTATTTCAGGGTCTGCTTCCCAAAACACGTGGACAACTGGCCAATGAAATGGTCAGAGATGGACTTGACATATCCTGGCATCCATTTTCTGAGCAATTGTCTGAATACGATAAGTGCAAATCTAGACTCGCTGTTGGTAAATGTATCCACATGCTTGGAAAGATGGGAACACATGAATCTGGCACTGTAAGGCAATGTGAACTGTATACGAATGGGTACCCTGCCTCATATTCTGTATAAGTTGCATACTTTACCTGTGCTTATATCAGCACGCTACTGAAAGATAATGGAAGCATTGCACACGAAATTCCAATGAAGCATAGGAAATAAGGATCTCCTAGACATGAACAAGCTCCAAATCCCCACCTATATATCATGTCATTGTGCGCCAACAAGTCAGCTTCTTCGAGGTGGGCAATACGGATATGCCGAACTGCATCACATTGGCGAGGGGGACAAAGGTAAATACCACGGCGCATCTGATGCTGTACAGCAAATAACCTTAGAGGAAGCATGCTTGCCTTCCTAACTTTTATGCTAACTGTAAAAGACTGGCTATTTATGAACAGGTCTTTGAAAAGGAACCCGCTGTCCAATGTGTCAACTACCTTGATTGGTATCCCATACACCAGAAAAAAGAAAAAACAAAAACATTCAGAGGTGGTTTAAACAAACAAAGACTTGTAGGGCATAAGACTGGAACCCTAAGTGGTTGTCGGTCTGTGACCAAGTTATGAGAGGATTTAGTGTGCCTTAAATATGCAATTTAGGTGATATTGAAGGGAAACTGCCGTGGGTAGTTGTGTTAAACTGGATCTTCTGCCCAAGGTATCCAAAACAGACAAACAATTCAAGGAATTACACAACCACACTGCGCGCAATTACAGTAAGTGCAATATTGATCAGGTTTAATAGGATTGAATACAGATGACACGTGTTTCGACCACAGGTCTTCTTCCAGGCTGATGTCTACGTATTAGAGCCATCCAAAATAAATGGAGTTTCACAAGCATCCGTTCACTCGAAAGTCACAAATATGTGTTTGCATTTTTGAAAATTCAATTCAAATCAAACGAAAACAGGGGCATTAGGGGAGGGTGAAGCAAGGCAGAAAATATTTTTTGTATGTTTACAGAAACCAATAAAATAAAATAGATGTACATTGGTTGAACTCAACGATAAATATCAGAAAAGGATACAATTGTCGCATATCATAATCAAACAGAGAAAACATGAAAAGGAAAATATGAGTATATGAGCACATGGCATTAATCACCAAACACGTGCACTTCAGATCTTGTATAAGGTAGTAAGAATGCAGAGTTAATATAAGTAATACCAATTATTGTGACCCTTTGGGTGACATCAGAGCCAAGTTCACCATAACTTCACCATGTGTCATGCAGTGAGTGTGTAGCCATGTAACCTTTTTAGGCAAATTACTAGCTGGACTCCCATGTGTTGTTTAAGAATTTTGCAGCGTGACCCCCATTCCTTCAAAGGGTTGCCACCTACCTGTAGATGCTTCCTGTGTAAAGATCCCACTTTCGGGAAGTGCAAACTAAAATGAAATAAAAGCATGCGCCGTTACTGTCTGAAGCACTGCCTGGTCGGCTTTAACTGTGAAGGGAACTCACAGGCACTTTGCCTTACCTGATTGACCTGAACTCAATTACGCCGCCAGTGCAAAACAAAGGGCTGGGGATAAAAAAAAAACACAGGGATGGTTGGAGTAAACAAAAAGGCGGTGGGGCAGGGGAGAGGCCAAATGTGACATTATACTAATGACTTGCTACACGTAGTCGAACCATACTAATTGGTCTTGTCCTTGTTACTGATGGCACTCACCTCCTGTCTCATGCTGATAGCCCAAAGTGCACACACAATTTTTCGAGCCAACTACTTGCTCACGGTTATCTAATAGAAACACTGGAGGCAAACCAAAGTGACTTTCTTGGAACCACGGTCCACCATATTGGAAGGGGTTTACCTATTGCATAACACTAGTCAAACAATATGCGACACCAGAAATTCAATTGTCTCCATCAGTTATACCCATGCAAACTATACTGTCCACACATGTTATGGTGTCCTTGGAGGACAGGGCACATGAACCTGAAGTCACAGTGTATGATGTGTTAAATGAAGTAAACCTAGGACAGCAGAACAGGGATATTAAAGAGCTAACCAGCAAATCTCGTTTTACCCCTGTGTTTTCTGGCGAAAACGTGATTGACACTTTTTATAAGGCTGTCATCAGAGATATACATGCAACCACAGACAGTAAAAGTGGGAAGAAACTCTTTAACTTCACGGCACAGGATCGCATAATTGGTGAAGTGAACAAGCCAGGATTTCAGACCTGGCATTCCAATGTTGAGAGGCAGAGGAATACGTCATTCATGCCGTTGGCCCCTCCCCAGCCTCTATATCGTGAAAGCAAGAAGAGTATGTCACTCATGGCATCTGACCCTCCTCTGCCTCTATACCACAAAAATGAGAAACACTTTAGACTAAGGCAACCATACTAACCTTATCCTGAAACAATACAAAAAGAAATAAATCTGCAAACTCAAGAAGAAATGAACATGCTGGAACTCACTTGACGAACGGACACATGGAGATGCAATATACATAAAGCGGATATGCACTCACCATGAAGAAACATGGACACTAGGTCAAACAAGCATTTAGACATGAAGAATATTACCTGCACCATGTAGACATGAAGAACATAACATAATCAATGTATATGCTGAAACGCAATACGAACAATATACATATATAGCTTGCTAAACATAGAGATGCAAAGGTAACAAATGGACACCTTGAATAAAATGGACGGCGAAGCTACATTAGAGTGAATGGGAAACCTCGAAGAAGTCTTGATGCTGCAGCGAGTTTTGACTAGCTGAATTAGTGGCTTTGTGGCCCCCTTCCAATGTTATTGTAAAAAAGGGAGGTCTGCATGGCTGCGAAGAGAACAGAAGATAGTAATCCACAAGGGTAAAACATATTCCTCTTAAATTAAGTAGAGAACTAACAACCTTTGAAAGCCAGGTGCCCATTATGTAAAAGCTTAATACTGCATGAGCAATGGATCCAACAAGTCTCCAGTGGCCAAACAGAGCAATGACACTCATTTTACTTTGAGCGAAAATCCTAACAAAAGCTGAGCAGAATAATTCATAACATGGTCCCCTGAAACGTGACTTATAATGGGAGAACATTGTTCATTCATTCATTCCCTAAACCTCCTTCTCCCTCTCTCACTTTCATCCCCCTCCACTCACGCGTATCATCCTCTATAATGTAAATTGTTCCTTGTACTGTTTTCTGGTTTGATTCAATTGTTATGTAATGCTTGTTGTATTTTGCTTGTTCCTCTTGTCAAGCCCTTTGGATTAAAGCGCTATATACATCTAATAAAATACACAAATACAAAACTACAGACCTTGATAGGAACCTGTCTTCACTCCCCACAAATTCTCAGAACAGAGAGGCCAGAAAAGGTCAATTTCAGAACTAGATGCACTGGCCTGCAGCCTAGGAATTATGGGATGGTGTCTTATTTAGATGGAAGAAGCAGTCCCTTGATGTCACTCCCTCTAACACTATTTCTTTTGCTCATGTGCTGATGACCTGCCAAGTGTTCAAGGCTGGTAAGATCAATGCCAACCAACTGAAACTCTCAAAATGATGTAAGCGATATTCAATCAACACTACAGCTCAGTCAATGCCTAGTCTGGGATGCTGAGGAAAACCCTTATTGATGTATTTTTATGTCCAGTTCAGTACTCTGGATGACAACCCTTGTATAACAACCCCCTCTTAGAATACCCCTGACCCCACTGAGCCAAGGAGTAGGTTTGTTTTGCAAATTAAAAGGTTTATTTGAAAAATTAAACAATATATATATATATATATATATCACACTTTTATAATAAATTAATATCTCATAGTACACTTAGACATATGATGTGGATCCACAATGGGTAACATTACAGTGGTACACTTGATTACTTAGGAGTAGTATAGAGGATGAGGTAGCTGAAAATGCTTGATGGTTTCAAGGAAATGCAAGGTGGAATAAATGCAGTACAGAAAATCAACTGATATGGTTTCACAAGAGATAATATGTTCACTTTTCCCCTGGTGGCAATTCACCCCCCCTATCTGCAATGCAAGGAGATGGAAGTAACACACACAGTCTTCAGGAATACAATCAAATACAATACGGAATTCAGTTCCCCCCCCCAGCAAGCTTAGAGAAAACAGGTATGAGCTTTAAACACAGGCAAATTACTTTGAAATGTGGTGGCAATGAGGTGAAAAGATGCTAAAATTGCTTTTGATTCCCTCTAGAGATACAGGGTGAGTGAGAGATGCTTGCTGGTATTAGTTCAGGCTCACTTTAGCAATGCTCTATGAGTTATTACCAGGTTGCAAACGGATTTTAACAAAGGAAAGAATGGAGCTGCTATTTTGACAAGTGGAGAAATTGAGCCAAATCGCAAATCGCGGTAAATTTCGCGAGTGCGTAAATCGCGATTGCGGAAAAAGTATAGGGAGATACAGACGATTTAATAAAGGTAGATTTTCGGATTTAAAGTAAAACTCAAAATGACAGGTGACAGCTTGCAGCTTCAGAATTGACAGATGACATGATTTCTTGGAGGCTGTTCTAATTGGTTAAAATAGTTTGGATTAGATTATTTTAACTAAGAGATTGGTTCTGCACAGTTCTGCTAGGTACTCACAATATAAATTTGAAATAGGCCTTGTCACGGATCTGGCCAACACGTCCGGCGGCGGTTCTCTCTGCTCGGCGGGTCAATCAGGCACCGGTTCTGCTCACAGCGATCCGGATCTCTTGTTCTGCTCACAGCGGTCTGGGTCTGGTCTGCGGTTCCGGCAAAAGTTCTTGGCAGGGAATTTAAACAGCTCGCCTGGCTGTTGAATAGCTTGCAAATGAATTTAAGGATGCTGAGGCCTGCTGAGAAGAGTTCTCAGTGTGTGGGTTTAGGCCCTTGCTTTAAGTTCCGAAGTAAATTTCTGGTCTCTGAAGATTGATGGATGTGAAGTCTGGAGTCTCCCGGCAGAGCGTCCCACAGAAAATGGAATTGAATGTCTCTACCTGTCCCAGCAGTCTCTTTTTATGTGTTTTAAAAAGTGGGTGGAGACGCTAGCATCACTAAGCCTGCCCCTCTCTTGATTTGATAGGTCAATAGATTCTTTGGTGCCTGATTTGGGAAGGGATAGTGTGTCAGAGTGATGTCATTTTTATGACCTGCAGAAATGACACTCCCCTGGTCAATGTGCACACAAATCTATTCCTGATCCAAATACATATTTCCCAGGTACACAGTTGTTTGACATCACATACGCACATCATATATTACTAAAGATAGTCCCTGTCCCGACTCTGGCATTTCTAGGAGCTTGCATTCAAAAATGGCAACTTATTTTTGATTTTAGTGGGTTTTGCAACATTGGTTTTTCATCAAAAATTATACAAAGGTACATTTCCCTTCCACATATATCCCAGTAACTTTCCATGTCTCTAGCTGAAATACATTGTCTACAATATTCATAATTAGCGGGGTTTTGCCCCAGAACATGGTACAAATTGGAGTTTGGACTCAAATCGTGAGGGCATTTTTCAAACTAAGACTCTCAAAGTTGTACATTCCTGTCATTTGGTTACAATAAGTTATCACTGTTTCTATAAAATATATATTTGTTGCAATTCAACTCCCCAAAGTGTTTGGGTCCGCCTCCAGAAGTCTGGGTGGGTCAGTGATCACATGTCTCTCCTTGCTGGCAGAGGGCTGTTGACAGAAAACACTCAAAATTAACATACCCCATTCAACAGAAAGAGCCTTTTGTGTGGGCTCCAGCAGGCTGCCTGGAAGTCTCTCCTCAATCAATCAACAGGGTCATGTGATATCCTGCCTCCTGGTGTGGGAATCTCTGAGGTGTTAAGGTTTCCCAGCCTCTTGGCCTCTGGGAACAGCAGGTGGCTAAGATTTTCAATTAACCAACATGCTTTGAAGTCCCTGTTGACTCAGGTCCCTTTGCCAGCCAGTTCTCCTGTCAGAGTTTAGACTGCTAGCGCCACCTTGGGGAATTTGTCGGTACTGCATCCATTTTTGAGTTGTCTTGAATTTGACAGGAGATTTTTGCTATTGTTCTGATAGGCATCCTGACATTAGAGTGGTTATGTGGAACCCCCCCACAGGAAGGTTCAATCTTTAGAGTGGTCTTGTGCCAACTGCGCAGTTCTCCTAGATTCTGGCGTGAATGTGGGCGGCGATAGCTCATCCCCACATCCATCCAGTCTATTGATTTAGTTTGTCCTGGGATAGAATAATGGGCGGCGACAGCTCATCCCCACATCTACCCAGTCTATTGATTCAACATGGGTCAAAACCCTTCACAATGTTGCCACCCTGCAACTGTTGCATTCACCAATAATTTGTTGCTAAAATGATGACTTTTCTACCTGTATTAATTTAAGGGTGGTCCAAAGTGGGGCCATCAGATAGATATATCCAATGAAAGGACTAACACATATACAATCTATATGGAGACAATGCTCCCAAAAAATCCCTCAACCTCGCAGCTTTTTATAACAAGATTTTAGTGATGTGTCTTTTACTTATAATCCATTCTTTGTACTAGATCGACAGAGAGCTCTTGAGACTTGTGTGATTATTGCTGTCCCTGCTTTATATAAATTGTTCATAAAACAGACTTTGCCATTTACTTTGACAATTTTCTGACATTGGGCGTGGGATTTCTTATCCTGTCTGTTCTGCTTGCGCTACAGTCAGTTGGCGCAGAACTACACCAGCATCAAAGTTTAGTAAGTAAACCACGTCTTCTCCCTTCCCATCTTTAGTTTTACGCCAACATATGGGGCTAAATTACAGAAAACGTTCCACCGGGCAGAAAAATAAAAAAAAAACCCTGTTGATACCGCCTGACCAGGTGGAAATCCAAGCACACTCCTCATATACAGAAAATGGGTGGAGTAGCCATACCAGTGGCAGAAGATGGTTGTAACAATCCTTTTGAAAAAAGGGTGGATATCCATGATCACCAGTGGAGTAGCAGCATTCAGTGTAGTACATCATTGCAAACAGAGCACACTCCCAGAGGGAATGACAGGCCATTTGCAAACACATGTTTCTATTGCATCTGACATCATATCAACTGGCAGTGCGCACCACCATCTCAGTGGAATGGTACTGGTCGGTGTGAGAAACCTGAGGGTATTCTCCAAACAGACCTCAAGACCCCTTATTCAGGGTGCCTGGGAAGGGCCGACATTCTCAGACCCCAAACCTAGGAGCAGACAAACAAGAGAGGATCACCTGGATAGGTGAACCCGTGGTTGTGCTCAGTGAAATGCCCCAGGTTAGATGCGGTATGGCACAAGCCAGGGAGAAGGAGAGGAGGGCAAACTCCCTAAGACCTTTATAGGTTATAATACATCTGGCTCACGTCCTCCCTTTAAAACTCTCCTGCCCAGACACAACAAACCATCTGACCAGGTGGAAATCCAAGCACAATCCCCATACATAGAAAATGGGTGGAGTAGCAATACCATTGGCAGAAGATGGTTGTAACACTCCTTTTGAAAAAAGGGTGGATATCTATGACCACCAGTGGAGCAGCACCATTCAATGTAGTGCGTCATTGCAAACAGAGAACACTCCCAGTGGAAATGACAGGCCATTGGCAAACGCACGTTTCTATTGCATCTGACATCATATCCACTGGCAGTGCGCCCCACCATCTCAGAGGAATGGTACTTGTTCAGTGTGAGAAACCTGAGGGTATTCTCCCAAACAGGACTCTGGAACCAAGTGGCTTGGGAAAGGGCTGACATTCTCAGCCCTCAAGTCTAGGAGCGGACGAACAAGAGAGGATCACCTTGATAGGGGGACCCGTGGTTGTGCTCAGGGAAATACCGCAGGTGAAATACCCCAGGTGAGACGTGGTATGGCACAAGCCAGGGAGAAGGAGAAGAGTGTGATCTCCCTAAAACCTTTATAAGTCACAATAACTCTGCCTCGCTTCCTCCCATTAAAACTCTCCTGCCCAGATACAACAAACCCTCCGTACATAACCAATCCTCTAAGGTCCCAAACCCGGTTGCAGACAAAATGTATATATCCCAGAATCCCTGTTTCCCCGGTCTCCACTCGAATACTCCCCATCCTTCGGCTCCACGTCCCTCTGATAATTCATTCCCAAACACCCAGTCTACTCTGACAAAGCACTATCATTCCCATTATTCATTTCACGATCCCGGTTATTCCCGTTTTCTTCACAAACCCTACCAATCTGGTCCCTCTGATTATCACTTTTTCAACTCCCAGTCAAATGTCACCAACAACTACAGTTCCAACAAACCCTCCTACTCATTTCACAAACCCTACAAAACCTACCCTTCCGAGATCACCACAAGCCCTTATACAAGGGTTATAATTCCATGTAACACCTTTTTCCATTCCGACCCTGTAGGATCCCTGGAAACTCTTTTTCCAACCCAAACACTTATTTACATCATGACAAACAACAGGCAAATATGAAAACTGTTTACCTGACATGTCCCGACACAAGGGTCAGGCAGAGTCAGGAATTGACCTAAATTACACACACCTGACGGCCCTTTCCTTTTCCCCATAGGGATAAAAGGTGGAACAAGAGAGCACAGTATGAGCAAGATAGACCGCACGGCGAGACAGCTATGTAGACCCAGTAGTTCAAGAGGAGGAGAAAGGTGGCAAACATCGAGAGGCTGATGAGGAGAGACACGGCCTAGCCCTTTTTGTCAAAATCCAGCGAAACATCTGCAGCAGGTATCGTAAGAACGAGGACAATAGCCCAAGTGTGTTGCAGCAGATGTCAAAGATACACACAGTGTGTCGATGCTGTTAAGCCGCAGCAAGGGAGACTCCCTCTACCGCGGAACCGGCCTTGACTCCAGCTATGAGGAAAGCCAAGTAGTTCATCACAGCCGATGAGTCGAAGGGGGAACCAATTAGAACCAGGCTGTGATGAAAGAAAGTCACAACGAATCAGGAGGATAGCTCAGGGGCAACGTGCTCACCTTGGAAGCAAGACAACACAGAGAACCACAGGTTCGATCCCCGGGTCCGTGCTTAGGAACCTCATATTATATCATAAACTGGCAGAACAAACTGAGTTGCAAGGGGAGACCAGCTGCAGAAGGGGACCTGCACCACGCGGGTGCTGCTCCAAGAAACCTTGGTCCATCCTCATCTGAGTAAAACTACAGATACCAGAAGGTCATAGGAGAGCCGCCAAGATAGGCCAAAGTGGTCATACAGGAGGTCAAGCAAAATCCCTGTATAGTTGAAAGCCTTTGACCGAAGAACTTTAATGGAAGCAAGGGATGTGAATCCCGTCACATGAGAAAACAAGGGACGTGAATCCTGTGAACTTTGAAAGTAAATGTGAATGAGAAGGTGCCAAGAGTGAATGTGCAAAGGAAGATGCCCTGAATATATATATACAGAATTCCTCAACTTTGGGAATGCTTACATAAACATTTCATTCAATTTCTCATGAAAAGTACCAAACATAAAAGTTTGTATTCATAAATAAACAAATAACATCATTTTCCAACACTTCTAAACATATATGTGTGTATGTGGATCTCCAAATCAACAGACAGGAAATGTTGTTCTATACCTATCTATCTAGCTACTACGCGTTTCGGGCCAATCCGGCCCTTCTTCAGGTAAAGGAATATCCAAAGTAATTCATTCATTAGGGTCTCCCAATTCCAAACTTTGAAAAAAACTATTGCTTGAACCAAAAACAATTTGTGTCTGTCAATATTCATTCATAATCATAAATAAATCAAAAAGATGCTGTTCTGTTCATCAGCCTTTACTGGGAGCGAGTTTTAGGGCGAGATCTGCCACTTAGGTGTTCTTGAATGCAGTTTCCTTCTTCACAAAAGGACCCTGTGAGAAGACATCACTGTATTACTACCATCGATAGTATCACCTAGTACAGTCATCATCAGTGTTTGTGTGGGAACAGGCGAAAAAGTATGCGCTGGGTCCCACTCCAAACTCCTAGTTACATGGATTCAAGTGTCATGTTCAACCATTCCAAAGTACTCACTCATAGTATTCTTTTAATCTGCTCCGAAATGAGTGCCAAGAGTGAACCCAGAAGAGGTATGTTGACAAGTAAGGGACAAAGTCTAAAGTCCCAAGAAACAGTGTGTTGATAAACGTGAGCCTGGCTGAGCGGTGTCCACTGGAACAGTTTAAAAAGACAGTGAGATTTGTTGAAAGCCATTGTGAACCCGGTGGAGGGAGGCAAACAGTCGAGAGGCTCGAACAAGAGAGATCCAGACAGGGATCTGAGCTCGAACGAGGGAGATCCAGAGAGGGATCCAAGCCCAAACGAGGGAGATCCAGGGGTGAAGCCATCACCCAAAGTCCATTAAGCGAAAGAACTGTTATTGATTTATCACAGACGATTTGTGAAGGGTCAGCGCCCGGAAGAGGGAGACCCAGAGGAGAAGAATCCTCACCCTAAGTGAAACTAGGAAACAAACTTTCTTTTTGTTAAAAGGAACTTTTGTTTTGTTATTTGAATATGTCAGACCCTCGAAGGCAAGAGAATTTCCTTAGAAACGAGACTAGGCCGTCGAGGCTCCTGAGAGACTGGAACAGAACTGTTGACTGGTGCCAGGAAAGCTTGAGTGTGTGCTGTGTTCCGAGATCCCATCTTACCCCGTGCTCAAAACGTGGGGAAGGGAGACCCAAGCTACCGCATCCTGACATATTACTTGTGAACACTTCTTTCTTTACTTGACAACCATCCCACACCATTTGTGTATTAGTTGTAAGGTTTGGCAATAGGTTTCTTGGTATTGGCCCTTTTTTTTGACACAACACCATTAGGACTGCATTATTTCATTTGATGGTCGACGCTTGCTCCCATCGTAGATTTAGGTTTAGATTAGGTGTTTTTTCCAACCTGCATACAGTTTAATAAACACCCTTGAACTGTGATCGCTTGTGTCTGTCTTTACTGTTGCCACCATGAGTTTCTTTACGTCAGTAAATGAACACATGGCAGAAATGATGTGCAGGGTGCAGAAGAACCCGTAAGGGCACACCCAGAAGTAGGTTACACCATCAAAAAGCTCTGGGGGGACAAAACATACGAAGGAGACTGACAAAGATAGCTGCACAACATCCCGTACAGCTGTGGTACACCACTGTTAACAATACACAGAAGTCAAAGCAGATCCTGAGGGGAGCAAGTTCCACCATCACTCACCAGGCAATAATACCAGCGGCCACCAAGAGCCTTGTGAATAGGCAGGAAGATTGTCGGCAAGATGCATATCCCAAATCATGAAATACAAAGGAAGAAGAAATTCCCAAAAGATGAACTGCAGGCCTGCGAGTACAATACAGAGCATTACGTTGCTAATGCACACAAGACCACAAATGGCCATCAAGCAAGATTCCTGGGAGATGTTGTAAACAGAAAAATATGGTGAGGCATGTGATATGCACAGTGGACAATTATAAGACATACTGGAATGACATGATGTGGGAAACTTAGAAAAGGGAAGTAAAGAAAGCTGCACAAAACAGAAACTGGTAGTGGAAGCCAGGCTCGGACTGGCCATTAGGGCAACAGGGCAATGCCCAAACAAATAACTCAAAATGCTAGTGTGGGGCAGTTTTTTGAGAATGTGGGACACTTTTTTGGCCAATGTGGGCAGGTTTGACGAGTTACTTCGCGATGCGGCTAGTAGTTTTGAACAATTTTTCTGAATACATATACTTTATATTGCACAATTTGCATCACCTTTTATCAAAAAAGTCCCCCTTTGGTGATATTCAAACAGTCTGTCACAAAAGGAATGAATTGCCATTTTCAACTGTGGGCCACTTTTTTATTGGTGTCTAAGACAATTCCACACCCCAGTCCGACCCTGGTGGCAGCCCTTCACCTTTTTCACTTTACAGAGCCTAACCAGGTGGCACTGTCATGAAGAAGCAGGGTTTGACTGCCAGGACTTCAACCAAGAGTCACAAGGTATGAAAACCTGTATAATCATATCAACATGTGCTGTATGCTGACAGATAAGTGGAATCAGACGGCTTTCAATTCACTCACGCTATCAGTGTTTAGGCAAACAGCAAAGGCCCAACAACTGTTCCCACTCACAGCCTACAACGGTCACACCCAAATAATATAGAGCATGTGTGAGAAATTGCCATCTGGCAAAGGTGCAAAGCCCTGGAGTTTTTGATTTGTATTAACAAATATAATGATTGGGCTAATTCCATCTCCAAAAGGGGTAATCTGCCAAAAAGATTCCCCTTTTCTGCTGACTCCATGCCAAAAGCATAGTGCACTTTTGCACAGCAGACTCAGTAGCCTGATCCGCAGTGGCGGTTCTGCTCATAGCACACAGCAGGTTTGAAGGTGAAGAGATGCCCACATAACAGCCACAGAGACAGCAAAGTCCCTGAGGCACAGGAGTGGCATTTAAGATATGCCCCACTGTAACCAAAACTATGACAAACATAAGTAAACCATGCTGGTGCCAGGGTAAACTCTGAATGAAAGCTATGCCAGATTTTAGGCATAGTGCATCACAACCACAACATTCCATCTGATATTGGACATGGTTCAGCTCCTGTGAGTCAGCTCTGCTGTGGATGGGGTTGTGCATTCTGGTCCACTGAGTGGAGTGTGCTAATTGACAGGAGAGCAACCTGGATGGCTGGGTCTAATCTTGCAACTCTTTGCAAAGGCAGGTAACATCGTCTTCCCAAGACAGTCATACAGCAGGCATCTGTTCTGGGCCTGGGCATCGAAGGAGCACAGCCATTGAAATGGTGTAGCCTCACACCAGGGTGCTGCATCTCTAAAGGCCTTTGTTCTCAGGGAGAAGGGAAGGGAAGGGATTATGTTAGGCAGGAGGGCTCTGTTCCATGGAAGGAGGCTTCAACCTTCTTGATTTTACCAGTCCCTCTCTCTCTTTCCTGTCCCCTTCATTTCCTCTGGAGCAAAGCACTTTGGGTGTGACATCAGAAGGGATAACTGTTAGGCAGAATCCTGTGCAGTGCCCTTAGGGACCACTACACACAATTAAGACTACAGGTGGCAATACACGTTTTACCTTTGGTACAAGCCTGTACTACTATGTCATAGTGGTAGCAGTGGCGGAGCAGCCAGGCTTATCTCAAGAGTATATGAGCAGTAGCAGAGATTACACAAAGGGACCACAATTACTGGGACTCAAGCAAACACTGATTCAAGGTTTCAGGTAGAAAAATATAAGTACATTTATTTTTAAACCATTTGTTGTAAACACAACACTTCTATTAGATTTAAAACTACACGAAAAATATACTACAACTAACCAATTCACTTTGTACAGTAAGTCTCAAGGTAAGAACCCTGTGTTTGAATGGACCAGTGTTACCAACAAAACATGTTACCGTGAATACGATTGCGATCACTTTTTGACAGTTCGGTCTAATAACTAAACGCATATCCGTGACATGAAATGCTACCAGGGCAAAAACACACTTAGCACCTGAGATACCCAGAGGGAGTTGGAGGCAAACATCACAGGTAATATTTTGGTTAGGCAGACAGAATCGAAAAACACTCAGAGACAGGAGTTCAAGAGTCAAAGGGCCGGAGCCAGGGTTAAGTGACACCGGGGACTTGTTGCCAAAGATCACACAGTCAGACAGTTCACGCTTCAACATAGCCAAGAGTACTTCGATATTGTCAATGTTCAAAAGCAAAAGTTATAAGAAGGAGGGAAGACAAGGGCAAGCCTTGAAGATGAAGAAAAGGGGTTCAACCTGTTTCCTCAAACAGAACACAGTACCTTATTCCATGGGTGCAGCTGGTGCCCTGGCAGTTGTTCATGTTGGTGTCCCGCAGACCCACGGTTCCTGGAGCTTTGAGGTGAAGGAGGACGTCTGAAGGGAGTCTGCACAACACAGGGATGAAGCCGGCAGCAGCGACAATGAATAAAAGGTGCGCTCCTTAAAAACAGGAGAGGCTCTTCAGGTGGCTATCCGGACAACTACAGCAGTGTGCAGCGATTTCGACCACGAAGGTGACCTCTGGCTGAAGAAGATGAGCTGGTTATCCCCACCAGGCTCAAGGGAAGAAGACTCCGGACTGGATCTTCTCTAGTCGTCGGTAAATAGCTCAAGACTGCAGCAGTGCTTCACCAGGACGGGGTAGTTGCAGCAGTCGTCGTTCTCTCTGCTTCTCTTCGGTTCCTTGTAGTTCCAGTGGCGACTCTAACTTCTAGTTCAAGAGACCTGCCTTTTATGTGCAAAACCCCCCATTCACACAACCTGGCTGTCAATCACCTCAGCCAATCATGGCAAAGTGCGACTTGGGTTTCCTAGTATACCCTGTGCAGGGGGTGACTACACCCCTCCCTCACATTCAGCCCACCTAGACACCCAGGCGCCTGGTGGAGGGCTTCTGGGCAGAAGCCCACCAAAAGACGGTGAACAAAGAAGGAAAACCTAGTTTGCCACGCAAAGTAACACACAAGAAGGATTTTAACAAAAAGAAATGGCGAATAAACCCAACCGGAGCCAAAAGAAAGACAATTTGGTCAAGCGGGTTTATGTTTGAGGCTAATATAATAGCCTAAAACAATACCACGTTTATCCAATATAATCGCGGTAGAAAGGTTAGGGTAGATACCACTGCCACCACCCAAGTCTAAATGTTAAAAGAGCAAAACAATGCTCTAGGAGGTACAGATAAAAAGGGGTACGAAGTAACCCTTTCCAGTACTCCATGGAAGATGGGGTGTACTGGATCTGTGGTAGATTGACTAGGTAAAGTTAATGGTAACTTTACCCTTTTCTGGGGGACGGTAGTTCTCTTTTTTGTTCTCATGTACGCCCATATACTTGGCTATTTGTATTGCTGACTGTCTATGCAATGTCGCTGTGTAGACTTGCATGTGTGTGACCATAAGGATTTCAACCTTTCTCTAGGAATCGTAGTAGTGAGGGGTAATCAATTCTCTAGTGCCGGCCTTCCGACACGCCTTCTCTTTATATGGTTATTTATCCCTTTTGAGAATCGTTCCCCCGAAAACAAAACATTTGGGATTTGGCACTTTTTTCTAGTACACACAATAGCAAAGAATTCTCTTTCTATTGTTGCCCACCTTGTCTCAGGATCCTTTAACCTCCTGTTGATGAAACAAATGGGGTGCTCCCTACCTTTCTCATCCAGTTGACTAAGGACTGCACCTATACCTACATTAGAAGCATTAGTCTGTACAATGAAGGGTTGGTGATAGTCAGTAGCTCTTAGGACTGGAGCATGACAAAGGGCTTTCTTTAGACCTTCAAAGGCTTGTTTGCACTCCTCATTCCACCTGACCTTTGCAGGGAATTTAGGAGAGGAGATTACATTCACGGGAAAAGCTATGGTCCCATAGTTCTCTATGAAGTTCCTATAATACCCAGTGAGACCTAGGAAGGCTCTCACTTGGGTTTGAGTAGTGGGGGTGGCCCAGTTTTATACAGCCTGTACTTTGCTAGGCAATGGCCTTATTTCACATCCTCCTATCTCATGTCCAAGGTAGACCACTGAACTCTGACCAATTTCACATTTGCTTGCCTTTATGGTCAGATTGGCCTGTTCAAGAGCCTGCAATACATAACCTAGGTGTTCAACATGTTCTTTCCATGCAGGGCTGAACACTGCAATGTCATCCAAGTATGCCATGCAGAGGTCCTCCATCCCATTCAGAACTTGATTGACCATCCTCTAAAATGTAGCAGGTGCATTCTTTAGTCTAAAAGGCATTACCTTGAGTTGGTAGAGGCCAGGGCAGTGGAGAATGCAGTTTTCTCCTTGGCATGGTCTGTCAGGGCTATTTGCCAATAGCCTGATGTTAGGTCAAATGTGCTGAGGTACTTGGCTGCACCAAGTTTGTCCACCAGCTCATCTGTCCTAGGCAAAGGATGGGCATCAGTCTTTGTGACAGCATTTTGAGCTCTATAGTCCACGCAGAATCTCAACTCTTTGGATCCTGCCTTTGGTACAAGCACAACTGGGCTAGACCATGGGCTAGTAGAGGGCTCTATAGCCCCGAGATCAAGAATCTTGTTGACCTCATTCCTTATGTGGGATCTGACATTGTCTGGCATTCTGTACCCCCTGCTTTTGACAGGCAAACAGTTACCAGTGTGTATGTCATGCTGACCCCAAGGGGTCAAGCCTGGTGAAAGTGAGAACAGGGAGGCAAACTGATTTAACATTAACTTGCACTCATCCTGCTGGTCAGATGTGAGGCTGGAAGAGAGATTAACTCCTTCCACTTGCTCATCTAAAGGTAAGCCTCTGAGGAGGTCAGGTAGAGTTTCACTCTCCTCCTCCGCCTGAGCTGAAGCTAGAAGCAGAGCTCCTATGTCAGGTCTGGAGACATAAGCTTTAAACGGTTGGTTTGGAAGACTCTGGGAGCCTCCTTAGGATTGCCTAAATCCACCAGATAGTTCACTTCTCCAAGTTTACGCACAACCTTGAAGGGTCCTATCCATTTGTCCTGCAAGGCCCTTCTGCCTTGTGGGGACCATAATGAGAACTAGCTGGTCTTAAGTAAACTCAACCATGTTAGCCTTCTGGTCATGCCAATGTTTGACCAGGGCTTGAGCAGCCCTCAAGTTATCACTTGCCTCTGCTATCATGTGTGACATTCTCCTCCGGAGACCTATCACATAGTCAGACTCTCTTACTGGCTTGGGGGAAGGAACACTCTCCAACCCCTCCTTAATCAGGGCCAATGGACCTCTGACTGGATGGCCATAGAGAAGTTCAAAGGGACTGAATCCTACTCCCTCCTGAGGGACTTCTCTATAAGCAAAGAGGAGGCATGGCAGTAGAAGGTCCCACTTTCTTCTAAGTGGTTCTTCTAAAGCACCTATCATGCTCTTCATAGTTCTATTAAACCTCTCTACCAAACCATTGGTTTGGGGTAGTAGGCAGTTGAGAACTTGTAGGTGACTCCACAGGTTTTCCAGATGGTTTTAATTGGATCCTCTATCAGATATCACCTCCTTAGGAAAACCTACCCTGGAAAAAATAGCAAGTAGGGCCTTAGCCACAGCCGGAGCAATGACATTCCTCATAGGTATGGCTTCAGGAAATCTAGTGGCATGGTCCACTACAACCAGGATGAACCTGTTGCCTGAAGACGTGGGAGTGTCAAGAGGACCACCAATGTCAATCACATCCCTCTCAAAAGGCACCCCCACCACTGGGAGAGGCACTAAGGGTGCCACATTCTTGGCTCCACTCTTGCCGGAGGTTTGGCAAGTGTGGCAGCTTCTGCAGAATTTGTCCACTTCTCTAACCATCTTAGGCCAGTAGAAGTGAAGAGAGAGCCTTTCTTTGGTCTTCTTAAAACTTAAGTGACCAGCCAAAGGTACCTCATGGGCTAACTGCAGAAACTGGAGTCGGTTCACTAGAGGTACTACAATCTTTTTGTAGTCTCCAGGGGTTGACTCAGTTGGTTCACTGTAGAAGAGGGCATCCTCCCAGTGTAACCTATACTTCCCAGGCTCAGTCCCATTGAGCTGAGAAGCTGCCTGTAGGCGAAGACCTTCCAGGGTAGGACATTCTCTTTGTCCTTTGCTGAAGTCTTCCCTGTTGGGTCTACCTTCTGCCAGTAAAGACTGCAGCTTAGGATGGTCAACAGGGTCAAGATCTCCCACCAGGGTAAGATCTCTTTCCAGATCTGATTCCTCAGTGTCTAGTTGAACCATACAGGGTTGAACCTCACACTCAGCGTCAGCTGGTGGAGGAGTCACAGATGTGACTTTGGACAGTTGTGGAGATGTCCTTCTGGGCACAGGAGTGCTTGCTGGTTTCTTGCTGGCAGACTTGGGTTTCTCCTTTGTCTCTTTCTGCCCTGCAATAGTAGTAAGTAAGTCCTGTGGACTTGGGGTGATAGTTTCCTCTATTATGTCCCCAGGAGAGCCTCTCAAGGTTCTCTCCCTTGCAGACACAGTGAGCTCCTGTTTCCTTCTGCTTGGGGCCTGGGGGTACTAGACACAACTCAAAGAGTTTTAAGGTCATTACCCAACAGGACCCTTCCAGGTATGTTATTTTGCACACTTACAGGTATTCTGACAGTCATGTCATTACACTGGATGAGAGCTGGTAACTGGGGAACCATTTGCACAGGGCCTCCAGCTAACTTGGTTAGGTGTTTGGGTGCCTTAGCAACATCCTCTACCTTGAAAAAACATTCATCAACCACAGTTATGCTGGCTCCAGTGTCTCTGATGGCAGGGGTTTCCTGACCATTCACAAGAACACTATCTTTGTCATACTCTTTAGTATTATCTGGGATTGAGTTATAGAAATCTAAGTTCTGTTATTCCCAAAGACCCAAGGACACTAAAGAAACACTAGCTGAGACTCTCATGGGCTCATCAGCTAGTAGCTGAAAGTTTCCACTGGCTATAGGTACTTCATCCACCTGGGAGAAGGCTAAAGAGACAGTGTTGATCCCTGAAGGTTTACCCTTACACTTGGGATCTCCTTTCACATGGCCAGGTAACCCACAAACAAAACATTTCCCAAATGCTCTCTGGAATGGGGGTTTGCTCTGACCTCCATCCGGTGTGGAACCAGATGGTACACTTGCCTGATTTGGTTTACCTTGGGGCTTACCCTGGTTATGTTTGTGGCCCTCTTTTGGATTGGAATTATTGGAATTCTCTTTGTTGTCTTTCTTGGGCTGCTTCCCCTCATCCTTCTTCTGTGTAGCCCCAGAATCCTTGTGAGTAGCCCTGTTGGCAACCCATAAGTCAGAAGTCTTAGCTAGTTTCTGACGATCTATCTCCTTTGAATCAGCCAAGTGCTGTCTAAGCTCAGGAGAGAAGACATCAAAAATAGACTCCAACATTACAAGATTCCTCAATCCTTCATAAGTGTTCACTTTGTAACCCTTAACCCAACCATCTAAGTTTTTCAAACATTCACACACCCAGGTAGCCCAAGGGGTACCATCATGCTTCTTGAGGGTTCTAAACCTCTTAAGATACTGGGAAGGGGTCTTCCCAAATCTAGTTATTAATGCTAGTTTCACACACTCATAATCCTGTTTATCCTCCTCCCCCAACTCCATTACAGCATCACTTGCAACAAGGGGGAGCCTAGAGAAAAGCCAAGGAATCAACTGATTCCCTGAGATACCTTTAATCCCATGATTGTACTCAAACATTGCTAACCAATCCAAAACATCAAGTTTAGTCTCATACATACCAATCATTTCCTTTGGCATACAGGGTCTCTTACGGCTGGAAGACCTAGAAGACTCTGGAAGGAAGCATTTTCTAGAGACAGTTTCTTCATTTCTAGTTCATGGTTCTGCTCCATTTCTCTAAGCCTTGACTCGTGATGTTTCATGTCAGTTTGTGCATCAATATGTTTCACTTCCAATTCAAGTCACATTTTCTCCAGTGCAATAAACTCAGGAGTAAGTGTAGGACCTGTGGGGGTCCCTGTGGACAGGGGTTGTGCATTCTGAGCAGGTGAAGGAGTTGTAGGGTTTCCTAACAAGGACACATCTACTTCTTCTAAAGTAACACTCTCAGAATCAGAAACATCAAAATCCACATTTGCTGGAGTGGTAGGCCCTTCTGACCCACTCTCCAGACTGTTTCCCATTAACTTTGCAAACAGTTCAGATTTATTTCCTTTACCAGAGAGATTCTTATCCCTACACATGGTTCTCAGAACCTAAGCAGTATAGAGTAAAAGACTCTCTTCAGTGTAGTTTTCCATATTTGACATGATTTCTCAGTTAAATAGAATTAGTGGTGTTAGTTGAACCCAAGCAACAGCAGCACTCTAAGTGTAATCACTCTACTTCCAAATCCTCACCGCTGTACACCAGTGTTAGGCAGAATCCTGTGCAGTGCCCTTAGGGACCACTACACACAATTAAGACTACAGGTGGCAATACAAGTTTTTTTTAATTTTATTTTTTTATTTGTGTGTGTCCCAAAGGAACTTTACAAAGAAAGAAAAGAAAAATCTGTGTTTGCATTTCAGATATCTTAGCGGGGCAGGACCCTGGTTATATTAGCAATTTCATTGTGTGCTCCAAAATTTTTACTGTTGCTAATAGCCAGGTTGTTCGGTCTCCTCCGATTAGTCTAAGCCACCATTTTTCTTCGTCCCACCCCTGTTCTTCCACTAGTAGGTAGTTGAGGTACTTGCATCTAAGTTGCTGATTTTTAGGGCATGACATAAGAAGGTGACGAATTGATTCGATATGATTGTCACACAAGCAGCATTTGTTTGTTTTTGAGAGACCTCTAATGAAGCGAATTTCATTTGTGTCCAGTAGATTGAGCCTTATCCTTAGTAGAGAGTTTCGACCACCCTACTTGGGAATTTATTTAAGTATCTCATTGGAACATTTAGGTTACTGCACCGTTGGGGAAGTTGCTGCAGTAATTTATTTTTTGTGGCTGTCTCTTGTGTTTGAATCCAATCTAGATCTTTTAGTTTTTTGGTCACACTTGTTGGTTTTGTGATGAGGTCGTCTTCGGAGCAGGCAACTGACTCCAGTAGGGCCCTGTTGGCCAATTTCCAAGTTGATAACATTTTCACTTTACAAGTTTTACTTTTGGTACAAGCGTGTACTACTATGTCAGAGTGGTAACAGTGGCGGAGCAGCCAGACTTATCTCAAGAGTATAGGAGCAGTAGCAGAGATTACACAAAGGGACCACAATTACTGTGACTCAAGCAAACACTGACTCAAGGTTTCAGGTAGAAAAATATAAGTACATTTATTTTTAAACCATTTGTTGTAAACACGACACTTCTATTAGATTTAAAACTACACAAAAAATATACTACAACTAACCAATTCACTTTGTACAGTCAGTCTCAAGGTAAGTACCCTGTGTTTGAATGGACCGGTGTTACGAACAAAACATGTTACCGTGAATACGATTGCGATCACTTTTTGACAATTCGGTCTAAAAACTAAACGCGTATCCGTGGCATGAAATGCTACCAGGGCAAAAACACACTTAGCACCTGAGATACCGAGAGGGAGTTGGAGGCAAAAATCACAGGCAATATTTTGGTTAGGCAGACAGAATCGAAAAACACTCAGAGACAGGAGTTCAAGAGTCAAAGGGCCGGAGCCAGGGTTAAGTGACACCGGGGACCTGTTGCCGAAGATCACACAGTCAGACAGTTCACGCTTCAACGTAGCCAAGAGTACTTCGATATTGTCAATGTTCGGAAGCAAAAGTTATAAGAAGGAGGGAAGACAAGGGCAAGCCTTGGAGGTGAAGAAAAGGGGGTCACCCTGTTTCCTCAAGCAGAACACAGTACCTTATTCCAAGGGTGCAGCTGGTGCCCTGGCAGTTGTTCCTGTTGGTGTCCTGCAGACACACGGTTCCTGGAGCTTTGAGGTGAAAGAGGACGTCTGAAGGCGGTCTTTACCACACAGGAATGAAGCCGGCAGCAGCGACATTTAATAAAAGGTGAGCTCCTTAAAAACAGGAGAGGCTTTTCATATGGCTATCCGGACCACTACAGCAGTGTGCATCGATTTTGACCATGAAGGCGACCTCTGGCTGAAGAAGATGAGCTAGTAATCCCCACCAGGCTCAAGGGAAGAAGACTCCGGACTGGATCTTCTCGAGTCGTCGAAGGGTAGATAGCTCAGGACTGCAGCAGGGCTTCACCAGGACGGGGTAGTTGCAGCAGTCATCGTTCTCTCTGCTTCTCTTAGGTTCCTTGTAGTTCCAGTGGCAACTCTGACTTCTAGCCCAAGAGACCTGCCTTTTATGCGCAAAAACCCCCATTCACACAGCCTGGCTGTCAATCACCCAGCAGGGGGGTTGTCCAGCCTGGACAACCACCTCAGCCAATCATGGCAAAGTGCGACTTGGGTTTCCTAGGATACCCTGTGCAGGGGGGACTACACCCCTCCCTCACATTCAGCCCACCTAGACACAGACGCGCCTGGTGGAGGGCTTCTGGGCCGAAGCCCGCCAAAAGACGGTGAACAAAGAAGGCAAACCTAGTTTGCCGCGCAAAGTAAAATACATAAAGGATTTTAACAAAAATAAATGGCGAATAAACCCAACCGGAGCCAAAAGAAAGACAATTTGGTGAAGCGGGTTTATGTTCGAGGCTAATATAATAGCCTAAAACAATACCACGTTTATCTAATATAATTGCGGTAGAAAGGTTAGGGTAGATACCACTGCCACCAGCCAAGTCTAAATGTTAAAAGAGCGAAACAATTCTCTAAGAGGGACAGATAAAAAGCGGTACGAAGTAACCCTTTCCAGTACTCCATGGAAGATGGGGTGTACTGGATCTGTGGTAGATTGACTAGGTAAAGTTAATGGTAACTTTACCCTTTTCTGGGGGACTGTAGTCAGCCTCAGAAATGGAGTCAGGGGGGAGGTCTCAAAGACAACCCTGTGCTACGGCACTGAAGGTGCTGTGTGACACAAAAGAACGGGGGCTACTGAAGTGGTGTACTTCAGAGTCCACAATCACAAAAACAGAGAAATATACCTGGCAAAACACAGGTAAGAGTGGGGGAAAAGCTCACACTCTTACCAAGTGGAAAAAAATAAACTGCAGAAGTCCAGAAAAGCTGCTGGGGGACTGACTACGTGAGGAAAATTAGCCATAAATGAGAATTCTCCCTAACAGTAACAACTCTGTTCAAGAGCAGTGATTGGACCATTAGGGTAGGCTAATTTTAGACCAATCACTGGAGGACCATTGCCTTTAAAAGAAGGGGTATCCCACCCCTTCAGCATACAAGATACTAGATACAAGATACAGAAGATTTGCACTGAAGTAACTGAGAAAACTCACTGGTCTTCCTTTGAGAAAGTTGTACTTTCCAAGTCCACAGCCTGAGGTAAAGAAGGAATCACCCAAGACAGAAGAAAACCCTGTTCCCTACCTGCTCCCGGGGCAAATCGGGCATGACCTCTGGGGTATATCAGGACCTACCACTCTGCACAGCCTTCTCCTGAGCTGGAAGAGCAGACCCAGAAAGGAACCATCCCATCCTCGAGTCCCCCTGAGTGGGCCTCACAGCAACTGGAGGACCAGATCAGCTGAAGCTCCCTGTTCTAATGCACAAACTGGTTGCTCCGTGTTCACCAGACTGGGTACAAGAGGGAGGTCGCTGGCACTGGTTGCTGTGCTCCTCCACCACAGTGAACGCTGCTTCATGTCCTTGTAAAAGCTCATCATCTGATAGGCGCAAAGCGACTGCTCAATGCTGGGACTCAAAATGAATCAATGAAGAGTCACACGCCGACTCCAGCTAACTGGGGGTTACAACCACGTCTTGCCCCAGTTAGTTATTGAAGTGCTCCCTCATTGATACCACATCAATGCACCTAAAATCACCACTTTCACGACTGGCATACTCAGACTGGATCTGCTGAAATGTTACTCGTTGACCACACCTGGTGGCTAAAGCCCGACTCGGCCTTGCCAACTGCGATGCGTTCCTGGGACTGCCATGACCTTCATCCTTGAGTCACCCTACTACCACACAGAGCATCCGTCTTTGTCCCTACTCGATTTCTGCTTGCTGTTATGGCCTCCACGATCCTACGTGCCTGGACTGAGCCTGATCTGCTCCAAACTATGTTTGACACTGGGTCTGACTCCGTCAGCCCACCCAGAACTGAATCCAGGTACTGTTGACTCTGAATTGAACCCTCGTTCCATTGGGACCCTAGAGTCTGATTAGGCCACAATCGCTCCTGTTTTCAGCCAAGATATTATTTTTGTGGCTAGTAACTTACCTACCACCCCTGGAATTACACTCGGAGTGCTTCTTTCTCCAGTCTTTCGCATCGTCTCTGTTCTTCAATCGGGTGTGTTTTTGTATTTTCTATTCACTCTACATGCAAATGGTGTGTTAGATTACAGAATATATATTTTTATAGAACCTTGATCGGACATTCCCTTTATATTGGACTGTGACACTGTGTTGTTTGGGTCACTACTCGTTCACCTTCACACCCTTCTTGAGAGCATAGCCTTCCCTCGGCCCATGTTAAAACAAAATTCGAAGGAGGTATATCTGGTGCCTGTCCCTTTTTTACCTTTACAATTGTGTTCTGTTTTGGTTTGTAGAAGTGTGAGGGATGAGTGACCCATTTTACCCCTACTCATTCTGGGACTTCTGCAGAGCAGAATCCAATTCATCACACCATATGTATAGCACCACAGGCACTTGCGAACTGGCACAGCAGCCACCATGTGGTGCTGACAAACAGGGAAGGAGTTGTACGAGAGAACAGCACACATTGGCATCAGTAAAACCTGGTGACCATAGCAACATAAGGCAGATTAGAATGCCTACATACTACAGAACACAACTATTCTTATGCTGAGGCTTTGGAACATTCCAACAATAACAATTAGTGTATATCATAGGACGTACGTAATTACCACTCAGTTTATGCAATAGAATGTGGTGCTAACAACACAGACCACTGTTATGAACGCATTATGGCGGATCAGTGTACGTGCCATTATGGGTAAAACATACTTCTTATCATGACTGCAGGGTCATTCTGCATGCAGTGATAAGCCACTGCAGTGACTGCCATGTTTGTTTACAGTCTCCCATCACAGCCCTTCATTACTAAAGTGAGATGAGCACCTAACATGCCCGATCAACACTGTTCCCTCCTGCACAAGCCCAGCTCAAGATCCATGCCACAACAGTGGGGTTCAAAGTCGTGCCAGAGCTGCCAGTGACCCCATAGAGACAGAGGGAGGAGGTTGGACACCCAGTAACCCTAGCAGTAGACATAGGAACAGGAGGTACAGAAGCCAGGACCATCAGGATCATTACGACCTTGGAGGTAACCATGCCGCAATTTGCGGCATGGTTACCCCATTGCTGGCTACCGGGTTCCTTGAATGAGGAATTGCCGGGCCATTCCAACCTTGGCGGACCCGGTAATTCCTCATTCGAGGAACCCGGACCCGGTTCATCCCTATTCCCATTCGAGCCCTCATAGGGCTCAATGGGAATGGGGAGGGAGCTAACAATGGGCCCATTAATAACGGGCTCGTTGTTAGCTCCATGGTCTGCTAGCGGGACCCGCTGAGGGCACCTGGTTTTACCAGGCGCCCTTTGCGGGTCCCGCGAGCAGCCTCGTAATAGGGCGGTAAGGGGTTGACGGCTCCGGCACCATTACCGGTGCCGTTAACCCCTTATCGAGAAGGTCGTAATGACCCCCATCTGGTTTAAGAGGCAGGTGCCCACATCATAACAAGTACTGCCACCAAGCAGCTGGTATCTATGGCCACAAATACACACAACCACAAGAAGTGCAGCCAGTATGACTAGGGGTTTCACAGTATTAGCAGCCACCCTTTTCAACTTGTATGTTGCAGAAGCTGGGAAAAAGCTTAACACGAGTGGTCTGGTAGGTATAAAGTTCGGCGCAATCACAATTAGATGGATAGTTTATGCAGATGACTTCTTATTGCTGGATAGTTCTAAAATAGGCCTACAAAGACTAATCACTGACTTTGGGGCATTCATTGACGAGAGAAAGTTAAAAATCAATCCAATGAAAACAGTCATCTTTCATGGCGGAAGCCAAAAGGTGTCGGCCGCTTTCTCATTTTGGAATTGTGATGGTATTAAGATCAAGAGTCAATCGGCCTTGAAATTCTTGGGTTACACAGTGTATAACTCCCTCTCTAATGTGATTTGGAAAAATAATCTTGTAACGAAAGCAAGAAAAATCACGAATCAGATGAAATCTATAGAAGAAAATTTGGTAAATTCACGTTGGTTCCGTGCATTCAATTCTATAGACTAAAGATTTTACCAAACCTAACTTATGGCCTGGAGTTTTTACCCATTTCAGTTGCGCCCTTTTTGAGAAAACTTGAAGCCTTAATTTGGCGCAAATTTCTATATTTTTTACCAAAATGTATTCCTTTTGAAATGATCAGATATGAATTAGGCCTAACTTCAATTTCCTGCATTATGCACATAAAAAAATTAGATTTGCTTAGAAAATGCATGATTGCAGATAAAGATTCAATATATTGGCATCTGAAAGTGGTGGAAGAGGGTAACTTTATGTCTTCGCTTATAAGGGATTGTGAATTAATTCTGACGAAAGTGGGCCTGTCAAATATGACCCTTGTAAGAAATTTTGGCAAAGTTAAAGAAACTGTTAAAGCTTATGATTGACTGGAAAATAATGTTGTTCTTTTGAATTCAAAGTTATATTCACAATTAATTTAATTCTGGAAATGGTTCCCGAACCCAGAAAACTATATAGCAAAATATCCCTCTAGGCTATTCAGGAACAGAATGATGCGTTTTAGGTTCAATGTGTTGAATTCGAATGAAGTTTTGACAAGCCGGGGTTTAAATATGTTAGGGAAGGTGGGCTGAAGATTTTGTAATTGTACAGATGAAAAGGAGACCCTATTACATCTACTATTGGTCTGTCCCGAGCTAACATTACAAAGAATTGAATGTTTCTCAACATTTGTACTGGATACATCTAATGTAGATCGGGATAAACTATGGAACGAAATGTTACATGGAAACTCCATTCCTCTGAAATTCAAAGTGTTTACATTTTTGTATAATATCTGTGAATTAGAATGACTCACAAGAGGGCTACCGTTGTGCAGTATGGTTGAGTGACAAAGAGCCAGATCTTTGTGCTAGAAGGGGATAGTTTTTGATGTTTGATGTACAAACATCCCAAATTGGGTTCTTGATGTCAGAAGGTTCCTCCGAAATGAACTGTTTATCGTACTAGTAGATTCACCTGAATTCATTATTATTGGGATAATGGCCAGTGTATAACAATGTTAAGTAATTGGTTTAATTTTAAGAATTTTTGCTAATATGTTTTTCACTTTTAGGAGAGTACATTTCTTCTGGTTTTATTAATTTTATGTAGATGTTAACATGTGAATTAAGGACATTTTGATAATATTTGTAATTTTATTTCTCTTTTTGTACAATTGTAAAGGTTTATATAAACCAAAACAATAAAGATAATAATAACCACAATAAACCTGCAACTGTAGCAGTTTGTAGTATCATTTTGTGTCGGTGCAGCAAGACTGGAAAAAAACCCCTTTCCTTGTCTCGTATTTCACAGTGGTATACCTGGGCAAGGTATCCTCAACATCCAGTCCACTGCAGCCCCCCGCTTACCTAATTTATGGTTCTACTCTTGGTTTGTTTTGCCCACCCACTTCTCCAGTAATAATAATAATAGTATTAGTTTTTTGTCAGTACGATAACCTTCTTGTCAAATTACGGTATATCATGGTTTTCGCAGTATAGCAGGTGGAGTTAACCAATCTTAACAAATAGTTTCCTAAAAGGTCATAAATTGCCAGATGCATCATCACAAACAAAACCAGGCACCTAGGGCCAAAATTGTGCTTTTCAACATATATTCCACTGAAATGCCACCCCTTGCTTCCACCAAACAACACAAACACACATTTGGAGTGGAGGAGGGGGGATCACTGTTGCGACTGGCAAAGCAAACTTAATAGATTTTCTCATTTAGGCTTTTAGCTACCCACTGGCTACTGGTGAAGATGAACCTGTTGCCATCTTGATAATCTGCATGCCACAGATCAATGAAGGCTGATGGTAGATTGCGCTTGTGCACATACACACACATGCACGCACATGCACTCTCTCTCTTTAAGTTACAGCCTTTAGTTTACTTGCAGGCCAAAAGTTTCAGTAATCACGGACATGTTACCCTTTGGTATGGCAGCAGGGAATACCCACAGAGATTAGTGAATTTTGCAGTGTGACGTATTATATGTAAATTCAATGATAGAACCAGGGAATTCCCCCATTGTCATATGTTTGGAAAACAATATCCATTATAAATATTTAAACCCCAAAGCCGCCAACCCAAAGTAAATCCTTTTCCTTCTTGGCCCTGTATTTATTCTTCCAATTGCTAACATAATGAATTTGTGTCAGGCACGTGTGGTTTATGGAACGGCATTAAAAACTGCTCCAACTGAAATTACTTGTACCAATAAAAAGATTTTTTTTTTTACATTGCCTTTTTGCATTTGAAGTTCTTTTACTGTACCATTAAGTCAATGCTTTTTAGTTTACGTATGAATACTCAGGCAGGATTTTCCAGCTGTAGCAAGGTAGCATTTTGAAACTTTTCTCTGCACATATTTAGCTGTTCCTCCAGGAATCTAAGGCGGCTGCAGAATTGGTCTTTCATGGCGCTCACTCTTGATCACCTTGAATGAAAGAGTGACAAGTGGAAGTGTTAAAATACACATTTTGAGCAATGGGCTTGTTGCTCAGTCACATGTCATCGCTTTGAAAATAGGCCTCGACTTGCATTTTTTGGAACCACATGGCATGGGCATCATGACGTTTTGCTGTGACAAAAAGTTTGTTTTGATAACTCTGTCCCATTAAAGGAAGAAAAGTCACTCATGTGAGGTCTGAAAGCCCATGTCATTGTGTTTCTTTTGTCAAAATGTCATAGCCAACACAAACTCACCGAAAGGTTGGATATTGATCTAATCACTATAGCTTGTTTACCATCCGCCTGGTGTATTATGAAGGTCTGATGTCGGAGACACCACTGACCATGCAATCCTAAAGGGGCAGCCTTCAGTGGCATCTGTTGATTTCTTTCTTGATTCTTGCAATTCATGTTCATTTACCTTCTTAAAGATAGTGGCAAAAAACCTTTGAAAATGAAAAAGTTAAAATACATATCGGCACAAATATGGCCTAGACCACCACCTCACCATAGCCTCATCATTTCCGTTTGCCCGGGTCGGAGTGCATCAGGACCCTTGTGACATGAGTTGAGAGGGAGGAATGCTTTCATGGGTGGTGTCACAAATTGAGAATATACCTAAGAAATATTTCACCCACATTGCTCTGCATACTTCAAATTGAATGTAGACTCTGTCCTGCCTGCTTGAGTCCAGTGCCATATGCAGAAGGCAGGTAGGTGAAGGATCATGCAAAGCAACAACTCTATTGCCAATGTGCAAATCTACACAGAGGACAGTGGGGGGGGCAGTCTACAGCAGGGTCGGATTGGGGCATAAAATTGTCTAGAGCACCAAAATAAAAGTGGCCCACAATTGCAAATGGGAATTAATTCCTTTTGGAACACTGTTTGAATAGTACCCAAGGGGGGAGATATTTGATAAAATGTGATGCAAATTTTGCATTTAAAATAATGGGCCTCATTACGACCTAGGCGCTAATGGGTTAACAGCGCCGTAAAAGGCTGCGGCGCCGTTAACCTATTAGCGCCTAATTACGAGGTCCCTTTGCGGGACCCGACCTTAACGGCTGGTGTAGACCAGCCGTTAAAGTAGGGACCCGCAAAGGGACCTTGGTGCTAATTACAGTGCCGCAATTTGCGGCACCGTACTTAGCGTCTTCCCCATTCCCATTCAGCCCTACGGGGCAAAAATGGGGAAGGGCCATGTAGGTAGGGAAAATTACCGCCCCGCCAACCTTGTAATGGGGTGGTAATTCCCCCTTTCTCCATGGCGTAGTCGGTAATTTACCGGCATGTCCATGGTGCTAATAACACCATGGTCTTCCGCCAGGGTCGTAATGAGGCCCAATGTTTATTTTTGCAACAGTGGTGAAGACTATTAGCCACATAGTAAAGTCACTCATCAAACTGGCCCACTTTGGCCAAAAAAGTGCCCCGCTTCGATCCAAAAAACTGGCCCACACAAGCATTTTGCGTTTTTCGTTGGGCCATGGGCCTATTGCCTTAAAGGCCAGTCCATCCCTGGTCTACAGAGCTAAAGTTGTTGGTCAACATGCATCAGAAGGGCATCCAGTTCACCACCCGCTTGAATTCTGGGATGTGTAGTTCCCGATCTTTCAAATTGGTGGGAAAACTACAAATCCCAGAATTCTGAGCTAAAATAGAACTGGATGGCTATCTGATCCATGGCCATGAGAAACTTAAGTTTCTTGAATCTAAAACTTGGGGAGAGTAATTCGATATGCATGACTTCAGTGTTCAGTGGCCGTCCTTTTTTTTATAATTCATTTTGTACAGACAGAGCAAGAGCTGTTCCAATGCCTGTTTGCTCAGTGCACTAGGACCTTAACTTACTGAACTAATGGCAAATGCTGCCGGGCCGGGCTGAATCGATACACTGTTTTGCAAGTAACTGAAAGTGTTATTAGATTTGTTGACTACTTACGAACAAAAGGAAAAATAAAGTGTTCACTTTTAATTCAGGCCCTCAACTCACCCTCATGATGTCCCTGTGGTCTTGCTAATTGCAAATTGAAAATCGGGACAATCATCATAGAAGATCTGACCTGTAGCACGGAGTAGCATGACTGTGTGAAAACATTTAAAATCTGTAAGCTGCCTTTCAGATAAATGATGCCTGAAACAAAATAACGTTGTTCTAGTTTTCCCATGAAATCCAGGTCTGGCAGAGTCTATGAACTGGAGTGTCCGGTATGCTTATAGAGCCAGTCAGTCAGCTCATCGTTACCAGCTTTGCATGGGGAACACAAAGGTTCAGGCACTGGGCAGCTTTCAATACAATTTGCACAAAGTCGGCTGATCTTTGACCCAACTCTACTGATCACAGAGAAAGAGCGGTCACAGCAGCAAAGCTGCATTTAATAACGTGGCCTCACTTTCCCTATGCTCTTGTCTGGCCCCCTTGGCAGACAGCACATCCCACAGTGCAAGACCAAGACTGTGCAGCACTTGCTTACTGCAGCCTTTCCAAATCAAATTGAAAAGTACACTTAACGGTATACTGGTATAAACAATGTGCCGGTTACTATTGTTCAATTAAGTTGTTTGCGGTATCTGTAACGGTATATTGGGTATACTGTTACATCCCTAAGTGGGACTCCTATTGGGACTTCTGGGTCATCCATTCAGTGTTGAGGGGTCTCAGTGCCAGCAAGAGCATTTGGCAAACATAGAGGCAATGTGGCCACTGGGACGTAACTCATTGCAAAGTGATGGTCAATGCACATTGGGACAAGAGAAAAACACTACTGGGCATCCTTTGCAATATAGCAATTAGCGGGAATGCGTTCAATAGCTAGCGTGCCACCTTCAGCAATCACAAATGCCACTACAAGCATGCCATACAGGTGGTAGGCCAGCCATGAAACCATCAGGTTATCAGCTTATGGTTCAGCACAATTAACAAGATGATGCTGAACATAGACACCTAGAACAACACCATTGTAGAATGGAAAAACGCACATCTAAGAACATCACTGCCACATAATAACTAACAGAGCAGGTGGCAGATAGGATAGTGGAAATGCAAGCTAGTATCATTATCACACTGAAGGGCATTGGCGTTGGCACTGTCAGTTGACACCAGCAATGCAGTGATATGGATGAGGCAAATTGCAGCATTGAAGTTAGCAGAGCTTAGAAATGCTTCACTGATATGGAGTGTAGACGCAGATGAGCTTCCATAGCCTATGCTCCAGCAGTTTGCAACACCAGCAATAGACAGGTGAGCAGTTAATACACATGTACGCAGGTTGTCATGGCAATCATCCCAAATGGTTGCATGTCAAGTCTGAGGAAGCAGGGGAGCAACTGTATGATGCCCACATATGCCACTGACACAACGTCTGCCACTCGCAGCGAAGGTCCCAGGCATGTATGAGCCATGTAACATCACAGTATGATCCCATGTGCTGCTGCACATACCAGGTGAGTATGCTGTTGAGGGGATGATGGTCTTAGGGAGGGGAAGGGAAGGGGTATCTACACATATAATGATAAAGCCTCAATACAGGATTGCTATACACTGATGTTCATAATTTCAATAACTTCGACATAGAGATAGACACCCAGTAGTGTTTGATTCCATGTAATTTGGCTCAGTTGGTGGGCACAGTGTAGTTCCTTGTTGGATAACCAGCAGCATTCCCAGGACCTTAATGCGCTTGCCCACCTGGTGGTTGCTCATCATCGTCTACCTCTGCCACTAGGAGTATTCGGTGATGTACTGCAATGCTGTGCAGTATGCCACATACCAGTGTGATGGGACACAGAAGCAGGCATTCATGCATTGTAACCCAGATCATACAACACTTGCCCTCTCTGACACTCTGTGCTTAAGCACTCCTGGTTCATTCAATCACCTTAAGAGGCAACCAAATGTACAATGAATGGTGTAATAATTTAGGGTCACAGGGGACATACATTGTAATCCAAACACTAATAACTGTTAATTGTAGGATGTACATTAGTTGGCTGGCAGGCATTGTGTGTCACACCACGACCCTGGAAGCAGTGGCAAAGATGGAGGTTTGGCATCTAGCCTCCTTCAATCCCTCTCTAACGGACTAGCTATCTGACGTTCAGCCAGATAAATAATAGCCACGCCCCCTGCTCATAGCATTGCAACTTTCCAGTTCCAGGCGCTCGAGCTGCTTGCCTGATACCCTTTTGATCTCTGTGTTTTTCGCTCCTTGCTTACTGCTAGCTTTCCCTCATGGGTCTGCTTTTCCCTCCTTGGACGCTGTTTACTCTTCTCCTTCTTTCGCTCTGAGCCTTTACGCAGACTCCTTGCCGCCTTTTGTTTTTGGAGCTGGCTCTGTTAGATCCTCTGCCTCCCCTTTGCGGGTACATTGTATCCATTGCTTAGTCGCCGTGCCGGTCTCTTTAGGCAGGCGTTTGTCAGCTTGGAGAGTTCGGCCAGTGTAGAGCGCTCTCTCTCTCTCTCTCTTTCTCTCTCTCTCTGTTTCTCTCTGTTTCTCTCTCTCTCTCTCTCTCTCTCTCTCTGTTTCTCTCTCTCTCTCTCTGTTTCTCTCTTTGACTCTCTCTCCCCATTTCTCTGTTTCTCTCTTTGACTCTCTCTCTCCCCATTTCTCTGTTTCTCTTTTTGACTCCCTCACGCTCCTCCCACTTTCGCTCGCTCTGTTTTATCTGCCGAGCTATCCAAATACCCGCCTTTGTGTTTCTTATTCCTTGGATACCATACTGGATTGCTATTCTCTCTTCCCTCATTCTAGTCCTCTGGTTTATACCGAATCCCTTTGTCTCTCGTTTCCCTGCGCTGACCAAAGGCACTAGCCTATTGATCCAGACTAACTCTACGCAGTTCTTGATTCTGAACCCTTGATTTTCCTGAGCTCCTTGTACATCCTGCTGCTGTCTCTTACCACCATACGAGCACCTGCACTTACTGCATTCTACACATCCCACACAGCGGCACAGGGTTTTGTCTGCTTATTAAGGTGTTTTCCCTGTTTGGGGGCTGGCTCCTCTGGATACCCCTTTGGCTGTGTCTACGTTATGGTCAAGGTGGCCTCTGGAGGGGCTCGTCCCTACCTTCACGAAAGGAAGAAGGAGAGAAAGACTAAGAAGAAAGAAGAAGAGCAAGAGGAAGGATCCAAGAAGACAAAAAGAAGACAGGTCCTCCAGACAGAACTTCAGAGGTCTCAGGTGAGGAGAGCCAGGGGGAAGGATTCTCTGAAAATGACATTGTGTGAGTACAGGGTTGACAATATTGTGGTAACATGTCACAGGAGTGGCTCCATTCATGTTAATCTGGTTCCATGTGTTAATATCCCTGCAAAAATATCACCATACAAAAATGGCGCCTTATTTCTGCGGTGATATTAACCCATTAAACCTGCGGGGGACAGCACCCCATCCCCCATATTTTTTTTTAAAGTGAGCGGAGGACACCCCTGCAACCACTACTCCCATTTACCCCAAAAATCATTCCCACTAATAATATCGCCTATGGCCGTTCCTGATGACCATATATATTCGATATAATTGATGGGGATAACAGTACCTGATACCGTTAATCTGGCACCCATAGTGATATGTTGTGTGCAATTGCTCTCGGGTTTGCTGTCCGGGACACCCACATACCCCGACTGTAAATGTTAGAACCCATTCTGTCCTCAGATTTGACACCACCCTGTTTAATGGCATTTGAAAGTTGGGCCACTTTTGTGGGTGTTCTAAGTATGTAGTTTCTCCTCTGCAGGCCCTGTCGTTTGGACAATATAGGTAACACACACAGTGTTGCCCATGGCAACACTATCCCATGAAGTATACTCCACATCCCACTGACAGGCTACCAGTCCATGTACAATGCATCTGCCCAGTCATCTGCCTTAGGGGACACAGCTATCTTTTCGAGTTACAGTGACAGATGGAATATTTTCCATTCCTGCCATGCTTGCAACCTCACCAAACAGCCAGGCTTTGATATGTAGAGTATTGTCAAATTGCTCCAGCACCTTACAGTTCTATAACATACAAGGATCAAGAGTGGATCCTGCTATTCATCTGCTGGAATTGGTGAAAAACAGCCTTGAGTCCCATGGTAAGCTATGTTTGTCTTCGTGTTTGTTAGTTTATGGGTTAGACATGTGTGCTGCATCGGAATGGGGCTTCCATCCACTGCTCCAATGGTGTTGGAGGAGTGGATGGCATTGTAGCCTTCCTTAATGATCTGCCACATTTTCCATGGGTGGAGAATGTACACCTGGGCCCGCTCCCTATGTACACTGGACTCCACAACCTGGTGGAATATCTTCCTGCAGGCTGCTTGCAAGAATCACGGACAGAGTGCTATTGTTCTTTGGTTTAAATATTCAATAGCAGTCTTAGCTCTTTCGTTATATCACCTCCACAGCCAAGTTGCGAGACGCTGCTCTAACTCGCATCTTTGTAAGTAATGGCGTGAGCCGCGGCTGCCATGGATCTATTGGTCCTGAGTGACAGTGATATATGCTTGCTGTTCGTTCAAACACAACAAACCTCTTGCAAGAATAGAAATGTTGAGCAGAACGTGGAGCAGGTGATTTGGAGACCATACACCACTCAAGGATCACTGCGTCAAATTTGCATTTGTGAAATAGACAGAAGAAACACATTCATCAAGAGAGACGCGTCATGCAGAAGCACCCAGCAATTTACACGCAGAGAGCACACCTGTCTGAAGAGAAAATGATTTCCCCACAGGAATTGTCTAGCTTAGTACTTGTGGGATGCAGTTTTCTGACTGGGATAAGTGAAAGCCTTCTCATCCTGGCTGTAAAGTGCATGGAGTGGAGACAAAAGGTTGAGCTGAATGCCTGTGATCTGATCATCTGCAGCCTGGGAGGATGCAACCTGCTTCTTCAGTGTGTCAACATCGCCACACAAGCTTGCATTTATTTATGGCACAAAACATTTGCACTGGGACCTGCTGCATTGCCCTTATATGCGATCCGGGATGCTTTGTTCTCTTGCTATCTCTGGTTCTCCACCTGGCTCTGTGTCTGCTACTGTGTGAAGATTGTGAACTCCCAGCAAATTCTCTTCCTCTGGATGAAGGCCAGGTTCCACACAGTGTTGCCGTGGCTGCTCCTTTGCTCAGTTCTGCTGTCCTTGGCCGTCAGCCTGTCAGTAATGTACGATTTAGAGTTTTCTTCCCTGCCAACCAAACTTCGCATGAGCTGAACTTCACGAGCAGGTGCTCCTGCACTTTCCCGCTTTATGTTGCACTTTCTTGTCTGGCTTTAACTGTAAACTGTTGTGTAGCGGTGGAAATTCTCATTTCCACCTGGAAACACGTGAGGCGGATGCAACAGAACACTGACAGCTTCAGGGGCCCGCAGCTCGGTGCCCACCTGGGGGTTGCCAAAATGGTAACTTCTCTCCTCCTCGCCTCCTTTGCGTCTTGCATTGCTCTGATCTTGACAAATGTGTTTAGTCAATTTCATGAAACGATCTCAACACTGCAACTGATTGATGTCGTGGTGCAGGATGCACTCCCATGTGTCAATGGCTTCATCTTAATCATGGGAAACACTAGGCTGAGAAAGGCAGCATGTGGGGTTATCAGGTGTGGGAAGTGCTGCACAAAAGGTGGTGCTTGAAAAAAGAACGACATTGATTCGGATCACCATTCTGTTACAGTTCATAATGTATTCACTACCCATGGAACTAAGCTATCACCATGTCTCACTACAGATAGGTGAACGTGTAAAGGTAACACAGGTATTGCCTCAGGCAAACCTTTGTCCGTGGAGCTTCCTGGAGCTTGATATACCCTGAGTTAAACTCTTAGGTGTGAAATGAGTACAGAGGGTATTTAACACTATATGTACTTTTCACTTTCTAACATATTTTGTGCACTATATAGATGCTTAAGCAATCAGAGAGAACGTCAACCGTGCAAAATCACAATACTCCAAAAATAGTTACAAATAGTTATACATTCAGATAGAGGCAGGGAATTTATGAATACCACCACTGTTATTCCATTGTTTGATCTTGCTGGTTTTGATAGAGCTGCGTGAGTGACAGCAAAAAGAGTGTGTGCGCTGTGAGCAATATACAGTCAATAGTTTTGCAGCAAATGTCCATAAGTACTTTTTCCAAGGAGAGGGGAAGGAGAACCACAATGCATTGTTAACATATGTCGTAAATCGCTTCTTTACAAAACACCCTCAAAGAGACAAGCTTTCCAATGAACTCAAAAACCTATTTGTGATTCTCGTTTAAAATATTTCCATAGGTCGACAATCTACATTTAATCCCAGTGCAACGATTTGTCCAGTCATTCCAAAATGTAAATTTTCTTTGCGATGTACTCACCATGTCGCATCCATACAGTGGTCGATTCCCTCCAAAAGCCTTCAGGTGACACACTGGGGAAGGCCGACTTTTGGCTGCAATTTACCATCTTTGCCCAGGTGCTCGCTCAAAGCTTCCCTTACCTCCGAGGGCATTAACTGTATGCCCTCAAAAATGTAGGATGCACCTTGAAGCCTTTTTGTTCATTATATGTGCGCCTGTAATGCGCCCGTGGGACTTGGCAGGGATTCCATGCAGTGTTTAGGCTCGGGATTTGTGATCATCAGGTTCTGAGTATCCATCCAGCCGATCCATTAACATTACTCATAGTCTACATCCATGTAGGGCATGCAGCCTGTGTGAGCATTGACATGGGCTACATAGCTCCAGTCATGGCACACTTGCCCATTGAAGGTGCCACCTCATCATCTTTCTCTATGTCATCACCCACTTGATCTCATGAAGTACTATTACTTATCTTTGTTGTTGGTGTTTTAAGACAAGATTTCAGTAATGCCACAGAGCACTGTCCTACGGCATGCACGAGGCCTGCACACTTTCTAGAACACACTCCTTCACCCTATTCCCTGACAACCACCTACTCTCTCCAGGCAACTCATCCCAATATGCTATTCCCTGATAATGCACCATTTGCGCCCTCCTTACACCTACTGTTCAGTGAAGACAGGCACCACATGCTAGACAGGTACCACATTCAAGACATAAACAATCGAGTGCATTATCTCCTAGGTCAAAACCCCTAAACTGCTGATAATAAGGAGTCTAAGGGAGTCCAAGAATCACACTTTGGGGAATTGGACATAGCAACAGTTGCTAAGAATTGCATATTGGACTAAAGGGATGTCAAGAGCACCCACAATAAATGGAAATAATCGCATACATTATCAAAGGAAATCCTGAGGCAAAGTCCTTGATCTGTGTATGTTCTTCCCTTTTATACTATTCTGTTCTCCACATTCCTATGTATGTCCCTCCTTCCTAACCAAAAGGACTAAAGTTATGTAATGTCACACACCCTTCCTTATGATCTCACCGCCTTTCTTGTAAGTGGAGAGCTGACGTGGGCAGGCAATGTATCGGTCTTACCTGAGTCCTGATTTCAACTTGAGATGAAATTATGGTTGAATTTATAATGTTGGAGTCGCCTTAGAGGGCCTTTATTGTGATGTAAAAAGGCATGCTTTAAAATATGCTTACAATTCTCCAATTCCCATGTTTCTCTTTATTTTGCAAACATGTTTGTTAATGTGTAACCTGCATACATAGGGCCTCATTCCAAATTGTGCGGTAAGGGTTAACGGTCACCGGTAAGGAGACCGGTGCCGTAAAACCCTTACCGCCCAATTCCGAGGTCCCTTAGCGGGAGCCACAAAGAACGTGTGGTCTGACCACACGTCCTTTACGGGTCCTGCTAAGGGACGAGGGCGCTAATAATGGGCCTGCTGTGCGCTGCCCCGTTATTAGCGCCTTCCCCATTCCCATTGAGCCCTATGGGGGCTCAGATGGGAATGGTTGGTTGAATGGGGACTTACCGGGTCCTGCAGGGTCGGAATGACCCGGTAAGTCCCCATCCAACCAAAACGGACCCGGTTTGGGAGGCCGCCTTGGTGCTAATAGCACCATGGCTACCACCCAACTCAGAATGAGGACCATACACTTTCCCCAAAATTCTATTGCTAAGAACTTTTGAATCACTAGATGCATTGGGATAACATTTTCCAAAAAGAATGATTGTCAAGGACACGCCCTTCCAAAGTGGAAATTTTGGCAAAAATATGTTTAAAAGATGACAAAGTTATTAATAAAACAAAAACTCAGTTTCCGGCCTAGTCCCATTCATTGTCCCATAGAGAAAAAGTGCACAGATTGAACAACCGTAGTGGTAAAACAGTAGGATGGATTTGCATCAAATAAGAAACAACTTGAGCACAAAGCATCACAGTCATTTCCTTGCTAGTATGGGGTAAATCCATCCAGTATTCAACAGAGAAGGGGGGATCCCCCCTGCTTTCAAGCAATATTTGTATATCTCCCATGGTGCTTTCCAGCAGAGAGGCTTTTCAGAAATAAAGCAGCCATTTTTGTTTGGCTCGATGCGTGTGACTCCTGATGTAATAACGCTGAAAGCCAAAAATGTGAGTGCTCAAAATGCTACTTGGAGGAGGAAAAATAATGCAATCACATCAGGGTGGAGGTGGGGAGGAGGATAAAGGACACCATGTGAAGTTTTGGAGTTGAAGGTGGGCTGGGGAGCCAGTTATAGGTAGAACATTTTAGGCATATTGGGGGAATACTATGGTGAAATTACCGCAGGAATGTCACAAGATATGATTTGAAAAGAAACTGCATTACACAACCCAAAGAGTAACGGGGGTAATGGGGCAGGATCAGGCAGGGAAAAGCAATAGAGGGGAATCGGGGGAGGGGAGGGATCATGAATAGATGAGGGCGACACATGGTGAGCGTATGTGAGGATGGGGATAATTGTTTAATATGTTTCTGTTTATCAGGGGAATACTGGGAAATTGAGAGAAAAGCAATTGACTTATTCATTATCAGCCATTTATTTTGCAGAAATTGTCACACTGCTATGCTACCACAGGAATTGGAAATTATTTGTGGGATATTTTTGGGGGAATATGGAGCGGAAAAAAATGTTTTACTTGCAGAGATCACATCTGATAGGTAGAGGGCTATAGGTATTTCGGAAATAAATATTGGTGTACAGATGCCATGGCTAAAGCTTTCGCAAGCAGGCCCGTAAGAAAAGCATTGGTACAACATGTACAGTACAACACGGTTTCCAAAGAAACTACATTATAACAAAATCCTTGACATTTATTGAAAGAAACTTCAGTTAAGAGACAGTTAAGGTGATCAGATTTAACGCAAGAAAACACTTGAAATTCAGTGGATGTAGGCAGTGCTTAATGGCCAACACCGGCACTCTTTATTCGCCATCGGCACTCTTTTCTGCAGACAGACTGCAGCTGAGCTGCAGAGTCCCACCCACAGTACTGCTCAAGTTGGGAGGGGAGGGGGGACCGGATACATGGCGAAAGAGTAGCTGCAGCTATGCACATGTTTAATGAGGAATGAGTATATTTTAACTTCAAAGATTGCAAGCAAACACCCAGACTATCCTCGGCATCACAAGGAAACAAATCAGCATGTGCACTGCGGGCAGTGAGGGGTTAACAAGAAAGGGGAATTCTGATGCAAGGCAACCAATTAAAAGAAGGCAGACTCAGCAGTGTGTCTGGTGCTGGCAGTGACCCTGCTCGCAGGGGGCCAGCCGGATGCAGGCTGCACAGGCAGGCGCTATCACAGGTGGCAGTTCCGGAGGTAAGCCTTGCTCACATGGTTTATTTTAATGATTGCTAACAGATTTGGCAATGTGCATTTGGATGTTCCCAGGATAAGTCGTAGTTCTGCTGTGATGCGTTTGGTGTGTTTTTGTATTCAGTTTAAGAGACAGACGGAAATTTAAAGCCTTTCATATCTTTTAAAAAAAGTGACATCACATCATTGTATTGTTTGAGTATTTCACTTGTTTTGTTGTTCAAAGGTGAGTTTGCTATGAATTTTCTGATTTAATTGGGTGTTCCACATCAACTTTTCTGTTATGAAAACAGGCATGTAAAAGCAAAAATGTTTGATGCAGTTTAAAATGAAATATGTTTTCATTGCCCAGTTAAAAAAACAGACACTGGGCCTCATTCCGAGATTGGAGGTAGCCATGGCGCAATTTGCGCCATGGCTGCCTCCAATACCGGGTTCCGGCACCGGTCTTGTTCAATGGGGACTTACCGGTGCATTCTGACCGGTAAGTCCCCATTGAACAAACCATTCCCCATTCCCATTTGAGCACCCATAGGGTTCAATGGGAATGGGGAGGGCGCTAATAACGGGCTCGCGAATAGCAGGCCCGTTATTAGCGCCCTGGTCCGTTAGCAGGACCCGTAAAGGACGTGTGGTCAGACCACACGTCTTTTACGGTTCCCGCTATGGGACCTCGTAATAGGGCAGTAAGGGATTACTGGGTACCGGTCTCCTTACCGCTGCCGGTAATCTCTTACCGCCCAACTCATAATGACCCCCACTGTTTGCTGTGGTTGTGCATGCTTTTGTTTTTATGTTGTCATATTTCTTTTCATCAATAATGCGGCCACATGGCATCCATCTCAGAAGGCATGATTTTGAGTCATTCGGGATACACAAGGAAATGGTTTTGTTATTTTGAATGCCAATTTCTATAAAACACACGTTGCAAAATACTTAAAACTGTGAGAAAATTTAAAAAAAACTATCACATAAATCTCGTAGTGACCCGTGAGCACCCTTCAGCAGCACGCACGTCTCTCGATGCTACTACTTTTAAAGCAGCAGCCATGTTTGTTATGCTATAATAGTTAGCTGAGCAGAGAGGCAAGTCTACTAATCCAATAGTAGTCCTAGTAGTGTGAGTTCAGACAGGAAGAATTTCTGCTTTGTTGTTTTCTCTCATAGGGCCTTGGCTTTGTGAAGTCCCTCCCACCGCTGGGTTTTGTTTTTTCTTTAAAGTTAAACCCCAATTGGTGCCTGGTGCTACCTAATCACAAGAGGGGCCTGTGCATAAGCACAGAAAACAGTTTTCTTCTTCTTGGGCAGCCGGAGTGACTGTGTAACAGAGCAATGATGTTCAACCCTTGTGGGCGGCACAGGATAGTAGAAGCGTGAACAGCCGCAGGCTCCGGTGGCACAGCCTCCACACTTTATTCGGCAGAGCTCCCCCGTGCAAACATGTGCACTGCATGGGATATCTGCAGGACCTAGTGGCAATCTGTTTTCTTTAAATATAAAATACACACAGAGCACAGATATGCATGGAGGGCAGCACACACTAGCATCGGTTTTCCTTTCCTCCTTTTGTTATTTTCTTATTCCTGACCGTACCATTCCACTGTAAGACAGGGGCACTTCCCGGGCCATCCACTTAACTTCTTAATTTGCTTTATATCAGAAGTGCTGGCGTGATGATTGGAGAAGGGGCTCCCTTAGTGTAGGCTGCTGGGCTGGAGGGGCACTAAAGGCCTAGAGCAGGCCTACGTGGAGCTCTAGCAGGAACTGATTGTGCAACTCTCTGTCACACATCCAAGTCCCCTTAGCTCTCCTCATGGATTTAAAAGGGCTTTTCATTATCACAAATCCACAGGGCCTCACCATTCAATGCTTTCCCAAGTAGGGGGACAGTTGAAAGGTACAATTACTCAGTACCTACATGTATGGGGAGGCTTGCCAAGCTCAGCAATGGTAATTATTCTGGATCCTCAGCACTTATTTGTAAGCCGTGTTTGATTATGTTGTGGTGTTTTGGCAACTTTAATGTTTTAACTGTCAGTCATAATAACATAGCAATCAACAACAGTGTACTCTGGCCAGGGTCTCTGCGTCCTGGGCTGTGGCATTTTATTCACAAACCTGATGACGCAGGTTGGCAGGGCAGTACTATTTCTCAATTTTCATGAAGAACAATAAGATGCAAGGTGACAATCCTGGGCACTGATGCTGGCCATATCCACACACTGCTCCACTCATCCTGCATGACATTGCTGCACATTCTCTAGTGTAATAACCATCAGGGTGGGTTGACCACAGCAAGACAGTCACCACCCAACAGCCCCAGTACAGGGGTAAAGTCAGTGAAAAGACCCATATCGAACAGGAGAGCCAGTCATGAGTGCCAACTTATGCAAACTATCTTGCTGCAGTGTTTGACAGGCACTCATCAGTTCAGTAATGATTTTGCCTACATTCGTCCATTAATTTACCAAAGGCAGAAAGCATGTGTGCTCTTTTTTCCTGTGGTTGGATGGTTAACATGTTCCACTTGACACTGACAGCATTAGAGCAAAATGTTAACGATGATGTGTTTTAAAGGAACACTTAAAAAATGAAAGAGGTAGTTGGAACCTATCAACACTCACACCAAACTAATTAGATTTGTGAGTCATAAATATCTTATCAAACATAACATCAAGTTATTCATAGAAAAATACAATTTCTAAACTAAAAACCCAACATTGTTATGTCGTGGTGACAATAAAGTATCAGTTTTGAAACACAGGTGTTAAAACATTAACAGAAATGAGTGACAAGATGTCTTCAATGAAGTAAGATGGTGTGTAGTAAACACAGTTAATTACAGACAACATTAGAAGCCTTTGCCGGCTTTTAGTTGTGCGACCTTGGGACTAGGTTCCAAAATAATACCTAGTAGAACACTTTACTAGGCCAAAGAACTCGACATGTTTCAGTTCTCTAATATAATTCATGGAACTTTCATCAGGAGAATATTCTTTAGTTTCTATTACAGTAAAACAAAACACTAGTCGAAGAACAATTTCAACATTTGTCTGCAATACGAAATCTTCTATTCTTTCAGTCTGGTGTGGCTGTTGATAGAACACATAAAAAGAACAATAAGCTGGGGGTGCTCAAGTTCTTACAGATACTCTAATTGTATCAAACTGGGCAGGATATATTAATCAGCTGGTCCAGAGTGTGGAGTTAGTCCTCACTAGATGGTATTCTTGAAAATAGCAGGAGAATTTCATCTGTATTCAGTTGCACCTGAAGGTAGTTCTATACCTGAAAATTAAATTGGTAGGACTTAGCTATCTGCTAGCTATAAGGTCGATCAACCTATTGTTACACTTAATAGAATACTCCTATATTGAGTGTGGAACCTACCTTTTGTGGGTAGGTCTTAGATTAGAAGCAGGGTGAATGTCGTTGTGCTCTAGTTGATGTCATATCTTCTAAACATGGCAAATTATTTCAATGGTTGACTTTGGATGGGCCACTATATTTAAAATACAAAATGAGAGGAAAAACCTTGTCACTTAATTTTGACCCGATATTTACGTGTATATCGCCTGGTTGAAAAGTTTCTTACCACAATCTGGTGCCTCTAGCATTGGGTGTAGCATTTAAACAAAGCGCTCCTGGTCCGCTGTTAAATAGCAGTCGGGGAGCAGACTTCAATTATTCTTGCAGTGGTTATGATTCGGATAGCTTTTCTAGCGTCTGGAGGAAGGTATATTCAAATTAAGTATCGTTAGGATAAGTCTAAGGCCGGTATTGTTCTTGAATACGGGTGTGTGCTGGCTTTTAGGGCCTTAGCGATGTATCATTAGCCGCTTTCTCTCATCTGATTAATTCTGCTAGTTGGCTCTGGCATTTCTAAGTGTAGCCGTTTTCAGAGAGTACATTTCTTCCATCTGATGCCTTGGTTGACTCTAGGGTATAGCGGCTGCCTTCTTGGGTGGGTGTATATAACACCTAGAGTCCTTTTTTATTGTTATTACAAGTATTGCCGATAAACACTGAAAAAATTGGTTAAACCCCAGAAAAACAAATCCTGTGTTGATAGTATTTTACCTAGCGTGTCTATTTATTTTTACAGTATATCTATCGTCTGTTGTAATCACATTCTCATATGTCTCTCAGGGGAACTAAGAGCTGAAATATTGGGCTAAATGAAATAAACAAAGATTGTTAATACTCCAAGGTAAAACATCTAGTTGGTTATTCTGATACTGATAAGTTCATATTACCGACTGATTTTATAAATGGCTCGTGGTTCGTGATTTCCAACAATTGGGGTCTCTGACAATTTGGGGGCATAGTTGATATTTTAGCAATGGAGGCAATTTTAACCATCTGGCTAGTCCACTCGTTATAATAATTACCCGATTGATTTATTTGATTTTATGCCATTTTATGGTTTCATTAAGGCCCTCCTTGTCACTTGTAGTAAGAAAAATGAGTTTTTGTTCTTTTTCAAGTAGTATTCTTTTCTTTGTAGTATTATCATTGCCCATAATGGTCATCAAAATTGTTCATTTGAATTCTTCACATGTATGGTTCAATTCCATGAAGTGTTTTACCATAGGAGCAAGTATGGTGTGATTTTTAATACAACTTCTGTGCTCTATAATCCACGTTTTCACCTTTCTGATTTTTTACCTATATACTTAGGATTGCAGGGACATGTAATCATGTAGATGGCGTAGTCTGAATTACAATTCAAAAAGTGGTCTTGTCGCCATGGTTTGTTCAGACCTATATCTGTTCCTTTAGATTTCGAAGTGAGTTTACACACTGTATAGTGTCCGCATGGGTAATGACCCGTGACCGGTTCAAGCCCCCCGGTTCTGGTGAGGCTTTCAGGTTCAGAAAGCCAGGTTCTTACTTTACTACTGCTGACTTACTTAGCAATGGTAGTGGAGCTCTTGTAAGCGAACAAAGGGCATTGAAGTTTTGCTGTCGAGTTCTCAAGGACCTTCCATTGTTTTCAAACGATATTAGTAATGGTGAGGCGAAGGTTGGTAAAAGTGTTGACACTCACTATCCTTTCATCTGCTGTTTTTTTTTAATCTTGTCTTCTAGAAAGGCTTCTTGGTTGTTATTAAACACCCATTTTGAAGCTTTCCTGATTCGTTTTTTTGTGTGTTGTCTTTCTTTTCGTTTTTTAGTCAGGGCCAGAGCTTCCTCTTCGCAAGTTTCTTTATTACTACTGTTTCTAAAAACTGCCCATGGGGCAGGTTATCCTTGAGATGTTTTACATAATGGCTGTGATAGTGCAGGAGTGAGTTCTTGTCTGTATTTTTATGGTATGGTTTGACAAGTAGATGGCCTTGATGATGAAAAATGGTCAAATCTACAGAGTCAATTTCTTCTCTTTTAAGTGCCATCGTGAATTGGAGGTGGTGGTTGCGTTGACTCAGCCAAGTGAGAAATTCTTCTGCTTGTACCTGTGTGCCTGTCCACACCATTATAATATCGTCAATGTAGAGTGCCCAGAACGAGAGGTTTTGTTCAAATGAATGGTTTGTATAGATGAACTTCTTTTTGAAAAATTCTATGTATAAATTGGCCAGACTGGGGGCCATAAAGGAACACTTAAACATGTATTTTATTAAAGAGACACAACTAATATGGTATGTTGATTTCACCCTTAATGAACCGATGTGAGTTGGAGTTTTAACCTCAAATATGTTGACCACGAATGGAGCAGCCGTGTGACATTGTATGGACCAACAGTTGGAGATGTCAACAGTAGAAGGGGAGCTGCCCCACACCCCTGACAATAAAATATTTGGGCCTGGCACTTAATTAAACACTGGATCTGGGAAGTGATGTCCACCCTCCCACCCCCTTTTTGGAAAGCCCATGAGCTCATATATACTTTAATAGAAGGGATTTACATGACATACCAAATGACATCATGGGGACATCTATGGGGTGATGTCGAGTTAATGTTAAAGTTAACGTTTTGTTGCATAAAATCTGATCGCCCTAACTTTCTCTTAACTAAAGTTTTTTCACATATTAGATATAGTTCTCTGAAAAAAACTTAGTTCAGGTGCAATTAAGTTGTGCAGATTTAACGGAACAACTTGCGAGCTGCCACAGCAGACACCATGATGTGTTGACAAAGCAGGGAATGAGTTGTACGAGAGAACGGCACACATTGGCATCAGTAAATCTTGGTGACAGTAGCAACATAAGGCACATTAGAATGAAGACATACTACAGAACAAAAATATGCTGAGGCTTTCGAACATTCCTACAACAACAATTCGTGTATGTTACAGAAGGTAAGAAATTACCACTCAGCTTATGCACTAGAATGTGGTGCTAACAACACAGACCACTGTTATGAACGCACCATCACGGATCAGTGTGCGTGCCATCATGGGTAAAACCTACGTCTCATCATGACTGCAGGGTATTCTTCATGCAGTGACTGCAGGGTATTCTTCATGCAGTGATAAGCCACTGCAGTGACTGCAATCTTTGTTTGCAGTCTCCCATTTCAGCCCTGCGTGCCATTACTAAAGTGATGCGTGCCATTACTAAAGTGATATGTGCACCTAACATGACCAATCAACACTGTTGCCTTCTGCACAAGTCCAGCCCAACAGCCATGCCACAACAGTGGGATTTCAGAGTCGTGCCAGAGCTGCCAGTGAAACCATAGAGACAGAGGCAGGAGGTCAGACACCTAGTGCCCCAAGAAGTAAACATAGCCACAGGAGGTACAGAAGCCAGGACCATGTATGTTAAGAGGCAGGTGCCCGCACCATAACAAGTACTGCCACCAAGCACCTGGTATCTATGGCCACAAATGCACACAACCACAAGAAGTGGAGCCAGTGGGACTCCCATTGGGACTGCTGTGTCATCCATTCAGCGTTGAGGATTCTCAGTAGCAGCAAGAGCATTGGGCAAACACTCAATGCAAAGTGACGGACAATGCACTTTGGGACCAGAGGAAAAAACTAATGGGCATCCATTGCAATATAGCAATTAGCGGGAATGCGTTCAATTATCGAATGGAAAAACGCACATCTAAGAACATCACTGCCACATAATTCATAACTAACAGAGCAGGTGGCAGATAGGATAGTGGAAATGCAAGCTGGCATCATTATGCCACTGAGGGGCATTGGCGTTGGCACTGTCAGTTGACACCGGCAATGCAGTGATATGGACGAGGCAAATTGCAGCATTGAAGTTAGCAGAGCTTAGAAATGCCTCACTGATATGGAGTGTAGACCCAGATGAGCTCCCATAGCCTATGCTAAGTCGGGAGTGAGTCGGGAGTGAGTCAGTCTGCGTCAGTCCCTACCTTTTTTTTGTGCGAGAGGAGCTGCAGCAACGTTCTTCCTTGATTCAGCTTTCCTTTTTTTTTTTTTTTTTTTTTGAGACTGTGTGCACTGCCACTTTAACTTCCTGCCTTCAAAACAGGAAGGAGAGCGCGGAGCGCGCGCGGAGTCGGGAGTGAGTCAGTCTGCGTCAGTCCGCGTTAGTTGAGCGGACCCGACTTGACATGACTGCAACAACAGCGGAATCCACCCACGACGGTCCCGCAACAAGGCGGAAAACCTTGCATCAACGGAGAATGCAAAATCCATGGGTCGCCCTTAAACCAGATAAACCCACAACACCACCGCTACTCAAGGTAAGCGCTGTGCACTGCAAAAACAAGTGCGCCACCGATTTGACTCTCGAGCTCAATATGCCAACTGAGCTAGTGTCTGAGTTGGATTCGGATGTACTGCCTTTGTGCAGCGAAGCGACTGTCAACGAAACGCTGTCGCTTTTACCATCTCAAGTTCTCGGCGAGTCCAATGAGCCATACACCATCGTTACCAATAATGATAATTCAACAGGTGAATCAGATAAACACATGACATCAACAAGTTTTATAGACTGCCAGCCAGCCATTGTTGTTCCTCCGTTAGCCGATAACACTCTAAAAACGATTGCGTCTGATAGTACGCGATTTTGTGATTCAACCCCAACTCCAACTCTGCTTATTGCAAGTGAAGAGCAGCAACTTAAACACACGAATATGGAAGGCCTATCAGTCACTGCTGCCGAGCCGCTCCCTGCGACGAGTCAGGCTGTGGGTGTGGGTGTGAGGTCCTGTTTACCATTTCAACCAGAATCTGCTGATATCTTTTACTCGCCGCTTGAGGTTATGGATGCAGAGATATTGGAGGCATCCCAAACTGAAGAGTCAAACACTTCCAACCATGATTCCCAATATGAATGTCAAGCTGCTTCAAATGTTTGCCAAGGCAACGTTTATCAATTGTTAGCTGACGCACAAACAGGGCCCTCATCGATATTGACAGAATGCGTAGCTAACACCGGCCCTGCGGCAAGACACTCGAAGACCATGGATCTTATGTCTCATGAGTGCGTGCCTACAATAACGCAACACCCAATGTCCACTAGAACAAATCGACCAACATATTCCCGCCAAATCGCCCCAGAAATGCACGCCTTAACATTACAACATATGTCCCACAAACTGGCGGGAATTAAGCAGTCTTCCTTAACAGAGCAAACAGGGCTGGAGTCGCCCCGTAGAAGTACTCTAATGAAGGACATTACAAACAATTCAAATGTTTCTCCTTTATTGTTTAAAACTGCGAAACACACCTTGGACTCAATGGAAGTGGGAAATGCGCCGCACCAAGTGAGTACGGCGCAGAAAGGTCGGAATACTACAGCAGTTTCATCTCGGCATAGAACCTCTAAATCAAAAATGGCAAACAAATCAAATACTGAACATGAGCAATCGGAAGATGAGATTGGCGTAACAGGGGAAAAGAATACCACGCGAAATCGTGAAGCACACTGGGCCTCACTAAATTGCTCACAGCAAAGTAGAGATGAATCCAAGGATACTCAAGCGAAACCAAGTCTCTCTTCTGCTGCAGCAATACAGATTTACAATAACGTTTTAGCTGCTTCTAGCACTGCCTTGCTCCCCTTCTCAAAGATGTATGAATCCTTACATGAAACTATAAAAGATCAATCCTCCCTAATTGTCAGCCTAAAGGAAAAGATGGACAAGTTTGAAGTAACAACAACTTTCCTTCAAAATCAACTTTTACGAGAGGCTGATAACACGATCAGATGGCAAGAAAGGTTAAGCGATCTTGCCGCCAGACACCACTGTCAAAACGACACCTTAACTGAAGGTCTATTAGACGCTGTAAAGTGGATGCGTCATTATGATTTCTCAACCAATTTAAGCTCGTTACCAAGCTGTTGCCATCTTAAATCGGAAACTGTCAAAAAAAATAACGTGCAACTTGATACTCACTGCAAAAATCCAAGTGGAGAACCAATACAGGACTCTTCCCATAATGCAGATTCACCAGCAAAACAAGATGTAGAGCAAAATTCGTGCAATAAAATTTGTTCAAATTCAAAGGACTTGCCAGCCGCAGTATCCGACGAGGCCACAACTGACATCCAAGGACCCACAAATGTGATCTCAAATCTACCTTTAAAATTGACCTCATTTGGAATTTTTGATGGAGCTGCTAAATCTATCTCACTGAGGCCGGCATCAAATTCCAAATCCTCTTTAAGAAACGACAAAAATTTGGAAGTTGCGCCACCAAGCAAACGCCCTCAGAATGCAACAAAACCACGACCTTCCCCAACGAAAACAACGAAAAGGAAATACATCAGAAATATAACTCAAAAAAACGATCTAGGTTTGTCCAGCGACACGGTGATAACCAAAGAAGACAATCACCCACTCACTGAAAGACCTCACATCGTGTTGTCTACAAAATGTGGTCCTCAACCTCTGTCAAAAAAACGTTTTCGAGCTGACGCCGAAATGAGCAAGCTGAATGAGTCCATCACTGACCTTTGTGACCTTTCAACTTACTCAGACGAATTGGAAGAAAACTCAACGGGAAAACAAACTGATGATCGTGTGCTGGTTAGTGACAATCGACAACGATCGAACGAAGAAGATGCGTCAAAAGGAAACCGCGCATTACCTTTCACGCAACTCACAAAGAAAAGTTCAAGGAGACACGAAGAAAACAGTTTTCTCCTTACTTCAAAGTTAAACCCGAAACAAACATCGTTTCAGAAAAAGAACTTTATTCATCATCCTATTCGTGACTACATGGATCCAAGTGAGCAACTTAACCAGTCAGCTTGTAAAATACGACTGCAAAACCTTCACGTTGACGACGATGATTTAAATCTGAATCGTCATAATGTAATGAAACTCTTCAAATGTATTCCATCACTCCGTACTATTGTCTCTGATGACATCAAAATCGTTGAGTATCCCACAGAAAAATGTTGCGACCAAGTACTGTTACACATTATTTCATCTTCAGTAAGAAACACTATTATGAAAGCCGCGGACGAACTGCTAGTATTTGGTTTTGACATCTCCCTCGAATTCAATGATGTCAACTTAAGCAGAGGACCCAAATCCAACTCTTGCAATTCTTTGTTAAAACAAGACGAAAGACGCACCATGAAACGTTCATCCATGCAAATGGGTAGCAACACTCGCGACAGAAACAACAAGTCCTTTTCCCACTTCAAACGCTTGGACAACACACCAAACTTCGCTGATTCGGGATACTAGCAAACACAGAACTCAAACGAAACCCAGTGCGCCTTCCTATCTTGGAACACAAGAGGTTTTAATCATCTTTTTAATAACGCTTGGGTAGAAACAGACACGCCCTTCGTCATCAGTCTACAGGAGACTTGGTTGAGTGAAGTACCCTCATGTGATGGATATGTAACGCTTTTGAATCCGGCCATAAAGAATCCCACAGGCAGACCATCCTCTGGCCTACTAATGTTGATAAAAATTACTCCATGGTGGTCCATAACTGAGTCTTTCTGCCCGAACCCCTTCGTCCAAGGTGTTATTCTACAGACCGCAGATATCAACATTCAGACGAGGAAACATCTTCTTATTTTAAACGGATATTGGAATCCGACACAAATCAGCAGCAAGAAATTTGTAAACTCTGTCATTACTCAAATCGACAATGCTCAACTAATATATACAAATCTCTCCATCATATTCAGTGGAGACCTGAACTGCTCTTGGTTCAAGCTAGAACAACCTTCAAAGACATTTACACCTATATCCAACGACGATGAACCAGTGAGAAGTCATATGTGGAGAAGTGCCTTGAATATTCGTGGCTGCCAAATGGTAAATGGAAGGGTGAAAGGTGATCAACCGCCCCGTCATACCTGGGCCAACAACAAATCACGATCAATCATCGACTACTATTGGGTTTCCCAAAACTTGTTTGAAAATGATCCTTCCCTAGAAATTTGTGAAATGAAATACAGCGACCACGATCTTCTCCGATTCTCATGTAGGTGTGAATGGTCAAAACAAACAAATAACTACTCAATTTCATTGACAGTAAATACAGGAGGAAACCGAATACGAATAAATGGCTCCCAAGTCAATTTTTTGACTAAACAACTAGAAAACTCAAGCAAGTCTTTGACGGTCGATCATGTGCCATTGTTATCAAATTTTCGATCATCTAAATTTAGTCATAAAGCTGCAAATAATTCTCACAAACATTACACCACCATGCTCATTACAGATGCAAAGAAACAGATGCACAGAGATATTAGAGCTTTGAAAAGGTCCCCTCTCCCGATCTGTGGTGGAAAGCCCCTAAAAGTGGCAATCCGTTTGAGAAGGCAAACATATCGTAATTGGCTTCGATCTCAGAAAACAATAATTGATCAAGACAGAGCGGAATCACTCATGAAACATCTAATTACACTAAACACCTATGAGACTTGGAAAATACTAAATTCAGGAAACCAGCAATGCCATTCTTTAATAACACATGAAATCGACGCTGCAACGTGGGAAGCACATTTTTCAAACATGTCCTGTAAACTAACAATGGAACCAATACCAATTCCACATGGTTCTGTGCCAAACTGGGACCTACAAATCACGTCAACTGATATAGAAGAAGCTATACATGGACTAAAAAATTCTAATGCAATGGGTCCTGACATGATTTCAAACGTGATGCTAAAAAGAAACGCTCCTGAATGGGCAGTCTTCATCGAGACGCTCTTTCTGCAATTGTCCAACAAAATGGTGATTCCGAAATCTTGGCAAAACGCTATTGTAGTGCCGATACACAAAAAAGGCAGTAGGGCGGACCCAGACAACTATCGTCCAATTGCTCTTTTGGACACGATTGGTAAAATTTTTGCTTCTTTCCTACGTCTAAAATTGTCAAACTGGGCTACGAGAAACCAAATCATCGACATTCGTCAAACAGGATTTACAAAAGGAGTCGGAGTCGAGGTAAACCTCATGATATTAAACATCCTAAAACTAGAAACCTTAAAAGCAAAGAAAAAAATCCATATTGCCTTTATTGATTTACGAGGAGCGTTTGACAATGTAAATCGTGACCTGTTATGGAAGAAGTTGTTTGCCTGGAACTGTCCTCAAGAGCTGACCGCTCCAATAATTGCGTTACATTCTGATACTTCAATTAGAGTGCGGCTGAACACCCAGGGCGAATTGTCAAAACCTGTATGCACCAATAAAGGTGTAAAACAGGGGTGTCCATTAGCAGCGGAACTTTTCAAACTGTTTATTTCCGATCTCCCCAAACACTTATCGTCAGCACGTTCCTTCGCTCCGAAAATTAATGACACACAAATTCAATGCGTTGTGTATGCAGACATGTTGTTTTGATAGATTCAACTGAGATCGGGCTGCAAAGACTCTTAAACAAGTTACAAGAGTACTTGGATTTGAACGATTTACATCTGAACTCTGGAAAAACCAAAATAATGACCATCGGAGCGGCTGGCTCTAAAAAGCAAAAGCAATTCAAGTGGTACATAAATGGGATCCCCTTGAACACCACAAACTCCATAAAATATTTAGGAATTATGTTTAATTCTTCAATAAACGAACAGCATTGGAAATCGGATCTTCTTAACAAGATGACCCAACTGAGTATTCAAGCAAGCAAAATCTATAACTCATTTGGTAAATTTAGCCTAAAACCAATTCTAATGTTCTACCTCCAAAAAGTGGTTCCAGTAATCACTTTTGGTTCTGAGGCTGGGTGGAACCTTGACGCGAAGATTTGGCAGAAGCTAGAGGGCTTATTTTGGCGTCGTGTGCTGAAACTTCCATCTTACATTTCAATGATCCAACTAAATTACGAGCTGTCACTAATCCCCTTGTACACACATGTCATGTGGAAGTCACTAATGACCTTGCGTAAAATGAACCTGACCCCAAGGGCCCCTGCGTACAATCTTTTCGAAGTAAGCCCTGACCAATCACAATCTGGACTTCTACAAGAATGGAGACAATTGTTGGCCGAACTACTGACTCGAGCAAGCATCTCGCAAGAAGATCTGATTCTACGTCCTCAATGGGCCAAAAAGAAATTTGAGCAATGGAGTTGGATCGAGAATTATGATCAACGTGCGTTAATGCCAACCACGCTGAAATCTGATCTAGTAGTTCATAAATTAAATGTTCCTAGTCGATACTTGACCAAATGTCCATCTAGACATCATCGTGCTCAGTTCTTGCGACTTCGGTTGAACGCCCTTCCGACTAAAGCAATGCAAGCATGTCGTCACAAGAGAGAAATGACCGACAACCTCTGTCGATTCTGCAAGCTTGAGATCGAAACTACAGAACATCTACTGTCGGGGTGTACGGCGTTGGTTGAACGGAGGACACAACATTTAAGTGGTTTTACCCCCGAGACCTCAAACAACCACCATTGGTGGCAATATGCAGCATCTGGACATAACGTCAAACTGACATATGGGGTAGTGAACTTTCTAGATTCCTTGAAACTACATGAAAACTAAAGGATTACCTTAAGTTTAGTCTTAACTACTAGGAAGAGTGACTGACTGGTATTGTGCCTTTCCTACTCCAACAGATGAAATGTAATAAAAGCACGGAGACCTGTCTGTTTACACACAGGTTTATCGAGCTGAAATTATAATAAAAAAAAAAAAAAAATAGCCTAAGCTCCAGCAGTTTGCAACACCAGCAAGAGACAGGTGAGCAGTTAATGCACATGTACGGAGGTTGTCATGGCAATCATCCCAAAGGGTTCAAAGGGTTGCATGTCAAGTCTGAGGAAGCAGGGGAGCAACTGTATGATGCCCACATATGCCACTGACACAACGTCTGCCACTCGCAGCGAAGGTCCCAGGCATGTATGAGCCATGTAAGATCACAGTATGATCCCATGTGCTGCTGTACATACCAGGTGAGTGTGCTGTTGAGGGGATGATGGTCTTAGGGAGGGGAAGGGAAGGATTATCTACACATATAATGATAATGCCTCAATACAGGGTTGCTATACACTGATGTTCATAATTTCAATAACTTCAGCATTGACATACACACAGAGTAGTGTTTGATGTCATGTGATTTGGCTCAGTTGGTGGGCACAGTGTAGTTCCTTGTTGGATAACCAGCAGCATTCACAGGTCCTTAATGCGCTTGCCCACCTGGTGGTTGCTCATCATCGTCTACCGCTTCCGCTAGGAGTATCCGGTGATGTACTGCAATGCTGTGCAGTATGCCACATGCCATTGCGATGGGACACAGAAGGGGGCATTCATGCAATGTAACCCAGATCATAGAACACCACTTGCCCTCTCTGCCACTCTGTGATTAAGCACTCCTGGTTCATTCAATCGCCTTAAGAGGCAATCAAATGTACACTGAATGGTGTCATAATTTAGGGTCACAGGGGACATATATTGTAATCCAAACACTAATAACTGTTAACTGTAGGATGTAAAGTAGTTGGCTTGCAGGCACCCACATACCTTGACTGTAAATGTTAGAACACATTCTGTCCTCGGATTTGACACCACCCTGTTTAATGGTATTTGAAAGTTGGGCCACTTGTGTGGGCGTTCTAAGTGTGTAGATTCTCCTCTGCAGGCCCTGTCGATTGGCAAATATAGGTAACATGTACAGTGTTGGACATGACTTCACTGTCCCATGAAGTACCACACTCCACCTCTCACTGAATGGCTACCAGTCCATGTACCATGTCATCTGCCTTAGGGGACACATCTATATGTTATGCTTGCAAGCTCACCAAATGAGCAGGCTTTGATATGTAGATTACTACAGTTCTATAACATACAAGAATGAAGAGTGGATCGTGCTATTCACATGCTGGGATTGGTGAAAAACAGCCTTGAGTCCCGGGGTAAGCTATGTTTGTCTTCCTGTTTGTTAGCGTATTGGTTAGACGAGTGTGCTGTATCGGAATGGGGGTTCCATCCGCTGCTCCAGTGGTGTTGGGGCAGTGGATGGCATAGAAGCAGTCCTTAATGATCTGCCACCCTTTCCATGGATGGAGAATGTACACCTGGACCCGCTCTCTACGTACGCTGGAATCCACAACCTGGTGGTATATCTTCCTGCAGGCTGCTTGCAAGAATAAGGCACATTGTGCGTTGTTCTTTGCAAAATGTGGCGGCTCGCAGCTGTGATGGTTGTGTGTGTGCATGCGCATTCAGGCCCACATCTTCCAGCCTTTCTATGATCAGCCTGACCAGTGCATCAGGTAGACACCAATGTCCCCCCAGTGGCGAGATTGGGTATAGCCTGTTCCAAGCTGTTCTTATCCAGGGGGTAATTGTCTCCTGAGCTCTGTGGTATTTTATGCAGTGATTACATTTGTGGGAGTTATATGTATCTCTAGGCCAATGATGCAGGCATTTCCTGTGAACAGCAGGTTGTTTACCAATGTGGCAGCATGTTAGGGAGAATTCTCTCTTTAGGCTGAATTTCCTAACCTAGTGAGTCCCCCAGCAGCTTTGCTGGATTTCTGGAGTTTGTTTTTTTCTCCTGCCAAGAGTAAGACTCTTTTCCTCCCACTCTTGGACATGATTTATGGTGTTCCTTTGACTGTTAATGTGTTTTATGGGCTATGGGGTCCTTAACTCCATAGGGTCTCATGTGTTTTTCCTAGGTGTGTTACACAGCACCCTCCGTGCAGTAACACAGGGGTGTCATAGTGACACCCCACCATAGGCTCCATACCCTGGGACTGACTACTGTCTCCCAGGGCATGTAAAGTCACCATTGGCTTTACTAGTCCCAAATTATGAACAGAAACTAGTACAAACCATCCTATTGTGGACGTATTGGTCGGGGCAATTCAATTGCCCCGGGGTCTGTTAGTCGAGGGGGCACGTCTCCGTCCCCCCTGATCGAGTTTTGGCTGGTGGCAGTGGATACTACTTTTTATATTCAACCGCAAATATATCCCTATGGGATTTTCCCATTGTTCGAGGCTACCAACTTTAATTATTTAATTCTCATAGCCTCGAACATACCGCTGGTTTATTTATTTAATATTAATTCACCGGTTGGTATTTTTTGCCAGAACTCGATTCTAAAATGGCGTTTTTGTTCTCTTCTGTGACTCCAACCCAAGTCGAGCCCTTTGTTCCACTTTTTGGCGGGCTTCTCCACAGAAGCCTCCAAAAGTGGTGCCACTCTGTCTGGGTACCACAGAGGGTGTGGGGGGGGGGGGTTAGGCACCCTGGACTGAGTTGCCTTGGTAACTCAAGTCGCACTCTTGTGTGATTGGCCCAAGTGGTGAGCCGGCCGGCTCACCACTTAGCATGTTTGATTGACAGCTAGGCTGCGTGAATGGGGGTGTGCTGCATAAAAGCAGGGCTTTGGGGACTGGAACTTCAGAAGTCGCCATAGGACCTGAGAATCCGACGAGGGAGAAGCTGAGCCGATCTACCACCACGACACCACCGGTGGAGCCCTGCAGAACCGACTCACCACTTCCTGACGACAGAGAAGATCTCCCGGCTGGAGAGGCTTCTTCCCCTGACTGGTGGGCACAACCAGTTTACCTTCTTTTCTTCACATCCCAGGACGTCTTGTGGTCGAATTGCCCGTGCCAAGCACCCCGGCAACCGGATAGCCACTTACCACTGGACCGCGAATCAAAGGACCGCTCCTTTTACCTGAGAACTTCGTGGCTGGTTTCTTCCCTGGCAGTGCAACGGACTCCTGTCTTCCTCCCCGACGAGATCCTCTCTTCCCCCGGACGAAGCACTGACTTGCATCCGCTGCCAGGAACAACTTCCCCCGCTGGAGTATTCTCACCACTTTAAGGTACTGTGTCCGTCAGGCCTCCCTTTCTAAAGATTGCTACAAGGTAATAATAATCCCTTAACCTTCTGGACTGGGCTGGCCGCCTTGACCTTCTAACTGGTCCCTTTCTTTGGTCCAACTCTTTTTGAACCTTTTCAAGACTTTTGTGCACTGCAACTGTGTGACCTTGGACACATTTCGTTCTGATCCTCTTAAGTGGGTCCGGCCTACTGAACTCTAACTTCACAGTTTTACTTTGCCTTCCTCTCTTGGTGTGTTCTTGTAAAAGTGTTTGGATCTGTTTCAATTTATAATCTGCTTTTCTCTCCCTTTTAAAACAAATTATTAGAGTGCCATCTACGTTAAGCGCTCACCGCTGTCTGAAAATAAGTGAGGCTTTACTAAAGAATTGTCTAATATTCTTTTAAGGGAGTGTATATCTTTTAGTGGCCGTGTTTTTGAATTGCTTACTATTAGTGCCTGTGTGTTTTTCTAGATGTGGTTTTAAATAAATAAATATATCTCTTTTACACCAAGCTCTTGTCAGTGTTTACTTGCTCTACTGTGTTCTTCTGACCTATTGTGAAAACTCTGTATACTGCCTAACTCTTCTTGAGGGAAGTCTGACTGATCAGCCACAGCTACCAAGTGAATCTGTGTGGTACAGACTGCTACCAAGTGGGTTTACTGCCAAACACCTGTAGTCTTAAATCTTTTGCAGTGGTCCCAGAGGGAACTGCACAGGTTTCTGCCTAACACTGGTGTAAAGCGGTGGGATTTGTATTGAGTATACACTTTAGAGTGCTTTTTGAACACTTTAGGACAACTAAGCACAGAGCTTAGCACTAAGAAAAAAGCTGATTTTTTAACTATGTCTGCTATGGAGAGTTATACCCTAGAATCATTGTCTGCCAAAACTGCTGATTGCTTAAAAGTATTGTGTAGACCTAAGAATCTCTCTGAGAAGGGCAAGAAAATGGAACTTATAGAAAGATTGTTAGAAAACCAAAGTCTGGGTGGTACAGATGAATCTACCCCCTCAGCAAATGTAGAAGACAGTGATGGTATTGATCTGAATCAAAGTCTTGATAATGAGTCAGAAGAGGAAAGTGAACCTAATGATGTTAGCCACTCTGAGCCTCTGTCTGCCTTACCTACTGTACCTACTGGGCCTATACCAGGTCCCACATGTAACCTTGCTTATTTTGAACTTGAAAAAATGAAGCTTGAATTAAAGTACAAACGTTTTATTGCTCAATCTGAAAGAAACCAAGAGCTAGAGTTCAGAAGAATGAATGCCCAGGCTGAGCAGAAGCAAGCTGAGTTAAGACTCAGAGAAATAGAGCTTAATCATGAACTAGAAATGAAGAAGTTGTCTGTGGAAAATGGTTCTCTCTCCTCTGGTTCCTCTAGGAGTTCCAGTCCCAAAAGACCCCGGATGTCTAAGGAATTAGTGTGTATGTATGAACCTAAGTTGGATGTGTTGGATTGGTTAAAACATGTTTGAGTATAATCATGGGCTCCAGGACATCACAGGGAATGAGTTACTTCCCTGGTTGTTTTCTAGGCTTCCCCCTGTTGCAACTTTAGTGGTAATGGAGTTGGGGGAGGTGGATAAGAAGGATTATGAATTTGTGAAACTAGCTTTAATAGCTAGATTTGGGAAGACCCCTTCCCAGTACCCTAAGAGGTTTAGGACCCTCAAAAAGCATGATGGTACCCCTTGGGCTACCTGGGTGAGTGAAAGTTTGAAAAACTTAGAGGGATGAATTAAGGGTTACAGAGTTAACACTTATGAAGGAATGAAGAATCTTGTAATGTTGGAGTCAATTTATGATGCCTGCATTCCTGAGCTCAGACAGCACTTGGCTGATTCAAAGGAATTAGATTCCAGGAAGTTAGCTAAGGCTGCTGACTTGTGGGTTGCCAACAGGGCCACTCACAAGGATTCTGCGGCTACTCAGAAAAAGGATGATGGAAAACAGCCAAAAAAGGACTCCAAAGAGAATTCTAATAACTCCAAAGAGGGCCCCAAACACAACCAAAAGGGTAAGCCACAAGGGAAACCAAATCAGGGTAGTGTACCTCCTGGTGCCAAACCAGAAGGAGGTCAGAACAGGTCAGAAAGCATTTGGTAAATGCTTTGTTTGTGGCTCTACTGACCATGTGAAAGGAGATCCCAGATGTAAGGGTAAACCTTCAGGGGTCCAGCTTGTCCCCTTAGCCTTCGCTCCAGAGGAGGAAGTACAAATGGCAAGTGGAAACTTTCTATTACTGGCTGATGAACCCATTGGAGTCTCAGCCAGTGTTTCTTTAGTGTCTCTGGGTTTGTGGGAACAACAGAACTTAGATGTCTATAATTCTATCCCAGATAATACTAAAGAGTATTATAAGGACAGTGTCCAGGTGAATGGTCAGGAGACTCCTGCCATTAGGGACACTGGGGCCAGCATAACTGTGGTGGACAAATCGTTTTCTCAGGCTGAGGATGTTGCTAAGGCACCAAAACGCCTCACCAAGTTAGCTGGAGGGTCTGTGCAGATGCTTCACCAATTACCAGTTCTCATCCAGTGTAATGACATGACTGTGAAGATACCTGTCAGCATACAAAGTGAGGTGCCAGGAAGGGTTCTGCTGGGTAATGACTTAAAAACTCTTGGAGTAGTGTCACATACCCCCAGACCTCCTAGTAAAAGGTTACAGGAGCTCACCAGACCTGCAAGGGAGAGAACCATGAGAGGTACTCCCAAGGAGATGATGAAGAAAGAGATCACTCCTGCTCCACTGGAGATGTCAGCTGCTGTCTCTAAGAAACTAGAAGAAAAAGGGAAACTAAACCTCACAGCCAGCACTTCAGTGCAGCCAACAAGGACTTCCCCTAGGTTGTCCTAAGTTACACCAGTAACTCCCCCTTCAGCCGAGGCTGAGAGGGAGGTACAACCCTGTGTGGTTGAACTAGACTCTGAAGAAGAGCCAGTGGAAGCCCAGGAACTCATTGGAGATCTCGATCCTGTTGACCATCCTGAGTTGCAGTCTTTACTGGCAGAAAGTGGACCCAACAGGGCAGACTTCAGTAAGGGACAGAGAGAATGTCCAACTCTGGAAGGTCTTCGCCACCAGGCAGATGCTCAGGCTGAAGGGCAAGAGCCTGGGAAATATAGGTTACACTGGGAAGATGGCCTCTTCTACAGTGAACCAACGGAGCCTGCACCTGGGGACAACAAACGACTTGTAGTACCCCAAGAGAACAGACCACAGTTCTTGCAGTTAGCCCATGAGATTCCTTTGGCTGGTCACTTGAGTTTCAAGAAGACTAAGGCAAGGCTCTCACTCTACTTTTATTGGCCAAAGATGGGGCTGAAGTAGATAAATACTGCAGTAGCTGCCACACCTGCCAGACTTCTGGTAAGGTTGGCTCCAAGAATGTGGCACCGTTAGTGCCTCAACCTGTAGTGGGAGCCCCATTTGAGAGAGTAGGGATTGACATTGTTGGTCCCCTTGATCCTCCAACTTCCTCAGGCAACAGGTTTATACTTGTTGTAGTAGACCATGCTACTAGATACCCTGAGGCAATTCCTATGAGGACTGTTACAGCTCCGGCTGTGGCTAAGGCCCTCCTTGGTATTTTTTACCAGGGTTGGGTTTCCTAAGGAAGTAATCTCTGACAGGAGGTCGAATTTTATGTCCCACTACATGAAAGCCATGTGGAAAACCCGCAGAGTTACTTACAAGTTCTCAACCGCATATCAGCCTCAGACAAATGGACTGGTTGAAAGGTTCAACAGAACCATGAAGAGCATGATAGATGCTTTAGAGGACCCTCTTAAAAGAAAGTGGGACCTTCTACTGACATGCCTTCTCTTTGCTTATAGAGAAGTCCCTCAGGAGGGAGTAGGTTATTCTCCCTTTGAACTTCTTTATGGTCATCCGGTCAGAGGTCCATTGGCCCTGATCAAGGAGGGGTTGGAGAGTGCTCCTTCCCCCAAGCCAGTCAGAGTGACTATGTGATAGGTCTCCGAAGGAGAATGTCACAAATGATGACAGTAGCAAGTGATAACTTGAAAGCTGGACAAGCATTGGTCAAGCACTGGCATGACCAAAAGGCTAAAATGGTTGAGTTTACTCAGGACCAGCTAGTTCTCGTTATGATTCCAACAAGGCAGAGGGCCTTGCAAGACAAATGGATGGGACCCTTCAAAGTTGTGGGTAAACTTGGAGAGGTCAACTATCTGGTGGACTTGGGCAATCCCAAGGAGGCTCCAACAGTCTTCCACATCAACAGACTAAAAGCGTATGTCTCCAGACCTGATGTAGGAGCTCTGCTTCTAGCATCATCAGAGGAAGAAGAAGAGAGTGAAGCTCTTCCTGATTTCCTCAGAGGCTTACCTTTAGATGAAAAGATTGAAGGAGTAAATCTCTCTTCAAATCTGACACCTGAGCAACAGGAAGAGTGCATGTCTATGTTAAATCAGTTTGCCTCTCTGTTCTCACTTTCACCAGGCTTGACCCCTTGGGGACAGCATGACATACTCACTGATGACTGTCTGCCAGTCAAAAGCAGAGGATATGGAATGTCAGAGAATGTAAGAACCCACATCAAAGGTGAGGTCAACAAGATGCTTGATCTCGGGGTAAAAGAGCCCTCTACTAGTCCATTGTCTAGCCCAGTTGTGTTAGTACCAAAGGCAGGATCTAAAGAACTTAGATTCTGTGTGGATTACAGAGCTCTTAATGCAGTCACTAAGACTGATGCCCACCCTTTGCCAAGGACAGATGAGTTGGTGGATAGTCTTAAATCTTTTGCAGTGGTCCCAGACGGAACTGCACAGGTTTCTGCCTAACACAGCAACTTCCACCAGTGGTAAATCAGTGGATAGTGGGGTACTGTATCACATTTTCTGCCAGTATCTGGCTTTCATGTGGCCTTTTGTGATATGTCTAACTCTACCGCGGGAGGAAGTTGGTGGTTGGCACCACTGTTATTTTTACAGAGTGTTTTAGGCACATCTGTCTTTCAATAGGAGATTTTTTTATTGTGTGTGCAATAAAATGACCTACAAGCCCTGCAAATCATTTGATAAGTCAACTTGGCAATGTATATAGAAGAAATGTTATAGAAACGAATATGAGACACTCTGAAAAGGGACACAAGCACAATTGCATATCCTGAAATAGACTACAAAGCAATCCAGGAAAGTAAATAGTTTAAAAATGCATCTCTGTTGTTCTGCATTGTTTGGTATGAAATGTAAGGAAGCAAACAATGTGCATGCTGATATCAGTGAGCTACAATGTTTTAACAATAACAACTGTTTAAAAAAGTTGAAAACTTTGTCACATAATTAACACTTCGAGATATTAAGTATAAAGCTACTACATTAGCAAAAGATGAGGTCACTCACTTCCAGGCTCTCCTCTCAGGTTGCACGTGGAAGATCTAGGAAGTAAACTTGGTCTGATCCTCTGCATTTCAAGCGCCATCTTTGGCAGCTTTATAAAAATAATGATCAGACAATGGGGCATAATATCACACAGAAGAAAGAGGTCAAAAGGGCAAAGGGGGGCAGCAGGAGGGCCCAGCAGTAAGGCCCCCAAGATTTGTCAGGTGTGACTACTTAAATCTGTGTCTGGCTCCAGCCTAACCCTAAGATCTTTCAGGAAAGCTTAAAAAACCTGTTTGTATTAGCAAAAGCAAAATGCTCCGTCTCTGCACCGTTATATCTCTCAATACCCTAGAGGACTAAGAAGCTGTCTTTTGCACTTAATATATAGAAAATTGGAATATGATGTTTCTGTGTCTGACTTCCCTTTTCATGACAGTACAGAAGGGTATTTCTGTCAAGAAGGGACCGGTCTCACAATTACAAATTGACAGCATTCAAAATGATTAATATTATAAATATCCATACTGAGATTTTGTTTTACCTGGGTTAAATGTTCAATAGCGGTCTTAGCTCCTTCGTTATAAATCCTTCACAACCAAGTGGGGAGACTCTGCTCCAACACGTTCATTTGTAAGTAATGGCGTGAGCTGCGGCTGCCATGGATCTATTGGTCCTGAGTGACAGTGATATATGCTTGCTTTTCCTTCCATAACAACAAACCTCCCGCAACAACAGAATGTGGAGCAGGAGATCCGTAGACCATACACCACACAAGGATCGCTTTGTCAAATTTGCATTTGTGAAATCACAGAGGTGAAATAGACAAAAGAAGAACATTCATCAAGAGAGACGCATTGCGCAGAGAGCACACCTGTCTGAAGAGAAAATGCTTTCCCCACAGGAATTGTCTAGCTTAGAACTCGTGGCATGCAGTTTTCTGATCGGAATAAGTGAAAGCCTTCTCATCCTGCCTGTAAAGTGCATGGAGTGGAGACAAAAGGTTGAGCTGAATGCCTGTAATCTGATCATCTGCAGCCTGGGAGGATGCAACCTGCTTCTTCAGTGTGTCAACATCACCACACAAGCTTGCTTTCATTTATGGCACAACACATTTGCACTGGGACCTGCTGCATTGCCCTTATATGCGATCAGGGATGCTTTGTTCTCCTGCAATCTCTGGTTCTCCACCTGGCTCTGTGTCTACTACTATGTGAAGATTGTGAACTCCAAACAAACTCTCTTCCTCTGGATGAAGGCCAGGTTCCACACAGTGTTGCCGTGGCTGCTCCTTTGATCAGTTCTGCTGTCCTTGGCCGTCAGCCTGTCAGTAATGTACGATTTAGAGATTGTCTTCCCTGCCAACCAAACTTCTTATGAGCAGAACTTCACAAGCAAGTGCTCCTGCACCCTCGCGTTATATATTGCACTTTCTTGTCTGGCTTTAACTGTAAGCTGTTGTGCCGCGGTGGCAATTCTCATTTCCATCTGGAAACACGTGAGGCGGATGCAACAGAATACTCAGAGTTTCAGGGGCCCTCAGCTCGGTGCCCACCTGGGGGTTGCCAAAATGGTAACTTCTCTCTTCCTCGTCTCCTTTGCCTCTTGCCTTGCTCTGATCTTGACAGTTGTGTTTAGTCAAATTCATGAAATGATCTCAACAATGCAATTGATTTGTTTTATGCTGCAGGATGCACTCCCATGTGTCAATGGCTTCATCTTAATCATGGGAAACTCTAGGCTGAGAAAGGCAGCATGTGGGGTTATCAGGTGTGGGAAGTGCTGCACAAAAGGGGGTGCTTGAAAAAAGAAGGACATTGATTCGGATCACCATTCTGTTCCAGTTCATTATGTATGCACTACCCATGGAACTAAGCTATCACCATGTCTCACTATAGATAGTTGAACGTGCAAAGGTAACACATGTATTGTCTCATCCAAACCTTTGTCCGTGGAGCTTCCTGGAGCTTGATATACCCTGAGTTAAACTCTTAGGTGTGAAATGAGAAAAGAGGGCAGGTAACACTATATGTACTTTTCACTTTCTAACACATTTTGTGCACTATATAGATGCTTAATCAATCAGAGAGAACGTCAACCGTGCAGAAACACAATACTGAAAAATAGTTACAAATAGTTATACATTCAGATAGAGGCAGGGAATTTATGAATACCGCAATTGTTATGCCAATTTTTGCTCCTGCTGTTTTTGATAGAGCTGCGTGAGTGACAGCAAAGAGAGTGTGTGCGCTGTGAGCAATATACAGTCAATAGTTTTGCAGCAAATGTCCATGATAACTACTTTTTCCATTGTTGGTACTCCAAGGAGAGGGGAAGGAGAACCACAATGCGTTGTTAACATTCCATATGTCATAAATCGCTTCTTTACAAAACAGCCTCAAAGAGACAAGCTTTTCCACAATTTTACAATACCTTCCAAGTATAATCAATCCCATTTTAAACTTAAATCCAATTGTGATTCTTGTTTAAAATATGTGCATAGGTCGAGAATCTACAGTGAACCGTATTGCAATGATTTGTCCAGTCTATCCAAAATGTACATTCTCTTTGCGATGTACTCACCATGTCGCATCCATACAGTGGTCGCCCCCCTCAGAGGCCTTCAGGTGACACACTGGGGAAGGCCTTTGGTTGCAATTTTCCATCTTTGCCCAGGTGCACGCTCAAAGTGCGCCTTACCTCGTAGGGCATTACCTGTGTGCACTCAAAAATGTAGGATGCACCTTGAAGCCTTTTTGTTCAGAATATGTGTGACTGTAATGTGCCCGTGGGACTTGGCAGGGATTCCAGGCAGTGTTTAGGCTCGGGATTTGTGATCATCAGGTTCTGAGTATCCATCCAGCCGATCCATTAATATTACTCATAGTCTACATCCATGTAGGGCATGCAGCCTGTGTGAGCATTGACATGGGCTGCATAGCTCCAGTCATGGCACACTTGCCCATTGAAGGTGCCGCCTCATCATCTTTCTCTATGTCATCACCCACTTGATCTCATGAAGTACTATTACTTATCTTTGTTGTTGGTGTTTTAAGACAAGATTTCAGTAATGCCACAGAGCACTGTCCTACGGCATGCACGAGGCCTGCACACTTTCTAGAACACACTCCTTCACCCTATTCTCTGACAACGACCTACTATCTCCAGGAAACTCATCCCAAGGTGCTGTTCCCTGATAATGCACCGTTAGTGTCCTCCTTACACCTATTGCTCAGTGAAGACAGGCACCACTTGCTAGACATAAACAATCGAGTTTATCATCTCCTAGGTCAAACCCCCTAACCTGCTGATAATGAGGAGTCAAAGGGAGTCCACGAATCACACTTTAGGGAATTGGAAATAGCAACAGTTGCTAAGAATTGCACATTGCACTGAAGGATGTCAAGAGCACCTACAATAAATGGAAATAATTGCTTACATTATCAAAGGAAATCATGGAGCAATGTCCTTGATCTGTATGGTTAAATGTGTGTGTTCTACCTTTCAATACTATTCTGTTCTCCACATTCCTATATATGTCCCTCCTTCCTAACCAAAAGGACTAAAGTTATGTAATTTCGCACACCCCTCCATGTGATCTCACCACCTTTCTTGTAAGTGGAGAGCTGACGTGGGCACATTCTGTGTTTTTTCCAGTAGAAATCCATGTCTTCTATGTTGGATGTTTCGGTTATACCTGAGTCCTGATTTCAATTTAATATGAAATTATGGTTGAATTTATATATGTTGGAGTCCCCTCAGAGGGGTTTAATTCTGATGTAAAAAGCCATGCTTTAAAATAAAAGTATTGAAAAAGGAAAATATGCTTGGAATTCCCATATTTTTATCTTTATTTATTTCCCAAACATCTGTGTTAATGTGTAACCTGCATAGACTTTACCCAAAATTCTATTGCTAAGAACTTTTGAATCACTAGATGCATTGGGATAACATTTTCCAAAAATAATGATTGCCACGGACACCCCCCACCCAAACTGGACAATTTTGCCAAATATATGTTTAAAAGATGAAACAGTTATTAAGAAAACAAAAACACTGTTTCTGGCCTAGTCCCGTTCATTTTCCCATAGAGAAAAAGTGCACAGATTGAACAACCGTAGTGGGAAAACAGCAGGATGGATTTGTAACAAATAAGAAACAACTTGGGAACAAAGCATCATAGTTATTGCCTTTCCTTGTATGGGGTAAATCCACCCAGTGTTCAACAGAGAAAGGGGTACCTCCTGCTTTCGAGCAACTTTTATATAATTCCCATGGTGCTTTGCAGCAGAGAGGCTTATTTGTTTTGCTTGATGCAAGTGACTGACTCCTGGTGTAATTATGCTGAAAGTCAAAAATGAAAAGTGTTCAACATGTTACTTGGGGGAGGAACAAGAATGCATTCACATCAGGGTAGAGGTGGGGAGGAGGATAAAGTTATGGAGTTGAAGGTGGGCTGGGGAGCCAGTTACGGGTAGAACATTTAAGGCATATCTGGGAATACTGGGGGAATCTCGCGAGATTACAGCGGCAATGTCACAAGATATGATTGGAAAAGAAACTGCATCACATGAACCATAGAGTAGCGGTGGTAATAGGGCAGGGTCAGGCAGGGAAAAGCAATTGAGGGGAATCAGGGGGGTGTTCATGAACAGATGATATGCATCCTACTATTACTCAACTTGTCCACTGTGTTTGATCTAGTGGACCATGAAACATTATGCCTAGCATTATCAAAAAACGTTCAATTCTCAAACGACGCAAACCACATGGGTCAAATCATTCTTATCAGAACGTACATCCAGAGTAGTCATTGGCGAGGAGGCGGCGGATCCTATAACAGTCCCTATAGGCGTACCGCAAGGATCGTGCCTTTCCCCCCACTCTCCACAATGCTTATACAAAACTTCTTTTCGCAGCATTAGATGCCATGGGAGTAATCTATACTAATTTTGCGGATGATTCACAGATACTCATACCAATCACTGGCAATAAAGAACTGGACTCTATTTGCATAAACAAAATCTACTCACTCCTCCAGAACTGGATGGCAACAAACAGTCTCTGCCTTAATGGTGAAAAGACCGAGTTCCTCATTGTAGGTTCCCCAGCCCGATTGAAAAAGCTACATCAGGACTATACCTCTGTTGTCATAGATGGTACTCCCATTCCCATCTCCAACAAGTCAAAACCCTACGGGTATACTTAGACTCAAACCTCTCCATGAGCAAACATATTAACTCACTTGCCTCATACACAGCCTACACGGCCAAACTCATTGCCCTTAGTCGACAATTTCTCATTCCACAGAACTGTATCACATTAGCAAGAGCCCTTATTGTGTCTAAGTTAGACTATAGCAATATACTCTTGCTAGACACCACAAAGAAAAATCTAGCCAGATTGCAATTATTGCAAAATAAAACATTAAAAGCAGCACTTGGAATAAAAAAAAGGGATCATATATCACAGACCAGGAGAGAGGTACACTGGTTACCTATTCAAGCTAGAATACAACACAAAACACTTAGCACAACACATAAATGCACCACCCAAACCCCAAAACGCCCTTACCTAACTGAATCAATACAGGACAGGAGGGTCCAGCTTCCCTGTAGCAGCTCCCAGAATATGGAACTCACTCCCCTCGAACATAAGCAACAAGCCTTCCCACAATCTCTTTAAGAAACTTCTAAAAACCTGGTTATTCAACAAATAGTAACCTGAATGTTTCAAGCTCTATTTACAATCATATATTTTGCTGATTAACTGTAACTGTACACTGTTGTTAACCGACTATTCTCTGTAACTATCATGCCATTGTCCTTTATCACCTGTCATCTTTTGCCCTGTAACCAGAAAGCATTACTGTAATCCTGTAACTTATGCTGTGATACCCCTGGGTTTGGACGTATAATTAAATGTAATAGATAAATAAATAACATTAGGGGGACACTTGGTGAGTGTCAGGATGGGAAGAATTTTCAATTTTCAATCGTTTTTCGGTTTATCAGGGGCATACGGGGAAATTGATAAAAAAGCAATGGACTTCTTAATTTTCAACAATTCTTTTTGCAGAAATTGTCACACTGATACCCTACCACTGGAATTGGAAAATTATTTCTGGGAAATGATTGTGGGAATATGGAGTGGAAAAAATATGTTATACTTGCAGAGATCACATCTACTAGGTAGAGGGCAATAGGTCTTTTGGAAAAAAATGTTGGTGTACAGATGCAATGGCCATGGCTGAAAGCTGTGGCTAGCAAGCCCTGAAGAAAAGCATTGGTGCAACATGTACAGTACAACATGGTTTCCAAATAAACTACATTATAACAAAACCCTTGGCATTCATTGAAAGAAACTTCAGTTAAGAGACAGTTAAGGTGATCAGATTTAATGCAAGAAAATCCTTGAAATTCAATAGATATGGGTGGTGCTTAATTTGTGCTGGTGTTTGCCGGTTTCTTTATTCAGCACTGGCACTCTTTTCTGCAGGCAGACTGCAGCTGAGCTGCAGAGTCCCACACGCCTACTGCCCAAGTTTGGAGGGGGGTGGAGACAGGATGCATGGCAGAAGCATAGCTGCAGCTATGCACATGTTTAATGAGGAATGAGTACATTTTAGCTTCAAAGATTGCAAGCAAATGCTTGGAATAATCTCAGCATCACAAGGAAACAAATAAGCATGTGCACTGCAGTCAGTGAGGGGTTAACAAGAAAGGGGAATTCTGATACAAAGCAACCAATCAAAAGAAGGCGGGCTCAGCAGCATGACTCGTGCTGGCAGAGGCCCTGCTCTCAGGGAGCCATCCCGTTGCAGGCTGCATAGGCAGGCACCCTCACAGGCAGCAGCTCCGGAGGTAAGCCTTGCTTGCATCGTGTATTTTAATAACTGCTAACAGATTTGGGAAATTGCATTTGGTTGTTGCCAGGGTGTGTCGTAGTTCTGCTGCAATGAGTTTTGTCTGTTTGTATTCATTTTAAGAGACAGAGGGAAAGTGAAAGACATTCACATTTAATTTTAAAAAATGTTGCATCACATCATTGAATTCTTTGAGTATTTCCACTTGTTTTCTTGTTCAAAGATTAGTTTGCTATGGATGTTCTGATTTAATGGGGTTATCCACATCAACTTCTCTGTTATGAAAACAGGCATGCAAAGGGAAACATGTTTTCATTGTGCAGTTAAAAAACCAGACACTGGGCCTCATTACAATAGTGCCGGTCCGGAAACAATGGTGCCGGTAAGCCTACCAGCACCGTTGTTTATGGAGCGGCACACTACAACAGTTGGTGCCGTCCCGCCCGCCAGGGTCAGACATGCCAGGCGGGATGGCACCCGAACGCAGAATGAGAAACGGGAGCACTGGCACCGTTGTTAACTGTGCCAGTACTGCTGTGTCATTTGGGATACACGATGCAAAGGTTTTGTTATTTTGAATTGCAATTTCCATAACACATACTTTGCAAAATACTCAAAACTGTGAGGAAACAAAAAAAAAAAGAAACTATCACAGAAATCACTTAGAGATCCGTCAGCACCCTTCAGCAGCACGTGCATGTCTCAATGCTACCACTTTGAAAGCACCGTCCATGTTTGCTATGCTATAATAGTTTGCTGCACAGATATGCAACTCTACTAATCCAATAGTAGTCCTGGTAGTGTGAGTTCAGATTGGAAGAATGTCGTCTTTGTTGTTGGCTCTGCGAGAGCCTTGGCTTTGTGAAGTCCCTCCCACCTCTGGGTTTTGTTTTTTCATTAAACGCTGATGGGTGCCTGGTGCTGCCTTATCACAAGCAGGGCCTGTGCATAAGCACAGAAAACAGTTTTCTTCTTCTTGGGCACCCGGAGTGACTGTTTAACAGAGCAATGGTGTCCAAACCACTGGACAGTAGAAGCGGGAACAGCCGCAGGCTCTGGTGGCACAGCCTACACACTTTATTTGGCAGTGCTCCCCCTGTGCAAATATGTGTACGGCATGGGATATCTGCAGGACTTAGTGGCAGTCTGTTTTCTTTAAATTAAATATATAGTGCACACAGAGCACAGGTATACATGGAGGGCAGCACACACTTGCCTCTGTTTTCCTTTCCTCCTTTAGTTTTTTTCTTATTCCTGGCCGTGCCTTTCCACTGTAAGACCGGGGCACTTCCCGGGCCATCCACTTAACTTCTTAATTTGCTTTATATCAGAAGTGCTGGAGTGATGATTGGAGAAGGGGCTCCCTTAGTGTAAGCTGCTGGGTTGGAGGGGCACTAAAGGCCTAGAGCAGGCCTACGTGGAGCTCTAGCAGGAACTGATTGTGCAACTCTCCTTCCCACATCCAAGTCCCTTTAGCTCTCCTCATGGATTTAAAAGGGCTTTTCATTATCACAATTCCACAGGGCCTCACCATTCAGTGCTTTCCCAAGTAGGGGGACAGTTGAAAGGTACAATTAACAAGTACTGAATTTGTGGGGAGGGTTGAGCACGTCCTCAGCAATTATTCCTGATCCCAAGCACTTATTTTTAAGCCCCGCTTGATTATGTTGTGGTGTTTTTGCAACTTTATTATTTTAACTGTCAGTTATAGTAACATAATAATCGACAACAATGGCACTGGCCTGGGTCTCTGCATCCTTGGCTGGGACACTGCTATTCACAAACCTGATGACGCAGGTTGGCAGGACAGGACTATTTCTCCATTTTCATGAAGAGCAATGAGATGCAAGGTGACAATCCTGGGCACTGATGCTGGCCATATTCACACACTGCTCCACTCAGCCTGCATGACATTGCTGCAAATTCTCTAGTGTAATAAGCATCAGGGTGGGTTGACAACAGCAAGACAGTCACCAGCCAACAGCCCCTGTACATGGGTAAAGTCAGTGAAAAGACCCATATCGAACAGGAGAGCCAGTCATAAGTGCCAACTTATGCAAGCTATCTTGCTGCAGTGTTTGACAGGCACTCAACAGTTCAGTAATGATTTTGCCTACATTCGTCCATTAATTTACCAAAGGCAGAAAGCATTAATGCTCTTTTTTCCTGTGGTTGGATGGTTAACATGTTCCACTTGACACTCACAGCATTAGAGCAAAATGTTAACGATGATGTGATTTAAATTTATTAAAGAGACACAGCTAATATGTTATGTTGATTTCATCCTTAATGAACCTGTGGGAGTTGGAGCTTTGACCCGAAATATGTTGACAACGTGTGAAAGTGTATGGACCGTCCCCCAGGCTAAGAATATACTGGGGCCCTGGCACTTATTTTATTAAGCACTGGATATGGGAAGTGATGACCCCCCCCTTTGCAAAGCCCATGAGCACATACATAATTTAACGGAAGGGATTTACATCACATACCAAATGACATCATGGGGTCATCTACGGGGGGTGGCGAGTTAAGGTTAAGGTGTTGTGTAAAATCTGGTCACCCAAATTTTCTCTTAAAGTTTTTTCACACTATATATATATATATATATATATATATATATATATATATATATATATATATATATATATATATATCAATGAAAAAACCTTAGTTCGGGTGCAGTAAAGTTGTGGAGATTTATCGCAACAAAACCCTTGAAATTTAGTGGATGTGGGAAGTCATGACCACCTTAACTTTGCGCCTTCCCGTTGCAAAGTCATTGTGCACATACATATTACTAGAGAGGGGGCAACAGGGGGTGAGTAGCTAAAGTGGCTTTACCTGAATTGTCTGCCAAATTTCAAAGATTTTACTATGAAACATTTTCACCTTAACGTATCTTTACATTTTTCTCTGTGATATATATACATATTCACTGAAAAAAATTTGTTAAAGGGACAATATTTAAGTTGCACTAATAAAATCCCATGAAATTCAATGATAAAACATTGTTAAAGGGACGTTATGGTTACAAGTGAAACCGAAAAACCTCAGAAATTCACCAGTTAAGATAAGCTAAGCAACCATAACCTACGCCACTACTGCGCACTGCTAACACGAACACCCATGACATGAAAGATGACATCACAAATGTAATTGATGACCTCACTGATGACATCACATGTTACATTAATTTTAATAAACAGTCCCTGCAAGGGGTTGAGTTTATAATGTTGGAAACACTGTGTTAGGGGTGATTGGGAGAAGTATCATGCACTACTTAATGTATTAAAGAATGTTCTCATGTAAACAAATCATTATATTCTAGTGTTGCTGTTAGTAGAGAAACCTAATCATACATAGCATACATACATATAGGCAATGGTTGCAGCATGCACCATAGAAGTACACTATTTTTAGTCTGGTAATTTCCGATAGTAAAATAATAACTGCTACATTATGAGAGTTTTGAGTAGTGTTAAGCATGGAATAAATGGGTAACAATTGAAAACGTAGGCGCGCAAATTTGTTGTAATCTAGTCCACCACTGCAGACTGTAAACGCAAGCAGAATATTTTTTCCCTTTTAAACCTACCGCTTTGCCCATGCTGCATGCTCCAATAAGCAAATTACAGTATACATTTCTTCTTGCTGACGGCCAGGCCCATTGCCCAGCTACCAATATTATATCACTGTTTTGTGTACTTACATTTTCACACTTAAAAAAAAAAAAACACAAGACATATTTGTAAAACCATTCTTTGAAGTTCTTGCTGACCCTCCTTGTGCATATTTGCTGCAATCCCATCCAGCATTTCAACCTGTACCCACAAACACATTTTTTTCCCATTCAAAGCTATCCCAATTTCGAAAAACCTTACCACATAGCCGGTCCCTGTTGGCCATGCCCACTTTAACCCCATTGCTAGACCTTCGTGGTTAGGGGCAGGGCCAGATTGTTATAAGCCATATAAAAATGTTGAGACCCCCTCTCTAATTTTACCCCCTTTTGACAAAATTCCACCAAACTCTGCAAAAACATTTATGTGTAGGTCTAAAGTCTGCTTGCAAACTTTTCTGCAGATCCGTTGAAGGGCACCATATCTATAAGCCTTTACAATATTTTGGGACATCCCCTCTAATTGTGTTCCCTCTTAACAAAACAGCACCACACGTTGCAGAAACATTCAGAGTCAGGTCTAGAATGACATTCCAAGATTTGTTGCAGTTTCATTGAGTGACACCAATGATCTAGGCCATCCAAAAACTGTGTTTCACCAGCCCCGTAATGCAGAAATAGGCATAGATGCCCCCAAACATCCCAGTTGTTCGAGAACATCACAGGTCTGCCCCAGACATCAGGACTGTTCACGGATGTCGGAGTTGAAAAAGCACCAATTTTTTGGGCTTTTTAAGACCATATCCCATCCCATCCACATCACCCCTCACCTCCCCAGAGATTGTTTCATTAGTTTGACAAGTGAAATGTTGTGTTTCTTAATATGTTTTCGCCACAATGTTCGTGGACAATGGGCGCCTCCCGCGATTGCAACATGGGGGGCGTTTCCCAAAAATGGCGCACCCTATGTTTTTTATTGACCAATCAACGGGTGCGTCCAATGTCCACGGACCTCACGCCGCCCTCTGGCCCAATTGTATGCCCGTACGCGGAGCGAACAGTGAAGTGAGTCCGCGGACTGAACCCAGATATCACTAATTCATTTTGACCTACTTTTTTGTTGTTTTAAAAAGAAACTACTGGACGGATTTACATAAGCACTCTTTTGGAACTAAGCCAACGCTCATGCTGCAAATCTGATGAAAATCAGTCCAGCTGTGTGGGCTGTAGGCTTAAGCAAACTTTTTTTTCCATTGTGTCTATGGAAAAAAACACACATTTTGGGACCCCCACAAATAACCTTTCCCCCCCTTAACAAAACTTCATCAAAATCTGCAGGATCAATCTGACGGGCCATATACTTTTTTTGTAAATTTTTGTGAGGATTCGTCCAGGGAGGCGAAGTTTTAAGCTGCCCAAAAGAAAAGTGTTGTGCAACTTAACCATAAGTTCAGGGCCACTACTGAAGGCTCTGTAATATATTCACGGCAAAAACCTTAGTTAAGGAGCAGTTAAATTGTGCAGATTTAACTCAACAAATCCCTTAAAATTCTGCTAATTTGGTAAGTCATAACTGGCTAAACTCGGCTAAACTCAGCACGCTCCTATTGATGTCCCACATAATGCCATTTTGCATGTCATTGTGAATCCCTTTTCTCATAATATATATGTGTTCATGGATTTTGCAACGGGAATGCCTGAGTTAAGCTGGCCATAACTTCCCACATTCAGTGAAGTTTTTTATTGCTTTAATTCTGTACAACTTAACCACATCTTAACAAAGGGTTTTTCAGCGAATTTCAAGTTTTTTTATACTACATTTTTTTTACAGGCCACTAGCCATGGCTTTCGGCCATGTCCACTGTACATGTTCCCCAATATGTTTCTTTTGGTCCCACTAAGTGGCCACGGCCTTTGGCCATGGCCACAATACATGTCTTTCAGACCCACTAGTCAGGGCCTTCGCTCTGGTCAGGGAGCATGGGCTTTGTGCTCACTGGCAGGGCCAAATTGCACCCCTTGACATGTTGCTCCAATAAGTTACCCCACACCTCTACTTTTAATTGTATTAATATCACTTTTTGAACTGTAGCAATATACTACAAATAACCCTGGTTATCCATAAACCACCACAAATATCCATGGTTATTGGTATGACACACTTTAATTTCCTGATCCCGTTTTCTAATATAACCCCAGATATGGCAAAATAACCCCGGATATTCAAAAACATTTGAGCTCTAAACTTGGTCCCCAGCCACCACACCTGCTCCAACTCCCCAATTGCAAATGGTGTTCTCTTCCCCCTCCCCACCTCTAGCCTGGTGCTATTTTATTTTATGTATTCTTTTTCCTCTGGCAAATAGTGTGTTTTTCCACTTTTCGTGTTTGGCTTACACTGGATATTGCTGTTATATCGGCAGTTATCTCTCACATCGAACAAAAGAGAATTGGCGGCTTTTTTCGTTTCTGAATTGCCTCTCTCCTGCAAGTCCTCATTTGACATATAGTTATAATTTAGGGAGAAGTGGGCACCCCCTTCTCTGTCAAACTAATGGACGGAAAAAACCCAGACACCTTACAGAAATCGGGTGAAAGTTTCATGCCCCAGTTGCTTTGCACCTGGTCCAATTTCGCTGCACAGACATTTTGACTTTTTTTCTATGGGGAAATGAATGGAAGTAGGACTAAAACAGTGTTTTTTTATTTCTTAATAACGTTTTCATTTTTTAACAAATCTTTCCAAAAACGTCCAGTCTGGGGGGCCTGTGACAAAACTTTTGTTTGCAAAATATCAGTTAAATCCATCATGCGGGTCAAAAGTTATTAGAAATTCAATTTTTGAGTTCTCTATCTTGATACTCAACTTAAGTCACTGCACTATAATGTATCAACGCTGCCAGAGTAGGAGGACCCAGACAGTGTTTGGAAGGTAAGCCAATTCCTATGTGCACACACAGCTGCCATTCATCTCCATAACTATAGGCATACAGGGCGAGAGAAAGGGAACAATACAGACAACCGCATTGCTGGAAAAAATAAAAAAATAAACCACATGCCAGACGGTAGTGGTGTCCTATAATCCAGCAAATAGCCCAGTACTAGCACATTATTACGGTAGTGCGATGATGGATAAAGAAAGCAGTAGATATGCAGAGGCCTTCGCACATTTTAATGAAACCCTACGTTCCACATTTGCTAAAACCACATCCAAAAAGGAAAACAAAGACAATCCAACAGAAAATTATAAAATTGTTAAAACTACACAAAAAAGAAAATAGTAAGTGGTTGGCGATCAAGTCACTACAAAACTCCATTGACACCAAAAGCATTATGAGTGGTTTGAGAATACTGACAATCCCGACATGTGAGGATCCAGACCCAGGAATTCTGCAAGAATGGGGTGAGGCAACCAATGAGTGCTCCTTCAAAATGTTTACCATCCGGGTGAAATATGCCAGAAGTGATTGAGATAAAGCATTGGTGATCATAAATGATCTAGAAGCGAAGGAATACACAAAAGCAGAATCTACAACAGCAAAGAAATTGAAGACCCAGATGGATAAGAATGTTATGAAATATGAAAGTGAAATCAAAGAAAGAAAGCAAAGAAAATTCCTAGGAGAGAAGGAGGATTATGAATCAAGGAGGATATATACCTCCACTATAAGGTTTGACAACATTAGAAAGGAAGCACTAATTGAGCAACCATCGGAAACACATGACATCCAGGAAACGGACTCCAATAAAGAAGATGGCGCTAGCACATCCATGCAGGCATCAAATAGTGGCAATGAAGACACCTTTTGCCCCACCTCCCAATTCAACAATTGACAGTCATGCATATACTTACACTGCTTTATACACAAAATCATGCTTGATATGCATTATGAAAATGCAGACACGGCAAAGGTAAGAAACAGGAACCTATCAAAAGGGCTTCATGTCTAACCATCAGTGAGATACCGGCATTCCGGCATTGTGTGCATTAGAGTTCCTTGAAAATGAGGATGATGAAAGCCATCATATAGAGTAAACAATTGACAGTAAACTCAAAAGCAAACCCACGTTTAGCCCTATGACTCCACATAGACTCAACATGGATCTCTTAAAAGATCTGGTGACTGAAGATATGAAAAATGTGGCATCCAAATCAGGCCATAAAATGCAACTCAATCTTACCTATAGCTAATGGAAGGCAATGGAGGACCCAAGGAGAGACCATACAATAATCATCAAGTCTTCCGATAAGGGTCGCAATGTAATACTCTTAAACTCTACTGACTGCATTCGATAGGCCACAAGACAACTTAAAGATAGTAAGTGTTATAAAAAGCAAGACTCAAACCCTAGCTAATATACAAAACAGAATATGATAGGAAACTACAAAAGTGGTACGATCTGGGTGCGCTAGAATGGGATGAAAGAAGCTATTTAACTAAAGATTTTCCATGTACACCTGTAATCTATTTTGTCCCCAAAATACACAAGAAAACCCAAAAGCCTCTGGTGAGACACGTAGTCACCTCTAACATCCAAATGTATAGAGACTCTACCGTCCCATCTCAGGGACACTAGAGATTTCCTAAATCAATGGAATCCACTGGCATGAAAATTACTTGATGATTGCCCTAGGTGTGGTCTCACTCTTTACCAGTAGCTCACAAGACCAGAGAATAACTGCAGTAAAGCGTTTTCTGTCCATGAGATCACTCAGCTATAGAGACCATTCGAAAATTATAACAGAAATGCTTACCTTCTGTCTCAATCACAATTCCTTCATGTTTAATGGGCAGTTCTACAATCAACTGTGTGGAACAGCAATGGGCACTGCTTGTGTGCCCTAACGTATGTGAATCTGTTAATAGGAGCATGGGAAGAGGGCATCTTTAGGTCTGAAGACCTCTCACAATATACTGGTGGTCATATCTTTGAGTAGATATATAGACAATCCTTTTATACTCTGGAACGGTACAACCAAAGAATGGCTGGAATTGTATGCACTGCTCAACATTAATGACAAAAATCTATGATTCAGAGAACAACATAGTGCACAGCAAATCATACATTTGGACATTAGTTTAGCTTAGTTTATTATTTGTATAGCGCCGCCTGGCCCTGGGGCATCCAGGCGCTTGAATTGATTACAGCATATCAATATAATACAACATGGTCCGTAGGTGGACAATACCGAAAGTTTAGAACATTATCAAGCAGTTACTGGTAATGTGCAAGGTATGGCAAAAAAAGTCATAATTTACAAGGTTGCAGGCAGTAGGTACGATAACAAGGTAGTTCTAGGCTTCTCTGGTCAGTAACCAGGATTTGGCACTGTGTCTGAATCGGTGAATGGACGGTTCAGATCTAAGATCAAGTGGTAGTGAGTTCCAGAGTTTAGTGGCAAGCACGGGGAAGCTTGAGCCTCCTGCTTTTTGAAGTTTGTATCTGGGGATAGTTAAACAGTGTGTTTGAGCTGATCTGGTTGGACGAGTTGGGGTGTGGTGTGTGAAGTTGTCTGATGGGTATCTGGGTGCTTGGTTGGATAGGCATTTGTGAGTGAGCGAGAGCGCTTTATATTCAATTCCCTGAGGTATAGATAGCCATTGGCAGGAACGTCTGACGTCGGAGATTTGTTCATGTTTGGGTATGTTCAGAGCTGCTCGAAGGGCGTTATTTTGGATAACTTGCAACATGTTAATGTTTTTTGGCTGGTACCCAGGTATAGAGCGTTACAATAGTTGACTTTGGAAAGAACTAGCGCTCTAGCTAAGGTGGTACAGTTGGAGGATGAGAGGTAAGGTCTACGGGCATTGATGAGCTTACAAGTGTAAGCAGTGGCGGATGAGATAGCGTTGATCTGTCTTGTCAGTGTGAGGGATGAGTCGAGGTAAATCCCAAGGGTTTTGACGCTGTTGGAGACGGAGATGTTGTTTCCGTCAATAGTGAATGTCTGGTAGATTTTGTCCAGTTTGTTGAGCCTGGGTGGGGAGCCTAGGAAAAGAAGCTCAGTCTTGTCGTCATTGAGGCAAAGGCCGTGCTTGGCCATCCATTCTTGGATAATGGAATACATGTTATTGAGTGCTCTATTTTCTGTGGAATAGTCGCCTGTTAATGGAATACGTATTTGAGTGTCATCTGCATAATTCCTGTAGATGACACCCAGACGGTCCAGTATGTCGAAGAGGGGTTTTGTAAACACATTGTATAGTGTGGGGGAAACGCAGGAGCCCTGAGGGACGCCGCATGTAACTGGGGCTGATTTGACAGAGGCTGTAGGTGCAAAAACCCTCATGGATCTGTTGTTCAAGAAAGACTGGATCCAAGCATTGGCTTTGTCCGAGAATTTGGCTGCTGAGGTTAGATGTTTGCAGAGGATGTCATGGTTGACCAGGTCGAAGGCGGCCGACAAGTCGAGGAGGACAAGGAGTGCAAGTTTGCCATTGTCTTTGATGTTGTCCATTTGTGTCTTGAAGTCAATCAGAGCAGTCTCGGTGCCGTGTTTAGGGCGGAAGCCTGATTGTCTAAGTCCTAGTAAGTTGTTTTTCTCAAGGTGGTTCTGTATATGTAGGTAGGCAACTCTGTCAAGGATTTTTAGGAGGAAGGGCACAGTCGTGATAGGTCTGTAATTGGTAGGGACACTAGGGTCTAGGGTGTGCTTCTTGAGTAAGGGTAGAACCAAAGAGTCCTTAAGGTTGTTAGCCACTTTGCTGGATGTGAAAGATGAGTTAATGAGGGATGTGATAAAAGGAGCAAGATGTTTGGCTGCGTCTTTGATGACTGGTGCCTTGGCATTTGGAAGGTTTCAGCGAGTTAATTATGTCTTCAACCTCTTTGGTAGTTATGGTGGAAAATTCGAATAGGTTGTTGTCATCCATTTGTGGGGTGTGGGTGGAGGGGGTGGGGTTATCAGCGAAGGTGAGACTTTCTTTCTTTGACTCGATTTTGGCTTGTAACATGGCAATTTTGCCTAGGAGTGCTTCTTGTATGTTCGTACACCAAGAGATGTCTTTGGTACATGTATCTGGAATGGGGGAGGGGGATTCGAGGTCTCTCAGGATGTTTAAAAGCTCTTTGGTATTGGATTTGGCGTTACAGATTCTTTCATTATACATGTTTTTTTTAGTCTGGACGATTGCTGACTTGTAGATATTGGAGGCAAGTGCGTAGGATGCCTTATTATTAGTGGATGGCGTCGGTTTCCATGCTAATTCAGCTTGTCTTTTGGTTTTACTGAGCGTTTTTAGTTCAGGAGTGAACCAGGAGTTGGGATGCACGCATGGTTTGGCTTTCCGTAGTTTAAGTGCTGCTACAGTGTTTATGGCCTTAAGGATGGTTGTATTGTAGAGCTCTACTACTTCAGTGGGGTTAGTAATGGTGGGTGAAAAGACGATGATAGGTTGGAGTAGAGGGAGGAGTTTCTCTACTGTGATGTTTTTGCTATTTCTTGTGAATGTAGGTGGAGCATTAGGAGGAGGACCACGTGTTTGAATGCCTTTGTTGGTGGTGAAAGTGATGAGGTGGTGGTCGGTCCAGGCGCATGGTGTGTTGGAGAGCATGGTGGTATTGCAATTGAGATCAGCTATCCAATCAAGGATGCAGCCTTTGTTGTGTGTGGGTTTCTAGATGTGGTGGGTGAGTCCTAATTCTGAGGTGGTGTTGGCGATGGTGTTTGCTTTGTCATCTTTCTGGTCGTTGAAACCTAGATTGAAGTCGCCTAGGATGAGTAGTCGTGAGTTGGGTTTGGTGTTATTGGAGAGCAGGAGAGCTATGTCATCGTTGAAGGATAGTATGGGGCCTGGCGGTCTGTAGATGAGGTGGGTGGTGATTGTGCTTGTGTGGGTTGTGGATAGTTTGATGGTGAGTAATTTTGCGGATGGGAGGGATTGGTTTTGTATGTGCCTTATGCTGAGGGAGCTTTTTGCGAGAATGGCTACTCCGCCGCCTTTGGCTGTTTGTCTGTCTGTGCGGTAGATTATATAGTCATCTACCTAGTGCAGGGCCAGAGGCTGCATGGATCCAGGTCTCGGTGATAGCTATGAAATCAAGTTCATTGAGGGAGATGATGTCGGCTATATCTAAGGCGTGGGTGACTAAGGATCTCGCGTTGATGAGTGCGCCTTTGATTGTTTTGGAGGTATGGCATGGTTTTCTGATGAGGGTGCGAGGGGAGGAGGCGTTAGGGCAGGGAGTGATCTGGTCAGTAGGTAGTATATGGTGTATGAGATGAGTGGCTGGTTTGGGTTTGGTGCTGTTTTTTTTATTGCCTGAATTGGGAAGGGTCGAAAGGTATGTGTTCTAGATCTGAGGCGGTCGAGTCTTGATGTGCTTATGCTGGGGTAAGAGTTACTAGTAGTGAGGTTCTTGAGGGTAGGAATGCTAGGGAGGGTGGTCTGTATCATCTTTTGGAGGCTGGAGGTATCTGCTGTACGGTGAGGCTCAGTGAAGACAGACTGGAAAGGGTTTATATTGGGTAGGAATGGAGTGGGACAGGGGATAGGATGGTGTCTTGGGCATGCTGGTCTGCTAAGGCCATTGGGGTGGGAGAAGAAGTGCAACCCTGTGCATGGGATGTTGTGAGGGACCAAGCAGAATGGAAACATGATGAAGAAGGTCCGGGTTAACATAGCTGATGTTGGATTGGCCAGGGGGGGCTTCAATGATACTGTATAAATGAGCTGGGACACAAACCGGCACAGTGGTAGGTAGCCTACTACAATGCTAATGCACAATCAGATAAAATGTGGGCTCAAATGCTAATGCACAATCAGACAAAATGCTAATGCACGATCAGATAAAATGCTAATGCACAATCAGATAAAATGTGGGCTGAAATGCTAATGCACAAACAGATAAAATGCTAATGCACGATCAGATAAAATGCTAGTGCACAATCAGATAAAAAGTGGGCTCTAATGCTAATGCACGATCAGATAAAATGCTAATGCACAATCAGATAAACAGTGGGCTATAATGGTAATGCACAATCAGATAAAATGCTAATGCACAGTCAGATAAAATGTGGGCTCAAATTCTAGAGCACAATCAGATAAAATGCTAGTGCACAATCAGATAAAATGTGGGCTCAAATGCTAATGCACAATCAGATAAAATGCTAATGCACAATCAGATAAAATGTGGGCTCAAATGCTAGAGCACAATCAGATAAAATGCTAGTGCACAATCAGATAAAATGTTTGCTCAAATGCTAGAGCACAATCAGATAAAATGCTAATGCACAATCGGATAAAATGCTAATGCACAAACAGATGAAATCTGGGCTCAAAATGTGAGATTAAACATTGTCAATGGAAACGTCACTACTGAATTATATTGTAAAGAAACCAGCACAGATTCAGTTCTTCATGCTGACAGCGCACATCCAGGCCGCCATGAGCAAAGTATTCCATACAGGGAATTTTAAAGGATCAAGTCCAATTGCAGCGATGATGCCACATTTATCAAAGGAAAGCAGAAAAGTGGTCTGTGGAGGGATGCCATCAACAATTTCATATTCATTAACACTTTTAATGAGGGTGCCAGCAATGTAAGAAAAGTGCTACAGAGGCACTGGCATCTACTAACCAGAAATGGTGATATAAAACACTATATTGGAGATCATGCAAGTATCACATTCAGGAAAGCCACATCGGCATGATCTAGACTATCTCCCAGACTCTTTCAAATGTCTGATACTACAATTGGCAGCAATAGGCTAATGCAAAAGCCAGAAGGTTTCTTCAAATGCTCCAACTGCAAGGCTTGTAAATGTAGGGTCAATGCACAAAGCTGTCCACATCCAGGCACTGGTCAAATGATAAAAAACAAAACAATTGGTCACTTGTAACATAAAATATGTTATCTATGTGATCATGTGTGACTGCAACCTCTGTTATATAGGAACTACGAAACTGGAGGTCAAAACTAGGATATTGCAGCACAAACAAGCCATTAGGAACAGAGACACAGCGTCCCCCATGTCCAAGCACTTTGAGGAGAAACATCACAATGGTATGTTTCCTTAAAATATTTTCAAAGAAAGGAGGTGATGGCTGGAAGGGCTTTGAATTAATCTTAACCTCTGGCTTTGCTCTGGGCAACTCTCCAGACCATTGTACTTCTCCTGCCAATCCATTACAAAAGGGGGAAGACCATATACAAAATAGGCTTGGTTCCACCCCAGAAGGTGTAGTCCAGCCCAAACTGCTTTGTCACATCTCTTCTGCACAAGACCACAAGCATCCCGATAAATGTTTATGACTTGTTGGACCTCATCAGTGAGGAGTAGCTTGGGTCTCTAGGCCCAGCAGGCATGGAACCCATGTCTGGGCATCCCCGTCCGACTCTGGATGACAAAACAAAACAAAAGAGGTGATGTCTGGAAGGTTTTGAATTGATCTTAAACTCTGGCATTGCACTGGGTAACCCTCCAGACCATCGTTCTTACCTGCCAAGCCATTACAAATGGGGAAAGACCATATGAAAATCAGGTTTGGTCCCTCCCCAGTAGGTGTAGTACAGCCCAAACCTCTTACTCACATCACTTCTGCACGAGACCACAAGCATCCCAGACATGTTTCAGCCATGTGGTGCCTAATCAGTGAGGAGTAGCTTGGGTCTATAGGGCCAGCAGACACGGGACCCATGTCTGGGCATACCTGTCCCACTCGGGGTGACAAAGCAAAACAAAAGGGAGAAGAGGGGATGGCTGGCAGGTTTTGAATTAATCTTAACCTCTGACATTGCTCCGGGCATTCCTCCAGATCATCGTGCTGCACTTGCCAAGCCATTACAAAAGGGGAAAGACCATATGCAAATCAGGCTTGGTCCCACCCCAGAAGGGGTAGTCCAGCCCAAAATGTTTGGTCACATCCCTTCTGCAGGAGACCACAAGCATCCTGAGACATGTTTTGGCCTTATTGGGCCTCATCAGTGAGGAGTAGATTGGGTCTCTAGACCCAGCAGGCACAGGACCTACGTCTCGGCATGCCCGTCTCACTCGGCGTCGCAAAGCAAAACAAAAGAGGTGATGATGGCTGGAAAGTTTTGAATTAATCCTAACCTCTGCCATTGCTTTGGGCAACCCTCCAGACCATCGTTCTTCACCTGCAAATCCATTACAAAGGGGAAAGACCATATGCAAATCAGGCTTGTGCCACCCCATAAGGGGCAATCCAGCCCAAACTGCTTGGTGACATCCCTTCTGCACAAGACTACAACCATCACCAGTCATGTTTCAGCCTTATTTGGCCTCATCAGTGCAGTGAGGAGTAGCTTGGGTCTCTAGGCCTAGCAGGCACGGGACCCACATCTGGGCACACCCATCCCACTCGAAATGACAAAGCAAAACAAAAGAGGTGATGGCTGGAAGGTTTTGAATGAATCCTAACCTCTGACATTGCTCTGAGCAACCCTCCAGACCATCGAGCCTCACCTGCCAAGCCATTACACAAGGGGAAAGACCATATGCAAATCAGGCTTGTTCCCGAACTGCTTGGTCACATCCCTTCTGCACGAGACACAAGCATCCCCAGACAACATTTCTTTTTTTCTGTCAAAGGGGTTCCTCTCCCAGGACATGTGGTGGTGGGGCGCCCCCGCACTGCGGGGGCTGCAAGGGCCCCTGTTACGCCAGTGGCAATGCACTTTATACAATATGACCTTCAGATATGGATTGAATAAATAGATATGGATATCCATTGAACATGTATATATGAGTAATGGTCTCCTGAAATCATTAATATATCCAGGTAACATCCAGTGCCAACAGATGCAAGGATACGGATTACGGTTGATTTACAGTACGGATTGACAGCACCATTAATTTATAGTACGGTGCAATGTGGAGTAGGGGTAAAGTAAGGGGGAAATTCACAGATACCTTTGTATTATAGAAGCACTAACACCACAATGATCAAACTATTGTAGAGGGGTTTTTAAATTCCAATGTCCAAGCAGGAGTGTGAGATATGGATGTTCCAACCTGAATTGTATACATTATTAGAGTTTTCGTAATGTTCCAAGATGGCGCTCTGCTTGCTCGTTGTTAGAATGGGGAGCAATATAGATCAATGAAACAAGGCAAAGGACTAAGATGAATATATGGATATACATAGCTATGGTTTGGTGCATACTCTGATGAAGCCTAGGAGTGGGAGAAATGCGATTTTAGTTTTTCTTTGTATCCACCTTAAAGACTAATAAAGATTATTTTTCTAATACCATCTTGGACTGGGAATTCTTTTGACAGGAGTGAGTGCTGCTTATCCTTCTCAGCAGGGTGAGCCCTCCTGTGTTCTGTAGGGATATATGCATGCATGATATATTTGTGCAAATAACAGCACATGTGTACAGATTCTAAGGGAAGCAAAAATGGGAATTTTTCAGGCAGCGTTTAGAAGCAGCTATTTCGAAATGTGTGCAAGGGACAACTTTTCTCAGCAACAAGCCAGTAAAATGAGTGTTGTTTTAAAAGAATTCAAGCCAAAAAAGGGATGATTATTTCAAAAACACTCCGCAGAATGTGCAACCATTATAAAATGCAGAAACGTGCATATTTACAAATTGAATGCTTTTCTATCTGTGTGGAACTGCATTGGAAATATATAACCAACTAACCTTACTAATAAAAGCCCAGTAACCAATTAACTGTCCCAATTAACTTTATAATGCAGTTCGGTAGGCACAGTTTGAAATTCATTTCATTTTGTGTTTTTCTGTGGGGAGATGCACAGTAGAAAAAACTGAAGGGCTGTCTTTGTGCAGGCTGAAAACTTCCATTGTCCTTGCAGGAAATAACTTGTTACATGTATGCCCGTGTAAGGTGATTGGCTAATGTGGTTGGCAGTTCTGGAGGTGACAGAACCAAGTCAGGGGAGGCTGATCTAATGCTGATGGACAGCCAGTGGAAATTTAGGCAGCTGAGAGAGGGGTGTAGTCAGTGCTTCCTGAGATTTGAGTGCGATCAGTGCCTCCCGAGGATGTGCCCGGGGGCTGCAATTGGAAGAAAGCCCGAAGACAGGGCAGAGAGAGACAGAGTGTCGTCCTGGCTTTGGAGTGAATGAAATTCCAAAGGCTGTGTCCGTGAACTGTGTGGGGCTCGCCCAGATAAGATCCGACAGCATGAGATTCAGACCTCACATACTCTGGTGAGTTAGGTCTTAAATGAGGAGTGCGGGAATGTATGGAATGCATTGCATTTACTGGCAGACAGTGTAGTGAGTTAGGCTTGAAAATAAAAGTGTTATATTTTTTTCTCTGCATTTTTGCATTGGGTAAAAAGAGCTGCACACCACGTTCAAAATATTTTCCATGTTGCGATGTGTTTATTTTATCTTATCTTTTAGAGGCACAAAGCTGTATCCACTGTTGTGTAGAGGAGGTCCCAGATACGGCCCGTACCCCAGCCCCTCATTTTGAGGTACCTGAAGCATACTTGCCAAGGTATGTGACGTATAAGAGGCAAATAAACCAACAGAGAGCCACAGTGGGGCACTGTCCAAAACCCATCAGAAGGACTTGTATACCTATCGAAGCACCAATCACCGGAAAAACCATGGGCTGCACAGTATCCATTGAGACAACCATACCAGCAGTTGACACGAAATGAAAATGACGTACAACCTGTCCCTGAAGAGACCCAAAGGGCCTTTATCAAAGGCAAATGGTGAACAACACATGGGCCCAGACAGACGCACGGACGAACAAGACACGGATTAAAAGAAGTCACGCAAGGATGAAATGCTATGGATAATGACGTAATGGATTTATAAGACAAAACAACGTTGCAGCACAACGAAACGTAACCATGAAGAGAGGATGCAAATACGCAACTGACTGAATGCATGTAAATAGGCTCGAAACGCAAGAAGCTAAGCAAATGGAATTGCTTACAATGCTTAGTAGAAGAATATAGTGGCAAGCGCCAATTATATATTTACCTCAATGAAGCACATTATACAAGTGTGACTTCATTTTGTAAAGCAGAATCAAGCCCAGGCTGCAAGGGGCAAAACAGGTCAAGATTCATATTCCAGCCAAAGCCAAGGGAAAGAGCAGAATCGAAACTCAGTAAGAAGCAGCTCAATGCCTGGGAATTCGAGGTCAACCTAAGGACGGGAGGAGAGCGCATCCTCTAAGAATCGAAACTTCAGCGCATACCAGCCAGTCAGTGAAGGTCGAGATAAAGAGGCCCCAGGCAGGTGGCGAGGCTATGGAAGAATCAAATACACGAATAACAGGAAAATGAAGCAGATTCACAGTGAACAGACACGTGACCAGCCAAGGGGCGAAGAGTTACCAACGTCTGATGTCACCCAGGACTCGAGGATGCCATTACTTTTCCTGATAAGAAGCTACAGTTTCGAGGCCATCCTAGCCAACTAATTGACACATAGCCCTAAAAGTGCTGATTGTTGGAAGAAAGGCAGGGTGAATCCTGGGGCACAGGGCACCTGGGTGTCCATTCTGCATGCTGCTAATTAAAGTGGAGATTTATGTCTAGGGGTGTAACCTACCCAATCGCAATTGTCCAAATAATCTGGGGTCCTATAGCTGTAGAACCAGTTAGACGTGGTACTTCTAGTGACGTCTATCATGAGTGATGTAGAGGGATGGGCGTAGACGCCCACCGATAAGAGTTATCCAATCCTCACGCTCTGTTACCATATTCAGATACAGCACCTATACTTAAGTTACCTTTTCCAACCAATAGAATTGCATGACAAACTTATGAGTGTTACACGTCAATGATGACAAATTTCAGGTATAACTGTTGCTGTCTGAATGAAGAATTTGGAAGTTGAAGCGAGACAGGCCATCGCAACACTGCTGATTTCCATTTGTTTCCCCGTTTTTTGTACTTGCCATTAAACAGACTTCCCTTTGCCAAACCATTGAGTTGTCCTTATTGATTTGTGTTGGAGTAAGAGAATCCTGCACCCCATCCTCAACAAGGTGCAGCTATCTTTTATTAAAAGTACTTGAGTGTGAGCTCTGACCTATGGGCCCATCAGAGGTCACTCCGCCCTCTTGTACACTTGGTAGTGGTGGGGATGGTTTTGACCATCAATTATTGATTCATTATTAATAAGACACCTATTGACCCCCAACGCAAAGTAACTCTAGGTCTTCGGCAATATCACGAGTCCTTCGCTATTCGGCTGAGTAGACTGAGAAGCTTCCCGTGGACAACGATAGTGTAAGTCCATAAAAAAACTGCAGTGGGTCTGAAGGAACCTGCCTTTCAAAGCATAACCCTTCTCATTCCTACGGGCAGCCGATCGGACGAAAAGACCGAAAGAGGCAGTGAAGGAGGGGCGGTGATCCTGAAGATCCAGAGAGGAACTATGCGAGCGGTGAGTCAACCAAAAGGTCAATATTTTGGCAAATGTCTTGTAGGCATCAGAACAAGTAAGGGAAAAGGTAACGGAGGGAGGCAAAATAAAAATAGTCAGAAGTAGAGAAGACTGTATATATATATAAGGGGATAATGATTCGAGCATAACAGAGAAAATAGTGGTTACCGGGGGGACACCCGAGAGAAAATAGTGGTTACCGGGATAGACACCCGAGAGAAAAGAGTGGTTACTGGGAGGATACCCGAGAGAAAACAGTGGTTACCGGGATGGGCACCCGGGAGAAAAACATAGGATACCAGGAAGGACACCTGAGATAAAAAAGTGAGAGGATTCATCTTGTTCCTGCGCTTTAATATAGCGGTCAGAAGAAACGTGAACACATAGTCCTACATAATAGGGAAAAATGAGGCTACTATGACGATTTAAAGACGTCATATAAGGGATTTGTTTAAATTCCATGTCGGGGTATTGATTAGAAGGCAGAGATATATGTGTCCAGCTGGTGTCTGTCTAGTCTATCAAGTGTCTATTGTACGTGTTCTGTTGAAGGTCACATGTAAAGAATTGTGTATCACTGATTGGTTGAAGCGAAGCTTTTGAGTTTTAGGCGATTTCGTAGCTGAGAGGGAATCGCACACGGATTGATGTTCTTGAAATAAATGGATGATATAAAATTTTGGCGGAAAACATTGGATTGGAGCTTGCGGTATTTGGTGCTCGCTCATATTGTTGGGAGGCGACATTGCAGGAAAGTATTGTTGGTAACAGAGTTCAAACATGGAGGAGATTACCCTACTTGCCCACTTATGTAAGCAGTTGCCTAAACATGCACCCAAGCTTAAGAAATACAGCACCGAGTGGGTTAAGGGTACCGCCCACAAGATGTTTATGCAGTGGCCACAGAACGGGTCCCTATCTAAAGCTGTTTTAGAGCATATGACGACTTATCTACATGCCACATATACAGGCAAAAAACTAGAGAAACGTCTTGCTGTTCTAGAACTTTGGAAAATGTTCGAGCAGCCAAAGGAGGAAGAGCCACCTGCAGTCTGGAAACTAAACGTATGCATGGAGGGGGGTGAGACGCCTACAGCGCCACCACCCCCGCCTGAGCCAGAAATTGAGGGAAGCAAGTCAGAGGGACTCTACCCACTAAGAGAGCTAAAGGCAACTACGGGATATAGTAACCCCGCATATGAGTCACCTGCGTACAGTAGTGACGACAATAAAGGCAAGGATCAGGAAATTAATGTTACCTCCACAGTCCCGAGGGATAAGGAGAGACCCGATGCTGAAAGGAAGGATCAGGCACAGATTAGTGCACCTCTCGATAAAGAGAGAGAGGGAAAGAAATGGAAAGGAAGTGAAGACAGAATTGATGAGATAGCATTCGCAAAAGACAAATGGATGGGAGGACAGATATTATTGAAACTCGATGGTAAAGGAAGTGATGATGTGAGACCAAGAGAGAGGTCTGATGAGGCACAGAGAAGGGAAAAGGAGAAGGAAAAGGAAATAAGGGACGAGAGAATAAGAAAGAAAGATAGGCTGAGGCGAGAACAGCTATATCGCGAAGAGCAAGAAAAACAGCTCGTTCTCAAACAGAAGGCAGCCTATGACCAGCACAGACAGAATCAGCAACGTTTGGATGAAGAGCAAAGAGTACGTGAAAAGAGGATAAAGAGGCGAAAGGATGAGGAAGTTAGAAGGGCAAATGAATGTAGAAATGAAAAGAGAAGGGACTAGAGAAGAAGCGAGGAAGCGCAAGGAAGTTGACGATGATATAGAACGTAAGCGTAGACAGAGGGCATGTGATCTTGAATATTTGGAGCGGAAAGTTAAAAAAACCCAATACTGTTATAGAATGGGAAGATATTGAAGAATTATTTCCTGCGTACGACTCAGTACCAGGCACGAGTGGGACGAATATCGAAGATGACTTCGACACCAGAAGCATCGGGGAGCCAGAGCGGGTTCGAGCGGTCGCCCGTAGCCCCATCTGGCCTGCTGCTGAGGCTGCCTCCCTAGCCCCGTTGGGCTCCAGTTAAGCCTCCTTCTGTTTTCTTTGTTTGTTTAGTTTTGCCAGCGCTCCGTGCGCGTTTGTGCTGCGCCCTGCCCCCTCCCTCCTCCTCACTTCCTGGTCCTCCTTCCCCTCTCCCTTCCCGCCCACCCCCCCCTCTGATTGGTTGTCCTCGCAGCCGCTCTGGGACTACGGAACGCCCGCTCACCACGCTCACTTCTTTGTTGAGCCAGAGCGGGTTCGAGCGGTCGCCCATAGCCCCGTGTGGCCTGCTGCTGAGGCTGCCTCCCTAGCCCCGTTGGGCTCCATTTAAGCCTCCTTCTGTTTTCTTTGTTTGTTTAGTTTTGCCAGCGCTCCGTGCGCGTTTGTGCTGCCCCCTGCCCCCTCCCTCCTCCTCACTTCCCAGTCCTCCTTCCCCTCTCCCTTCCCGCCCACCCCCCCTCTGATTGGTTGTCCTCGCAGCCGCTCTGGGACTACGGAACGACCGCTCACCACGCTTGCTTCTTTGTTGAGCCAGAGCGGGTTCGAGCGGTCGCCCGTAGCCCCGTGTGGCCTGCTGCTGAGGCTGCCTCCCTAGCCCCGTTGGGCTCCAGTTAAGCCTCCTTCTGTTTTATTTGTTTGTTTAGTTTTGCCAGCGCTCCGTGCGCGTTTGTGCTGCCCCCTGCCCACTCCTTCCTCCTCACTTCCTGGTCCTCCGTCCCCTCTCCCTTCCCGCCCACCCCCCCTCTGATTGGTTGTCCTCGCAGCCGCTCTGGGACTACGGAACGACCGCTCACCACGCTTGCTTCTTTGTTGAGCCAGAGCGGGTTCGAGCGGTCGCCGTAGCCCCGTGTGGCCTGCTGCTGAGGCTGTCTCCCTAGCCCCGTTGGGCTCCAGTTAAGCCTTCTTCTGTTTTCTTTGTTTGTTTAGTTTTGCCAGCGCTCCGTGCGCGTTTGTGCTGCCCCCTGCCCCCTCCCTCCTCCCACTTCCTGGTCCTCCTTCCCCTCTCCCTTCCCGTCTCCCTTCCCCCCCACACCCCCCTCCCCTTCCTCTCCCCCTGCCTTATATCCCACCCCCCCTGGGCAGCCCCCCTGCCTGGCAGCCCCCTCGGCTAAGGGCCCCTTAGGCAAAGGGCAGCTCCTACGACTGCGGCTCCCTGTGTGTCTGAGGGTGTCCACAGGGGACGCCAGGCGCCAGTTTCGCCTTCTATCTCCAGCTTCTGCCGGCCCACACCACCTAAACCTGTTCACCTCATGCGCATGGTGCCTTCACCTCACTGTCTTCCCCAGTTGTGGCTACTTGGGTTTCTTCTACCCTCGCAGGTTTCCCAAACTTAGGTGGCCTCTCCACTGGGTGTACCTAATATGCATTTACTGTTGTTCTCTAAAATGTGGTAAACTAGGGTTTTTCTCCCCTTGCAGGTTTCTCAAACTTAGGTGGCCTCTCCACTGGGTGTACCTAATACGCATTTACTGTTGTTCTGTTGTTCCCTAAAATGTGGTAAACTAGGGTTTTTCTCCCCTCACAGGTTTCTCAAACTTAGGTGGCCTCTCCACTGGGTGTACCTAATATGCATTTACTGTTGTTCTGTTGTTCCCTAAAATGTGGTAAACTAGGGTTTTTCTCCCCTCGCAGGTTTCTCTAACTTAGGTGGCCTCTCCACTGGGTGTACCTAATACGCATTTACTGTTCTGTTCCCTAAAATGTGGTAAACTAGGGTTTTTCTCCCCTCGCAGGTTTCTCAAACTTAGGTGGCCTCTCCACTGGGTGTACCTAATAAGCATTTACCGTTGTTTTTTTTTCTGAAAAGTGGTCAACTTGGCCTTGCCGCTCACTGTCCTCATGCTTTCATATCGTCTGTCTCCCCCCCCACTCCCTCCTACTCCATGGTGCTCTCTATCTCGCCTATCTTCTCTAACTGCTTCTCTATTGACTATCCTGCTCTCCTCACTAAATCTGGTAGGAAAAAGTTTAAAAAGGACATCCTGGTCTCCAACCCAGGCCTCCCTATCGCTGACACCTACACTAGTGCCTGCTCCAAGGAAACTCTTACTGACATCCTCTTTTTTGTGCCTTCGCCTGACCTATGGACCCTTCATATGGTCTCTGTGCTCTCTCCTTTCTCCTCTTCTCCCATTAATGGTGGCACCCGTTGGGATGTCCTCTTGGCCCCCTTCCGCTCCTCTAAGGCCATCCTTAATGTCTACGCTAATGGGACCGTCTTGGTCCAAGGCCCTCAGGCCAACCTTCACCTCTTTGATAGACGCTTCCCATGCCTCATCAACTTCCTTTCCTCTCCTGCTGTCCCCCCCTCCTCTGTCCTCGGCTACCTTGCCTCTACCCTCCCTCCCTGCCCCCTCTCTTGCTCCTTCCTCACCTCCTTCTTCTACACCTCCGCAGGGCGTACCTCTGATCTGTACCCCTCCCCGGAAGTCCTTCAAGGATGGCAACCTTCTCCACATTGCCACTCTTAACTCTCGCTCTGCCATCAAACATTCCTCTGATATATGTCACCTTCTTGAGGAACTGGACCTGGATGTCCTCGGTCTCACTGAGACATGGTTCACGGCCAGCTCTGTCACCAGCTTTGACACACTCCTACCTGACGGTTACAAGATCCTCTCCGTGCCCAGGCCCAACCGTGCAGGGGGGGTGTGGCCCTTATCTTCCCTGAGTGGATTCCTGCCACTGTCACTCCTACGCAGACCTACTTCTCTTTTGAGTGTCTTGTCTGCCGACTCTCTCTCTCCTAGCCATTCCCTTACAGTGGCTACTATCTATCGGCCACCTGGTCAAATTTCCTCCTTCCTCTCTGAGTGGGCTGAACTCTCCTCCTCACTCCTGGCCTCAACCACTCAACTCCTCTTCCTTGGTGACTTAAACATCCACCTGGATGCCTCCTGTCCCCCCTCTGGACCCTTTCGTGACCTCTGTGACTCTCTCTCACTCTCTATTCTCCCGTCTGGACCTACCCATTCTGCAGGGCACCCTCTTGATGCTCTGATCTCTTCTGACCTTCCCCTCTCCGACCCTCTCTCCACTCCTCTCTCCTGGAGTGATCACTTTCTCCTATCCTCCCACCTCACCCTCCCTACCCCACAGGCAAAGCCACCCTCATCTCTGCCAACCACCTTCTCGGTCATCCGACCCATGAAGCGCGTGTCAATTGAGGCTTTCGCTGCCACCTTCTTGCCCCCCCCCTTCGGCTGACTCCAACCCTGACACAGCCCTCTCCACACTCCACTCTGCTATATCTGATAGTCTTGATATCCTTGCCCCTGTCATGAGAATCCACCTGAAGCCCAAAGCCAAATGCAACTCCTGGTATGACTCGGATCTCGTCACCCTAAAACGCAAGTGCAGGGTGGCAGAGAGGAAATGGCGTGCTTCATGTACATCCTCTGACAAACTGGCCTGCCGCCTGCTCCAAAGGCAATACCGTCTCTCCGTTCTCACCAAGAAGAGAGCCCTTATCCAAGCCCGCATATCTGCTGCATCTAACAACTCGGCCGAACTCTTTAAAATCTGCAAGGAGCTTGCCAACCCTGCTGCAGTCTCTACCTCTCCTGTCCCCTCCCAGGCCCTCTGCACTGCACTGGCCTCTCACTTCGTCTCTAAAACCAGGACATCCTGTCCACGCTCTCCTCCTATCACCTCCCTCCATCTCTTCCTGGCTCTCCCTCTGGCCCTTCTGCAGCCACCCCTCCTCCCTCCTTCTCTGCCTTTCCCCTTTTTTCTGCTGACGAGGTTTCCAGACAAGTCTGATCTATGAAAGTCTTGTCTAAACAGGTTTACCCCTGCTCCTCCAAAACTATCAAGGACCACATCGACTCCCTGGCTCCTGCCCTGGCTGACTTTTACAACCACTCCTTCGCCTCTGGAGTGTTCCCATCCCCCCTTAAGCACTCCCTTGTGCATCCTCTTCTTAAGAAACCCTCTTCCGACCCCGCCTGCCCAGCTAACTATCGCCCAATCTCCATCACTCCCTTCCTGGGCAAGCTCCTGGAGAAACTGGCCATCTCCCAGCTCAACCTCCATGCTGAATCTGTTGGTAGTCTTCATGACCATCAATCTGGCTTTAGAGCTGCCAGAAGCACGGAAACTGCTCTCCTGAACATCCGTGAGGACCTGCTCTCGAACCTCGACTCCAACACTCCGTTTGTTCTCATTCTGCTTGATCTCTCTTCTGCCTTTGACACTGTCAACCATGCCATCCTGCTCAACCGTCTCCGTGATAACCTGGGTATCACTGGTCAGGCTCTGGCGTGGCTGACCTCTTTCCTTTCCAACCGACCCTCCCAGGTCCAACTGGGGTCCTTCCTCTCTGACATCTTCTTCTCTACCTGTGGTGTCCCCCAGGGATCTAATCTCTCTCCCTGGCTGTTCAACCAGTATCTGGCACTCCTTGCCCACCGCATCGCCACTCTCTGCCCCAACTTTCAGTGCTTTGCGGATGATACCCAGCTCATTTTCAGGCTACCCTCGGCCTCCTCCTCTCCTTCCCTCATCTCCGACTGTCTGTCTGCTATCCAGGAATGGTGTGCCGCCAATGACCTCTGCCTTAATGCCAGTAAGACTGAGATTCTACTCATCGGCACACCCACTTCCTCCTTCCCTGCAGCGCTCTGGCCAGCCTCTCTTGGCCCGCTTCCTGCTCCTTCTTGCAAGGCAAAAAACCTTGGGGTCATCTTCGACTCCACACTCTCCTTCTCTCCTCATATAACTGACGTCTCTAAGAAGTCTCACTACCAGCTGCACTTTCTCAGAGGTATTCTTCCCTTCCTCTCCTTCCCCCAGAAGCTCACGGTCTCCAGAGCCCTGGTTCTCTCGAAGCTGGACTACTGTAACAGCCTCTATCTTAATCTGCCTGCCTCTACTCTCCCCCCTCTGCAACTCATCCAGAACAGGACTGCGAGATTTGTCCTTGGCCTCAAGCCCAGGGACCGTATCTCTCCAGGACTGAAATCTTTACACTGGCTCCCTGTGGCTGGGAGGATTAAGTTCAAAACCCTCTGCATTGTCCACAAGGCCTTCTGGGGCCTGGGGCCTAAATACCTTCAACTCTCTCTTCCTAAATAGTTTCCTTCCCGAGCCCTACGCTCATCTGTCTCCAACTCCCTCAGGGTCAGCCGCTTCTCGAAGCAACGAGCTGGGGGTAGATCTCTCTCTGCGGCAGGGGCCTCCCTCTGGAACAGCCTTCCTGCCTCCCTGAAACTTGAGGAGAACCATCTCCGGTTCCGGAAGCACCTCAAAACCTTCCTCTTTGCTTCTGCTTTCTCTCTCCCTCTCCCCTGCTAATTCTTCATTGAAACTGCACTGAACCTGCACCTGGGCCACTCTCACCGACCTCGGTCCTTGGCCTAGCCACTCTCCACTTGCACTGCCTCCCTGGCAACCCCTGCACTGCCGGACTGTCTCTGCATCCCTTACAGCCCCCCCCTCCCAGCACTTGTCTGCACTTACCTTGCACTTGCCACCAGCTGGCCCTATTTATTATTTATTTTGTATTCTACTTACCCTGTTCAGCACTTCCCCCTCTCCCCTTCCCCTTGCACTTTTTCCCTTCCCCCTACCCCTGCACTTGCGCGATCTGAATGACACCTGGCCTAGTAGGATCGTTGTCTGTCTTTCCTCCCTGTTCCCCCCTCCCTGCCTCGTCGCGCCTTGAAACACTTGTGTATAGGCGCGTTACAAATGCCATATCATATCATATCATATCATATAATATCAAACGATCGATGAAATATATGATGAAATAGGTTTGGAACCAACATCACACGGGGGAAGGGAAGACGAGCGTTTGGAAAGCACTCAGCTTTATGACACAGAGGATGTCACCTGAAGTAGTGGGAGCAGGAGACTGTCCCTAGACAGACTAGAAATGAATAAGAACGACGAAGATGCAAGGAGTTGTGCGTATTCGGAACAATCAATGTCCGACTCCGGAGGGGAAACGGAGGACGAGACAAATGAAGAAGGGAGATGGCGCGAAGGACAAAGGGGTACGATGGTCAGATGCTAGCGAGTCTGCAACTAATGACATCAGAGTCTGCCGCGCAGCCTGACCGGCGAGAAGGAACACCCCATGGTCAGAGAGGGGTGTCAGCACCCACCTATGTAGACAGGTTGAGGACATTGCCAAGTAGACGGTAATGCGGGATTGTTACCCCGGCAATAGGCAGGAGGGCCATGGGGAAGGAGAAGGAAGACTGCGCATTCCAATTCCCACTGCTAGAAAAAGGGGGAGTGAGACCACAATATATTCCATGGCCCCACATGGATCGTGAGAACCTGAAGAACAAGCTTCCAATGCTGACATCGGGAGCCGGGAAGTGGATACACGAGATAGAAAAAATGACAGGGGGTGTCACGTTAGCAATAGGGGACATTAAGGGTCTCCTGATCGCCATACTTGGTGAGAGAGCAGATGATGTGTGGAAGTGGGCAGGCTACCCTGAGGTATCCATAATTAACACTACCCATTACGGAGCACCATTCAATAACTGTAGCGCAGTAGTGTGGAAAGCGCTACGAGTGCTGTATCCAGACACTTCCAATATGGGAGCTATAATGACTCGAAAAATGAAGGAGTCAGAAGATCTGTTGTTTTATATCCAGAATTTTCAAGACGCGTGGGTGTTTGAAACATGAATCTTGGACGAAATCTATCCCTGTATTCTACCATATATTGTGCCAAGGGTTGCCTGAACAGGTGTAGAAACAGCTCAAGAAGTTGGTAGGAGTGGAGGCTAAACCTTGTGCTGAAATACAGTTGACTATTGCACATTACTGTAGATTGTTGCAAGAAAACAATTGGAAAAAGGAAGCAACTCGTAAGCGTGAGGAAGCGAAGCTGGTGCAAAGGAAATTATCAAAGTATGCTCTCGAAGGAGCCATGCTGACAAGCCCAGCTGAAACGAATGTACAACAGGTGGCTAACCCGCAACAGAACCAGGGTAAGGCGAGATTTTACCCGAGGGGAAGGGGATTTAGAGGAAGAGGATGGCAGAATAATCAGGGAGGGTTTCAAAGTAACCTGGGAGGTTTCCAGAGTAATCAAGGAGGCTTTCATAATGTGCAGATGGGCAGTCCAGATTTGTCAAATGGACAGATAGCCGACCACCGCCAGTATGTTGGCTGTGTGGTATGACAGGGCATGTGGCGCACTCCAGGGTGAAAGAAAATGCCATGGCAGGTGGTGAGATCGTTTTCATAGACGGTTCTTCAAGAATCGACCAAGAAGATGGGCAAAGACATACAGGTGTGGCCATAATAAAACATATAGAAAACGGAGAATTCCAAGTACTCGTCAGTGCACAAATACCATCTCATTATTCAGCATAGGCTGCAGAGCTATTGGCGTTGATACTCGCCATTGAGAATCATGCAGACCAGGAAGTAACAGTGTACAGTGACTCCACCTACGTGACGTCCACAGTGCATGAAGGACTAGCATGCTGGAAGAGGAGGGGCTACCTCCGAGCGGACGGCACGCCAGTGCAACATGCAGCCTTATTGAACAGGCTGATAAAGGTACTACAGCTCCCAGTGGGCGTAGCAGTCATGAAATGCGCCACCCACACAAAAGGGACAGATTTCATGTCACGCGGAAACCATGCAGCAGACATGGAGGCTAAGCGTATGGCATCTAAAAGTGAGATGATCATGGAAGTAGAAGTGGCACGCACCCATGAACGAATGATGGTAGCTCGAGCCACACCAGAGGCCTAAAGTATTATGGGGCAAACTCAACTGATGGAGCTTCAAGGGGAGGCACCACAGGACGAAACGAACCTGTGGAAGCATCAAGGGTATTCTTTAAACCCCTCGGACAGATTGTGTAGGCAAGGCAGCACTGGTAAACCAGTAATGCCTATGAGCTTACTAAAAATAGCATTGGAGCAGTTGCATTACCCATTTCATATGTCAAAAGAAAATCTTTCTGTAACGCTCGCGGAAGACTGGTTTATATCGAATTTAGCGGAGCATGTTGCATTCTTTATGGTGCACTGCATAATCTGCCAACAATTCATTCCTGGGCACACATTAAAAGTAGTGAGAGGAATCATCCCCCGGCCTAATGGGCCTTTTCAGCACTTACATATCGACTAAGTCGACATGATTCAAGTGTGTAACGGGTACAGGTACTTAATTGTAGTTTTGTGTCCATTCTCTAGATGGATAGAAGCAGGTCCCTGTACACACACAGACTCAACCTTTGCTGCCAAATTCCTGGTGAGGGAAGTGTTCCCTAGATGGGGGGTGTGTGAGGTGATGATGTCAGACAATGGGGCTCATTTTGTAAACTCAGTTTTTGAACAGATTAGCTTGCTGCTTGGTATAAAGCACAAGTTCTCATCGGCGTATCATCCGGAAGGTAATGGGATTTTTGTGAGAGGCTCAACGGCTTGTTAAAGGAAAGGATAGCCAAGTTGAAGCTTACTCTAAAGAGGGGATGGCTGCACCGTCTACCACTGGCATTGTATGCTCTTCGGAACCAACCAGGCTCCGACCATCATTTTACGCCTCACGAGATAGTCATGGGAAGGAGAATGAGGACCCCCCTTTCCCCTCGAGATAGAGCTAGATGTGATGCCCAGCCAACCTGAGAGGTCTTAGGAGCCGAGCTGCAGGAGTACTTGAACTGTATGACATCCTGTCTCACTGTAATTTCAGACCAACTACAGCAACGATGAAAATGGTGCAGCACAGCCCAAAACACAGCAGTTCAAGGTCTATGTGTGCCTCTCATCTTCCCTGGAGATGCTGTGTTGGTAAAGAACCACACAAGAAAAAGGTGGGACGAGCCAAGATTCAACACACCTTTCATTGTAGAGGACTGCACTCCGTCAGCCATTAAATTGCAAGGCAGGCGAGCATGGATCTTCCTTAATGACATTAAACACTATATCAGTGAGATCCCTCTAGCTGCACCACACCGCGAAGAAATCACAGACAACGGGGAAGAACCTCAGCAGGTGCAGACAAGATCCATGATGAGGAAGAAGGACACATAAGCAGCAAAAGCCAAGAAAGTAAACTCCTCTGCAAGTTGTGGCTTAAAAACGGGACATTTCTGCCGAACAAAAAGGGGAATAAAGACATAATATGGACACTCTGTGCATCATAGTTGCAGGGTGAAGAAAAGAATAGCACATCTAAGCCACAACACACTGATAATACAAACATTTAAATCAAGCCATACTTAAGCATTATTGGAAAGCACAACTCTGATAGACTGTGAGCAAAATAAGTTTTGTGTAAGAGCATAAAACAGGTCCAGAAGCAACCAACATCAAGACTTTGTTTCACAGAATTTATGGTATCTTCTGGCAGAAATCTCACATGGGATGTACTCACCTACTTCCAGTTAGTGGTAATATCATATCCATCACTTGTAGGGAGAGTCACCAGTGTCACAGACTTTATACAAGTTCATGCCAAAAAGAAAGTTATCTGGCAACTGCTGACTGTCATTGCGGAAGCCTTCGCAGAATTACCTGAATACAGTGATAAGGACACAAATGCTTCCACCAAAATAATAAAAACATGGTGTCAACCCTATTTCTTAATATATGTGACTCATAGTGTCGCAATGTGCAAGAATTGATCAACACAAAAGATCCCTACTCACCCTTGCAAGTTGTTACGTAGTTGTTGTCAAGAACACTGAGGTGTGTTTCTGTTGGCTCCACATGTACAGCATATATACTGTTGCAAGTGGAGGATTTATTTCCGCTGTCCCGTTCATCTTCCCTGAAGTTGGAATCAGGGGGTGAGTAGGGATATTTTGTGTTGATCAATTCTTGCACATTGTGACACTATGAGTCACCTATATAAAGAAATAGGGTTGACACCATGTTTTTATTATTTTTAGATGTAACACGGGCCCATATATGCTGAGAATAGGGCGGAGGACCCTCTCCAAGCCCTACGTCCTGAAGAAGGTCTCTGACCGAAAAACGTGTCGACGTTTTTGTTGTGAGAAGATATCTGGCCAAATTTGGCATTAGATATAGAACGACACCTGATACTAGGGACTGGGTCACTGTTTATTGCAATAACTGAAAGAGATTTTGTGGAATAATATTCCGAATGTTTTTTGATGTACCAAATACTTTGGTTGTTTTTTATATCTGAATGTTGAATGAGTCCGGTATGTGGTTGTGAATGACGATATGTATTAAGTGTTTTTTACTGATTTTTATGATATTAAGATGAACTTTTCTGGTAATAAGGTTACCGAATAAAATTTGATATGTACTAAAATTTAACTCAGTGTCATCCCATTCTACTGATCCACTTTTGGATATCTTTATACTATACCTGAAGGATCAGGGACTTGAGCGCAGGTCTACCCCTTTATTTTCTCTTCGAAATTGATGTCCAGACAGCACACTGTATGTCGCACATAGCAATGTGCAAGACCAGAGGCCAGTTCATGGGGAGTGATGCCTCCCTGAAGTGGGCAACTGAAGCAACTGATCCTGACGAGGATGTTTATGTTCAAGACATAAAGACAAGAAACAGAGCTCATACTAAGAATCATGTAATCAGGTACGAGAACCCTGGAGTAAAATGGGCTGGAATTAGATGGGAAGTGAATCAGAAGCTAAGCGTCCAAGGAAAAACTCCAGAGAAGGCTCGAAGTTGGAAGAACAGAGGCCAAATGCAGATTTGGGGGACAGTGCTTTCACCAGAGGGATGGGAGAAAGGAGTGGTGATCTGCAGAGCCTGGATGGTCATTGGACAATTTGAACCTACAATCAACATTGTACGGAATGGATGCAAGCCATTATGGCCGAAACTTGCAAAACTGCTCACGTGGGTCGAAGACAGAGGAGGACCCCTGCAGATAGTGCCATTGGAAAACCCCAAATTCTGTTTCAGAAACAATGGCACAAGAAAGATGGGAGAGAGTCAGAACTGCAGACGAGTCTTCGACGCCCCAGGAATGCTACATGGAACGCAGTAATTATGGATCATTACTGGGCGTGCAGATCCAAGGCGTACATGAGACTGCCGAAAAACTTGGGAGGCATATGCACAATAGTGAACGTCCTTGTTCCTGCACTAGTGATCCCAAAAAGTGACCTGAGTATTGACAGTTTCCCGAAAGCAGATGCTCACCTAAGGAAGAGGAGGTATGTGGAACTGGTATCCCGAATGAAGAGAGAGAATTACTTTTCTGGCAAATCAGAAGAAGCATTTTACGCTATCCCATATGAACACAGGCTTTTTAGCCTCACCTCATCAGTATTCACGACAATACTCTTGCCACACATCCAAGTAGGAGCAAATACTAAATGGTTGCAGATAACCAGATGGGAGTTATTGCAGACCATCAACACCACCATAAAAGGATTCAACGCGATCACAGAAGAACTAAGAGCAATCCGATTGATTACCCTCCAGAACAGAATTGTACTTGACATGATCACAGCGATGGATGGAGGTGTTTTCGCAAAAATCGGAGAATCATGTTGAACATTTACACCTTCGCATGATGAAGAAAATGGAACCTTAACAGAAGCCATAAGTATGCTGACAAACCTAAAGAACCAGATGATCAACAAAGTCGACGAAGTGGATGATGACAGCTGGTTTGGAACAATATTCTCATGGGTCCCACAATGGATGGCGGATATATTCAAGTTCCTGGGATCCTTACTTGTAATGATACTGCTAGGATCCTGTGTCATCAAGATAATCATCACATGGTGCCAGAAAACTGTGAAGAAAGCCATTGGGATGAAGATCATGGTGGATGTCGAGCCAGGATGGAAGCCCAGAGACTTGACTGATGAAGAAATAAGAGACTTTGTGAAGGCCAGAGAATTTGCGCCAGAAGGAACAAAGTTTGTGTATTCCAGAAAACGAAGAAAATATGAAGGGAAATGGATCTATTGCAGCCCAAATGGACATTGTCAGCTTATGACCTGGAACAAAGACAAACACGTAAAAACAGCAGGAAACCTGAAGGGAGTGATAAAGATATGGACCCCAAAGAAACGCTCGTGTACAAACCCAGAAGATGAAGAAGTAGATACGGAAGTATCAAGAATTCAAAGGGGGAAGCAGAAGTGGTCGATGAACCAACCAGAGGGGGGAGTGTAGAGGAGGTCCCAGATAGGGCCTGCACCCCAGCCCCCCATTTTGAGGTACCTGAAGCATACTCGCAAAGGTATGTGATGTATAAGGAGCAAATAAACCAACAGAGAGCCACAGTGGGGCTCTGTCCAATACCCATCAGAAGGACTTGTATACCTATCGAAGCACCAATCACCAGACAACCATGGGCTGCACAGTATCCATTGAGACAACCATACCAGCAGTTGATACGAAATGAACATTACGTACAACCTGTCCCTGAAGAGACCCAAAGGGCCTTAATTGAAGGCAAATGGTGAACAACACACAGGCCCAGACAGACGCACGGACGAACAAGACACGGATTACAAGAAGTCACGCAAGGATGAAATGCTATGGATAATGATGTAATGGACTTATAAGACGAAACAACGTTGCAGCATGAAGAACGTAACCATGAAGAGAGGATGAAAATACGCAACTGACTGAATGCATGTAAATAGGCTCGGAATGCAAGAAGCTAAGCAAACAGAACTGCTTGCAATGCTTAGTAGAAGAATAGAGCGGCAAGCGCCAATTATATATCTACCTTAATGAAGCACATTATACAAGTGCGACTCCATTTTGTTAAGCAGAATCAAGACCAGGCTGCAAGGGGCAAAACAGGCCAAGATTCATATTCCAGCCAAAGCCAAGGGAAAGAGCAGACTCACAACTCAGTAAGAAGCAACTCAATGCCTGGGAATTTGAGGTCAACCTAAGGAAGGGCTGAGAGCGGCAGCCTCTAAGAATCGAAAAGTCAGAGGATACCAGCCAGCCAGTGAAGGTCGAGATAAAGAGGCCCCAGGGTGGCGAGGCTATCGAAGAATCACATACACGAGTAACAAGAAAATGAAGCAGATTCATGGTGAACAGACACGTGACTAGCCAAGGACGAAGAGGTACCAACGTCTGATGTCACCCAGGACTCGAGGATGCAATAACTTTTCCTGATAAGAAGCTACAGTTTCAGGCCATCCTAGCCAACTAATTGACACATAGCCCTAAAATTGCGGATTGATGGAAGAAAGGCAGGGTGAATCCATGGGCACAAGGCACCTGGGTGTCCATTCTGCATGCTGCTAATTAAAGTGGAACTTTATGTCTAGGTGTGTAACCTACCCAATCACAATGGACCAAATAATCTGTGATCCTATAGCTGTAGAACCAATTAGACGTCATACTTGTAGTGACGTCTATCACGAGTGATGTAGAGGGATGGGCGTAGATGCCCACCCGATAAGAGTTATCCAATCCTCACGCTCTGTTACCATATACAGATACAGCACCTATACTTAAGTTACCTTTTCCAACCAATAGAATTGCATGACAAACTTATGAGTGTTACACGTCAATGATGATGAATTTCGGGTATAACTGTTGCTGTCTGAATGAAGAATTTGGAAGTTGAAGCGAGACAGGCGATCACAACCCTGCTGATTTCCATTTGTTTCCCCGTTTTTTGTACTTGTCATTAAACAGACTTCCCTTTGCCAAACCATTGAGTTGTCCTTATTGATTTGTGTTGGAGTAAGAGAATCCTGCACCTCATCCTCCACAAGGTGCAGCTATCTCGTCTTAAAAGTACTTGAGGGTGAGCTCTGACCTATGGGCCCGTCAGAGGTCGCTCCGCCCTCTTCTACAGTTGGTAAGAGCATGTAATGGTAATATCATCTAATGTCATATTAATATTTTTGTTGTGTAATCCAGAATGTAAGGTAAATAATAACAGCATTTGAAATTACCAAAATAAGACTGGGCTGTTTATTTGTGTGACTCATTTCATGCGTCTGTGGGTCACTGTTTCAAAGGGGAAAGAATGTCTGGGAGATTTTTATGTTTACACCATGGTGGTAAAACATTTAGCACTTTTGGTTACCGCCAAAGGTAAATTTAGGAAATAAGGAAGAATATATGTACATGTAAAATGGAAAGTTGTGTGTGTGTGAATGGGCTTTCTTTGCATGCTGAAGAGAAAGCAGTGCACTCTAAGGCACGTAGATTACTGATGTAAATAAATCAGTAACATGAGCTACATGCAATAAGTTGCATTCTGTATAATTTTACTGGGTTCCCTAAAAGTATACCAGGTCCAAAGGTTCTTTATTGTCAGCCAAAGCTGGGTCACAAATATAAAGAGGGAAGGTTTGTCTTATTATGGGGCTGTATGATGGAAGGTAAAATTACCAATATACCACAAAAATAAGATACCACTAAAAATTATCACCAGAATAAGATAGTTCTGAGCTATTATCAAAATAGGTTAATACTGATCTACCACCAACGGTAAGGCCCATTTACCGTCAAAATACTGCCAAAATACCATAATAGTAAATTACCGCCAAATCAGGAATTAGCCCCAAAGACAAAATCTCCTACAGTTCCTATATATATATATATATATATATTACATGGCCACGGTAGTGGCCATGTAGTTATGGTTAAGTTGCTGTTTCCATAGGAAGAGCACTTTTTGGGTGGCTTATAACTTCGCTCTCCCTGGACGGATCCTCACCAAACTTTGCAAAAAAAGTATTTGGGTCACTCTGAATTTTGTTGCAAAGCTTGGTGAGGATTCGTCCAGGGGGGGCAAAGTTATAGGGGGGGTCCCAAAACTTATTTTTTTCCCATAGACTGAATGGGAAAATATTTTTGCTCGCGCCTACAGCCCAAACCGCTGGATGGATTTACACCAAATTTGGACCAGGAGCAGCGGCTTGGTCCCGAAAGCGTGCTTTTGCAAATTTGGTGAAAATCCGTCCAGTAGTTTTTTTTAAAATGACCAAAAAGTAGGTAAAAAAAAATTAGTGATATCTGTGTTCGGTTCGCGGACACACTTCCCTATTTGCTCCGCGGACAGTGTCCTGATTGGCCAATCGTCTTGCGTGATGTTTGCGGACACGCAACGTGTTCACTGATTGGACGGCGTGGAGCGTGAAGCGCGTCAGATTTTTTGGTAGCGCCCGCCATCTTGGATTTGCGGACGTCCGCGGACAGCGCGGTGAAACTTTGTTCAAAATGTGTATTTTGTAGAGTGTGTTGGTGTGTAGGAGTGTTTGGGGAGGGTGGGAATGTATGAGATAGGATGAAAGTTGTGTTTTTTATGTGTTAGACGTTCTTTTTGTGTTCGATTTGTTTGCGGACATCACGGGTGTTCTGAAATGTTCTAAATAAACTGACTGGGGGTGTTCTAAGGACTCAATATGTGTCAGTTTTGTTCGCAAGCAAAGTGAAACTGTTCTAAGAACACTTGCGGTGTCTGGGGAGTGTTCGTAGGGGGTGTCCTAAGGACGCTGTCCGTATTGTTCTCTGTCAAGTTGAATGTGTTCTAGCGGTGTCCTGAAATGTTCGCAAATAAACAAAATGGGGGTGTTCTGAAGACGTTTTTGAGAACACTCCCGGTGTCCTGAAATGTTCGTAGGGGGTGTCCTGAGGACGCTGTCCGTATTGTTCTCTGTCAAGTTGAATGTGTTCTAAGAACACCCGCGGTGTCCTGAAATGTTCGCAAATAAACAAAATGGGGGTGTTCTGAAGACGCTTCTAAGAACTCTCGCGGTGTCCGGGGAGTGTTAGTAGGGGGTGTCCTGAGGACGCTGTCCGTATTGTTCTCTGTCAAGTTGAATGTGTCCTAAGAACACTCGCGGTGTCCTGAAATGTTCGCAAATAAACAAAATGGGGGTGTTCTGAAGACGCTTCTAAGAACACTCGCGGTGTCCGGGGAGTGTTCGTAGGGGGTGTCCTGAGGACGCTGTCCGTATTGTTCTCTGTCAAGTTGAATGTGTCCTAAGAACACTCGCGGTGTCCTGAAATGTTCGCAAATAAACAAGATGGTGGTGTTCTGAAGACGCTTCTAAGAACACTCCCGGTGTCCTGGAATGTTCGTAGGGGTGTCCTGAGGACGCTGTCCGTATTGTTCTCTGTCAAGTTGAATGTGTTCTAAGAACACCCGCGGTGTCCTGAAATGTTCGCAAATAAACAAAATGGGGGTGTTCTGAAGACGCTTCTAAGAGCACTCGCGGTGTCCGGGGAGTGTTCGTAGGGGGTGTCCTGAGGACGCTGTCCGTATTGTTCTCTGTCAAGTTGAATGTGTCCTAAGAACACTCGCGGTGTCCTGAAATGTTCGCAAATAAACAAGATGGTGGAGTTTTGAAGAAGCTTCTAAGAACACTCCTGGTGTCCTGGAATGTTCGTAGGGGGTGTCCTGAGGACGCTGTCCGTATTGTTCTCTGTCAAGTTGAATGTGTCCTAAGAACACTCGCGGTGTCCTGAAATGTCCGCAAATAAACAAAATGGGGGTGTTCTGAAGACGTTTTTGAGAACACTCCCGGTGTCCTGGAATGTTCGTAGGGGGTGTCCTTAGGACGCTGTCCGTATTGTTCTTTGTTAAGTTGAAAGTGTTCTAAGAACTATCGCGTTGTTCTGAAATGTTCGTAGGGGGTGTCCTGAAAACGGTGTCCGTATTGTTCGCTGGCAAGTTCAAAGTGTTCTAAGAACACTCACATTGTTCACGGACATTAAAAGTTTCCCATAGATCATAGTTGAAATGTTTGACTCTATGGATGTGATATGCTGCGGTGGTTGTTGCCAGGGCATAGAGACTTGGGTGCATGGCCATTTGGCCATGCACCCAAGACTCTATGCCTTGGCAACAACCACCGCAGCATATCACATTCATATTTGCTAATAACTTTGGGTGAAAAACAAATGTATAAGGAACAAAGGTATTAGATACTATGGATGTAATATGCTGCTATGGTTGTCCTTATTATTGTGTACTTACTGTTTGGTCTAGTAATGGGAGTCCATGTTTTTCTTCTTCATTTCTGTGATAAAAAAAAATAGCATGTTAGTATTAGTATTTTGTAAAGACTTATTACATTGTATAAGCAATATACTTTTATTTTTTTTCGACCCTCACATTTAGTAGAGTACAAATCAGAGTACTGTGCAATTTGCTGTTTCTGTATTTGTTGCTAAAATCATTGGGTCTGTGGGAGAAAAAAAAATCCATGTTGGATTAAAAAAAAAACCTTTTTCTGTTATGCTACAGTTTGTTTGTTTGTTTTCAGTGTTCACTTGTTGTTTCTGGCTAATGCTTTATACTTTGCTTTGTTGTATTTTTTTTGGAGCAAATAAGCGTTTGTAAGATTTGCTGGTAATCTCTGCTTTAGAGTAATGGTACTATCATTACATTCAAACCATCCACATTTCTTTTTTATATATGCCGTGTACTGCCCTGAATTGGTTGTGGCTCCTGCGTGGTAGATTATACCTATTGTTGTGAAGGTTTTCTTACCAAGTAATATTTGACTATGTGTGAATCCAGTCAGCTTGCAGTTGTTTTTGGTAGCATCTGCATTGTAACGTAGAAGCATTAGTATTACGTATTTACTATGTGTTTGTATTACTAACGTGGAGCGATTATCTGAATTGCAGGTAGAGCATAATCTACCATGGTTTGCATTTTGTACAAGTTGCTGAAATGGAATGGATTCACAATTTGGTATTGATATATATATGAAGCGTTCATTGGGAATTTCTTCTTGTGTCACATTGTTGCAGAGAGTGCATGTATGTTTCCACATGTATGAAATCTGGAAGATTTAATTTATAGGTATGTTTTTGTTTTCCAGTACTAATAGTAAGTACATTAGAAATTCTTGTGGATCTTCCTGTGAGTTTATAGTGAATTTCACCATTCCAGCACAGTAGTCCAATTGTCGTCTTATTCCAAAAACACTATGGCCCTCATTACGACCCAGGCGGTAAGGGGTTTACGCCGGCGTAAACTTCGCCGACCCTTACCGCCTGAGTACGAGTTCCCGTAGCGACATGGCGGATTTAACACCTGCTTTTAGCAGGTGTTAAAATCCATGGCGTTAAGGGACCTTGTTGTTAATTACGCCACCGTAATTTACGGTGGCGTAATTAACGCCTTCCCCACTCCCATTATGCCCTATGGGGCAAAAATGGGAATGGGGAAGGGTAAATAGGGATTGGGGACTTACCGCCCCGCCAAGGTCGGAATGGGGCGGTAAATCCGCCAACCACCATGGCGGAGTTGGCAACTTAGCGCCATGGACCATGGTGCTAATAGCACCATGGTTCTCCGCCAAGGTCGTAATGAGGGCCTATATGTGTTGTCAGGATCGTTTGCTGCATTTCTGTGAAGTACTAACATTTGCAAACACAAAGGGTCTGTACTGTGTAAGTAAATGTTGTCAACAATTGGTGGTAATTGAAATAGAATATTCATTGCTACATTTGCATAGCAACTTACACCAACTATATTTGAGAATTTAAATGGTCCAGGTAGTTCTGTATCTAACTGCTTTTTTTGGAGTTTGTCTTCCTTCTTTAAAGAAGTACCTGGTTTACTTTCTCTAATTGATTCTTTTTTGTTTGTGGTACTTGATGAAGTATTAGTTTGTTTTACTCTCTTTGGAGGATTTGCAGTGACGTCCTGTTGCATTTCTGTTTGATTTAGTTTTCTTTTACAACGTTATAGTTTTTGTGGAACAGAATATGTGTTTAGATGGGGAGTGTATAGTGAGCGAAGTCTATTATATTCTAAAATGCAAGGAATATCAGCATTTACTTTACTTGCATCAAAGTTGATTAGAAATAGGCCGTCAAGTGTACGTAAGCGTGATAGTGCTACGTAGCTCATGCCTTCTTTAAAGACTGTGTTAGCAATATCTATCATTGCTTTGTCTAGGGTAAGACCTTGTGATTTATGAATCGTGACTGCGTATGCAAGAGTTAGAGAAAATTGTTCTCTGCGTACATACATATCTTTGAAGAGAAGGAATCTAGCTGTTGAGCGTCCTAACCGTTTTACTTCTGAAAGTTTGTCAAATAGTATATTGACAAACTGAATTTTGCTGTCACGTGGGTATGTCTGAAAGCCAACAACTGTACCCAGTGCTCCATTAACTAGTCCTTGGTCCACGTCAAGGTTACGTTTAAGCATTAGTCTGCAATTTAAGGATAATTTTAACATCTTTTCTAAGCCTGCTGTGTTTGAGATTGATTTTTCTAAATTATTTAGTCTTGTTGTGGCTTGGTCACACATGGGTAGTGTCATACCATGTACATCTAGTTTGTCTGTGGCGCTAATTTCCATTATTGGTTGCATTTCTTTCCTTAACATTATTTCATTGAATTTGAGACAGCTTGCAAGAGTTGGCATTAAGGCCATACAATTGACATTTTTGTGGGCTAATTGTTCCATAACATCTGTAGCACATGCATTATCGCCATAAAGTGCATTAATGTGCCGGGTTTTCAATGTTGCTTCTGCTCCTTTAGAAAGTATACCAACTCTCAAACTTTTTAAAATGTTGGCATAAGTTAGATCTGCAGATTGGCGCATGTTTTCTGTTAATTCTCTGTATTGGAAATGTTGCCAAAGGTTGACATTTCCAATGCTGCCAACAGTTTTACGGCAGAGTTTGTGCCCTAATGTTTTAAAAATAGGTTCACCTTTCACTGGTGTTAATTGAAGCAGATCTCCAAAAACAATAATGTGTTTTCCTGCAAAGAGCTCTTCATAGTCTGTTTTGAGTACTTCTTGTAATCTGAGGTGAATCAAAGCTAACATCAGGTTGGAGACCATGCTCACTTCATCTATTAGTAGCCTTTTCATTTGTTTCAATACTCTGCGTAATTCCATTGCAGCTTCTGCAGAAAGTTTGTAATAGTCTAATTTGTTCTGGTGTTCTACTGGTAATAGTAGTAATCGGTGTAATGTAACACCACCTATGTTGTAGGCAGCTAAACCTGTGGGGGCAGTGACAGCAGCTGACAGTTTGTTGTTTGTCAATTGTTGAAAGAACTTACTAATGACTTTGATTAGGAATGTTTTGCCAGAACCAGCTTCACCACTGACCTACAGTAGTATAGGTTTATAATTATGGCAGGAACATTCTTTATTTTCATGTTTTACACCATGTGCAATTTGTTTTGTTACTTCTTGAAAAATGCTACTTTGCTCATTGTTTAGTTTTGATTGTAGTATAGTTAAGTCTTCCTTATCTTCATACTGACAGATGGTGTTTTCTACTTCTATCATAGCTAATTCTGCCTCATTTGTTATTAGTGGTTCTCCCAGTGGTTCTTGGCTTCCTGATACAGAAGGTTGACTACTGTCAGGAGTATCCTTATCTAGTTGGGCTTGGAGTTCTTCTTCATGTTGCTGTTCATTGTGCAACATTGTTTTGTACTGTGTAAAGTTTACATCAGTTATAGTGCTTTCATTTGCTTTGAAAGCATCCTCATATGAGTCATAGTTACCTAGTAATTGTTTTTCTTTTCTCCATGGTTTGAAGAGTTGTAGCAGGGACATGTAATATACTTCTTTATGTTGAGGAGTCTTCAATGACAATTTGATATGATTAATTAAATTTGTTTTTATTGAGTTTAATTAAGCTGCCTTCACAGTCTGTCACTCTATATTTACCTTTTTTTTCATCAGGTTTCATATTATTTTTGTATGTGTAGTTTTGGGCTATTTGGTATAGACACATGTTTTCCAAAGTATTACTTCTGTTTGGGTAGTATGTGTCCAATAAATTGTTTTTTTAAAATGTCTTGGCTGTTGGGATCATGTTTGGCTATTGTTTCTATATCTTCATATGATTTTAGAACTCTTTTTCTAGATTTAGCTGGACCAAGACTTAGCCATACTATATTTTCAGATTTACCATACAATGAAGTACCAGTTAAACGATCAGCTGCTTCATAAGATCCACATTCTCTATGGGTGAGCATTTGTATGCCCAAGCTGTATAATTTCTGAGATACTGTTTTATCTGATGACAGGTCATTCCAGAGGTATTGGAGCTCTGTCTTTTCTGCTTTAGTTAAGTATGCTGTGACATATTGTGCAACTGCAGTAGAATTGTCTGCAATGTACTGCACATCTATGTTTGCATTCCATAAGTGGGCAATGATTGCATTATAATCATTTATATATTTTTCTTCTTCTTTTCTTTTTATGTAATATGTATTTTTAGGTGACTTACCTTTAACACTATGTCTAACTGAAGACATGAGGTTGTTTACTTGACCTGTATTTGTAACTGGTCTAGGGAAACCAAATCGGCATTTGGTGTAGTATTTGCCTTTGTTTTTGTATTTGCGACGACAATATTTTCCACATTTGTGTCTTTGAAATTGTAAAATGTGTGCATGAAGATCACTATTTGTGGCTTCTGATGCAATTTCACAAGTGACATATTTTTCAATAAACTGTAAAACAGTGGCATCACTGTCTTTACCAAATTTAGGAGCATCTTTAATCCATAAAAGCATGTGGATATGTGGTGCTCCTCTGGCTTGGTATTCTTTTCTCCAAAAGAAGTGTTGCACTTCTCCAAGGGGAGGAACAGTTTTATTACAAATAAAATGTAGCATAGCAATGAAGCGATGGTGAAAATATCTTGAAACATTAACAGGATCCAAAGAACAAAGTTCTCCAGGTGTTAGAATATCTATGTTTGTTTTGTTTTTATTTGATATGCGTAGGAAATCATGTAAATCTTCCCATGCATATTCTGCACAACTTAATGTAACAAACCAAGTGGGTGGGCCAAGGTTTCTGATCATACAACGTACATCTCCATGACGTCGAAACCAGTACTCTTTAGTACCACGCATATTTGCTAATAGATTTGTAATATTTGATTGTAAAACCTCATCCTTTTGTTGCACTTTCTCTAATAATTGTGTAGCTGTCATATTTTGAAAGTGTGATCCTGATTTTAATATGTGTGCAACTCCGTAACATAAAATTGCTAGTTCACTTTCAAAGAGTAGGTGGAATGTGTATTCCACATTTTGTCTAAATCTGGGATCTTCAGAATACATCCATAATGAGCGGTATTCTGAAGCTGATATTTGAATAGGTCTATCATCATACCTTCCTCCTTTGCCAGTAGGAAAGAGTAGAGGAAAAGCACGTGCTTCTATACTTTTTTCCCATATACTGATTGGCAATCCTTTTGTTTGACGCATTTGGTAAGTTTCCAGTACATCTTGTACGGTGTCATTACAGTGCAAAGGATGAATTGTATAATGGTCTAATGTATTTGATATTGTAGCAGGATCTAGTAGCTCAAATTGACCAGCTTCTTGTGTTTCTTGAATTATTTCAGTTGTATCTTTCAAGTTTTCTTCAATATTAATTTCTTTGTAATATTCATTATTCTCTTTAAGATATTGGAAGGCTTGTCTAACTTTATATAAATCTACCAGCTGTTGTCATATTTTTTTGTCTTTTGTAGGTACTCCATTTACTAATATAATTAAAGATTGCTACATTGGACGTTGCACTATAGAGTATGCACATTTTCTTTTAGATTTAATGGTAAATAAACTACTTTTCCACGAATGCCTTTTACCAATTAAGAGGGAGGTAATTTTGCTGTTTTTGGTTGAAGGCGTATTATTGCTTGAAATGGGTGTATTGTTTGAATTATGATGCTCTCATATAAATTAAGTTGTTGTAGAGGTTTTGGTACTGGGTATAATTCCAAAATATTTGTGATAGAACGTGAAGGAGTTTGGTTGTTGTCAAGTTTTGTAGTGCAATAACTGCAAAGTATTAAGGGTTCAGTTATTTTATATTTTAGTTTCTGCTACAAGGTAGAGAGCTAATTCAAACCATTTAGAATCTTCATTGTCTTCTATTTTGTATGATAGGTCCACAGTTTTTGTGTTACTTTTATAAAAAATTCTATGGCAACATACACATACATGGTTTGGTACTTCAGCTGATGTACTTTTAAATGTTAGTATTTCTTTTTTGTATGTGTTTAGCAAAAGGTTGCCATGTGTAGAATTGTTGCTTAATTGGTTTAAAGCTATTTCATTCTGTAAATGGCTTTCACTTCCAAAATATTTTTTCTGGATATAGTGAATTTCTTCAAGTAGGTCTTTTGCTGTACCATGTAGAATGATGTTATTTAACTTTGCTAGTGCTAAAGCAGGACTTTTAGCATAGTACAGTTTATAGACTAGATTTCTTATAGTTGAATGATGTGTTGATATCCTTTTGATATCATGGAAAGTGGTTTTACAAGTAGGTCCTGTAATGCAGGCCAATGAATGTCCTTGTAGTCCTGTGTACTTGCGCACTGGACAGGTATCTATATTTTGCAGTAATTTAATTTTGATTTTGTCTTTGCTTTTTACATATTTATTGAGGAATTGGCGTAAAGATTTGAAACATTGTTTGGGAATGTTACACATTGACATGCATGGCCATTTGTACACTAGACGTTCTGATTCAGTTGAATGGAGGGGTAATTCTAAGTTTTCAGGGCATATTTTTGTAAGAAGTACTTCTTGTTCCATTATGGTATTATTCACTTTTTCATAACCTCGACCACTGCTATGTATGGCATTTGTATTTGTTTGCTTTTGTTTGTACGCTTCTTCATTAAAACATGGTTCTGTGCTTGTAGTGTGATTCCATTCACCTCCACTGATACTTAAGAAGTTCTTTCTGTTGATATTTCGCTTATTGAGAAGTCTTTTTTGTAATTCAGTTATTAGTTTTGTTAGTGGTTTCATTTTGTTTAACAGTAAAATAAATAAATTTCTTTTGAGAAGAATTGCACTGTCCATCAATGCTTCTAAGATTAGTTTCCTACGATAGGTTTTAAGCTTTGAACCTGATTTCTCTCCTGTTTTTATAAGATTTTGAAGGACTTTGTGACGGTATATTTTGGCTAAAATACTTTTCTTGGTATGCTTAATTTGCACTATATTAAAATTTGAAGAAGTAGTTTTATCTGTACTGACAGCTGATTTTCTGTTAATTGTTTTTGGTTTGTTTTACATTTTGATAGAGGAAGCGAAGTTGCTGTACTTGAACCTTCTTGTGTTTCACTAAATGATTGTATTAGCTGTTTTGTTTCAACTTTTTTTTACAAATTCTGCTAGAGATGGATGCTTATGTTGGACACCTTTATTTTCATTTGCTCTACTTTTGCGTTGCTTTCTACGGACTTGACTTTTGGTAGGCATTCTTTAGGGTCTGTTGAAAAAAATAAAGAAGATATGGGTTGGGGTGTTCTGGAATGTATGTGTGCTGTGTGCATGAGTGTTTGAGTAAGATGATAAAGATGTATGTAATGGTGTGTGATTGTGCATTGGGAACTAAAACTAGGAGGGATAGGTATTCTTGAATTTATGTATTACTAAACTGGGGTTCAGATGACAAAAAAAAAAAGTAAGCTAGTGGTGTGAAAAAGTACAAATAGTAAATCTAATGTATACAATTAAAAGAGTTGTTTGTTCTATAATATGAAAATTGTAGTGGTTCAGTTGGGTAATTTGTGTGTCCAAAAATAGAAATTTGTGGGCCATTCTGGCTGTAAATCGCTGTTTAAGATATGGAAATTTTTGGACAAAATGGTACAAAATCTCTATTTTTAGAAACCGAAATAGCTTGTATTAATGTTATAGTATATTTGATTAATAATACAAATATTATGGCGATATTTTACTTACTTATTTTAAAAATTAACAGGTAACTTCTTAGTTTTTCTTTGTTCTTCGAATTCGGCTGCTTCTTTTCAGGAAACTGGTCTTCACTGCAATTGTAAAAGCTTCAAATTAGTAACTTTGTTTGTATATAGCACTGTTTTTATTTTAGATATTGATTTTTTTAATTGAAATCCTCAGTGCTTTCTGTAAAACCATTAAACTAATTTATTTACATAAGATACATTGCATCAGTTCAGTACATATGATATGTTCTTAATGAACAAATTGTAGTGAATGACTAACTGTAGCAAAAAAAATATCTTTACTATGTCTTGTGAAACTTATAATATATTAGTGAATACCACTATTTCTGTAAGTAAACTGTTCTAGGTAATAGCGCCTCAATGTCATGTCTAATTTAAAGTAATTAAGTAAATAAATAAATAAATAAATAAAAACAAAAAATATGAAATTGTATAAGTATTTTTATAAAGGTTTAAACATAGATTGTGTTTGCATGCAATTTTGTTTGAATATATGTAGTCTATATATTTCATTTAAAAAATGTTAGTTTAACATGATTTGAGTGTGTGTGTATAAAGAAAGTAAATAGTATAAAGGTTTATAAGTGATAGTTGATTTTAGGAAATTGAAAAAAGTACAGTAAATTCATGTTACAAATTTAAAAGGTAAAAGTCTGTTTGAAAATGTGTTCATCTACTATACAGAAAATATGCATACCTGAAGTTTGTGTTCATGCATATGGATATGCATGGAGCTGCAAGTAGAAATCTTGAAGACTTGTACAGTATTTCTGGTAGATGCTGCTTGCCAATGATATGACACTCTCTCAGAGAGATTCAGAGTACATTTGCAGTGCTGATCTATGATGATACAGTTAGATGTAGAGGTCTTGAATGTGATTGGTGCATGGTCATGTGATTTTGAGGTACATCCGATGAGGGAATGGCAGAGATAGTGTAGTGGAAATGGTAGAAGGGCTGTTCATGTTACGATATGTCCGCGGACATGGCGGTAGTTCGCGGACATCGGGAGTTACATCCGGGGATTTTTGGGTTCAGAAGTCATGCAAATGAGAATAAGCACTGAAAGGGATTGGTCAGGAAAGTTTGGTGGGTGTGTTGTGCCAGGAGAGATTTTCTCAGATACTCTTTTTGCTGAGAGAACAAAAGATAGCTATGGCTGTGTGTTTCAGAAAACAGATTGTTTGGATTTTAGGAGATTCGTGGATACATTGGTTGAAGGTGCATGCAGAAAGCTGTGGAGTAGCTGTAGATCTTGGATTCCCACATGTGGAAGTACACTGGCATGGAGTACGTGGAATTAAGTGGTTGGACTTGCTACCTCTCTGTGCTACTTTGGAGACAGAGCAACATCCAGACATAATTGTAATTCATTGTGGAGGGAACAGTTTAGGACATGTGACTGGAATTTTTTTGCAATTTGCTATGAAAGAAGGACTTAGGAAGGTTATGGACATGTTTCCTAATTCTCAAGTGATATTTTCACGGATTGCGCAGAGACAAATGTGGCTTTGTTCTTCTTCATTTGGTCCACAAATGGAAAAAGCAAGGCGCAATGTTAATAAGGCTGTTTGTGCCTTTCTAAGAGATTTTGGCATGTCTTCTTTTCACAATGAAAATATTATGTTTTGTAGTACATACATTTTTCGCAGAGATGGAGTGCATTTTACTTATGCTGGCAATCAGATTTTTCTGAGAAATGTACAAAATGCATTGCGACCTTTTTTGGAATTACAACAACGATTTTGAAGTAAATGTTAAGCATTTACAATTTTTGACTTACAAACAACACCCAAAGGCTCTTTTCAGAGCCACCACTTCTTTCTAGAGAAAATTACAATGTTTGTGATGGAGTAGCAACCCAATTTTTTTAATGTTCGCGAACTGTCCGCGGACTTCTAAAAAATACAAAGAGCCCTCCTTCATTTATTTTCACTTCTATTTTTTAACTGGGAAAGGCGGCTCTGAAAAGAGCCTTATTTTTTTTTTATTTTTGTAATTTTGTATTTTTTTTGGTTTTTCAGACACGACACACTAGAAGAGGAGGGTAAAGGGGGGACACCAACCACAGGGATAAGAAAGGGCGAGCTGAGAGAGGAAGATGTAGAGTGGGTTTTATTTGGGTAGTGAGCAGGTCTTCTCGTGCTCTGAGACGATAGTCTCAAAAGCACTCCGAAGTCGCTCCCCCCTGCAGAGTACTGTGTCACAGTACATACATACAACTGTCACCCTCGAAAGGTAAGGGTCATCAGCATTCTGTATGGCCTGTGAGGCAGCTTGAGGAAGACGCTGTCCCACAGAGGTGGTCCTTGTGGTGACAGGATCAGAAACAGAGGATGAAGTAGAGAAAATCAAGCTGCTACGTTCTTCGCAAGGTACAACCCTGCGAATAGCCCCAGAGTGAAATGACCTCAGGTGTCGCTTCATAGTAGTGGTCCCAAAGCTGTACTTACCGTGCTTCCCGCGACTGAGTATCATTTTGCACTCATTGATGGTAACACGGTTCGCACGAGCCTTAAGAACATTACCATGAATGGTAAATAACCGCCACACCCAAGACTCACGCCTAGTGCGGGTAGTAGGGTTTTCCTCTACCTCATTCTCATCATCCTCTTCTTCCTCCTCCGCATCCTCACTCCTGTTCCCCTCTTCAGGCCCTTGGGGAGGTGGTGGTGGTGGAGGGGGTGGGGGTGGTGCTGAAGCAGGTGCAGCACCAAGTGGCAGTTCAGCAGCCAAGGATGCCATCTCGATGATGGTGTAGTCTGCAGGTGGCAGCAAAAATCACTCTGTTCTGAAGAATAGCCAGAAACACAATGGGAATAAGCTCTTGGGCGTGCACGGTTCGCGGACATGCGCACTGTCCGCGGACAGATCGAACACAAAAAAAGGATCGGAAAGTTTCAAAAGGTATATAGAAACTCAAGATTGCTATATGGGACTTGTGGCATGGTGAGATTTTATTGAAAAATATTATGGATTAACTGAAAATGTACTTTTAAATTGTTCGGGGACACGAACAGTGTCCGCATTTCAGGACACACGATGAGTGTGGGTGCGGTCATATGATCCGTTTGCGAACTAGTCCGCGAAGGAAGCGCCTGTCCGCAGGATACCAAGTGCACGGAGATTGGTTAGCGCATGCGCATTGATGTCCTACGGACACTGTTCAGGTTCTGAAGTAATTAAAAGTGCGTCACACGTGAAACGAACATTTCAGGACACTACGTGTGTTCTTAGAACAGTTTAAACTTGGTAGCGAACAGTAAGGACAGATATAGTGTTCTTCAGGACACGTTTAATTTCGTTTATGTACGAACATTTCAGGACACCAATTGTGTTCTTAGAACAGTTTCAATTGGGTAGCGAACACTACGAACAGGTATAGTGTTCTTCAGGACACCTCCATTTTCGTTTACGTACGAACATTTCAGGACACCAATAGCGTTCTTAGAACAGTTTGAACTTGCTAGCGAACAGTACCGGACAGGTATAGTGTTCTTTAGGACACTTTAATTTTTGTTTGTTTACGAACAATTCAGGACACCGCATGTGTTCTTAGTACAGTTTCATGTTGCTAGCGAACACTACGAACAGTTGTACTGTTGTTCAGGACACATCATTTTCGTTTATTTACGAACATTTCAGGACACCAATTGTGTCCTTAGGACACTTTTAAGTTGATAGCGAACATTACGGACAGATATAGTGTTCTTTAGAACACTTTAATTTTTTTTTCTTTACGGACATTTCATGACACCACGTGTGTTCTTAGAACAGTTTCAACTTGCTAGCGAACAGTACGAACAGGTGTGGTGTTCTTCAGGACACCTCCATTTTCGTTTATGTACGAACATTTCAGAACACTCGCACTGTCCGCGGACACTTTTATTGTTTTTAAAAAAAGAAAACAGAAACTATTCACAATACAATATAAAAATTAAACTTTATTTAACATATATTAATAATTTATGACAGAGAAGGTGAGGCAGAAACAGAAACAAAAACAGGAGAATTTGGGGTTTCAACATGATTGGTATTAGGTGAAGAAGGGATGGAAGTCTCATCAAAACGTTTTGGATTATGGAGAGGGTTTGGGGATAATTGACTGGGATATGGTGAGGAGGGACAAGTACATGTGGGGCAATGGTACGAGGTTTTTGGTTTGAAATGATTTTCTACAAAAGTTTTTAAATTATTAAAATTAGCCAACAATACATCCATTTTTTCTTCTATATTGTGAAGACTGTTATCCATAACAGTTTTTTCTGAAGTTTTTTCTATTTTGGTATGCTCTGTACAAAAAAATAATAAATAAATGGTTTATATTATAAAGTGTTTACCATTAGTTTCACTATCTTGTGACATTTCTTCATGTGGGAAATTGTCCTCTAGCCATTCCAGAGTACTAGACATTTCTGTGAGAAAAAAAAAAAAAGATAATATATTTTTTAATCTAATACAGAAAGTTTATAAATATATGAGTAAAATGAAGTACACTTAATATTTCGGGTAAGATAAGTCCTATGTATTCAGTGGGTCTGGTCTTGTTCTCAGTTCTGTTGTGTCTGTGAGGTAATTATGTTGAAAGCCAATTTATCTTCTTGTGGTATATTCCATTTCAGAACATATTGTATTTAAATGAATGGTTAGTGTGTTACATATATGGGTTATATTTCTTATGTATTACTATATATAATGTGTTTGTGTGCTGCTTTTTGAATTTGTTAAATGTTCCTATATTATGATATAACAATCAAACATACCCCACCACCTCCCCCCACAGTTTTTAGGTAGTGGTACTGTTTTCCGAACATGTCTGCGAACATTAAATAAGTTCGCGGACATCAAGTTCATAAGAAGAGATCTAGTCAGTTCCATATGACATGTATATAAAGTCAAAGTCATTATTGTTAAATTGTGCTACTAAAAAACTATGAAATTCAGTGAAAAAACCTTGTTAAAGGGACGTTATGGTTAAGTTGCGCTACTAAAAACCTATGAAATTCAGTGAAAAAACTTTGTTAAAGGGACGTTATGGTTAATTTGCGCTTCTACAAACCTATGAAATTCAGTGAATCAACTTTGTTAAAGGGACGTTATGGTTCCACGTAAAACCGAAAAACCCTTGAAATTCGCCAGTTATAGTAAGCTAAGCAACCATAACTCGCGCCACCACCGTGCACTGCTAAGACTAACACCCAGGACATCAAATATGACATCACAAATGTCATTGATGACATCACTGATGACATCACATGTGTATGTACTTCTCATGAAATATGTGTAGAAGGGATTCTTATTATGTTGCGAAAAAAGTGTCAAGAATCATTGCAAGAAATATACCCTAATAAGTGCATTGAACGATGCATTGATATAAAAAGCATCCTATTATGGGGTTCTATCTAGTATACTAAGCTACTCATACAGAAACATAACATTGTGTGCAGCATACAAGATGAAGGTATGATATTCGTAATGTTAATATGTTGAATAATGAAATGATAATTGTTTTCTTAATAGATTTTTGTGTACTGTGAAATATGTAATAAGTAGCTAATAAAACCCATGTATTACATAATTGCATTACTATAGACAAAACACAAAGACACAAGAACACATACCAATATGGGTATATACAGGGAAAGTGAAGTTAGCAAAAAAGCACAAGTAGTAGCAGAAACAATTCATAACTTAACTGATTAGTTTCATGCAAATAAATGATTGCTCTGTTTCAAAGCTGCTACTTACCCTACGTATATGTATCACTTGATGTGATTGGACCCTAAGGAAAGTAGTGTGAGTACAATGTATACAACTATGACCATATACAGGGAAAGTACAGCCATAAAAAAAAACAACAGAACTATCAGAAAGTGCTCATAACTCTAGTGATTATCTTTATGTACAAAAAGGATTGCTGTCTTTCAAGCTTGTGTTTTCCCATATGTATATGTTTCATATGATGTGACTGTACTGTAAGGGAATTACTGTAAGAACCTACTAGAAGGATACGTCTGCAAATAAAATAAAATTCTTAGTTTCTGACTTTTACTGAAGAAAACCATGTGGCCTAGATATGTCAGCAAAAGAAAAAATAGTGAGCCAGACATGTGATGTCATCAGTGATGTCATCAATGACATTTGTGATGTCATCTTTGATGTCCTGGGTGTTAGTCTTAGGAGTGCACGGTGGTGGCGCGAGTTATGGTTGCTTAGCTTACCATAACTGGCGAATTTCAAGGCTTTTTCGGTTTTACTTTGAACCATAAGTCCCTTTAACAACGTTTTTTCACTGAATTTCATAGGTTTTTAGTAGCGCAACTTAACCATAACGTCCCTTTAACAACGTTTTTTTCACTGAATATATATATATATATATATATATTACATGGCGACAGTAGTGGCCATGTAGTTATGGTTAAGTTGCTGTTTCCATAGGAAGAGCACTTTTTGGGTGGCTAATAACTTCGCTCTCCCTGGACGGATCCTCACCAAACTTTGCAAAAAAAGTATTTGGGTCACTCTGAATTTTTTGCAAAGTTTGGTGAGGATTCGTCCAGGGGGGGCAAAGTTATAGGGGGGGTCCCAAAACTTTTTTTTTCCTGAATGGGAAAAAAATTTTGCTCGCGCCTACAGCCCAAACCGCTGGACGGATTTACACCAAATTTGGACCAGGAGCAGCGGCTTGGTCCCGAAAGCGTGCTTTTGCAAATTTGGTGAAAATCCGTCCTGTAGTTTTTTTTTAAAATGACCAAAAAGTAGGTAAAAAAAAATTAGTGATATCTGTGTTCGGTTCGCGGACACACTTCCCTGTTCGCTCCGCGGACAGTGTCCTGATTGGCCAATCGTCTTGCGTGATGTTCGCGGACATGCAACGTGTTCGCTGATTGGACGGCATGGAGCGTGAAGCGCGTCAGATTTTTCGGTAGCGCCCGCCATCTTGGATTCGCAGACGTCCGCGGACAGCGCGGTGAAACTTTGTTCAAAATGTGTATTTTGTATAGTGTGTTGGTGTGTATTAGTGTTTGGTGTGGGTGGGAATGTATGAGATAGGATGAAAGTTGTGTTTTTTATGTGTTATACGTTCTTTTTGTGTTCGATTTGTTTGCGGACATCACGGGTGTTCTGAAATGTTCTAAATAAACTGACTGGGGGTGTTCTAAGGACTCAATATGTGTTCGTTTTGTTCGCAAGCAAAGTGAAACTGTTCTAAGAACACTCGCGGTGTCCGGGGAGTGTTCGTAGGGGGAGTCCTGAGGATGCTGTCCGTATTGTTCTCTGTCAAGTTGAATGTGTTCTAAGAACACCGGCGGTGCCCTGAAATGTTCGCAAATAAACAAAATGGGGGTGTTCTGAAGACGTTTTTGAGAACACTCCCGGTGTCCTGAAATGTCCGTAGGGGGTGTCCTGAGGACGCTGTCCGTATTGTTCTCTGTCAAGTTGAATGTGTTTTAAGAACACCCGCGGTGTCCTGAAATGTTCGCAAATAAACAAAATGGGGGTGTTCTGAAGACGCTTCTAAGAACACGCGCGGTGTCCGGGAAGTGTTCGTAGGGGGTGTCCTGAGGACGCTGTCCGTATTGTTCTCTGTCAAGTTGAATGAGTCCTAAGAACACTCGCGGTGTCCTGAAATGTTCACAAATAAACAAAATGGGGGTGTTCTGAAGACGCTTCTAAGAACACTTGCAGTGTCCGGGGAGTGTTCGTAGGGGGTGTCCTGAGGACGCTGTCCGTATTGTTCTCTGTCAAGTTGAATGTGTCCTAAGAACACTCGCGGTGTCCTGAAATGTTTGCAAATAAACAAGATGGTGGTGTTCTGAAGACGCTTCTAAGAACACTCCCGGTGTCCTGGAATGTTCGTAGGGGGTGTCCTGAGGACGCTGTCTGTATTGTTCTCTGTCAAGTTGAATGTGTTCTAAGAACACCCGCGGTGTCCTGAAATGTTCGCAAATAAACAAAATGGGGGTGTTCTGAAGACGCTTCTAAGAACACTTGCGGTGTCCGGGGAGTGTTCGTAGGGGGTGTCCTGAGGACGCTGTCCGTATTGTTCTCTGTCAAGTTGAATGTGTCTTAAGAACACTCGCGGTGTCCTGAAATGTTCGCAAATAAACAAGATGGTGGTGTTCTGAAGACGCTTCTAAGAACACTCGCGGTGTCCGGGGAGTGTTCGTAGGGAGTGTCCTGAGGACGCTGTCCATATTGTTCTCTATCAAGTTGAATGTGTCCTAAGAAGACTTGCGGTGCCCTGAAATGTTCGCAAATAAACAAGATGGTGGTTTTTCTGAAGAAGCTTCTAAGAACACTCCCGGTGTCCTGGAATGTTCGTAGGGGGTGTCCTGAGGACACTGTCCGTATTGTTCTCTGTCAAGTTGAATGTGTCCTAAGAACACTCGCGGTGTCCTGAAATGTTTGCAAATAAACAAGATGGTGGTGTTCTGAAGACGCTTCTAAGAACACCCGCGGTGTCCGGGGAGTGTTCGTAGGGGGTGTCCTGAGGACGCTGTCCGTATTGTTCTCTGTCAAGTTGAATGTGTCCTAAGAACACTCGCGGTGTCCTGAAATGTTCGCAAATAAACAAAATGGGGGTGTTCTGAAGACGCTTCTAAGAACACTTGCGGTGTCCGGGGAGTGTTCGTAGGGGGTGTCCTGAGGACGCTGTCCGTATTGTTCTCTGTCAAGTTGAATGTGTCCTAAGAACACTCGCGGTGTCCTGAAATGTTCGCAAATAAACAAGATGGTGGTGTTCTGAAGACGCTTCTAAGAACACTCGCAGTGTCCGGGGAGTGTTCGTAGGGAGTGTCCTGAGGACGCTGTCCATATTGTTCTTTGTCAAGTTGAATGTGTCCTAAGAACACTTGCGGTGCCCTGAAATGTTCGCAAATAAACAAGATGCTGGTTTTTCTGAAGAAGCTTCTAAGAACACTCCCGGTGTCCTGGAATGTTCGTAGGGAGTGTCCTGAGGACACTGTCCATATTGTTCTCTGTCAAGTTGAATGTGTCCTAAGAACACTCGCGGTGTCCTGAAATGTTTGCAAATAAACAAGATGGTGGTGTTCTGAAGACGCTTCTAAGAACACTCGCGGTGTCTGGGGAGTGTTCGTAGGGGGTGTCCTGAGGACGCTGTCCGTATTGTTCTCTGTCAAGTTGTATGTGTTCTAAGAACACCCGCGGTGCCCTGAAATGTTCGCAAATAAACAAAATGGGGGTGTTCTGAAGACGTTTTTGAGAACACTCCCGGTGTCCTGGAATGTTCGTAGGGGGTGTCCTTAGGACGCTGTCCGTATTGTTTGTTGTTAAGTTGAAAGTGTTCTAAGAACTATTGCGTTGTTCTGAAATGTTCGTAGGGGGTGTCCTGAAAACAGTGTCCGTATTGTTCGCTGGCAAGTTCAAAGTGTTCTAAGAACACTCACATTGTTTGCGGACATTAAAAGTTTCCCATAGATCATAGTTGAAATGTTTGACTCTATGGATGTGATATGCTGCGGTGGTTGTTGCCATTGCATACAGTCTTGGGTGCATGGCCATTTGGCCATGCACCCAAGACTGTATGCCCTGGCAACAACCACCGCAGCATATCACATTCATATTTGCTTATAACTTTGGGTGAAAAACAAATGTATAAGGAACAAAGGTATTAGATACTATGGATGTAATATCCTGCTATGGTTGGCTTAATATTGTATACTTACTGTTTGGTCTAGTAATGGGAGTCCATGTTTTTCTTCTTCATGTCTGTGATAAAAGAAAATAGCATGTTAGTATTAGTATTTTGTAATGACTTATTACATTGTATAAGCAATATACTTTTATTTTTTTTTCGACCCTCATATTTAGTAGAGTACAAATCAGAGTACTGTGCAATTTGCTCAGTTTCTGTATTTGTTGCTAAAATCATTGGGTCTGTGGGAGAAAAAAAAATCCATGTTGGATTAAAAAAAATACCTTTTTCTGTTATGCTACAGTTTATTTGTTTGTTTGTTTTCAGTGTTCACTTGTTGTTTCTGGCTAATACTTTATACTTTGCTTTGTTGTATTTTTTTTGGAACAGTAACAGATTCTTCATTTGTTTTGATATTATAAAATTTTGGAGCAGTTAGATACCAATTGGCGTATTCTAACTGTCTATTTTTTTAATATATTTTAGGGGTTTTGATTTATCTATTTGGATATTGTTAAATTTTGGGACAGTTAGATACCAATTGGCGTATTCTAACTGTGTATTTTTTGGCCTAATTTAGTGGTATTCATTTATCTGATTAGTTGTTGTAGAATCTTTGAGCTGTTAGATAGCTTTTGGAGTATTCTAACAGTTTATATTATTTTAACACAAATTTATAATTTTGGGACAGTTAGGTACCAATTGGCGTATTCTAACTGTGTATTTTTTGGTCTAATTTAGTGGTATTCATTTATCTGATTAGTTGTAGAATCTTCGAGCAGTTAGGTAGCTTTTGGAGTATTCTAACAGTTTATATTTTTTTAACAGAAATTTACTTAAAGGTTTAAATACAGTTTATTTATCAAATTTTGGTTTTAAGAACATCAAATAAGCGTTTGAAGATTTGCTGGTAATCTCTGCTTTAGAGTAATGGTACTATCATTACATTCAAACCATCCACATTTCTTTTTTATATATGCCGTGTAGTGCCCTGAATTGGTTGTGGCTCCTGCGTGGTAGATTATACCTATTGTTGTGAAGGTTTTCTTACCAAGTGATATTTGACTATGTGTGAATCCAGTCAGCTTGCAGTTGTTTTTGGTACCATCTGCATTGTAACGTAGAAGCATTAGTATTACGTATTTACTATGTGTTTGTATTACTAACGTGGAGCAATTATCTGAATTGCAGGTAGAGCATAATCTACCATGGTTTGCATTTTGTACAAGTTGCTGAAATGGAATGGATTCACAATTTGGTATTGATATATATATGAAGCGTTCATTGGGAATTTCTTCTTGTGTCACATTGTTGCACAGAGTGCATGTATGTTTCCACATGTATGAAATCTGGAAGATTTCATTTATAGGTATGTTTTTGTTTTCCAGTACTAATAGTAAGTACATTAGAAATTCTTGTGGATCTTCCTGTGAGTTTATAGTGAATTTCACCATTCCAGCACAGTAGTCCAATTGTCGTCTTATTCCAAAAGAACTATATGTGTTGTCAGGATTGTTTGCTGCATTTCTCTGAAGTACTAACATTTGCAAACACAAAGGGTCTGTACTGTGTAAGTAAATGTTGTCAACAATTGGTGGTAATTGAAATAGAATATTCATTGCTACATTTGCATAGCAACTTACACCAACTATACTTGAGAATTTAAATGGTCCAGGTAGTTCTGTATCTAACTGTTTTTTTTGGAGTTTGTCTTCCTTCTTTAAATAAGTACCTGGTTTACTTTCTCTTATTGATTCTTTTTTGTTTGTGGTACTTGATGAAGTATTAGTTTGTTTTACTCTCTTTGGAGGATTTGCAGTGACGTCCTGTTGCATTTCTGTTTGATTTAGTTTTCTTTTACAACGTTTTAGTTTTTGTGGAACAGAATATGTGTTTAGATGGGGAGTGTATAGTGAGCGAAGTCTATTATATTCTAAAATGCAGCGAATATCAGCGTTTACTTTACTTGCATCAAAGTTGATTAGAAATAGACCGTCAAGTGTACGTACGCGTGATAGTGCTACGTAGCTCATGCCTTCTTTAAAGACTGTGTTACCAATATCTATCATTGCTTTGTCTAGGGTAAGACCTTGTGATTTATGAATCGTGACTGCGTATGCAAGAGTTAGAGAAAATTGTTCTCTACGTACATACATATCTTTGAAGAGAAGGAATCTAGCTGTTGAGCGTCCTATCCGTTTTACTTCTGAAAGTTTGTCAAAGAGTATATTGACAAACTGAATTTTGTTGTCACGTTGGTATGTTTGAAAGCCAACAACTGTACCCAGTGCTCCATTAACTAGTCCTTGGTCCACGTCAAGGTTACGTTTAAGCATTACTCTGCAATTTAAGGATAATTTTAACATCTTTTCTAAGCCTGCTGTGTTTGAGATTGATTTTTCTAAATTATTTAGTCTTGTTGTGGCTTGGTCACACATGGGTAGTGTCATACCATGTACATCTAGTTTGTCTGTGGCGCTAATTTCCATTATTGGTTGCATTTCTTTACTTAACATTATTTCATTGAATTTGAGATAGCTTGCAAGAGTTGGCATTAAGGCCGTACAATTGACATTTTTGTGGGCTAATTGTTCCATAACATCTGTAGCACATGCATTAGCGCCATAAAGTGCATTAATGTGCCAGGTGTTCAATGTTGCTTCTGCTTCTTTAGAAAGTATACCAGCTCTCAAACTTTTTAAAATGTTGGCAAAAGTTAGATCTGCAGATTGGCGCATGTTTTCTGTTAATTCTCTGTATTGGAAATGTTGCCAAAGGTTGACATTTCCAATGCTGCCAACAGTTTTATGGCAGAGTTTGTGCCCTAATGTTTTAAAAATAGGTTCACCTTTTACTGGTGTTAATTGAAGCAGATCTCCAAAAACAATAATGTGTTTTCCTGCAAAGAGCTCTTCGTAGTCTGTTTTGAGTACTTCTTGTAATCTGAGGTGAATCAAAGCTAACATCAGGTTGGAGACCATGCTCACTTCATCTATTAGTAGCATTTTAATTTGTTTCAATACTCTGCGTAATTCCATTGCAGCTTCTGCAGAAAGTTTGTAATAGTCTAATTTGTTCTGGTGTTCTACTGGTAATAGTAGTAATCGGTGTAATGTAACACCACCTATGTTGTAGGCAGCTAAACCTGTGGGGGAAGTGACAGCAGCTGACAGTTTGTTGTTTGTCAATTGTTGAAAGAACTTACTAATGATTTTGATTAGGAATGTTTTGCCAGAACCAGCTTCACCACTGATGTACAGTAGTATAGGTTTATAATTATGGCAGGAACATTCTTTATTTTCATGTTTTACACCATGTGCAATTTGTTTTGTTACTTCTTGAAAAATGCCACTTTGCTCATTGTTTAGTTTTGATTGTAGTATAGTTAAGTCTTCCTTATCTTCATACTGACACATGGTGTTTTCTACTTCTATCATAGCTAATTCTGCCTCATTTGTTATTAGTGGTTCTCCCAGTGGTTCTCGGCTTCCTGGTACAGAAGGTTGACTACTGTCAGGAGTATCCTTATCTAGTTGGGCTTGGAGTTCTTCTTCATGTTGCTGTTCATTGTGCAACATTGTTTTGTACTGTGTAAAGTTTACATCCGTTATAGTGCTTTCATTTGCTTTGAAAGCATCCTCATATGAGTCATACTTATCTAGTAATTGTTCTTCTTTTCTCCATGGTTTCAAGAGTTGTAGCAGGGACATGTAATATACTTCTTTATGTTGAGGAGTCTTCAATAACAATTTGATATGATTAATTAAATTTGGTTTAGTGAGTTTAACTAAGCTGCCTTCACAGTCTGTCACTCTATATTTACCTTTTTTTTCATCAGGTTTCATATTATTTTTGTATGTGTAGTTTTGGGCTATTTGGTATAGACACATGTTTTCCAATGTATTACTTCTGTTTGGGTAGTATGTGTCCAATAAATTGTTTTTTAAAATGTCTTGGCTGTTGGGATCATGTTTGGCTATTGTTTCTATATCTTCATAAGATTTTATAACTCTTTTTCTAGATTTAGCTGGACCAAGACTTAGCCATACTATATTTTCAGATTTACCATACAATGAAGTACCAGTTAAACGATCAGCTGCTTCATAAGATCCACATTCTCTATGGGTGAGCATTTGTATGCCCAAGCTGTATAATTTCTGAGATACTGTTTTATCTGATGACAGGTCATTCCAGAGGTATTGGAGCTCTGTCTTTTCTGCTTTAGTTAAGTATGCTGTGACATATTGTGCAACTGCAGTAGAATTGTCTGCAATGTACTGCACATCTATGTTTGCATTCCATAAGTGGGCAATGATTGCATTATAATCATTGATATATTTTTCTTCTTCTTTTCTTTTTATGTAATATGTATTTTTAGGTGACTTACCTTTAACACTATGTCTAACTGAAGACATGAGGTTGTTTACTTGACCTGTTTTTGTAACTGGTCTAGGGAAACCAAATCGGCATTTGGTGTAGTATTTGCCTTTGTTTTTGTATTTGCGACGACAATATTTTCCACATTTGTGTCTTTGAAATTGTAAAATTTGTGCATGAAGATCACTATTTGTGGCTTCTGATGGAATTTCACAAGTGACATATTTTTCAATAAACTGTAAAACAGTGGCATCACTGTCTTGACCAAATTTAGGAGCATCTTTAATCCATAAAAGCATGTGGATATGTGGTGCTCCTCTGGCTTGGTATTCTTTTCTCCAAAAGAAGTGTTGCACTTCTCCAAGGGGAGGAACAGTTTTATTACAAATAAAATGTAGCATAGCAATGAAGCGATGGTGAAAATATCTTGAAACATTAACAGGATCCAAAGAACAAAGTTCTCCAGGTGTTAGAATATCTATGTTTGTTTTGTTTTTATTTGATATGCGTAAGAAATCATGTAAATCTTCCCATGCATATTCTGCACAACTTAATGTAACAAACCAAGTGGGTGGGCCAAGGTTTCTGATCATACAACGTACATCTCCATGACGTCGAAACCAGTACTCTTTAGTACCACGCATATTTGCTAATAGATTTGTAATATTTGATTGTAAAACCTCATCCTTTTGTTGCACTTTCTCTAATAATTGTGTAGCTGTCATATTTTGAAAGTGTGATCCTGATATTAATATGTGTGCAACTCCGTAACATAAAGCTGCTAGATCACTTTCAAAGAGTAGGTGGAATATGTATTCCACATTTTGTCTAAATCTGGGATCTTCAGAATACATCCGTAATGAGCGGTATTCTGAAGCTGATATTTGAATAGGTCTATCATCATACCTTCCTCCTTTGCCAGTAGGAAAGAGTAGAGGAAAAGCATGTGCTTCTATACTTTTTTCCCATATACTGATTGGTGATCCTTTTGTTTGACGTATTTGGTAAGTTTCCAGTACATCTTGTGCGGTGTCATTACAGTGCAAAGGATGAATTGTATAATGGTCTAAAGTATTTGATATTGTAGCAGGATCTAGTAGCTCAAATTGACCAGCTTCTTGTGTTTCTTGAATTATTTATTTATTTATTTTTTTTATTTGATTTAGCTGTAAAAAACAGCCTTTCCAAAAAAGAAAACCAAACCATACAATAAAATAAAATATATGATAAATGTTGAAACGTTGCACAAGGTAAGACATCACAAGGAAATCAATCATTACCTATAAATTTGTTACATTCTTAGATTAAAAATTGCAACATTAACCTTGATGAATATTAAAATTTCATTTGATTTTTGTCTGCCTATGTACATACTACTTGTAGTTATCATACTAAATTCTGCATGTTAGGTGATCTCTACCATATTTCACCTTATCCGTTATCATCTCATGATCTCATCCATGAATTTGTTAGATATCTGAAAATATGTTTTCGACCATCATTCCCTACCCAATTACACATTTTCCAGCATACATGTGTTAGTACCATCTTTCAGTTTTAGTGCCTCGACAAACATTAATATAGCTAAGTTTATTTTGACCCATTGGCTATGATATAATTTATCCCATAGCACATCATGGTCAGTAATAACCTGATTTTCAAACAAATGTTTAAAGAAAGTACATCTCTTTCCAATAAGTACAGGACATACAGCAATTAGATGTTTTAAAGATTCAACTTGTCCCGACTCCTTACAAAATCTGCAATCCCCGTTAGTAGTCAACTTTCGCATAAATCGTACTTCATTTGAAGGAAAAACATTCAATCTTATTCTCAGATAGTTGAATCTGCTTTTAGGATTGGGAAATTTAATGAGGTATTGCTCTATTTTATGTACTTCTTTCACAGCAAAAGGATGACATCTGAAAGTTTTTAATTTGGTGCATGCATTTCTAGTCTCAATCCAATCCCACATCCATAGTTTTTTCTTTGCTCTTTCTGGATTATTTACCAATAGCTCATCATCAATACCTGCCTCTGTCATAGCCAAGAGGCACCACTTGCACCACTTGGCGGTATTGATATTATCAGTATTCAGCATGTGTTTTCCCATCAAGTACATCACACCATCCTTTTCAGAGGCCATCACATACAATTGAATTATTTCAGTTGTATCTTTCAAGTTTTCTTCAATATTAATTTCTTTGTAATATTCATTGTTCTCTTTAAGATATTGGAAGGCTTGTCTAACTTTATATAAATCTACCAGCTGTTGCCATATTTTTTTGTCTTTTGTAGGTACTCCATGTACTAATATAATTAAAGATTGCTGCATTGGACGTTGCACTCCTAGAGTATGCACATTTTCTTTTAGATTTAATGGTAAATTAACTACTTTTCCACGAATGCCTTTTACCAATTCAGAGGGAGGTAATTTTGCTGTTTTTGGTTGAAGGCGTATTATTGCTTGAAATGGGTGTACTGTTTGAATTATGATGCTCTCATATAAATTAAGTTGTTGTAGAGGTTTTGGTATTGGGTATAATTCCAAATTAGTTGTGATAGAACGTGAAGGAGTTTGGTTGTTGTCAAGTTTTGTAGTGCAATAACTGCAAAGTATTAAGGGCTCAGTTATTTCATATTTGTTTTCTGCTACAAGGTAGAGAGCTAATTCAAACCATTTAGAATCTTCATTGTCTTCTATTTTGTATGATAGGTCCACAGTTTTTGTGTTACTTTTATAAAAAATTCTATGGCAACATACACATACATGGTTTGGTACTTCAGCTGATGTACTTTTAAATGTTAGTATTTCTTTTTTGTATGTGTTTAGCAAAAGGTTGCCATGTGTAGAATTGTTGCTTAATTGGTTTAAAGCTATTTCATTCAGTAAATGGCTTTCACTTCCAAAATATTTTTTCTGGATATAGTGAATTTCTTCAAGTAGGTCTTTTGCTGTACCATGTAGAAGGATGTTATTTAACTTTGCTAGTGCTAAAGTAGGACTTTTAGCATAGTACAGTTTATAGACTAGATTTCTTATAGTTGAATGATGTGTTGATATCCTTTTGATATCATGGAAAGTGGTTTTACAAGTAGGTCCTGTAATGCAGGCCAATGAATGTCCTTGTAGTTCTGTGTACTTGCGCACTGGACAGGTATCTATATTTTGCAGTAATTTAATTTTGATTTTGTCTTTGCTTTTTACATATTTATTGAGGAATTGGCGTAAAGATTTGAAACATTGTTTGGGAATGTTACACATTGACGTGCATGGCCATTTGTACACTAGACATTCTGATTCAGTTGAATGGAGGGGTAATTCTAAGTTTTCAGGGCATATTTTTGTAAGAAGTACTTCTTGTTCCATTATGGTATTATTCACTTTTTCATAACCTCGACCACTGCTATGTATGGCAATTGTATTTGTTTGATTTTGTTTGTACGCTTCTTCATTAAAATATGGTTCTGTGCTTGTAGTGTGATTCCATTCACCTCCACTGATACTTAAGAAGTTCTTTCTGTTGATATTTCGCTTATTGAGAAGTCTTTTTTGTAATTTAGTTATTAGTTTTGTTAGTGGTTTCATTTTGTTTAACAGTAAAATAAATAAATTTCTTTTGAGAAGAATTGCACTGTCCATCAATGCTTCTAAGATTAATTTCCTACGATAGGTTTTAAGCTTTGAACCTGATTTCTCTCCTGTTTTTATAAGATTTTGAAGGACTTTGTGACGGTATATTTTGGCTAAAATACTTTTCTTGGTATGCTTAATTTGCACTATATTGAAATTTGAAGAAGTAGTTTTATCTGTACTGACAGCTGATTTTCTGTTAATTGTTTTTTGGTTTGTTTTACATTTTGATAGAGGAAGCGAAGTTGCTGTACTTGAACCTTCTTGTGTTTCACTAAATGATTGTATTAGCTGTTTTGTTTCAACTTTTTTTTACAAATTCTGCTAGAGATGGATGCTTTTGTTGGACACCTTTATTTTCATTTGCTCTACTTTTGCGTTGCTTTCTACGGACTTGACTTTTGGTAGGCATTCTTTAGGGTCTGTTGAAAAAAATAAAGAAGATATGGGTTGGGGTGTTCTGGAATGTATGTGTGCTGTGTGCATGAGTATTTGAGTAAGATGATAAAGATGTATGTAATGGTGTGTGATTGTGCATTGGGAACTAAAACTAGGAGGGATAGGTATTCTTGATTTAATGTGTTACTAAACTGGGGTTCAGATGACAAAAAAAAGTAAGCTAGTGGTGTGTAAAAGTACAAATAGTAAATCTAATGTATACAATTAAAAGAGTTGTTTGTTCTATAATATGAAAATTGTAGTGGTTCAGTTGGGTAATTTGTGTGTCCAAAAATAGAAATTTGTGGGCCATTCTGGCTGTAAATCGCTGTTTAAGACATGGAAATTTTTGGACAAAATGGTACAAAATCTCTATTTTTAGAAACCGAAATAGCTTGTATTAATGTTATAGTATATTTGATTAATAATACAAATATTATGGTGATATTTTACTTACTTTTTTTTAAATTAACAGGTAACTTCTTAGTTTTTCTTTCTTCTTCGAATTCGGCTGCTTCTTTTCAGGAAACTGGTCTTCACTGCAATTGTAAAAGCTTCAAATTAGTAACTTTGTTTGTATATAGCACTGTTTTTAATTTAGATATTGATTTTTTTAATTGAAATCCTCAGTGCCTTCTGTAAAACCATTAAACTAATTTATTTACATAAGATACATTGCATCAGTTCAGTACATATGATATGTTCTTAATGAACAAATTGTATTGAATGACTAACTGTAGCAAAACAAAAATATCTTTACTATGTCTTCTGAAATGTATAATATATTAGTGAAGACCACTATTTCTGTAAGTAAACTGTGCTAGGTAATAGCGCCTCAATGTCATGTCTAATTTAAAGTAATTAAGTAAATAAATAAATAAAAACAAAAAATATGAAATTGTATAAGTATTTTTATAAAGGTTTAAACATAGATTGTGTTTGCATGCAATTTTGTTTGACTATATGTAGTCTATATATTTCATTTAAAAAATGTTAGTTTAACATGATTTGAGTGTGTGTGTATAAAGAAAGTGAATAGTATAAAGGTTTATAAGTGATAGTTGATTTTAGGAAATTGAAAAAAGTACAGTAAATTCATGTTACAGATTTTACAAGGTAAAAGTCTGTTTGAAAATGTGTTCATCTACTATACAGAAAATATGCATACCTGAAGTTTGTGTTCATGCATATGGATATGCATGGAGCTGCAAGTAGAAATCTTGAATACCTGTACAGTATTTCTGGTAGATGCTGCTTGCCAATGATATGGCACTTGTACTCAGAGAGATTAAGAGTACATTTGCAGTGCTGATCTATGATGATGCAGTTAGATGTAGAGGTCTTGAATGTGATTGGTGCATGGTCATGTGATTTTTGAGGTACATCCAATGAGGGAATGGCAGAGAGAGTGTAGTGGAAACGGTAGAAGGGCTGTTCATGTTACGATATGTCCGCGGACATGGCGGTAGTTCGCGGACATCGGGAGTTACATCCGGGGATTTTTGGGTTCAGAAGTCATGCAAATGAGAATAAGCACTGAAAGGGATTGGTCAGGAAAGTTTGGTGGGTGTGTTGTGCCAGGAGAGATTTTCTCAGATACTCTTTTTGCTGAGAGAACAAAAGATAGCTATGGCTGTGTGTTTCAGAAAACAGATTGTTTGGATTTTAGGAGATTCGTGGATACATTGGTTGAAGGTGCATGCAGAAAGCTGTGGAGTAGCTGTAGATCTTGGATTCCCACATGTGGAAGTACACTGGCATGGAGTACGTGGAATGAAGTGGTTGGACTTGCTACCTCTCTGTGCTACTTTGGAGACAGAGCAACATCCAGACATAATTGTAATTCATTGTGGAGGGAACAGTTTAGGACATGTGACTGGAATTTTTTTGCGATTTGCTATGAAAGGAGGACTTAGGAAGGTTATGGACATGTTTCCTAATTCTCAAGTGATATTTTCACGGATTGCGGAGAGACAAATGTGGCTTCATTCTTCTTCATTTGGTCCACAAATGGAAAAAGCAAGGCGCAATGTTAATAAGGCTGTTTGTGCCTTTATAAGAGATTTTGGCATGTCTTCTTTTCACAATGAAAATATTATGTTTTGTAGTACATACATTTTTCGCAGAGATGGAGCCCATCTTACTTATGCTGGCAATCAGATTTTTCTGAGAAATGTACAAAATGCATTGCGACCTTTTTTGGAATTACAACAACGATTTTGAAGTAGATGTTAAGCATTTACAATTTTTGACTTACAAACACCACCCAAAGGCTCTTTTCAGAGCCACCACTTCTTTCCAGAGAAAATTACAATGTTTGTGATGGAGAAGCAACCCAATTTTTTTAATGTTCGCGAACTGTCCGCGGACTTCTAAAAAATACAAAGAGCCCTGCTTCATTTATTTTCACTTCTATTTTTGAACTGGGAAAGGCGGCTCTGAAAAGAGCCTTATTTTTTTTTTATTTTTGTAATTTTGTATTTTTTTTGGTTTTTCAGACACGACACACTAGGAGAGGAGGGTAAAGGAGGGTAAAGGGGATGGACACCAACCACAGGGATAAGAAAGGGCGAGCTGAGAGAGGAAGATGTAGAGTGGGTTTTATTTGGGTAGTGAGCAGGTCTTCTCGTGCTCTGAGACGATAGTTTCAAAAGCACTCCGAAGTCGCTCCCCCCTGCAGAGTACTGTGTCACAGTACATACATACAACTGTGACCCTCGAAAGGTAAGGGTCATCAGCATTCTGTATGGCTTGTGAGGCAGCATGAGGAAGACGCTGTCCCACAGAGGTGGTCCTTGTGGTGACAGGATCAGAAACAGAGGATGAAGTAGAGGAAATCAACCTGCTACGTTCTTCGCAAGGTACAACCCTGCAAATAGCCCCAGAGTGAAATGACCTCAGGTGTCGCTTCATAGTAGTGGTCCCAAAACTGTACTTACCGTGCTTCCCACGACTGAGTATCATTTTGCACTCATTGCAGGTAACACGGTTCGCACGAGCCTTAGGAACATTACCATGAATGGTAAATAACCGCCACACCCAAGACTCACGCCTAGTGCGGGTAGTAGGGTTTTCCCCTACCTCATTCTCATCATCCTCTTCTTCCTCCTCCGCATCCTCACTCCTGTTCCCCTCTTCAGGCCCTTGGGGAGGTGGTGGTGGTGGAGGGGGTGGGGGTGGTGCTGAAGCAGGTGCAGCACCAAGTGGCAGTTCAGCAGCCAAGGATGCCATCTCGATGATGGTGTAGTCTGCAGGTGGCAGCAAAAATCACTGTGTTCTGAAGAATAGCCAGAAACACAATGGGAATAAGCTCTTGGGCGTGGTCTTTTATAGGGGTGCTTGTGCGTGGTTCGCGGACATGTGCACTGTCCGCGGACAGATCGAACACAAAAAAAGGATCAGAAAGTTTCAAAAGGTAAATAGAGATTCAAGATTGCTATGTGGGACTTGTGGCATGGTGAGATTTTATTGAAAAATATTATGGATTAACTGAAAATGTACTTTTAAATTGTTCGGGGACACGAACAGTGTCCGCATTTCAGGACACACGATGAGCGTAGGCGCGGTCAAATGATCCATTTGTGAACTAGTCCGCGAAGGAAGCGCCTGTCCGCAGGACACCAAGTGCACGGAGATTGGTTAGCGCATGCGCATTGATGTCCTACGGACACTGTTCGGGTTCTGAAGGAATTAAAAGTGCGTCACACGTGAAACGAACATTTCAGGACACCGCATGTGTTCTTAGAACAGTTTAAACTTGGTAGCGAACAGTAAGGACAGATATAGTGTTCTTCAGGACACGTGTAATTTCGTTTATGTACGAACATTTCAGGACACCAATTGTGTTCTTAGAACAGTTTGAACTTGCTAGCGAACAGTACCGGACAGGTATAGTGTTCTTTAGGACACTTTAATTTTTGTTTGATTACAAACAATTCAGGACACTGCGGGTGTTCTTAGTACAGTTTCATGTTGCTAGCGAACACTACGAACACTTGTACTGTTGTTCAGGACACATCATTTTCGTTTATTTACGAACATTTCAGGACACCAATTGTGTTCTTAGGACAGTTTTAAGTTGATAGCGAACATTACGGACAGATATAGTGTTCTTTAGAACACTTTAATTTTTGTTTCTTTACGGACATTTCAAGACACCACGTGTGTTCTTAAAACAGTTTCAACTTGCTAGCGAACAGTACGAACAGGTGTGGTGTTCTTCAGGACACCTCCATTTTCTTTTATGTACGAACATTTCAGAACACTCGCACTGTCCGCGGACACTTTTATTGTTTTTAAAAAAAGAAAACGGAAACTATTCACAATACAATATAAAAATTAAACTTTATTTAACATATATTAATAATTTATGACAGAGAAGGTGAGGCAGAAACAGAAACAAAAACAGGAGAATTTGGGGTTTCAACATGATTGCTATTAGGTGAAGAAGGGATGGAAGTCTCATCAAAACATTTTGGATTATGGAGAGGGTTTGGGGATAATTGACTGGGATATGGTGAGGAGGGACAAGTACATGTGGGGCAATGGTACGAGGTTTTTGGTTTGAAATGATTTTCTACAAATGTTTTTAAATTATTAAAATTAGCCAACAATACATCAATTGTTTCTTCTATATTGTGAAGACTGTTATCCATAACAGGGTTTTCTGAAGTTTTTTCTATTTTGGTATGCTCTGTACAAAAAAATAATATATATGTTAAATGTATATAAAAAAAATAATAAATAAATGGTTTATATTATAAAGTGTTTACCATTAGTTTCACTATCTTGTGACATTTCTTCATGTGGGAAATTGTCCTCTAGCCATTCCAGAGTACTAGACATTTCTGTGAGAAAAAAAAAAAAGATAATATATGTTTTAATCTAATACAGAAAGTTTATAAATATATGAGTAAAATGAAGTACACTTACTATTTCTGGTAAGATAAGTCCTATGTATTCAGTGGGTCTGGTCTTGTTCTCAGTTCTGTTGTGTCTGTGAGGTAATTATGTTGGAAGCCAATTTATCTTCTTGTGGTATATTCCATTTCAGAACATATTGTATTTAAATGAATGGTTAGTGTGTTACATATATGGGTTACATTTCTTATGTATTACTATATATAATGTGTTTGTGTGCTGCTTTTTGAATTTGTTAAATGTTCCTATATTATGATATAACAATCAAACATACCCCACCACCCCCCAACCCCCCACAGTTTTTAGGTAGTGGTACTGTTCTCCGAACATGTCCGCGAACATTAAATAAGTTTGCGGACATCAAGTTCATAAGAAGAGATCTAGTCAGTTCCATATGACATGTATATAAAGTCAAAGTCATTATTGTTAAGATGTGCTACTAAAAAACTATGAAATTCAGTGAAAAAACTTTGTTAAAGGGACGTTATGGTTAAGTTGCGCTACTAAAAACCTATGAAATTCAGTGAAAAAACTTTGTTAAAGGGACGTTATGGTTCCAAGTAAAACCGAAAAACCCTTGAAATTCGCCTGTTATGGTAAGCTAAGCAACCATAACTCGCGCCACCACCGTGCACTGCTAAGACTAACACCCAGGACATCGAAGATGACATCACAAATGTCATTGATGACATCACTGATGACATCACATGTGTATGTACTTCTCATGAAATATGTGTAGAAGGGATTCTTATTATGTTGCGAAAAAAGTGTCAAGAATCATTGCAAGAAATATATCCTAATAAGTGCATTGAACGATGCATTGATATAAATAGCATCCTATTATGGGGTTCTATCTAGTATACTAAGCTACTCATACAGAAACATAATATTGTCTGCAGCGTACAAGATGAAGGTATGATATTCGTAATGTTAATAGGTTGAATAATGAAATGATAATTGTTTTCTTAATAGATTTTTGAGTACTGTGAAATATGTAATAAGTAGCTAATAAAACCCATGTATTAAATAATTGCATTACTATAGACAAAACACAAAGACACAAGAACACATACCAATATGGGTATATACAGGGAAAGTGAAGTTAGCAAAAAAGCACAAGTAGTAGCAGAAACAATTCATAACTTAACTGATTAGTTTCATGCAAATAAATGATTGCTCTGTTTCAAAGCTGCTATTTACCCTATGTATATGTATCACTTGATGTGATTGGACCCTAAGGAAAGTAGTGTCAGTAAAATGTATACAAATATGACCATATACAGGGAAAGTACAGCCATAAAAAAAACAACAGAACTATCAGAAAGTGTTCATAACTCTAGTGATTATCTTTATGCACAAAAAGGATTGCTGTCTTTCAAGCTTGTGTTTTCCCATATGTATATGTTTCATATGATGTGACTGTACTCTAAGGGAATTACTGTAACAACCTACTAGAAGGATACGTCTACAAATAAAATAAAATTCTTAGTTTCTGCATGTTACTGAAGAAAACCATGTGGCCTTGATATGTCAGCAAAAGAAAAAATAGTGAGCCAGACATGTGATGTCATCAGTGATGTCATCAATGACATTTGTGATGTCATCTTTGATGTCCTGGGTTTTAGTCTTAGCAGTGCACGGTGGTGGCGCGAGTTATGGTTGCTTAGCTTACCATAACTGGCGAATTTCAAGGGTTTTTCGGTTTTACTTGGAACCATAACGTCCCTTTAACAAAGTTTTTTCACTGAATTTCATAGGTTTTTAGTAGCGCAACTTAACCATAACGTCCCTTTAACAACGTTTTTTTTCACTGAATATATATATATATATATATATATATATATATCATTGAAACAACTTTGTTACGTTGCAAAAAAAAGGGAGGGGGGAGCTCCTTACAGAGCCCCTCTTCCATTTCCATGGCAGCTACAGAAGGCGAAGACAGAACCCTATGACCATATCACCACAAGCACATATTTTTCCCTCTTTCCTTTTCATGGCAGCCTGCTGAAGGTGAAGACAGAACCCCATAACCATATTTCCACAAGCACATTATTTTTCCATATCAAACCTATCCCACTTTCGAATAACTCTACCACATAGCCGGTCCCTGGTGGACATGGCCACTTTACCCCCAAGTTAAGTCACTCGCAGTTATGGCCAGTAACCAGATTATCCGGGTCATGGCCTTATACCATGACCAAGGACAATCTGGCCACTGCCATGGCCGCAGCTTAACCTCAGTCACCAAAGTTATATCACTATTTTTGTACCTACATTATGACACTTGTCAACAACAGAAAAACACACCACATTTGCAAAACCATGGTTTCAGGTCTTTGCCAATGCTCCTTACATGACTTTGCTTCAAATCCATCCATGTTTTATCTTTTCAAAAGTGTCAAAATGTATGTACATACAATAGTCATATAATTTACCCCCACTTGACAAAATCTATTCAGACTTTACACAAACATTCAAAGTTGGGTCTATAATCTTTCTGAAAACTTTTGTCCACATTCGTCAAATGGCAGCAAAGGTATAAGCCATCTAAAAATGTTAAGATACCCCTCTAATTTAGCCCCCTCTTGAGAAAATCCCACCAAACTTTACAAAAACATTTATATCTAGATTTAAAGCCGTTTTGCAAACCTTTGTGTAGATTCGTCAAATGGCACCACATTTATAAGCCTTTACAATATTTTGGGACCCCCGCTCTAATTGTGCCCCCTCTTGACAGAATCCCACCAAACTTTGCAAATGCATTTATATCCAGATTTGTGCAGATTTATCAAAAGTCACCACATTTATAAGTATTTACATTATTTTGGGATCCCCCTCTAATTTTGCCCCCTCCAAACAGAATCCCACCAAACTTTGCAGATCCAGGTCTAGAATAGACTGCCAAAATTCCATGCAGTTTCATTGAGTGGTGCCAATGTTGTAAGCCATCCAATAATTGCTTTCCACCAACCCTATAAGTGTCCGCGAACTTCACAGTACTGTTTGCGAACATCCAGACTGTTCGCTGACTTTTATGGTGAAAAACACCAGTTTTTTGTCTTCTTATGGCCATATCCCATCCAATCCTCATCACTCCTCACATCCGCAGAGATTGTTTGATAAGTTTGACAAGTGCAATGTTGTGTTTTTTTTATATGTTTTTACTTCGCTGTCCGCGGACATGGCGGATGTCAGCGAATCCAATATGTCGGATGTTTCCAAAAATCTCACGCACTTCATGTTTTTCACCATCAAATCAGTGGGCTCGTCCAATTTCCATGGACATCATGTCATCTCTTAGGCCAATCGGATACTGACCGCGGACTGAAAGGGGAAATGGGTCCGCGGACCGAACCCAGAAATCACACATTTTTTGGGATCTACTTTTTGGTTATTTTAAAAAAAAAATACTGGACAATTTCCACCAAATTTACAAAAGCACGCTTTCGGGAAGAAGCTGCCACTCCTGCGCAAATTTGGTGAAAATCCCTCCAGCGGTTTGGGCTGTAGGTGTGAGCAAAGTATTTTTCCATTCTGTCTATGGAGAAAAAAAAAATGTGTGCCCCCCCCTATATCTTTTCCGCCCCTTGATGAAACCTAACCAAACTTGCTATATTACAGGGCCTGCAGTAGCGAACCTGTAGTTGTGTTTAAGTTGCTCGACTCATAGAAAGAGCACTTTTTGGGTGGCTTATAACTTTGGCTGTGTTTGTCGAATCCTTACCAAACTTTACAAGAAACATATATGGCCACCTCCAACGTTTAGCACAGTTGCGTTTAGGGAAGGCAAAGTTATAAGGAGGGTCCCACCATTTTTTAAATCCTCATCGACACAATGGAAAAAAAAATTGCTTGCGCCTAGATCCCAAACAGCTGTACGGATTTTCACCAAACTTGCACGAGAAGTGGCGCCCTGGTCTAGAAAGCGTAATTTTGCATATCTGATATAGATCCATCCAGTCATTTAAAAAAAATAATGGCAAAAAGTTGGTCAAACAAAATTTATGATATCTGGACTCATTTCCTGATTCGGAGTATGCAGACGCCTCTGGACCATTCGGAAGGTGGTGTGTTCCTGCCCACAGACATCAAAGGCGCAGGCTGATTGGATGTAGAAAAACGTGAGGGGCGTCATCATTTTTGAAACGATCATCATATTGGATCCACAGACAGCCGATGTTGCCCGCGGACAGCGCGATGAGCAAAAAGTTTGGAAATTGCATTTGGAGTTATTTTGTGGCTGAAAGAGGGCCTGGAAAGTGTGAAGGAGTGGAAAAAAGTTGATAGGGAGCTGTTTCTATAGGTGAAAAAAAGTGGTGCAGGTGTTGCCGAGTCCTCGGTCACTTTTACTGTCCGCGGACGTCATTGGGCGTAGGGAGGTTCAGTTTGACTTTTTTATTTGAAGGTGTATTATACGTACTTGTATGGTTTAATTCTATTGTGGTAGTTGTGGCCAGTGGTCAGATACTTGGGGGCATGGCCGTAGGCCGTGTCCTTAAGGATATGGTTAATGGCCACACACATTGTATTAATATGTATATAGTAATTATAGATACTCTAGGGTGTTAAACAGTATTTGTAATTTGGTGGAATTAGATAATGGAAAAGTATACAGTATTTATGATTGTTGTACAATTGAGGATAGTGTTTATGGAATATGTATTTTTTTCTTTGTGAAGATAAAAAATAGGATAAAACTTGGTACGGTTACTTAGTTGGATAAGTGCTGTGTTTGTGGTGTAATATCTTTAAAGAAAAAGGAAACTATGACCTAGTGGTAATGCAATGGCATATTGTAGTTGGAGCAGTGCTTGGTGTCTTATAGTAGTGGTTGTAAAAGAACAGTACATGACAGTATCTGCCAGTTGATGTTACCAGGATTTATTACGGGGTAAGTGGAAGCAACCCTGTATATCTATGTTTGTAAAAGTGTTGAAAAAATGCTTTATAAAATCTAAGAATACCTGTACTATGTCTTGTTAGATGCAGATTTTGTTGAATGTGCAAATAGAAATATTGGAGAGTTTCACAGTATTTTTTGATGGAGGTTGTTGTGAGTAACAGGAGATAGGTACTCTGAGAGTTGAAGAGTACATCTGACGTGTTGAACTGAGATGACAGAGTGACATGTAGAGGTTTTGGATGTGATTGGTGGATGGATGTGTGACAGTTTGAAATCAGCCAATTAGGGAGTGTTACAAACATAAAAGTAAAAAGTGTAGAAGGGCTGCTTTGTGCTATGGACATCCGTGCACATTGGGGGATTAGGCAATCAGGTTTTCTGGTTGTGGTGAACAGGAAGACAGGGTAAAAATAGTTATTTTTGTTGTGTTCAATGTAGATGGCTATGGCTTTGAGGAAGGAGAGTGTCTGGATGGTGGGTGATTCTGGGTCCATTGGTTAAAGGTGTAGTATGAGCAGTGTGGATTTTCTGTGAATCTTGGATTTGAAAAATTTGAAGTTTCCTGCTCTGGAGTCTGAGGAATGAAGTGGGCGGAATGGCTCCTATTTTGCGAAAGTATGGTTAATTTGAAGCATTCAGACATCATTGTAGTTTATTGTTGAGGCAACAGTTTGGGCTATGGCACCAGAATGTTCTTACAGTTTGCTATGAAGGATACATTTGCAAAGTTAATGGAACTGTTTTCATGTTTGAAGATTGTTTTTTCTCAGGTAGCTGAAAGACAAATGTGGAAAGGTTCTAATTTATTTTGTACACAAATTGAGAAAGCAAAGCTGTATGTGCATTTTTGCAGGGTGTTGGAATTACATCTTTACTCAATTAAAACATCAAGTTTGATATTCTTAATCATTTTTGAGGAGATGGAGTGCATTTGACTGATGCCAGAAATCAGTTTTTTCTTTTGAATATGCAAAATGAAAAGAAAAAATAATTAAATTCATTAAAACATTTCTTAGTTCAGTATAAAAACCCCAAATAATGACCAAGAAGGTTATTTTAAGAGCCCTCATTTTTTAACAAAAAACAATTAAAATGATTTGAACTCCCCCACTGGACTATCGTACCGTCCGCGGACTATGCAGGCTGCAAAAGGTTCTGTGATTTTTTTTCTTCTATTTTTTTACTGGAAAGGTGGCTACTAAAGGAATCTTTTTTTGTTGTCTTTCCGGTTTTTATATTTTTGGAGGACTTTGTTTTCTTTTTAGAAGAAAAAAAGAGGCTAGGTGGGGGAGGGAATTGAGGGAGGGGGCACCAACCACAGATACGGTGGGGCAGATGGACAGGGGAAGATGTTGGACATGCCATAAATCTAAGGTAGGAGGCAGTGTTTCTCGTGTTCCTTGACTGAAGCCTCGAAAACACTCTGACACTGCTCACCCCTTTGTGTTGCAGTACAAACAGACTATCAATGTTTTTTTTTTTTTTTAAATGTATCACAGAACAATGTACAATATATTTATAGTATAAAAAAATATTGCAAGGGATGGGATATTGGAATGGGAAACATAAATGGGAGAATTTGGAATTTCTAGAAAGTCATCATCGGGGACGGAGGGAGGTTTTAGCAAACTGTCAGCCATTTATATTTAGTGAATTTGATTGGGGTGATTGCTGAGGGTAAGGGGGACAGGTGCAAGTAGGACAGTGATAATCAACATTTTCAATAACATGATTTTTAACATAATTTAGAGGTTCCTTAAAGTCATTACTAAGTTCATCCAATTTTGAAGACAAGTTCATGATTTCATTATTTTTGGCATTTTTTTATCTGGTAATATTGGCCATAGTGGATACAACAAATACTATATTACATACAGTTTATTGGCATTTAAATAGTTTTAAAGACTATATATGTTACACAACATATGTGTGTGGTACCATGGATATTTTATGCGAGTGTAAGTATGATAGGACGTTTGTTTGAAGTGTGTTGTAATTAAGGTTATGCTTAAAGTAGTTAGACATCCGTTGGCGTATTCTAACTATATTGGATTTTACAAAAAGTGTTGCAGTAACAATAAGTTTGATATACAAAATAACTATATTTATGTGATGGGGAAAGGAAAATAAAGTATTGATAGTAGAATGTGTTGACCACTACTGGTGTTAGTGAGCAAGGCAGTGGCGATGTGATGGAATAAGTAGGAACATTATGATGTTTTGAGGAAAAAAGTGGTTGTTATAATTGTGTGAATTAGTGCATAGGTATGAGGGTTGTGTGGGTGTTATTGAAAAGGGGTGAACATGTGTGTGTATGTGTGCTAATGTGTGCTAGTAAGGGGAATAGACATTGCAGAAAGGGTGTAAATGGTGTATTTGTTATTTGTTGCCTCTATGACCACCAATCTCGATTCTGAGCACCCAGAGGCACTGAAACTACTCTCCTGAACACCCTTGAGGACATGATTGCAAATCTTGACTCTAACTTTCCTGCTGTTCTTATTCTCCTTGATCTCTCCTCTGCCTTTGACACGGTCAACCACTCCATCCAAAATAGCTCCACAACATCATGGGTAGGGCACTGGATTGGGTGACCTCTTTCCCCACTAACTGCCCATCCCAGCTGCAATTGGGCCCTTACTCCTCCACCACCTCACTTGCTACCTGTGGTGTCCCCAGGGTTCTATCATTTCAACATCTATCTCCCCCTACTTGCTCACCTAATCTCTTCCTTCTCTTCTCATTTCCAGTGTTATGCTGATTACACACAGCTTTCCTTTAAATTTCACTTCACCACCTCCATTTCCTCCTCCGCTCTCATCCCCGATTGTCTGACCACCATCCAGGCATGTTGTTCGGCTAATGATGATATATGTGTTAATGCCAGTAAGATTGAGTTCCTTCTCATTGTGACACCTGTGCCCTGTTTCCCTCCTACCCTCTGGCCGCCCTCCTTGGTTCCTTTACCCTACCCATCGTGTGAGGCCAAAAACCTTGGGGTCATCTTTCACTCTGGTCTCAGAAGGCCCACTTGCAGATTCATCTCCTTAGTGGCATTCTCCCTTTCCTCACCTTTTGCCCGGAAGCTCAAAGTCTCCAGAGCTCTGGGCCTCTCTAGGCTGGACCACTGCAACAGCCTTTTCCTCAATCTCACCCTTTCCACTCTATGCCCTCTTCAGCTAACCGAGAATAGGGCTGCAAGACTTATCCTCTGCCTCAAGCCCAGGGACTGTATCTCACCACTAGATCCCGATAACTGTAAGGATGAAATTCAAGACCCTCTGCATCATCAACCAGGCTCTCTGGGGCCTGGGACCATGCTTTCTCCAACTGTTCCTCCCTAAATACCTCCCTGCACGAGCCCTCCGCCCCTCTAACTCCAACTCTTTGCTTGTCAAATGCTATCCCAAGCAGAGAGCTGGGGACAGGTCTCTCTCCTTGGCTGGGGCCTCGTTTTGGTACAGCCTCCGTGCCCCTCTCAGACTTGAGCCGGACTGTAAGTTCTGGAAACTTCTAAAAACTCTGCTTTTCTCTACCTCTTTCCTTCTTTCCCTTCCCTTCCCTGCTAATCACCCCACTCCCCCTGAGACTGGTGGCCTAGTCCTTAATGAATCTCACAAGTTACCAGGCCCTCTATCCAGTCAACACCAGCACCCTCTCCCCCAGCACTGCCCCTACAGGCCCCATGCCTGGCGTTTGTGCATCCCACCTATGGAATTCCTCTGCCTTACCATTTAGCTAGTGGCCTCCTCCATGGTTCCCATTGGCACCCCCCATCCTTGGACCACAATAGAATATTTAATGTTTTTCCAACTGTTATTTGCTTCCCTGTTCCCTCCACACTCAGCCTTGTGGCGCCTTGAAACACAATTCGGTTGTAAAGGTGCCTAACAAATGATCAATAAATAATTAAATAAATAGTTGTGATTGGAAAAGAACAGTACTTTATATGTGAGAAGTGTTGTTTATAGATACTTTGTCAGTATACACATATGCGTCAGCAGGTGGAAAATGGTGGCACTTTAAGGGATGCAACAAAAAAGGTTGAAAGGTATGACATTTATATGGAAGGAAACATTTTAAATGCTGTGTATTTCAAAATGTTTGTTTTTTTGAGAATTGTTTTGAAAGTAAAAAAGTGCACATGCGCATTTATAGCAGCACTGTGTAGAATGTAAAGGAAATGCAGATGCAAAAGATTTGTAGAACATTGTTACGTGGCAGTCGGTGTGTGAAAGTTTAATGTGTTAATAGGGTTACACAAGCATGTTTATGCGCCCTGATGCCTGTGGGCCACGGCGCTATATAAATAAATAAATAAATAAAAATAAATGTAGAGTTTTTGGAAGTGATTGGTGGATGGATATGTGACTGAAAGCAGGGAATGAGGGAGTGTTGCAAAAATAATTGTAACAAGGGTAGGAGGGCTGTCCTGTTGGATGGTGTGCACGTGCCATCTGGGTCTTTTAATGCTGCATGGCATGGAAAAGGGACTGCAGAGATTGTGGTTACTCATGAAGGCCCATGGATTATGGTCCTTATTATATGCTAGGGGAAATTAATTGTGTCAGCAAATAGTTTCGGTCCTTTTTTCTTTTTCTCTAGTATACATGTGTCCATTACTTCCATTAGCAAAGTACAAAATGCTAATGGAATGTTGGAGAAACTTATTGAGCCTAACTACTTTATTTAAAAATGTAAAGCAGATGGAGTCCAAAAGATTAATTTGTTTTAGTTATATTTTTTAACTGCGAAAGGTGGCTGCAAAAGGAACATTGTTTTGCTGTTGCAGGAGAGGCCAGAAAGTAAGGTGATTTAATAGTATATGTAATTTATAACGTGCCTGTACACAAGTGTTTCTAGAGGGGGGGGAATGAGGGAAGGGGCACCAACCACAGATACAGAGGGGCAGGTGGAGAGGGCAAGATGTTGGGCGTGCTTTAAATCTAAGGTAGTGGGCAGTGTTTTTCATGCGCCTTGATTGCAGCCTCGAAAGCACTTGGAGACTGCTCCCCCCTGCAGATTGTTGTGTTGCAATACATACAGAGTACTGTTGTCTTGGAAAGATAAGGATCAGCAGTCTCTTTTGTGGCTTGCAAGGCAGCTGGTGGGATCTTCTGACAGGAGTGGTTGAGGAAGATGAGGTAGAGGAAGACAGCCTACTACTTCCTGAGAAAGGAACAGCCTTTCTCAGAACACTCGAGTGGTTTGAGCGGGTGTGGCGCCGCATGAATGTGGCACCAAAAGATTACTGCCCATGTTTCCCATGAGTGAGTATGATTCCACACTCAATGCATTCAACATGGGTAGCTCGAGCCTTGGGTACCCCTTGTACGGTCTTAAAGAACCACCACACGAAGGATTCTCTCTGGGTGCTGGAGGTAATCATTTCCTCTATCTCATCTTCCAGGTCCTCTTAATCCTCCTCTGAATCATTGGGCATTGTTCCCTGTCCAGGCCCTCCAGCTGGTGGTAGTGGTGTTGGTGGTGGTCGCCCCTGGGGAGGAGGCATGCCATGGCTGATGCCATTTTTGACGTTAAATGGCAGGTGTGCCAATATTCTTCCAAGCAGGAGCTCTCTCCTGGATTGCAGATGGAAAATGAGTAAGAATGGGTCTAGGAGCTGTGGTAATCTTTCAGCTGGAAACTTCCTAGATCAGCTGAATATGCAGTTTTGAAATGGCTGCAAAGCACGCACCATAGTCACGTGACGATGTCCGAGAAGTCTGTGATGGCGTCAGATGTTTGCGATCATCAGCGAAGTAAAAACAGTGTAAAAACTTGTTCAAAGTTGATAGAAGTGTTAAGAATGTTGCTAGAAGGTGGGGAAAGGCACAGTTTTCATTTGAAACGTTCTAGTTTGGCCGAAAATGCTGCTATATTGGGGTGAGTATGATATTAGGACGTTGTAGAAAATTAGGGTGCACTGGTAAAAACCTATGAAATTCAGTAAAAAAACTCTGTTAAAGGGACGTTAAGTCAAACCAAAACCCCCCAGAAATTCTCCAGTTATGTTAAGCTAAGCAACCATAACTCACACCACCACCGTGCACTGCTAGGACTAACAAGCAGGACATAAAAGATCAAGTCAAACATGTAATTGATGACATCACTGATGACATCACATTTGAAATTAATTCTGCTGAAAAGTATCTATAAGGGGTTGTGTTTACAATGTTGATAGCAACATATCAGGGATGATCGGAAGACCTTTCGTGAACTACTTCATGAACTACTGTATTTTTAAAAGTACTCATTAAAACAAGATGTTACATTGGAGTGTTGTTGTTAATACAGCAACCTATTAATACATATAGACAATACATACAGTTGGCAATGTTAGCACAATTAGAGGGAGGAAGGAGAGAGAGATAAAGAGACAGAAGGAGAGAGAGCGTGAGAGAGATAAAGAGAGAGAGAGAGGAATGGGTATAGTGAGTGCTAGATCAGTGTAATGTACGCTTAGTGCTAAATCGGTGTAATGTATGCTAGGTGCAGCCAGTTGTTTAAATAAACTAGCAACTGGATAATCCTCACTTTGAGAATCCCTTTTACCAGATGATGGAGGTTTGTAAAACCCAAAGGGGAAGCAGGCAAACCAAAGGGCTGCAATAAAAACAAAAACACTCTGTCACCATTGGAAGCACAGAAGGCGCTGGTAATGTTTGATTATTGGACCACAGAGAAATGCTACTCTGATATCTAGATAGACTAACCAATCACTGGGTCTTAGCATGTGTTGTAACAATGAAATCATCTCTCTCTTAAAGAGGCAGTAGAGTACAAATTGATTGACAGTTGTCAGATTGAACACTTCAAACCACTTATTCTTTATCAGAGAGACCTGTCCACTCTATTGGTGGCTCTCTTCAAAAACAAGTCTAATATACTAGAAGTCCACAATCCCTGGTAAAGTGTAAGCAGGAGGGGGGCGGAGGGGACTGTACTTGATAAGGAATGGAGACAAACTCAATGTGAAATCCCTTTAGAGTAGACAGCAGCCTTCAGTCTCGAAATATATGACTCCCAGTCTCTTGGAAATATAGAATGTGACTTGTGGATCAGAGCTAGCAAGTTATCCACTACTGTTGCTCTGGGAACCTTTATCCTGTAGGGTATTTTGTGGAGATTTGGGGCCTGACGGTATTTTCTTACCGCCGAAAAATAACTTAGCAACAATCACTCCTTGTATTCAGATTGGGCCATGTACAACAATAATACAGTGGACATGCATTATTTCAGCACCCAGACATGCATATTTGGTATGCGTGGTTGGTATGCGTGGTTGGTGGTATTTTGGTGAGCATAATTCCCTTGTTTTATTTGTGGCCCCAATGTCCAGAATCCCTTATCTTTGCTTAGATTTTTCGTGTAATCACTAGAGAGACCTCAGGCCTACATTTCAGGAATACCACATTTTCAGTGTTAGTGTTAGTGTGCCACCATGGGCGATCTCACTGACTTATTTACGACAGAGAGCTATATGTGGTAATTTTGTGGTAATTTCCACTACCTTATATACGGTAGGGAACTATGTCCAGAGAGTCTCTCTTCCCGTTGGCTCATGTACCTCCAACGAGCTATGCTACAAACAGTCACTCACAACTGTCCATACTGAATATGATCATGCACACATCTGTCTTAAAATGACAATTGCACTGTTTAAAAATCTCCCCACATCATCAGCACTGTATTGGTAAATATAAAACACACCACCCGTCTGCTTTCAAATATTTTTCTGTATTATAAAAGTTGCATTTAAACACGATCTCACTCTTTACAGAAATAAATAAAATAGCACAGTAACAGCATTGTCTGTGATACACTGAAAAGAGAGTGGCGGAGAAAAGAACTCAATTTGCAACATTAACATGTGATTAAGGCACAGGAATCTCCTTTCCTACACTGACTGAATATTCTCGTACACACTCAGCCCCCACACCTCTGTAATTACCTTATCTGTTCAGCCCGAGTTTTCTTCAGCTGTTCTCTTTCTGAATGTGGCTCCCTTGAAGATTAACCCCGGTGAAAACAAGCGTCTTTCGTTCTCAAACCAGGGTTATTGCCTGGAGCTCTCAGCTTTTTCATCAGAAATGCTCCAACCAGGAAAACAGGTCCTTCTCCCAGCTCTCCAAATCCCGACTGACCTCCCTCTCTCTTCAAACTCCCCCCAGCAAAACCCTCATCACTGCCTCTAGCATGATACTTGCTATGACCCTGCTCCAATCAGAAATTAATCATGCCACATCCTCCCTCTCTACACAATGGCTCCTTTTTACAGTAACCATTTGTAACCAACTGATTTCCTGTATCTTGGGGCCCTTGGCTTCCTAAGTTATGTGGACAGAGCAGCAGAGAAAAAGAAAAAAAAATGAATGTGCGTTTAAAAGTTCACTTTCAGAGTAGGCCTTTTTCTGCAGTGGAGACACATTTTTATTAGTGGGTTATGTTAAATTCAGTTTTATTAGTCAGGTTAGTTATGAATAATGTTAGTTATTAATTTTCAAATGTGTCTCTTGCACCATAGGCATTTCAGGTGAAAAATAGTGTGCATTTTTGAATGTGCACGTGTGCTTTTAACTGTAAAAATAGATTTGCATCTTATATGTTAAAATCGTTTTTGACTGAATAGCCTGTCTTTCCATGTTAATCTGGTAACACATATAGCAATGCACCGCACCCATGTGGTGGTGCTGCATAAACAAAATTGCTACCTGTGCAGTAGTGCTGTACTCTGTGCTGTAACACGCCAAATATCCTTACATACCCTCCTTTTGTTTTTAGAACTTGGCTACAATCCAAGCCAATTCCTAAAAACAACTTGTTCTTTCTTTTTTCTTTTAAAATGCATGTGTATTGGGATATCTTTCTCTTCCTGACGTAGCTAGTAAAATCAGTAACATTTTCATTTTTACTGATAGCACAATCAACCATCCACCCATGATTAGCACCAGGACAGCCAAACCCACTATTGAGCGTTCCCCCCAGGTTCCCCAATTAAATCTTTCCACTTCTATTATCCCCAGATTACTAATTGTAATATTGTTTTTTCTCAAATTCATTTTTATAACATGTCTTTCTTTGTGATTCAATAAATATTCCACATCCGGGTCTATTGGAAAAGTATCCCTTTGAAAAAAATCGATATTTTCCACTTGGCTTTCCCAAACATCATTTGTTACATGAAACAATGTTAACCCCCCAATTGACACAATTGTATCCTTTGGAACCTGTAAATAAAAAACATTATATTTCACCTGTTTAACCACGTATGTTCCATGGTTTAAATGTACTACCGTCATGTTCTTTAAACAGGTGCTGATCAACCATTTACCTCTGACCATCTTGGCCTGTGCCATTTCTTCACACCCCATATTGCTAATAATCACTTCACATCCCTCTGATATACTTGGGTCAGATTTCAAACCACAAATAGCATCTGTGGCATCAGGAACAAACGGTTTACCTGGACACATATAATTTTGTTCTTTAAATTTTACACATGTTTCCAGGCTTGATATTAAATAAACTTCAGGTTCCCATGACTGAAATGCCACCACTTCTGGAGTCTTAATCTTAATAAATTTGTCCTCTTGCCAAAATCCCACGTTGTGTACCCACTTCGTTTGATAAATAAGTTCAGGGGCTACATATGGGATGCATAGCAAAAATCCGATCTCTAGTCTTTCCAAGTCCACATATAACGGCATTGCATTACCCATTTCGAATGCAATTTTTACCTGTATTATATCAATTTCCCTCCTGGTCAATCTTTCTATCATTTGACGAATAATATCCTGCGAAACAAAATACAAGGGGATATGTCCTTGAATCAATTGTGAAACTGCAGTTTGAACTTCTCTCATATAATTCGTTAATAGTCTATCAACAGGACTCATTATGTTCAATATTTCATTTAAAGTTCTGTCATGCTTAAGTATTATTTTAGTCGCCCGTTGCATTACATCCGCTTGTTCATTTAGAATGATTGCAGTTTCATTTATGAATCTTACTTGTTCATCCAGTCCCCCTCTAATTCCATCTAATGTTTTTTGTATTATTTCTAGGTCAATACTCAGTTGTTGCGCTTTAGTACTCAGTGTTCCTACCGAAATAGAATTGGCTGTTGATATTGTGGTACCTATTATGGCTCCAACTATAGACATTACCATTGATATCGCGAGCATCACCGCACCTCTCTTTCCTCTCTTCTTCTTAATGTCTGCTGAATTCACAAATGTTTTTTCCAATTGCATTAATATATCTCTTATTGACTGCTTAGTGTCCTCTTTTCTTATTTCCAGCCACTCTTTAGTCTGTTCAATCTTAATTCCGGTATTGTTCAAGTGTTTTTCAATCAAAATCTCAGGATTCAATGGTATGTATATATTTTGGAAAATCATCCTTCTATCACTCATGATGAATCCTGGTGCCTCTTCCACCGCGATACCAGATGCTGGTCCAGGTTCAATGACGACCTGTGCTTCTGAATTCTTGAAGATCCCTCCAAATATCATCATCATTAACCATATCATCGGTATCATCTTCAATGCTGATCGCTTTGCAGCCTTGGTCTTCACCCCTCTTTGGGGCTTTCCCGGAATCCGTCCACGTGGGCTCCAGGACTCCATCGTCTCCCATGGGCTCTGATCCCGGAACCTCCGACCAAATAATGTTAATTTTCTAAATCAAATAGAAAATAAACAAATTAAGTACATAGCACAATACTAACTTCACCCTTTTGCCAAAAATAAAACATGCTTGGTAAAAATATTTCGTTTTTTTTTTTTTTTTTTTTTTTTCTGAAATTAAACACAAGTTAAAAGAAAACAAGCACATATAAAACAGCATTCAATATTTAATACATTTTCTCTCTGCACACCAATCATGAGCTTCCATTATATATTTTTATTTATGTATTTATTTATTTATTTTATATTATATATTTTTACATATATTACAGTGTTTATGTGCCATTATAACAATCAACTTTTTAACTTCTTTGTCACTGCCTCCTGATTGTACCCATTTATTTTCTCTTTTTGTGTTCAAGGGACTTTATCTGTTTCTACATGCTCAAGCTGCCTGATCTCATGTCTGGGATGGCATGGTTTGATTTGATTTACATGGACAAACTGCTCTATTGCCGTTTCACCATCATTTTTCAAAATTTTATAAACTACAGGAGAGACCTTATCTATAATTCGAAATGGCCCCTGCCAGGCTGCTAGAAATTTAGAATTTTTCTGTTTACTTTTTCCAAAATGAAACTTGTACACCTGATCCCCTACACTGTATTCCTTTACTGATGTCTTTTTGTCATAATAAGACTTTGCACTGTCAGCAGCTCTTTCCAGATTTCTCTGCACAAAAGCAAATGCATGTTGCAAATGCCTCCTCAGTTCATCAATATATTCATGAACTGTGGATGCACTCACAAGTGTCTGCTCATGTGTTCTGTATAGTAGGTATTGTGGTAACACCATTTTCCTACCTGTCAAGACCTCATGGGGGCTAACACCTGTTGCCTTGGCAGGAGTTGATCTGATTGCCATCAAAACCAACGGTAAACGTAAATCCCAGCTGGAACCTGCTTCTGCCACAAATTTCTTTAAAATATCCACAACAGACCTATTGCTTCTTTCAACTGTACCTGAAGACGCCGCCCGATATGCGATATGTAGTTTCCTTTTCACACCTAGTATTTGCCATACCTTACTCATTAGAGTACTTGTGAAATGACTTCCTCTGTCTGACTCAATTCTTTGTGGCAACCCAAACCTTGAGAACACATGGTTCACCAGCAATGTGGCTGCTGTTTGCGCACTACAATCTGGTGCAGGAATGCATTCAATCCACTTCGACATCAAACATACCACACTCAAAATATAACGGTGTCCCCTGCTCGACCTTTTTAAAGGACCTACATAGTCTATTTGCAAATCTGACCATGGGAGAGTTAGGCCTCTTTTCATCAATGGTGCTCTATGCATTGGTGAAACAGGTTTAAATTGGGCGCATACTAGACATCCTCTAGTATATAATTCCACATCTTGGGACATATGTGGCCAGTAAGCATAATCTTTTAGTATTTCTAATGTTTTTTGTGAACCTCTATGGCCTGCAGTTATGGCATCATGTGCATGGTGTAGCATTAGTCCTCTGAATGAAAGGGGTACTACCCACTGTATTTGTCCTGTTATGGACTCTCTAATCATGAGTCCATCCTGTAATCTAATTCGTGTTTTGTTCTTTAATAACACCCTCAACTCCTCTTTTCCCATACAATCATTTTCTGTCAAAGAATTTTGTTCGGGATCTATCAAATGATTATAATAGATTCCCAAAATGTGATCATTCTTTTGTGCCTCAATCAAATCTTGGTCTGGCGTGTCATGACTCCACTGCACCACCGGTTGATCTACCTCCTTTGGTGCTTTAGAACGTGTGACTGCATCAATTTGTATTTCACCCATTAAATAATCAATAGGTAGCAATTCTCCCATCACAGCCCCAATCTTAGCCAGGTGGTCTGCCTTATCATTTCCCTCCTTATCCTCTCCTGGTGTTTTTAAATGCCCACAAATTTTTCTCCAGTATATTGTTAACTTATTCTCTGACACCAATTTGTCTATGGCTTGTATCATTTTTCCATGCTTAAGTGGCTTTTTGTTATATGTAACCATGCCTCTTGCTTTCCAAACAGGCAAATACTCCACAAAGCTATTCCGTGCATAGTCAGAATCAGTCACCAGGACAATTTCACTGAACTTTTTATCAACTGCAGTAGCAATTGCTTTATAAATGGCTGCCAATTCCGCCACCTGACTGCTCCTATCTCCAATCCTCATCCCTATACTGGGGACACCTTCACATTTCAACCAGACATTTCCTATTCCTGCCACTAACTGTTTATTACTGTCATTTTCGATGTGAAAAGCACAACCATCCACATATACAGTTGGCAAATCCTTGCATGTTTTTTCATCAAAAGCTTTGTGTGGTGATTGTTCAAATTCCTGCAAACTAGTTTCTACTTCCATTTCATTTGGTATTTGTTCAGCTGCACAGTCATGTAAGTCAGCTAACCCTTGAGCAATTGGGTTCTTTTTATTTTGTCCATATCTCACTTCTACGGGAAAACCTTGTAATGCCAGCGTCCATGAAGTGATTCTGGATTGCGCTAGATTACCTGATCTAATTCTTTTACTCTCTAAAAATTGCAAAGGTTGGTGATTTGTTTCAATAATCACCTTTTCTCCCTGAACAATGGGGCGGAAATGTTGTAGCGCCCACACAGTGGTTAATAGGGCCTTTTCACATTCATTAAATTTCATTTCAACTTGGGAAAATGCCTTACTTGCATATGCAATGGTTTTGTGATTCAAATCGTGTTTTTGTGATAACACTGCTGACATACAATGTTCAGAAAAACCTATTTCTATAAAGAAATCCCTGTCCTTTATGGGGTATGCTAAACATGGTGCCTTTACAAGACATTCCTTTAATTTAGCCACTGCATCAGACTGCTCTTTTTCCCATTTCCAGGGAGTATTCAGTTTAAGCAGTTTAGTCAATGGTTGAGTGATTTCTGCATACTTTTCAATGAACTTTCTGTTATAGCCTGTCATCCCTAATAAACTTTTTACTCCTTTCACATTTTTAGGATCTTTTAATCTTTGTATGGCCTCTATTTTCTTCTTTTGTGGATTTAGCCCATGTTCAGTCACTTCATGCCCTAGAAAGTTCACTTTTTTCTTGCACCATTGTGCTTTTTGCAAAGATACTTTGGCGCCTGCTTTCTGCAATTGGCCAAGTACATGTCTTATTTCATCAAAATGGCTTTTCAGGCTTTTATTTTTTATCAGGACATCGTCCACATAAACTATTGTTCCTCTTTCCGCTGCATCTGGCATGGCCTTTCTCAAAAATATGCCAAATTCACTCCCGCTATTGATGTACCCGAACAGAGTTCTAAGCCAGGCATATTGAGTCCTGTCAAATGTAAAGGAAAATAAATGTTGTATCTCCTCTGCCAATGGCACGCACCAATATCCAGAGGTGAGATCTAATGTGGTAAATACATTTGAACCATGTATCTGAGCTAGGCCCTGATCAATGAATGGCAGTGGCCATCTAGATACTGGTACTCTTTTATTTAACTCTCTCAAGTCTGCACACAGCCGCCATTGACCATTTGGCTTTAACACACCTAAAATAGGTGTATTGGATGTGCTATGAATGGGCCTGATTATTCCCCGCAATTCCAAATTTTTAATAATCTCTGCCAATGATTCTAAACATGCCAGCGGTAGTCTATACTGGCGTACAAACACTGGATTTCTGCTACACCCTTCTGGTAGTGTGGCCACATGTAAATCAGTTAAACCACAATCATAAGCATCTTTTGCAAATACATCCTTAAACTCCATAAATATCTCCCTCAGATTGTCCCTCTCTTCATTGCTTTCACACGCATTCGCTAAGGAGATCTGTTCTTCTACCATTTTGGAAAATTCTGGAAAATCTTCTGGTAAGGGAATCTCGGCGCTTTCCTCTAACTGTGTTGCTGTGTCTTTTTGTAAAGCTGCCACTTTTAAATATTTTGGCATATCAGCTTCCACTTCAATGGGCTGATTTTCTGTTTCATTTTCATTTAAATTAAATATTATGCAATCCTCTTGATGGCAGCACACTGTCTCATTTGAATCATAAGGATACACAGAATGAATTTTAAATATTCCTTTGGGCTGAGAGTCCAGGTGTTCTGGCAACTCACCCTTGGCATCTACATACTTTTCAGGAATATTTCCAATCACCATGTTATTTAAATCTGCCGTATAATGTGATTTCTGTATGGCCATTCCTAATGGGGAGTTTTCCTCTAAATGAATATCCTGACAACCTTTATTATTTACCATAATTTTTACAGATCCTTCACCAATATCTACCAATGGAATGTATTCATAATCCAGGCCTTGCTGTTTTATGGATTCATTCAGGCATACAAATGCATCAGAACCTTTCATCTGCTGTCCATTTTTGCATTTCAGTGTTATTGCAAACTGTTTTGTAAATGCAGGAATAATAGTATCTTTCCTCATTTGTAATTCGATTGCATAAGGAACCAGTTGTGCACAATGATAAGCCCTTCTTTTGTCTTCAAATTCAGGTGCCGGACCACCTAGGCGTGACCATATTTTTTGATTAAGGAAATCTAACACCATACACATTCTGTGCATGATGTCATTTCCCATGTAAAATTCATTTTGTGCTCCACTCACTATCCATACATTATGGTAAATTGTTTTCTGCCCAATGCTAATTTTAAGCATGCATCTGCCTGCAATTCGGTTTTCAAAGTCTGGACTGTCCAAGCCAGAAACATATTGGTTTTTAATCCTAAATCTCGGGATTTCTTCCCTCTCCATTATTTTTTGCAACAATTTCTCATTAATGAAACTCCTTTCATGTTCAAGCGCTAAAGTGGCTTTTATTGTTTTAAAATAGTCATTTATACCAACATGAACCCATGGTTGCTCATCTTCCATGTGTATTCCTGCCAGAGTGGTAATGTGTTTTTCTGAATCTGTTTTAGGAGTAATATTCTGTTTGCATGTTTTCTCTTTTAAATAAAAACGTAATGTGTGCTCATCTATGGCAGTCTGCCAATTTTTCCTTGGGTCCAAGTATATTTGTACAGGTAGTTTTTCATTGTCGCTCTGCATTTTGTCTTGACACATTAATATAACAGTGACACTAGGTATGCAGCTATTCTGGAGATATACCTCCACAACATCATTTGTTTTGGCAACGGTGTGACATTCATTTATATTGCTGTTTTGTGATTTTAGTTTCTTAGGCTTCAATGGTTTTTTGGTTAAGGACCACAGCACTCCATTCACCCCATCTATTAGAGGAGACAATCTTTTCAGACAATCTGTCCCCATCAGAAATGGAATTTCACAAATAGATGTGATCAATACCTCTTGTTTCATTCTGTGCTTTCCTATTTTTATGCCAACCTCAGTTACACCTATGATGGGCACCTCCTCCCCATTAAAGTTATGCACTGGGCCTTGATTTTCCTTCACTGTGATCTGACTCCGTGGGGGTCTCCCTTCATTGATACTCTTTACCAGCACCTTGGACATAATTGTGGCCTGTGCGCCAGTGTCAATCATAGCAAAGGTGTGGCATTTTTCTTCTACAGTGATGGGTGCATAATATCTGTCCTCAACTTCCTCTAATACACATAAGAAATGTTAATTCTTCCTGATTTGAGGGCTCACCTTTCTCAGGTCTTTTTCACTTTTGGCTAAACACATTGGTAAATGGAAAGACATTTTTCCCTCCTTTTTACCCATTTCTGCGCGAGAGACTTTATTCATTTCTCCATGATCAGAGGTTTTTTGGAGTGTGGCCACTGTTCGCCCATCGATCTGGGTAACATCAGAGACCACATTACAACCTTCCAACTGAACATGTGTAACAACATCATTCATCAATTTGTCATTTTTTAATTCTGTGCATTTGTGATCATTTAGTGTGATACCAGCCCTTTCAGCCTCTTCAAAAATATGTGGCTCAAAGAATTCTTCAGGTGATTGACTTGTACCCTCCTTGTGAGTATTTCCTTTTTCTGTCTGTGTTTGGTCATTGTTTTGCTTGCCCAGGGAAGGAGCTATAGCATCCCCACTTACTCCCTGTCCACTGGTATTCCCCATGCATGAGTCATTTTTCTTAAGTCTGTCCCTTTTTTCTTTTGGAATTCCTAATGTTTCTTTTTCATTTGTACAAATCTTTACTGTTTTATTTAGCTCTAGGTTAAACCGTACCTCTTTTTTTAGAATTATTTGCACTTTCTGTCACAAGTTCATTTACTGGCACTTTCACATTTAATCCATTAGGCATCTCAGAGTCGTTATGCAAAATTATATCAGAGCAATCTGTCATTTTGGCACTGCAGTTATCATGAGTACTTAGTCACTTTTCGGAAGCCCCCCGGTCATTGCTATGGCCATCAGCCTCCTCTTTGGAAGGTTGTTTTTGCGCTGTACAGAGCTTTCCTATTTGCTCAGCTAACATTTTCACTTGGGCCTCAAGGCACTGGAACCTTTCCATCTCTCTAGGATCCTCTTTCTGTGGTCTAGGTCGATATTGGTTGTTTTCCCCCTGATTGGATCTATTCTGATATCTCTCAGGTGAATGATGTCGGTTGGGATGGTTTCTGAACTCTTGATTCATTTGTGGAGGGGAGCGGGTTGCACCCATCCTTTGATTATAATCCCCTGGTGGGGAATCATTGTACTGACGTGGATTGTAGTTCACGTTTTGCCTCATGTCCTGTCTCTCAGATTGTGGGTACTGACCCCTTGGTTGATTTCCATTATCAGTAAATCGATCCACATATCGGGGCCTATCCTGATTACCATATATCATGGTGTTGGGATCAAATCTGCTCTGTGTCCCCAATGACTGGTAGGGACCATCATTTCTTTGATCTTGATTTTGTCTCTGGTTATTGTTCATACCTGCCATATCAGGCTGATATCCTACCCGGGGTCTGTCCCCTAAATACCTAGGGCTGATGTAGCTCTCTCTATTACTAGGATCATGTGATTGGAACATTGGTCCAGGAAATGGCGATCTTTGTTGATTACCCCTTTGTTCAGGTGTCACATTATTTTTACCTTTGCTTTGAGCAGACTCAAGGGACATTTTGGCTGACCTGATTTCCATTACTGTGGCTGAGGGTTCTTTAGATTTAGGTCTAGTATCTTTCATTTTATCACTTTATCTACCCTGACAATAGAGTACCTCATATAGTTTTGTGCTTTGATGTACAATCCATTCAAGGGACTTGTGACGGTCAAATTCACGGACCAATTGGGATATGATGTCTTTCTGTAGCCCATAGAAGTATGCAGTTTTAAACTCATTGGAATTTGAGTCAAAAGATACATCAAAGCGAGAAAATGCTCTTTTTAAGTCTTGTAAAAATTGGCGAGGGGATGTATTAGGTCCAGCAGTAATTGTGTAAGCGACTTTCTTTGCCTCCTGCAATGACTGAAAAGGAGAAAAATGACGCCTAATTTCTTTTTCAAACTCCAACCATGTCATATTCTGCTGTTCATTTAATCCCCTTATGATGCTGGCCGTCGGGGCATCTAAAGTTAAATGAAAATATTGTCTGTACTGTTCCTTAGGTATCTGGAGTGCTTTAAAAATGTCATGCACCGCTTCTAAGTGATCCTCAATGCAGCATTCACCTCCCTTTTTAAATGGTTTGATCAGGGCTTTAATGGATTTCATTATTTGTATGGGGCTACTTGTTGCAATGCATGGAATTGCACTATTTTGTGATTCAATCCTGTTTTCAGGTGTATAAGATTGGTGGCTGCCCCAATGGGAGTATCAAATCCCCCAAGGGCGCTGCAACCAAGTTCAGTCACCGGCCCAGTCACTGGAGCACTAGCTCTTTGGGCAGAGCTAGAATTCACCTCCACTCCATTGAATGTGGTATCCTGCCGCCTCTCCTGGGACCTGGGAATGCACATTTGCTGTTCTAAGTCCTTACACTTTTTAAGGAGTCTGTTGGCTTCATCTTGCAAATAGTTGTTTTCACCATTCATCTTATTAATCACCTCCTGCATGTCGCACATTTGCATTTGGCATTCATTGAACTCTTTATTTCTCTTGTCTCTTTCTTGAATCATTTTAATCATTTCTTGTTCTGCGCTCTGGAGATCACATTCTTTTTCACAATGTTCTTTTTGTAAAATCTGCATCTCTGAAACAACCTCATCTTTATCCTGTCTAATGTGATCCACTAAGGCTTTTAAGTGTGCCAATTCTTGCTCACTATCTTCAAATTGTTTCTTGCTTTTGGATAACTGAGTATCAAAGTCTCTGCATTTTAATTGCATGTCTTTTTGGCATACATCCAATTCTGCTCTCAACATTTCCTGATTTTTACTTGCCCCATCTAATTCAGTCTTTAACCTGTTAATTAGCTGAGTATCATTCTCTTGCATTCGCAGGGACTTGTTTAAAATAAACCACATTTTGCCGCATAGCCGTATTAAACAGTCTTTCTCTGCACTTTTATCGGCTGCATTCAATAATCTTGTAAGGCAGACCTGAATTATGCTGCCTTCTGCAAAAATATTGTCTAGTTTTTCTTTCTGCACCTCACCCTGAATGCGGTTACTCCATTCTAACGTGCTATTCGACGACCAATTCCCATGTGCAAACAACTTTGCCTCTAAATATTGCACTAGATCTGAGAATGTGGTTTCCCTTTGTGACATTCTGAAATTCGTTTTTAGTGGCACACTGCTATTATAAAATGGGTTCCCTTTAATGTGCAAATGGCAGTGTGAGACACGCTTGCCACGCCCAGTAGGTACTCTATGATCACTTTCCCGGCCTGCAACGCACCATAAATATGAAGGGTATTTTGTGGAGATTAGGGGCCTGACGGTATTTTCTTACCGCCGAAAAATAACTTAGCAACAATCACTCCTTGTATTCAGATTGGGCCATGTACAACAATAATACAGTGGACATGCATTATTTCAGCACCCAGACATGCATATTTGGTATGCGTGGTTGGCATGCGTGGTTGGTGGTATTTTGGTGAGCATAATTCCCTTGTTTTATTTGTGGCCCCAATGTCCAGAATCCCTTATCTTTGCTTAGATTTTTCGTGTAATCACTAGAGAGACCTCAGGCCTACATTTCAGGAATACCACATTTTCAGTGTTAGTGTTAGTGTGCCACCATGGGCGATCTCACTGACTTATTTACGACAGAGAGCTATATGTGGTAATTTTGTGGTAATTTCCACTACCTTATATACCGTAGGGAACTATGTCCAGAGAGTCTCTCTTCCCGTTGGCTCATGTACCTCCAACGAGCTATGCTACAAACAGTCACTCACAGCTGTCCATACTGAATATGATCATGCACACATCTGTCTTAAAATGACAATTGCACTGTTTAAAAATCTCCCCACATCATCAGCACTGTATTGGTAAATATAAAACACACCACCCGTCTGCTTTCAAATATTTTTCTGTATTATAAAAGTTGCATTTAAACACGATCTCACTCTTTACAGAAATAAATAAAATAGCACAGTAACAGCATTGTCTGTGATACACTGAAAAGAGAGTGGCGGAGAAAAGAACTCAATTTGCAACATTAACATGTGATTAAGGCACAGGAATCTCCTTTCCTACACTGACTGAATATTCTCGTACACACTCAGCCCCCACACTTCTGTAATTACCTTATCTGTTCAGCCCGAGTTTTCTTCAGATGTTCTCTTTCTGAATGTGGCTACCTTGAAGATTAACCCCGGTGAAAACAAGCGTCTTTCGTTCTCAAACCGGGGTTATTGCCTGGAGCTCTCAGCTTTTTCATCAGAAATGCTCCAACCAGGAAAACAGGTCCTTCTCCCAGCTCTCCAAATCCCGACTGACCTCCCTCTCTCTTCAAACTCCCCCCAGCAAAACCCTCATCACTGCCTCTAGCATGATACTTGCTATGACGCTGCTCCAATCAGAAATTAATCATGCCACATCCTCCCTCTCTACACAATGGCTCCTTTTTACAGTAACCATTTGTAACCAACTGATTTCCTGTATCTTCGGGCCCTTGGCTTCCTAAGTTATGTGGACAGAGCAGCAGAGAAAAAGAAAAAAAATGAATGTGCGTTTAAAAGTTCACTTTCAGAGTAGGCCTATTTCTGCAGTGGAGACACATTTTTATTAGTGGGTTATGTTAAATTCAGTTTTATTAGTCAGGTTAGTTATGAATAATGTTAGTTATTAATTTTCAAATGTGTCTCTTGCACCATAGGCATTTCAGGTGAAAAATAGTGTGCATTTTTGAATGTGCACGTGTGCTTTTAACTGTAAAAATAGATTTGCATTTTATATGTTAAAATCGTTTTTGACTGAATAGCCTGTCTTTCCATGTTAATCTGGTAACACATATAGCAATGCACCGCACCCATGTGGTGGTGCTGCATAAAAATAATTGCTACCTGTGCAGTAGTGCTGTACTCTGTGCTGTAACACGCCAAATATCCTTACAATCCCTATCCCTTGTGTGGGGCTAATCATTTCTTTTTATGGATTGATGTATCAGGGTGTCTCTAGTACTGCAGAAGTGGGAATTTGTGGAACACCAGGGGGCTTGGTCCCAGCAGGCCAAGTAACCTCTGCAACAGCAGTCCCAGGTAGGAATCAGAGCTGTAAAAGGTTGTATAAGGGTGGACTGGCCCTTATTATGTGAAGTGAAGGTGAATGCATATTTCCCTGCATCTTTAACAATTGAGCCCTCAAACAATATTTCAAATGGGTTGTGTCCTCCCACGTATTCCTCATCCTTGATATTCAATATCCAGCATCAGCTGCTACGGAAAAACAACTTTGGCCGAGGGTGCTGTGCATCAATGCAGTCGACTCGATGTCCCTCGAGGGCCTCTGTCTCGAGGGTGATGTCACTGAAGGCATAAATAGCATGCACAGTGCCCGTTGGCTTCAGATCCATTTTTCCGAGTAAGCTTACGCTTCGAGAACTGCGGCGCGCTTCAGTAATTCCTTGCGAAATGTACGAAAATGCCTAAATCTTCGACACCGACTACCACGGAGACCGGGTTTAAAAAGTGTCAAGACTGTGATTCCAAGATGTCGCTGATCTGCATTGAGTATGCTTGTGGTGTCTCGGTGTGGAGCACAAGACCTCGGCCTGTACACAATATGAATAGATGACCAGAAAAGCTCTGAAGGAGTGAAAGGGGAGATTAGCTGTAGGTGGAGTCCCTAAGAAATCCCCATCAACTACCCCATCAAAGAAACCTTCTTCTGACAATGCAAGAGATGACTCTCCTCAAAGAAAGAAGGCTAAAAGGTCCAGATCAAGGAGTGGCTCCCACCACCAATGCATTGGAGGGACAGGGCCACCCTATCCTTGTCCTGTAGTACTTTTTCGTGCATGTTCTGTATTGTTTTCTAGTTCCTGTGGGACTTCTGGCAGTGCAGCTCTTCCTCTTTTTGGTTTGGTGTACAGACCCTTGGAATACCCTTATGGCAAGCATGGGTGGGGGTACACCCCTGTAGCCCTAGTGTATGTTTTTGGGCACCTGTGTGTGGCCCACAGATCAGGGTATGGGCTGGTGGCAACTCCATGCTGAATTCTAATTCGACAGGTTGCACATGGCTCGATCCACGTAGGGCTCTGAGCTTCTACATTTCAAGGTTATCCAAACTTCATCTGGGCAACCAACTATTCATAGGTTATATGGGTCATAGACTGGGTCAGGCTGTGACAATGCAAAACTTATCCAGATGGATTATTCTAGCAATTTCAGAATGCAACAGGCTGCCAGGCAAGGATCCTCCAGAAGGCTCTAGGGCCAATTCCCCTAGGGGAATGGCTACCCCCTTTGCTTTTAAGAGAGGTGTCCCTATGAAAAACATTTGTGAGGCATCTATGTGGTCCACAATACACACTTTCACTAAGCATTACTGCATTACTGGCATGATTCTACCCTGAGCTAGGATGGAAGCTTTGGAAAAGCTGTCCTCCATTCGGTTCATGGAAACCATTAATAACTAAATTTGTATTCCCTCCACCAAAACTAACTCTGCTTTTGGAGTCTATCAAAGATGAGGAATACGTGGGAGGACACAATCCATTCGAAGGACAAGTTACTTACCCCTGGTAATGTTCTTTCGACTGGATGTTCCTCCAACGTATTCCTTATCACCCTCCCAGCCTACCCCTTAGTAGAAATTCCCATTCTATTACAGCTTTCACGCCTTCAAAGCCTAGTTTGGTTAAACCCGTTTTGATGCGAGTAGTTCTACTTGAGAATGAAAAACAGAACTGAAGCCAACGGGCCCTGGGTGTGCTATTTATGCCTTCAATGACATCATCCTCGAGGCAGAGGACCTCAAGGGACATCGAATCGACTGCATCAACGCACAGCACCCTCTGCCGGAAAATAAATTCCGAAGCAGCTAAAGCTGGATATTGAATATCAAAGATGAAGAATATGTGGGAGGAACATCCAGTTGAAAGTACGTTACCAGGGGTAAGTAACTTGTTCTTCTCCAGATGCTTCCTGAACAGAGCAATCAGCCAACCCAGTCAGTTTGCAATGACATTGTATTAGGATATCTTCCTCTTTTCATGGATAATGGATGCCTTGTTGCCCTCTAAAGGCACATTTCTCTTTTCTCTGCTCACTGGTGAATTCAAGGTATGGTGGTTCTATATTTTTTCTTAAGCGACTCTTTGTGAGGCCCTGAAGAATGCTGTATTGGTGCACCACGTGACCCTGCCTCACTCTTTGAATTGCAATAGGTATGGACATCCAGCCTGTCAAGCGGCCAGACAAAGGGCAGCTTGGCTAAGGGTTAAACCTGTTTCTCTGTTTTCTGTCACATCACTGTTTCCATGGTTGGCCCAGGATTGATGAGACGGGCGTCAAGGGGTACATGTGGAAACAGAGCAGTGGTGGCCGAATGGAGACTTAAATGCAGTGTGGATGTCAGGAAAGGTCTGGTCAAGGGTAGAGGTGTGATGGAGCAGCGAGTCATAAGAAAGGTTCTGACATACTTAAGGTGCAGGGAAGGGAATCAGGTTTGACATTCTTTTTAGTCGTAGATGGGGAGTGAAGAAAGATTTTATTAAAGGGACTACGATGCTGAAGTGTATGATAGTGACCAGAGGGAGTTGGGTGGATCTAGAGGTCAGAGAAGTAGAGGGAAGATGAGAAAAAGAAATGACCAGGAGACTTGCTACCAAAGTGTGTAGACTGATCATGGAGGATGAACAGAGAGCGAATAGAAAGGTGCAAGTCAGGTGCGAAGCATGTGTCAGCAGACACCTTCGGGAGGTTGAAATCTCACTTCGGTGCAATGGGGATATTGATTGGAAGTGGCCAGAGGAGGAGGTCAAGGCCCAAGAGGAAGTAGAGGAGTGGTCCAAGAGGGCTATATACAGCAATAACTGTGAGGAGGTTGGGTAGAATAAGGTGAATGGTTGCATATTTAAAGGAGAAGGTAGAATTGACAGAGGATTTTTTTAGAGACCCACTCCCATGTATTTGAACTTCACTCCCTCCACCTCAATATCACCCTTCTCTTCCCCTGTGGCCCGAAGCGACACTCTGGCCTGGGCACACCTACACTCCCTGTCCTCCGCAACTCTCTCCTCTCACCCTACACTCACACAGCCTCACTCAGACATCCCAATAAATCCCAGATCTGTCCTCGAATCTGTTCCCTCGCATACTATTTACCACCACAACCTCGCTGCCCCATTTAGTGGAGGGCAATGGCTTGAGAACATCTGATCTTTGCTTTCTTTGCCGATACTTGTTTCTCCTCACGGCCTAAGGGTACTGTGTCATACTTTGAACTCTCATGTATGGACTCTCCACTGTTTCAGCCTCTTGGTGTCTGGGCTGCAATGAAAAAAAACATCAGACTCTTTCAAAGTGTATTCAATGTTTTTGCCTAGGTTTGACATGTTTGTTCACAACCCACATTGCCACCGTCCATTAACCGGGCATATGGCACTTGAGGGTCATATGAACGACTCTTCCTCACTGCATCAGCTACAGATATGCAAAAGGTTTCTGATAAGGGAGCCATAGTGAAGAAAATGACCTTATTCACCTACAGAATGGGTTACTGATCAATCCATCAAGGAGGCAAACTTGTCCTTCCATGAAATTTCCTCTAACACCAAAGTTTCTGGGGTTTTCTGACCCTAGCCGGCAGCCTGCTTCTCATTACCTATACCATCCCTGTTAGGAATAGCCAGAAGATAAACAATACTGTGATCTTTCCAAGCACGGGGTGTTATGCTCACAAGGTCCGTTCCTCTGAGGCCTGCAGCAGAGATTGCTCCTGTGGAAAAATATTGATCAATAGGTGAGCAGTTTTGAATTTAATTTACCATATAATCTTTCTCCGCAACCATACTACTCAACACTGTCCCTTAATCATAGATGAGACAGAGTGCCCTTATGGCCACCAACACAAGGACCTGGGAATGATATCACCAGCTCCACAGGAGTACGGAGGACCCACATAAGCGTGTCCCAAGGCCATGTTTCCTTGACCATTAGGAAGAATCCAGAAAACTCAATTACACGTCAAAGGGAATGAATATTGTTGGGAACTATCCCACTGGAGTACCTTATCCACCCTGAAGATAACAGTGATAGGAGACCCCCAACTCTCTTCCATTTAGCACCCAAATAACACTTGTTTAACTCTACTTCATGAAGGCACTAATTTATTGGGACACATGCTACACAGTATTTATTTATTTATTTATCTATTTATTTATTTATTTATATAGCGCCGACCGCCCGCGGGCATCGGGGCTCTCACATGAAGACAGAGGAGAAAGACTCAGAGGGAGCCTAATGTGATGCAACAGGACTGGTACGAAAATACTGGTAACCTAAAATTAAGTGGGTCTAGACAGATGGTTACTTAAAAAGCTCGGTTTTAAGCTTTTTACGGAATGCCATAAGGTTTGGCTCCAATCTAATGTAAATGTGGTACACCAGGTGTGCAACCTGTTGGGAACATATTGGTCACTAACAAGGTGAAACAAGATAGGACTGTCCCAATTACGAACTACAATGCCCATATTGCACTGGTCTAAATTATAAATACAGAACTTGGTCCCACATTTTAGTTAGTAGAAAACAATTTAAACTCCTTTAGGTGCTAGATATGACATAAACATCTATAAATATATAGCCTGCTGGCTTACTTGGAGAGAAAGCTGAAATGTCCGTGATGCTGCTTCTCAAATCCTGTAAATACATATAAACATTCATTATTATGGCTCACTGTAAAACTGTGATTGACTCTAAACGCGTGCACACAGTAATGCATGAGATAATCCAAAAGGAAACGTAGCGTGTTGGCAACCAGTGCAAAATAAACTTTGGCAGCAATGATTTCTATGTAACAAGAAACATTTATGGTGAAACCCCAATGAGAGAAGTGAATATGGATAACCTGGGATGTAGGTGTAAGTGCACAACCCACATAGCTATCTCAGGAGTGCCTCCTAAAATGTGTAGCTGGTGGTACTAGGTGTGCAAGGGACATTACTAAATAAATGTTACCTGGCTGGCTCGTTGCAACACCCGTTACCTGAATCAATAGGGAACCGCTCCACACTGACTTCTTGAATATATTCAGGAGTTGCCTTGAGGGAAGGATGGTTGATGACAGATGAAATCAAACGGGCTAAACAATGATCCCCCGAAACACAATGAAGGAAATATGTAGTAACATCAAGCACAACCTGTCCTTGTGACAACGCATAATTATTAGTGACACCCAAGTATTCGAGGGCCTCCTCTTCCGCCAGCACCAGCCAACTGAGAAAAGGGATGGGCAGCAGGGGCCATCATCAGGGCCTGGCTGGGGGAGCCAGCCAACCAGCTCCATCCTACACCTGGCGTGAATGCACAGTCAGAGCCAGTATTAAGGCGGCTGTTTTCCTTTCCCGCCCATGTATTCAGCACTCACCCCCTCCTGTCGCCTCACATGACCTTTCTCCACCCACTGACCTCTCCAATGTTGCTTTATCCGCATCTGTCCGCATCTTTCTCCCACTGGAGTAACTTTGCTGAAAATGTTGGGGGGGACATGACATCTGAAGAAAAGGTGCCCCAGCCAAATGAATGGGGACAAGATGGTGTGCCATGAAAGTTGGGGGAGGAGGGGGGGCAAACACCCCCGCTCCCCCGATCCCGCAGCTGCCAAACACAGCACACAGGGACTTGTCCCCAAGTGCCTGCGGCTTCTGCGGCTGTCGTCTTACTTTGGAGAATTCTCCGTCTCACGAAGCGGTGCACGAATGTCACGCCCCTTCATCAAAGGGAAGTTCTTTAATTAAAAATGCAATTTAAAAAATAAAAAAAACACCATGCTCTCAGCACCCCGGGGCACAGGACACAGATTTGAAAAGTGTTAACTCTTACATTACAGGACACATTAGGCCGCATGTTACCGTGATGAAGACTTCTGCCACGCTACACAAGCAGACACTTTGCTAATGTCACACATACCCCACTGGAGTTGCACATGGAATGAGGGACGGAAGCAAAGTTCCGACAAACACCACGTTGTTGGTGAAGACAGCCCACTATTATGATACCAATATTATGTCAAGGACCGGAAGTGCAAGATCGAAGCTCATTTTAGAAGTCCCCAATCAGAGAGAGAGATCAGTTGGCCACTTGAGAGCCCCCAGAACACTTATCCTGCGAGATTGGGGCAGGCGATTTAAGACGCATTGTGCTCTAGGAATGATTCACAATAGTATTGATGTCTTTGATACTTTTGAATTAATATACATCTCCATGAACAATTAGTGTGAAAAATCTGACTGCGCTTCCAATCAGAATTTGATCTAAAATGGTTTTTAGTGGCGAGGTGTCTTTCTTCTTAGAAACAGTAGATGGCGCTGCTGGGTTTATAACAATATATTTATTTCACAACACCAGCGTCTCATATGTACCTTGATGAAAACAGTACGTCTCGCATTCTCTGAGCAAATTCCTTCTGACTGGAATACACGAGGCGTGTGCATTTGTACATAAGACTCTTGGTGCATTGTTTGTTTACCCACGCTTTTATCTTGGTCACGTATATTTTTGTACGATTATTGTGTTTAGCTGTGATGTCTTTTTTAAACAACCTTAGGTTAATTGATTGCATGCAGTGGTGGACATGGAAAAAAGTTGGTGGTGGATCCCACAAGGGCCCGGGTGGGGGTGGAGTTTGGAGGGGGGGCGGTGTCCGAGGAGGCGGGGCTTAGGGGGGGCAGAGCTGGCAGTGACCTCCAATCAAAGGACATTTCCAAAATAATACTTTAAAACAGCAATATCAAACATTCTGGCAAAAAATGAATGAATGACCATGTGCAACTGTGGGCCACTTTTGCATTGGAGCTGAGACAATTTTATGCCCCAGTCCAACCCTGGCAGCCAGTATGCAGACGTATAACATTTGCCCACAGCATCACTTACAAACCACACTTTTACTCTGTGTACGAACCTAAACAAGACAAATTACACAGGGTCACCGGAGTCAGCAGACATAAAAATCTGGCCTCTAAAAAATGCAGCAGATCACATAATATACAACGTATCTGATGTGCTGCATTTTATAGAGATCAGATTTGAATTTGTGATGGCTCCGCGTGTCTCTCTGGTGTTTGGTCTTAGTTGGTTATACAAATAAGTATAACCAACTAAGAATAAACACCAGAGAGACAAAGGAAACAGGTGCACAATAAAAATTAAAGAACCCGAGGTGAGAGCGCAAAATAAAAATGCTCTGTCCGCTTGCACCGTGGGGCAGATTAGACTCCGAGCCCACCTAGGTAGGGGCTCAGAGATCTAATCTGCCCTGTGCGAGCAGAGCACTCTGCACAATGAGTACCTGGCAGATTATATCACAGGCTCGGCAAGGAGCTGCTCCGCCCCCCGCCCTCGTGGGCACTCTTTTTTTTTTCTTTTTTTTTTTAAGTAACCCAGCGCAGAGCATGGGCTTTGGGGGCTGACTCTGGCCGGAACCCCAGCGCTATCCAGGAGACACGAAATTACATTTGGCATCAGAGAGAGGAGAAAACTGTAAAGGCCTGTGGGATGTTTTAATCGGGTGACAACTAGTTTGGGGGCATTTCCACCCACCTCAAATCAGGCTCACACAATTCTTATTTATTGAATAACGTTATTTGTATGAACCTGGGACCATCAATTTAACAATACTGTTTCCGTGCAGCCGTCCTCACCTTTTGGGACAAGAAACATGCAGGATTGCGTAGACTGTCTATTTATTAATAAAAAAAGAAGTAAATCATTTAAATATCAGCAAATTATGCAGCTAAGAAATTCCAATGTAAATGGTGACTTCCATGAAGAATGATCAATAAACTAGTCACCATAATCTTCAATGCTACATTTACAGGAATGGAGACTTTTGTAAGACACACATCTCAATATATCCATTTGATTTACCCTTAGTGTCCATTAACCATGGATTGAAAAATATATGAGAGTTTAGGATAATGCTTTCATTTGATAACAAAATTGCATCAGAACATCCTTATCTAAATCTCTCTATTTTGAATAAGCCTGAACACCTCCCCTCTACCTAATAGACATGTGAGCACCTCAAACAGCGTTCTAGAATACTCAATTAAAATACTGGATTTTTGAGATTCCTGCATGTAAATCGCTTATAAAGAGAAACAGTTCTATTGAACATGTCTGCTCACAAGTTTCCCTTCTGTGGTGTTTCTATGCACTCATGTGTAAAAGTGTATATTTGTCCTTTCTATGGACAAATTTGTTGTGGCAGTTAATAACCATCTCCCCTGGTTCCTGAGCGGTTCAGTGCCAGTAACAGAACTCTGTTTCGTGATGTTACCAGGAAATTACTTCAATTACCGTATGTGTCTATGTATGTCACAGTGCAATATCCTTTTATCTCTCAGAATACTTCTGTGGTGGATTAATACATACACAGATGAGGCAGGGGCTCTCCCAGTATACACGCCATAGGATCTACTCTATCAAGCACTTCTGAAATATTTATTATTTCTCAGGATGTACAGTCAATTTATATAACCTGCCCCCTCAATACTTTCACAAATAAAAAAGCTGGGATTTAATCTATTCCCCTTTAGAGTATCGCTTCTCTCAGAATTGTTTCCCCTGAATATTATACTTATATAGGAAATTCTTTTTTGGCAGTCTCATAGGTGGGACCACATCCTAAGAACTAGTCAAATTCTCCCTCTCTATGAACAGGTGGGCACCAGTCAGCAAGATGGGGTCTGTCTGCTGCTTCTTCCATGGAAAAAGTCCCGGAGCATACATTCCAGGAGACCTCACTTGCAGTGCTGTATTGATAATCCAAAATGAGTCCAACGGGGAAGCAACCTATTCCTTCTGCTTTCTGATGTTGTCAATTCTCTTTTCTCTCCTTTTAGTCTGTCCACCCCAATCAATGAGTGAGCAAGTGAGTGTCCCCAGAATCTATGGGCCTGTACTTTTATAGCTCAGAAACCATGCCCTTTTACAGTGTGTATCATTTCTCTAATCTAATATGTCAGTATATGTAATTGGAAAGTGTTCCAAAAGTGGCATCACACTAAACCATCACCTCAACACTTATTGGGCATATTAATGAAGAGCACAGTCTAATGGCAGTAACTTCCACCACGAGTTTCCCACTCACTTGATGTGATTTATCTTGGAGATGTCTACATTAAACAATTGTAACTTTCTAAAATGTCTTATTCCTCACATATGATCATGTTACTAATTGGTTCTTCAGATTGCTCTCACTCAGGTGAATCATATCATGTGATTCTTACCTCAGCACAACATGTGATATACGTATTATAGATTTCTACACTTTTCCCTCTGATAAATGTGCAAAAAAATATTTTTCCATCAGAATAACAGCCTCACCGGCACAGGTGCTAGAATATATTAATCACAAATGTGCACAATTTCTGTGCAACTATATCCACATTTGCCCAATTTGTATAATTAAACAAACATTAAAGAAATCGTTTTACACTCAGCTGATTGAGCTTTTTACCCTGAACAATTACACAAATTAAGTCTCTAGGATCTTTCCTTCAAAGGTTATAACAAAGATATGACTCCATATGCACATTTCACATTGTGCATTTTTTTTCTTGCATATTGGGAAGAATCACAAACTGTAATGGCATGCCATCTCTTGCTCAAAAACCGAACATCTGGTGTCATATAATGTTTGTTCCTTTGCACCTGAGAGCCGGGCCATTTATGACTCCTGAGTATGTGGTTGCAATTAGACCAGTAACAGAGAGCACTTTGAAATTATGCTGCCATGTCCATTTGTTGCCACAGGTTCTTGCCCGTTTGGGGATTACAGCAGCAACTTTATATAAATCATGTCAGACTTCAAGTCTCCTAAGGTGTGAATTTCCTTGAAGAACTAGCTGATGGGATGATCAGAATATTTCAAGAGCAGACCATTTATCAGAATCAATTCTGTGTAATTATAAGGCATTTGTCTTCCGCACAAAAGCAAAACATGTGATCCTGTGGTGTCGAGGCAGATTTGTGAAACATCATAGTTCAGCTTCAAATGCCCGGAATTTCAAGTTTAATTTCCTTAGAGCAAGCCACCTCATTAATGACTGTTGGGGGAGGACAGGAAAATGCTACTTTGCTTTCAAGGTCTAGGCCGGTTTCATTCACAAATGCATCCTTTGAAGTCATTTTCTCCCCTCCATCCCCACTGCTTTTATATTTCCACAAAATAAGGCAAAATTATAACATTTCTTGCAATCATACTCCTGTCAAAATTTTGATTCTTAATCCTGTATGGAAATAAACAGAAGTGTACAGGCCGAAATACATTTTTTGACTCTCCTTTGAAATGCTCTGCTTTTCATCCCAGATTGAACTGTTCTCCAATTAACAAAAGATTGCTGGATTGTTCCATGTAACTAAAAAGATCGCTATTTGTGCCATGTATATCATTTTGGACAGTTACGCTTGTTGTTGATGGGCTGCTAATATTGCATATTTTCTTGCACATGTCTTTTTCAGATGCTGTGCACAGGCTGCAGCTCACATTTTTGCTTTTAAATTCTGCGTTTTTTTCTCCATCTTCTCTTGGTAGTAGATTTCCCTACATACTATAACTGCATTGGGAACCTGGGATGAAAACACAGTGAGAGAGCAGGGAGCAAAACCTCAGAGGAGCAAAATTACAGTGCATCACACAGAAGACAAATTACAGTGGGCAGTAAGTTACTCTAGTGTCTAGTAGAATAAGGTATGTTTTGTGGTGCTTTCCTTCTTCCAGGCTTAAGGTCCTAGTTTGGCAATGTTGTGGCATCTGATGCTTGCGTAAGCCTTGAGACATCCTGAGTTGCTTGAACTGGGGTCATCATTGATTCTCTTTTTTATTGTGATTGTTCTGCAACAATGGTGTTGCCATCCTGTGTTTGGTTCTTCCTCTTTGGAAGGTGCATCCACTTGGGCACTTTGAGAGGGGGAATTTCCATTTGATAAATGTGTTCATATTTTTTCTTTTTATTTCCTGCACCCTTTTCATGGAAGAGTTCCTTATTACCCTCCTTTTTTAAACTATAACCCCCCTTCCCCTTCCACTCATAAGTGATGTCAGCTACCCATAACACCCCAATGTCCTATCTCTACTGATGAAGGCTAACCCCTCATGTGCCCCATCAGACCCTGTTGCTCCTCAGCTAGTCAACCGTATTGCCCCTCTTACGTCCTCTCACCTCACTGAAACCTTCAACCTTTCCTTTGACTCTGCTTGCTTTCCTTCTCTTTTCAAAACAGCTGCGGATTGGAACAGGACATTTTGGTCTGGATGGTTTGGCGCAGGAGCCAGTTCGGCATGGCGGCCCGCGCCGAAATGGCTGCACCGAAATTAAATGATTCAAGAAGAAAAAATGAGGAGGTTGAAGGGGCTGATGGAGAAAGTAGCGAGCAAATTTAACTTCAAGAAATTTAAACCATTACTGCATCACATCAGAGCTGGCTCGGTGCTACAGCTGGGCACATCCATGACTCACAACACAGCCCGCAGTGCCTGCACACAACCAAAAACAGTGCACATAAAAAAGCTCTCTGCTATCACACTGTATATGCAAGCACTATCCCTGCCCTCTGCTGCCCACTCTCTGACCCCCACTTATCAAACACTATCCAGAGCTGGCTGCCATGGTGGGGGCCCTGGATGGTGTCCATGCTATTTTACATGTAGGGGTTATGCCATGCTGTGGTAAGGTGGTATGTTTCAGTCTCCAAAAAATGGCTCCTGAGGTGGGCTCATTCACAAGTTTTCATGGGCAGGCATGTACTGCTGCGCCAAAACATCCCAGCGCCAAAACATCCCATTGCCAAAGTGACCGCGCCTAACTGCCCACGCCAAACCGGCCTCGCTGAAATGGGGTGTCCGGCCATGGTCATCATTCTCCTAAAAAAGAAAGGCACTGACTCGAACCTTTCACCCAACGTTTGCTATATCTGTCTCCTTCTGCACTACTCTAAAGTGCTTGGAAGGATTGTGTTCAACCATCTTACCATTTCTTAGACATCCACAACCTTTGAGACCCCTTACAAGCAGATTTTTGCACTCCATGGAAACTGCTCTCAAGAATGTGTCCAACTTTATCACTTCTGCTATGCTCTCTAACCTATCCTCAATCTTAGTTCTTCTTGCCCTGTCTGCTGCCTTTGACACTGTCGATCACTCTGATCTCTTTAATACTCTCTTTCTTCTTGGGATCATTTTCAAGCCCTTGCTTGGACAGAATCCTACCTTGCACCTTTCTATTTCTCTGTATCCCAGAGCAAAAACAACTCTCAACTCACTCCTCTACCTGTTACTGTTCCACAAAGCTCTGTCTTGGGTCAGCTCCTCTTTACACTCCACAACTCTGCTATTGGGGCACTGATCTGCTCTTTTGAGTCTTGTACCAACTCTTCAATGACAACACCCACATCTTCTCTTTTCCTGAACTCTCCTCTAATCTATCTCTATCACAATTTCCAACTGTCTCTATGCCATTAAATATTGCATGGCTTTGCACCCTCTGATGTTAAACTCTACCAAAACAGAGGTGCTCTTCTTCACTCCCAAAAGCTCTCTCTCTTCTCTGCCTATCCAGTTCCGAACAAACACTCTCCCCTATTCTTCTTCGGCTAGAAAACCTCACCATCACCTATGACCATTCTCACACATTCTATCTTTCATCTCCAAAATTGCAACAGCAGCTCGCCACATCTTCCTAAATATTAGGAGCATCAGACACCTCCTTCCATTCAACACTGCCAAGCATCTCTTAACCACTCTTGTCTTCTCTAAACTGGACTACTCTGCCAGCATCCTGTTTGGTCTCCCCATATATGCTTTCTGTCCTCTCAACCAGATCATTAATTGAGCTACCAGGACTCCCTTTGAACTCCCACGCTTCACACATCCATCAGGCTGGATGGCTGACGATGCATAACAGGGCCAAATTAAAATGTCTTCTCCTGGTTCACAAATCTATCCACAGTAAGGCACCACTGTATCTTTCCTCTTCTCTCCAACTCTCCAAACCTCATAATCTCTGCTCTGCCTCCTCGACTACCCTGGTGGATCGTCACCCTCCCTGTGCTACCTCTTACTTCCGCTCTTTCTTTCTTCTTGCTAAACAAGCATGGAATTCTCTTCTCCAGACATCCGAGAAACAACCTTCATGGATTTGTTCAAAACCAAACTAAAAGTCTACCTCCTCACCTCTGAGTTACCCTCTTAACCTAACTCTTATCTGCCTAATAGCTAAAATCTTTCCCTTGCCTCTAACTGGCCTCTGTCCCTCACTTCCTTTGCCTCCACTCTAGCACTTCACCTGTCATTGTGACATCCCGAGCAAAGCTGGCCACACCGCCTACCTGCACTAACAAATTTCCAATGTTGGCTGTCCTTAATCTATGTAAATTCAGTTATGTATTGTCCCCGCGGACTGTTCCATTTATTCCCCTCCACAACCTGGTCAGAATGTCTCTCAAACTCACCCCATTGTAAGAAGCTCACTGCTTCTCGTCAAATCTGATTTCTTTTCTAGCGTACGTTCTTTTGTGATCAAAAGGGCAAATTTCTTCTGTATGTCAACATTTAAATCAATATATAAATACATGTATCTCTGTAATGTGTATCTGCGCCCTCCTTCCGCTATTTACGCCAGGCTAGCAGCCCACTACCCGCCAATGTGAATGCTGGACAACTATAGTAAAATCGAAGACTGAAAAACCACAAATGCAGAAAGTTAACCATGTGCTAGGTATTCTGATAGGTAGCATGGAACTTTCCTTGATCCTGTCAGAATATTTAAGAAGACATGCCATGTGACGTATAACATCTACAGTCATAATGTCTTTATGCCAAACACAAGTTGAAATTACTGAGAGTTGCCCGCCAGTATGAATATGTGCAGTTTCTTCTAACCATAACAAGTGGATACGCAAACTAAAGCACTTGTATGTAAACTTGACTAATCAGTGGAACATGTCTTGGTATTTTCATCATGGCTGGCTATGTGCACCATTGGGAATCCACCAATACCAGCTTCCCGCTCCTGTAACGTCAATCATTCAACGTTATGGGAGGACCTGAAATAGACCACCACTCTGCCACAGTGAGTATATGTTTTTGGAAGACACAGTTAAAATCTGCTTTACAGATTTGTCTACGGAAAATACATATTTTTTCATTTCCAAAGATCTTCAAAGTTACTAGCAGATCTCTGAAGTCACTAGCAGATTTGGGAAAGTGTGGGCATTTCCTGTTGGTTTTCTCTCTGCACTTATGGTAAGTCTCACACCACATTCACTTCCTTGGAGAGAAAGGTAGCTCTGTCACGAACCTACAATGGCCTTTGCTGCATTAGGAGAAGAACACAAATGGAATATTGTCAGATGAGAGGTCTGGAATGGGAATTGCTGGGGAAGCATTCTGGGTGTTTGAATGGGATAGCATTTAAGGGGGGGTGGTGCTGGAGATGGAAGCTGTGTTTGCTTTAGGGTTTGTATGAAGTCAGTGTTGAACTGGGACATAACATTGTCTCTCGGGCACCAATGAAAAAGTGGCCCACAGTTGGAAATGGCAATTCATTCCGTTTGTGACACTGGGTAGTACCCACAGGGAGGCTTTTGATAAAATGTGATGCAAATTGTGCATTTTAAAGAATATTTATCCAGTGACACTAGTCAAAACTACTAGCCGCATGGTGAAGTAACCTATCAAACGAGCCCACTTTGACCATAAAAACTGGCCCACACTAGCATTTTGTTATTTTGATTCAGGCATTGCCCTATTGCCCTATAAGCTAGTCAGAGCCTGTTGAAGTACTTGCCAACTTCAACTAACGATCACTTAACCTTCAAGACGGGTGATCGTTTCTGTGTGCCCTATTGGGTATTGCTCCTTCGAAGGTGGGCAACGAGGCCAAGGTGGCGAAGAATCTTTAGAGGAGCCCTGAAAAGTAACAAAATGGAACAGCCCTCAATAAGCAGCAAAATCACACCGTCAGGTTCTTCCTACCTGCGTGACTGGACAGTACTTTGACAGTCTTTGAGAGGTGCATACAAAAGGGATGCTCTTTGAATCCGAAGATGAACATTGTATTGGAAAGGTACTGGTCTGTTACCGAGAATGCAAAAATGGAGAGCCTATCAAAGGAGTTGACAACTATGGTCCATAATTGGCAGCACATTGTGACTTTAAAGCAACGTATGAAGGTGACATCAGAGACAGAATAATAATAAAGTGCTGTATTGATTGTATAAGAGAAACATTAAATGAAGGGCAATTCCAAACTAAAGAAGTACTAAAGTTAGTTAACCATATATAACACTCCTTGAAATTCATTAATGACATGAGAGCGTGGGACAACAAGTGAAAGAAAAACTTGGGAAGTAAGCCAAGCCAAGGAACTGGATTCCAAAAGTGGTGCAAGCGGTGTAATGTCGAGTGGAGTCCCTCACTATAGGGCTCATTTTCAGTGATAAATAACCACGCTGCGTAGATGACAATATATTGGTGAGAGCACCCAGTTTTAATCAAAAACAGCCCTACGACACGTGTTTCGAGCACAGGTCTTTTTCCAGGCTGCGGTGCATATAACACGAGAACATGATGCAAAATGATACATTGCCACAGTTATTAATACACATTATTAAGTAGTTATATTGCAACACATATGTAACATGTCATAAATCGAAAGCCCATACATTAGAAGAACCAATCTACTAATAGGTTATATATCCTATCAAGAACCAATCAACTGGGGCAAGGCGGATAAAAAAACAACCGCAAGTTGCAATGGTCTCACGGAGCATATTCAACAATTGGGAATCATCACATTAACACATACATATTAGCAAATGGCTATAGGAACTCACATTAACACATACATATTAGCAAATGGCTATAGGAACTCACATGAACACATACATATTAGCAAATGGCTATAGAAACTGGAGGAAAATATATTTTAGATCTGAAAGGAGTGTGGTCTGGCAGAATATGGTTAAAAAATAAATTGAGGCCGAGAATCGTAAAATGTTGGCTAAATATAAGATGATAACAGGTGGAAATAACGATGATTTATTTAATCTGTAATATTGATGAGTGGAACAGGGAATGTTATCTTAGTAAAAATGTGCTGCTCCGGGTTTTATGTTCGTGACTAGCCATATACCAGACTTAATCATTAGTCGGGAAGACATTATGGATATCATCAAGAAACTTAAATCCTCTATGGTCCCTGGACCGGATGGGGTATGTAATATTATCATAAAGGACAATTCCGAGGTATGGGCTGGCATCTTGTGGGCTCTATATAATAAGATAATATCTACTCGTATTGTTCCTAGCTCCTGGAGGATGTCCCACATTATACCCGTGTTCAAGAATGGTATTACAACCTTCCCTTGATAACTACTGAACGTTAGCTAGGACAGATGTTCCTAGCAAAATATTTGCAACATATATTCTAAAAGGCATTAATAATTGGATAGCTAAAGAGAACATATATAACATCCCTCAGACGGGTTTCAGGAAGGGCTTCTCAACTAGTATGAATATCTTTGTTAACAACACCTTGTTAGAAGAAGCTAACAGGGGGAAATAGCTGCCACTGTATATACTATTTGTTCACTTTTCGTCAGTTTTCAATACTATTGACAGAGGGCTACTATGGGAAAAAATACATAAAATGGGTATGCCACAGGACCTACTGTACTCATGTATGATGCTCTACAAAAATAACTCTCTTAGACTAGTATGGAGCATATACTTAGATGTTCCCTCCAGGCCTATCACTTTCTTCAATAGGTTTTTGTAGTTTGCCACGAAGGATGACATTAGGAGATCCATAGGTTGACGTCATCGAAAATGAGTTTTTGTTATAAAAGAAAGCTTTTTTGAAGATGGATTGCGAAACCATGTGTTGAGACGTCCGTTGATGTCTGCTGTACTCCCTGTTTTAGATAATTGGTATTAAAACAGTTAATCATTGTGCCAACTTTCTGAGTCGTTTTGATTATTGATGTTTGAGGAACTTCTGCATCCCCATTCATCTCAAGGGTATTGCTACCTCATCTTAATGGGCTGGGCGGACCACCAGTTCACGTGGTAGCAGAGATGATGGTTAAAGTGCCATCGAGATAGTAAGCTTTGGGGTCCCAGAAATATCGAACGCCCTCTCCCATTTAGCTGAAAGGACTTGAAGCTCCCTGTAGATAGCAGAACCAGTTTGTTAATATTAGACTTGCAAGCGCGGGTGAGACGGGTACCCCAGTTTCCACGAAATCCCCTGCCAATGTCTACACAAAGCTGAATGAACAGAAGGTTGAATCAACTGATAAAGAGGCGTCGATCCCGAGAGTAGGAAGTTCAAAAAGCTAATGGTGAGTAGAAACTGAGCGAGGTAGCAAAATTGTGAATGGGTAGTGAGTGGAGAAAGTGATAAAGGGAAAACGAGTAACGGAGGGAGGTTGGGGTAAAGCAACTCAAGACAAGCATTGAGTATTAAGTAATAGACTTGAGGAGAGGCCAACCAATTGAGTTATTAAATAATTGACTTGAGGATAGGCCAACAATTAAGAGAAATCGTGAGGAAAGGAGCCACGATAAGAGTATGCCCAGTGTCCTGCGTCGTAAAGACGTAACAGATGGAACCGTACCTAGAACCCTGTTTACGCGTGACGTAGACTACCGATTTGCTTAAAAACAATCCAAGGAGAATGGTTCACATTCCAATCAGGGTATTTTTTGGGGCAAGAAAGGATAAGTCTTGAGGATAAGACTGAGATATATGTGACTGGTCGAGTATGTTGGTTTGTTTAGTTGTGGCTTGTCTGTTTGTTTTATGTGATTGTATATGGTGAAGAAACAATAGAGAAATTGAGAAACGTCAAAGAGAAAACACGAGATTTAAGAATTAATTAATTATTTGTGGGAACTGAATTGATGGTGTTTAGTGAAAAAAATATATTGAAGTAAACAACGTGATATAGAGGGTTTTGAGCCTGCGACGATTGGTGCATGCTCATATTGTTTTATTTTTCTGAAACATATTTTTTGATTGCAAAGTGTGAGGTGAGTATTGACAGTCAAGTGTGATGAGTCAAAATGGAGGATATTACTCCACTTACACATCTCTGCAAACAGTTGCCGAAACACGCACCCAAACTTAAGCAGTACAGTGCAGAATGGGTTTAAGGCACAGCAGATAAGATGCTGATGCCATGGCCACAAGGGGATCACCATCGAAGGCAGTTTTGCACCATATGGCAACATATTTGCATGCCGCTTACACAGGAAAAAAGTTAGATAAACGATTAGCGAGCTTAGAGCTCTGGAAAATATAGCAGGAGGAAAGAGAAGAGCTGCCTCCTGAAGATTAGATATTGAATATATGCAAAGAGGCAGGCGAGGTGCCTTCTGCTCCCCCGTCGCACCAGAAGCAAACGGTGATAGCAAGACAGATGACCGGTTGTAACCATTAAGAGAGTTTAAAGCAGCGACTGGGTACAGCAATCCGGCATATGAGTCTCCTGCGCAAAGCAGCGATGAGGGTACAGAGAACATACCAGAGAGAGATGTAATCTTTAAAGTCCCGAGGGACATGAAGAGATGCGACAGGAGTGAAGTGATCAACCAAGTATATCCTTAGATATAGGACGAGAAATAAAGAGGTGGGAAGGAGAAAAGGATAAGGATGATGATGTAGTGCTCATAAAACAGGAATGGATGGGTGGCCAGATTTTTCTCAAACTCAATGGTATGAGCATTGAGGATGTGAGGCAAAGGGAAGATCGAGACAAACAGGACAAAAAGGATAGAGAGAGAGATGAGCCATTAAAAGAAGTTGAAGCAAAAAGAAAGGATAGACAGAGACAGGAACAGTTGTATCAAGATGAACAACTGAAAAATCAGGAAAGAGCAGAGCAGCAACAGACAGAGGGCAATCAAAGAACAATAAAAGTGAGAAAGAAAGAGAGAGGAAGAGGAGGAACAGCAATAAAGGTATAAAAGAATGCAAAGACGAAGAGACAAAGAGATACAAAGGGCAAATGAGAGGAGAGATATGAAATGAAAAGAGGAAGACAGGGTTAGAGAGGAAGCAATGAAGCAGAGAGAGTTTGATGATAAATAGAATTTAAGGGGAGACAGAGCGCACGCAATCTTGAATGTGTAGAAAAATGAATTAATGGAGCCTAGTCCAATTGTGGCATGGGAGGATATAGAAGAGTTCTTCATGACACATGAGCCCATACCATGTCAGTCTAGAGCAAATCTAGAGGATGAGTTTGACTCTAGAAGCATTGGGGACACCATTGATAAAGTCTATCATGATATGAGGACTAAGAAAGAAATCAAATGGAAGGGTAAAAATGATCGACTCGAGAGTACACAGTTGTATGATAAAGAGGGAGCCTCATGTCGTTTTGAGCCTAAAGAGATGTCTTTAGATAGACTAACTCTGAATAGAGATGAAGAGGAGAGAAGTCACACAAGTTGGGGACTGGATATGTCATATGAAGACAGAGAAACCTTCCGTGGGGAGGAGGAAGGTAATGCATATGATCCCGAAGGGCGTTTTTCAATGAACAGGGAAGTAAAATGGTCGGATCTAGACCTACCCAAATCTCGGCCGTCAGAATCCCTCCTGCGGCTAGATCAACCTAGAGAGTGATCCCACGGTGAGTGGGGGCACTCACCACCTTATGTGAGCAGGTGAAGATCACTACCAGGAAGAAGGCGGTGCAGAGCCATTGTCCCTGTTATGAACAGACAGATGATGGGGGACGAATGTCAGTTTGCGATTTCACAGTTTCCCTTGTTAGAGAAAGGAGGAGCCAGGCCACAGTATATAGCTTGGCCACAGATGGATAAGGATAATTTAAGGTGTAAACTCCAGAACTTCTGGTGCTGGGAAATGGATACATGAGTTAGAGAAAATGACAGGAGGAAACACATTAGCTATAGGGAACATTAAAGGTCTCCTAGCCGCTATCCTTGGGGAGAGAGCTGATGACGTTTGGTCGAGAGCAGGATACTCGAGTGTCACCAAGTTGAACACTGCTCATGATGGAGCACTGTTCAATAATTGTAGGGTGGCAGTCTGGAAAGCGCTTAGAGTATTGTATCCACATACATCAGATATTGGAGCTATAATGGAGAAAAATATGCAGGAAGTGGATGATCCTCTTGTTTACATTCAGAATTTCCAAGAGCAGTGGGATTTGTAGACACGCAAGGCTTGGGGGAATTCAGTACCTGTATTTTACCATATATTGTGCAAAGGGCTACAAGAATCAGTACAAAAGCAGCTGAAGAAATTGGTGGGCATGGAAGCAAAACCATGGTCAGAAATACAGCTGACCATCGCTCATTATTGCAGATTGTTGCAAGAGAAGAATCGAAAGAAAGACGATGTTAGGAAAGGTAAAGAGGCAAAGTTAGTACAGAAAAAGTTATCAAAGTATGCCTTTGAAGGGGCAATGTTGACTAGCGGAGAAGGATTGAGTTCACAGCAAGCAGTAGACATGCCACAGGTGAATAACCAAAGGCAGTTCGATCAAGGTAATAATGGATGTGTACCACGAGGAAGAGGAGGCTTTCAAGTCAGAGGCTTTCAGAATAATCAGGGAAATTTCAAGAGTAACCAAGATGGGTTTCAAAACACACATAATGATATTCAAGGCATGCAGGAAGGGCAAATTTGGAGACTCCTATATGTTGGACATGTGGTATGTCAGGGCACTTTGCCCGCACGTGCAGAAGTCAAGGATTTGTGCAAAATGGGCAATTCTCAAGAGGGGGGACTACAAACCTGCTGGCATATTCGCAACATAATGGATATGGGTTTTCTCAAAATCAGACAGTGCAGCAAACAAAAGCGCTGGGAATGCAACAAGATTTACAAACACAGACGGTAACAATGAATCCACTGCAAGGGCAGTCACAGCATTCACCTATGCAAATACAGCAAGGCACAAGCACGGGACAGTTAATGACTCCTAGAATAGGGGGTGTAACTGTTGACGGAGGGAATCCTTTCACAGGTACTGTGAAAGGACGCCCAATCCTCAAGAGGAACCGAGGGTTGACGTCAATATAGGAAGGAAATCCTTTTCGTTTTTAGTAGACAAAGGTGCAACACGCTCATGTATAGGAGAGGGTAAATTAACGATGTCTGGAAATTCCATGAATACTCAGGGTTTCACAGGAGCTACAAGCAGAGTTCCCTTTACTGAAGAATTACATGTCTCTATAGGAGAATGTGCCCTTATTATATTCAAGGCAATATATTAGGTCGAGATTTAAAGTTGAACATGGTGATTTTGTTCACTGATGAAGGCATAGTATGTTCAACACCAGGAATGCATTATTTAAACGTGAGTGAATTTATTATGGCGTTTTCAGGACAAGTGGCCATACGAGGAGTACCATTGGAACCATACGTTTTTTACTATGGTGTACGCATTTTGTTCATATGGCTGCAAAGTCTAGTGTGTAGAACCATGAGAATTACTGATGAATTCTTATTTAGACCAAAGATGTCTATGGATGAAGAGGAAGGATAGATCTTTCATTTAGAATTACAAGCAGCCATAGTGCGAGGAGAATTGGCTTTGCTTGATGGAAATTATCATGAAGGCAGACAATGGTGCACAGTGATTGCCATTGGGGAAGGTTACAGATTAACTGACGTCCGTCACTGATGAGGATATGTTTAGAGACCATTCATCAGACGACAAAGTAGTTTTAAGATGAGTAAAATAATGTTAGCACAGAAGCGCCCCAAGTATTTCGATGAAGACATGAAGACGTGGTGAAAGAGCCAGTTTCATTGTGGACAACAGGCCCCTACGAAGAAGGCCTTTTGAAGGGGGCTGGAGAAGTAAAGATTACATTGAAACCAGGAGCAATTTTACCTTGAGCACGACAGTATCCCATGTCTCGAGAGGCAGATGAAGGTATTTTCAAGAAGATGTCTGCCATGTTGGAACAAGGCATCTTGGTGACGTCAGAGTCACTGTGTAATACTTCAGTGTATCCTGTGAAAAGAAGTAAAGGGGGGTTGTGTCATTTAGTGCAAGACCTTCACCCAAATAACCACATTGTAGAGGCTGAGTTCCCTCTAGTTCCTAATCCTGCGACAATCTCATGTAGTATCCCTGTTTAAGCACGATATTTCACTGTGATTGACTTGAAAATGTGGTTTTCGCAATCCCATTGTATAAAGACTCTGAAGATCTGACGTCATTTACGTTCAGACAAACTCATCTGAAAAGTACTCACCTGCCCCAGGGCTACTGTGAGTCTCTAGAGGTGGGGCTGTTCTCCCTATTCGCTCCTCCTTAGAAGAAAGAAGGGAGCGAAAAGCAAGTGGTTGAGGAGCACTTGTTTTCCCCTCGATATCAGGTTGGCACCACTGTTTGGTAAGCCTTAAGTAACAAAGGGCTTCCATCTTTTCTCCTGCGGTGCTATACTGGGATGTGGTGAAAATTTGTAATCACTGACGGGCTACATTTATTCAGCCCGACTCAAGGGTGGAACCGGCCCTCAGGTATATTCTTTCTGGATCGATGCTTAGGGACTAATTGTAACCAAAACTGTGGACAGATGGCCTAAGTGCCTCTGTACTTGACACCTGCGGCATAATATCCCTGGATCTACAGCTCATTACTAACATTTCCACCATAAGGAGTATTGGTGGTAGTATCTGAATAACTGGGGGACGGTTGCGCTACGTGTGGCCTGTCCTACAGCATATATTAGTGGTGAAGAGACAAAAGCGCAGATCGGAAATTCCACCAACGAGAAAGCCACCCCACTCTATATATAATTTACGAAAACAAAAGACTTTTGAAAAATCTCAGCGTATCTCGAATGATGAGCCAAATGTGGCAAGAACCAAGATAAACAAAAAATTAAAGAAAGCATTGCCCCCTTACCAAGGAGTCATCACAGGTTTTTTTCCGTTAAATCCTCTGCCAGAAATCAATTCAACCATAATAGAGGAAGCGGGCCCATCCGGCAACAATGATACCACGCCTCAAAATTCCATTAATTTTGGAGACATAGATAATAACTCACTGCTCTATCTTTGCTTAAACATACAGAGGAGCATGACTTTGGCGATTCCTACACTATCTGGTCCCAACGAGAGCTATCACCAAGAGCCTCAACTGGATACTACCTCTAGACCTTCCTATCATTCGTTGAGTGCAAATAGGTTATCAGCATCTCTAGATTTAGCTATAAACTTAACGGACTGTACACCTGAAAGTGAAACGGGGGTCGAGGGTGGTCTACCTGTTAGAGCAGCTGAAATTGCAAAAATACAATCCTCTATGGCGGCCCTTCAGTTCACCCTCAAGATTTTGCTTCAAATGTCTGGATGCATTTTGGCTAACACAAACACGATTATTGCTACTAGTAAACCTAGTGACAAGGAGATGGAGGAGGCTGATTGTAATTTCTCTGAAGCTATTCATATAGTACAAGAGATAGAAGAACAACTGGAGGTGGATCCTCACTCTATGCCCCCAGACAGTGAAGAGGCGTTGTACTCACGTAAACAGTGCCGTTTGGCCAAAAGGGCGCAAATTCAGTAAAAGGCCATGTTTCACGGCTTCACCACTTTCAGAATCTGGTCTTCCAGTAGTGCGCTTTAAAAAAGCCAAGAAAAGAGCAGCCAGGGCTAAAAAAAGGATTGCTACTGGAGAAGGTCATTTAACCTGTTGGCTGTTATCTGAAAAAGGTACTGATTCATTATTGGAGGAAAACGTGGAAATCTCCATCAGCGATTCTCAATATGCAGAAAGTAATTTGCAGACTCCGCTTAACCCCCAGTCAGTGGTGCCAATACAGAGTGCCCCAGTGAAGACATCGGCAAATACGGGGCCTAATCTGGAGGAAACTCTGGGTAATCGCATCTGTCTGTTAAAGAACTTGTATCGAGACAAAGAACACAGATGGCTGTCTCGGACGGGATTCCTTGTCAGGCTCCATTCAGTCCCCTAACTAAGAGTTCTCACTTCAAATGACTTCCAGTTTGTGGAACCTCTGACGGGTCCTAATCCTAATGTCACTGCAATCCATTGTAAATTTCTATCAACGGCCCAAATGCTTAGGACTTATTAGGATGAAATGAAGTCAGTGGACGTTGAAATAGATGCCTATCCCAATGAGGAAGATTCCAGTTGGCCTAGTTCAGTCATAGATACCTCTACTAACAAGATCTCTCTTCCCGCACTTCCCAAAGGGGATAAAATTGAACTAACCGATGTGCAGAATGTGTTACAGTGGTTGGCAGACTCACTGCCGGAAGTGCGGAGTAAAGATTGAGCATTTATAATTTATTCTTGGAATTGTCGCGGTTTCTCTCATTTATTGGATCCCAATAGCTCTGTACAAGACATCACTAAATATACATGTATATGTTTACAAGAGACTTGGGCCATGATCCACCAGTCCTTTGCTTTGAAGGGAGAAAGAGGCAGACCCTATGGTGGCCTGCTCATAGGGGTGGCTCATGATGTAGGTTCACGGCGCGTTACTACTAAGTGTGACAGCAATTTGATCGCTGTTGAAGTTGCAGACTTTAACTGCCACATGTCTGGGAAAAGTGGTGAGTTTAACAACTTAAAACTTAAAACCCAATGTAGTATGCTCCATACTAAAAATGACCAGAGGGACAAGGATGGGAGAAATGTTTTGAATTTGAGACTTCACTATGATCAATGGGAGAACGTTAAGCGTTTACCCTGGAAATTATACATGTATGAATCAAGTGAGCCATGGCACTCTGGACTATTTATATACCTACCGAAAATTACACATCTGATAAAAGACATGAAAGTCATGCCCAATGTATGGAGCGACCATGACGCACTGTTGTGCACTTTCTATGTTACTAGGCCTTGCACTGCACCAATGCTCCTGGGAAACTTAAAGATAAATGGGGCTCGTTCCAGAATTAGTTGGCCTGACAAAAACATAAAACTAGCAGCCGAAACACTGGCGGCAATAGACTCTCATAATTTTTCCTTATTCCTGGCTATGCCTATAAAATCCATGGAGAAGTGGATAAGCTCATTCTCTGATCGATATGCATCCTCTCCTGTCACTTCAATGACTAGGGATGCTGAGAAGGCTCTTCCCTTCAATAGAATAATCAGAGATATTAAGAGGAAGTTAAGAGCTGAGCTTCGCCACGCTAAAAATGTGAATATCCCCTTGGAGTTGTACTATGCAACAGTCAGGAATATCAAGAACAGACATAGATCGGTGATTAAATATAGGAGAAGATATATGAGAACTCTAGCTTGTCAAAAATTAGTACAAACAATATGCTCTAAAAACACGCAGAACATTTGGGCTCTACTAGGCGAGGCGAGGGGCACTACATCCGCCCAGCAGATTAATCCTATTGGCACTGCCGAATGGGTAAACTTTCCTGAGAGTCGAAACGCCCCCCTGATTGAGGAGCAGCCGTCCCCTCTGGATTTTTCCCCCGGCCTACATCGATAGATGTATCATATGAGTCAATTGTAGGTAAAATCAAGTTGTTAAAATCTTCCAGAGCACCAGAACCTAATGGGCTGGCGAATGTAGTCAATAAGCCCCAGCCCGTCTTTTGGGCTAGTCTTCTATCTATTATGTTTAAGAAAATCCTTGTAGAAAGCAATATACCTTAGTCGTGGCAGACAGCCATTATTATCCCTGTTTTTAGAAAGGGTAATCGTCTGGACCCAAAAAACTATAGGCTGCTCTCAATGCTTGACTCGCCAGCCAAACTCTTTGCTTCTCTTCTGCTCGATGAATTACAAGCATGGGTGGACGAAGCCAATATCCTTGACAAGTTCCAAAGTGGCTTTAGGCAGGGGTATTGTACCACCCATAATCTTATGGTGATGGACACCATGCGCACAAGAGCACGGAAGGTGGTAATCCTCCTTTATATGCATTATATGTGGACTTTAGAACTGCGTTCGATTCGATTCCGAGAAATAGGCTTTGGATTAAGCTAGAGAACATGGGCTGCCCGGAGGGATTGCTTTACTATCTGAGATTACTGCATTTAAATACTTTGGTTACTCTCCGATTAGATTTAGCAGGGCATATGACAGACAAGGTGATCCAGAATATGGGAGTGAAGCAAGGATGTATCACCGCCCCTCTTATTTATAACCTCTATGTTCACGATATCCCTGAGGCAATCAATGCTGCTGAAAACTGTCCACCGAGATTGGTCTGGCGCCCTGTCCGGTTTTAGCATATGCCGATGATCTGGTCATATTTGACCATACCGTTAATGGGATTCGCAGATCTGCCCTGGCTCTCTGGGAATATGCAAACAAAAATGGTCTTGGCATTAATTTGGATAAGACACAATTAATCAGATATTCCAGCAATACAACTGCGCGCGTAAGCCTTAAAATACACAATGCAGTAATCACATACGCTCCTCATTACAAATATCTCGGAATTAAATTTGAACCCAGTGGTGACTATGTCACATGTAAGCGTATGCGCACCATAAGAACGGCTCAGGTTATCGCATTAATATACAAATTTACCAAGACACATGGGGGTTTCACCTGGTGGGCCACTCGTCAACTATATATTCAAGTCTTTTCCCCCATGATTGTATATGGTTTGGAAGCTCTACTGCATTTAGATCTCAATTGGCTCCAGGTACTAGAGGGTAAATTCTGGCGGAAGATCTTAGGCCTATCCCCCGGTGTACCAATGGCTATGATCAGGTTAGAGTTGGGGCTGATTTCCCTTATGGCTTGTCTCTTAAAGAAAAGGGTTAGCTCTTACTTAAAGATGTGTTGTGGCACTAAGAATTTATTGTTGGAAGATATCTTCCAGGAGACATCTAGGAAGCATACTACCTGCTTATTGAAAACTACTATGGATACATTCTTTGCAGAGATCAATTGGTCACCTAAGGTGGGGACGTATTCTGAAGAAATACAAAAGGCTTTAGTTAAACGCATCGAATTTTGGGACTGGCTGGAGAATTATGCCCACCTGAATACGCTTAAAATGTACCAATTCGTCCACTACAGATCTTACACGTTTAAGAAGCCTCAGGACTATCTTGACCTTTGCCCTTCGCAGAGGCTCAGATGGTTTATACTGTTATTAAGAATTGTCCAGCTCCCCACTCGCACGGTGACTGGACCTGCAAATAAGGTACCCTTGGAAGAAAGGTCTTGCCGTATTTGTAAAGATCCTGTAATCTTAGAATCAGCTAAACATCTATTGACTGAATGCCACATAATGGCTAACCCTATTGAGTATCATCTGGGCAAATATGCCCACAATAATGAAACAACTGGGGAAATGTCTTTTTGGTTGTATTGCACTAATACAAGGAATATCCGCATATTAACCACCCTCTATAATATCTGGCTAAGGGTTGAAAACAAAGTATCTCAATATGAGGGTTGGGACATTTGATGATTGGTTCCCCTATCACTTGGAGAGCTACTGGGTAGAACCTGTGTAAAACTGAACTTCCGCTGAGTAAATCATTATTCATAGGCTAATTGGCAAGATCCAAACAGAGTGTTGAAGCTGTTGACCCGTCCTACGGATTGGTCAGAGATAATGTATAGGCTGGAAAAGTGCTCTCTATGATGGACAGATGTCTACTTTTGGAATCTATCATATTATTCTTTGTCTCTTATTAGCTGTATTATTGATATATTGTCTTATTCTTGTTCTTTTATATTTTTTAAAATCTGCATGACTTTAATCAATTATGATTCCTTCTCTGAGTTAATTGTATTCTACTATTTTAAACTAAATCAAATTCAGGTATTCCTTTTGTTTATATGGAACGATTTTATGTATTATGTGTAACGTTTGTAAACTAAACTATATTACATTATAAGTAAATATGTAAACTGTGAGTCTCCATCGATTTTCAATAGAGTCCTGTAGATGGACTTAAGTAATATTGATTTGGAAAGTGCTGTGTTGCAATACGTGGATGACATATTGGTCAGTAGCATCTCAGAGGACGAGTGCAGGCGCGATTCAGTTCAGCTAATGATTATACTTGCAGAAAAAGTATATGAAGTAGACAAGGAGAAATTGCAGTATTGTCAAGAAGAAGTACTGTATATAGGCCAGCTAATCGACATCTCAAAGGGCTCTGCCTATGAGATGGTTATATCAAATCCAGCTATTAAAATAGTTTGATGCAGAATCGTGAATTCTGCCATGTTTGTAGCAGAACCACTGGCAGAGGATGAGCATTCACATGATTGCTCGAATTATGAGGAATTCTATGATGAACTCCCGAGGGTGAAGGAAAATGTGTTGGCAGCAGGGGATATTCTCTTTATTGACAGTTCTTCTAGACTCAATCAAAATGCGGACAAAGACATACAGGTGACACTGTGGAGAAGCACATGGCCAATGGAGAGTTTGAAGTATTGATAAGTGCACAAATACCGTCTCACTTTTCAGCACAGGCTGCAGAATTAGTGGCGCTGATTGTTGTGCTCGAGAATCATGCAGACCAGCAAGTAACAGTGTACAGGGACTCCGCCTATGTGACGTCAACAGTGCATGCAGGGCTAGCATGTTGGAAAAAGAGGGGCTACCTCGGAGCGGATGGCACTCCAGTGCCGCATGCAGCCTTATTGGACAGGCTCATTAAAGCACTACAACTCCCAGTAGCCATCACAGTTGTTAAGTGCACAGCACACACTAAAAGGGCAGATTTTATCTGACATGGAAATCAAGCAGCAGACGAGGAAGAAAAACAACGTTGCATCTTCAGAACATATTATGACGTTTCATACACCTAATGTGAATGAAAGCATGGTGGTAATGATGAGTGTGTCTGATTGTTATAGTAATGTGTTTAATACACAGCTAGTAGAAGTTCAAGGGGAAGCGCATCAGGGTGAGAAAGACCTGTTGACACGGGGGGATGTTCTTTGAACGCTTCTGAAGCATTGTGGCGACAAAACAGCACTGGTACACTGGTGACGCCTATAGCTTTATTAAGGGTGGCATTAGAACAGCTACACTACCTTGCCCATGTCACTAGAGAGAGCCTCGCCACAACTATTGCAGAGGATTAGTTTGTTCCAAATTTGGTAAAACACATTGCATTTTATGTAGTAAACTTCATCGTATGTCAAACGTTTACAGCTGGGCACACACTGTGCTCAGTTAGGGGAGTCATTCCGAGACCTAATGGTCCCTTTCAGAATCTGCATATCGACTATGTCAAAATGCTGCAGGTATGCAATGGATACAGATATATGATTGTAGTGGTATGTCCCTTTTCAAGGTGGATTGAGACTGGTCCATGTACATCAGATTCCACCTGTGTAGCGAAAATATTAGTACGAGAAGTGTTTCCTAGATGGGGAATATGTGAAGTGTTAAGATCAGATAACGGCCCTCATTTTGTTAATGAAGTCTTTGAACAGATATGCTTGTTGCTTAGTATAAAGCACAGGTTTTCATCGGCTTATCACCCACAAGCGAATGGAATCTGTGAGCGACTTTACAGCCTGCTTAAAGAAAGAATAGCCAAATTAAAGCTTACCTTGAAGAAAGGATGGTTGGGTTGCCTACCACTGGCATTGTATGTGTTGAGAAATCAGCCAGGTTCCGACCACCATCTTACCTCCCATGAAATAGTGACAGGGAGGCTGATGAGGAAACCATTCACACCTACGTCTAGAACAAGAAGTGATGCCCAGACTACGGCTGAATTGTTAGGAAAGGAGTTATGTGATTACTTAACATGTATGACTACAGCTATCTGTTATTTCAGATAAGCTCAAGCGGAAGGAGTGTGGGGCACAGAACACAGAAGGAGATGTTACAACAACCAAAGTTGAAGGACTACATCTTCCAAACGTGTTCTATGGTGCAGGTCTATACACCCACTGGTGCAGTGCAATGTGATGTGTGTGATGATGATCCCAGAGAAGACTTGTTCTATGCTGCTTGTCTATACACCGAATGTTGCAGTGCAATGCAATGTGTGTGATGATGATCCCAGAGAAGACTTGTTCAATGGTCCTGGTCTATCCACCCAATGGTGCAGTGCAATGTGATGTGCTTGATGAAGATCCCAGAGAAGACTTTTCTATGGTGCTGGTATATACACCCAATGGAGCAGTGCAATGTGATGTGTGTGATGAAGATCCCAAAGAAGACTTGTTCCATGGTGCAGGTCTATACACCGAATGGTGCAGTGCAATGTGATGTGTGTGATGACGATCCTTGAGAAGACTTGTTCCATGGTGCTGGTATATACACCCAATGGTGCAGTGCAATGTGATGTGTGTGATGAAGATCCCAGAGAAGACTTGTTCCATGGTGCAGTGCAATGTGATGTCTGTGATGAAGATCCCAGAGAAGACTTGTTCTATGGTGCTGGTCTATACACCCAATGGTGCAGTACAATGTGATGTGTGTGATGAAGATCACAGAAGGTCTTGTTTCCTGGTGCTGGTCTATACACCCGATGGTGCAGTGCAATGTGATGTGTGTGATGAAGATCCCAGAGAAGGCTTGTTCCATGGTGCAGGTCTATACACCGAACGGTGCAGTGCAATGTGATGTCTGTGATGAAGATCCCAGAGAATAATTGTTCTATGGTGCTGGTCTATATACCTAATGGTGCAGTGCAATGTGATGTGTGTGATGAAGATCCCAGAAAAGACTTGTTTCCTGGTGCGGCTCTATACGCCCAATGGTTCAGTGCAATGTGATGTTTGTGATGACAATCACAGAGAAGACTACTAGTTTATGATATGATATGGCATTTATAACGCACCTGTACACAAGTGTTTCTATACGTGACAAGACAAGGCGGGGGAAACATAGGGAAGACAAAACAACAATCTTACTAGGCCCTGTGACATTCAGATCGCGCAAGTGCATGGAAGTTGAAAGAGAGAAGTGCTGATGAGGTGGTGGGGGCGTGGAAGTGCAGGTAACTCAAAAGTGCAGCCAGCGTGTGGCTCAGTGCAGGTAGCTCAAAGAGTGCAGCCAACAGTGGCTCATAAGTGCAGAGAGAAGGGTCTGTAGGGTTGCAGATACAGACCACAAGTGCTAGGGGAGCGGTAAGGCAGTTCAAAATGCAGCTGGACATGCAGGAGCCTGGGCCTAAATTCCAAGGGTAGCCAGGTGACCAGTGCGTGGAGCAGTTGGCACACCAGCAGGGTAGAGGAAGAGAGAAAGTGGAAGCAAAGAGCAAGGTCTTGAGTTGTTTCAGGAACCAGAGGTGGTTCTGGTCCAGTTTGAGAGAGGCAGGGAAGCTGTTCCAGAAGGAGGCCCCAGACAAAGATAGAGATCTGCCCCCAACTCTCTGCTTTGAAAAGTGACTGACCCGCAGAGAGTTGGATGTGGATGAGCAGAGAGCTCGAGAGGGGAGATGTTTAGGAAGAGAGAGTTGGAAGTAGTGCCGTCCCAGGCCCCAGAATGCCTTGTGGACAATACAAAGGGTCTTGAACTTGATCCTTGCTGCCACTGGGAGCCAATGTAGAGGGTTCAGAGCTAGAGGGATGCAATCCCTGGGCTTGAGGCCAAGGACAAGGGTCACAGTCCTGTTCTGGATAAGTTGAAGAGGTCGAAGAGTAGAGGTAGGAAGATTTAAAAAGAGGCTATTGCAGTAGTCCAGCCTACAGAGGACCAGGACTCTGGAGACAGTGAGCTTCTGGGGGAAAGTGAGGAAAGGAAGAATACCTCTGAGGAGGTGCAGCTGATAGTTTGACTTCTAAGAGATGTCAGAGATGTGAAGAGAGAATGAGAGAGTGGAGATGAAGATGACCCCAGGGTTTCTTAGCCTCACAGGTAGGAGGAGGAAGAGGGCCCAGAGTAGGCGGCCAGAGAGAGATAGTAAAGGAAGGAGCTGGTGTTCTGATGAGGAGGATCTCAGACTTACTGGCATTAAGGCAGAAATCATTGGCAGCACACCACTCCTGGATTGTGGACAGAAAGTCTGGAATGAGAGAAGGAGTAGAGGTGGCAGAGGGAAGCATGAAAGTGAGCTTGGTGTCATCCACATAACACTGAAAGTTGGAGCAGAATGAAGCAATGCAGTGGGCAAGAGGTGGCAGGCATTGGTTGAAAAGCCAGGGAGAGAGCTTAGACCCCTGGGGAACACCACAAGTGGAGAGAGAGATAGAAAAGAGGGAAGACCGCAGTTGGACCTGGCAGGGTCACCCAGTGATGCAGTGCAATGTGATTTGTGTGATGAAGATTCCATTGAAAACTTGTTTCATGGTGCTGGTCTATAGATCCAATAGTGCAGTGCAATTAAGATCCCAGAGAAGACTTGTTTCATGGAGCTGGTCTATACACCCAATGGTGCAGTGCAATGTGTATTTGATTAATCAACTTCCAGGGCACCAGTGGCCCAGGGATGAATATCGGTTTCTACACCATCAATCAACCCCACCTCTAGTACACCAGAAGGGATCCGAACAATTGGAATACAAGTGAATTATAAGACCTTCTTGTCCAATTTTGGTAACGTGGACGGAACAGCAGGCTTATCTCCACAAGGTTGTGGATGGTTGGTTAGTTGCAACACAGCGAAAATACAATTATTACCCAATGATAAAAGGGACTGTCCAGTCAAGGATGTATCATAATATCTACTTTATTATTACTACATCAGACAGTTCTAGCACACTACAAAATACAACCCAGCCTGTATAGGAACACAGAGGACAGACAGTTTCACAAAGGAAAGGGATGCACCTAGCAGGACACACTGTGTGCTGGCTGGGTACTGGTCCTGGAGCTGTTGGATGGGCCCTCTGAGTCTGGTATCTTCCTCTGTTCCCTGGGAGATGTTTAGGGGAGGGATCTTGCTTCCCTCTTAGAACTCCTGGGCTTCTTTCTCTTTTGGAAGATGTAAGATAGACTGTACCTTCAGCTCGGGTCCAAATTGGTCCTTCTTCTTACTCCTTGCAAAGTCTTCAGATGATCTAATCAGTGAGGGGCTAAGCCCTCTCGTAAAGCCAAACGGGCACCAGTGATTGGTGCAGGTTAAGTCCCACCTTAATGGACCAATCCTGGGTCCCCACCAACAATATTCAGTGATGCTTCAGGTCAAAATCAGAGCGCTTGGCATATATACTTCTAAGTCCCACCAACCTTCCGGTCTGCTGTACATCAAAGTGCCTCCCTAATAAACTGAGCCCTATGCAGCGCTTGGCCACAACATAGGCCTCCTTTGAAGTAGGGGGTTGGAGGCAGACTTTCGTCTCCTACAATTCACATGCTTACCTGCTCTGTAATGGGTGGTTCCAGACAGGACATTCCCCTGCCCTTTCATACCAAGGAAGGGTTTTAGTACCAAGTTGACACATTGCATTACAAAGAGGTGTTGGTCTCTGGTCTCCATTGTCACTTTCTGCACCCAGGCCTTCCCTGAGGTGGCTAATTAACATTCCTCAGTATTCGCTGCCACCAGTAAGGTGTAACAAGGGAGTTGTTCTTGTCGAATGAATTAAGCCCCTAAGGTGGGCTAAATAAGAAGGACGGAGGTGTAAAAGATTTGTAATAAACGAAATCACCATTTTTTTTTTAAAGTTACAATTGAGATGCTAATCCATGGGGCCTTGAAATGCTAAGCAGGCTGCCAACGGCCAGAGGCTTTTGATGTACCCACAGCTGTCATGTGTCAGCTACACATGACGGGGAAAGGGGGCACTGTTAAGCTGTGTCCTCCCAGAGTACATGAATATTTTTCTGGTGTGCGGTTAGTGTTGAAAATATGTGCAGGAATGGCCACACATATTTTCTGGAGGTTGATCTCCCATCATTCATCCTTTTAAATGAATAAACAAATAAAAAGCCGAGGGGAGTGCACTCTCCCTGTGTGGATGGTCGAATACCTCACAGATCGCAATATGAAGGAGATGGAAATTGAAGGGGCTTCATAATAGACCAAAAGGAGAATGCAGCTAAATGCAAACCACAGTCATTCGAATATCACCACTTTCCTGCTTGCGCCAGACCTGTATTTCCTCCCACATGCTGTAAAATACGTGTAAAGTGTATGGCTTGGTTAACCAGAAATGGAAGAAACAGAATGCATGTTTTTACCAAACCCTCATTTATTTTCAAAGCACCTTAAAATGTGATCAGGGTGAATGCCCATTACAAAAACATGTGTGCGCCTTTCATGTGTTCACCGAACACATGTTTACTTTTCGTGCACTGCAGAGGATTCTCTTCTGCAACTGAGCGTTCTCATTAAGTTCTACTGAACCTGCCCGAGGAAGGGACATAAGTGGACGTGTAAGCTCGAAATGAAACTATCAGGTAGCCTAATAATGGAACCTTATACTCGGCCACCACGCTCACACACTTCAAAAACGAAATCAAGTACCTCCTCCTCAAGAAGCACCTTATTCACACCCCATAAGATGCACCCAAGAAACCCTCCCAGCCCAGGGTCCATCCAGACACCCACACTTTACATCCTACACGCTTGATCCACCCACACAAACCACAGTCTGCACTGTTACATGTTATAGTTGTAAATGTTAACTATTCCCTGTTTCCCTAAATGGTATTCTGGCCATACATCCTTTCTAAGGAATAACCTGCACCACCCACCCCAGTAACTATATGACTTCTCCCCCTTTCCCCAATAAATGTGCAGTGCTTCGTAGCTTCTTGAAGCAAGGCTTGTGCTCAATGAATACCCAAATTGAAATAAAATAAGAGCACATGTTTTTTTCTCTTTTATATACTTAGTCTGGCTAAGACAGTGTTTAAATATAATGCATAATATCTTAAAGCACGAGACCTTATCACATAGGTATAAACCATTTGCGAGTTTCCAGCGATCTCAAGGTTTCTTTTGTCATTCGTGAGATCCACTTCCATTCCTGGTCGTTTCTAAGCTGCCATTGTTCACACTCTTCACTTTGTGTTCTTTCATGTGTATCCCTTCGTGTATTCAGGGAATATATAACTACAACCAGTGCACAAAACTACTGAGACACATGAGCTAAAAAGCCTGAACTTTCAGATCACCTCGGACCTGACAGTGTAGTAGTAGAGATATGTATCTCTGCCTGTCTTTACAGTGGTAGATGTGTACAAAAAAAGTAGTGGAACTGTGACTCTGGCAAGGATTGCAGTCAGTTGCAGCCATGCTGGTTAAAAGCCAATTGAGTTGAAAGAGATTTCATTTTAGCTGTAACTGGTATTCGGTGTTAAAGTGGAGAAGTGTGCCTTAACTTCACAAAGAACAGTTCCAGAATGGTGAAAATGGTTGCAAAACGTAGTAGAGCCGTTAACAGTAAAAAAAATAGCGTAGTGGAACAACGCTCCCGACCGTTCCCTCTCACTTCGTCTACTGGACAACAGCATGTCGCCAGCATTTGGACAAAAAAGGGGCACCTAAAGTGAGAGGCCAGCATGGAGTAAGGCTGAGTGCTCTTGCTCCCTGTGCCTTGCTCCACCTTGGACCACCCCAACTGACAGGTTCAACATTGGAAGAGGTGCTTTCTGTTCCTACTGCTCCTCACCACACCTGCATCCTGCTCACACAGCCTATGGCACTGTGACTGAGGAGCTGGACAGGACATAAAGAACAGCAGAGGCACCAACCATTAATAACGCTGCCTTTATTGGGCTTCCCTGCCTTGGCCGCTTCTCCACCCAGGTAGTCATGGGTGGGTAATTGTGTGGACTAAGTGAGCACAGGGAAGTTGCACTACTGCAGCACCACCATCCTCCACTATTTCCAGCTGTGCCCCCCCCCCAGCCCCGCACTGTCAATGTTAGCATGTGTGCAAAGATGGGTGAGGAAGCACAGGAGCACTATCCTGCAGCTTCCGTATATTCCCCTGACGCTGACTGCCAGTCCCCATGAATGCAAGTGGCAGCGGGAATGAAGATGCTCTTTTCCCATGGCCAGCTACTCTTTAATGCCAGTACCCAGGACGGTAATGCAGTTACCCTGTATTTCCTTTCTACGCACCTGCAGTAGAGGAGCCGGATTCTAGTGCCGGTGGGCGGGTGGGTCATTTATAGCCATGTTTGGCAAGGAGACAGGTACCTGGGTAATGGAGGGCAAACTTTAGCAATGCTAGCGGTTTCTAGGAATTTCACGGCAATCCATATAAATGGGGCAACTGCCTAGTGGTTATCCTTGACAATGAGGCAACGCCTGGGCATTTGATGCTTATCTATGACATTGAGGGAAAAGAAGTTGACATTTAATGTCATTCTCTGGCAACGAGGTGAATATCTACCAATTCAATGGCACTCTCTGGCAATGCAGTAAGCAACTTGGAATGTTATGTCAATCTTTAGACATCGTCTGAGTTCCTGGGAATAGCATGGCAATCTCTGTCAGCATGTCAGTGCCTTGGCATTTCATGGCAATCTCATGAAACCCATAAATGCATGAAAATCCCTAGCAAGGCGACATGTACCTAGGAATTTGATGGAAATGATGGTACAAGGGTACCCCAGCATATCTTCCCAGTCTTTGGCAGTGTGCAAGGGCATAGGCATTTAATGGAAATCCTTGCCAATAGGATGAGCCCCTCGCTGTGTGATGCAATTATCTGCCAGTTGGGTGAGTATCTGGGCATTTAACAGCTATTTTTTTAGCAATTAAGCATAAATCTGGGCATTGGGCAGAAATACCACTTGATGGGTACAGTACTAACGCTTTTGGTAGTTCCTGAACCATGGAGTAATTACCTTAGCAGTTTTTGCCAATATTTGACAAGAAGGGACACACACCAGTCCATTCAATAGCAAACCTTGGTGATGGTGGATTGTATGGTGATATGTGGTGATGGAGCATGCGTTGATTACTTACCTGTAATCCTCATTACTCCTAGTCCTACTCTTCCTCTTCACAGTACTTACTTCATGAGGCCCCTGCCTCCGACACAGGACCTTCTTCTATTTCTTTAAATTCCTATAACTCCTCCCCCACATCCACGTCACTCAGTTTCATATTACCAAGCCGGAGCATGGGACCTTCTCCACAGGGAGGGTGAGGAGGGTCGTCAGTACTGTGACGAGGAATAGTAGGACTAAGAGTAATGAAGATTACCGGTAAGTAATCAGAGCATTACCTCCACGTCCACTCTTCCTCGTCCCGGTACTTACTTCATGAGGTTTACCAAAGCAGCAACGGGGAAAAGGTCCCAATGAGACACAGAGCTAAAAACAGTGCAGCAAACACACCCACAATAACTCTTAATTCACATTCCCACAGACAAAACTCCAACCACGAAGGAACCAACCTCCCGAGTGGGAGAAACTCAACCCATAGCGGTTGATGAAAATGCCTAGACCAGCCAAGGCGGCAGCCATACAAATCTCTTGCAGATAAAAACCATCCTTGCATCGGCCCAAGAAGCCGCCAAACCCCTGGCGGACTGCCCCTGATCGTGCGCAGGCACAGGCAGGCCAGAAGCCACATAGGCCCTGAAGATCACAACCCGGAACCACCGGAAAATGGAAACCACAGATGCGTTATGCCCAGCCCCAGCCGGACCACAAGCAATCAGAAGACTATCAGATTGGTGGAAAAAGGCAAACCTATCCAAACACGTCCCGCCGGACATAATGTTAAGCCAAGCCACCTCCTCATGCATTCTCGGATCATGAAAGAAGTCAGGGAGAACCAGATCCTGAGAGGTGTGAAAACCGAGATACAACCAAAGGGAGGAACTTCGATCCACACCTCAGCACCACCGAGTCTGGCAGCACCCTCAGGAAAGGAGGGTGACATAAGAGAGCCCCAATCTCCCCAAGTCTACGGGCAGAAGCGAGGGCAATAAGAAAAGCAGATTTCAATGTAAGATGTTTGATATCAATCTCGGAAAAAAGGGCTCAAAAGGAGGCCCTTGAAGGAACTGTAATACAAGAGGGAGATCCCAAGGGGGAAGCCCTTTATCAGCACAAGGACGGGAAGAAGAAAAACCCTGGAGCAACTTCCCCACCAACACCTTCCCATCCAAGTGACCATCAGTGTCCCCCAAAAGGAATTTCATGGAGGCCCACTGAGAGCGAAGCCTGGAAAAAAACTGCCAGGCCCCTGCCAAAAGCCCTTCTGGAGGAATCGAAGGATAGCAGAGAGGCCAGAACGCAGGGGAGGGATCCCAGACCACCCATACCAGTCTCGGAAATGGCTCCAATGCCTGCCGAACACCTTCAGAGTGGAGGGTCTAAGAGCATCCATTATGTACTCAACTACAGGATCTGAGAACCGCTGAGATATCAACCTAGACTGAGCAATAGCCACACTGCCCATTGCACACGGTGGAATTCCAACCACAGATCCCCTTAAAAGGGACACAGCCAAGGTTGTGGACCGAAGCTCCAACAGAGAGGGGAGCCAAATCCGGCGGGACCAGAACTGAGCTAACAACAATACAGTCACCCTGGACACTCTGATGCGCAAAACCACCCGGGGCAGAAGGGGAATAGGCAGAAAGGCATAAAGGAAAACCCGATGGCCACTGTACAGAAAGGGCGTCCATCCCCTAATCCCCCTGTCCTGAAACCGAGAGCAGAAGAGGGGAACTTCTGCAGAGGCCGGGGATGCAAACAGGTTTAGAACCGGGGACTCCAATCTGACACAGGTCGCCGCAAAGACCTGGGCCAGCAGGACCAGTTCCGCAGAGGAGTGAAAACCGTCGTCTGAGAAGATCTGCTTGAACATTGTCCACCCTTCTGATACGTGAGGCCACCAGAGACACCAGATGAGATTCCTCCCAGGTGCCTATCAGCGCTGCCAGAGCATTCAAGGAGCAGTCAGAACCCTTTTAGCAGTTGACATATGCCAAGGCCGTTGTATTGTCCGATCGGATCAAAACCGCCGACCGTCCAGCAACTCCTTGTAGTACACCGGAGCTTGGACAATGGCACAACTCTTGCCAATTGGATGATCGTCGGTTCTCCACAGATCTCACAACCCTTGAGCTGAGAGGACCCCCAATGTAGACCCTTTCTGCTGGCATCGGTAATAAGAGAGGCCACAGGAGGAAGGACCATGCACACCTCAGCCTGTAGACCTGAAACTCCCCGCCACCATAGCAGGGAAACTCGCAGCGCTGGGGACACTGAAAACAAAACTACGAAAGCCGAGATGTCGGGAGCCAGTGGGAGAGAGTATAAGACTCCAGGGGACGTAACCGAAGACGGGCTCAAGGAACCGGAAAACACGCAAGACGCCACGTGCCCTGTAACTTCAGCAACAGGCAAGCCGAGACATACTGCCTTCTGAGAACCCAGCCCAGACCAGCCAGCAAGCGCCCCCCCTGCACAACATCCAGAGTACGCTCTCCCCAGATGTCCGGACAAGCAGTGCAGGGTCTTGAGACCCATAAGCAGGTGACACATCCTAGAAGTCATAGGGACTAGGAACACCCGCAAGTAGAAAACTTGACCGTGAACAGGGAGAGGAACGGGCAAGACGGTAACCCACAACAACTGTTCGGAGAGAACGGATCCCATGGCCAACTACTTGGACCGTGAGCTGGGTACCAAAGTCCTAACCATGCAAACCTGGACAAGAGGAGACAGGAACGGCAACTGATACCCCCCTCCGGAAGGAGCCCATTATCCAGGAAGCCAAACCCCACCGGTCCCATAAACCTCCAAGAAGATAGAGACGAGGAGCCAGGGAAAACCGCCAGTCACTGCACTTGCACCAGAGGAAAATCACAGGGCGTTGAAGCATGCCTGTGCCACAATATAACAGCATGCTTGTCAGCCCACAAAAAGATCTGACTTATCAAAAGGAAGATACAGGACAGCCCAAAAGTCCAGCAGACCATGGCCCCCCCACCCGACAGAGGAGCCACCAGGCTGGCGTCAAAAGGGCAGAGTTCTGTCACAAAGCGGGGCAAAGCAATCCATCCCGGATAACAGACATCAAAGGCAATCCCCCACCTGGGGTATGCCTACACTGGAAAAACCCACTGAAGTGACATCCCCCTCCGCCGGCACCAGGGGCTCTATAAACCCCTCTAAGCACAGACATGTGCCAACATGTGCCATATCACTTCCCACAAGTCTGAGAGGAGGCGTGAAAGCAACAAGTCGGCACCGGAGGACCTAGGCCCTAAGAGAAGAGACACTGGGAACCCTCTGAATGGCCATTGCTTCCATGATGCATTCTCTGTAATTCCATGCCGGACAAGGGAAAAGAAAATCATCTCCTTTGACATTCCCTTGTGCAGTTCAGAGGAAGAGGACAGGACAAGGAGTCTGCGTCCATAGCTAGCACAGACCCAAACACACCACTAACTTGCCACATGACTGAGAGGTGGCTTGAGCCCTGTATCCATTAGCTGGTAGCCCCAAGCTCTAAATCGTTCCAATGCATCGGTCTAGGAAGGATGAAGGGCCGAGTCAGCACCGTAGAGACTCGAACCCGAAGTGTAGACTAAGCCAGGCCGGTACCTTTCCGGCCGCTTGCAGACATGTCCAAATCCGCGCCGTTTTCACAGGCTGCACGCAAAGAATGCAGCCAACATCTGGTGCATCCTGGGCTGCGTGTGTCTGAGGAGCGGGTGGTATGTGACATGCCTGCGACAGAACAGAGCCCCCGCACTTTCAAATACTCTCTGCCACCATCACCCCATGACAAGAAGCAGAGAGGCCTCACAACAAAAAGGGAAGGCTAGCCCATACTGCCAAGTGCTTGCCATCATTTCCAATAAAGATGGGTACACAAAGCACGAGGAAACGGCATGTTGAAGGAGTCAAGATGGCCATACCAACAGGAGAGGGGAAAAATATCAAGCACAGTCCTCCCCTCTCCTTACCATCCCCCAGTGAATGCCGCTAACATCCGGTACATCCTGTGCTGTGTGTGTCTGAGGAGCGGGTGGTATGTGACATGCCTGCGACAAAACATAGCCCCCACACTTTCAAAGACTCTCTGCCACTGTCACCCCACGAAAAGAAGCAGAGAGGCCACACAACAAAAGGGAAGGCTAGCCCATACTGCCAAGTGCTTGCCATCATTTCCAATAAAGATGTGTACACAGAGCACGAGGAAAAGGCCTGTTGAATCAAGATGGCCAAAAACAGGAGGAGAGGGGAAAAACATCAAGCCCAGTCCTCCCCTCTCCTTACCTTCCCCGGGACGTGCAGGACCCGGGACACAATGCTCCCGCTGCGGTCCGGAGCCCAGCAAAGAACCGAGCGAGGCAATCCCGCTCAACTGTGACCCCAAGCTCTGCAGGTGGCCCAGGAGCAGCGCCTCACCTGAGGGAGCCGAGGGCCCCGCCACACAGCCCCCCCCCCCAGGGGGCCAGCAATCGGTGCTCCCCAGTGCCCCACACCGGGAAGAAAAAGTCCAACCTGCCGAGGCAGGAAAAATTAAACTGAGTGACGTGGATGTGGAGGAGGAATTATAGGAATTTAAAGAAATATAAGAAGGTCCTGTGTCGGAGGCAGGGGCCTCATGAAGTAAGTACTGGGACGAGGAAGAATGGACGTGGAGGTAATGTACCTGGGCACCTGGGAGCAATCCTTACTTGGACATTGGATGTCACTATCTGATAATGGATGCACATGTGATCTTTTGGTAGCAATCTGTGAGTACATGATTATCTCAGCATTCGAAGGTAATTCCTTGTAGTGGGCTGGATAGCTGCACATTTGAATGAAATCCCTGACGACTAGTTATATATCTGTGAACTTGACAGCAACGTCAGCCAGTGATGTGTGTCACTGGCATTTGATGTCATTTGCGGGAAATAGGCTAATTATTGTGCATTTCACAGTAATCTCTGACAATGCTGAGATTATCTGTGCCATTAATGGCAATTCCTAATAGTGGTGTTTGTATCAGATCCTTGGGCATTACACTGGAATACTTGGCATATAATGAGAATACATGGGCATTTGATTTAAATATCTGTGAACGAATCTAGTGTGTGCTAGAAGATTAAATGGCCATGAGTGACAAATCATGTGAGCACAAGGTATTATGAATTTCTGGTATAGGATATAAGCATGTGCCATTTGAATTGTTTACTTTGCCTGTGTGTACCTAAGCATATGGGTGGCATACCTGACATTGTTAAGCTTTACATACTAACAAGCTGGTAAAATTGCTCAGCGGGTTGAGCGCTTGCTGCTGCAATCTGTGTGTGATCTGCAGATCCCAGCATGGCCAACTGATCCTTTCGTCCTTCTGAGGTTGATAAATGAGTACCAACTCTGCTTGGGTGATTTTGTACGTATTTATGTTCTATGTAAAGCGCTATATAAATAACAAATTATTATCATAATGGAATTGTTATTTCGGTGAGAGTAAGTGGCAAATGATGCCAATACCTGCCATGTGATGTGAATACCTGGCATGATGGGCATAACCTGGCATGTGATTACATTACCCAACAAGACTCAGAACGTTTCACAACACAAAAACTAACACTGTCGGGTTTGCCATTGCTTATTTTTTGATGTATGAAGAGACATGGCAGATTGAAGTCTAAGGAGCAGCAGATAACTTTAGCGGGCTGTCATAGTGTGACGGGAGTGCTTTAAACATGAGGCGTGCTCACTAAAGTGAGGGCTCCCATTGTAACCAGACTGCATGCAGCATTGAAGTAATCGGGGAGACATATTGTGGGGATCAGCACGTCATTACCACAGTCATAGGGAACACTGCAGATGTGTGTTTTTACATAGTTACTCTATATTTACTTACAACTGTACGCACAGAGAGGTATGGTATGGGACACAAGTACACGACTTTATTAAAATCCAGGCTTCTACGCTCTCAAATCATCAATAAAGCCAGAAAAGCACATGTAACTTCCTTTAAAAATGTTAAAATCAAAAACATGTCTGGTGAGTTGTACTATTATGTATCCCTTCTGTTCTACATTGCTTGTGGCATGTTGCCATGCTGCAGTAAAGATACTTAACACTACGAATGAACGTGCATACTAACTACTGTGTAATGTGCTTGCAATAGAGACCTGCCAAATAAATGTAAAAAATAAAATGCTACTTTACATATATTTTAATGATGAAATGCTGATGAAAGTGCTGGGCCAACAGAAAAAAAAAATCATCATATAGTAACACAAATCATTGGGTTTAAATGTACGAAACCAGATAACATAAGGCGCGTCTCTCAAAACGATTGAAACGGTATGAACTCAACTCTCACAGCCCCCTCATTGAGGCAGCCCCCCACCCAGCTATCTATGGCTGTCCCCATATGAATAAATGCATTCGGAAGCCTACAGCGGTTTGCAATGCCATGATCATGGTAATCTCTGTAATTAAAGTGGCATAATTACACCTCTGATTGCTCGCATTGTATACCCCAGACAGCCGTGTATGCATTGCATTTCCCGGCCACTTTCTCATTTCAGGGCCTTCCCACTCGGCGGCAAGCCTCTGAAGAGCTCTGTGTTGTGTGCTGTCTTTCAAGTCCTGTTGTAAAACAAATTGATCTGTTTAGCTGTGCTAGTTTGTACACATGTTTTAATTGGTCTTGAAATGCTTAACATTACCAAAACAAATAAAGTTACGAATTGAAAGAATAAAAAGACAGGCTGATTGGCTTGACTGTGAAAAAAGATGCTTGTCATTTCAGCCGCTCACAAAAGCTGCCACGCGGCTTTGGTTTAAGCCTCACCATTTATCAGATAATTGAAACTAGAGGCAGGCAGGGGAAACGGACACTTGCATGAATTGGCCACTGCTACTTATTCCACGTTTCTCATTCAGCACTTTCAACACTTCGCGCTTGGGCATTTACTACTTTCCACTCTCACATTCAGGGCTTCCTAGTTCCACATACTCTGTGTCTCTTGTCTGCAGATTTCCCATACTAATACCCATAAAAGCTGGCTTAAAGCAAAAGAGTCACAATGCACACCATAAGTAATGTGGTTCTAGGTATTATTTCAATAGAAATATTAATTATGACTCAACGTAATTCAAGGTGCGGGGGAGAAAACATTCATCTTGGCACATGGATCAACAACAACAAGGAAACAAAGAAGGGTTCCCAAATGTTAGGGTAGTCCCGTCCCCTGCACTCTATCACAGGCTTATAAAAAGCCAAAAAGTTAGTAGTCTATCAAAGAAATTTTAAGTGATGTGAAGGCCCTATGATTTGTCCTTGGTTTAGACCCAGCATTTGCTGGCATTTCCTTCTACAGATACACAGTATGTGCATATATAAACATCCTATTGTTAATACATTTTTTCATAAAACATACGTTTTTCTTAAAACATACATTTTTATTCATGTGGTGACCCAACGTGTTTCAGGATATCTTCTCTTCATCAGGGGTCTTAAATCAGTTATATAATCTATAAATCATCAAAAACATAACCAGTATTCTATCCATCTCTACATCAATTTTTTCACACTTTATTTGTTAAAGGGTAACATGTACAATGGAAATTATAGGTTCCAATCTCCTTATATTGGAAAAATATTGACAAATGTAGGTATCAGCATTTCAAGCATGCCTAAATATCCCACCAAGCTTATTGTGCTAAACACATTCATTAGTGAGCCTAAATGTTATGTTATACAAACTAACATTTATCCTTAAACATAAAACAAACCACACAAGTAGATAAGGGTAATAATATACCATTGAAAATGTCCACAATCTTGCTGGAATCCATTTTCTACCCAATTTCACAAAACACCTAAAAGTATGGTTCTTTAGTAACGTGCATGCAATGGATGGGGTTGCAGAATAACTCTGAGTCCAAATAATCGAACCAACTCAGGATGATGGCAAAGATTGCTGTTTTATTAACAATTATCTAAAACTGGGAGGCTACAATGGACATCAACAGACGTTTGCTCAGCTGTCGACAATTTTCTCATTAAACATTGACTTTATACTAAAAATTCAACAGAGGTGATGTCATACTACGTGGCAAATAAGAAAAACATACAACCGATTATATTTTGTTCAAGGGGAAGATCTAAGTATACTTTCTATAAGGACTAGGATTGTGATTGGCTGCCCTACTACCAGGTGGACAACTTATGCCTACCTCAAAAACATGTAATCTCCAACAGTATTAAGTACATGATTTATCATTGGTCTTCAAACTATAAGGCCCTTCGTTATACAGCCCTCTACAATTGCTTGGCATGCTCGTGCCATGTCTGGAACATTTGGTTCACTTAGCAGCAGGTAAGCTCAGACCCAGGTGCCAGGAGGTGGACTTGACTTTACCTCCCCACCCAATGAGCCCAACATCTCTCATCACCCATGCCTTCTGCCATGAAAATTGTCTTTGAACTTGACCTTGCAAAGTATCCTTGTCTGTGGGAATATATGGGAGTGCAGGCTCTCACTATCATTGTTCTAGGACTCCAAGCTCAACTCTATTTCCATCCATGGCTCACGTGACGGGAGACCATGATTTGGTCCATTTTGTAGCATTTAAATGTCTTAATTGAATAAAACTGCTTTCAAGAATAGATAACCGCCCATGGTTGCTTCAGTTTTGATGCCAGGCCAGACAGCCTTGCCAAGAATTTCCACGATCTCAGCTTATTCTTGCTGCTGCACAGTTCTCAGCCTTTCCTCTCCATGGGTCTGGACTTACTAAATTCATGATACCAATGTCCAGCTCCTATACAATGGCAGCTTTGCCTGCATTCTATTCACTAGATATAGCCAGCTTCTGTGATGACTTGGTCTATTTGCATTTCAGCGTCTGTACAATTATTGAACGGTTGATTTTTTGTAGCACTTCACACATGTGCAAACTTTTTTACCCATATGATAGTTTATTTGATTTTTATATTCATCATTGGTTTCTGTAAGATCCATGCATTCTCTTCAGCCAGTACTCTCAGGGCATCACACTCGTCTCTTGTAATGTCGCTAGCTTCTCTCTTTCGCACCTTTTCATATTCCTTCAGGGAGATCTGCCCTCAGATTTTTGTCTCTTTGGGGATACATTTGATAGAGTTTTCTCAGTGGATAGCTTTTTTCGAATATTTGTATTCTTTGCGGTGTTGGCACAACTGCTGGTGTCAAACATGGCATGATCTCAGGCCACCAACATATAGGAGATATGGGGGCAGGATTCCCTTCAGAGGCATGCAGCTGCTCCTTTACATTCCCCCCTCTGGTCAAGTCCTCGACCACCTCTTCAATAGTTTCCACATCCTGGTATTTTTTCTTGAAAAAGTGCTTCTTTGGAGTCCAGATCTTCACCACACCCCTCAGTGTGCTGGCTGATTTAACATGCTCATCTACACTCCAAGTCATGTAGTTAAACTGTCCATTTGGATTACAATACACCCATCATCCCACGTGTTTCTTATGATTTTTGGGATACAGGAACTTTGTTCCTTCAGGTGCTACAATGCTGGTCTCTATGTTTTTTTTGCCAACTTTATCCATCAATTCCTTGGGTCCAAACCCAGATTCGACATTGATCATGATCTTTATTACCACCGTCTTCTTCACTGTCTTCTTGCATTGGACAATCACTATCCTGATCACACAGAATACAAACATCACCATCACCCATATTGCTGCAAGAATCTTGAATAAATTTGCCAACCGCTGCGGGATCCATGAGACTATGGAAGCAAACCCACTGTCATCTGCAATGTCCTCTGTCTCGGCTTCCATCTTGTTATGCAGGTTTGTTAACAACTTTATGGCCTCTGTCAAGGTCCCATTCTCGTCATCATGAGAAGGTATGAATGTGCAACATGAAGGCCCGATTTTGGAGCAAACTCCTCCTTCCATTGATGTAATCAGGTCAAGGGCATATCTGTTTTGCAGGGTCATTAGTTGTATGTCCCTCAACTCTTCCTTGATAGCATTGAATCCCTTTATGGTGGTATTGATTGTCTGCAGGAGCTCCCATACTCATAAATTGCAGGCAATTGGCATTGGCCATCATTTGGATCCAAGGAATTAATATAGTCATACATTTTGAAGCATTCTAGCTGAGCAACCTGTGTCCATAAGGAATTGAGTCATATGCTTCTATTGAATTGGCTGAGAAGTAATTCTCTCTTCTGGTCCGATTGAGAAGTTCAAGCAATCTTCTTTTTCTCAAATCAGCATCTGCTTTTGGAAATTCTCCAATGTTCAGGTCACTCTGAGGAATCACTAATGCTGGAACATGGATGAGCACGAAGGAGCATACTCCACCCCAATCCTTGGGCAGCTTCATGTAGGCCCTAGACTCACAAGCCCAATATTGATCCATAAGGACAGCTGTCCCTTCTCCTATTCTGGAAATGTCAGATGTAGTTCTGCAGTCCTTGTTGTCTCCCACATGATTATTTTTGCATCTTCGGAAGCACATTGTCGCATTAGCCAATGGGATTACAGCCATGGGGTCTGATTCATCTTCTACTCATGTCAATAGTTTGGCATATTTATCCCATGACTTCAAACACCCATTGTTCACCCTCTGTACCTGTTGTACATATTCTGGATTCAGTGGATGAGCTGCACAGGACATCTTCCTTCTTCCCATCCCTTCTTAGATTTCATGCGTCCATAGACTAAGGGGGTCATTACGGCTTGGGCGGTAAGGGATACCGGGCACCGGTAAGGCGACCGGTGCCGGTAATCTCTTACTGCCCCATTCCAAGGTCCCTTGGCGGGGACCATAAAGAACGTGTGGTCTGACCACACATTCCTTACGGGTCCCGCTAAGGGACCAGGGCGCTAATAACAGGCTTGCAAGTCATGTGCCCATTATTAGCGCCCTCCCCATTCCCATTGAGCCCTGTGAGGGCTCAAATGGAATGGGGAATGGTTTGTTCAATGGGGACTGCATCGGTAAGTCCCCATTGAACAAGACCGGTGCTGGTCCCGGTATTGGCGGCAGCCATGGGGCAAATAGCACCATGGCTACCTCCAATCTTGGAATGAGGCCCTTAGACTTGGGTTTGCTCCCAACATCCAGGCTATTTCTGTCACAACAGGGCAATTCTCGTTCTTCATCTCTTCAATGACCACCTCATCCTGTCCTGTTGAAGAATACACAAGCATCTTGCTCTTCCATCCAGGGTCCTTTTCCATCTGTGTGGTTTTGGTATAGTCATTCTGGTATGGAAACAACCATTTTGATCTCCACCGTAAAGTGGCCCAACTTCCTTGAAATTGTCCTATGGTAAACCATGCTGTAAGATAGATGAGGCACCTAGCATCGTGTTCTGGAACTTCTCTGGTGATACAAATTCACACTGTATTCATTGCATTGGGGATGAGAGAGCAGGTGTAGTAACTCTGCTTAGATATCTTTTCTCCCACTTTTCTCATGTACTGATACCACATGATATTCCCCAAGTGTGCTGGATTATCTAGATAGTATTTATCCCCTCACTATCTTCCTCTGCATCTATCTTGTGTCTCCCAAAACTTGTATAATAATCATGGAGTAAATCAAAAGTAATTTTCACAGTAGGAAGAACCATAGGGATGTAGATGAGGTGTCAAGTACCCCCACCAAAAGCTCATCCCCCATGTTGCCTATTTGTTGGAAACCGGAAATTGTGACGCGTGCAGTACCAGTGAGAATGCCTGTACCGCAGATAATCCTGGAAACAAGGTATCCATTGAGAAAACCCTATATGCATTCACGACGATATGACGGTCTTCTGACAAAGTCCCGGAGGGAGTATGCAAACAAATGAAAAAGAAGACTGGTGACGTCATGCGGAGCAGAGCTGACGCACCCAGAAAAGATGCACAAGATAAAAGAACATGTACATTCTGTAAGATCTGAAGAGAAGGTGGTAAAGATGAGCAGCATTTCGGGCTCGAGATGAAGATGCTCATGCTATAGAACCCCAGAAGAAAATGCTAAATCAGTTTACACTTGTACAGATGCTGTAAGGCAAGTAGACAAAATAATCCTGAGACTGACTACGTAGTGAATAGTTGTGGCGATGCGCCAATGTATAAATACATAGGAATGTACAGAACCTGGATATTCCATGATGCACTTTAATCAAGGCTTGAAACCCTGTGATTGGAAAGTGTTTTTCAGTGTGGTGCAGTTAGAAAATAACTAAAAGTGATGGAAAAATACAAGAAAGGCTTGGCTGGCGCAGCACCAAGAAGTGGAGGCCGCCGTGAGCATGGTTGTCTATCCAGTAGATACATGAACGTGAGAAACAAACAAACTTCTGTTTGAGGTAAAATGGAAAAACACTGAAGGCGTCAAGAGTTATGCTGAAAAAAGCTTGGAAGTGCGGTCTCCAAGTCACATGTTCAGATCAAAATAGATAGTTGGCCGAGCTACACCGAAACCAAGATGATATTTCTTTTTATTCCCAGGCACAGAGAGCTTCTACAAGGCCAGGTTCAAAGCCTTAATTGACTGGCAGGCAGCAAGAGTGATGATAGATGTTGGGCTAACTGGGTGGAGACGCATGATCACAAGGACCCTCCTTGCACCTGGTATGGTAGCCTGCGTGCTGTGAGCATGTGGAATAGTCCAAAAGAGTACAAGAGTGCCAAACCAATTGTAGATGGCCATGTATCAAAGAGCCCTATAGTTTGTATAACCAATGAAGTGTCGAGTAATAGAGTGACACGGAAGATGACTTGCACTTGGGATGGGCTTAGTTACTCATCTGATAGTAGAAACCCAATCAAAATCCCCATGAGTATGGTACGTATACTTAGATGTTCACTGTAAGCCTATCACATCCCCAAGTAGGTTTTTGAAGTTTTCCACGTAGTGTTGCATCATTGATGACAAGTTTTTACTATAAAAGTTGTGTTTTTTATAATATGTGCTGAGAGAAATCGAGAAAAAAATGCCCGTTCATGTCCATTATAACTCCCTGTTTTGGGCAATTGCAAATAAAACAGACCAAGTTTTGCCAACTTCCTGAGTCGGTTTTGATTATTGAGTAAATTCTGCATCCCCATCTATCTCTAAGTATTGCTCCCTCGTCTTAAAGGGCTCCAGCTCTATGGGGTCGATGGGGTCATGTGGTAGCAGAGGATGGTTCAGAATTCATCGACCCAGTAGGCTTTTAAGGGTCTCAGAAATATCGATGTCCTCCGCCATTTAGCTGGCGGACCACAGGGTTTCCTGTGGATAGCGGTCGAGAACCAAGATCTTGTAAGACAAACGAATCAGGTAATATGGGCCCCTCTTTCACTGAATTCCCCTATTGGTTTCTACAGGCAGCTGAGCGGACCGAAGTCTAAGATGGCCGGTTGAGGAGGAGACGATCCCCAGGGTAAGGAGCTGAAAAGCAAATGTGAGTAGTTTGAGAGAGGTGGCAAAATTAATTGTGCATTAAATGGGGAAAGTGATAATGGGGAGAAAGTAACAGAGGTTTGGTGGGGCATTTGAGGTAATGACAAAGAATGTCAGGTGAAGATACATGAACGAGCAGCGATCCATAAGATAAGCCCAGAATCCTACATCCAGGGACGTCTAGAAGGAGTTGTTTTAGAATCCAAGTAGATACTTAGACTACAAACAGATAGATTTGTTAAAGAGAACACTTCACACTCCGATCAGAGTCATTTTAGGGGTGAGAGTAGCCACGAAGAGCGTTGGCAAAAATATATGTATCCGGCCAGTTTGTCTGTCTGTGCATTGTGTGTATTATATGTGTTAAGGAAAACAATGAAATGTCGAAGAGCAACAACTAATAGATTGTGTTAAAAAGTTGATAGTAGATTATTTATTTATTTAGTTGCCAAAAGTATTGATTGAACAGGTAGGCTGAAGTAAAGTGAGACACAAAGGTTTGGAGCTGGGACGATTGGTGCACGCTCATATTGTGTTATTTTTCTGAAAAGTATTTTCTGTGTAAAACGATGGTAAGTATTGACAGTCACGTGTGACTAGTCATGATGGAGGATGTTACCCAGCTCATGCACCTGTGCAAACAGCTGCCAAAAGACGCACCAAAGCTTAAGCAATATAGTGCAGAATGGGTTAAGTGCATGGCAGATAAAATGTTCATGTCATGGCCACAAGGGGATTACTGTCGAAAGCAGTTTTGCAACACATGACCACATATCTGCGCACAGTGTACATGGGAAAGCAGTTAGAAAAAAGATTAGCTAGCCTAGAACTTTGGAAAATGTACCAGGAGGAACGGGAAGACCGACTTCCTGATGACTGGATGCTTAACCAGTGTAAAGAGGGGGGTGCTAAACCTTCTGCTCCACCTACTGTCCATGAAGTAAATGGCGATAGTATGAAAGACGAGGGAGTGTATCCATTAAGGGAGCTTAAAGCAGCGGCAGGATACAGAAATCCGACGCCTGAGCCAGCTGAGTATAGTAGTGACAAAGGTCCAGAAAAAACTCCAGAAAGGGATGTGATCTCTAAAGTCTCAAAGGACAAAGACAGAAGTGAACGACTGAGTGTCTCTAGATATAGAATGAGAAATTAAGAGATGGAAAGGAGAAAAGTATAAAGCTGACGAGATAGCGCTCATACGTAACGAATCGATGGGCGGTCAGATATTGCTCAAACTTGATGGGATGAGCATCGAGGAAGTACGGCAAGGGGAAGATCAAGACAAGCAAGATAAAAGGGACAGAGAGAGAAATGATTGAAGGAAGATTAGGCTAAAAGAAAGAGTAGACAAAGACGAGAGCAACTGCATCAGGAAGAACAGTTAAGAAAAGAGGAAAGGGCGGAAGAGCAAAGAAAATATGACAACAGGCAGAGAGCAATCAAAGAACGAGACAGGCTAGAAAGGAGGAAACAAGAAGATGAAGAACAGAAATGAAGACACAAAAAGAATGCAAAGATGCAAAGACGACGAGGTGCGTGGGGCAAACGAAAGAAGGGAAGCAAAAAGGCAGGATCAAATATGCAAAGAGAATTTGATGAGGAAATGGAACGAAAGAGAAGATAGAGGACACGCGACATTGACCGCATAGAAAGAGAGTTAATGGAACCAAACCCAGTAGTGGCATGCAAGGACATAGAGGAGTTCCTCCCATCAAAAAAACCTACTCCAGGACCCTCTAGAATAAATCTAGAGGAAAATTTTGAGATAGGAGATATTGGAGACAGAATTGAAAAAGCCTATTAAGAGTTGAGGGCAAAAGGTGAATCGAGGAATAAAGGAAAAGATGATTGATCTGAAATTGCCCAACCGCGAGGCAAGCAGGAAGACCTGTTCAACCTCGAGCATAGAGCCCTGTGGGGTGAAGGGTATTGTGCGTGGTCCTGAGGGATGGTTTTAGACAGACAAGGAAGTGAGGCGGTCAGATTTCAACCTACCTAAAGAAAGGACGGCAGAGCCTATGGTACAGCCAGAGCAACCTAAAAGGTGACCTCTTAGTGAGAGGGGGGACTCACCACCTTATGTGAGCAGGCTGAGGTTATTACCAGGAAGAAGGTGATCAGGAACCATTGTCCCTGCTATGAACAGGCAGACGATGGGAGACAATTGCGATTTTGGGATTTCGCTGTTTCCCTTGCTAGAAAAAGGAGGGGCCACACTGCAATATATCCCGTGGCCCCAGATGGATGAGGATAATCTAAGGTGTAAGCTCCTGAGTTTGACTTCTGGTGCCGGGAAATGGATCTATGAATTAGAAAAATGACAGGAGGAAACATGTTAGCTATAGGGACATTAAGAGTCTTCTAGTAGCTATCCTTGGGGAAAGGGCTGACGACATTTGGACGAGAGCAGGATACACAAGTGTCACAGCAAAGAACACAGCGCATGATTTGGCACCATTTAATAATTGTAGAGTGGCACTCTGGAAAGCGCTTAGAGTACAATATCCTGCTACGTCGGATATGGAAACTATAATGGCATGAAAGATGCAAGAAGGCGAAGATCCACTTTCTTCCATTCCGAATTTTTAAGAGCAGTGGTCTTTGGAAACTCAAGAGCCATGAGGGAAATCTATATCTGTATTCTATCATTCTATCATATATTATTTTAGGTGTTGCCAGACCAGGTACAGAGACAGCTCAAGAAGCTGGTTGTTATGGAGGCAAAGACATGGCCAGAAATACAGCTGACCATCACACACCATTGACGATTGTTGCAAGAGAAAAATTAAGAGAGAAGATGCTAGGCAATTCAAAGAAGCTAAGTTAGTACCGAAGAAACTGTTGACATTTTGCTATAGAAGGGGCAATGCTGACTAGGGGAGAAGGGTCAGGGTCACAGCAAGTAACAGGTATGCCGCAGGTGAATAACCAATGACAGTCGGGTCAAGGAGGGAATGGGTTTATACTAAGAGGCAGAGGAGGCTTCCGCGGAAGGGAAGGCTTTCAGAATAATCAGGGAAACTTTCAGAATAACCAAGGCGGGATTCAGAATATGCAAAATGATAGTAAAGGCATGCAGGGAGGGCAAGTTTGGAGATTCTCTCCTGAATGTTGGACATGTGTAATGACAGGACACATCGCGCAAACATGTGGTGGCCAAGGATATGTGCAAAAAATGGTAATTCTCAAGAGAAGGGGAACAGCTTATCCTCCAGCATATAGCCCACAAAACAGGGACGGGTTTGCCTAAGATTAGACAGTGTATCGAGCACAGGTACCACAAACACAACAGGCATTGCAACCTCAGCAAGCAGCATTGAACCCACCACAAGGGCAGTCACAGCACGCACCCAGGCCGATACAGCAGAGCGCAAACACAGGACAGTTATTGACTCCTAGAGTAGGGGGTGTCACTGTCACAGGAGACAATCCTTTTACAGGCACAGTAATACGTATGTACCCACAATAGGACAGCTCACAGGGTGACTTGATGTGTTCAGTACTATCAGTGATGCCCAATCCTCAAGAGGAACTGAGGGCTGACGTTAGCATAGGAGGCAAATCCTTTTCTTTTTAGTAGACACAGGGGCAACTCGCTTATGCATATGAGAGGCAACAATTTGGTTATTGGGTAATGCCATGAATGATCAAGGGTTCTCTGGTGCTAAAAGTAGTGTTCATTTTACTGAGAAATTGCTATTCTCTATAGGAGAGTGTGATATGTCTGTCCCATTGTTGTATTCAAGTCAGACACCAGTTATATACTGGGCAGAGATTTAATGACAAAGTTAAATATGATGATTTCTTTCATTGATGAAGGCAGGAATACATTATTTAAAAGTGGGCAAATTTATCATGACATTTGCAGGGCAAATAGCTCTACAAGGAGCGCCGTTAGAGCCAGAATATTTTCATTATGGGTTACACATTTTGTTAACTTGGCAACCCTGTATAGTGGGCAAGATTATGAGAATACCTGATGAATTTTTGTTCAGACCACAGATACTTATGGACGAAGAAAGGGGACAGGTTTTTCCCTTGGACATACAGGCAGCCATAGTGTGAGGCGAATTAGCCATGCTTGAAGGTTTGGATTGAGGCAGGCTATGGAGAACAGTGATTGCTATTGCAGAAGGATATAGTTTGACTGACGTCACTGACGAGGATATGTTTAGAGACGACCCGTCAGATGACGAGGTGGTGTTCGAGATGAGCATTATTTATTGGATCAGGACAGAAAGGCGAGAGATCCCACAGAAAATGATGATAGTGCGGCAGCGCCCCGCATTTTTTGATGAAGATATGGAGAAAGTGACAGTTTCTTTATGGACTTCGGGCCCCTATGATGTAGGCCTGTGTTAGGGAGAATTCTCATGAATGTGCTAATTTCCCTTACCTTTTGAGACCCCCAGCAACTTTGCAGGATTTCTGGGATTTTAATTTTTACCTGGAAAGAGTGTGAAACTTTTTTTCCCCACTCTTTCATGTATTTTCATGTGTGTTTTACTTTTGTGTTCTTTGAATATGGAGTTTTAAAACAACTCCATAGGCATCAAGTTTTTCTTGTGTGTCACACAGCACCTTCAGTGCAGTCGCACAGGGCTGTCTTTCAGACTCCCCAATGTTTAAATACCTTCTCTGGGACTGACTACAGCATGTAAAGTTAAATTGACTTTACTAGTCTTTTTAAATTTACAGACCCAGCACACACTATCTTCCTATAGAGTGCTGGAGGGGTTGCCCAGCTTCCCCTGAGCCTAAAAACTCATGTAACAGTCAAAGGTTACCCTTTCCTACTTGAAATGGCTGGTGGCAGTGGTTTAAAACAAACTACCATGATTCATCCCGACAGTGAACACCTGTAGCTAAAAATTGGGTCAGTCATTTTTTCCAATATGGCAACCAAGACCTATCTGTAAAAACAGACCCGGTCGACTTTTTTTGCCGTTTCTTTTACGAAAGGTCCTTTTAGTCTTTGTCTCTGCGCGCCAAACCAGGTTTGGTCCCTTTGTTCATTGCCCTTTGGCAGGCTTCAGTGCTGAAGCCCTCCTCTGGTGCCTGAGTGTCTGGGGTGGACAGGATGTGAGGGAGGTTCCCAAAACTCTCTGTGTTTAGTCTGCTAGGAGACCTTAATGCACTCTGGCATGATTGGCCATCTGGCTGTCCGGCAAGGACAGCTACCCTGCTATGTGCGTGACAGCCAGGCTGGAATGAATAAGGAAAAACTGTTTAAAAGCAGGTCTCTGGGACTTGGAAAGCAGAGTCGATCAATGGAACGAAAGAACCAAAGGCGAGCTGAAGGAAGACCACTGCTGCAACTCCTGGTCCACCGGTGAAGCCCTGCTGCAGGTCAGAATTGCCTGAAACTCCATCGACAGAGAAGCCCTCCAACGTTAACTTCTTCCCTTGAGTTTTGTGGGAACAACCAACTCGCAAGCCGCCTGGACACCGTCCCCTCCTGGTCGAATTTTCTGCAGAGTGCTGTGGAAAACCGATAGGCAGTGGGAAGGAAACCAGTTTGTGGACTTTAAGGCACTCACACCTTAAACTGACATTTTGCCAAGCTTGTGGGCTCTTCCCTGGACAGTGCAGGAACCTCCCGACACCCTCCTTCTTGTCCCCAGGACTGAAGCTCAGGAACAGCGAGATGTGCAGGAACTGCCAGGAACAACTGCCTCAGCTACAGCTTTTCTTCACTTAAAAGGTAATGTGCAAGTGTGGTTCAGAACTCCGTTCATCCGCGGTGAAAGTTTGGGAAACTTTCCCAACTTTAAAGGCTTGTCCTTCTCTAAATCGACATATAACTTTTCGTCTGACCAAATCCTTCAAAAAACTGTGTTAAAGACTTAACCGTTTACTACCAGAACTGTGCTATCCTATCCAAGACTCTGACCCATTGACTTTGGGCCAGGCCTATTGAATTGAATTGCTGGTTGTAGTGAACAGAAACTATTTGCCCTACCGATGAAAAGTATGTGTGCTTTGATTCTTTTAACCTTGTCTTTTTACCCCTTTTTAAAAGTAAATGAAGTGCCATTTTGCTGCCACTTCAGGGGAGCTGAACTTGTTCAGTAACTTATTGGTTGTGCATTGTATTGTATTAGTTTGTGATATTGAACTGCTCTTGCTAGTGGAATGTTTTCCAACTGACTGTGTAAATAAATGTATATTCTTTTACCAAGAAACCTTGAGTGTTTGTTTGAATCACTGTGATAGCTAGTCCTTTGTGTAACCTCTTGTACTGCTCACTCTACTCTTGAGATAAGTCTGGCTGCTCAGCCACTGCTACCACATTACTGTGTAGTACAGGCTTGTACCAGAGGTGATATTGTACTGACACGTGTAGTCTTAATTGTGTGTAGTGTTCCCAAATGGTACTGCATGTGATTCTGACCAACAGCCTGCTAAAGGGAATGGGGAAGTTAAGATTAAATTGAAACAAAGGCAATTTTACCTCAAGCAAGGTAGTATCCTATGTCTCGAGAGGCAGATGAAGGTATTTTCAAGGCTATATCAGCCATGATGGATCAAGGCATCTTATGGACATCAGAGTCCCCATGCAATACTGCAGTGTATCCTATCAAGAAATCAAAAGAGGGTTGTGGCATTTAATTCAAGACATGAGGCAGATTAACCACATTATAGAGGCAGAGTTTCCTCTAGTTCCTAATCCGGCGACAATATTATGGAGTATCCCTGTTGAGGCATGATATGTCACTGTGATTGACTTGAAAAAAGTGTTTTTCTCAATCCTGTTGCATGAAGACTCGCAAGACCTTAAGTAATTTACGTTCCATCAGACTAAGCTGAAAAGCACATGCCTGCCCCACGGGTTCTGTGATTCTCCATCAATTTTCAATAGGGTCCTGCAGATGGACCTAAGCAATATTGATTTGCCAAGTGTCATGCTGCAATTCGTAGATGATATTTTGGTCTGTAGCACATCAGAAGAAGAATGTAGATGAGACTTGATTCGGCTAATGATTATTCTAGCTGAAAAAGGATATAAGGTGGACAAAGAGAAATTGCAGTACTGCCAAGAAGAGGTGTTGTACATAGGTCAGTTAATCTCGCATGAGGGAAAGAAGGTTACGCCTGAAAGAGCTGAGGCAATTTTGAAAAAATCAAAACCGCACATGATATAGTAAATGCAACAGTTTTTAGGATTATGTCATTATGTTACAGCATGGGTATTTGATTATAGTTCATACACGAGGCCATTGTTGCAAGCCCTAAAAAAGGCTCAGGTAAATCAGGAAAAAATTGAATAGACTGAGGAAATGGAGGAGGGGTTTGATGAATTAAAAAAGGCAATATGCACAGCTCCTGTGCTTACGCAGAGAACTACCTTGGGGTACAAACCTTTAGCATATTACAGTGGGATTTCAGACCCAGTAATGAGGGGTCACTTTCCTTGTGAACAATCGTTGGCTGCAGCTACGTTTGCTATTGAGAAGTCTTCCAGCATAGTGATGGGGTGTTTCATGCCTGCATTTGTCGAGCATGCCTTGTTTGCTTTTTTTGGAGAAACCAAAGGGTACGCTGACGTCTCAAAGAGCATCTGCTAATGAGGTGATCATTTCGAAACCGGTGATCAAAATAGTCAGGTGTAAACCGGTAAACCCTGCCATGTTTGTAGCTGAACCACTGGCACAGGATGAAGAAGTGCATGATTGTTCAAACTACGATGAATTCTATGAGGAGATCCGAATGGTAAAGTAAAATGATTTGGCAGCAGGGGACGATTATTTTTATTGATGGTTCTTCAAGGATTGATCAAACTGATGGAGAAAGTCATTCAGGTGCTGCTGTAGTGAAGGACAAGGCTATTGGGGAATTTGAAGTAATAACAAGTGCAATCCTACCATCTCGCTTTTCAGCACAGGCTGCAGAAATAGTGGTGCTTATTATTGCGCTCGAGAATCACACAGACCAGGAAGTAACAGTGTACAGTGACTCCGCCTATGTGACATCAACCGTGCACACAGGGATAGCATGTTGGAAAAGGAGGGGTTACCTCCAAGCGGACGGCACTCCAGTGCAACACGTCGCATTATTGGACAGGCTTATTAAAGCACTACAACCCCCAGTAGCAACAGCAATAGTTAAGTGTGCAGTGCAGACTAAGAACATATTTTATTTCACATGGAAACCAAGCCGCAGACAAAGAGGCAAAAAGGGTTGCATATTCACCTGATGTAGTGAGTTATAATACACCTGATGTGAAAGAAAAAATTGTGATGATGGTTGCTTTAACCACTTATCGAGAACACAATGGATGGCAGTTCAAGGTGAAGCTCCACAGGAAGAGAACGACCTGTGAACAAGGAGGGGGTGGTCTTTATCCCCTTCCGAGGCATTGTTGTGACAAGACAGCACTGGTAAACCGGTTATGCCTGCAGACTTATTAAAGGTGGCGTTAGAACAGCTACACTACCCTGAGCTTGTCACTAGAGAGAGCCTTGCAGCAACAATTGCAGAGGACTGGTTTGTACCAAAACTGTTAGAACACGTTGCTTTTCATTTAGTAAATTGCATCGTATGTCAAAGATCTACTGCTGGGCACACACTGTGAACAGTCAGAGGAGTAATTCCTCGACCAAGTGGTACCTTTCAGAATTTACATCTTGATTATCTTGATATGCTGCAGGTCTGTAATGGATATAGGCAGACCATCCACCTTATGGCGATTTTGTGATTTGCAAAAAACCCCAAAATGTGCCATTTCCCGCAATTGTCGCTATAAATCATTAAATGAGCGCAAAAAAGACACGTTAGCTTAGTGTGTCTTTTTTCACGCTCATTTTATGATTTAGAGTGAACACAGCAGGGTGCTGATTGCTGCAGCTTGAGGGTTAACACCCAGGCTCTGCGCTCATGCTGCAGGCCTGGGATTGGAGGAGGGTCATGCAGGCCTGGGAAATGCACAGCATTTGGCTGTGTCCCCAGGCACCTTCCAGGCCCATTAGTGAGTGCCTGCCCTGCCGAGATGGCAGTTGGTGAAGCATAGCCAGGTAAGCACAGGTCTGCCCACCTATCTGCCCCCCAACTAAGGCAAGAGCACCAAAACAGGGCACTGGTGTTTTCATTACACCTTCCTGTCGAGCGCCGGAAAGCATAAATGTAATGCTTTCTGACGCTCGTAGCTACGAGCGTCTACAATTGGTATCATGCAGCACAGCCTTGAATCAAGGCTGGGCTGCATGATACTAATTGTAGACGCTTGTAGCTGTATTTGTTTCAAATTGTTTTACAATTGGTATCATGGAGCCCATGATACCAATTGTAAAGCAATTTGAAACGAAAACCTCTACGATCATCTTCAATTGGTATCATGCAGCCCATGATGCCAATTGTAGCCGCTCGTAGCTGTATTTTCAAATTGCTTTACAATTGGGCTCATGCAGCCCAGCCTTGAATCAAGGCTGGGCTGTATGACACCAATTACACACTAACTTGGGTGTTGTTTTTATGAAAGGCAAATACCATTCGTCCAATGCAATTTTGGTGGTTATGCAAAGCCAATTTAATGAAATATGCATATTTCACCTTGATATGCTGATTTCTGGTGACATCACATGCCATTGCATTTGTTGATGAATCCCCCACTTTAATTTGTAGGACTTGACCCCTGGTAGTGTTCTGATGTTTCATTTCTGTTTGTGGGTGTATTAAGTCACCATGTGTGGGTGGCATAACCAAGGAATGATGACCCCCCAAGAGAGTTCATTTTTTGGCTAGGTATTATGGGCTCTTGCAGTTACTGCCACTGCATTGCCCTGTGTCTTGGGCCTCATGCCTTCCTTCCATGGAGAGGTATAGAGTTGTTCCCCCTCTCTCTCATGGGGTCATAGGACGAGCGAAAAGCAAACCAAGGGGCTTCAACCAGGGTTACACCTTTGAATTCAAGCCCCTCTGTTTATTTGCTTTCCACTTGTCTGCTGGAAGTAGTGGCGCAGCACCATTTAAATGGAGCTGATCAGGCTATAGCCCCCCTCCCCCACCACAATCCAAAATGTTAGGCTGTGGTGACTTGACGTGGCTGTCCTACAGAGCGTGGCCAGACAGAACAGGACACAACATTTTGTTCCTCACTGACAAAGGCCTTGCAATTACCAATTAATAACAGCACCTGGCAATTCCTAAATACAGTTGTGTTAAAAGCAAGTCAATACTTCTGGATCAGCAAATGCTTGTTTTTAATAGGACTTCAGTGACTGACACTCATAGTGCTTATAAATCAAGAAGAAGAAAGCATTAACTCAGAAGACTGCTTTGAAAAACACTGACGGCCACTTCGGGCTCACAGTTTGATGGTAATGCTTGATAAAGTTATCTCAAAGAGATTCCAGGAGGATGTGTTCTGGCCAGGCTGGAAGTGGGTGGGAATGGCCATAGGGATGTGGGGGAAATTAAGTCTGGATTTGAAATGCAGCCTGTATCGTGTGTGATGCACTAAAGTTGTCATGAAGTTAGATATATTGCTGTGTAATGAGACTGCCAACATATTCTAATTGTATTTTTTACAGTGAGGCAACAAACACTTCCTGGTTAAATAAGAGTGCCAGAGGGCAAAGACCAGTTAGCAAGGTTAGTCTTCCATGCCACAGTGGGTAGGTGGGATGTCAATGGTAATGTGCAGATCACTGCTGGTTGGGGTTGTGGGCATTTTGAGGAGTTAGGGTAAGTAATCAGGAAGTTATGGTTGGCCGCCAGTCACTTCCCTAACCTCGAGCATTCTCAACTACTGATCAGTCACTCCATAAACATACCACAGGCAGTTGTGAGGGTTCTCACTGACTACAACATTGCATTCCAAAATGTTCTGTGCTTCAACACGGACAATGCCGCATACAGGCTTAAGGCATACAAAACAGTTCTAAAAAATCTATATCCAAACTCAATCCACATCACATGCTTGGCACACATCCTCAACCTTGTTGGGGAGTCTTTCCGAAAATCATTTGTTGAGCTGAATGCGTTTGTAATGTACTTCTCTAGGATTTTCTATATGGCTGGCAATAAGATTGGTGGGATAATTAGGCATGCTGATACCTATATTTGTCAATTATTTTCCAAAATAGGGAGATTATAACCTATAATTTTTATTATACATGTCACCTTTAAACACATAAAGTGTGGCAAAATTGATGTAGAAATGGATAGGATACTGATTATGTTTTTGACGATTTTGATGAAGAGAAGATATCTCGAAACACGTTGGGCCACCACATGATTAAAAATGTATGTCTTAAGAAAAATGTATCTTTTATGAAAACATATATATTAACAAGAGGATGTTTATATATGCATACCCTTGGCCTCATGATGTTGGTGGTAGCCATGCCGGTAAAATCGGCACAGCAGCGGCCAACATCGTGTAATTTACAGCACCCAGGAATGGGGATGTACAGGGGCATAACAACCCTGGCTGACCCGGTCCATCCCCATTGCGGGTGCCAGTATTCATTACTCCTCATTCCCATTTGAGCCTCATAGGGCTCAATGTGAATGGGGAGGTTGGAAACACCGGCACCATTCATCAATAGTGCCGGTGCATCCGTTGAGTTGTGCTCGCGGGTGCCGGTCTGCCCGCCAGGTCAGACCTGGTTGGCAGAAAGGCACCTGCGAGCATCACATTGTGGGTCTAAACGAAGGACAAACCAAAGGACCTTTACATTACTTACATTACTTAAAATTTCTCTGATAGACAACTAACTTTTTGGATTTTTATAAGCCTGTGATAGAGTGCAGGGGACGTGTATTCCCTAACATTTGGGAACCGTTATTTGTTTCCTTAACACAGATGAGCAACAGGAACGAGTGGCCATTTTGGAGTAAATGGATGGTGACGATACTCTAGAGTGCATGGAGGATCTAAGGATGACCCAAAGCTGCACAGAAATTCAGTTTGCTGAATTAGCTGGAACCCACACCTGCACAGACCAGACAAGGGCTATGCGGCACCCTTCCAAGCTTATTGCAGAAAAGGGAGGGTCGGCCAGCCATAACGGGGAACAGAAGATAACAATTGCTAGACCTATTTCTCTTAAGATAAGTTAAAGAATTAACAACCTTCGAATGCCAGTTGCTGGCCAATTAAAAGCTTGAAATTCTGTGTATAAATTCCAGTAACTGTGAGGAATTCAATTATCTGCATGGTGGGTGTGCACTCGCCTGAGCTTGTTTGAAATATTTTAAGAAATTGAATGACAGGAGATCAACCTCAGGAAATGTGTGGGGCTAATCCGCACATATTTTCCTATGCTCATCACACAACAAACCCATAGACCTATGTACTGTGGGGGAACACAACCTACATGCGCAGTCCTCCCTGTCACAGTTAGTTGGAATGTGACACCAAGGAGTCCATGAAAGCATCTCAAAAAGGGGAGGGCAAAACCTCCCTCTTGCCATGGCCAGCCTATTAAATATCAAAGGCTCCATGGATCTGCACTGCCCAAGGCCAGTTCTACTGGTGGCAGTGCATTCTGATGAGAGTTCATTGAAGCATGCCTGTGAGAGGCTTGGTTGCAGAACTGACAAAGGGGACAGGAAACCCAACACCTTTTTGATATGCATCTGTGTCAACCTGAAGTCAGCTCCCACTCTTTAGTATCAAGAGCAGTGAACTGTCATGTCTGGACAACGGTTTACAGTAGGCAAACCCCCGCAGGGTGACCTCATTTCAGAGGGTAGAAGTGTGTGATTTGATGGAGACAGAACGTCTGTTCTCACCACAACTTTAAGGGAGACCTGCGATTTGATCAGGAACCACAGAGAGCTCAATTAACCAGAGAGACCCTTTGATAGGCAACTGTTATGCTCACCTGGTATCCACAGGGACGCCCTTATGCCCTGGTTGCCGAATTCACCCGGTCCCCTTCCCAATTCCGGATGGTACCTTCTATGGAGGTCGGGCCTTGTTGTGATGTCTGGCGTGCTCTCCGTCCTGCCTTCTGTGCAGGGGCGCGTAGTTTCTGTGGATTTGAGTGACCGAGTTAACTTCACTGATGCTAACCCATTCAAGTGTCTTTAAGGAGGTAAGTCTGGTCAAAGCAATCTTAAAATGTCCTTGCTTTCCTTTCTTGCGATTAATGTCTTTTCCTTATTTATTCCCCCTTAGGTGCACGGAGGTTCGGTGGATGCGCAGCTTGGATTGAGTTCCTACCCGGATGATGGACGCAGGAGCATATGATAAATGGTAGGTTAAGCGCGAAGTGCGGCGCGGTAATATCTTCTTTTGCTAACCTGTATTCTTTATTCCTTTTCAGGTCGCGATGGTCTTTCAGGGCGTGTGACGATTTCCGGAGCGGAGCCGGCCAAGAAATTCCCAGCCAGGTGAGGTTCTCGTGATTACTGCCGTAAATGCCGTGAGCAGCAGGAAGACGGATAATCGACGGATGTAAAGTTGCAGGTAAGCCAAGACTGCTAATGATGTTCTTTTGTCTCTTCTGCAGGTCCGCTGTTCAAGGATCGCCAGATTCTGGTCTATGGACACGATGAGCGTCACACTGCTGGCTGCAGAATAACGCAAAGCACGTTCTGTAACTTGGGTGTGGTTTATATAGCTCTCTAGTAAAATAATGCAGGTAAAGTAGTCCGGGCTACCACACCCAAAACACTGCACCGCACAGTTTGGTTCCAGGAACAAGGCTGTGTGGGTGCCTCCATGTTGGCTGCAGGCCTTCAATGAAAAAGTAGTCCCTTCAAGACTGTGTTCAAATCTGAACATGAGCCTGGCGCCAAAGGCGCCAGGACTGACTCCAGGAGAGTCCGTGAGGATAGTGCAAGGCCCTTGGAGCCCCAAGTGAACCCTGAGTTTTGACCCTACCTGGCATGTGACCATGCCTGTGGGTTTTGGGTCACGGGTCGTGACAGCACTCCCCCCCAAGGCCCCTCCTAAGGTGATTCTCCTGCATGGTCCAGGTTTGGCTGGAAAGTTTCAATGAAATAGTCTTATCAAACGCGGTGCATGAATGTTCTCACTAGGTTCCCAAGATCTGTCCTGAGGGCCGTAACTCTTCCAATCGACTAGATAGTATAGTTTGGATCTGGTATATTTGGAATCCAGGATTTCTTTCACTTCAAAATCGGGATCTCCATCGATCATAATGGGTTCAGGTGGTGGCTTAACTCCTGTAACGGGTTGTACTGGTTTTAGAAGTGATATGTGGAATACTGGGTGAATTTGCATGTTGGCTGGTAATGCTAGTTTAACAGCTGCTGGATGATGGCTTGAACAGAATAGGGTCCCAAATAGCGAGGATGAAAAGTCTGGGTTCCTTTAAGAGGTATATATTTTGCAGCTAGCCAAACCCTGTCTCCTACCTGATAGTCAGGGGCTTTTTTCCGATGTTGGTCAGCAAACCTTTTTTCCTTCTTTTTGGCTTGGATTAACTGTTCTGTTGCCTTGTGATGAGTGATGTTTGCATGAAGAGTCTTTACTGCCAGTATTTCTAGACTGGGAGGGCTGTCTAGTTTGGAAGTACGTGGATGTCTGCCGTAGTGGGTGTAGAAAGGTGTTTGACCAGTACTGGAATGCAATGAATTGTTGTAAGCATATCTGGCTTTGCATAATAGATCTTTCCAGGTTCCTTCAACTTGGTGCAGCATGCACCGTAGATATTGTTCGAGAGTCTGGTTGGTCCTCTCTGTTTGACCATCCGTTTAGGGGTGATTGCTGGTGGATAGTCGGATGTCGATTTGAGCCATAGAGCAGCACGTTTTCCAGAAGTTAGATACGAATTGGCTGCCTCGATCAGAGACCAGGACTGAAGGGAATCCATGCAGTTTGATAATGTTTTTCAGGAACACTTTTGCTAGATGGGATGCATCTGGGAGTCCTTTGAAAGGGATAAAGTGTGCCATTTTCTAAAATAAGTCTATTACTACGCAAATGGTGTTGAACCCTTCACTGGGAGGCAAATCGGTAATAAAGTCACGAGAAAGTGTGTGCCATGGTGCAGGAGGAATTTCTAATGGTTGTAGGAGGCCAGCTGGTTTTTGTTTTAGTGACTTGTTTTGTGCACACAACCCACAGGATTGAACATATTGAATGACGTCTCACTGCCAAGTGGGCCACCAATAATTGCATTTCACTTTGGCTAGGGTTTTGGCAATTCCGGGATGACATTCTATCAGAGAATTGAGATAGTCCGGAATTATTAGTTGTTGTAGCTCTGTTTTAGGCACATACAGGCGTTCATCAAAATATAGCAGTTGATTTTTAACGGTGTATTGTTTTCCTTTGATAGGCCATTCCAGAAGTTCTTTAGGGGTTATTTCACGTTGAATCATGTTTCTAAGCTCAGTGTGTGTTAAAGCTGTGGTGAGGCCTAAGAGCCTGTCCTCAGGAATAATGGCTACTGGATCTGGGGTTGCATATACTTCCTCGTCGATGCCCATGCGAGATAGTGCGTCTGCTTTCCCGTTTCTTACGCCTGGTCGATAAGTGATCATGTAGTCATACTCGCAAAGAAAAGGGTCCATCGTAATTGGCGTGAGGATTGCGCGTTTGCTGTTTTTAAATATTGTAGGTTCCGATGATCTGTGATTACCGTGACTGTATGCCTGGCCCCCAAGAGGTAATGTCGCCATGCCTTGAAGGCATATTTTATAGCAAGCAGTTCCTTATCGGTGATGGCATAATTGAGTTCAGGAGGTGTGAATTTTCACGTCCAGAGTGCCATGGGGTGCAATTGGTCAGTTTCAGGGTCCCTCTGAGAAATAACCGCCCCCATAGCCATGCTGGAGGCATCCGTTTACACGATGTAAGGAAGATCTGGACGAGGATGTCGTAAAATCGTGGCTGAGGTGAACCTTTCCTTAAGTTCGTGGAAGGCCTTTTTGGAGTCTTCTGTCCACATGAATTTTTTATTGTTTTTTCGTAGAAGTAACGTGATCGGATGCACAATCTGAGAGAAGTCTGGAATGAACCGACGGTAGAAGTTTGCAAATCCCAGCATGCTCTGGACTCCTTTTAACGAGGTCGGAGAAGGCCATTTGAGAATGGCATCCACCTTGTGTACATCCATTCAGATGCCTTTCGAAGTAAGATTGAAACCCAGAAATTCTACATCGGTTACGTGGAAAAAGCATTTTTCAAGTTTTGCATATAGTCTATGTTGGCGCAGTTTGGCAAGGACAGCACGGACATGCTTGACATGGTCTTGTTTCGAGGTTGAATACATTAGGATGTCGTCTATGTAGACCAGGGCACAAACATCGATCAATTCCCTTAGGACGCTGTTCATAAAGTATTCGAACGCCGCCGGGGCATTACAAAGCCTGAAAGGCATTACTTGGTACTCAAACAACCCATATTTGGTATGGAAGGCCGTTTTCCATTCATCTCCTTTTTTAACTCGGACCATGTGGTATGCTCCTCTGAGGTCTAACTTAGTATAAATCTGGGCATCTTTGACTTGATCCAGCATCTCGGGAATAAGTGGTAGGGGGTAACGGTTCTTCACGGTGATCTGGTTCAATGCGCAATAGTCAATACAGGTTCTCAAGTCCCCTTCCTTCTTTGGTATGAAGAAAAGGGGACTGGCTGCCGGTGATTTAGATGGGCGAATGAACCCATTTGCCAAGAACTGGTCCAGATAGGATTTTAAATGCTGGTTTTCTGGTTCTGTGACACATAGATTCCCGGGTATGAGGTCAATCTGACAGTCATAAGACTTGTGCGGCGGTAGTGTATTAGCTTGTTCCTTCTGGAACACATTCTGGAAATCCTGGTATTCTTCAGGGAAAGTACTAGTTGCGCCAAGTGTAGATATGCCGGTCCTAGGACTTGTAGGAACATTGAAACTGGATTTGTTTTCCTGGAAATAACAGGTGGAAGCGCAATCACGAGGAAAAGTCAATCTTCTTGCTGCCAATCTATCCGAGGGTTATGAGCAACTAACCATGGCATCCCTAATATTAGCTGAACCTCAGGTGCCTTGATGAGATCAAAGGAAATTGTTTCCCGCCAGTGTCCATCCTGGCACAGCAGGGTTATTCCTGCTGTACATTGGGTTACTGGTCCGGAAGCAATTTCTGTCCCATCCACCTTGGTTACCTTTTCTGTGTTCTGCTTAAAACATAAGGGCAGCCCCATCCATGCGGCCAGATCTCGATCAATGTAATTCCCAACTGCTCCGCTGTCTATGTAAGCTTCAACGGTATGCATCCTTGATGGTTGTTGGTGATTGATTAGGATCACTGGTATTGCAAAATGTGAGGTTGGTGGCTTGTTCTTCTCACTCGACAAACTGACCTTGACTTTTGTCGAGCTAGGCAGTTTTCCGACTCCTTACTTCCATCCTTTTCTGTAGCTCCCACAATTCACTTGGGGGGTTTTATCGGACAGTCTTTTAGGAAGTGCCCTGATTGTCCGATGTACAAACATAATTGCAGTTGCCTTCTCTTGTCTCTTTCAGCTTTTGTTAACGGTAGTCGTATGCCTCCGATTTGCATTAACGTGCATGGTGGTGCATCTTTGGTTTGAAGATACACGGCCCATGTATCTGATCTGGACCGATCTGCTTTCCTATCTTGTAATCAATGATCTAGTTGCACCACCAGGTTGATAAATTCACTACAGTCTCTAAGTGGATCAACCACCTGAGCCAAGACGTCCTTCAATTCCCCTCGAAGGCCTCGGTGAAACAATGTGGTTCTCTTGTCTTCATGCCACCTGTTTTCAGCCACTAACCAATTAAAGGTTGCTATGTATGGTAGTAAGTCTTGATTCCCTTGCCGGAGTGATAAGTGTTCATTGTCTACAGCTTGTTCATGGGTGTGTCGGGCAAATTTCCCTCTGAAAACCCCCAAAGTCACGTAGTAACGGATCATCATAGCTCACAAGCGGCACTGATCGTTAGGGAATGTGCCCGGTCTGCAGAGGAAGTGAAGACAACATTGATTCATAAATGCAGCATACTTCCTTGGGTCACCTGAAAACCGTTCTGGCGGTGCTAACGGTATTGCTCTGGGTAAGGTGATTTGTACTGGAGCGGCAGATGATGTGGTTGCCTGTGCCTGTGGATTATTCCCAGGTAATGGAGCTTGTCCGGCCTGTGATTTCAATAATTGCCTGCTGATTTCTCTGGTGCGATCCTTGGTGACGACAAGATCCCTTCGCAGGGTATTAGTCTCTTGCCTAGCCGAATGGCACCCAGGTGGATAATGTTATAGGGTCTTTGCGTTCTGTTACGCTCACCTTGTATCCACGGGACGCCCTTATGCCCTGGTTGCCGGATTCACCCTGGACCCTTCCCGATTCTGGATGGTACCTTCTATGTAGGTCGGGCCTTGTTGTGATGTCTGGCGTGCTCTCGTCCTGCCTTCTGTGCAGGGGTGCGTAGTGTCTGCGGGTTTGAGCGACGAGTTAACTTCACTGGTGCTAACAGATCAAGTGTCTTTAAGGAGGTAAGTCTGGTCAAAGCAATCTTAAAATGTCCTTGCTTTCCATTCTTGCGATTAATGTCTTTTCCTTATTTATTCCCCCTTAGGTGCACAGAGGTTCAGTGGATGTGCAGCTTGGATCGGGTTCCTACCCGGATGATGGATGCAGGAGCGTATGATAAATGGTAGGTTAAGCGCGAAGTGCGGCGCGGTAATGTCTTCTTTTGCTATCCTGTATTCTTTATTCCTTTTCAGGTCGCGATGGTCTTTCTGGGCGTATGAAGATTTCCGTAGCCGGCCAAGAAATGCCCAGCCAGGTGAGGTTCTCGTGATTACTGCCGTAAATGCCGTGAGTAACCTGTTTTAACGTTGTCCTTCTTTCTCTCTTCCTCCAGGTGCTTCGTTCTGGTGCGTGCGTGATGTCCCGATGATGCTGCCGACGGGATGGAAGACCGCAAGCAGCAGGAAGATTTATAATCGACGGATGGAAAGTTGCAGGTAAGCAGAGACTGCTAATGATGTTCTTTTGTCTCCTCTGCAGGTCCGCTGTTCAAGGATCGCCGGATTCTGGTCTCTGGACATGATGAGCGTCACGCTGCTGTCTGCAGAATAACGCAAAGCACGTTCTGTAACTTGGGTGTGGTTTATATAGCCCTCTAGTAAAGTAGTCCAGGTAAAGTAGTCCGGGCTACCACACCCAAAACACTGCACCGCACAGTTTGGTTCCAGGAACTAGGCTGCGTGGGTGCCTCCATGTTGGCTGCAGGCCTCCAATGAAAAAGTAGTCCCTTCAAGACTGTGTTCCAATGTGAACATGAGCCTGGCGCCAAAGGCGCCAGGACTGACTCCAGGAGAGTCCATGAGGATAGTGCAAGGCCCTTGGGGCCCTAAGTGACCCCTGAGTCTTAACCCTACCTGGCCTGTGACCATGCCAGTGGGGTTTTGGGTCACGGGTCGTGACAGCAACAGACATGATGATAGGTGGATCTTTGTAGTACGTTTTCTCCCCTTTACCTTTCCACTTACAAAGCACTCTGGTTATGACCTCACGCATAACAGAAGATTGTTGGTGGGGACCCAGGATTGGTTCATTAAGGTATGCTTAGCCTGCACCAATCACTGGGGTCCATTTGGCTTCAAAAGAGGGCTGAGCCTCTCTCTTAGTAGATCATCTGAAGACTTTGCAGGGAGTAGCAAGGATAACTCATTGGGACACTGGCTGAATGTACAGTCTACCTTATATCTTCCACCAGTGAGGGAAGGCCATGAAATCCAAGAGGGAAGCAAGATCCCTCCCCCAAACTTCTCCCAATAATCAGAGGGAGATACTGAATCCGAGGACCCTCCAAGCAGCTCCAGAACCGGTACCCACCCAATACACAGCATGCCCTGCTAGGCTCTGCAAGCAAGCTTCCTAGGTGGAAAGTGCCAGAGAGTCTCTGAACCAAACCAAGGACAAGGCTGCTGCCTGCAACACTCTCCTCAGCTCTGGGCCAGACGCCTTAAAGGATGACACAAGCCCAGCGAAGATTCTAGGAGGAGTGCAGCGTCCACTTTTAAGGACATTTTTGAGGCAGTCGAGCCCCTTGAGCTGCTACCGGCAGTACCGCTGACTGCTGTCATGCCGCAGTGACTCATGCTGTCCGAGACGCCTCCATCACAGCTTCGGAAATGCCAACCAGCACTGATACAACGATTCCTGACCCCCACCAGCTGTGTAGGCCAGACTGCAGCCGTCCGTCCAGCCTCGCTTGCTGAACTGCCTGCCACCTGATACCTGCAGCTGTCTTCCGTCTTGAGCTCCGTTGCCTAAGCTGCAAAGCGCCCCCTGAAACCGACTTGATGCTGTCGAGCACCAAGAATTTCTACAAGCACAAGGTACATTGTGGTTCTGTCACCCTCGTCCTTCTCCAAAGGCCCCTAGTGACATTTCATGACCCATTGCTTCCTTTGTACTAAAACCAAGTATTCTTGAACTATTGCGATTAATGACTTTTCCGACTACCCTGCTGTCAGTATTCAGAGTGTATCCCCTTTCCGTTTTGAAATTGTCTGTCCTCTTCATTCCTTTGCAGGGTGGTTTGTATTTTATAGTGTTCCAGAACTGTCTGTTGAATAATAATAAATTACATGTTTGTATACAACCTTGACTGGTCAGTCCATTTCATCTTTGGGTAATACTTGTATATTCACTGTGCCGCAACTAACCAACGATCTACGACCTTGCAGATAAGCCTGCCGTTCCATCCACGTTACCAAAATTGGACAAGGAGGTTTTTGTGTTTCCAGTCTGTTCGGATACCTTCTGGTGTACTAGAGTTGTGGGGCTGATTGATGGTGTAGAAACCAATATTCATCCCTGGGCCGCTGGTGCCCTGCAAGTTGATTTGTCACAGTAACATAAAACAACCCACACCACATGAGAGCTACAGTACAAGCGTGATACCTACATTACAAGGATATGCAAGTAACTGAAGACTTTAGTGAACAAGTAGAGGTTGAGATCCAGTCGTGTGCACCCCCCTTGGACCCCCTACCGATTTAATGAATAAGTGCCATAGAGTCTGAGCAAGATCTTTAAAAATATTCGGCACCTATGACCACATGCTCATTTGAAAGAGCAGGTGCAATCCAAATAAGCGAATAAGCATGCATCGATACACGATCACTGTGGTGTGCTCTTTGAGGGCTAGATTCAAATTGATTGTGAATGGCCCTGGGGTAAGAAATGCAACGGCGTGTCCCATTCAGACAGTCACTTTCTCAGGCAGAAGAGTGGAGGGGGGGTCACGTACTTGCCCATCTGATTGGATTTTATATTTCACAGCAGTGACCGTGAATCCCTGACCACAGCAGCGCCAATAAACACAGCGACTGTCCAACCAAAAAATCATGCATTCTATGTCCGAAGATGCGACACTAAGTACCTTGACCTTTATTTTGCCTCCGTTTTTTCCTGAACACAGAACCATAACTTGTTTTGCTTAATACAATTTAGTCGGCCATGCCTTTTCTCCTTCGTATTTCAGAGCAGCAGCCATCCAATTCTCCTCTCTAAGATGAAAGGATGCGCAGCAATGACCTCCACACGCCTGCTCATCTGTCTGATTGAAGGGGTGTCTGCGACATGCTTCGTTTTTGTTATGATATGATATAATATTTTGAACATTTAACAGCTGCCTAATTGATTTACGCCGTCTGCCACACTCGTGTTTGCCCCTGGATGCAATGTGTTCACTCTCCCTTCAGTATAACACGGTCTGAAAGTGCTTGGCTGACGACTGAAGGTGCTAAGAGCTTCTGATGAAACTGCTCCGTAATGAGGAAAGAGATAAGTGGGGGACTGAAATGATCAGAGATAAATAGCCACGAGATTTATCTGATCACACGTGCAGGGCTTTGAATAGAAGTGCTAATGACCACACTTTTAACAATCCAACTCAATTACACCTTAATTGCATTATAGAACAGTTCATTCAAAATAAAAGCCCGATATCTACACATTGTACTTGATAGGAACAAAATTACCGCTTACAGTTTTCTTTTGCAGAATTAACACAAAAAAACGATTTATCCGAAACGGGGTGTGTGGTTTCATGCAGGGGATGTCTACAATGCAGTATACGCATTGTGAAATGCGCAATGCTCAACTGCTCGCAGTGCTCTGTGCAGAGCCTGCAACCCAGCTGCCTGCAGCAGCCGCACCCCTGTTCAAAATATGCAACATCAAGCATGATTGAGATGCCAATTAAAACCACCAGACAGGGTAATTTCTTCCATTTCAAAGTATTTGGAAACCCCCTCAAAAAGGACAAAGGCAGGGCTGACATGAATTATTTTGTCCCCATCAAACTGATTCCAAAGCTCCCAGCTTGGTGTCTTTCCTTGAAGGCAGTGGACTGATTCATTGCTACTGTATGAGGGCACATTTTAAATAGCTCACAACAAAACACACATCCTGTTTCATTAATTTTCTTTTAAACTAAAAGTGGCCAGAATATGCACCCATTTCCTGCAGCATTAAAAGAAAAAAATTCACATTGGAATTGACTTGCTACTGGATAGCAGATGCCTGCGTTTAGACATCCTTTTCACCTAGTTTTACATAAATGATGTACACATTTCTGCTGCTGTCCAAGAGAATGGGAAAGGCAGACTTTTATTTTTTTGAAAAGATTCAATAAGGACAAACACTGAAGGATATGACAGCTTTACGGACATTTGATTGAAAAGGACGAGAATGTATATGCACAAAGAGAGCATTGTTCCAACATAGGGCCCGATTCATGCAAAAGCGCGCAGAAATCCAGAAAGGGCCGCGCGCCGAGAAGGACACTGCGTGAACCTGCGCAATTAAGTAAATCTGTGCACTCAGAAAATTCATGGATCCAAACGCACAATTCCAGCAGACACGCAAAGGTAATGGAGCTGCGTGAAGAACGGACACAACACGCTCCCACGCAAACCAAACCCAAGCGCAAACCCCTGCATCCACCCCTGAGCCACCATCCAGCACCACTGTGAAAACGCACGGGCCCCCACATAGGCATGCTGCACTCCTGCAAAAATGAAAGAGCTTCCTTGTAAATCAAGGCTGCACCCCCAATGAAAATGTGCAGGCTCCCTTGTAAGCTAAGGCGGCACTCCTGTGAAAACGTAAGAGCTACCTCGTAAGTCGAGGCTGCACCCCCCAGTGAAAACGCGCTGGCTCCCTCGTAAGCTAAGGCGGCTCAGCTGCAAAAACACACAGGCTCCCTCATAAGCTAAGGTGGCACCCCCAATGAAAACGAATGGGCTCCCTCATAAGCTAAGGCGGCACCCCTGTGAAAATGCGACAGCTACCTCGTAAGCTAAAACAGCAACTGCAACAAAAACATTCAGGCTCCCTCGTAAGCTAAGGCGACACCCCTGCAAAAACTTGAGAGCTACCTCGTGAGTCGAGGTCACAGCCCCCAACGAAAATGTGCAGGCTCCCTGGTATGCAAAGGTGGCACTACTGCAAAAACGTGCAGGCTCCATCGTAAGCTAAGGTGGCACTGTGATGCTGGAAATACATGAGGGACAGGGCCACTGAATCCTTGTCCTTTATTGCTTTGTCATGTATGTTCTGTCTTCTTTTCCATGCAGGAGTTCACGTGGAACTCCTGGTGGTGCGGCTCTTCCTGTATTTGGTTTGGTGAACAGACCCTTGGAATACCGTTATGGAACACATGGGTGGGAGTACGACCCTGTACTTCTAGTGTATGTTTTTGGGCACCTGTGTGTGGCCCACAGACCAGGGTACGGCTGGTGGCAGCTCCAAGCTGAATTGACAGGTGCCCTGAGCATCCTCCATTTTGGGATACCAGGCCCTGTCATTTGAATCCGCGGATTCCTGATAGGAAACAAGACGGCCCCTGTCGCCTCTTGCTTTCTATCACCTGTTACCTTACTTTTCCCAAAGTATCGGCAAGCCCTGACTCTGTCCCTTCCACCGGTCTGGCTGTTGGGTGGAAGTTCCATATATGGTTTTGTGGGGAAGTCCAGGCCAGACTGGCTGGAGCCTTCCCAATGACTGTATGTTGTGGGTACGTCTGTGGGGTGGGACCTGGGTGAATGGAGTGTGGGATGAGTACGCATTTCATGTTATGGGTGTCTAGTATCTGGTGTTTGACACACTGAGTGAGACAGCCCTGCCCGAAACTGGTATGAATGCAGTGTGTAGTGCTGAATGGCAGAGTGCTTGTCCGAATCCACATTCTGTGTTGTGAGTGTCTGGATGGAGAAGAATGGCCTGAATGCACTGTGTGCCTGATTGGCTGCCTGACTGCCTGAATGCCCTTCTGAGCGATTGGTTGCCTGAGTGTGACCCAGCAGAGTGAATGGGAGATCGATAGTATATCTGGGGGCCTCTCACTGCTAGAAATCATTCAGAAGCTGAAGTTGAAACTGACGCTTAACTTTGAAGCCCACTGGAAGAAGAACTGTTGCTGCTGTCCTTTGCTAATCTGAAAGCTGCTGTGCCATCAAGGAACTGATACAAGTGAGGACCTGGATAGGAGACCTCTTCACAAGCTATGAGGGACCATCGTGCACCAGCTGATCTTTGCCAAAGCTCTTTGGTAGACAGACCTACGAAAGGCTGCTGACCGGAGACGGGGACCACTGAGGAATCACAAAGAGAAGTGCCCTGACATTGAAGTCCACAGTCAGCGACCGTCGTCGACGACCGGAGCCGCCGTGCTCCCTTTGCCTAAGAACATTGAAACAATGACTCCCTTGCTCATCCTTGTTGACCGCTTTCATCCTGCCAGAGAAAGTCAAGGCCACCGAAGACTGAGGAGAATCTGCCAGTGGGTTTCCCACCACCCGAAGACCTCAGAGACGCCAACGAAGCTACTGAAGCCAGACGTGGTCACGTCCCATTCGCCATCGCCAGACGCCGATGACTCAATGCCCTTGCTGGGGCAAAATTCTTCATTCACTCTTTGCGGCAACTAACACTCGTCTTCGAGGTGCACCGCATGCCTCTTCTTCACAGGACGTTCACAAGCTTTCGTCAATGAGCATCGCGAAGATCGAAGCTGCTCCCTCGACAACCACTGTTCACCTTTTTCTTCATCTCGGAATTTCGACAACCCATAGCTCCTGCCTGAAAGGGAGAGCACTCAAGAAGGGCCCGTTGATTCCCTGACGAAGAACTCTCCAACACAAGTTACATTTGGGTTGCAGAACTATAGAAGAAGATAAGACCTTAATAGCTAATATATGGACTGTGCTTGTAGTGCATCTTCATTTACAGGTTGCCCAGGTGGGGGATCCTCATACAGAACTGTGTCTGGTTGGTAGGGGCTCAGATTTTCCACCAATTGTCTAACCAACTTGTCTTCCTCCTAACTTTATGGTTGATATCATTTGGTGTGTTGATTCGTATGCTATTTGAACTGAGGACAGTTGATGCATTTTAATGGAATCAGAGTAATAGTGGTACCACCTAGAACTGTATATATTTACCATTTTAGAATTGTCAGAGCACAAAGTGTATTATCGTGATTGTGTATATAACCTTGAACCTTATTTATATAAAGACTGTATTTTAACTAATACAGTGTGTGGACATTCCTTTGTGGCTGCTTGGGGACTACACTGTACTTAAGAACCAGCCCACATCACCTCCTGAGAAGCTAGGCCTTGATTGCTCGACTACGTTTACCAATAATAGGGAATCTTGGCTGGGGTCCTCTGTGCCTCTCCTCTGCCATATAAAGAGCAGGAGTACAGACAACCCCCTCCTTTCTTTACAGGCACCCCTAATGAAAATGCGTGGGCTCCCTCATAAGGTAAGGAGGAACGCCTGCGAAAATGTGTGGTCTCCCTCATAAACTAAGGTGGCACCCCCAACGAAAACATGTGGGCTTCCTCGTAAGCCAAAGCGGCACACCTGTGAAAACACAGGAGCTACCTCGTAAGCTAAAGTGGCACCCTCAATGAAAACACGCGGGCCCCCCCCGTAAGCTAAGGTGGCACCGCAACAAAAATGCGCAGGCTCCCTCATAAGCTAAGGCGGTAGCCCCATCGAAAACATGCGGGCTCCCTTGATTGTTAACAACTAAACTGCAAGTCCACTCCCCTACACACTAGGCACCCAATCTGCCAGCATATACATCTAATGCACATCAACCCCTCAAGTCCAGACACCACCTACCAGTCCCCTTCAACTCTGACACTTCCCCAGGCAGCCCCCTCAAGACCAGACACCACCCACCATCCCCCTTCACCTCCAATACCAGCCTGAACTCTTACTCCCAAGAGCCCTTTAAAACCAGGTAGCAATACGCAGAGGTGGATTGGGATGCAGAAGTTACTCAAACGTCAATGTGCGTTTCTGTTTTCATATCAATTATCTAAAACAGGGAGTTCAACAGGCAACATCCGACGCCGCACAGCTCGATCTCAAAGCATTTTACAAAAATAGTTCTTTTATACCAAACATTCATCACTGCTGATGTCATATTATGTGGCAAACTACAAAAATTATGGTCACCCGTGGTTGGCTCTGAGCGAACATCTAAGTATACCTTCTATATAGCCACTGGCTATGATTGAGTACTTAAGTCAGGTGGGCATCAGAACTCAGCCCCAATAATTGGTCACTATTGTCTTCACTAAATACACGATTCATTGGGGCTTCATACTATAGGGCTCTTCATTATACTGCCCACTATGATTGATTTGGCACCCTTGTACCCTCTGGAATATTCCACATGCTAGCAGCACGCAGGCTACCATCCCAGGTTCATGGACGCTCGGCATGATCATGCCTCCCTTCAAATTAACCAACTATCCATCAACACTCCTTCAGTTTGTCAGACCATTAGCTTTTGAACTTGGCCTTTTAGTTGTGGTCTTCGTCTGGGAAATAAAGGGAGGATAGCTTCACTGTGTCTGTTAGTTTTGGTACAGCCTGACCCAAGCTATTCTGATTTCACTCATGTGACTTTCAAGCTGTTTGCAGCATTTCATCCTTTTAAATGATGACCTGCAGAGAACTTGACTGTTTTTTCATACTGCTTCAAACAGGAGCGTGTTCCTTTCTCACATTTGTTGTAGTTTTCTTGACAGGTATCAGTTACACTGTGGTCTTTTCCCTTTGTTCTGGGCCAGCCCCATTGTCTCTGAAACGTGCCATGCCATCAGTAATTTCCAACTGCACCACACATTTGAAAGTCTTTTTCTTGTTCATGAATTTTCTGGCATGCTAAAGTGCGTTGTGGACCATCCAGGTTATATACATTCCTCTGTATATACATTGGCGCATCGCCGAAATCTAATTCACTATGTAGCTAGCCTTATGAATACTGTTCCCTACTTGCGTGACCAGCAACTGTACACTTGTAAACTGATTTACATATTCTTCAGTGTTTCTGTAGCCCGAGCAACTTCATCTCAAGCCCGAAATGTTGCTCATCTATACCATCTATTCTTTTACAGAATACTTGCTATGTTTATTCTCTCCATCCAGCTTCTAGATACATCAACTCCCTTTCATGTGACGTCATCAGGCTCCTTTTTGTGTTCAAAGGCACATATCTTCCGATACTTCATCCAAAAGAGGGCTATGTCTCTGTCCATTTAGATAGGGTTTCCTTAATGGTTAACTTGTCTCGAAAGGTTCTCTGCGGTATTGGTACACTGACTGGAACGGCACATGTCGTCATCTCTGGTTCCCAACATATAGGCAACATAGGGGCAGAGCTTGGAGTGAGGATGCGTGATTGTACCTCTACAACTCCAAGCATCCCCCTCAAGGCCAGACACCACCCACCAGCCCACTTCACCTCTGACACCACCCCATGCAGCCCCCTCAAGTCCAGACACCACCCACCAGCTCCCTTCACCTCTGACACTACCTCAGGCAGCCCCCCAATAGTACACTCCCCTCCACACACTGCCCTCACCTCCGACACTTCCCCAGGCAGTCCGCTCAGGTCCAGACTCAACCCACCAGTCCCATTCACCTCGGACACTACCCTAGGCAGCCCCTTCAAGTCCAGACACCACCCACCCGCCTCCTTCACCTCTGACACCACCCCAGGCAGTCCCCTTAAGTCAAAACATCACCCACCAGCCCCCTTCACCCTTGATACACCCCAGCAGCCACCCGACAGTCTCCCATGCATGCAGTTCAAAGTATGGCTGCAACTCACCTGAACCTCCGTGATCTGTCTCCACCATGAAGCACACCCCCAACATGTCCATCACCAACACGATCAACAGGAAGCACTGAAGACCACTCCTGGACCGGAGCATCCACTGTCACTCCCTGGTAGACTGGAATCTGCAGCACCCCAGCTAGACAGCACTACATTGCATCAACAACTATGTGGCCACACCCATCAAAATGAATGTGACATGTGAATGCAATGCAAAGTGGCATTTGCCTGTTGGCCATGGGTCATTGCAAAGGCATCAAAGCACACCAACTGAATTTGTGCCGAGGACAGAAGTAAACCCATTCATACATTGGCCAGAATGACAAATAATGACCAGGCTCATCCCATCCTGTCCTCAAGTGACCTGGGTGGATATGGTGACAAAGTTACAGTCAGGGACCACAACATGACAGGCCCATGAATGATGGGCGGGTCGTGAGAGAATGCATGACTCACTGAGACAGGAAATGTGTGCTGCCATACAGGAAGAGCAAAGATGACTTGCAAATGCATTCCAGTTGCAGAGGTGAAGCAAGACATGAGAGCAGGCAGTGTGTGACTGCACATGCTGGTGGGCATGTGTGCATGACATGGGTTTGACACAGCAATGACAAACAAGTGTCCAAGTAACGTCACCAGGGCACCCCTCCACAGTGAGCCCAGCTTTGTGCACCCCAACCATACTTATGCCAAACACACAGTGATGCTGCACATGTAAATGCAAATGAAAACATAGAGTGCATCCCCAATAGTCTGATGAACCCACCCCCTCATGTCAGACACATGCACATCCTTCTACCCGCAACCATTTCAGCAACAACAACACACACACACACACACACAGGCAGGCCACTAGACACGTGACTTGAAAAGGAGAGATGCACTAGCTGAAAAGTGAAATATCAAAGTTGCAGACACACAAATGAACTGCATGAAGTGTGGAATGGAACAAAATGAAACATGTATTAAACACAACTATGTACAAAAAAACAGGGAATGAAGGTCCAAGCAGTCCGGGGGAAAAGATGAAATTACAAAACAACCCTAGGCCTAAATAACTATATATAGGAACAACAGAGAATGAAAGTCTTCAAAGTCTGGGGCAAAATATAAATAAAAAAAGGAAACCTACACCTAAATAACTATATGCAAACGCAGCTGGCTATTCCTCCTCACCAATTTCACTCAAACTGTCTACCAGGGCTGAGTCACATGTCACGTCCTCCTCCATTAGGTGGGCCTCTGTTGTTTCCTGGAGGGCTTGCAGAGTGGACATCATTTGTGGTTTGCCATCCCGTTCTTCCGAGCAAGTGGCCTCCAGGATGGCAGCCCGCCTCCTCGCCCCGATGCAGCACAACCTCAGCACTGGTCAACATTACCCTTGCTTTGCGTCCCTGCTGCCTCTCTGCCACCAGCTTCTGTTCATAGCTCCTGAAATGAAAGACATTGAGGGCATCAATCCCACTTGATCCTCCTCCCTCAAACTTTAAACCTGCCTACTTGGGTTGGTCTTTCCTGCAACATACTGCCTCCTGGTTGCCACCTGTTGCCAATGTGCTCAATGCACGATCCCTTGGTGTTCCCTTCATCCTGATGATGATTGCCGGGGCGTACAGCACCTTCACTGCTCCACGGTGCCTGCTGTTCCTCCATTGCCTATGCTCCTGTCGGTCCCTGGATAGGCACCGTGACCACCTCAGCTGCCCTACCTGTGACTCCCAAATCGGGCAGGAGTGTAAGCTCCACCTGACGGGACGATGTGGGTGGGCCCGTTGCACAGTGGACCCTGCTGGTATGTGGTCTGGAAGGCACCCCTGGGGACGACTGTTGCACAGAGGAGGAAGCCGAGGAGTTGGTTGAATTGAATTGAATTTATATTTTATTTCTATTGCGCTTGTACACAAGTGTTTCAGAGCGCGACAAGGCAAGGGAGGGGAACAAGGGAGAACAAAACACCGATATTACTAGTCCCAGTAACATTGAGAATGCGGAAGTGCATGGGAGATGGGAGGGGGAAAAATGCATAGAAGGGGGAGAAGTGGAAAGTGCGGGCAAAGGAGAAACAGATAAATAATAATAAATTAATGAATAAATAAATAATGAAGGCAACAAACAGTGTTAGTGCAGCAGGAAAAGTGGCAAGTGCTGGGTTTAAGACAGGAGACAGGGTAGGTATGATATGTGCTGGAAGAAAAAAGGGGGGGATTGTTTTGGTACAGATACAGACCCCAGTGCAAGGTGTGGCCCTGAGACAGTGCGGGAGGGTGGCAGGGTGAGCAGGGACCTGGGCCCGGAGAACAGAGGGTGGTCAGGTGCACGGTGCCAAGAGAGAACAGATCAGAAGGCAGAAGGGGAGAGGGTGGAGCGAAGACAGAAGCAAAGACCAAGGTCTTGAGGTGCTTCCGGAACCAGAGACGGTTCTCCTCAGGTTTTAGAGTGGCAGGGAGGCTGTTCTAGAGGGAGGCCCCAGCCGAAGACAGAGATCTACCCCCTGCTCATTTCTCTGAAAAACTACTGACCCTGATGGAGTTAGAGGTAGAGGAGCGAAGAGCTCGAGAGGGGAGGTATTTGCGGAGGGATAGCTGAAGCTATTTTGGACCCAGGCCCCAGAAAGCCTTTTAGACAATGTAGAGGGTTTTGAATTTAATTCTTGCATCCACTGGGAGCCAATGGAGATATTTCAGAGCTGGAGAGATACGATCCCAGAGCTTAAGGCCAAGGACAAGTTTTGCAGTCCTCTTCTGGATTAGTTGCAGAGGGTGGAGAGTAGAGGCAGGTAGATTTAGAAAGAGGCTGTTACAATAGTCCAACCTAGAGAGAACCAGAGCTTGGGAGACAGTGAGCTTCTGGGTGAAGGAGAGGAAAGGCAGAGTACCTCTGAAGAGGTGCAGTAGGAAGTCTTACTTTTTAGAGACATCAGAGATGTGGGCGGAGAAGGAACATGTGGAGTCAGAGATGACCCAGAGGCTCTTAGCCTTGCAAGTTGGGGTAGGAGGAGGGCCAACGGAGGCCGGCCAGAGAGTGAGGGGAAAGGATGGTGAAGGTGTGCCAATGAGGAGGATCTCCGTCTTGCTGGCATTCAGACAAAGATCATTGGTGGCACGCCAATCTTGAATGGCAGTTAGGCAATCAAAGATGATAGAGGGAGAGGAGTTGGTCGAGGGCAGCCTGAAAATGAGTTGAGTGTCATCAGCATAACACTGGAATTTTGAGCGGAAAATGGCAATGCAGTGGGCAAGAGTTGGCAGGTATTGGTTGAAAAGCCAGGGCAAGAGGTTAGAAGCCTGGGGAACACCACAGGTAGAGAGGGAGATAGATGATAGGAAGGACCCAAGTTGGCCCTGGGAGGGTTGATCAGAGAGGAAAGAGATCAGCCTGACCAGAGCCTGATCAGTGATACCCATGTTATAATGGAGACAGTTGAGCAAGATGGTAGGGCAGAAAATTCAATGCAGTGGGTGAGAGTGGGTTGCAACAGTGAACAGCCCACAGAGCCCAGCAGGAAACAGACCTGCTGCCAACAAGGCCACAACGCGGTACAGCTCATTTTGATGATGGACAAGCAGACAATGAGTAGCATGCCCACCATCACAAATGACTGCATTCCGCCTCATAAGCCCGGCCAGCAGGGGCAGCACATGATCCCTGATGGACACATCAGCCGGCAACGGGATGCTGGTCTGGGTGGAGGCATCCCGGCAGGCGCCCAGTCCTACATCCGATGGCACAGGGACAGGATTTTGCACTTCCACAGTCGCCTGCACAGCCTCATGCCCCTGGAATTGGATGGCAGCATGCACTTCCACCTCAACACCCCCACCTGACCCCATGGGCAGGCTGCAACGGGCACCTCCTCTGCTCCCCCCTTCATCAAACTGGATGACTCCAGGGTGTCTTCCGCCATGGATGGCCTCTGTGATGCATCACCTGGTCCCACCGCTGCTGAGGAGTCCCCTGCCACCTCCATATCCTTGGACTTTCCCCCAGCAGCCAAGCCCAATGATAGAGATGCTATCCCAGCTTCATAGCTCCATGAAGATTAGTTGTCACTGGGAGTGGCTAGGGCCTGCACCTTTGTCTGGTGGAGTGATCCCTACATCCATGCTCCACAGCACCGCTTCCGCCCCCTTAATCAGCTGCTGAAACTGTGTTAAAGGAGACACAGAACAACAAAATCAGTGTACTGCAACTAAGCCGGTGTGGCATCAATAACATTTGCACCGCACACATGGACATGCAATCCACGTCCAAACAGACACAACAACCCAGGCACGATGAAAAACACTTCCATGACACATGTAAACACATATACATGTGGCCAGTGCACAGACACATACCAAGATGAATCACATGACCCTAGGGAAAGGACAACGTGACCCATCTGCAACATGATGCACATCCATTGTATATATGCCACATGGGCACAAGGGTGGGCAGGGAACATATTGGTATGAAGTACACACACATTAAGCATGTGAACTCAGTGGAATCATTGCCACCAGTGGACAACCATACTTGCACCAGTCACGGCATGGCCATGCCGACACCTGCCTGGGCAACTCTCTACACCATCACATCAAGCAATATGCCTCTCACAACCCATCATGCGTGCATGCAACACATACATGCATCAACTGCACAGACACACATGGAATGCCACAGTCCCAAGCACATTCACATGGCATACACACACATCATTCCGAGGGCACAAGTAGCATCATGACCGATCACAACACAGTACTGCAATGCCCAAACGTGACTACACCAAACATCCAAATGCACGTGTGACCTCAGACATTTGTGATGCATAGTCACACATTTCTGTTGTTGCAACAATCACATGAGCTGCATGCATGCACATGGCATGGTCAACACTCCCTCAACTGTCACACTTGCCATCCAGGCACATCTCAGACACAAGAAACATTGCATGTGTACAGCTTGCATAAATGTACTACAACACTCAATGCAAATTATACTGCATTTCGACTACGCCCAGGTCTGATGTCCCACATAGGGAGCATTGTCTGTGGCCTGATTGACAGAGGCCAAGTAAGTTATTGTCCTCCAGATGTTTCTGGATTTGCAGATAAGCAACACTGTCCAGAATTTTTAAAAGGAAGGGAACGGTTGTGATTGGCCTATAGTTTATTGGTATGTTGGGGTCTAAATCGTTTTTTTGTAAGATTGGCATGACTCAAGCCTCCTTGAGGTTGTTGGAGACAAGGCTGGCCTTGAATGAGGAGTTTATCACTTTGGCGATGGAAGGAGACAGCTTTTTGGAGCCTTCCTTGATGATGGGAGCCGGGTACGTGTCTCCTTGACATCTTGAAGGCTTTAGACCTCTGATGATGTCTTCCACTTGCTTAAGTGGGATGTTTAAACCCACTCTGCTCTGCCCTGTAGCATCACTGTGTGCTGGTGGCACCAGAACCATCAAAATGGCCGCAAAAACCCCATGCGCATCAAAACCTAAGGAATTTGAGCTTTACCAAGCATAAAAAGATGGCTGCCAAATCTACCATGCATGTTGTCAGTGGTGAAATGGAGACTGCACTTCTGAAACATGTCATTGGGCTGGCCAACATGTAAAAATGGAGCACAGATGAAAAGCAGTTCTGGGTGAAAGAAAACCGAAATCTTGCAGTTAAATCTGTACTTGGTTGCTGAAAATACGAAATGCAGGTCCTAAACACCTGTAAACACCCAATCTTCTTGTTGGATGTCCGATTTTACTGAAGTCAAGAAAGCATTGTGGAATTGCAATATCCTGGAGTGCTGAATTGGTCATAAAAACATACACCTCCAGTTTGCCTGCCTGGGAAAGCTGTCATACATCTGGGCACAGTACCAGCGGCCACCTGTGACTGTTTCAAAAGCCTGCATTTAAACTGTAAATTTGTACCATTAAGATCTAATGTCTAAAATCTAAGTGACTTGTTATCAAGAGTAGCCTAGGTTGCAACCATTTAAACTTCATGGTTTAGAGCCTGGAATCAGTGTTCTAGATGTTTGTTTTAAAATTGCAAGTTTATTTACAACAAAGAAAAATGTAACAAAGTGACTTTTTAAAGTAAGCATGATTCAAGCCAAAACTACCAAACAACTTCCCCCACTGGGCAAGCAACCTCCCTTCTGCTCTCTGGGCCAGGAACTCACATTCAGGTGTTGATTAAGAGGGGAGGGGCACTGGGGCTGCTCTGGGAAGAGCACAATGGGCTTCCTCCCAGGCATGGAGATGCTAATTAGGAAGGATTGTAAAGGGTCTCTGCCAGAAGGAAGTGGGCAGAGATTTCTGCTGAAGCTGCAAGAAGGAGAAGGAGGCGGGGACAGACAATTTTGTTGATTCACAAAGGGACAAAAAGCAGATTTCTAATAAGATTGATAATTTACTGTGGACAATTGTAAAAAAATATATAAACACCGGACTTCTGAACCTAAATTTTCGCTGCACATTTTAAGAAGAGCCAGAACTCTGTGCCAGGTTCTGGGACATAACTGTAGCAATTGTGGTTTTATAGCAAATGTATCTATGTCAGAATCATGAAACTTCACAAACTTATGTCCATATGCAATGCGCACCAATTTTGGACAAACTAGAGATTGTGTCCCGGACAAAAAGTGCAAAATTCTGTCAAATCCAGACTCAAAATCCTACAGAGATGGGGCTTGTGAAAATATTTGCTCCACAAAATATGTGATCTAGATATGCTATTGTTATCAAGTTTGTGAAATTGTAATATGTATTACATGAAAAGTTGATTTCATGTTTAAAAGCCAAGGAGAGGATTCCCTGGCTCATGAAACCACATCATCATGATGATACACTGTTTTCTACTCCAATCAAGGAAGAGAGCGGATTCCAGTTTATAGCCAACCTAGGGGGTGCGCTTAAGATAATTGAGCATATAGACCCCTTTATCAAATGCATAAATAGAGATAGCTGAGGATTTACACACATTCACCCACCAAACGATTGCTGGCTCAGCACTTTGCAAGAGAACTATCCATATTCCAGACTCCAGAAAATTGGCAAGAAGAAAGGCCCATTTCGATAGCTGAATCATTCTCAGCTTGGCCTTAAAATTCCAGAAACCAGAATTTACCAGAGACATCTAAGGGGAACCAAAGAACAGCCTGGCTGTGCTGTACTGCTTTCATGCTAAGAATTATTGCCAGAATCCAATGACCCAACCCAGTAGAGCCGTGCTGTGACCAGATCGCTGTGAACCAGAGCCATTGCAGATCCAGTCCAGTCCTACTGTGCAGTGACCAGAGCGCCTTGCTGATTGCAGACCAGAGCGCCTTGCTGTCCAGTCTGGTGTGCCCAGCAGAATTCCTGTCCAGAAATCTTGACTGACCTGAATCCCTGACGGTTCTGTTCAAACCTCTGTAGTGAGTACCCTTAGTATAGGACTGTCACTAGCCATGTACTGTCCATAGTCATCCCTGTCCAAACCCATCCTCTCTTACCTCCAAAACTGCATTGTTAGAATATTTTTGAACTGCCTGAACTCTCTCTCTCCTCCCTATTATCTCCTTCTGTACTAGTAGTGTTAAAGTGATTTTTGGGCTAATATATGTTTTTCTGAAGAAGGCGAGCTTCTCGGCAGGCAAAAACCATCCAGAGACGTCCTGGGCTGGTGGCTGTGCTGTCGTGTAGTTTGTTTCTTCATAGTCCATCCCTAGTGTAAAGAAACCCTGTTTGTATTTTAAAAGCGCATCCTTATTTTACAATTTGCTTCTATCTAAAAAAACGACCTCCACGAAAAACGTCCATAACTTCTTCAATTTTCAAATGAAATTTAAGTGTCTGCTTGTAGCTAACATCCTAATCTTTCCAGAGAACCCAGAACCGCATCTCAAATCCTTATAGTTATCGCGCGACCACGATTACCGCACGCAGAAAAGTTTGCCGCAAATTTTGTCTCAGGCGATTTCTATAACGTGTAAAATAGCTTTTCATTGCACTTGACCTCAAAATTAAGTTTTTCCTTTGCTTATTGCTCTCAAATAATTGCTAGTGTTTGTCTACAACCAGATAAAGTGGCTCCCATTAGAATTTCAACAATTTCAGTGATTGAAACCATTTTTGGTGTTTCACCCATTCCATTCATAGCTGACTTTAAAATCATTTTGACAGTTTGCCAATCAGTTCTGTCTCTCTCTTGTGTTTGCTGGGGGGAAATTGGGATTGATATATTTGATTGAATTCTGCATTCCTGAAACCTGTTCTCTCTCCTCCTATATCATTGCATATTGGGGGGTTGAGGGGTGTGCAGAGGGAAATAGTAACCTCACTGCCATTTGATTTGAATATACACCCAAAAGTATTATTTCTGTGCTGCATTGTTTTTGCTCATTATTCCTCCTTATGATTAAAGACATTTCTTGGTGTGACATCACCCCATTGGTGATTATTGTATCCCCATTCATAATAGTGTGATTAATTTGTGTATATAAATAAATATCTTAACTTTGCAAACCAGCCTGATTCCTGGTTCAGTGTGACGGGGGGGGGGGGTTCAAAGAGAGGGGTGTGATATAAGTGGTACATTGTTCAGAATAAAAGAATTTATAGACACAAATAAATAATTAAGGGTTTCAGTTGTGCATCACACGCTAGGCATTGACTTAGGTGAAGTGCCGGATTGAAATCACTTACACTTAGGAGTGAACGGGGAGAAAGTAAACAGAGGGCACTGAGGGAGTTGATGCTTGGGATGTGTTACACAAGCTGAGAAATCACTGCCCTGGGGTGGTGTGCACTGTCTATTTACCCAGGAGCAAAAAGCTGCATGAGTAAGGCCTAAAAATTAAATCATTGACCACGATTTGGTATCAACCATATTCCCTGGCTATAAATGTATCTGTGAGTCAGCTAACACTATGAAACAAGAAAACTTTCATTTGGGTGTAAGCTGAGGCAATCTATCTCTTTGTGCATTTATCTTTAACTTATGTGACAAGCAACCACATGTTGTCCCCCACAATGCAGAGCCGAACATCACACCTTAATGTCCTAGGCTTTGATACATGACTGTTCTTGAATCTTTTTTAACAGGGTTAGGTGTGGGGATGGGGGGCTTCACTTCCCTCAAGAGTGGGGCTCGATGCACCTACGATTTTCAGAGCTCCATGTACGAGGTGCGTTATTCAATGACCCCTCAAGGACCATCCAAAGAATGAAGCTTCCACAAAGCCCTTTCCAAGAAGGAGTTTGAGTAGGGAGGGATGGGTCACTCTGTGTCTCGCTCAATTCTGAGACTCCTTGTCCAGTGCTTATTTTCTGAAACAGTGTTGCACCAGAGCAGGGCCTGGTCGAGTTTGTGTCCCCTCACAACCATTAACATCAAACTTGAATGCGCTTAAGGTGAACAGAGCCCAAACAATAGCATAGCACAACATTTGGCGGGCTGCATGCCGTGCTGATATCCCCCGCAAGCTCCTTAACAAATCACAGGTCATGCCACATGCCGGGATGGCCCGGACCACCACATGTGCGCAATGTCCATGATGATTATGCTGCTGCAGTGGCATGCACTACTCCAAGTGAAAGAAGTAAATGTGTTTTTTAATCAAAGCTTAAATGTTTCACCTAGCCTAGAGAGAAGGGGGCGGTGCCTGGTCACCAAATATACCAGCCACCAGTTGTGGCTGGTGAGTTGTTTTTTTTAAGGCTGTACATTTTTGCTGCATGTATGCAATTGCGACTGAGCATAGTGAAGGGGCCCAAACTAACGAAAATGGGCTTCGGGGAATCGGGGGCTTCTTCCCCCTCCCATGAGAAAATGTTTTGAATAATGGGTTAAATGGGTTAAAATGGTGCAATATACATCACAGTTTCTGTGAAAATTTGGGTAAAAGGCTAGACAGTTTGCAATCGATTTTGAAGGGTCTAAGGTAACTCATGAGAAAAGTACAATAGATGCAAGTCACCAAACGTGCACAAGCGCATTTCAGTACATGCCAGTATGAAAAACATGTTCATGCCAGTATAAAAAACATTTTCATGCCAGAATTGCCCATTCATTTTCATGCTGGCTCATATGCTAGTATTCCCATATAAGAACATACTCATGTTTAGTTTGAGATGTTTTTTATAGTATAATTACTGGCTCTGCCCATATATGCCAGTACTCCTATGTAAGAAAATATTCCAATTGGCTTGGCCATTAAAAGTGACATGTCACAATAAGAAAACATGTCTGAACTGATCCCAATACAAGCCTGTCTAGACCCATGAGAACACTTATCCTTGCTTCATCATAGATGCTCAGCTAATAAAAAGTCATGCTACAGCAAGAAATGTACAGGCCACTACACCAAAACGTCAGTCTAGCGAAGTAATACTTCTTATCATGCTCGCTTTATCAAAGAGTAATACATTTCATGCACAGAAAGCAATGGCTAGACTGGTTGTACCAAAATGCCAGTCTAGCCAGATAATGATACACATAAACTGGGAGGGTCACCTGGGCAGGGGGTCCTTGGGGAATGCGGGAGGAACACCTGATGGCAAGACATGGTATTCCCCCCTTTCCGATACCCCCTACCCGACATACCCTCAATCTTCATGGGATATTGCCATCCAAGCTCCATCCTACCCTAGCACTTTCCCTTAAGGAAAGGATGGAAAACAACATCCACCTATTTTAACAGAACCTGACCAATCCTCACACCTAACACAGAAAATAGACAAAGGATAAAGGAACCCATTTACCCACAACAACATATTTATCCCCCCTTTCCTCACAGTTATTTACCCAAATTACTCATAACCCCTATGGAATACTAAAACTCCCATAATTCCGATTTCCCCTTTGACTGCCAAAATACTTGGAAGAGACAACCAGGAGTAATGAAGATTACCTATAGGAAAATACAAGCAGCAGCCCCACCTACTTTATGGCAATGTCCCACTAACAAGGACAGGCATGGTCAGGCACAAGACCATTATCACCAACACCTAAAGCCTGTTAAGGGGCCAGCTAGGTATAAAAGGTGGGGCCAGAACAACCCAGTTGAGCGTGCTGGGGATGCTGTCCAAATCAAAGCAGCCCAGGAGCAGTAGTTGGAGACACAGCAACAAGGAGGCTGCATGGCTGAGTCCAGCAGGGGATCCCTGACTTGCGAGAAACTGGTGGTTTGCAGGAGATCAATACAGAGAAGAGAAAACTGGCTACAGGGACCTTGCAGGCTGTATCGTGACAGAGCAGAGGCTCTGGGGTGAAGAGGCGAGGGGCCTATGTCTTCAGTAAGCCAAAGTTGTAGGGGGAAGATTGTAGAAAGGGCCAAACCTTCCCTCGTGTTAATGAGAGGTGCTTGTTCTCCTGCTGTGGCCAGGAGTGTCTGAGGGGCAGGTGATGAGACCCTGACCTCAAACTGCAGTGTTCAGAAGAAAAGGAATTAAATATAAATATGAATGTACATTTAATGATGCCATTTACAACAAGCAATGCATAACAATGCTATCTATGTGAATTCATGCTCATAGTGTACATTATGGAGGCTAGTGGTCAAACATCCCCTAATGAATATTAACGTTTCAGTATATCCCTTAAAATAAAAGTAACCTCTATATTAATGTATTACAAATCCCTATTGCTCTATGAAGTATAAAAAATATATTATCGAACTGCAGAGATAGCTACCAATTAAATAAGCGTACAAAATAATAATGATTGATCTAACTGAATTACAAGGCTGGAGGTGGTGCATGTATGGTAACCAAGAATGTAATGTAAACATTTAGCGTACTCTTGTTGACACCATGCGTAATGACGTCATGGGTAATATATAATTTGATTCCAAAATGGCAATCGCGATCAGACCACATAGTACACCACTTAAGCTAACAACACCGTGAGATTTTTAGACCGCATCATTCCGGTAAACTGGAGCACATCCTTGAGAAACTTTGCTAATTTAAACAGGACCAGAATGAGCATTGAAATATTGACTAAATAATTATGAGGAACACCCCCTATAACGGGGCTTTTTCCTGTCAATTGCAGCGAAGATTATATTTGTGAACTTAGAATCCATATAGGATATAAGGAGCCTGAGAAATCTGGGAGCACATTTATAAATTAGGTATGTGACAAGTTTCATAGATGAGTGTGCAGTAGCATATGGAGCGTTCTAAGTGCCAAATGGGATTACCACAATAAATGATATCAGGCCCAAATACCAGGACAGAATTAAACAATATGGCAAAATACTACTTTATTCTCAGTTCCATAACGTGGGGAAACTTGGTGAACAAACAAATTGGAGCTCATACACTCTCTAATGCATTTTAGTTACGCAAAAGGTTATATACATCAACATAAGTTAGCTATGACGTCATCCTACGTGGCTAACAGGAAAACCTACTGGGTGGAGGGATTGGTTAGGGGAAATTTATATACCTATAATCTATATGAGTTTTAGTATCATCATTGGATGCCCCTTATGTTGTAGGCATGCCTTGAACCACCTCTAACTACGTAAAATACAGATAATAATGCAATACCAGCAGTGGATAGACTCATGCAACAACATATTGTCCACCATTACTTGGCCCTCATGATTGGTTGGCACTCTCTTACCAACCTTGTTGATGTTTGGTCAATCCACAATACACATGGGTCTGCAAATGATTTCACGTCTGGACATTCAATTAGTGAAGTGGTGCGCTTTTTTTTTGCACTGCATCACATGCAGTGTGTGCCATGGGACGTGTGCTCAAATGTAGTTCTCAATGAGTTCCTAGTGGGCTGCACACCCATCCCTGACATCCCTGTGATGGTGTTGTTGCATGTCTGCTTCTGCATCTACATCACCATCGTCATCATCGTCTGTCGAAGGCATGTCCATGTCTGGGGGCAGGGGAAGGTTCTGCCTGATGCACATATTGTGCAACATGGCACAAGCCAGGACTACCTTCTCCACTTTCACTGGCCTGTGCATCAGTGCCCCACCAGAGTAGTGAAGGCACCAAAAACGGGCCTTCAACAGTCCTAAGGTCTGCTCAATTGTCGTCCATGTTCTGATGTGAGCACAATTGTATGCTATTTCCTGGGTCCCTGGATCTCTCACAGGGGTCATCAGCCATGGTAGTAAAGGATAACCGGAATCACCTGCAAGGAATGGGACACAGGGAGGGCCATTTTATTGAGGTGGCCGGGCAGTTCATACATACTTGGATGTAGGTGTGTGACACATGCACCTGGGTTTGTTCTCTTGCAGGCCCTCATTCACCTTGCAGCACCCTGTGACAGGCAATGCCTGTCTGGCTATGTGTAGGGTCTGACTCCCAAGGATGGGTTGGTGGTGAGGCAGAGTCAGGATATGCTGTGTTTTGTGACATAGCAGTAATGCATTCTGGTACCTGTAGTGCATTGCATGTGCCTGTCCATCTGTGGCCAGATTGTGATGGGGTGTCCATGCGTTGACACATGTGGCAGAGACCAGTCATGGCCACCCACTCTTGCATACCAAATGTGTCCCTGCATTGGAATGGTGCTTGTGGGCCATGCACTGGTGACAGTGAACATCCCCCCATGCCCTGGTGCACATGCAATGTGGTGTGTGTGTTGATGCTTTTACTCACCCTATAGCCAGATCCGCTGTCCACCATAATGTGCCACGTACACAGACAGAGTACTAATACGCAGGACCATGGAGTCATGGGTTGGTCCTGGGAAGCATGCGCATCAGTGTGTGATTGTCAGGTCCGCATAGCAGATGACATGCACAAGCAAAGAGTGGTACAGATTCCTGCTTTGATACACCTCCTTTGTTGCATGGGCAGTCACTACCTCTATGTGTGTCCAGTCCACTGCTGCCAATACATTAGGCATTACCCTCGAGGACATGGAAGCGGACCTTGGTGGCGTTGAACTGTGCCTGTGTCATTGGTAAGGCAATGTGCTGGGACACATGACACACGAGGGCATCCAGGACCTGCACCAGCAAAATTGAAAATGCTGGCTGCGAGATGCCATGCAGCTCCCTGACTGTGTGCTGGAATGTGCATGTGGTAAGAAAGTGCAGCACAGACACCACCTTCAACAGGGGGTGTTATGGCAGTCCAGATGCCAATGATGCTATGGATCTCGTTCTGCATGAGCTCCACTATTTCCAGGATGGTCTCCCCATTCAAGCGGTATAGTGCATGGTTCTGCCTGTCAGTCGGAGTCCAGGGTGTGGCCCTTGTGCGGGGTATAGGTGCACGCCTCTGGGGCACAACTTGCTGCCCATTGTTCATCCACTACCTGTTGGCCTGTTGCCAATGAAGCAGCTCCAGCTCAAAGAGCTGCACCCCTGCATGCAGCACCTCCTGGTTCATGACTACTGCTACGAGAGGCAGCATGGTTGTGTTGGAAGGTGTGTATGGTGTGGGTGTGGTCCTTTTTAGCAGTCCCTGTGCTCATTGTGTGCTGCTGGGTGAATTAGATGCACCTGTGGCCAGTTCCTCCACACCTGGGCCTGTTTCCAGCACATTTCTCCCAGTGGCACTGGCGTTTATGTGCCAGTGTTTCCGGGGAAACCGCTGTTGTAATGCTGGCTTGTTTCCGTGGTGCCGGCACTGATTCCGGAGGCCCCCACTGTTTCAGTTTCCTGTGCTACTGGCAATGGTAGCACAGCATCCGCTGTTACCAGCACCATTGTTACCGGAATTCTCTCTCGTAGTTTTGCGGTCTGGAAATAGTGCCAGCAATCAGAATTACTGGCACGTTGTTTCCAGACAGCCACACTTTTGATGAAGCCCATTGTCTCTTTAACCTTGCAGGAATAGTTCTGTGAACACTAAGAAGTTTGTTTGTTTCCCTTTAAACTTGGGAATGATCGATATTTGAATTTATTTTTATTTTGATGACTCGTGTTGGCTCTTGGTAGCCGAGCTGATCTGTATTTGTGGAAACGTTTTCTCTTGCTTCACTGTCAACAGGTGCCGGAGCAGTAGGGGTCTCACCTTTGTAGAGCTTTATGTCATTCAGATTCAGCCAAGCTCATCTTTCTTGGAGCTTCACGGCAGTTGGGGTGACCTCCTCTGCTAGGTACAGTCCTTCAAAATGGGGCTTATTTCAAGTGTGAACAAAGCTCTTGACAATCACTTGGTCCCCTGGATACAAATTAAGTGGCTTTAAAAGTTTGAATGGGTTGATCGTTTGGGTGTCTTCTTCAATCTTCTTTGACCCTTTCCTCTGATTCTTGACCCTTTCCTCTGATTCTTGATCTGTTCAGAAATAAAATAAACACTAGCGGTCATATTTGTCAAATAATCATACATCTCATCCCCTAATGTTTTTGCTACACTATGGGCATCAGTTTCTAGCTGAGTGGGAGGAGCAAGGGTTACTTTCATGTGGTGTCAAGTCACCAAATCACAAGCATTCAGGTGGTGATCTGTGTCAGCCTGGTTTCTCAATTCAAATAGGGCAAAGGGTCGGCAATGTAGCCATCCCTTCTTCAAAGTCATCTTTGGGTGAGAAGCAGATGAAAACTTCTGCTTTATGCCTAATAGAAGAGTAATTTGTTCAAAAAACCTATTTACAAAATGCGGCCAGTTAAAAAGACTGCAGGACTTCGCATAAACCCCATCAGGGAAACACCTCACGTACGAAAAACTTGGGTGTAGATGTTTGTGGTACTCCTGCATTCCTATTTGATTGTGGAATTGTCGCCTGTTGCATCTGTACTTGTGTTTGCATAGGCACTTAATGTGGTTGCCCTTGTGGTGAATGTGATTGAAGCGGGATCTGCTGTGTTTGCTGCATTGGCAGCACACATATCTGATACTGCGTGTGATCTTGGGCATAGTTTCTTAATTTTTTTTAGTTTCTTATTTACTGTGTTACACATAGCTGTACAAACAACAACTTTTCATCACAATCTTAGTAAGAACGGAAAAACATATTGATCAATATAGTACATACTAAACAGGATAAAAAGACAAATAAAAAGAGCCCTTTATTTCCCAAACAGTCCCATCGAGCTACAATCAATCCAAACCCTCAGCACATCAATGAGAATTAGAGGCCTCCAGAATTCTTGCTACTTTTATCCAAAGGATTGTGAGGAATATAATACAAGGTTTGCTATTTTCCCCCAAGAATAATGCTCGAAGTACCTCTCCAGGTAGGGTGGGACTCAGTCTGCGGCAAGTAGAGTTTTTACCTTCATGGCTTCCAAGGGTTCACAGCTAGTCAGAAGATATTTAACTGATTCGAGCTGGTTGGAGCCATGCAACTACCACACACATAAGGGGCTGGGGATGTTATTACAGGTGCACATGATCTCCAAGGTCTTTACAGAGTTTGTTTTTAATTTAAAGTAATCCCAGACCAAAGGATTGATCACAAACTGGCCTATGTAATTCAGGGGGTGTACCCTGTTGTAAATGTATGCCCTAAATAAGCCACTATTTGCTTATGTGGTAAGTTCTGTGGCATGTTGCTCACTAAAGCAAGAGAGAACAACTCATAGTGACCTTGAAAACTGGGATAGGGCAACTTACTGGGTCACCAGAAACTAGGGCCAGCCATCTAGTAAAAGGCCTCCCTTAGGAATCCTGTGGGGGCTACTGCTGGCTGGATTTTGAATAAAAGGCCAGCCATCCGCACCACCAGTTCAACCAGACAAGTCTCCTGGAGTGCTACCACAATGTACTGGTCAAGTTCATCAAAGCGGCCTACTTCCTCAAATAAATGGGAGTGCCCATGAGTGTTTCAGCTAATGAATTGCACTCCATGTGAAGCGTCCAAGGCTAAAGATCCGTAATACTCTGATGGTTCTGTATTATACGGTGAAAAATAGCCTGTCCCCCCTCTTTTGTTTTGCCAGTTCTATTGCATGCCTCCTCTACTACTACAAGCTAGGACAACGTGTCCCATCCTCCTACACTTCCAGCACTGTGGAGACTGTCCTCCATTAAATCCTCCTCCCCTTTGAGTATTCTGAAATCTGCGTCCTCGTCCTCTAGGTCCATTCACATTACCATGTGGCCAAAAATGTTACCCACCCTGATCCTCAGGGTAAGCTACATTGATTGGCTGTCTAGGCGAAAACTCTTGTGTGACCACTCACTTGCCGCACCTCAGTACTGCTCCTTCAATAGCGAATTTTGACATCTTTTTTTAACTAACTTTGCTTCCTCAACCTTACTATTCTCGTCTTCGTCCCGGCAATTACCTTAATATACTTACATAAGGCAGGGACATTTCCCCTATGCAATGTGACCATCCTTGTGGTCGATTGGGATTTGATATAGGTTCTGGTGTTTTTGTTTCTGGCTCTCCTAAATCTGATCATTTTACCCCTTTACCTTCATCTGTATCTATCAAAGAAGCACACGCGCCCTCTCGTCGTGCTCTCTCATTTTCTTCCCTTTCTTCGTCTGACATCAAGAAACCCCAACTGATATGGCTCTTATCTCTTTCCTCATCCTCAAGATTTAGTCTACTTAAGGACAGCGTTCTATGCTTGTCCATCATTACGTGATCTGATCTATCTCTGGTTCTCTTAGTGGAGATCCTTTGCTACTCCCTCTGGTCTCGTAACCGTCTTTATTCCTCATATGCCTATACAATTCCCCAATCATTGTGTCTATACCATCTGCCTCTTGCTCATCAGCCTATTTTGTTACTCCAGGTATCTCATGCAGCTCCCTGCGGGGCTGTTGTGACCTTCTCTCTTCCTCCCATTGTTCTCATTCTTCAACTGGTATTACACATCTATTAACACTGTGATCTATTTCATCCTACCTTTGTCTTCCTTCTCATTTTGTTTTGTTCTTCCTCCTTCCGTCTTCTCATGGCCCTCTTCTACTTCTCACCTTCTCTGCAACCTTCTTTCTTTCAATCTCTGTGTTTATATTTCTTCACATTTTTTCTTTTCCCCATCTTTTCTCTATCTCCCCTTTACGTGTGCTTCATACTTTCTTTGTTCTTCCTTTTGCTTCCTAATTTATTTCTTCCCATCTTTGTATGCCCTTTCTCGTTATTTTTCCTTTCTTTCCTTTTCCTATCTTTCTTTTCTCTCCTTCTCTCTTTCTCTCCAAGCTTTATCATTCTCTCCTCATTCTCTCCTCTTTGTCTATTGGTCTCTGCTTCTATCTCTATCAATCTGTCCCTTCTCTCATTAGGCTTCTCATTTTTACTACGTCCGGACATATATTTGCGTTCTTTAATCTTACTTTCTTCTATACTATCTTCACTACTATAAGCGGGGGGTGCATATATCAGATTAATATACGCTCCTGCTTTTAACTCCTATAGGGGATATAATCCCTATTTCTCTGTGTCTGTACTCTTGTCTTAAGAAGGAGAAAGAGGAGACAAGAACATTGTGCCCTCCCCTCATGCTGATTAAGCATCCACTCCATTTCGGATGGGTCTTCTTTCTCGCTCTGATACATTTTCCATAGCTCTAAAATGGCTAACCTTTTCTGTAACTTCTTCCCTGTGTACACAGCATGTAAGTACGTTGGCTTGTGTTGCAGTACTGTTCTTGATAGCGAACACTTTTGAGGCCAAGGGATGAACATTTTGTCAACAATGCCTCTTACCCATTCAGCATGATATTTCCTAATCGTTGGTGCATACCTCGGTAAAGTTTTGCACAAGTGTAGAAGAGGAGTATCCTCCATGATGAAAAGTCATTTTCAACTGTCAATACTTACCAGACCTTTTTTTCTGCTATTACTTTGATTAATTATATCACAATAATTAATTTGGGCGAGCACTATCAATCACCGCCCATTTCCACAAAACATTTCTTCAAATAATGTTCAAGCCTACAAAATAAGGTTCTTTTTTCATCTCTGTTACAGCTCTATCAATTCTTACTGTCCTGCTGTTTTATTATTGATAATCTAAGAATTATATTTTGCTATATTTTTTCCCTTAACTGTTATCCTCTTATGATTGATTGATTGATTGATTGATTGGCACCAATCGCTTGTTTTTTAGGATCTAATAAACAGTCACATTTTTACTATCATTCTATTTTTTCAGTCTACAACCTAAATTATCACAACTGATAAAAACCATGTGTTCTTTTTAAACAAATCAAATCCATACTCTGATATATTCATAACCCTAAACAAAATGTGCACAACAATTTCTACGATGGCTTTTCTTTACTCTCTCTAGTAAAAAGTATCTCATCTCCTAGTTTACTCCATTTTGGAGTGTGACATGCAGGAATCCTCTCTAAAAAATACCCCTTCGAGGCAATCTTTCTCTCTTGAACAAAATCCTGTTACCATTTCCCCATGATATATTTACACATGCAATACAATCCCTGCCCTTTTATTTACCACTTTCGATGTACTACTTATGTCCGTTGCTCAGTACAAGCCCTTCGGTATCGACTCTTTCCCAATCGAGCACTTTGCCTTCAGTCCTCGGCGCACCCTTGGGGATTATACTGGAATTTCTCAAAGAAGAGGAACCTGCTGACCAACTTTGCTTTACGCAAGTGATTCTTCTGCTGTCCACAGGAACCTATGTGATCTTCTGGCTAATGGTGGAAGACGTCAAAAATCCAAGAATCTGGATCTAAACCATCTGCACTGCTACCAACATGTGCAGAAGCACCTGGAGTGTTCCAAGTGCTGAATAGTATTACCACAATAAATGATCGCAGGCTCAAAAAAACAGACAGACCCAAAGAATGTGTCAAAATACTATTTTATTCTCAGTTCAACAAAGTAGGGAAACCTGCCGAACAAACAGATTGTAGCTCACACACTCTCAAATGCATTTCGATGCGCAAAAGGTGATATACCTCAACATATATCAGCTATGACATCATTGAAGAGGTGTAGATGAAAAGCGACTACCCCTCACCATATGATAATGGACAGATGAACATATCACTCAGAGCTCTTGTCCCGCCCCAGTCCAATATTACCAATATGAGAAGCGTTATTCACTCAAAGAACTGTATCATCCATACTCTAAGTAGAAACAATGAGGATAAACATGCTGTGAGCCAAGGCTGACAAAAGCAAGTGATGGCATCTTACTTATGACATGTAGCTGCATAAGACACAAGGCAAATATGTATTGATCACAAAGTTACACAGACATTAGGTCAAACTGCGTTTAGACGTGAAGAATGTTACCCACACTTAATAGACAATGGAAAAACATATAAAAAATAATGTATCAGCAAAATGTAATTCTGACACATATGCAGAATATAGCTGCTGACATAGAAATACTGCAGCTAAGTGGTATCCATTCCTTCCAAAATGGACGCCACAGTATGCATTACAAAATGAATTGCAGACAGATGTTGGCCAAATATCATGTATAACACAGAATCAAATAGGAGAAAACATGATCTCAGCAGTGTGTCCCAAGAGTTTTTTTTTTATAAATGGACTTGACAGTAAAGTAAGAAATAGATAAGTTAGATACATTAGCCAATGGGGATGCAACATCACTCTTATGTGCTTTGCAGAGTTATGCTACCACCTGTGTCATCTCAGAACCACTTTATATCTATCTTTTGAGGTGCAACATATGTTCTGTGATTCATACGTTGTGTGCTGAACAGCAGAGTATGAGATCATTGAAACTGGCAATAATTATGCTTTTCAGGGAAGCATGTGTAGCCAATGGGAGAGGGTGATCTATTTTACTCAGAGAAACCTGACCAATTATATTGTAAGGTTCATGTTAAAACAGTACTGGTGTTATATATTTTTTGGTTATACATGTTTGCTGGATGTAGAAGAAACTTGAGACTTTCCTTGCCAGTTTGAAACACCCTGTTGTCATGAGAAACATTGGCAGCTCTTCCCAACCTTGGACATTCGGCTCATCAGCTGCCACACTCTTTCAGTATGGACCTGGACATAGGGTTGAATAAAATGGCCAAAGTAAGGCATGCACCACTCCTCTAGTGATCTAAAATGCAGTAAAATGTGTTGCAAAGTCTCCATCTCTTGAGGCTGGAAACAGAAGTGACATAATCTCAAGATTGTCAGAACTTTCTTCCTGGCACCCATAATTTCTTTAGTATGGATCAGATTTAGCCGTAGCCTCATCACCATTGATTGCCACAATTTACTGGGTGCCTTGTTCAGATATTCAGGACAGGTTTTGACTGGTGTAACATAAATCAGTAAATCAGCATATAAGTGATATGTTCTGACTTTACTGATTGTGTCAATCTAATTAAATTCTTTAAGTCTCCTTTTCAGTGTGGTTGGATTGTGAAAAGCTGTATCTTTCGAAATACTGTACCTCTCACAGATCAAATAACACTCTGTTTCCCAGGTATTTAAGGCGGTCCAAGACTTCTTATGCAGCAGTTGTTTTAGAAGCCACCAAATTGAACCTTCCTTAGCACAGAGGATATTATTCAATAGTGAGAGTTCTTCCAGTTAAGGTAGAATTGTATGGAGGGGAGGCCTAACTCATAACAAATGACTGCAGCAGGAACACCATTGGGTTGGTGTAGGACCGTCCTCCAAAACATACCCTCCACAGCATCACAGTCCAAGAGTGTAGGTAGACCCCAGTTCTCACCCCTGTAGTTTAAAGATGCCAAAACCTCAGTCTTATAAAATGTTAGCACTGTGCTCAAAGGTAAATGTCAAATGTTCCGATTCATGGCACAAGCTTGATTAGCAAGCTTGAGTAGCAAGCATCAACATTTTGCTTTACACACACACGTACACCTATTCCTTAAGTGATTAGGGGCCCATCTATACATTTGGTGACCATGAAGGGACATTGGGGATCTCCTTTCCACACAAATCAGCAGTGGCACCTCTCTGCAAGGACCAGTCTTCCATGCGCGGTGAAAAAGAGGTTTTCAGGCGCCATATTGGTTAAAGGCCTGTCTGTTCCCTGGAGGTGTGGTACCATGGTCCAGTTGGATAGGATGAATTGATGGAGCACCACATCAGACTATTGGGGGTAAAGCAATGGGGGAAATACGGGAAAAGAGGGTTGTGTCTTTGTCTTAAGAGGTTGGTTAAGGGCAGAATCAGAATGTGTGCATGAAGTAAGCTGAGGTTGCGGGTTTTGAAAGGATGAATGCTTTGAAGGAGTGAGTGAACTGTTTCACGTTGTAAGTCCATTGTATATATTTTTTTTACCTAGTTTGTTATTTTAGAGTTCTGAGGTGGTATCCTACCCAGCATGTCTATTGTGAGGTTTCTCCTGATACCATTACGTTTGGTTGTTTGGTTGGCTGGAGCCCTCACCTAGAGGTGAGGTGGCATCTTATGGTAAGTTCACGTATAGATACCTTCCTGGAATATACCCTCTGCATTCTTCATTTCTAATTGACTGTGCGGGCAGAGCCCTCTTCTCACCTTTCTTGGTTAGTCAAAAGAGTGAATGAGTATCTTCCTGTAGTCAGGAAAAGACAGTGTTGCAGAAGAGAATACCGTACTAGTGATGAAGAGAGCGAGAGCAGCGGTGTTGTAGTGAAAAACAGCGTGTGCCTTCTATGCTCAAGTGAAGGAGATAATTCAAAAATATTGGCTGGCGTGTGCTTTTTAATAAGATGGTCTCTTTTGTGAAAGAGTGAGAAGAAAAATTAAAATAAATAGTTAAGCGAGGTGATTGTGGTGAAAGCGAGTAGGGTGAGTGATTGTGGGGGAAGATTAAGAAACAGAGAAGGAGAAAAAGGAGGGTTCTTTGGGTAGAGATTTTGTGAAATTATTTTGGATAACTTTGGTTGGAGTATGGATACTCCATTGAATCATTTGTGTCAAGTACTCCCTGGCTATATGGCGAAGATTCTAAAATACTAGTGGAAATGGCTGCAGGAAACTAAGAGTAAAATGCTCAATTCTCAATTCTTGACCTATTGTAGGGACCTATGATATGGGGATATTAGAGAACCTGCATACTCTTTTAACTACAAAGCACAAAGGCTCAAAATTAGAGAAGTGAAACATCTTCTATGGAAGATGTACGAAAAAGACAGGAGGGGCCACCTTGTTAAAATCTCAGAAGAGGTGCCAAAAAAGGAGGGTCAAGGATTTCCTTCCACACTGACCACATATGAGTGCTATCCTTTATCACCTGTAGAGCGGAATATGGACCCTGAGTTCGAACTGCCATTTTTCCCTGCAGCCACCTCAGTTGTGAGACGGGCACAGGAAACACCTCAGCTACGATTCCTAGAAAATTTGATATTGTGGAAAGTGGAAGGGTAATTCCTTCAATGGTTAGGGCTGAAGAAAGGCTGAGAACAGAAAAGGAATAACTACCCCAACTGCTAATTTAGCGGTGGGATTACGGGAGAAGTAACGACAGAGAGTGAGGCCAGCAGCTAGAAGATTAGATGAAGGGTTGAGAATGAGGGAGAAAGGGGAGACTATGCCTTTTTCTGATAGGTTATAGGATAGGCTGTGAAGGCTAGTAAAGACACAAGAGTGGGAAAAAAGGAAAAAGTACTGAGGCTAGCAGAGGAAGAGATAATGCTGTGACAGCGGCAGAGAAATGAAGAATGGGAAGATGTGACTAGGCAGCAAAGAATGTAGAGGGTGTCAGGAATTGGAGGCTGTGGAAGCGCTGGAAGCTTTGATCACGCTCCAGTCCTCACCCAAGATGGCCGCCGGCCCTTTGTAGGCAGGCTCCTCCCACAAGCCGAAGCGTTGTATCTGTTTACCAACGCTCGGTTCGTGTGGAGATTCTCTCGTGAAATTCATCCGTTCCGGCTGCCTACTTTCGCCTATTTTGATTCCTTACTGTGCTCTTCAGCCCTTCTTGTGTTTGCCTTGCACTCCCGTTTTTTTTTTTTGCTTTCTCCTTTGCCTGAATTCTACTGCACTGCACGCGGAACTCGGCTTGCTCTGTGCCGTGCCGTGCTTACTTTTTTCTTTGCCTTCTTATTGCTTATTTCTGTTGGTATTTCTTTTGAGCACTACTGGTCTTTTCATTTTTTTACTTTTAGGTACCGGGGGTATAATTGCAACCGGCGCCGTCACTCTGTTTTAGTGAGCGAAGCCTTTGCTCGCGCTACGACCTTAAGGAGCCTTTTCTTAACTGGTGAGTGGTTTTCTTTCACGGTACTTCTTCCTTTCTTCCTAACTGTCCGCCTTCGCGGTCTGTTCTGATTGGGTTCTTTTATTCTTTACCTACTTACCATTCTTTTCTAGTACTTTTTCTCTGTTATTTTGTTTAGTCTGAACTGTCTGGCTCTAGTATCTTTCTTAGATATCTCCTGTTCTAAATATTCCACATCTCCTGGATACACTGAGCAGTTTGTATCATATTCATCAGCGGTGGAGTTTGTTCTCAAGTCTAACGGACTTCCTTGCCTGCTGCAAATGGAACTTTCATAACTGGAAGAGAGGAGATCTATTTGCCGCCCAACAGAACCCAATTGGGAACAGGGTTTTTTCTGCCTTAGTGCTTTTTCCCTGAATCTAGGACTGGCCCCCTGGGGATCCCCGCGGTCAGGGAATATCTCTGCCAAGGTGGCCTCCGTAGGGGACAGACCCTATCTGTACGATAAAAAGGCCCGAGCACCAAAGGACAAGACTCCCACAAGGAGGAGGGATCAGAAGAGATCAGCGGCTACTCTTACAGAACCCATTCCGGAAGAAACAGGTGAGCAGTTGGGGGAGGAAGCCTCGGTATCTGACAGAGGGATGAAGGCAGAGGCATGGAAAATGTCTTGTTAGGTTGGATAAATCGATTACCAAAGAGGCCAATGTGGACCTGGAGAATAGAAATATTGCCATGGGTACAGGGTTCGAGCAGGGAGAACGGGATCCGGGACCCAATGCTAATGCTGAGTATGCTTCCATGCCTGTAGAAGTGTCAGGGGATGTGATGACAGGAGTGCGAAATTAAGTGGAATGGGAATCGGATGTCGAGCAGGGAGAGCAGGGTGTAGCAGCTCTACTTCCCGCTCCAGTTGTCGCGACAGAAAGCACACAATGGGGTCTTAGAATGTGCGCGGTACTTGCATGGCTGTAGTATGTACCAGAGGAGAGATAGGGGAAGCCCCACTAAAAACTGTTGTAGTTCATTTGCCATTGCTCTGGGAGGTTCTGGGGGAGAAATAGTATCTCCTGTGGTCAAACATTGACTGAATAATTTAATGATGACACTCCCTTCGCTCAATGCAGGGGCGGGGAAGTCGATTCACACATTAGAGAAGAATACTGGCAGTGTCATGTTGGCAATAGGGGACATGAAAAGCTTATTCACGGCTCTAATGGGGGAAAAGGTCAGACAAGCTTTGGAGGAGATCAGGGCATCCAGGAGTTCAGTTGGATACAAAGGCCCACAATGGGGCATTTTATTGCAGGGTGCAGTTATCGGAGTCCCTATGGAATACGTATCCCGATACAACGGTTATAAATTCTATTTTAGCTAGAACAATGAAGTTGGATGATGATCTTGCCACACACATCCAGTTAATTCAGGAGATGTGGAGTGCAGAGACGGGAGACAGATGGGATAGGAATGTGGTGATTTTTTACCACATGGTAAGGAAGGGACTTCTGAAGGAAGTCCAGCACAATTTAGATAAAATAGTAGAGATGGAGGCCAAGAGTTGGCTGGAAATTCAGGCACATATTGTGCATTTTTCTAACTGGAGGCAGGAGAAGGAAAAGGAAAGTATAGAGCAGGCACAAAAGGCTAAGGCCAAGCTGGTTCAGAAGAAAGCTACTGAAAATCTGTTTGGAAGAGGCAGTGATTACCAGCTCCATGAAGGCAACAGTAGGGAACATTGGGAAAATAGGGACATGGTGAATTGGGTATGACACAGGGTTGGATGGATGGGTATGCCCCCGGTCCAAGACAAATTAGGGGGTTTCTGATGGTTAGAGGGGAATTCTCAAGGCAAAATGGGTCATTTGGTGGGTTCCGAATGGGGCCCCCATTTTATAGGCGTTTGGGAGATAACTATGTAGCATGGTATGGGATTCCGTGTTGGCCGTTAAGAAGGATGGGACACATGTCACGAGATTGTCAAGATAGGTCATAGTATTTTAATGTGGAAGCTCAGGAAAGCCAATCCCCGACCCTGCCATATGCCCCAGGCGCTGGGCAATCATTGCAGGTATTCGATGAACAGAACCCAGTGACTCGGGATGCACAGACCTATGGGATCCCACTGATAATGTCAGCACAGGCCAATGAACTGTCACTCGTTGCACTTTGTTTTTTGAGGGAGTTCTTTTTAGCTCCCTGGTGCTAATATTTACCAGGAATAGGACAGCCCACAGTGATCTCTGATGTGTCCAGTCCTGTCCGTTAACAGTGATCTGTGAGAGTAACCCCGGGTAGGTATGGAGGTAGGTGACCAAATGTTTTCATTCATGGTCATTATAGAGGCTACAGAATCTTGCATCAAGGTAGGTGAGCTCCCCTTGTCTAGCAAAACGATGGACATACAGGGCTTCTCTGGGACTATCCTGTCGGTTCCTTATAGAGAAGAGTTACGTATTGAGGTAGGTGCACAAAATGTATCTGCTCCTTTTTGTATTGTAGAGATGCTGCAGCAAATCTCTTCGGCAGAGATCTCTTGAGTAAACTTCGAATGTTGATTGCTTTATTGTAGGAAGGTATAATATGCGCAATTCCTGGTTTGTATTTGGTAAGAGAAGCAGCGTGTTTGAATGCATATTGTAGTGACAGCACAATAAGGGGGATGTCTGTACATTCAAATTTGTTTCTTTATGGTGTAATGGTTTTGTTAAGTAGGGTCACAGGGATCAGAAATCAGACATGGCATGTACTGATTGAGTATTTCTTTAGGCCTGTTGTGCCACAGGAGGTAACACCAGACACCATTGTTACAATTTTCCTAGAGGCAGTAGTGATCAAGAGGAACAGGGTGCTTCTCTCAGGCTGAGGTGAGGAAGTAAGAGAGAGGAGCACAGTTCTGTGCATCGATCTGACCTTTTTACTAAGGGACGTGTCCAACCAGCAATTGTCCAAAGACACCAAAGACACAGGAGAGATTGTTTTTGAGATTGGCATGCCTTACCAGATAGCGATAGAGCAAAGGTAAGTACCGCAGACAATGCCCATCATTAAAAAGACATTGCTACATTGGAAGGCGATTTGGAAAAAGTGTCCGACCATTTATGGACCATCAATCCTCATGATGTGGGGCTGCTAAAAAAGTGCTGGAGTGGTGCGAATAAAATTGCAACCTGGTGCGATTTTACAACAGGTTAAGCAGTACCCCATGTCTAGAGAGCCAGACCAAGGGATTTATGAGACCATTATGGCATTGTTAAAACAAGGCTAATACAACCTTCTCTGTCCCCATCTTACACAGCCGTCAACCCTCTGAAGAAGGTGAAGTGGTCCATTTGAAGGATGGTCCAGGATTTCCGCGCCCTCAATAATATTGGTGAGGTGAAATCTCTGTTGGTACCGAATCCTGAAACCATTCTCTGTAATATCCCTAATGGGTCGATCAACTTCATGGTGATTGATTTAAAAATGTCTTTTTCTTGGTCCCCTTACACCCTGATTCTCAGTACCTCACAGCATTTACGTATCATGGTCACAGATTCAAGCACATGAGGTTGCTCCAGGGGTACTGTGAATCTCTGAGTGTTTTTAACTGGGTGGTTAAAATGGATTTTGGGAATTTACAAGTGTCCAGTACAGTAATCCAGTACGTAGATGGTTTGGTAGTCTGTAGCGCTTCAGTAGAGCAGTGTCAAGGAGATTCAACAATGCTCCTCACCCTGTTTGCAGAAAAGGGGTCCAAAGTGGACAAACAAAAATGGTCCATACTACCAGACAGAGATAGTATATTTGGGGCAAGTGATATGGTCTGCAGGAAGAAAGGTAATGCCAGAGAGAGCCTCTACAGTTCAGAATACGACTCAGCCAGTCATGGTGAAACAAATTCAGCAGTTTATGGGGCTCTGTTACCATTGTAGAAGATCATGGACTTTTGACAACTCTAGTTACGTGATTCCATTACTTGCTGGGACTTAAGGAAGTGCAGAAGGAGAAGGGTCCAATAGAATGGTCTGAAGAAAGGGTGACTTGCTTCCGGGAATTAAAGGGATAGTCCAGTAAAAGATTTTATTTAAAAAATAGATAGGCAATATAAAAAAAAATACTAGCACTATTTTTTTTTAAACTTCCTATGTAAAATTTTGAGCTATTCAAGCTCAAAATTCGCAAAAGTCAGCACATGGGCGCATCCATTTTGTGAAATGGATGCCTGCCTGTGCTGGTTTTTGCTTTTGCGACACTAATGAAGGAAAAGTGAGCCAGCTGTAGTAAACAAAAGCTACCGCTGGGTGGCTTTTCCTTCATTGGTGCCGGGACTCGGAGGACGCGGACCGGAGACCAGAGCAGGAAAGCTGCAGCTGAATCTCGGTAAGTGCTATTTATTTAAAAAAATAAATAAGCACTAGCTGCGTTTTTTTTTCTAAGTTTTCCAGGCTGGTGGAGCCCGGAAAACTAAGAAATAAAACCGCAGCTTTAAAAACATTGTATTTATGTTTGCGGTCGCTTTTGAAGCGACCGCAAACATAAATACAACGTTGTGTTTGAAAACGCTGCGGTTTTTCTTTCCAAGTTTCTCAGGCTCCTCGGGGTCGGAGGAGCCTGAGAAACTCGGAAAGAAAAACCACAGCGTTTTCAAACACAACCGCGTTGTGTTTATGCCTGCTGTGGCTATCACTTTGGGTCTCCAGTGCTCAACCAGGCGAGCACCGGAGACCCAAAGTGAAAGCCAAGGCAGGCAGAAACACAACACGGTTGTGTTTCTGCCTAAATCTGCTTCCCCATTTGGGGCTCTCTGGCTCCCCACGGGGGGCCCGAGAGCCCCAAATGGGAAATCAGATTTAGGCAGAAACACTGCAGCATTTAGCATTTCCCATTTGGGGCTCTCGGGCCCTCCGTGGGGAGCCCGAGAGCCCCAAATGGGAAATCAGCTGTAGGGAGAAACACTGCGGTATGTAAACACAATGCCCTAGCCTGGGCTACTCCGCTTGTCATCGGTTCCAGTCCAGCACTACAAGACTTTGGCGCGTTTACCACTCAACTGAAGCAACCCTTAGAAAGCCCTGAAATCACATATAACGTTTGTATGCCCGGCAAGGGCAGTTGGATGTGCTCTCATACATAACTTATTTTTAGAGACTTACCACAGAAGCAGTGTGGCCTGAGCAGTCCCAATCTGTCATTTTTAGGCATGTACTCAAGGAAGAGATCAAAGATGAGTTGGCTAGGGCCTCTCGCCCAACCTCTTTCACCGAGCTGGTGTCAGCTGCTCTTCAAATTGAATTCAGACTTCAAGAAAGAAGACCCAAAAGGCGTCCTTTGCGGAGCCCTTTTTTGTTACCCAAAACACCTCCTCCTCTCACCACTTCCACTACAAGGACTGATGAACCCATGCAGATATAAACGACTCGTGCCCCCTTGACTCCAGAGGAACGGAAACGCAGAAGGGAGAAAGGCTTGTGTGCCTATTGCGAATCTGATACTCATTTAATCAAGAACTGTACAGAGATACCATCAAGTTGCTCGGGAAATGAGCACCCTCTGTCCTAGGAGGGACAACTCACCAAGGGTTTTCATCTGGTCCCTATGTATTGCTCCCAATAAGTCCTACAGCAACTCGAGAGGACTCCCGACTCATGGTGATCGGAGTCCGACTTACTTTGGATCAACTAGACCTAGAGGTCTTGGCGCTAATGGATTGCGGGGCAGCCGGAAACTTTGTTGATACAGGCTGACAAGGTGGGTCTTCGCAGATTGGACTGTAAGGAAGACCAGAACATCGAGGGAGTCGACGGCAGCCCCCTTAGCTCCGGTCCCATTACGCAAACCACTGAAGAATTACAGATTACCATTCTACAACATGTGGAAATACTACGATTCAACATAATCCGCGCTGCACACTTCCCCATGATTCTAGGAATCTCCTGGCTATGCAAGTATAATCCCCAGATCAACTGGTCCACAAATCAGTTGGTGTTTGACTCCCAGTTTTGCAAGAAGAATTGCCTCTAAGAAAAAGCTTATCAAGAAGTACGTGCACTTCCTTCAATCACGAGTACAACCCTAGGGGTACATGTGGTACCGTTTGATCTCTCCAACTACAAAGCAGTATTTACCTACCAAGCCCCACTGGAACTACCCCCCCAACACCCATCGTCCAGAGGACTGCTACATTGACTTGGTACCAAACGCTTTGGTCCCCTTTGGGCGGATGTTTTCACTGTCACAGACTGAGAAGAAGGTACTCCGGACATACCTGGACGATAACCTGGGTAACAGACTCATTCAACCCTCCAAGTCACCGTCGGGGGCCCCATTGTTTTTCATTCCCAAAAGGGATTCTCACGGTCTCCGGCCTTGTATTGACTTTAGAGGCCTCAACAAGGTCACTGTTTGGGACTGCTATCCCATGCCCCTCATTTCGGATATTCTGGAGGCGGTACACGGGGCTAAAATCTTTTCTAAATTACATCTCCGCAGCACGTACCATCGCGTACCATCTGCTGAGGATTTGCACTGGGGATGAATGGAAGACGGCATTTAGAAAACCCTTTAGGTTATTTGAATACTGTGTTATGGCGTTTGGCCTGGTAAATACCCCAGCCATTTTCCAGCTGTACATGGACCGCATCTTCTCTGATCTTATGTTCATATCGGTAATAGTTTACCTGGATGAGATCTTGGTGTTCTCCCAGAAGCACCAGGATCACAAGAACCATCTGGAGGAGGTCTTGAATCAGTTAAAGAACCACCATCTATTGGCCAAAAAAGAGAAATGCATTTTTGTGGTTGATACCGTTACATATCTGGGGTTCATACTGTCCCAGAGTGGCATCCAGATGGAGAAGTAGAAGGTTGAGGCGATACTCGGTTGGACCGCCCCTACTTCAGTCAGGAAAGTACAGAGGTTCTTGGGGCTAGCAAACTTCTATAGACGGTTTATCCCCAGTTTCTCAGAAGTGGTTCTGCCCATAACACAGCTCCTCAAGAAATCTGCTACACCCTTCTTCTGGAATCCCCAAGCAGAAGAGAGTTTCTACAAGCTTAAGGATTTTTTCTGCAGCGTCCCCATCCTGGTTCACCCTGACCAGAGAAAGCCCTTTATATTGGAGACCGATGCTTCGGCACCCACTGTAGGAGCGGTTTTGTTGCAAGAACACAAAGACGAAGAACATCCAGTAGCTTATCTGACCCGTACACTCACTGACAGTTAATGGAAATTCTCTGTCTTGGAGAAAGAACTCCTGGCCATGAAACTCGACTACGAGGAACGGAGGCACCTCTTACAAGGGGGTACTTACCCTTTCACAATCAGGACCGATCACAAGAACCTCCAGGTGTTACAATCATTGGACTGCATGAATTCACGACAGGCCCAGTGGGCCCATTTCTTTGCGCAGTACGATTTCAAGATCACATATATTCCAGGGAGACAGAACAACTTAGCAGATGCCTTGTCACGCAAGACGGCTCAACAATCTTCTACTACCCTCCAACCGGAATGTTTCTTTCCCAGGAACCACATCATCGCATGCATCTCAACCTTCCTTCAACAGGTCAAGGAAACATCGGTCAACGAGAGATCTCCAGAGACAGGACAGACATTGATTAAACAAGGCAGCCTTTTGTTCCATGGTAATTGCCTGTACTTACACACAGTCCCTCTCAGGGGCAAGGCCCAGGCATGGTGTCACGACACCAGGACGACAGGACATCGAGGACAAGCTGATACTCTGGAGTTACTCAGGCGATCATTTTTCTGGCCCACCGTGGCAGCCAATGCCAAACGATATGTAAAGTCTTGTGCGGTATGCACCAGAAGTAAACACGACACATCTCGACCCTTTGGCCTGCTTGAGCAAGGTTCTGTCCCTACAAGACCTCTGAGCCACATCACAACAGATTTTATCGTCGACTTACCACCATCACAATCTTGTACTTGCATAATGGTGGGTACGCTATCCAAGTTAGCTCATTTTTCTCCTCTACCCGGGATTCCCATGGCAGCTGGCATGGCAGAAGTCTTTCTCAAGGACGTTTTTCGACTTCATGGTGTCACTGATAAGATCACCTCTGACAGGGGGAGTCAATACACTTTGAGGTTCTGGAAATCTCTGTGTACTAACCTGGGAATAGAACAAGCTCTCTCATCAGGGTTTCACCCCCAGACTAATGGACAAACGGAAAGACGCAATAGCACACTGGAACAGTATCTCCATTGTCACATCAATCGGGAGAAAGACAATTGGGTTGTTAAATGGGAATTCATATTGCGCCTCCTATCTTATATATATTGGCCTAAGCCCAGTCGCTCTGTGAAGAAAACTGCGCTTCAAATGTTCTGATTTTAGATCGACTTCACCGCCATTTTGGGATCATCTGCCATTTTGATTTCTGTTCAAATGTAACTCTGTGTTCTAAAATGGTGAACTGTGTTTCCAACATGTAACCGAGCCGTCCTGACCCTTGCACCTTAGTTAATGTTTAGACTGTCCGGGGGCCGAATGTTTAGGCTGAGTAAAGAGACCTTGTCCCATGCCTGACTTGTGGTCTAAGGATTGCCTGTGCCAATAAGCCTCATCCATGAATATACATTGAAACAATGTAAAGTAAATGTCGAATGTGGACACTGGCTGAACTGCATTGTGAGGAACATGTGCTAAGGATTACTGCTAAATCTGGGAATACACTGTTGCCATTGTAACTTGTTTGTATGTAAACTGAAGATAATCTGCGTGCAGATTGTTCTATAAGCCATAAGGGAACTCGGAACGAACTCTAGACCATGGATTATTAACCTGCAGAGGGGCTGGACATTATTACTGAAATTGTATAAATAACCGAATGTCTAGATGTCCAGTTCCTCTCACTTCTCACACTGAAGGGCTGGTATTCGCTGTGATGTACTGAGGGCCAGATAGCAATCTGTTTTGTTTCTTTGTAACTGCGCAGTAATAATTAAGATCTGTGAATCTTTATAAGCCCGTGTTTGGTGTATTTACATTTGGTGGTACTCAGCCTCCATATTTCCTTTTGCTTTTACAGGGTGGCCCTGCTACCCACAGCTGAGTTTGCGTATAACAATTCCTGTCATTCAGCTACAGGGCTCACACCATTCTACTGTACTTATGGACAACACCCTCTTACCTTATCTCTCCAATACAGTCCCATTTACCTGCCATAGAAGAAACCTTAACCAGGTTGTCGGAAGCCCACAGGCCTGCCAAGCTCAGCCTAGTACACAGTCGGAGGACCTACAAGACCCAAGCTGATCTACATCACCAAGAGATGCCTAAATGGAGGGTGGGCTCATTGGTATGGCTATCTACTAAATATTTGCCACGCTGGGTACGACCCACCAAACTCTCCACACGGTACATACGCCCATATCCTATCCTAGCCAGACTCAATCCGGTTGCGTTCCAGCTTAGGTTACCACCTAACCTAAAACGTGTTCACCCTGTTTTCCACTCCTCCCTGCTCAAATGAGCGGCACCGGATTCCATAGCTTGCCCCTACCCAGTAAGGACGTCTGCATATCCTCGAACATGAGGTTTCTCAGATTTGTGATTCAAGGTACAGACAGAGTTGCCTGGAATACTTGGTCCACTGGAAGGGGTACCCCAGGTCTGAAGACTCCTGGGAGCCTATGTCCCACATTTCAGCTCCGAACCTTCTTAGGAAATACCGTACAGCGCATCCAGGGAAACCGAGAGGTACCCGTTTTGGGAGGGGGCATACTGTCATGCGCCTCTCTCCATGGTGCTTGGGGCCCAGATCATGTCTGGGGGGGCCATTGATCTCCCTGTCATGCATTGGCCGCAGCGCCTGCAGCAGTCTAGTGTTTCAACGTTACTCTGGACATGCTTTTAAGCCACGCCCACCGCTGCTCTCATTGCGTTGCAACCTTTGTGGTTTATTTTTCCGCTGCTTTTGGTGATCAACGCTAGTGTGTTTCCTTTGTTCCTTTCTGTGAACTTTCTGCTGCTTTCCCATGCTTACTTTCCCTCTCCTCTGTACCCCGGTTTCTTCGCTGGTTGCCGTGCCTCCATTATCTCTGTCTTCCACCTGGCGTCCTGACTCTCTGCCGTGGTGCCTTCTCTCTTGACCTTGTTCTTCCTTGCTCTTTCTTGCTTAGGAGTTCGGCTGTTGTCATCCTATTATTCTTCGCTCCGTTCTCTATGCATACCTGTTTTGTGGTGTTCCATTCCCTTCATTCTGCCTTCTCGTTCACTGAAACGTGTCATTGGAGTTCCTGAAACTTTCTACCATAAGGAGCACATCTTCTACGCCTCTGGTAAGTCATGGCTGGCTGTTATTCCTGCACCTCTCATCTGTGACCTACTGGGGTATTTTGTGCCTAGATAAGCTTTTTCCCCAAACGTCCCCTCCATGAGGGAGACCCCAGGGAAGCTGAGTCTGAAGCTTCCAGACACTCTCGGCAAAAAACAAAGAAGAAGGATTATCGCGCCCGAAGACCGCAGTTACTCGTCAGTTCAGGCTCAAGCTCTGCAGGTGAGAAGGAGGAGGAGGAGAATTGGGGTTCTGGGGAAGACAAGTCAACGGAAACTGACACTCTGGGGCATTTTTGAATTTCCATATAGATTTTGCTGATATGCTTATGAAACTTAATAACGACTGCTATCTTACTATGGTAGTTTGTCCATTCTCCCAGTGGCCTGAGGTTGGTCCCTGCGTACATACTGTTGCTAAATCTGCCACAAAATGTCTGGTGAGAGAGGTATTTCCATGGTGGGGAATTTTTGAGGTCATGAAATCTGACACTATAACCCAATTTTGTAATGCATTACTCTCAGAAATGACTTCACTCTTGGGAATCAAGCACTGGTTTTGTTCTGTGTACCACCAGCAGGCCAACAGCGTTGTGGAGAGGTTAAACGGGAGGTCTTAAGACCCGGCTGGCCAAGATGTGCAACGATTTGAGAAAATCATGGTTGCACTGCCTGAATTTTTTATTTGAGGAATCAGCCAGCGAAAGAACACCACCTCAGTACTCATGAGATCGTGACAGGGTATAGACTACACACACCACTCTCACCTGCATGCATTGCTGCAGGTGCACATAAAACCATAGAGGTTCTAGGTGAGGTGTTTAGAGAGTACCTTAGGGCTTTAACCAAATATGTTAAGATTATATCTTCACAGGTTGTGTCTTCTCACAAACACCCTACAGGAGGAAACATCAAGGAATCTGATGATCAGCACAAGCAACTACTACTCCCGGGAGACTGTGTCTACATACAGACCTCTGTACGCTGCTGGAATGAGCAGCCTTTCCATGGGTTGCACCATGTGATTTATGCAACTCCAACTACTTTTCAGGGCAGAGTGCAACAATAGCTGCATGCATATCAGCGTTATACGAAGAGATACTGGTACCCCTCCACGGCACAGGAGTACACTCAAAGTTAAGTATGCCCTAAGGATTTGCAGTTCATTCCAGTGGAACAGGTGGGGGGTGGATAGAGACCCATGAGTTGAATTTCTTTGTTTAAGAAAACTAGGAATTTATAATGTATATTAGAATAATTGTGTCTATGTTTCTTGTGGTTCTTTTGTCGTTATGTTCAGAGATGGCACCAAATGTGAATGCGAATGGTTTAAATTTAGTAGATGCACATGGTTTAGCAGCAGATAATCTATGGTACTGCCACATGAGGAGGGTTGGGAGAGAGAGGTCTGTAGTATTTTGATACATCTGCTCTCTCATGCACCATGCTTCTGGTGCCCCAAGTGTATTATACCAAATGAAATAGAGTTTGCAGGCACTCTGTGTCTAGTGCATCTAGATTTGTGCAGGGTCTGAGGGCAGTTCAAAGGGCAATATGTCACAGCTTCCATTTTGCCTGTTGATGAAGAATATTCAGCTACAGATCATAAAGAGCAAAATAATGTTTGGTGAACACCAAGAGTCCAAATGAGTTTACAATGTGCTATTTTTTTCCAATAACCGATGGGAGCAAGGGATGAAGAGTTGCAGAGCTGGAGGAATGAGGGAATTCTCAGAAGAAGGGGTGGCACGGGTAAACCAAGAATATGGAAATGCATAGGAAAAGTTATCTACAGCATCTGACTTGGCTGAAGGAGCCAGAAAAACCTGTTAAGATACAGACACCCATGTTTCTCTTTATTTTAAGGGCAATGGCACGATGTCTATTGGCACAAATTGAAACTGCAGCTGCACACTTATCATCGCAGACCCAGCTGGAGGTATAGCTGCTCCTTTAGACATCTTTTGGACTTGTGGATCGTGCGCATATAGGCAAATGCCTCCAGACTGGTGAGGTGTGTGCAGTTTCACCACGTTACAAGTGCCTGTGCTTATCATTCCAGAACAACATTTGACCCTGGCCCGCTCATGCCCAAAGCCACATCTGTGCCACTTTTGTCCCATGTGCACCTTGCGCCCCCTGTATCACCAGACATGGACATATCAATGACTTTGTTTGACCACGGAAACAAAGGACTATTGAGATGGACCACATTTTTCCAGAGGAATCCCCAAAAGCTTTAATGAATATAACAGTACTGGCTATTTTGTCACACAGAGACCTTCTTCACGTCCCTCCTGGCACCTGGAGTCCAAGCTGCAGCAAATTCCAACTGGCTCCAGGTGACCCAGTATGAACTTTTACTGTTCGTAAATTCATCCGAAACAGCGTTCAGTGCCATGAAAGAAGAACTTCAGGCCCTGAGACATAACTTTACAAAATAGGTATATTCTCGACCTCCTAATAGCTATGGAGGGAAGGGTCTGTCAGACGATAGGGAGTACATGCTGTACATTTGTGCCTCTCAATGTATCGGAAGAATGGGTCCCTGACTCAGACTGTGGCCGCCTTGCATAAGCTCATAGTAATCATGAAGAACGAGGCAAGGATTGCAAATGACCCTTGGCTGGGTGCTGTCTTGGATGAGCCTAGCCATGGAGATTTTGGTGCCCATTTTTGTCTTTTTTTCTTATTATATTTTGTTCCTGTCAAATGCTCTTACGATGTTGTTCTGCCCAGGTACTGAAAGCAGCCACAATGATGACTGTGACTCCTTCCAAAGCTAGAACCACTACCAGTTCATATCACATTTTTACTCAAACTGAAACTGTCTTGAGTGCTCCATCAAGTTGCGGTGAGTGTGTGGAGCAGCGGGCCGATTGTGGAAATGGCGGGGGGCGAGTTGCGTTTGTTCAGCAGAGGAGTATGCCCATGTTGGGACCAATGTAAGAGGTGGTTGCAGGGTATTTACCACAGAAGATGGTTTTGGAAGACTGGAATCTGATTTGTTAGTTAAAGTATTGATTAAAGGGGGGAATGTAGGGGTGGTCAGGACAGGCTCCAATGATGAAGAGGGGTTAATGTTGCACACACCTGTTTTGCTATCTGCAAAGTTCACATATATATTTCTGTTTTCTCCCAGTACACTGAATAAAAGCTTTGAATGCTGGGAGGCAATTATACTCACACACACTCAGCGAGGTTGTAAAATGGCTCTTAGAAGGCCTCTTTATTCACCAAAAGCATACATAACTGAATACATGCAACAAGAATAATAAGTAAATAAATCAATAAAAGTAATCTAGATAAAATACACCACCATTGACACAGTTGCAAAGTACAGCCTCATTTCACCAGATCTTCACTAAAAAGCTCCCACACAGGCATGCAGAGAGATCTTGGTATCAACAGGTCTGAAGCGATGTGTCTATCCTCCAGTGAAGATTTCTGTTTGACTGCTCTGGTGTCCTGGCAGGAGTGACACATGGTAACCCCAAGTGGCAAAACTCTCCTTTCTCAAGGAAGCAGCAAAAAACAACTATGTAACTTCTCTTTGGCTTTAGCAAATTCCCTAACAACGTGATCAGGTACCAGCTGGCACTGGCACATTCTGGCCTATGCGTGCATCTTCGATGCAATGTGTCCTTGGAGAAATACAAAATACCATAAGCAATAGACAGCGCTGAAACATGTATAACAGTGGAATAATATGAGAAGAGTTTGCATCAAGTGCAGCTTCCAGTGAGGCCTGGAGCAAAAGTGCAGATTTCACTGAGGCCTGAAGAAAATGTCCATTGTGGCTCTGGGAGTACCCAAAATGTACAGCACACAGGCACCATGTTTTAGTCAAAAGCATTACAATCCACCCTAAGACATTTGACTTCCATAACTCAGTTACACTAAAGTTGGATTCTGAATCCGACAAAACATTATAACGAAGTTAGGAATACATTGAATACAACAACAACAAAAAAATGATAGAGACAACAATCACACAAATGCAAGCCAAGGTGTAACACAGAGTTCCTCCAACATCTAGAATCCAAGAAAACAAGCAATCCCAATCATTTCCAGTATGATGTTGGGTTACCTCTTCCATTAATTCCTTCAAAATCTGAACGTGCTTTTCATTAAACTGGGATTAGTCACTTAAATTGAAATAGCACATGCCTTCAAATGCGTTACAACTCAGGTTATGTTTCAGCAACAAATAATCAATAGCAGCTTG